>NC_140999.1:45200602-46400602 GCF_052327205.1 Somniosus microcephalus | reverse complement strand
GAAAACTTCGGGTTTTGTTCTTCTGGTGGCGGTCTGGTCATTGAGGTTCTGTTACGGCTGGGGTTCGGTTGTCGGTCTTCGGTGTCGGCTCGGTCGCGGTGGCCTAGATCATTACCTGTGCAGTGGTAATGATCTGAAGGTATGGTTTACCCGGCCCTTTGTTACCGCGGTGCTCATGGTCGTTCTTCGTGTGAGGCTGCGGTTGCGGCCTAGCCATCTTCGGTCGAGCCTGCCCCACCGTGCCCCCTTGCCGCGATGTTCCGTGCTGCTTCTTTGAGTTTCGAGTAACCCCGGACCTGAGCGTGTGCCTGCTTGTTCCCAACGCTTCACCACACTGCCCTTCTCTGCTTGCTCATCCCCGTAGCAGTTCATCTCCCCTTGTTCGGTTACCGGTGGGCCTACAATTATACTCTTTTGGAGGTTTGTTATCTGCGCACCAAATCAGGGCTAGTTCTTTGTCTGATTTTGGCGGGCTCATCTAAGGTGATTATAGTCGTTCACCTTAACTGCTTTTTGGGTGGTTACCCCGTTGCTAAATGATCTTTAATGTCTCGGTGTTTGTTATGCATAATGTGAATCGGTATCTCCCTGGCTTGGTAGCCAGTTTAAACTGTAAGCGATTATTTATGCAAAGGTTTGATGGGTTCAAGATTAAGTCTTTCCTAAGTTGATTTGTTTCAAAATGAAGAATGCGTATTCTGCATTATCTAGTTGTCTGGCTTCAAAAATAACAAGTCTCCCACAGGCCCAGGCATGTCAGGTTTTTCCAAGCCTTTTTGAACTTGACCTGCTGTTTTGCAGGGTCCTGCTTTCAATTTCCTTTAGGGTACCCTTATTAATAACTTGTCCTTCAGGGTCCCTTTATTAATAACTTTGGGGAGTGTGGGAATTTTGAGAACCCTACAAATTTTCCATTGATCCCACTGTCTGCAGACTTTTTGAAACCCAAGTTTGGTATTATGATACTACTTCTTGATTTACTTTGTCTTCTGCTGTTTTCAGGAATGGTGAACAGTGAGTGTTAGTAGGTTATTTGACCATTAGTGGCATCACATTAGTCATCATCAGGGATCACTGTGGACGTTGCCCATCATCTGGATTCCTCAATAATATGGGATCAATATTATTTGATCCCTTTCTAATATGTACAAATGAAGTTCACAGGGCAGTTTTATTCAGTTTTGAGGAAAATCTATTTTGCTTGCATTAGTTGGGATGAAAGCAACAAAGGCAAACCTACAGAATTGAACGAAGGGAGCTTGAGCACAGAGCTTAGAGACAGAGCTGGGAGAACGCAAATGGAGTGGATCGCAAGCAGAGTGGAGGAATTTGGTGAGCGCAGGAATTCGGTGGTGAGGAGGAAGGCGGGTGAGATGTCTGACTGAAAAGGAGGCGTGGAGCTACAGAACCCAAGGGCCTAGAAATTCGGTATGGCCCCGCCAGGTCTTTTGCGCCCGAAATTTTGCGCCCGCCAGGATTCCCGTAGCGCCCGCCTAAAATTCAGTTGCGACGGGCCAAGACGGCGGCGGGCGCTATTGCAGGGTTTGGCCGCCTCGCTAGGGGCGATGAATGTCACTTTCAGGCGTCCAGCTCCCGCTGCGGCACCCGATGCGGTGCGGCAGGCTGGGGTACTGCAGGCCTCCTCCTTCTCTTAAGGAGGAGCTGCCTGCAGCCGTCAGATCACCGGTGGATTCCCCCGGCAAATGAGCCCGGCACCACGGAGAAGTGCCGGGCTCGCGGGACTCAGACATCAATGCCGCGGGGGGGTGGTGCAGGAGTCCGGGGAGGGAGGTGCGGGCAGGCGGCTGCCGGGAAAGCGGCCGGCCGCCGCTCCACCTTTATGCGCCGGCCTTTCGGAGCTGCAAGACCCCGTTTCACAAACGCTGTTTGCGGCTGCCACGGGCGAGGCGGCCGCAACTGAATTTGGCCATCGGGCCGGAATAGCATTGCAACCGGGGCACTGCGCACACCGATGACGTCATCAGTGCCGGCGCGGCGCTACCGGCTAACGCCGATGTTAGGGTCCATCTGAATTTCGGGCGATAAAAAACTTCAGGCGCAAACCACTTTATAGCCAATAAGTGGGCGCAAACGCGACTGAATTTCTAGGCCAAGGTCTCTTAAGTTGATAGACACGAGAGCAGACTTGCGGGAGAGCGAGAGGAGCGGCTGCAGAAAAAGTTTGGCCCAAGAGCCCAGAGCCTGGAGGGAGCTCGAACATCAGGGTGTGAAGTAAGTGACGTCAGCGCAAGGGAAGGAGCTGATTGGTGTGTAGCTGGTGACTGTTTTTTTCTTTAAATCTTAAGTTTATTTCTGTTAAGTTACTTAATAGTCTATTAAGTAGAGGCATGGCAGGGCACCTCAGTCCCGTGGAATGCACATCTTGTGTCATGTGAGAACTCCAGGATGCTTCCAGTGTCCTGGACAACCACATGTGCAGGAAGTGTCGTCAGCTGGAGGAGCTCAAGCTCCACTGCGGTTCATCCATGAGGCTGAGAGCTACATGGATAACACCTTTCAGGAGGTGGTCGCTGTTGTGTATGTAACCTGTTCCACCTTAAGAGAGCTTAAGCCTGTTCCACCTTAAGAGATGTACTACTTTCTCAGGCTGCTGTAGACGTAATACCGGGGGTGAACACACCGGTATATAAGCACTGTGCAGTAATCTTGTATTCAGTATAGTCCCTACCTCCAACCAGTAAAGACCTGTTTGAGTTATACGTTTAAGTCTTTGTGTTAATTGTTCAATACAATACACATACTTAACACTGGCGACGAGTCAGGTTCTTACCCTGCGGCAGTTATTCCACGGCGGTTGAAGAGAGGTTTCAAACCTCACCACTCACCACCCCACTGGAAGCGACAGGCATTAGGACCCTGAAGCCTCCATCAGCTTGTGAACCGGAGTAGAAGACAGGACTGGTGAAGAGAGAGGTACAGGGCGATAGCGATCGGCAGATAAGGGCCGGGCCGCTTTGAAGTGAGGGGCGCAGCCGGGCCATCGATCGCAAGCACTGATAAGGGCCGGGCCGCTTTCAAGTGCGAGGCGCAGCCGGGCCATCGATCGAAATCCCTGATAAGGGCCGCACTCGGGCTGAAAGGCGCAGCGTCGGCAGACACTGAAGGCGCGAGAGCCGCGGTGAAAAGCGCGGGCCATCGATCGCGGCGGAGATAAGGGCCGTACTCGGGGCTGAAGGGAGACGGCGTCGGGGGACGGGTGAAGACCGCCAAGCGCGGGAAAACCGCCATTTTGTGGGCGGAGGACGACGGCAAGAGCGGGAAGCCGCCATCTTGGATAGCAGTAAAAAAAAAATCTGAGAAAGTAGTACATCTCTTAAGGTGGAACAGGCTTAAGCTCTCTTAAGGTGGAACAGGTTACATACACAACAGTCGCCCCACAGCATAAATGTGTGCAGGCAGAGAGGGAATCGGTGATCCTCAGACAGACAAGGAGGACCAGGCAGGTAGTTCAGGAGTCCCCTGAGTGCATCTCACTCTCTAACCAGTGAGGGCGATGGTTCCTCTGGGGAGTACAGCCAGAGCCAAGTCCACGGCACCACGGGTGGCTCAGCTGTACGGCGGGTGGGGGGGCTGAGGTGGAGGATCGAGAAAGCAATAGTGATAGGAGATTCGATAGTTACGGGAACAGACAGGCATTTCTGCGGCCGCAGACATAATTCCAGGATGGTACATTCCCTCCCCGGTGCCAGGGTCAAGGATGTCACTGAGCGGCTGAAGAACATTCTGAGGGAGGAGGGTGAACAGACAGAAGTCGTGGTCCATATCGGTACCAATGACATAGGTAGAAAGAGGGATGAGGTCCTGCAGGCAGATTTTAGGGAGCTAGGAAAGAGATTAAAAAGCAGGACCTCAAAGGTAGTAATCTCTGGATTACTCCTGGTGCCACGAGCTACTGAGTATAGAAATAGAAGGATAGAGCAGATGAATGCATGGTTGGAGAGATGGTGCATGAGGGAGGGCTTCAGATTCCTGGGACATTGGGACCGGTTTTGGGGGAGGTGGGACCTGTACAGGCTGGATGCGTTGCACCTCAACATAGTCGGGACCAATATCCTCGCGGGGGGCACGCGGGGTATGCTAGTGTTGTTGGGGAGGGTTTAAACTAATTTGACGGGGGGATGGACACCAGGATGTAGCATTAGAAAGGAGAAACAAGGTGCACAAAGGATTGGGAGAGACGGATAGCACTAGAGTAAGAGATAGTACAGGTAGACTACCTTTTATCCGAACTTCCGAAAACCGAAACCCTCTAAAAACCGAAGGTTTTTTCGTTCAGCGTAAGTCGTGCGCACGACATGACCAGAGTGGCGCACGAATTGGCGCCGATCCCCCCGCCGACCCCCACCGCCGACCCCCACCCCCGACCCCCCACCGACCCCCCCCGCCGACCCCCCCACGGACCCCCGCTGCCGCCCCCGGCGAACCCCCCGCGGACCCCCGCCGACCCCGACTCCCGCCGAACCCCCCGCCGACCCCAACCCCCGCCGACCCCGACCCTCGCCGACCCCCCCGCCGACCCCAACTCCCGCTGACCCCGACCCCCGCCGACCCCGACGACCCCCACCCCCGACCCCTCGCTGACCCCCCCGCGGACCCCCGCCGACCCACCCCCGACAAATTTCCCAGTCTTATAAAATACCTTCCGAAATCCGAAATTTTCCGGAAACCGAAACACGGCTGGTCCCGAGGTTTTCAGCTAAAGGATAGTCTACCTGTACGGTATTAGGTGGGGTCAGACTAAATGAGAATACAAGAAGGTCTAAGATAGGTTTACAGTGCGTGTGTGTAAATACACGAAGCCTGGTAAATAGTGTTGGTGAGCTGCAGGTGCAAATAGTCACGTGGGAATATGATGTTGTGGCGATAACGATGACCTGGCTCAAAAAAGGGTAGGATTGGGTTTTCAATATTCCAGGATATAAGGTGTTCAGGAAAGATAGGGAAGGAAAGAAAGGATGTTGGGTGGCAGTATCAATTAAGGAAAATATTACAGTACTGGAGAGAGAGGATGTCCTGGAGGGGTCAAGGACAGAATCTATTTGGTTAGAGTTGAGAAACAATCGAGGTGCCATTACACTACTAGGTGTATTCTATAGGCCATCAACAAGTGGGAAAGATATAGAGGAGCAAATTTGCAGGGAAATTACAGAGAGGTGGAAGAACTATAGAGTAGTGATAAAGGGGGACTTCAACTATCCTGATATAGACTGGGATAGTATTAATATAAAGGGCAGAGAGGGGGAAGAATTTCTGAAGTGTGTTCAGGAGAACGTTCTTGATTAGTATGTTTCCAGCCCAGTGAAGAAGAAGGCATTGCTGAATCTAGTTCTGGGGAATGAGGTAGATCAAGTAGAGCAAGTGTCAATAGGGGAACATTTAGGGGTCACAGTATCATAAGGTTTAGATTAGCTATGGAAAAAGACAGGGAACAATCTTAATTGGAGGAAGGTCAATTTCAGTGGGTTGAGAATGGATTTCATTGAGCGGCAAAACTATAATCGAACAATGGGCTGCCTTTAAAGAGGAGACGGTTCGGGTACAGTCAACGTACATTCCCACGAGGGGGGGAAAGGTAAGGCAATCAAAGCCAGAGCTCCCTGGATGACAACATAGAAACATAGAAACATAGAAGATAGGAGCAGGAGTAGGCCATTGGGCCCCTCGAGCCTGCTCTGCCATTCAATGAGATCATGGCTGATCATCCAATTTCAGTACCTTGTTCCTGCCTTCTCTCCATATCCCTTGATCCCTTTAGCCTTAAGAAATATATCTAACTCCTTCTTGAATATATTTAATGAATTGGCCTATACTGCCTTCTTTGGCAGAGAATTCCACAGGTTCACCACTCTGTGGGTGAAGAAATTCCTCCTCATCTCTGTCCTTAATGATTTACCCCTTATCCTTAGACTGTGACCCCTGGTTCTGGACTCCCCGACAATCGGGAACATCCTTCCTGCATCTAGTCTGTCTAGTCCTGTTAGAATTTTATAAGTTTCAATGAGATCCCCTCTCATTCATCTAAACTCCAGCGCGTACAAGCCCAATCGACCCAATCTCTCCTCATACATCATTCCTGCCATCCCAGGTATCAGCCTGGTGAATCTTCGCTGTACTCCTTCCATGGCAAGAACATCCTTCCTCAGATAAGGCGACCAAAACTGCAAACAATACTCAAGATGTGGTCTCACCAAGGCCCTGTACAACTGCAGCAAGACATCCTTGTTCCTATACTCAAACCCTCTTGCTACGAAGGCCAACATACCATTTGCCTTCTTAACCGCCTGCTGCACATGCATGCTTACCTTCAGCGACTGGTGCACAAGGCTGCCCAGGTCTCGTTGCACTTCCCCTTCTCCCAATCTATTGCCATTCAAATAATAATCTGCCTTCCTGTTTTTGACACCAAAGTGGATAACCTCACATTTATCCACATTATATTGCATCTGCCATGCTTCTGCCCAATCACCCAACCTGTCCAAATCATACTGGAGTTTCTCGGCATCCTCTTCACAGCACACACGCCCACCCAGCTTTGTGTCGTCTGCAAACTTGGAGATATTGGCCCAGAAATTCGGGTCCCAACGCATGAGTACGGACGGAGTACTCACGCGTGGACCCGATGGAAGTGCCGGAATCTTGCATGCACTACGCATGCGCGGGAAACCGGCATTTCTGATCCTCTGAACCAAGGGTTTCAGAGGTCGAACGCGTGCGCGCAGCAGTCTGCGTGTGTGCGTTGAACTTCCTTTTTTTTTCCAGGTTTGCCCGTGCGTGAAGGCCTCCACTTTTTACACTTGAAAAAAGCAGACTTAAGGACTTAATTTTAAAAGGTAAGTGGTCTAATAATTAAAATTAGAATTTTTTTTCCATAGGTTTATTATTTTTAAAGACGTTACAGTAAGGTAAGTGTATTTTTAGCCCCGATTTTTTATAAAATTATTTTTTTCAAAAATTTAATTTATTGTTTAAAACAGTTATTTAAAGTTATTTATAGTTCATTTAAATAGTGTGATATTTAAAAAAAATTATTTCAAGTTTAAGTACTGTTTTGGGCGCCCAGAGTTTTCATGAGTTTGACAGTTCTTACTGTCAAACTCATGAATGAACTTTTGCATCCTCCGATTGGTTGCCCAGTGCTCACGTGATCCCAGCTGCCGCATCGCACTAAGTACGCCACTGGGTCACACAAGCACAGCGCGCCGGGAGCTGAACCGGGCCACAGACAGGAAATCCACGCAGGCCCAGGCTTCAACTGCTGGCGCGCTAGGTAAGTGTAGGTCGGGGGCTTGCACCCACAGGAAGCCCCCGACATGAATTTCTGGGCCATTACATCTAGTTCCCTCATCTTTAATATATATTGTGAATAGCTGGGGGTCCAAGGACCGATCCCTGCGGTACCCCACTAGTCACTGCCTGCCACTCGGAAAAAGAGCCGTTTAGTCCAACTCTTTGCTTTCTATCTAAGTCAATACCTTGCCCCCAATCCCATGTGCCTTAACTTTACACGCTAATCTCTTATGCGGGACCTTATCGAAAGCCTTTTGAATGTCCAAATACACCACATCCACTGGTTCTCCCTTATCTATTTTACCAGTTACATCCTCAAAAAATTCCAGTAGATTAGTCAAGCACAATTTACCTTTTGTAATTCCATGTTGACTTTGTCCGATCCGGTCACTGTTTTCCAAGTGCTCTGCTATTAGATCTTTTATAATGGACTCTAGCATTTTCCCCACTACCAATGTCAGGCTTACCGGTCTGTAATTCCCCATTTTCTCTCTACCACCTTTTTTGAACAGTGGGGTAACATTATCTACCCCCCAATCCATGGGTACTGTTCCAGATTCTATCGAATTTTGGAAGATGACAAAAGAGATAGAGGGTAAGATTAAGCAGAAAAAGGGAGTGTATGACAGATGTCAAGGTGAGAATACAAGTAAGAACCAGGCTGAATATAGAAAGTTCAGAGGGGAAGTGAAAAAAAAATAAGAGGGGCAAAGAGAGAGTATGAAGATAGATTGGCAGCTAACAAAAAAGGGAATCCAAAAGTCTTCTATAGGCATATAAATAGTAAACAGGTAGTAAGAAGAGGGGTGGGGCCAAATTAGGGACCAAAATGGAGACCTACACATGGAGGCAGAGGGCTTAGTTGAGGTACTAAATGATTACTTTGCATCTGTCTTTACCAATGAAGAAGATGCTGCCAAAGTCATAGTGAAAGAGGAGGTAGTTGAGATACTGGATGGGATAAAAATTGATAAAGAGGAGGTACTAGAAAGGTTGCCTGTATTTACAGTAGTTAAGTCACCAGGACCGGATGAGATGCATCCTAGGATGCTGAGTGAATTAAAGATGGAAATTATGGAAGTACTGGCCATAATCTTCCAATCCTGCTTGGATATGGGGGTGGTGCCAGAGGACTGGAGAATTGCAAATGTTACGCCCTTGTTCAAAAAAGGGTGTAAGGATAAATCCAGCAACTACAGGCCAGTCAGTTTATCCTCAGTAGTGGGGAAGCTTTTAGAAACGATAATCCAGGACAAAATTAACAGTCACTTGGACAAGTGTGGATTAATTAAGGAAAGCCAGCATGGATTTGTTAAAGGCAAATCGTGTTTAACTAACTTGATTGAGTTATATGATGAGGTAACAGAGAGGGTTGATGAGGGCAATGCACTTGATGTGGTGTACATGGACTTCCAAACGATGTTTGATAAAGTGCCACATAATAGGCTTGCCAGCAAAGTTGAAGCCCATGGAATAAAAGGGACAGTGGCAGCATGGATACAAAATTGGCTAAGTGACAGAAAACAGAGTAGTGGTGAACGGTTATTTATCGGACTGGGTGGAGCTACACAGTGGTGCTCCCCAGGGGCCGGTACTAAGACTGAAGGCTTTGTGTCTTAATGCGAGGAGCATTCGTAATAAGGTGGATGAATTAGCTGCGCAAATAGATGTAAACGGATATGATATAATTGGGATTATGGAGACATGGCTCCAGGATGACCAAGTCTGGGAATTCAACATCCAGGGGTATTCAATATTCAGGGAGGACAGGAAATAAGGAAAAGGAGGTGGGGTAGCATTGCTGGTTAAAGAGGAGATTAATACAATAGTGAGGAAGGATATTAGCTTTGATGATCTGGAACCTGTATGGGCAGAGCTGAGAAATACCAAGGGGCAGAAAACATTAGTGGGAGTTGTATACAGAGCCCCAAACAGTAATGCTGAGGTTGGGGATGGCATTAAATGGGAAATTAGAGACAAGTGCATTAAGGGCACAGTAGTTATCATGGGTGACTTTAATCTACATATAGATTGGGCTAACCAAATGAATAACAATACTGTGGAGGAGGAATTCCTAGAGTGTATACGAAACGGTTTCCTGGACCAATATGTCAAGGAACGAACTAGAGATCAGGCCATCTTAGAATGGGTATTATGTAATGAGAAAGGATTAATTAGCAATCTTGTTGTGCGAGGCCCCTTGGGTCGGAGCGATCATAATATGATAGAATTCTTCATTAAAATGGAGAGTGAAGTAGTTGACTCAGAGACTAGGGTCCTGAATTTAAATAAAGGAAACTACGATGGTATGAGGCACGAGTTGGCTAGGATGGATTGGGGAATGTTACTTAAAGGGTTGACGGTGGATAGGCAATGGCAAACATTTAAAGATCGCATGAATGAACTACAGAATTTGTTCATCCCTGTTTGGCATAAAAATAAAACAAAAAAGGTGACTCAACCGTGGCTAACAAGGGAAATTAGGGATAGCATAAGATCCAAGGAGAGGACATATAAATTGGCCAGAAAAAGCAGCAAACCTGAAGATTGGGAGCAGTTTAGGATTCAGCAAAGGAGGACAAAGGGATTAATTAAGAGAGGGAAAATAGAATATGAGGGTAAGCTTGCAGGGAACATAAAAACTGACTGTAAAAGCTTTTATAGATATGTGAAGAGAAAAAGATTGGTGAATTCAAGCGTAGGTCCCTTGCAGTCAGAATCAGGGGAATTTATAACGGGGAACAAAGAAATGGCAGCCCAATTAAATACATATTTTGGTTCTGTCTTCACAAAGGAGGACACAAATAACCTCCCAGAGATGTCGGCGAACATAGGGTCTAATAAGAGGGAGGAATTGAATGAAATCAGTATTTGTAGGGAAATGATGTTAGGGAAATTGACGGGATTGAAGGCCGATAAATCCCCAGGGTCTGATAATCTATATCCTAGGGTACTTAAGGAAGTGGCCCCAGAAATAGTAGATGCATTGCTGGTCATCTTCCAAAATTCCCATGGATTAGAGGATAGCTAATGTAACCCCACTATTTAAAAAAGGTGGTAGAGAGAAAACGGGGAATTATGTAATGAGAAAGGATTACATCGGTAGTGGGGAAAATGCTAGAGTCCATTATAAAAGATGTAATAACAGAGCACTTGGGAAACAGTGACAGGATTGGACAAAGTCAACATGGATTTACAAAAGGTAAATCATGCTTGACTAATCTACTGGAATTTTTTGAGGATGTAACTGATGGAATAGAAAAGGGAGAACCAGTGGATGTGGTGTATTTGGACTTTCAGAAGGCTTTCAATAAGGTCCCGCATAAGAGATTAGCGTGCAACGTTAAAGCACACGGGATTGGGGGTAAGGTATTGTCTTGGATAGAGAACTGGCTGGCAGAAAGGAAGCAAAGAGTTGGAATAAATGGGTCTTTTTCCGAGTGGCAGGCAGTGACTTGTGGGGTACCACAGACGACACAAAGCTGGGTGGGCGTGTGTGCTGTGAGGAGGATGCAGAGAAACTCCAGTATGATTTGGACAGGTTGGGTGATTGGGCAGATGCATGGCAAATGCAGTATAATGTGGATAAATGCAAGGTTATCCACTTCGGTGGCAAAAACAGGAAGACAGATTATTATCTGAATGGCAATAGATTAGGAAAAGGGGAAGTGCAACGAGACCTGGGTGTCCTTGTGCACCAGTCGCTGAAGGTAAGCATGCAGGTGCAGCAGGCGGTTAAGAAGGCAAATGGTATGTTGGCCTTCATAGCAAGAGGATTCGAGTACAGGAGCAAGGATGTCTTGCTGCAATTGTACAGGGCCTTGTTGAGACCACACCTTAAGTATTGTGTGCAGTTTTTTCACCTTATCTGAGGAAGGACGTTCTTGCCATGGAGGGAGTGCAGCGAAGATTCACCAGACTGATACCTGGGATGGCAGGAATGACGTATGAGGAGAGATTGGGTCGATTAAGCTTATATTTGCTAGAGTTTAGAAGAATGAGAGGGGACCTCATTGAAACTTATAAAGTTCTAACAGGACTAGACAGACTAGATGCAGGAAGGATGTTCCCGATGGCGGGTTAGTCCAGAACCAGGGGTCACAGTCTAAGGATAAGGGGTAAGCCATTTAGGACTGAGATGAGGAGGAATTTCTTCACCCAGAGAGTGGTGAACCTGTGGAATTCTCTACCATACAAGGCAGTTAAGGTCAATTCATTAAATATATTCAAAAAGGAGTTAGATATATTTCTTAAGGCTAAAGGGATCAAGGGATATGGGGAGAAAGCAGGGACAGGGTACTGAATTTGGATGATCAGCCATGATCTCATTAAATGGCGGAACAGGCTCAAGGGGCTGAATGGCCTACTCCTGCTCCTATCTTCTATGTTTCTATGTTTCTATGACCACTGCTTTTCTTGATATATATTAATGACTTGGACTTGGGTGTACAGGGCACAATTTCAAAATTTGCCAAAGACACAAAACTTGGAAGTATAGTGAATAGTGAGGTGGATTGTGATAGACTTCAAGAAGACATAGAAAGGCTGGTGGAATGGGCGGACACGTGGCAGATGAAATTTAACGCAGAAAAGTGCAAAGTGATACATTTTGGTAGGAAGTACGAGGAGAGACAATATAAACTAAAGGGTACAATGCTAAAGGGGGTGCATGAACAGAAAGATCTGGGAGTATATCGTTGAAGGTGGCAGGGCAGGTTGAGAAAATGGTTAATAAATCATACAGGATCCTGGGCATAAATAGAGGCATAGGGCAGGATTTTCATTGGGCCGTGGAGGTGGGATTGGAGGCGTGTGGGGGGTTAAAATCTCGAAATCAGGGGCACGAACCCATCCCGCCCCCAACCCGCCTCCATGCCAGTTTCAAAGGAGGCGGATACCCGACTTGTGCTGGGACCTGCCTCCCCGAGGTGGGAAGGGGATTAGTGCCAATTAACTGCCTGTTAACAGGTAGTTAACAGGCAGTTTTTAACATAATCTCTATTTTTATTCCTGAAGTGTGGGATTCCTGACAGCTCCAAACCACGCCAAATTAGCAAGGTCGGCCATCTGGCTGAAGGACTTGGAGGGTTCGAGATGTCCGGTGTTCAGGTGAGTGATGGGTGCATGAGTGAAGAGGTAAGTGTGTTTGGTGTGTGTAAAGTGTTTAAAGAAGTTTTACTTACATTTACTTACCTTTCCAGCCTTCCTTCCTTCAGGTCTCGGGAGTCCCTCATCTCATTGGCACAGAAAGCAGAATGGCCGCGAGCTGTCAAAAGTTGCAGCATTCAGCTTTCTGTTCTGGAGAGATCTCTAAATCAGCCTGAGAGGAAGGAATTAACTTAGAGTACAGATTGTCAGTGTTTGACAGCTTCAAAGAGCTGTCAAACGCTGATATTTCATCTGTCAAAAGCTCTTGACAGGTGAAATGTCAATCTGTGACGTCACCTGTTGCCAGGTGGCCCTTAATTGGCCTGCTGAGTCTGCTGGCTGGGCTCAACAAGGTCAATCAAGTGAAAATCGTGTGGGTTGGCCACAACTCGATGGAGGCGGGACTACAACCCTGAAAGTTGTAGCTCCTACGCGCCTCCAGAATCAAAATCCAGCCCATAGAGTACAAAAGCAAGGAAGTTATGATGAACCTTTATAAAACACTGGTTCGGCCTCAACTGGCGTATTGTGTCCAATTCTGGGCACCGCACTTTAGGAAGGATGTGAAGACCTTAGAGAGGGTGCAGAAAAGATTTACGAGAATGGTTCCAGGGATGAGGGACTTCAGTTATGTGGATAGACTGGAGAAGCTGTGGTTGTTCTCCATAGAGCAGTGAAGGTTGAGAGGAGATTTGATAGAGGTGTTCAAAATCATGAGGGGTCTAGACAGAGTAGATAGAGAGAAACTCTTCCCATTGGCGGAAGGGTCGAGAACCAGAGGACACAGATTTAAGGTGATTGGCAGAAGAACCAAAGGTGACATGAGGAAAAACATTTTTACACAGCGAGTGGTCATGATCTGGAATGCACTGCCTGAAAGGGTGCTGGAGGCAGGTTCAATCATGGCTTTCAAAAGAGAGTTGGATAAGTACCTGAAGGAAAAAAAATTGCAGGGCTATGAGAAAAGGGTGTGGGAGTGGGACTAGCTGAGGTGCTCTTGGAGAGAGGTGGCATGAGCTCGACGGGCTGAATGGCCTCCTCTGAGCTGTAACCATTCTATGAATCTAAGGGGGTGATTTTACTAATGGGGAGCTTTTGGAGGCGGGACTCCCACTTGATGGATTTCAGTCCCGCCTACATCAACTTCTGGCCAACCCACGCTATTTTCCCTTGATTGACCTTGTTAAGCCCGCCCAGTGGGCTTAGCAGGCCAATTAAGGGAAAGCCGGTTGCAGAGAACGTCAAAGTATGACGTTGCATCTGTCAAAAATTTTTGACAGATGAATTGTTATCGTTTGAGCAGTGGTGCAAGGGAGAGGGATTTAAATTCTTGAGGCATTGGAACCAGTTCTTGGGGAGGAGTGACCTGTACCAAGGGGACGGTCTACACCTGAACTGTGAGGGAGCCGATGTCCTCGGGGTAATATTTTCTAGGGCGGTTCGGGAGGATTTAAACTAATTTGGCAGGGGGATGGGAACCTAGGTAGTGGAAAAGAGGGAAGTCATATGAAGTCAGAAATAGATGGTAGAAAGGTGAGAAGCAATAAGCAAAGGAGAGAAACACAAAGGGCCAAACTAATTCATAATGAGAGTGTGAAAAAAGCAAGCCTGAAGGCTTTGTATCTTAATGCTAGAAGCATTAGGAACAAGGTGGATGAATTAGTTGTGGAAATAGAGGTAAACAAGTATGATTTGATTGGGATTACAGAAACGTGGCTGCAGGGTGGGCAAGGCTGGGAACTTAACATCCAGGGATATACAATATTTAGGAAGGATCGGCAAAAAGGTAGGGGAGGTGGGGTAGCATTGCTGGTAAAGGAGGGGATTAATGCAATGGAAAGGAAGGATATTAACTCGGATGAAACGGAATCTGTATGGGTAGAAATGAGAAATAGCAAGGGGAGGAAAACGTTAGTGGGTGTGATATATAGGCCTCCAAATAGTAATATGGAGGTGAGGGAAGGCATAAAAAGGGAAATTAGAGAAGCGTGCGATAAGAGCACAGCTGTCATCATGGGTGACTTTAATTTACATATTGATTGGACTACCCAAATTAATAAAAATTCTGAGGAGGAGGAATTCCTGGAATGTTTTCGGGACGGTTATCTGGACCAATATGTCGAGGAGCCGACTCGAGATCAGGCCATTTTAGACTGGGTATTGTGCAATGAGAAGGGACTTATCACCAATCTTCTTGTACGAGGCCCCTTGGGTCAGAGCGATCATAATATGATCGAGCTCTCAGTCGAGATGGAGAGTGAGGAAATTGAATCAGAGACTAAGGTCCAGAACTTAAATAAAGGGAATTACGAGGGTATGAGACGGGAATTGGGTAAGATTGATTGGGTGGTGTTTCTGGGGGGATTGACAGTGGATAGACAATGGCAAGCATTCAAAGATAGAATGGAAGAATTCCAGAACATGTTTATACTGGTTTGGCATAAAAATAAACCTAAAAAGGTGACTCAACCGTGGATAACGAGGGAAATTAGGGACAGCATAAAATCAAAAAAAAGGGCATATCAACTGGCAAAAAAAAGCACCAGACCGGAAGATTGGGGGCAGTACAGGATACAGCAAAAGAGGACAAAGGGATTAATCAGGAAGGGGAAAATAGAATACGAAAGTAAACTTGCAGCAAACATAAAGACAGACTGCAAAAGCTTTTATCGGTATATCAGGAGGAAAAGACTGGTAAAATCCCAAGTCGGTCCCTTGCAGTCCGATTCGGGAGAATATATAATGGAGAATAAGGAAATGGCAGACCAATTAAACTCATACTTTGGTTCTGTATTCACAAAGGAGGACACAAATAACCTCCCAGGAATATCGGCAAACATAGGGACTAATGAGAGGGAGGAGCTGACAGAAATTAGTATCTCTAGGGATATGGTGTTGGGTAAGTTGAGGGGACTGAAGGCCGACAAATCCCCGGGGGCTGATAAACTACATCCTAGGGTACTTAAGGAGGTGGCCCTGGAGATAGCAGATGCTCTAAGGATCATCTTCCGGAACTCCATTGACTCGGGAACAGTACCCGTGGATTGGAGGGTAGCTAATGTTACCCCAATATTTAAAAAGGGGGGTAGAGAGGAAGCAGGGAATTATAGACCAGTAAGCCTTACATCGGTTGTGGGGAAAATGCTAGAGTCCATTATTAAGGATAAAATAGCGGAGCACTTGACAAATGGGGAAAGGATCGGACAGAGTCAACATGGATTTACAAAGGGTAAATTGTGTTTGACTAATCTGCTGGAATTTTTTGAGGAAGTAACTGGTAAAATAGATGGGGGAGAGCCAGTGGATGTGGTGTACCTTGACTTCCAGAAAGCCTTCGATAAGGTTCCACACAAAAGATTATCATGCAAAATTAAGGCTCATGGGATTGGGGGCAAAGTATTAACGTGGATAGAGAACTGGCTGGCGGATAGAAAACAGAGAGTTGGAATAAATGGCTCATTTTCGGAGTGGCAGGCAGTGACCAGCGGGGTGCCGCAAGGATCTGTCCTGGGACCCCAGCTGTTCACAATATATATAAATGATCTGGATCAGGGAATTGGATGCAATATTTCCAAATTCGCTGACGACACTAAACTAGGAGGAGGGGTGGGCTCTGATGAGGATGTCAGGAGGCTACAGTGCGATTTGGACAGGTTGGGGGAATGGGCGGATACGTGGCAGATGCACTATAATGTGGATAAATGCGAGGTTATCCACTTTGGGGGTAAAAACAGGAGGGTAGATTATTATCTAAATGGCAATAGATTGGGAGATGGGGAAGTGCAGAGGGACCTGGGTGTTCTTGTGCACCAGTCACTGAAGGAGAGCATGCAGGTGCAACAGGTGATTAAGAAGGCAAATGGTATGTTGGCCTTCATATCAAGGGGGTTCGAGTATAGGAATAGGGATACCTTACTACAGCTGTACAAGGTGCTGGTGAGACCGCATCTGGAGTATTGTGTACAGTTTTGGTCGCCCCATCTGCGGAAGGATGTTCTTGCCATGGAAAGAGTGCAACGGCGATTCACCAGGCTGATACCTGGAATGGCGGGAATGACCTACGAAGAGAGATTAAATAGTTTGGGCTTGTACTCACTGGAGTTTAGAAGATTGAGAGGGGATCTCATCGAAACATATAAAATTATGGCAGGCCTGGACAGGCTGAATTCAGAGAGAATGTTTCCAATGGCCGGGGAGCACAGAACCAGGGGCCACAGTCTAAAAATAGCGGGCAAATCATTTAAAACAGAGATGAGGAAGAATTTCTTCACTCAAAGAGTGGTGAGCCTGTGGAATTCCCTGCCACAGAGGGCTGTGAAGGCTAATTCAATAAATATTTTCAAGAGAGAATTGGATATATTTCTGAAGGCTAAGGGGATTAAGGGTTACGGAGAAAAGGCGGGGACGGGGTACTGAACTGGTAAGATCAGCTATGATCTCAGACGAAGATCAGCCATGATCTCATTGAATGGCGGAGCAGGCTCGAAGGGCCGAATGGCCTACTCCTGTTCCTATCTCTATGTTTCTATGTTTCTATGTTTGACAGCTCTGTGAAGCTGTCAAACACTGACATTCTCTGTAGTTTGATGAGGTATGAGACTCTCCGCATACACACCGACTCAAGCCTGCAGGAAGAAACAAAGGTAAGTACACTTTTTCTAACACTTTGCACTTACCCCAGATACTCACCTCTCCACACTTGCACCCATCACTCACCTCCACAGCACACTTTTGGACCCCTCCGGCCCCTGCAGACCCACTACTCGCCTCGCTGACCTGGCGGGTTTCAGAGCCTTCGGGAAGCCTGCACTTGTGAGGGCAAAAAGGGGATAATCCTATTTTCTGCCTGTTAACTACATGCTAACAGGCTGTTAATTGGCTTTAATCCCTTCCCACCTCCAAGGAGATGGGACCCGGCGCGGGATGGCTTCCTGCCTCCTGGCAAGATGGCATGGAGGCAGGTTGAGCACCCGCCCCCAAATTCTGCCATTTTCCTGGCAGTCCTGCCTCCATACCCGCCTCCCCAGGGCTGGCAAACTCGCCCCCTAAGTAATTTGAACGAAGTACTAGCGCGCCATGGGGTGAAACCCTTAGATTATCCATCATTTCTGGAAAATTCCTCTCTTACATAGGGTGTCAACATTTGCCAAGTCCAAAACGAACAGAGACGGGTCATAGGTAGAATCAAAGCTTAAGTTGTGAAGTCTGCTTTCACGATGATTGAAATTCATTGAAATTTTTATTATTATTGTCTCCACATGATAATACACAGAATCAGATGGGAAATATGAACTTAGCAACCAGACCTCTTTTAGAAATCTCTAGACAGATTGAGTGGCTGCCTCCTCCCTCGCTCCTGTTCCTCCTCCTCATCTTCTTCTTCCTCCTCGTCCTCCTCCTTCTCTCCCTCTTCCTCCTCCTGAGGTGGTCCCGCAATCCCTGATGACAGGGGATGGGCCAGACTGTCCAGTGCAAAATTGGATGAGTGGCAATTTGAACCCAATAACTTTACTGCCAGGTTCTAAAGATTTATGCCATGAAATTCCATGCTGATTTTTGTTGCCTTCTGACGTAACTCCAGTGGGAGACCGGCGGAATCCCCAGGGAAACACCAGAGAAATTTTTCCTGTCATTTCTGGGAGTTGACTCAGTGCCCTGTAAGGGGCAGACCTTCCATCCATTTCTTATAAGGCAAATGACAGCCAGGGGGCAAAGCCAAGGAAAGGAACTCTCTAAGCTAGGAGTTTCCGATCCTCAGCCCCACAGGGTCCTTAGCATTGTATTGGCCTTATGTATGGCAAGTGTGAGGAGAGCATACCGACCTCCACAAAGTGTATGTGGGCCCAGCTGGTGGCCTGGACTCCCGAAGGCTCTGAATTTCTTTTTTAATTTACCAAGAATAGCTCCCCTAATCAGGGGGCCAAAAGGAACGTTGGCGGAGTTGGAGAGGAGGGGCTTGGGGAAAAGTCTCCCTCCCAAGAGTTTCTAGCAGTCAGAGGCTAGAGATGCAACTGAAGTAGTGCTTGCACACAAGTAGTCCATGCAAATAAGGTGCCCTCCCACTGACCATGCAACTTCAAGGAGATCAGCATTGGAGAGCATGTTCTCTGCATAACTGATAGGATCAAGACCCAAGGAATTTCATGGCCTTTGTTTCAAAGAATCTATGGGGGAAAAATTTGGTACCTTAGTGCCTACCGTTAACACCATCTGCTGGCACTAACGGGGTGCTAGAGCTTTATTGCTGGGGTGAGGTGAAATCCTGCCCCCCCCCCGCAGTGCTGCCGGTAACAATTATCACTGGGAGCCAGGTGGATCATGATGTCAGTGAGTGTGCAATGCTCACTGGTCACCCGATCTGCGAAATTCATTGTCGCCACCTACCTTAGCACCTGGAATAAACACCGACAGGGAGAGCTGGCGTGAAGCACTAGGAAGCCGGCTCCAGGGACGTTATTTAAATGGATCATCAGTAATGAGTTGCAGCTGTAGGTTAGTGGAGTTTCAGTGCTTTCTTGTCAGCTTCACATAGTGCAACAGTCTCATTTCATAATAGGGTTAGAATACAGGAACAGGGATACCTTGCTGCAGCTGTACAGGGCACTGGTGAGACCACACCTCGAGTACTGTGTACAGTTTTGGTCGCCTCATCTGAGGAAGGATGTTCTTGCCATGGAGGGGGTGCAGCGGCGATTCACCAGGCTGATACCAGGAATGGCGGGAATGACCTATGAGGAGAGACTATGTAGTTTAGGGATGTACACACTGGAGTTTAGAAGATTGAGAGGGGACCTCATAGAAGTGTATAAAATTCTGACAGGTCTAGACAGACTGGATGCAGAAGGAATGTTTCCCTTGGCGGGTGAGAACAGAACTAGAGGACATAATTTAAGGATAAGGGCTAAACCATTTAGGACAGAGATGAGGGGGAATTTCTTCACTCAGAGAGTGGTGAACCTGTGGAACTCATTGCCACAGAGGGCAGTGTACGCCAGCTCATTAAATATATTTAAGAGGGAATTAGATATATTTCTACGGGCAAAAGGGGTTAAGGGTTACGGAGAGAAGGCGGGGACGGGATACTGAATTAAAGGATCAGCCATGATCTCATTAAATGGCGGAGCAGGCACGAAGGGCCGAATGGCCTACTCCTGCTCCTATCTTCTATGTATCTATGTATCTATGTATAATTGCAACATTATTTAGTACCAGGAGTGCTGTGGCAACTAAAAAGTAGCTACATTTATTCTTAAAAAATCAAACTGCTACACTTGGTTACATTAATGGGGGCTGTACTGGCAGTCGACTTCACCCTCCAGGATCTACGGTGGAGGGAGCGGAGGCAGCGAGAAAGCCTGGAACATGTGGCCAAAGGGAGGAGGAGGGCCATCAGGGCTCTAAGCAAGAGGCCTTACCCTCTGAGGGTATTCCGAGAGCACTTCTATCTCCAATTAAGTGCAGAGCGGTGTATAAGAAGGCTGTGCTTCACCAAGGAGATGATCACAGAACTCAGCCAGCTACTGCAACCTGGCTCCAGCCTCAGATCAGGGCGACCGCGGCTCTCTCAGTGGCAGTCAAGGTCACCATCACCCTCAATTTCTTCACCAGTGGATCCTTCCCATCTGCAATGGAGACATAGCTAACATCTCGCAGTTCGCCATCCATTGCTGCATCTGGGAGGTCACAGAGGCTCTCTACAGAAGGAGAAGGGAATACATTTCCTACCCCATCACCAGACATTCATGTGGCTTTGCCAGGATAGCGGGATTACCCATGGTGCAGGGCGCCATTGACTGCACCCACGTGGCTTTGCGGACACCGCATAACAATCTTCCGTAACTGCAAAGGCTACCACTCACTTAATGTGCAGTTGGTGTGCGACCTCAGACAATGAATCCTCAATGTCAAATCCCGCTATCCAGACAGCAGCTATGATGCCTTCATCCTGTGCCAGACCGGTTTGCCAGCACTCTGCCAGCCATCACGCCAAGCTTGTGGCTGGCTGGTCGGAGACAAGGGGTATCCACTCTCCACCTGGCTCATGACTCCCCTTCGCAACCCCAACACACCTGCGCAGCACTCATATAATGAGAGCCATGCTGCCATCAGGAACATCATCAAGCAGACCATTGGCCTGCTGAAGCACCGATTCCGCTGCCTTGACCGCTCGGGAGGTGCCCTCCAGTAGTCAGCTGAGTGGGTGTACCATTTCATGGTGGTCTGCTACACGCTCCACAACTTGGCCATCATGAGGGCCCAGCCCTTGCCACCAGGGATTGCGGGACCAACTCAGGAGGAGGAAGAGGGCGAGAAGGAGGAGGAGGAGGATGGGGAGGAAGATGAAGATCAGGGGGAGGAACAGGAGGAGGAACAGGAGTGAGGGAGGAGGCAGCCACTCAATCGGCCTTCCGGAAGGGTGGTCCGTGATCGCCTAATCAGACTGCAGTTCAAATAAATTAAACCCCAGATCCCTGTTGCTCACCACATCCCCATCATTTCATCCCTGTCGCAGGCCATATCACAGCGCAAAGCTGAAATGAGAGATTCCACAAAAGAATCCAATCTGAATTAATAAATTTGTCAATAATCAGTGAACACATATTTACAACAACAATATTAACTATTCACCCTTGTGCAATCCCTTAGTGCCTCTCGCTACTGTGCCTTTGATGACTCTCGTGCTCCTACGAAGTGTTTTCTCAGTGGCTGCAGCAGGGCTGATGGAAGGCTGCTGAGTGTCCGTGCGGGAGACTTCAGATGGCCTTGCAGGATGCCCTTGACCAGCTTTGGGCCTCTGGAAGGCCCGGCTGTAGACTGTACCACCTTAGCATGGGCGGCAGCAGTCTGGGCTGGCTGGATGACAGGCAGCGACAAGGGCAATGGTGGATTGGCAGTGGTGGGAGCAGAAATGCTATCATCCTGAGAGAGGACAGCAGGTTCCTGCTCTACTGACCCACTGACACCACCCCCCCGCCCCGGGGCAGCACTTCAGCATCCCGAGCAATCTGTTGCAGCACAGATTGCTGGCCTGCTGCGACACCGTGAAAGCCCCGGTCGATGGTGTTAGACTCAGCCATGATGGCAGCAGCCAGAGCTTGCGTGACATCAAGCTGAGACTGCATGAGAGCAGTCTGAGATTGGATGCCACCAAGCATAGTCTGCATTACAGCACTAAGACGTTGCATCGCTTCCGCCTGTGTTGCAATGGAAGCTGCCAGATCGCCCATCACATGTTACATCAGGTCTGGGTCGCCATGGTCTCTCTGGGAGTCTACAATTTTTCACAGACTGGAAATGATGGGCTCCATGGTGCGCGCAGAGCCTTGTGCAATGTTGGAGGCGGACTCCTCCATGCTCCTTATCATTGCCGACAGGCTCGTGGGCACTCTTGCCATTGCACCCATCATCTCTGTGTGCATGCCCACCACCCTTCTTATAAACGCCTCCCCATCGAAGTCCTCATCTGAGTCCTGTGCAGCAGAACTTGCGCGTGAACTCACCCTCCGAGGAGCTGGCCCCCGAGCTACCCATTCCCCCGACCTTGCTGCAGCCCGCTCGTACCCGGTGCCTCACCCTGTGCAGATCCCGCTACTATACTAGCCTCTAAAAAATGGGTAGTGCCAGTATCTGAGCTGGTGCCTGCGGGTGAGACATGCAGTGACGCGATGTGTTCTTCCTCGTTCTCTTCTCCCGCCCCGCTCTCTAATGTGCCCTCAGGGACAGGCTGCTCAGCTGCTTGCTCGATATCTGAAAGCATAAAAGCACAAGATTCGGGTTAAGGTGAGGGGAGGGGGCAGTAAGGGAGAAATGCATCCATGCAGCATGATTAGCTGGAAAGTGCAAAAGGCTTGTAGGGTGAGGGGAAAGTGAGATATGAGAAGAAGGAGTAGGGATAAACATACCGTTGTTGTTACCAAGGGGGCCAACGTCGCCAGTGGCCATGGCGCCCACCACCTGCCACCCAATAATCTGCAGCACTCTATCTTCCAGTGCAGACAGTGGTTGGGTGTCGGCTTGTCCTCCGCCTGTGTGCTCCTGCTTCTTCCTGTTGTGAGCCACCTTGGCCTGCAAGAGAACGGAGTGTGTGGTTGGTAGAGATTGTTTGTGGTTGAGTGCTGGGAGTGTGGTGCTTTGGGCAGTGTGTGAAGACTGTGGTTCAGATGGCGGTATGTATCATTTGTTGAAGCATTCGCACACCCTGACCGAGTGAGGTTGCTAAATTTCTTCCTGCAGTGTGTGTGGGTCCTGGGGGCCACAGTGCTGCCTGAGACGTGCTGCGCTACCTCCCTCCACATGGTGCGGAAGACTTGTAACGAGGGCCTTCTGCCACTTGCCGGGTAGAGCACCGCCCTCCATCTCTCCACAGCGAACACAAATACCTCCAATGCTTGATCGCAGAATCTGCGAGCTCTCTTCCTGGGGCATGGATCTGCCATCAGTACAGCTGCTTGAGTCATCTGGCTCCTTCTCCTTGACCTGCTCCTGCTTGCTGTGGCAGTTGCACAGCTAGCAATGCTGAAAAATGAGGTTCTGCAGCATCAGTGAACCTCCCCTTTAAGAACTGGAAAAAGCCTATGGCAGTCATGACTTGTGATTGGATTGCACCTGATATTGGTCCACCCTTTGAGTGTAATGCCAATGAGCTTGAGCTTAAAGACTTGAATTAGCGCTCCAATCATTTCTTTCAGCAATGAGCACGAATTTTGCGTGCAGTCTAAATCATTAATGTCTGGTGCCAATTCTTCAACTTTTCTAATTTTACCGCCCATTCCTGGGCTATAATGAACTTCTGCCCTATGTTGCATATATTTGTTATCCAGTGACCTCTGTCAGAAAATGTTGGACTGTGGATGTAAAGGATAGGATTGAGTTCAGACATGATGGGCTGGATTTTGCCAGCCCCAAGGAGACAGGTATGGAGGCGGGACTGCCGGTAAAGTTGCAGAAAGTGGGGGCGGCTGGCAAACCCGCCCCCATCCCGCCTCCATGCCCGTTTGCCAGGAGGCAGGAAGCCATCCTGACACGGGTCCCGTCTCCTCGAGGCGGGAAAGGGATTAAATCCTTTTAACTACCTGTTAACATGTTTACAAGTGCAAGCTTCCCGACCTCAGAGAACCCCGCTGGGGTGGAGGGGTCGAGTAGGAGGTCTGCGGGAGTTGGAGTGGTCTGAAAGTGCAATGTAGGGGTGAGTGATGGGTGCAAGTGTGGAGTGGTAAATATGTGAGGTGAGTGTAAGGTGTTATAAAATATTCACTTATCTTTGTTTCTGCCTACAGCCTTCAGCCGCACTGGATCCGGAGTCCTGACATCTTCATTTGTAGATTTCACAGACTGGCTGTTGGATCCTCTGAACCAACAGCCAGGTGATTTCTACAAAGTTGAAAGGTTTGATGAGTCATGAACACAAGGACTCATCAAACTGCACAGAATGTCAGTGTTTGACAGCTTCATAGAAACATAGCAACATAGAAGATAGGAGCAGGAGTAGGCCATTCGGCCCTTCGAGCCTGCTCCGCCATTCAATGAGATCATGGCTGATCATCCAATTTCAGGACCCTGTCCCTCCCTTCTCCCCATATCCCTTGATCCCTTTAGCCTCAAGAAATATATCCAACTTTTTCTTGAATATATTTAATGAACTGGCCTCCACTGCCCTCTGTGACAGAGAATTCCACAGGTTCACCACTCTCTGGGTGAAGAAATTCCTCCTCATTTCAGTTCTAAATGGCTTACCCCTTATCCTTAGACTATGACCCCTGGTTCTGGACTCCCCGGCCATCAGAAACATCCTTCCTGCATCTAGTCTGTCCAGACCTGACAGAATTTTATAGGTTTCGATGAGATCCCCTCTCAATCTTCTAAACTCCAGTGAGTATAAGCCCAATCAACACAATCTCTCCTCATACGTCATTCCTGCCATCCCAGGTATCAGCCTGGTGAATCTTCGCTGCACTCCCTCCATGGCAAGAACGTCCTTCCTCAGGTAAGGTGACCAAAACTGCACACAATACTCAAGGTGCGGTCTCACCAAGGCCCTGTACAACTGTAGCAAGACATCCTTGTTCCTGTACTCGAACCCTCTTGCTACGAAGGCCAACATACCATTTGCCTTCTTAACCGCCTGCTGCACCTGCATGCTTACCTTCAGCGACTGGTGCACAATAACACCCAGGTCTCTCTGCACTTCCCCTTCTCTCAATCTATTGCCATTCAAATAATAATCTGCCTTCCTGTTTTTGCCACCAAAGTGGATAACCTCACATTTATCCACATTATAGTGCATTTGCCATGTTTCTGCCCAATCACCCAACCTGTCCAAATCATACTGGAGTTTCACGACATCCTCCTCACAGCTTACCCTCCCACCCAGCTTTGTGTCATCTGCAAATTTGGAGATATTACATCCAATTCCCTCGTCCAGATCATTAATATATATTGTAAACAGCTGGGGTCCTAGGACCAATCCTTGCGGTACCCCACTAGTCACTGCCTGCCACTCGGAAAACGACCCGTTTATTCCAACTCTTTGCTTTCTGTCCGCCAACCAGTTCTCTATCCAAGTCAATACGTTGCCCCCAATCCCATGTGCCTTAATTTTGCACGCTAATCTCTTATGTGGGACCTTATCGAAAGCCTTCTGAAAGTCCAAATACACCACATCCACTGGTTCTCCCTTATCTAGTTTACCAGTTACATCCTCAAAAAATTCCAGTAGATTAGTCAAGCATGATTTACCTTTTGTAAATCCATGTTGACTTTGTCCGATCCTGTCACTGCTTTCCAAGTGCTCTGCTATTACATCTTTTATAATAGACTCTAGCATTTTCCCCACTACCGATGTCAGGCTTACCGGTCTATAATTCCCCGCTTTTTCTCTACCACCTTTTTTGAATAGTGGGGTAACATTAGCTACCCTCCAATCCATGGGTACCGTTCCAGAGTCTATCGAGTTCTGGAAGATGACCAGCAATGCATCTACTATCTCTAGGGCCACTTCCTTAAGTACCCTGGGATGTAGACCATCAGGCCCTGGGGATTTATCGGCCTTCAGTCCCATCAATTTTCCTAACACCATTTCCCTACAAATACTGATTTCTTCCAGTTCCTCCCTTTCATCAGACCCTATGTTCCCCGGCATCTCTGGGAGGTTATTTGTGTCCTCCTTTGTGAAGGCAGAACAAAAGTATGTATTTAGTTGGTCTGCCATTTCCTTGTTTCCCATTATAAATTCCCGTGATTCTGACTGTAAGGGACCTACACTTGACTTCACCAATCTTTTTCTCTTCACATATCTATAAAAGCTTTTACAGTCAGCTTTTATGTTTCCTGTTAGCTTACTCTCATATTTTATTTTCCCTTTCTTAATTAATCCCTTTGTCCTCCTTTGTTGACTCCTAAACTGCTCCCAATCCTCAGGATTATTGCTTTTTCTAGCCAATTTATATGTCCTCTCCTTGGATTTTATGCTATCCCTAATTTCCCTTGTTAGCCACGGTTGAGTCACCTTTTTTGTTTTATTTTTATGCCAAACTGGGATGAACAAATTCTGTAGCTCATCCATTCGGTCTTTGAATGTTTGCCATTGCCTATCCACCATCAACCCTTTGAGTGCCATTCCCCAATCAATCCTACCCAACTCGCTCCTCAGACCATTATAGTTTCCTTTACTTAACTTGAGGACCCTTGTCTCTGAGTCAACTACTTCATTCTCCATCTGTCAAATGCTGACATTTCTTCTTTCAAGAAATCTTGACAGATGGCACATCATACGTTGATGTGCTGTGTCAGTGCCTTCCCCCTAATTGGCCTGCTGAGCCCGTAGGGCGGGTTTAACAAGGTCAATCGGGGGAAAATCCCGCTGGTTGGCCAGAAGATGATGGAGGCAGGTCCGAGACCTGGCAAGCAGCAGTCCCGCCTCCAACACGTCTCCATTCAGAAAATCCAGCCCGATGCCTGCTAAAGATGAATACATAATAAGTGAACAATGCTTGGAATAATTTGCCATAGGAAGTAGTGGAGGCAAAAGCATTCGAGATGTTCAAAATAGATCTGAATTTTATAATGAGAGAATTAGGCTCAGTGGCCTTTTTTATCTGACCTTTCTTACATTCGATATACCTCCACTTTGTTGGCAAAAACAGGAAGGCAGATTATTATCTGAATGGCAATATTTTGGGAGAAGGGGAAGTGCAATGAGACCTGGGTGTCCTTGTGCACCAGTCGATGAAAGTAAGCATGCAGGTGCAGCAGGCGGTTAAGAAGGCAAATGGTATGTTGGCCTTCATAGCGAGAGGATTCGAGTACAGGCGCAAGGATGTCTTGCTGCAGTTGTACAGGACCTTGGTGAGACCACACCTTGAGTATTGTGTGCAGTTTTGGTCACCTTATCTGAGGAAGGATGTTCTTGCCATGGAGAGAGTGCAGCGAAGATTCACCAGACTGATACCTGGGATGGCAGGAATGACGTATGAGGAGAGATTGTGTCGATTGGGCTTATACTCGCTGGAGTTTAGAAGAATGAGAGGGGATCGCATTGAAACTTATAAAATTCTAACAGGACTAGACAGACTAGATGCAGGAAGGATGTTCCCGATGGTCGGGGAGTCCAGAACCAGGGGTCACAGTTTAAGGATAAGGGGTAAGCCATTTAGGACAGGAATGAGGAGGAATTTCTTCACCGAGAGTGGTGAACCTGTGGAATTCTCTGCCACAGAAGGCAGTTGAGGCCAATTCATTAAATATATTCAAGAAGGAGTTGGATATATTTCTTAAGGCTAAAGGGATCAGGGGATATGGGGAGAAGGCAGGGACAGGGTACTGAATTTGGATGATCAGCCATGATCGCATTGAATGGCAGAGCAGGCTCGAGGGGCCGAATGGCCTACTTCTGCTCCTATCTTCTATGTTTCTATGTTTCTATTAACATCTTTAGGAGAGGAAGAAAACTGGGAATAAAAGTATACTTCAGACTTTCTTGAAAAAAGGAACTTTATTATAATTCCTATTTTGGTTTGGACTCCAGGAAAGAAATGGCTGCAGCCTCTGTACTGCAGCATTGTGCAAGGCCATTTCCTTGATGGGCACCTGAAGCGTCAACGTGGAAACAGTAAATTTAAATCTGAATGATGAATATTTCATCAGAATAGGTGAAACATTGCCTGAAGGCACTGCTATGCAGCCAGAAGAACAGAACTCTTCCCTATAGCTTTGATATTTCTCATAAGCCATCGAAAAAGCTATCTAGTGTATAGAAGCACTCAGCACTGCAGCACAGAGTGCTGTAAATCCGATATTTTAAATGCAGAACCAGTTTATCCAGACATGCTATGTGTACGATATATACAGATCGCTTATTTAAAAAAAATCTCTGGTGTCTTAATACATAAATGCATTACTTGGTTGTTACTGTGTCACACAGATCACAAAGGTCCCAGATTCCATCCCCAGTCTGTGCTGAGTTAGCAGGTCTCTGCCAGGGAACTGGAACAGGTATTACATTCGGCCTTTGTGCCCCTAGGCTGGGAGCAAAGGAATCAGCCAGTGTTCCCGCTCCTGATTGCGATCCAACAACCTCGTTTGGTAGGTACATGTGCGCGTACATTGGGTGGAGACAGAATCAGGCTCGGTTGTGATGTCCTCACTGTCTAGGCTCAATAATGAAGAACGACTATTTTGAGCAAGGGGCCAGAAGGTAGCTGAAAATATACCCCAGCATAACTCAGTACCTTAGGGATGGGAAGGCAGAAATTTGGTGGGAAAAATAGTTATCAGTTTGTGATGCAGTATTTGTGGTATTTCAACCAAATTAATTGTTCATGCTGAAAGTGAATCTAAATGAGCCGACTTTATTATACACAACATGAAGTTTGACAAGAAGCTGATAGTTTCTGAAAGGTAACTGACATACACTGATTTGACAAAATGCAGTGTGCTGAGAAATGGCAAAACAACAAATTCAGGACAGTTTTGCTTGAGTCCGGACTATACATTTAACTGTTAGATATGGATCACAAATGGAAGTAGCTAGAAAGTGATTTGCTACATTGGAATACTGTGCTGGAAAAGGGGTTGATGCCATTTATTTAAATTGGGAAACCTAAGTGAAGGGCCAATGACCATAGTGCAGGACACCATCAACATTCTGGGGTTACCATTGACCAGAAACTCAACTGGACAAGCCACAAAAATGCTGCGGCTACTAGAGCAGCTCAGAGGCTGGGTATTCTGCAGCAATTGGCTCATCTCCTAACTCCCCAAAACCTCTCCAGCACCTACAAGGCACAAGTCAAGAATGTGATGGAATACCCTCCAGTTGCCTGGATGGGTGCAGCTGCAACAAAACACAAGAAGGTCAACGCTATTCAGGACAAAGCAAACTGCTTGATTGACAGCCCATCCACTACCTTAAACATCCATTCCATCAACCACCAGCACACCGTGGCTGCAGTGTGTACCATCTACAGGATGCACTGCAGCAACTCACTAGGGTTTCTTCGACAGCACCTCTCAAACCTGTGACCTCTATCACCTAGGAGGACAAGGGTAGCAGATGCATGGGAACACCATCAACTCCAGTTCCCCTCCCTAGTCACACATCATCCTGACTTGGACACATATCACCGTCACCAGGTCAAAATCCAAGAACTCCCTACCTAACAGTACTGTGGGAGAATCTTCGCCACATGGACTGCAGCAGTTCAAGAAGAAGCTGGCTCACCACCACATTCTCAAGGGCAACTAGGGATGGGCATTAAATGCTGGCCTTGCCAGTGACGCACACATCCCTTGAATGAATATAAAACAAAACACCACCAATGTTGAAAAGAGTTGGTGAGAAGGAGAGATAAATCAAAGAGTTATTGTTAGGTGGTGCAAACTTAAACTTCAGGTTTAAAAGCCTGTAGATTGTAGAATGGGACAATTGAGGCAGGAAAGGAGTTTGAGATCCTGGGAAAGAGCAGTTAAGAGTAAGGAACACTTTAGTGTAAAATTATGTTTTTAATCTTTATTTTGTTTGTTTAGGGTGACTGTTTTTAACAGTAATAAAAATGTATGTGGTGTTTTGAGCAGATCTATTACTTAGTGTTTATGTCAGTGTCACAGTGCAAGAGCTGGAAATAAAACTGGTTGGTTCAAGGAGCTAGTTTCCCTAAACCTGCTGTCAGTCAAAGTGAGCAGTTCACTTGATTGGCACTCCTGCCATTTGACTCAGTATCCACTGCCTCCACCATCAGCACACTGTGGCTGCAGTATGTATTATCTACAAGATGCATTGCAGCAACTCAACGGCAATGCCCTCCCCTGTGACCTCTACCATTGAGAAGGACAAGAGCACCAATCTCATTGGAATACCATTAGCTCCAGTTCCCCTCCCAGTCACAAACCAACCTGACTTGGACATATATTGCTCTTTCTTCATTGATGCAGGCTCAATATCCAGAAATTCCCTACCTAATACCATGTGGGACCACCAGTACCACAGGGATTATAGCAGTTCAATAAGGCCCACTACCACCTTCTCACAGCAACTAGGGATGGACAATAAATGTGGCCTTGCCAATGTCACCTGTAGTGTATGTACCTTGAAGAAGGAACTATATTCTGCAGCCCCTGTATACTGCAGTACCAGTAGTGACCACCCCTGTATATAAGCTTGTGTAGTAACTTTGTATAGTAGTTCCAGTTTTGTCTCCATTAAGTAAACACCTGTTATAACCAACTTCTGCAGTCCGTGTCTCAATTACACACGGACGTTACACTGGCGACGAACAGATCCGAACTTACCTACAGTTCTGCACCACCTCACGGGGATCCATCCCTGAAGTGAAGTTGTTAGAGGTCGAGGCCAGAAGGAAGAAATCCAAAAAGAAAAAAAACAAACAGAAGAAACGGGCGTCGACCGTGGGCAACCGCCCTCTGATTCATCGAATTCGAAGATTTGCAGGAGAGGCTGTCGAGAGCTGGGCTTGGTTATCCAGTCTATGGTGTTCCAGCAAATCAGGCTGGTGGCAGATAGTACACTGATCCTTCCTGGGCTGCGGTGGGCTAGAGCTCGATTGGGTGGCTTTTCAACGGGGCCGAGCGGCGTTGTCGGGAAGAGGAGAGAGAGGGAGAGGGTGGAGCACACAGGGCGCGGCCGGTGCTACGAAGCCGGGCAGCGTACAGACCCGAGAAGAGGGAGGAAAGTGTCCCATAGGGTCTGCTCTGACGACGGGAACAGTAATTAAAATAAAAGAAATTAGAAGTGCAGAAAGCCACGAGGAGCTGCAGTTTGCCACGGGGACCGCGGAGAGCGGCGTTGGCAGCAGCGTGGGGGGAGGAGTGCGCGAAGACCATAGGGCGTCGCCATCAAGGCATAAAAATGCCAGCAACAGTGCTAGCAGCAGCGGAAAAGGCAAAGCGCGGGAGGCGCCATCTTAGATCTCCAAGATGCCGAAGACTGGCAACATCACTGCCTTCGATAATGCAATAGAAGACTGGACCACGTATGTGGAAAGAGTCGAAGTATATTGCAAGGCAAATGAAGTAGCCGATGAGAAAAAGGCATCGGTGCTACTAAACTTAATGGGCGCAAGAACATACGGCCTATTGCGGAACCTGATTACTCCAGTCAAACCGTTGGCGAAGAATTTTAATGAAATTGTTGATATCCTACAGGAACACCTAAATCCTACACCGCTGCTGATAGCAGAAAGATTTAAATTCCACAAGAGAAATCAGCATAAAGATGAGAGCAATGCTGATTACCTTACGGAACTACGCAAGCTATCAAAGCACTGCCAGTTCGGAGCAGGACTGGCAGATACCCTACGGGACAAATTTGTCTGTGGACTCCTGAGTGAAGGAACCCAGAAGAGGTTACTCTCAGAGAAAGTGCTGACGCTAGATAAGGCTTTCAGCGTGGCAGTATCGTACAAAGCAGCAGCAAGGGGAGCTGCGGAAATACAGCAAAAGCCACAGGAATACGGCACCCATGAAATGACACGGGGATTTGAAAAATGTTATCGCTGCGGCAGAACAACCCATGACCAGAAGGACTGCTGGTCCAAGGACAAAACATGCAGGCAATGCGGAAAGATGGGACACATTGCACGAGTTTGCAGGTCCGGGAAGAAGACTAATGACAACAAAAAGACTACTAAGGAAAAGTACAGGAAAGTACAAAAGATGGCGGACAGTAGTTCCGAAGACCAGAAGAGCGATAGTGAATCCAGGAACAAGAGACTAAGCTGACTCAAACTACACAACGTAATCGCAAAAGAGGATCACCGAACCATTTGGGTCACCCTCACGATAGCAGGGTCCCAAGTCAAAATGGAATTGGATACAGGATCAGCCCTGACCGTCATGAATAGACTAGACTACGAGCTGCTATTTTCACACATACCCTTGAAAGACACATCCATTGTCTTGAAGACATATACGGGGCAGAAAGTATACCCCAGAGGGAAAATAAGGGTGCCTGTCGAATACAACGGCAAGGAAATACAGAAATTGTATCTGTACATACTGCAAGATGGTGGGCCACCGTTATTGGGATGTGAATGGATCAGAAAGATAAGTTTAGACTGGCACTCCATTCAGGCACTGATGGTGGCTGGTAAAAAGGATGACGACGTCACACCTGGATGATTGTCAAAAAATCTTGGCTAACGCTAAAGAGGTATTTCAACAAGAACTGGGAACTCTTAAAGGCGTAACCGCCTCGATAAAAATAGAAGAGAATGCAATTCCCAAGTTTTTCAAAGCAAGACCGGTACCGTATGCAATTCGCCCAGCCGTCGAGGCAGAGCTGGAGAATCTGGAGAATGCAGGCGTGTTATCTAAGGTAGACTGCAGCGAGTGGGCGACACCCATCGTTCCTGTCATGAAGAAAACGTTAAACAATAAGTCTGAGGAACCAAGGAAGGTTTGCATCTGTGGGGGCTTCAAGGTGACGGTGAACCCAGTCCTTCACACAGTACAATATCCTCTCCTGAGGAGAGAAGAAATTTTCGCCTCACTATCTGGAGGGAAACGTTTTACAAAAATTGACCTAGCGCAAGCATATTTGCAGATGGAGGTTGAAGAATCCTCTAGGAAATATCTCAAGATAAACACTCACAAAGTTCTTTACCAGTATAATCGACTGGTTTTCGGAGTTGCATCAGCTCCGGCTATATGGCAAAGAGCGATGGAACAAGTCCTGCAAGGGATTCCGGGGACTCAGTGTTACTTGGACGACATCCTGGTGACGGGTGAAAATGACAGTGAACACCTTGCCAACCTAGAGCAGGTGCTCACTAGACTAAGAGAACATGCGCTACGAGCCAATCGCCCCAAGTGCGAGTTTTTTAAGAAACAAATATCGTATTGTGGCCACGTGATTGATGAGGAGGGGTTACATAAGTCGCCTGACAAAATTGAAGCGGTAGTTAAGGCTCCAGCGCCTGAAAATGTATCGCAACTGAGGTCATTCCTCGGATTGGTGAATTACTACCATAAGTTTTTGCCGAATTTGTCCACAATTCTGCACCCACTGAACACCCTGCTGCAAACTGGAGTAGCATGGAAATGGAGCGATGAATGTAAGCGGGCCTTTCAGAAGTGTAAAGGCCTGATCACTTCAAGGGAAGTATTGGCTCACTACAACCCATCACTACCGCTAAGACTGGCGTGTGATGCGTCTCCCTACGGCGTTGGAGCGGTACTGTCACATAAATCCCTTGATGGTTCAGAGGCTGATAACTTTTGCGTCACGCTCGTTAACTGCAGCCGAGCATAACTACGCCCAGATTGACAGAGAGGCCCGCAGCCTGGTGTGGGGGGTGAAGAAGTTCAATCACTACCTGCACGGATAGAAATTTACTCTACTAACTGATCATCAACCTCTTGTCTCCATTTTCAACCCTAAGAAGGGCGTCCCGATAATGACAGCACAACGGCTACAGAGGTGGTCCCTTTTCCTAGGGGCACACCAATATGACATCGAGTACAAAGGAACTAAACAGCATGGGAATGCTGATGGATTGTCGCGCCTACCGTTGCCGACGGTGGAAGAAGCACCTGCAGTGGGTCCTGTGGAGATATTCCACTCGACCATAGTCGAATGTCTCCCTGTGATGAATGCAAACATAGAAAAGGAAACACGAAATGACCCGACACTCTCCAGGGTCTATGATTTAACGGTGAAAGGATGGCCAGCACATGGCGAACCACTGTTGCCAGCATTCTCGCCGAGAAGAGAACAGCTGTCAGTGTGCCGAGGAACTTTGATGTGTGGATCCAGAGTAGTAATTCCACCCAAATTGAAGGATAGAGTGCTCAATGAGCTTCATGAGGGTCATCTGGGAGGGGTAAAAATGAAGAACTTAGCCAGAGCGTTTGTGTGGTGACCGGGAATCGATAGAGAAATCGAAGAGATGACCAAGAGCTGTACAGGATGCCAGAAGGTCCAAAACGCCCCATCACAAGCCCCTCTACATCCATGGGAGTGTAATGATATCAGCAAATAGAGATGGTATTTGCCTGTTTGATTATGATGCCTTACCAGCATGTTTGCAAGTATTGATTGCTTATGCCTGACCAGCAGAGGTCATGTGAGAGCAGTTTAGTTTCAGTTTCGTTCTAGATGCATCACTATCATGATGTCTCCTGTAAATGCTGTTATAAAGAGTTGAACAAGCTTTAGATTAAAAGACATTCTCTTTCATAAATGTCTCGTCATTGAACCCACAAAGAAATCAATACATGGTGTCAGAAGTGATTGAAAGAGATGAAGAGAAAAAATCTGAAGTTAAATCAGCTCTCCACAAATTAGCACGCCAAAAGAGAACATCGTTGCTTACCATTGGAGAATAGCTAACGAAGTGAAAAAATGGAAGGTTTACACCCACCGGCGACGCTTCAGTTGACAGGTAATGTAGTTGAAAATTGGAGGAGATTCAAACAACATTTAGAGTTGTATTTATCAGCAATCGGAGCTGACGAGAAAGGTGATAAAATAAAAGCATCACTGTTCTTACACGTCGTGGGTGATGAAGCGCTGGAGGTGTATAATAACTTCACATTCGCTGCTGATGGAGACAAAATGAAGCTAGATAAAATAATGGAACAGTTTGAGGCCTACTGCATACCTAAACGTAACGTGACGTTTGAGAGGCACAGATTTTTCACATGTGTTCAGAAAACGGGTGAGACTATTGATCAGTATGTGACTGAACTGAGAAACAGAAGCAAATTGTGTGAATTTGGGGGACTGACAGACTCGCTGATAAAAGACAAACTGGTGTGTGGTATTCCGAATAATGGTCTAAGGGAAAGACTGCTAAGAGAGCAAGATCTACGCCTGGGAAAAGCCATAGCACTGTGTAGGGCTACAGAGACTGTGAAGTTGCAGGCAAAGGAGCTGTTCAGTGACAATAGCTGCAACGTGGATGCAGTGAGAATGAACGGACATAAACCGCTTAACAAAAAGAGCGCCAATGTGAAAAAAGAGGCGTGGCCAGCGAACGAAAATGAAAGGGGCAATCGAAAGATATGTAGTCGATGCGGTACACAGCATCCACCAAAAAAATGTCCAGCATATGGTAAAACATGCAATAGTTGCAACAAAAACAACCATTATGCCCGTTGCTGCAAGAACCAAATGCAACAAAGCAAGGTCCATGCAGTAGATGAAAGCGACATAGAGGAGTTCTATGTAAATGTTGTGTCTGAAAACAAAAAAGAAGAAAGAGACTGGGTGTTGACACTAAAAGTGAATGACATACATATTCCATTTAAATTGAATACTGGAGCACAAGTTAACGTGATATCAGAGACTGATTTTAAGAAAATTAGACCCAGACCAAAGATACATGGAATAAAAGTGAAAGTGACAGGATACTCAGGTACTGAAATACCAGTGAAAGGAAGATGTATTGTCAAAGTGACACACAAGGACAGAGAGCACACGCTAGCATTAATCGTGGTGCCAAAGGATGTGCAAGCCATACTAGGTTTAAAAGCCTGTGAGAGACTGAACCTGGTAAAGAGAGTCCTCGTTGTGGAAAGCGAAGGAGAGACAGTCTATGATGAACTGAATGTTGCGTACACACCGGGTAAGCTGAGGTATACAGCAGACACGTTGTCCAGAGCTGTTGACCCAGGAGAGCTCGCAAACACAGTGAAAAGACTGAATTACAAGGCAAAAGACAGTGGAACTGACTTCTACCAAAGCATGCTTGTATACCACACAACGCCGCTCGAGTGTGGTATGTCACCAGCCCAACTCCTGATGGGACGTCGGCTAAGGTCAAACCTACCCATCCCGGAGAACCTCCTGAAAACAAAAGAGGGGGAGAAAGTGAGGAAGTTCAAAGCGCAACAAAAAGAAAAGCAAAAGTACTACTATGACAGAGGAACACAAAACCTACCTGAACTCCACACTGGTGACCAAGTAAGGTTCAAAGACAAAACAAACACATGGACTCAGAAGGGAACTGTCCTGAGTGAAGTTCAACCAAGATCATACACCATTCAGACAGATGAGGGTGCTGTTCTGAGAAGAAATCGTCGCGATCTTCTCATGGGACCAGCCATAGCAGGTCAAGAGACTGATACTGTTGAACAACCTGATCACACAGCTGAGAACCAATCATCTGAGGCAACAACTCAGATTCAAGGACAATCAATCAGAAAATCCTCAAGACACGTGAAGCCTCCTGAGAGACTCATTGAGCAAATTTAAGGACTATTGTTATAGAAGGAAGTAATGTTATCTTATTCTTTCTTCAAGTTCTAGTGTATTGACATATTTCATGTGAACACACAAAGCAAGGTTAAAAAACCTTGATCATGATAATGATAATGTAAGTTAATTAAGTGTTACAGTTAAAATGCAGATTAATACAAAGAAAACATGTTGTTAGTTAAAAGTAAAATACTTTTGTTTTAAGAAAAGGAGATGTAATGATATCAGCAAATAGAGATGGTATTTGCCTGTTTGATTATGATGCCTTACCAGCATGTTTGCAAGTATTGATTGCTTTTGCCTGACCAGCAGAGGTCATGTGAGAGACAAGCAGTTTAGTTTCAGTTTCGTTCTAGATGCATCACTAGCATGATGTCTCCTGTAAATGCTGTTATAAAGAGTTGAACAAGCTTTAGATTAAAACTCATTCTCTTTCATAAATGTCTCGTCATTGAACCCACAAAGAAATCAATACAGGGAGTGGCCCTCATCTCCATGGCAAAGGGTACACATTGATTTTGCTGGTCCATTTATGGACTTGATGTTTTTAATTGCGGTGGATGCACATTCAAAGTGGCCAGAGGTAATAAAAACGTCCTCAACCACCACAGATAAAACTATTACAATCTTACGAACCATATTCACCAGAAATGGGCTGCCTGAACAGATTTGCTCCAACAATGGACCACAGTTTGTGTCTGAAGAGTTCCAGAGGTTCTTAAAGAACAACGGTGTTAAGCATTACACATCCGCCCCATATCATCCAGCCACCAATGGATTGGCTGAGAGGTTCGTTCAAACATTCAAGAAGGCTATCAAGGCAATGTGTAATGAAGACATACCCCTACAACACAAGGTGGATAACTTCTTGTTTGCCTACCGGAATGCGACACGTGTGGTTACCAACCAAACTCCAGCCATGATGTTCTTCAATCGAAGACTAAGATGCCGCTTGGATTTGGTTAAGCCAAACATCAGAAGAGATGTGGAGAACAGGCAGTTTCAGAATATGAATGAAAGGCCAGCCAGGAGTTTTAAGATAGGTCAACCAGTTTTGGCCCGGGACTACCGCACAGAGAAATGGCAGCCAGGAACGATCTGCACACGGCAAGGACCTCTAATGTATACCGTGGACGTTGGAGAGAGCATTGTAAGACGCCATGCTGACCAGATTCTAGAGTCGCTGGAAAACGTCAAATCTACACCACGATCCTATACACCTGGCGATGAAACCGAAGTACCAATTGCATCTACCTCAGAATCGGTGATATTGGAAGCAGACAAACCAAACAACGACGTTGATCCCGAATCAACCTTGCCAGAAGAACCTGATACCCCAAAGAGGCGTTATCCGGACAGAATCAGGAAGCCTCCTCAAAGACTGAATTTATAATTGATTAACTTCAGCTAATGTATATAGCAACTGTAATTGTAAATATGTTATTTAATTATTAATCGAATGTTATGTACTGTTTAGCTAAAAGGGGAGGAATTGTAGTGTATGTACCTTGAAGAAGGAACTATATTCTGCAGCCCCTGTATACTGCAGTACCAGTAGTGACCACCCCTGTATATAAGCTTGTGTAGTAACTTTGTATAGTAGTTCCAGTTTTGTCTCCATTCAGTAAACACCTGTTATAACCAACTTCTGCAGTCCGTGTCTCAATTACACACGGACATTACATCACCCACATCTTGAGAACAAATAATAAAAAGAAGCATGTCTGGGTAAACTGGTTTGTAGTTACAGTATCAGGTTTGCAATGTGCTCTTTGTTGCAATGGTTGTGGCTCAGTTGGTAGCACACTTGCCTCTGAGTCAGAAGGTTTGTGGGTTCCAGTCCCACTCCAAGGACCTGAGCACATTAAAGCTAGGCTGACACTCCAGTGCAGTGCTGAGGGAGTGCTGCACTGTCAGAGGTGCCGTCTTTCAGATGAGACGTTAAACCTGTCTGCTCTTTCAGGTAGACGTAAAAGATCCCATGGCACTATTTCGAAGAAAAGCAGGGGAGTTATCCCTGGTGTCATCAACCGACATAACAAAAAAAAACAGATTACCTGGTCATTATCACATTGCTGTTTGTAGAACCTTGCTATGTGCAAATTGGCTGCCGTGTTTCCCACATTACAACAGTGACTCCACTTCATTGGCTATAAAGCGCTTTGAAACGTCTGGTAGTCGTGAAAGGCACTATATAAATGCAAATCTTTCTTTTTTCTTTCAATGCTGAATGCTGTTCTGCTAACTTGGTATGTTCCATGGATGCTGAGCAACCTCCGGTATCTCATCCAAGTGGACATTCTTCATGGGTGCACCTAGATAATGAGCATGAGCAGCCAATTTGATCACATGTGCATCGTAGATGAACCCGATCCTGTTCTCACTTGATGTTCGCACATGCATAGTTTTACTTTCAGTATACTACACTGCTAGGGAGCGTGTTGGGCATATAAAGGTTAAAAAGTGTAAAAATAGGCCTGTACAAATGCTCTCCTGCCTTCCAATGATCATAGCTTGGACTCCTTGAATGATCTGGTTTCTCAGCCTCTCTATCACAAGCTTCTGTCTCATTACTTGTTCCAAGAAATTTGTGCTGCAGACCAAATGGCCAGTGAATTCACTCCTAGACTTACAAGACTGACACTAGTGCCAAAAGGTGGTGCTAATTGTCGCAGAAAATGGTCCCACCTTAGGAGAGATTTCTCCCCGTGCTGTCAGAGGAACTGCGGTAAAAATAAATGAGTTCTGCTGCTAGCATGAACACCACATACTGCAAGTTCTCTGGCTGAGTGATCAGGTCACCTGTGCAGATCAGGAATGTGTGTTTTTTTTTGCTGTGCTTTCCTGTACACTTCTCGCTCTGAGAATGGGCAGTCCGAAAATCAAACGTTCAGTAATTGTGCAGGTGCAGTTGTTTCCCTGCTGCTACTGGTCTCTGAGTTTCGCCCACAGCGTAAAGAGGGCAAGTTCCAGAGCACTGGAAGCCGTGACATGCTGCAGATCTGCTTCAAGGAAGCTGACAAAAGAATTGTAAAATTTCTTCAAACCTTTGTGCAGGTTTGTGCCAGTTACTTCAATCGTTAAATGTGGGTGCGATTGTTCAATCGACTTATTACATCACTCTATTCAGACAATGAATATTCAAACTGCTGCAGCGTCCTTGAAAACCCTGCACACCTTTAAACTGTCTCATTCATTCAAATGGTTTCAGACATTTTAATGCGCTTTTCCTCTGTTGCAGTGAATAGTTTCTCGCGAAAAGAATTCTCTTACATTGGTACGGAATTACCAGTTAAGTGCAGCCCCCTCCTTTCTACCAGAGCTGTGTGCTTTCGGTACTTGCGGAAAATTCCAATAGAAAGAGGTTGGGGGCTACATTGGATAGCCCCCGAAAATGGGCGCTGGGGACCGCGATGCGCAATTAACCCATGCCCATTGATTGAAATGCAGGAGCTGTGCCAAATTTGTGCTGCCTGCTCGTTATAATGATTTCTGCGTGCAGCCAGTGCTAACTGTGCTGTTCATTGGCTGCATGCTTTAGCAGGGGGCCAAAATCTTAACTTCCTAACAACACTTAAAGGTCGCCTGCACTGCTTAAAGCTAGCCTGCACCTCTTAAAGGGGAGGTGCATTGTGGCTGGCGCAGGTGCAGGAATTGAATCTGTCCTGGGAAACAGTGAGAAATGGCACAACATGGGAGAGAGTGGGCTTCACTGGAGGTCTTGGTGGAGGAGGGGGAAAGGAGGAGAGATGTCCTGCATCCGCAAGGGGGTAGGAGGCTTTCCAGACACACGGTCAAAAGGCAGTGGGAGCAGATAGCCTTGGAGGTCAATGCCAGAAGTCAAGCCCCGAGGACCTGGATGCAGTGCTGCAAGAAGTTCAATGACCTGACATGAGTGGTCAAGGTCAGTGAATGCATCTTCAAATGCCATATCCTACAAACTACACCAGTAGCCTCAGCCATCACTCACCTACCAACAATCTCTATCAATCAGGACTCATATCTAACATTCATATGCTTTACCTCACCCTTACACACTTAGCACTGCCGTAAACCTCACACCCACATCTTACAGCTTGCATACACATGCCACATCACCCAAACAGATAGCACGACACTCACTGACACACTTCCCTCTCTCTTGAAGGACAAAGTGGCACACAACCGGAGACAGCAGGAGCTAACCGGAGGGAGACAGGTGCGTTTGCATGTCTTAGCCCCCATGGAGGAGGTGGTGCTGGCCATTACTGGAACAGCCATTACTGACATCGTGGCCAGTGGTGGAGCTGAAACCATTGAAGATAACAGTATCCTCACACCTAATCCTCCTTTTCACATCCCACTTCCCCTCATCCCACAATCTCTTCTGATTTACAAGCTGAAGATGGTGTAAGCTTGTACTTCTTACTTTCCTACATTTCCTTCACCACAGCCTTACTCTTGTGCCTTTTTACTTTCAGAAACCCATGAGGTGCAACCTGGCCAGACGGTGGAGGAACACCAACAGGAGAGTGATGATTAGAAACACAGCACCATCATTTAAGTTCACACTCGCAGCCACCTGCTCAGATACTGAGACTGTGCGTATCTTAGAGGATAGATTAGATGCAGGATCTGCCTGTGGTGAGACACCGGACACAAGTGCGCTGCACCCAGGGCAGGGGGCAAGAATAGTGCAGGTGCCAGCTCGCCGGAGGGTGAGGTCGCGCACGGTTTCTGCTGCAGAGGACTCAGATGGGGACCTCGATGGGACAGCCGACAGAAGAATGCTGATGTGTAAGCGCAACAAAATGCTTGGTGCTCAATATTTTGTGTGGCAGCATGGCTTTCATTGCCTGCATGCTGCGCACGTGTGTGTGGGTTTCGCACCAGAGTCATGAGCCATGTCATCAGCGGATAGCCCTTGTCGGCCAGTAGCCACCCTTTGGTTTGGCGTGGTGGCTCAAATGCACCTGGCACAGCGGACTGCCACAGAATGAAGGCATCATGACTGTTGCCAAGATACCGGGCATTGACCTGCATGTTTCACTGCCTGTGGTTGCACACCCACTAGAATTGGAATCCCTTTCCTTTCCGGTATATGACAGAGTTGGCATGCGGCGCCCGCAAAGCAATGTGCGTGCAGTCAATGACACTCTGCATGATGGGGAAGCCTGCAATCCTAGCAAAGCCGCATGATTGCTCCACCTACTGGTCTCTAGCAAGAGAGAATGAAATGTAGTTAGCTCTCTTTGAATAGCGACCTTCCATGTGCAACAATGGACAGCAAACTGCAAGATGTTGCAAATATTTCCAGCTCCAGCCTGGAAGAAGCCAGGCACATCAAAGTTGATCGCCACAGTTGTAGGATACAGTGTACCTGTAGGATTTAGTAAACATTATTAAGATTCTATAACCATTATTATATAACTATAATATGTGAAATGTGTATGTTAAAAACCTAAAAAGCCTGTATAAAATGGCGAATGGCGAGACCAAAGCAGGATGGGAATTATGCCAACCTGACTAAACTCTGTTAGAAATTGATGTAATTCTGTAAAATGGTCTGTTAAGTAAACAAGTAGATAGCGGGGAACAAGAAATTCAGCAACATTGCAAAAGAAGATAGAGGGCTGGAGACAATCACCACTCCCTGTCTTCTCAAAAATGCAGAACCGGCTAAACAATGAACTGATTAAAAAGCAAAAAGACATCTGTGAGGATTTAGTGTGAAGGTTGTTCTCAGATAAGAATAGCTTGCTTACTAACTGCCACATAGGCAAAACGGAGAACAAAAAGGTATAAATGAACAGCTATTGAACACCGAAAGCAGCACGAAGCCAGAGGATGAGCTGCTTCTGTCAACAGAACACACCAAAAGAATAAAGAGACTGCTCCACAGTCACTCAGAAGGAACGCCGGGATTCAATGAACAGACTGCGACTATCTTCTTGTTAAGTATTACTTCTTTGTACTGGATGTTTAATGCTTAATAAACTGTTTTGCTGATACACAATATACCTGGACCCAGAGTGGTTTGTGTAGTCACGGACTGTTTTACTGATACACAATATACCTGGACCCAGAGTGGTTTGTGTAGTCATGGACTGTTTTACTGATACACAATGGCCCTGAAATTAGATCGGGGGCTTGCCGCGCGTGCAAGCCCCCGATCTGCACTCACCCTGTGCGCCGACATCTGAAGCCCGGGCCTGCTTGCATTTCCTGTCACAGGCCCGGTTCAGCTGTCAGCGCGCTGTGCTAACCTGATCCAACGGCGTAGTTAGTGCGATGTGCCGGCTGGGATCAGGTGAGCACTGTGCAGCCAATCAGGGGAGGGGAAACTCATTCATGAGTTTGACAGTAAGAGCTGTCAAACTCATGAAAAGTATGGGCTGCCAAAACACTACTTTAACTTTAAATAAAATTTTAAAAAACATCCCACTGATTATAATAACTATAAATAAGTTTAAAAAAATGTTTTAAACAATTAATCAATTTTTTGAAAAAAATAAATTTTTTAAAAATAGTGTCTAAAACTAAACTTACCATCCTGTAAATTCTTTAAAAATAACAAACCTGTAGAAAAAAAATTTCTACATTGTACTAAAAGCCCACTTACCTGCAAAACTAAATACTTACGTCTTGTTTTTCCACGCGTAAAGACCGGAGGCCTTTACACGCGCGCAACTTTGAAAAAAAAAAGGAATTTTACTGCGCACACGCTGCCTGTGCAGTCGCGCGCGTTCTGCCTCTGAACCCCTTCGTTCAGAGGACAGGAAATGCCGGTTTTCCCCGCATGTGCTGTGCATGCTGAAAACCGGCATTTCCTCCGGCCAGATGCATGAGTACCCCGACCGTACTCACGCGTTGGGACAGGAATTACTGGCCCAATATACCTGGACCCAGAGTGGTTTGTGTAGTCACGGACTGTTTTACTGATACACAATATACCTGGACCAAGAGTGGTTTGTGTAGTCATGGACAAATTATTATAAAGAGCTTTTAAAAGCTACACGGTCACCTTCACAGCCACTGGCAATGCGATCCTTGCCCTGCCCTGAGGTTGCAGTTATGGCTGCAGCAGGTGGCAGATTTCAGTGAGGACATCCTTAGTGAAGCGCAGACATCTCACACATTGTTCCTCGCTGAGGATCAGGTAGAACAATTGCCTTCTGAACACCCTGGGCGGATATGGCCTCCTGCTGAGAGCCCTTCTCCCCTCATCCTCCTCCCTCTTCTAGCAGCTTGTCCTGCTCTGCGTGGTCTCTGCTCATTCTCCCAGTCTTGCTGTATTCCAAGGGTAATGCCTACTAGTGCATCCATGTCTTAGAGCAACTGGTTTGTGCATAAGCCTTGAAATCAGCTCCGCACGCTGATTGATGCCATGATCTGCCTGCTCTGGATACTTCCAGCGGACGTGAGCTAACGCCCCCACCAATATGGTGCCTGGCACGATTCGCAGCAGAAGTGTGCGTGTGTGCATCGGACGCCATTTTGGTCCTCAAACGACACCCGTAGCGCCCAATTTTATGCCCGTTGTCTTTACTGCACCTCTGATTAACACTCTGAGGACACTCGAAAAATTAGGTTCTGGACACTATCGATGGTGTGAAATCCACTTCCTTTATATTATAACTAGCTGAAGTGCCCGGTGGTGCCGAGGGATTTTTGAGGGCATGTTGTTGTTGGAAGAGAGAGAGAGAGAGCGCGACTGTGGGGAAGAGAGAGCGCGACTGGGGGGAAGAGAGAGCGCGACTGGGGGGAAGAGAGAGCGCGACTGGGGGGAAGAGAGAGTGCGACTGGGGGGAAGAGAGAGCGCGACTGGGGGGAAGGGGGGGAAGAGAGAGCGCGACTGGGGGGAAGAGAGAGCGCGACTGGGGGGAAGGGGGGGAAGAGAGAGCGTGACTGGGGGGAAGAGAGAGCGCGACTGGGGGGAAGGGGGGGAAGAGAGAGCGCGACTGGGGGGAAAGCAGGGGGGAGGGGGAAGGGAGGGAAGGGAGGGGAGGGAAGAGAGTGGAGGGAAGGAGGGGAAGGGAGGGGGGAGGGGGGGAGGGGGAAGGGAGGGGGAGGGGGAGGGGGGAAGGGAGGGGGAGGGGGAAGGGAGGGGGGGAGGGGGAAGGGAGGGGGGAGGGGAGGGGGAAGGGAAGGGGGAGGGGGAGGGAGGAAGGGGAGGGGGGAGGTGGGGGAAGGAGGGGTGGGGGAGGTGGGGGAAGGACGGGGGGAGAAAGGGAGGGGGGGAGCCAGCAGACCCTCTCCCCTCTGCCGACGATGGCTCCACTGAGCTCCGTGCCGCCCCGCGCACTGACATGCCGAGCACAGCGCCCCGGTGAGCCCGAGCCCCGCCATCCCGAGGCTGGGCCTGAGACGGCCGATTGCGGCTGGCCGGGCCCGGTTGCCTTGGTAACCCTCCTCCCCTCTCCGCCTCCCGATCTCCGGGACCGGGCCTGGACCTGAGTGGCTTGAGACGGCCGATTGCGGCTGGCGAGCCAGGTTGCCGGGGTAACCCTCTCTGCTCCCCCTCCCCTCCCGAGCCCCGCCCCCCCGCTAACCTGCTCGCTTCCCTCTGGCCGCGCTCTGTGTGGAGGTGCGCGTGCGCCGTGCAGCACGAGCGCAAATGAAGCGCGAGTAGCTTGCAGTGAGCCCAGCCAGCCTTTACCAAGATGGCTGGCTGCTGGTTCAGAATCGGGCCCAGCGGGATGGCCGGTGCGTAGCTCGGGCGTGGCTGGGCAACAGACGCCCAGGCTTCGAGGCCTGCCTGCAAAAACGGGGAAAGGTAGGAAAATTAATGAGATTAGATAAAAGATTTAGAAAGTAATTAACTTTTTTTTAAAACAATATGGCCTAGAAATTCAGTTAAGGCCCGCCAGCAGGCTAACGCCCAAAAGTTAGCGCTGCGCGCGGAGCCAGGTGCGCCCGTCAGATATTCGGCTTTTGCACCCCAAGTCGGAACCGGGCGCTATTCCAGGGTGTGCCCGCCCCCCGCTTGGGGCGCTGAAACTGAATTTCTGCGCTGTAGGCCCCGCTGCGCCACCCGCTGCGGAGCGGCAGGCTGCGGTACTGCAGGCCTCCTCCTTCTCTTAAGGGGGAGGTGCCTGCAACAGCGAGATCGCTGCTGGATTGTGCCGGCAAATGAGCCCGGCACCACGGAGAAGTACTGGGCTCGCGGAAAGCAGCCGGCAATGCCGCGGGGGGGGTGGAGGAGGCCGGGGAAGGAGGTGCGGGCAGGCGGCCGCCGAAAAAGCGGCCGGCCGCACCTCCACCTTAAAGCGCCCCAGTAGCGCAGCAGTACGGCCCCTTTATTAATCGCTGTTTGCGGCCGCTGCAGAAGAGGCGGCCGCAACTAAATATGGGGTTTGGGCCGGAAGTGGGGCGGTACCGGGGCACTGCGCACACCGATGACGTCATCGGTGTCGGCGCAGCGCTACCGGCTACCGCCGCCATTACCGCAGCGCTGAATATCAGCGCACCCTCTTACACTGGCGCAGAAGCCCTCTTTGGGCCTTAACTGGGCGCAAAGCCCACTGAATTTCTAGGCCTATGTGTTTTAAAAGCAACTTTTTTTTAAAGACGCAGAAAGCGTGAAAAAGAAATGAAAAGTTTGGAATCAAGATGGCGGTGACTCACCTCGGTTCAGAACGATAAGGCCCGCCCACACACGCACCGATTGGTCGACCGTCAGGTCACCAAAGCGTAGGATTGGTCAATCGTCCCGTCACTCGACTCTAGGAGGGCCCGCCCGCACATGCCAGGAACCCGCACCCGCCACGCAGCGATTGGTCGACCGTCGGGTCGCTCGACCGTACGATTGGTCGACCTCGACATCACTCAATGCTAATGAGCAGATAATGAGCGGAATTTTGAACGTTTTTTGGATACCGCGGGCACAATTTTTGTCTCACCGAAACGTAAATATGCTTACAACCGTTCTGGAATCGTAAGCTTTCTTTTGATGTAATACACGTGTAGGTACGCTCTATAACTTTTGATTGTATAGCCGGACAGAGAGACAGAAAGATAGACAGAGACATATGGCCTAGCGCCCGAAATTTAGCGCTCGCCCGGATTCCCGTAGCGCCCGCCTGAAATTCAGTTGCGACGGGCCAAGACGGAGGCGGGCGCTATTGCAGGGTTTGGCCGCCTCGCTTGGGGCGATGAAAGTCTATTTCAGGCGTCCAGCTGCCGCTGCGCCACCCGATGCGGTGCGGTAGGCTGGGGTACTGCAGGCCTCCTCCTTCTCTTAAGGAGGAGCTGCCTGCAGCTGTGAGATCGCCGCTGGATTCCCCCGGCAAATGAGCCCGGCACCACGGAGAAGTGCCGGGCTCGCGGGAGTCAGACAGCAATGCCGCGGGGGGGTGGTGCAGGAGTCCGGGGAGGGAGGTGCGGCCATGCGGCCGCCGGGAAAGCGGCCGGCCGCCCCTCCACCTTTATGCGCCGGCCTCTCGGAGCTGCAAGGCCCCGTTTTTCAAACGTTGTTTGCGGCCACTGCGGGCGAGGCGGCCGCAACTGAATTTGGCCTTCGGCACGGAATCGCGTTGGAACCGGGGCGCTGCGCACACCGATGACGTCATCGGTGCCGGCGCAGCGCTACCGGCTAACGCCGCTGTTAGGGACCAACTTAATTTCGGGCACTAAAAAACTTCCGGCGCAACCCACTCTTTCGCCCCTAAGTGGGCGCAAACGCGACTGAATTTCTAGGCCATACCGTTTTATATATATATAGATGTGATGTCGGTGGCTGGAGTGCCATTACACCAACTTCTGCCTACCTTATTCTTTCCCTCAATCTCAAAACTGAGGAATTCCTTGTGACAAAAAAATTGAAATATTTGTCTTTCAGTTTATATCATTTCAGACAACTCGGGTTGAAAATAGAGCTGCTTTCTTCACCAGATTCAAAAGTAAGACAGGTGACAGTCAGACAGTGAGAAGAGACAAATTCCTTTTGATCAGGAATCAGTCATGATAAAGGTGCTTTGAGGTTCGGACAGTATATTTAAAATGCTAATGAGTGCAACATCTTTTCATACTAAAATGCCATTTCCGATTATAGTCGGGTGTTAAAACAAACGGGATCCTATGATGGGAAGCTGACAGTTGCAAGCGATTATCTTTCAAGGTGTGAAGGCTGTTAACATTTCAGTTCCTTGACGGCTTCAAAGAATTTGCTTGAACTTCAAAGGAAATTACAAGCTTATAACTTTCATTTACCCTCCAGTCTACGTTACTCTTTGCCATTACTATGTATGGAAGATAGAGTTTCATAAGCAGCAATTTCATATGTTTCACCAGAATGTATCTCATCAGGAGTCTTGAAAGTGGAAGAACCGGGGATTATTTTTTCAACAATAATGAATCTAGTGTAATTGCTGGACGGGATGTATTGTGCCTCGCTTTGTTCTTCCCCATTGTATTCAGTGGTACAATGGTGCAATATTTTCCATTGGACGAACAGGAGGTGTAGTGGGCATCCTCAATATTCTCTAGTAAGCAATTTACTGGCCCCGATTTTAACTCCGGGTCAGTTTTCGGCAGGTGAGTTTTGGTTAAAATTCACCTACTGCAGCCAAAAGCAGATCAGGGGTATTTTAACTCCCAGGTTTCGTTATAATCTCACCGGCGTGTTTCACACTGAACTGGCAGACCCCACGTCCGGGGCGCAGTTCCTGGCGGGTCACTCAGAAACCTATCTAAAGCGGGAATGCACCTCTTAAAGGTAGGTTTGCATTTCCTTGTGGCACCTTTGGTTTCTACGGTGGTGGAGTAAGAATCTTCTGATGAATCAGTCACAGGCAAGACCCTAGCTTCTCAAAAGCCTCCCTGGAGCTGATTGTGGATGGTGTGAGGGCGAGCAGGGAACTCCTGTTCCCCAACAGTGCCAGGAGAGTTGGCAAACAGGTTGTCCACCAGAAGAGTGATTTCAGAGGTCATCAGCCCCAGGAGCGTCACCCCCAGGACCTGGAGATAGTGCAGGAATAACCTCACCTTGCTTGAATGACCTCACTAGAGTAGCAAGGGTGAGAACTGCTCTTCCTTTACCCCTGTCTCTAGAACACATGGCAGATTTTCTTTAGCCTCCTCCACTAGCATTCTCAGCAATCCTCTTCCCTCCCTCACTTCCTTCACCATCCAGCTCAAGAGAACACTATATCACCTCTTATTATCTCATACACACACTCACCTATACCTCACTCCCTTTACAGCAGCCACTAGCACCATTCTCCTCCCACTTGGTAGCCTTTGCAGAATCAGCGGCCATGAAACTGGGCTCTGTAGCGCCCGTTTTTTGGGCTCTACAACGCCTCTTAAACTACCAAAATGGCATCTGCAACGTGTGCGCACACTTCCGCTGGATGCCATCTTTGTAAAGGGGTTAGCACGCATGAACCTAACGACCACCGGTAGCATGCAGAGCAGGCAGATCATGACGTCAATATTTGATGCCAGCGCTGCTATTTTGGAGCTCCACGCTCCAGCCTGTGCCCTCTCTTAACCTCGCGAACATGACGTTAAACAGCATGAAGCACCCCCCCACCAGCGCTATTTATAAGGATCATGAACTACTTACAAGTTAGTTGCTGGATTATTTCTTCTGGCTATTGCTGCAATTCTACACGTTTTGGGTGCTTTTCCAGACTTGCTTAACGTTTCAATAACCTGGCTGGTGCTGAAGCACTTGACGTAATAAAAACTCACTACACACTTGGTTGTACATAATGCAAGGCTTTAATCGACTTGTAACAAAACATGGAGGTCTAGTTAGTAGTCACTAGCTTCCTGTTTCCAGACTGTCTCTGGCCAAGCTGGGCCCACGCCCGAGTATTTATACTCCTCGGACGGCGCCCTCAGCTGGCCGTTCAGTAGTACTTCCTGAGCTACTTCTTGTAGAAGTTGCGATTTATGACATTCTTCCTCCCTAAAAGGTTTGGAAGCCCAGTCTTCCTTTAACGGACTAGGCGGACCAAAAATAGCCGTAGTTGTTTAGCTTTCTGCTTGTGACCGGAAGGCATGTCTCCCCGGATCATGTCCTGGTCCCTGGGTCACTTGACCTGTACCAGTAAGTCGGTAGAGTCCGTGTCGTCTTGATCATCCTGTGGAGGCCTGGGAATATCATGACCCCGGGTGCGGGTCCCCACTGGCGCAGAGCTGGCCTCATCCTGGGTCGTAGCCGGAGATTGTCCGGCGTCCTGATTTCAGGTGGCCATCCTACGGGGAGCGTTTAGCTCCCTGAGTTGATCCAGTAGCACTGCCGGCAGATCCCTCAATGTCCCAGGTAGGGCATCATCTTCATAGGGGTGCGGAGTGTTGACATCATCGTCATGGGATCCTTCATCATTCGGGCCCGTGTGACCGGTTGGGCAGGGAGCCAGATCTCTGAGCGAGACAGTGGATGCCCGGCCATCGGAGTACCGCACGTGCGCATACGTGGGGTTTATCTCCATTAACTCCACCTCGTCAACGAGAGGGTCGTTCTTGGCAGACCGGACGAACCTCCAGAGTAGCACAGGGCCTGGAGCCACCAACCATGATGGTAGAGATGTCCCATGTGTAGAGCGACGCCAGAACTTGAAGAATCGCTCATGAGGTGTGACATTAGTGGACATGGAGAGAAGAGACCTGATAGAGTGTAACACGTCGGGGAGCACAGTTTCGCTCTGCTGGTCTGGTAGGTTGCGTGACCTTAGTGCCAGACGGACAGCGTTCCAGATGATGGCGTTGTATGGTTCAACCTGCCCATTGCCGATTGGGTGATATGGTGTCGTCTTACTCGAGGCGGTTCCCCATTGGGAGAGATAACTTTTAAGTTCACTCGACATAAAGGAGGGACCCCGATCCGTGTGGATGAAATTGGCCGTCCCGCAAAGGGAAAAGACCTGATCGAGGCATTTAATTACCGTAGAGGTAAGCATATTAGGACAGGGGAAGGCAAAGGGAAAGCGTGAATACTCGTCTACCATCGTAAGTAGGTAGGTGTTCCATGTCGATGAAGGCAATGGCCCTTTAAAGTCTATGCTGAGCCTCTGCATAGGCTGCATTGCATGTATGAGTAAGTCATCCGATGGGCGGAAGAATTGTGGTTTCAATTCTGCACAAATCCTACAGGAGGAGCATGTTTTCTTTACGTCCTCCATTGAGAATGGTAGATGTTTGGAGCGCACAAAGTGCAACATACGGGTAACGCCAGGATGGCACAAGTCCATATGCAGATCCGCCAGAGTCGACGTTGACATTGAAGAGCAAAATGCTCGTGTGAAGGTATCTGGGGCCACATTCTGTTTGCCGGGTCGGTAACGGATAGTATATCCAAAGGCGGCCAGCTCCATCCTCCAGAGTTGAATTTTATTATTTTTGATTTTCGTGCGCTTCCGGTTATCCAACATGAAGGCCACGGAGCGCTGGTCAGTTATGAGCGTGAAATGACGCCGAGCAAGAAAATGACTCCATTGGCGTACAGCCTCGATGATGGCTGTAGCCTCCTTCTCGACGGGGTGGGGTAATGGAGCTCGCTTCCCTGTAAGGTTCTGGATAGAAATGCTATGGGTCGACCACCTTGATTCAAGGTAGCCGAGATCGCCACCTCCGATGCATCGCATTCGACCACAAAAGGAAGGTTTTCATCAATGGAGCGGAGCATGGCTTTCTCCAGCTGTTGTTTGAGGAGGTTGAAGGCAGAAATAGCCATTGCTTCCAATGGAAAAGACTTCGCATGAAGCAGGGGCTGTATTTTATCAGAGAAGTGAGGTATCCACTTTGCGTAATAAGCAAACATGCCAAATGCCCGACGAAGAGAGCTGAGATTTGTAGGGGGAGGGAGCTCCTGAAGTGGATGAAGTCACTCTGGGTCCGGTCTAATAACACCATTGCCCACCCAGTAGCCGAGAATGTTCACTGATGGCACCGATTTCACCGATTTGGATTCGTTTAATGTTAAGTGGCGACGACGGAGGATGTCAAAAAACCTCTGAAGATTGGCATCATGCTCCTTTTGATCATGGCCGGCAATAGTGATATTGTCTAAATACGGAAAGGTATCCGTCAAGTTCTCTTGCCGGACTAGGCCATCCATTGCCCGTTGGAAGACAGCCACCCCATTGGTGACCCCAAATGGAAGGCGACGAAACTGATAAAGCCGACCATTGGCCTCAAAGGCTGTATACTTTTTGTCAGTCTTTCAGCGGTACCTGATGGTACGCGCTCTTTAAATCGAAGGTTGAAAATACCTTGTATTTGGCAAGGTTGTTGACCATGTCATCTATGCGTGGTAGCGGGTAGGCATCCAGATCGGTGTATTGATTAATAGTCTGTGAATAATCAATACACAGACGTTTCTTATGTTGTTTTAAAGGGTTTTTCACAATGACGACTTGAGCCCGCCAGGGAGATGAACACGGCTCGATAATACCGTCAGCTAAAAGGCGAGAGATTTCTGCCTCGATAAATGCTCAGTCGTCTTGGCTAAAGCGCCACGATTTGGTGACTATGGGTTTACAGCGGGGGGAGAGATTGGCAAACAGGGAGGGCTCACTGAGTAAGGCCGCCGAGAGCGCACAAAATGGCACCTTAGAAATGGTAAGCTCCGGCTTCGGCCCTCCAAACTCAAGAGTGAGTCTTTTGTGCTGCTTCTGGAAGTCCTGCCCCAGAAGCACATCGCTACATAAGTTTTTGAGTACTCCGAGCCGGGTGGGGGGATACGTGCGACCTTTGAGGATGAGGTTGACAAGACAGAAGCCAGAAGAATTGGTGGTCAGAGTCGTCAGAGCCATTGCAATCTCCCTGTCCAAGGGATAAATGCACAGTTTTAACCTGCTGACAGCCCGCTTACTAATGAAGCTGTCAGAGCTGCAGGAGTCAATTAGCGCGCTTAGAGTGTGCCCATTTACTGAAACCTTCGTGGCTGCATGGGACAAACTTTGGGGAAAAACAGCTGTGATGGGAGGAGGGGTAACTTTTCCTTCGGCAGCTGTAGCCTTAGCAGTGGTTCTTAGGGGAGGAGCAGCTCCATAGATAGCAGCTGTGAAGCTAACAGGGGCTCTCAACTGGTATACTTTAGAGGAGTGGCCTTTCTTGTTAGCAGAGGCCCGTGACTGGCATACCTTGGAAAAGTGTCCTTTCTTGCTGCAATGATTGCAGGTTGCATTACGAGCCGGGCAAAATTTTCTGTAATGGAACGTACCTCCACAAAAGAAACACTTTCTTCCTGATTGCCAGGATGCTGCTAGGGCGGGGTCGTCATCAGCAAAGGCCTCTAGGGTAGGGTCATCATCCGTTAGGGTAGGGTCATCATCAGCAGGGGCATCCACCCGAGACCTATCAAAAGACTTATTAAAGGTGATAGCCGCCGCCCATGCACGTGGTGGGAGATAAGTGTCTGCATTCTTCTTGGCCAAGTCCAGGGAATACGCCTGGTCATAAGCAGTCCATAAATTGAGGGTTTTATTTTCCAGCAGGCGCTGACGTATAAAAGGGGACGCAATCCCATTGATAAAGGAATCATGGATTAGTTCCTCTTGAAACTGTTCAGCTGTAACCGCTTTAAGGTTACAATCTTTGCTGAGCCTGCAAAGTTTCTGGAGGAATTCATCGAGTGATTCCCCAGGCTGCTGCCGAGTTGTGGCCAGCAGGTGTCGAGCAAAAATTTCATTCGGGGACTTGACATATAGCTGCTGTAAAATTTGGATAGCAGCGTCGTAGTCTATACAGTCCTCAATATAATCATACACATGAGGGGATACGTAGTTAATAAGCATTCATAACTTATTAGAGGCACCCGCCCCACATTCTTCAAGAAAGTTGCTAAAGGTACGAAACCAATACTTCCATACCTTCGTTGCCGCAGGTGCGTTCGGGTCCAGGTCGAGACGAGCGAGTCTAAGGAGTTTTTCCATGATGGATCAGTTTCTTGCCCAAGTCCCTTTCTGCGGTTCGAGTTGCAGCTGGTTGTTCCGAATCACCCAAGGCGTGGAGACGATACCAAGTCGATTAAATTGACATAATAAAGACTCACTACGCACTTGGTTGTACAGAAAGCAAGGCTTTAATCGACTTGTAACAAAACATGGAGGTCTAGTTAATAGCCACTAGCTTTCTGTTTCCAGACTGTCTCTGGCCAAGCTGGGCCCACGCCTGAGTATTTATACTCCTTGGACGGCGCCCTCAGCTGGCCGTTCAGTAGTACTTCCTGAGTTACTTCTTGTAGAAGTTGCGATTTATGACAGCACTTTTTTGCTGACTTAAAGGCTTCCGCATAAACCAATTCTTTTCAGACATGGGCGACCGAGTAGGGCTTCCTCTTGGCATTGAGCATGACTGGGAGAATGATCAGAGGCCAGGCAGAGCAGGACAAGCTGCTAGAAGAGGGAGGAGGAGGAGGGGGCAAAGGGCTCTCAGCAGCAGGCCATATCTGCAGAGGGTCTTTAGGGAGCAGATCTGTTGGGGAAAAGATTGCTAGAGTGCTGTGACACCATGGAAGCCGCTTTGCACACTTGTATCCAGAGCTACGATGGCAGCAGTCTGAGTGTCCATGCCAGCAAGCTGAGATTTTATTACAGCAGTCTGAGCTTCCACTGCCGCACTCAGACCTTGGGTGGATGCTGCTTGTGCTTCAATGGAAGCTGAGACATCAGCAATCAGATGCTGCATCATTGTTGGCTCCCGTGTGTGTTGAGGGAGGTGGCCATCTGTTCCAACATGGGAAAGGATGGGCTCCAAGCTCTGTGCAAAGCTCTGTGCCAAGTTGGTGCTGGACTCTGCCATGTTCCTTGACATTGAATGCAGGCTTTCCGACAGGGTTCCCAGTGCACTAAGCATTTGGGTGTGTACACCCATCAGCCTTCTTCCGTACAATAGCAAAATACTGCGGATGATGGAAATCTGAAATGACAACAGGAAATGCTGTAAAAACTCAGCAGGCCAAGGCAGCATCCGTGGAGAAAGAAACAGAGTTAATGTTTCAGGTCGAAGACCTTTCGTCAGAACTGGAAACAAGCAGGAAAAGGAACAGATTTTAAAGCAAGTTTAGGGGCTGGGAAATGGGGCAGGGGATGAAAGAACAAAAGGGAAGGTCTGTGATAGGATGGAAGGCAGGAGAAGAAAAGAGGCATTAAGAGATATTCAAGGCAAGAGGAGATGGTAATGGGACAGGTTAAGAAACAAAGGATGGCTCCAGATGAAGTGTAAATTGCGCTGGCAGAATGAAAGACAGCTGCCAAGTGGGGGAGAAGAACAGAACAAAAGTGTGGATAAAAAATATACATGATAGGGGCCGGGGTTATGGTCTGAAATTGTTGAACTCTGTGATTGAGTCCAGACGGCTGTAAAGTGCCTAATCGAAAGATGAGGTGCTGTTCCTCGAGCTTACGCTGAGCTTCCGTGGAATAATGCAAGAGGCCGACGACGGTGAGGTCTGAGTGGGAATAGAGCGGTGAGTTAAAGTGAAAGGCGACTGGAAGCTCGGGGTCCCCCTTACGGACTGAACAGAGGTGTTCCGCAAAGCGGTCACCCAATTTGCATTTGGTTTCCACATGGCAGCTGTCTTTCATTCTGCCAGCGCAATTCACACTCCATTTTTTCGGATGGCAGCTGTAGAGGATTCTGCTGTTCCCATTTACACCTCCTCTAGACCCATCTTTTGTTCATTTACTTGTCCCATTAGCATCTCCTTTTGCCTCGCACCATCATCCCTTTTGTCTTTTAATCTCTCCTGCCTTCCACCCTGTCACAGACCTTCCCTTTTGTTCTTTCCTCCCCTCCCCACTTTCCCTGCCTGTGCATTTGTGTTTTATCTCTAACTTTTTTCAGTGCTGACGAAAGGTCATCAACCTGAAACGTTGGGCAGGATTTTCATTGGGCCGTGGAGGCGGGATTGGAGGCGTGCGGGGGGTTAAAATCCCGAAATCGGGGGTCCCGACCCCATCCCGCACCCAACCCACCTCCATGCCAGTTTCAAAGGAGGCGGGTGCCCACCCCGCACTGGGACCCGCCTCGGGGAGGCAGGTAGGGGATTAGTGCCAATTAACTGCCTGTTAACAGGTAGTTAACAGGCAGTTTTTTGCCTAATCCCTATTTTTAATGTTGAAGTGTGGGATTCCCGACGGCTCCAAACCACGGCAAGTTAGAAGAGGAGGACCATCGGGATGAAGGGCTTGGAGGGGTCGAGATGTCCAGTGTTCAGGTGAGTGATGGGTGCATGAGTGCATAGGTAAGTGTGTTTGGTGTGTGTAAAGTGTTTAAATAAGTTTTACATACCTTTACAGCCTTCCTTCCTTCAGGACTCGGGAGTCCCTCATCTCACCGGCACAGAAAGCAGAATGGCTGTGAGCTGTCAAAAATTGCAGCATTCAGCTTTCTGTTCCGGGGAGATCTCTAATTCATCCTGAGAGGAAGGAATTAACTTGAACTACAGATTGTCAGTGTCTGACAGCTTCAAACAACTGTCGAACGCTGATATTTCATCTGTCAAAAGGTCTTGACAGATGAAATATCAATCTGTGATGTCACCTGTTGCTGAGTGCCCCTTAATTGGCCTGCTGGGCTCAACAAAGTCAATTACGTCTAAATCGCATGGGTTGGCTAGAACTCGATGGAGGCAGGTCTACAACCCCGAAAGTTGTAGTCCCGCCTCCTACCCGACTTCTCAATGAAAATCCAGCCCGTTAACTCTGTTTCTCTCTCCACAGACGCTGTTTGACCTGCTGAGTATTTCCAGCATTTTCTGTTTTTATTTCATATTTCCAGCATCCGCAGTATTTTGCTTTTGCATTCGTTTCCCAATTGCTGACCTTGCTGAGATTAGTCAGTTCACTACATTGCAGGGACAAACCTGGTCTGATCGACACAGCTCAGTACTACACTGGGCAGTGCCTTTAACTACTGGGCCATCAGGGGAGCTTCTCCTACTCTTTTTAATCTTGTTGGATTCTGCACTTTAAGACTACACCTAGTTTCTCAACACCGAAGGCACCAGCATTTGCCATTTATATGTGTTGGAAAATACTCTCTCAAATTCAATTTATTCTAGTTCACAAGGGATGGTTTCAGACCTTAGTCCTGGTAGAGGCTGATAGTTGGGGGGGTGGGTGCGAGGTGGGGGGGAGGTTTGACATCACCAGTCGAATACATCAACCTGTTGGCATTTGTGGTGCCGAGAATATGAGCAGGATTATGAACCAGGGTCGTCTGAGTGTCTGCAGCTCTCTGGTTACATGCTGATACTGGACAACCCCCAGAATCAACCCACCAAAGGGAGTGTTGAATTTCCACTCCTGAATACTGAGTTGCCAACTTTTTATACCCCTTGTATCTGTAGAACCACTTCTACTTGAAGCCTTTCTGCACTGCTCTGGGATTGCTGGCACTGAGGGATTTACCTCATTTATTTTACAGCACAGATTTCAGAACACTGGCAGCATGGGGAACTATTGTCTGAAAGTCATAATTCTGGAGTTGATTTTCAGCCTGCCTACTAATAGAGAGAAAGGGGTCTCACACCATCAAAGGTGGCTATTCTCCCAGTACAGGTTAGATGTTGTAATAACGTTTTTTACAGTTATTTATTACAGTTATGGGTAATGAAGTACAGAGACCTTTCTTGTCCAGTCGTTTCATCTTAGTAACAAACTAGCAGCTCTCCCCTGGCATTGCTCATGCCGAGTCAGAGGAGATGCTGTTTTCTAACAATTAGGGTGTTTGGTCAAATTGGGCATAACATCAGGGTTACTGATTTATGCTGACCAAATAAAGTCAAATCCTACCTTTATTACGGATCCCCACTGGTGCTACAGATCCCCAACATCTGACCTGTGTTTAAAAATGGTCAATGATAAAAATTAAATAATAGGTGGTGGAGGGAGTGAATGCTTAAGCTGGTGGATGGAGTGCCGATCGAGCAGATGGCTTTGTCCTGGATGGTGCCGAACAAATTAATGCAAATTAATAAAGCATTAAAAAAATGGCAAGTGTTGGCAGCTTTATAATGAGCACATTCTCAGGTCAGCTGTCAAACATCCTATTTGAATTTGCTCCCATCGTGCTGTCTAGGAGTTCAGATGCTGGCGTACATATTTATTTTAAAAGTACGCTTATGCAAATGAGTGCTGGGAGAATTCATGGAGAGTCAAGTTATTTTTGATGGTTATGTCTCCTCGCGTTTTAATTGAGATCTGTGCAGGTTGCATAACATTGTTTAGATTCTTCAAAGCTCATTAAAGCACTGTAGTTTTTTTTTTGAGGAACTTAGACAGAAGGTCAAAGCCTGTAGTGTGATAACCACAGAGTCTGAAGTGAGTAGGAGGAAGAAATTAAGTAAATTTAGAAGGCATATATAGCTGATGCAAAGCTTGGACTTTAAGGGGTCAATTTTCCTCTGCTTTGTGCTCAGAATATGCTTATTTCTCAGGTATGAAGCAGAGGCAAAAGGAGATAGAGATCTTTGATGCTGAGTGCTGCTCCTTTTGTGCTCCAAGCACACTTCCAAGGGTTTGTGTGCCGAGCACTTTCACCTGCAACAGGTAGAAGGAGGTTAATTCTATGGTAATGAGACAGGAGTGGTATCACCACAACTCCCTCCTCAGATTAATTCTGACCTTAAGCTGAAATGCCTTGCCAACCAAAAAAGGAACAGTTGACAGTAAAATACAATCCTAAATCCAAAAATCTCAGGGCTGTACAGAAATATGGATCCTTTGGCATAGACCACTTTGAAACATGGATGTGAGTCCTTCCACTGCTACCCTCCCCCCGAAGTGGTAAGACTTCTTTAAATTACTTTACCCACTGTACTGCCATCCCGTTACAGGAATGACTCAATGAACTTGTATCCCTCTGATCAGTGCACTCTGCTCATCTATGCAACTCCAGGATCATTGGTTTGTTGGGAATTTCCCAGCCTACAGGGAGGGATCAACAGACAGAAAATAAAATAGTGAAGTGCAAGGTTAAGATTGCACATGTGCAAACCTCTGCATATATAGAATCATAGGTAGCGATCTTGCCAGCCCTGGGGAGGTGGGTTTGGAGGCAGGACTGCCATCTTCCCGGGAGGCGGGTAGCCGACCCGCGCCGGGTCCCGTCTCCTGGAGGCAGGAAGGGGATTACAGCCACTTAACTGCCTGTTAACAGGTAGTTAACAGGCAGATAAGAGGATTATCCCCATTTTACCCACACAAGTGCGGGCTTCCCAATGGCTGCAAACCCCACCAGGGTCACCGAGGCGAGCAGTGGGTCTCCGGGAGTCGGAGGGGTGCTAAAGTGCGCTGTGAAGGTAAGTGATGGGTGCAAGTATGGAGAGGTAAGTATGTGAGGTGAGTGGAAAGTGATAGAAAATGTTTACTTACCTTTGTTTCTTCCTGCAGGCTTCAAACTTTGGGGATGCGGAGAGTCTTACATCTCACCAGCAGAGATGACAGATGGCTGCTGCATTCTCCAATGCAACAACCATCTAATTTCTGCTCACAAAAGAGGTTTGATGAGGTCTTGAATACAAGAGCTCATCAAACAACATAGAATGTCAGGGGGTGATTTTCTGACGTCTGAGGAGGCGGGTTTGGAGGCGGGAAAGACGGGAAAATCAGAAACAATGAGTGCGGGTCCTGAACCCGCCTCCAACCCGCTTCCGCGGGATTTTGCTGGCGCCGGTTTTGCAGGACGGGAAACGGTCCCAGCTCCAGCTCACCAGAGAGCTTCTTAAGAGGCTTAAATGTTCATTAAGGGCCTCTCTGAGCCTATTTTGAGAGGCCCTCGTGATTTTTCGACCATTTCAGCGTGTTCCACGACCCTCCTAAACCACGCCAGCTAAACCTGGTGGGTCGACAAGTGGGTGGTCTCCTCACAGTTGCAGGTCCAACAATAAATCGTTTATTTCATCAGGGATTAGTTGCAGGTAGCAGAACTTTGCTTTAAAAGGTCTTTGAGCACTTTTAGAAGGCCTTCCAAAGTCAGAGGTGCTGCAGCTTGAATCTATCAACTGTTGGACCTCCTTGGAAGACCCTCTCCCCGCTTGTAATGAGTGCTTCCCCAATGGAGGCATCTGCAAGCAGCCTGGGAACCATTCATTTCCTTTCACCATGGACCTCAGATTTGGATGAGGAGCATCCTTGACAGCAGCAGAGCCAGGCAGCTCAGCAGCAACAGCAGCAGGAGCCCCAATCTCCTGCTCAGCCACCTGATGCAGCACAGGGCAGAAGGCGCCAGTGCATCGAGGCACCTCGCCACAGGAGATACCCCCAACAGAGGGTTTATAGACAGAGGATGAGCTACCTCAACATGAGTGAGCAGCAGTGCCAAAGGAGGCTGAGACTTTCGCGAGAGGTTGTCTGAGAGATCTGCGGACTGCTGCAGTAAGACCTGATGCCCAGAGGACACCCCTTACCAGTGGCTGTCAAAGTCACCATCACACTCAACTTCTTTGCCTCAGGCACCTTCCAGGGATCATCAGTAGACATCAGCAGCATCTCCCAGTCGGCAGCCCACAGTTGCATCATGCAGGTTACCGATGCCCTTTTTACTAAGGCCCACAATTGCATCCAGTTCACAAGGGATCAAGCAAGTACAACCGCCCATTTGGTTGGCTTTGCAAATATGGCAGGCATGCCATTGGTGCAGGGCCTCATAGACTGCACACATGTGGCCCTTAGGGCACCCCATCACAACCCAACTATCTTTGTCAACCGAAAGGGCTTCCATTCCCTCAACGTACAGCTGATGTGTAACCACAAGAAGGAATTTTTGCATGTTTGAGCCAAGTTCTGCGGCACTCTAGTGTTTCTCCGCTTTTCAATCCGCCAAACCAACTTAACGGATGGCTCCTTGGTGACAAAGGCTACCCCCTGGCGAAGTGGCTAATGACGCCGATCAGGAGGCCAGCTAACGAAGCTGAAGAGCACTACAATGCCAGCCACATTTTGACCAGGGCCATCATCGAGCAAACCATTGGGTTGTTGAAGATGCGCTTCCGTTGCCTTGACTGATCAGGTGGAGCCCTGCAGTATACACCATACAGGATCTCCAGAATGGTCGTGGTCTTCTGTGCACTGCACAACATTGCACAGCATCGTGGCTTGCAGCTTCCTGATGAGCAAGTGGCTCACTTCCAGCCCTCCTCAGATGAGGATGAGGAGGAGGATCTGGAGGAGGAGGAGGAGGATCTGGAGGAGGAGGAGGAGCAGCAGGAGGAGGAGGAACAGGAGGAGGTCAGAGCGCCGGTGTATCGACCAGCAGCAGCAGCAGCATGCGAGCACATGGCTGCCCGTGATGCAAGGGATGAACCTATCCTGGCCAGATTTGCATAGATTGCCCAAGTTGGCACATGTCTTGGCTCCATCCAAATACATCATTGACAATGGACATGACTCTCTGGCCTCCTTTCACTCAGGTTACCAACCTGACAACTCAAGTGTGGCGGAGCCCGCAATGTGGAGCTGCCTAAGGCGAAAGAATAGGTGCCATAACGCCAACATTTTGGCATCTAATCATTTTAATGCTTTCCAACAGGGATGGCATTTCATCAATACACAGAAACATTCACCCAATCTGCACCCAGATCTGGAGGTTATATCACTTGCCAACTGGACCCACACAGCCTTGGTTTCTTTGGGAGGCCTCTTCTTCCCAGATGAGTGGAAGAACACCTCCCTGCTAGCTGTCACCCCCTCAAACAACATTTGCAGCGCCTCATCCGAGAGCCTCGGGGAGGCCCTGGCCTTGGAATTGGACATAGTGGTTTCTCAGAATGTTGCAGGTGGTGCAGCATAGACAGAAATCTAGTGGAATGATCCAAGGCAGCAAGAAGCCATAAAATCAGGCTGGTAAAATGATGTCCGCAGAGGCGAGTTTCAGTCCCAAAACACTAATTGACCAAGGGCATCCCACACCTCTGAAATCAAGTGGCCAATCAGGGGAAAATCTCAATTTTTTGAAAACTATCAGTGGAGGCGGGTTTCAAACACACCCAAACCAAAACCTGCCTCCATCTCGCCTCCAGTGGGAAAATCGCCCCCTCAGTCTTTGACAGCTTCACAGAGCTGTCAAATAATGACAAATTTTTGATAGATGAAACATCATATGCTGACATTCTCTGTAACTGGCTTTCCCTTAATTGGCCTGCTAAACCCATTGGGCGGGCTTAACAAGGTCAATCAAAGGAAAATAGCGTGGCTTGGCCAGAAGTCGATGAAGGTGGGACTAAAACCCGACAAGTGGGAGTCCCACCTCCAAAAGCTCCCCATTGGCAAAATCCAGCCCATAGAATAGAATCATAGAATAGTACTGCACAGAAGGAGGTCATTTGGCCCATCGAGTCTGCACCGGCTCTTTCGATGAGCAATCTAGTTAGTCCCACTCCCCCGCTCTTTCTCCACATCCCTGCAATTTTTTCTCCTTCAAGTATTTAACCAATTCCCTTTTGAAGGCTACTGTTGAATTTGAATCCACCATCCTATCAGGCAGTGCATTCCAAATCCTAACCACTCGTTGCGTAAAGAAATATTTTTCTTCATGTCGCCTCTGGTTCTTTTGCCAATCACTTTAAATCGGTGCCCTCTGGTTATCAATCCTTCAGCCATTGGAAACAGTTTCTCTTTATTTACTCTACCTAAACCATTCGTGATTTTAAACACCTCTATCAAATCTCCTCTTAGCCTTCTCTGCTCTAAAGAAAACAACCCCAGCTTCTCCAGTCTATCCACGTAATTGTAATCCCTCATCCCTGGAACCATTCTAGTAAGTCTCTTCTGTACTCTCTCCAAAGCCTTCACTTCCTTCCTAAAGTGTGGTGCCCAGAATTGAACACAATACTCCAGCTGGGGCCGAACTAGTGTTTTATATAAGTTTAGCATAGCTTCCTGGCTTTTACACGCTATGCCTCTATTTATAAAGCCCAGGATCCCATATGCTTTTTTAACTGCTTTGTTAACCTGTCCTGCCATCTTCAAAGATTTGTGCACAAACACCCCAAGCTCTCTCTGTTCTTGCACCCCCTTTGAAATTGTACCATTTAGCATGTATTGTCTCTCCTTATTCTTCCCACCAAAATCTATCACCGCACGATTTTCTGCCTTGAATTTCACCTGCCAGGTGTCTACCCATTCCACCAGCCTGTCTGTGTCCTCTTGAAGTCTATCACTACCTTCCTCACTGTTTACTACGCTTCCAAGTTTCGTGTCATCTGCAAATTTCGAAATTGTGCCCTGTACCCCCCATGTCCAAGTCATTAATGTATATTAAAAACAGCAGTGGCCCTGGTACTGAACTCCACTGTATACCTCCCTCTGGTCCGAAAAACAACCATTCACTACAGTTGTTTGTCAATTGCTATTTAATACACCCCATAACATAAATAGAATAGTTTCCATGCCACTGGCAGGCTGCAGTGTTACAGAATGTCATCTCCTTCTCCTTGAAGCAGCTGTGTAACATGAATGCAGCATTTGATCAAGGTCTTGCCTCCAATCTCTGATCGACTTGTCATGACCAGTTTAACAGCAGCAAAGATGGATGACTTTTAACTGTATCAATTTATACACTTTTTTGGTGAACTTTTGCGCTCAACTTGAGGAACATCAGTGTTAGAGAAGGTCCTACATGTGATTATGCTTCAAGTTAAAACAGCCGCCTTCAACCTTTATTCTCCTCATTACTCCCCTCAAAAACCTTCCTTAAACTTTAAGATAGAACTTGCAGTTGTAGTAAAGCATTCTCTTTTTGTGCTGATGAATACTGCTCATTGACATGATGATCAATAAATTACTGAAGGAGTCATAAACTTAAAATTGTGAGACTCCGTGCCAGGAGTGGATCGAAACATTGGGTGTGGAAGTCAGCACGGCGAATTCACAGTAGGGAAGGCCACCACAAATCAGGTGCTGTGTTCCATGCCTGTTTCTCCGATCAGCTCTCTGAATGAGCAAGACTTCACAGTCCAGTACTTTCATGCAGTAATACTAAAGTGTGATGTACTGTGATTGGGGTGCTCCTGAAGAGCCATCCAGCATGACGGGTCAGCCAGACTTCATATGTATCTGGTACATCTGGCCTGATTTCACGAGCTCCCTTGAGAGTAGGAGCTTCCGAATGCGCTAATCCCCTGCCAAATGAGCGACGTCTGTAAGATGAGGGGGTGATGGGACCAGCGATGGGCACAGAGCATCTCTGGTGCAGCCTAACTTGCTTCACTGGTCTTCCTCTTTTGAAAAGTTCACATATCCGGGACCCATTGGCGGCACTAATGGAGCTAGAAGAAAAATAAATGAGCAGTTACCCCAAAGCCTAAGTGACAGCAGCAATAAAAAGCGAAACAATACAGGAGTTGCCTTAAAGCTGTTCACATTATCTTCTAATGTTGCCCTTCAAAATGAACTCCTGACTGCAGCTTATCCCCTAGCAACCCTTGGTGCCAATATATATTTGCATGAGTTGAAAGTGGCACTGTACCAGCATAAAGGCTGAAAAAGGCGCGGAAGCTGTTACAATCTCATCCTGTGGAAGTGCATTTTAAATGCAAGTGGGACGGAGATCAGTTGTTACAAATCTCCACCTCTTTTCCCAGTCCATCATGCCCATTAACTGCCTATCCAATCATGGAGGACACCACAGCTCAGCTCGATCCTGTCCTCATCTCATGGGCTGGGTTTCCAAGTATCTTCTTCAAGCGACGTGGCTGGAAACAAATGCAAACAGTTGCCTCAACCGACAAGAGGTGCCATCAGGGGTCAGCTTTCTCTGGCTGAGCGATACCCCTGGCCCTCACTTCCCCAGACGTCGGGAAGGTCTGTAGTCAGAAACGGCAGTGGCTGTTGAACAACTGCATGTGCATTTCCTTCAACATTGCCATGGGCACTGAATCTAGCTCCACAATGTAAACTGAGTGAGTTCACAGGTAGCTAGAGCAGCTTTATCATTGGCGTATACTACATTTCCAAGACAAACAGTGTGTATCCCCAACACAGCTTCCACATGATACACGTGTAGTCTCAGCTACAGTAGTATTCAATATACCTCACTTGCCAAATTGTCACTGGACTTGATTCAATATAAACGCTACACTGAAGTAAACGTGTCACTGTAAATCCTTCCGACTGTTATTTGCCAGTATAAACTTACCCTGCTTTTGGGTTCCATGCCAGAACAATACTGATACCAGCACAGTATAAAAATAGGCCTCATTTAGCAGTGGACTGAGCTTTCATCTACAGTTGTGTGCCTCTAGGCAATAAAGGATACATGAGTCACTGTGCTGGAATGCATCACCAATGTAAAGCCTTTATTGTGTTTTGGTTTTTCATAGCTATTTCTCCAGATTCCAGAGGAGTGAAGGATGCCGTAGTAGAAATTAAATAGTTTGTTCCCACAACATAGCTTGATTCTTCAAGCACTCGAACCACAGCACGGTGGCATAGTGGTTAGCACTGTTGCCTCACAGCGCCAGGGACCCGGGTTCGAATCTGGCCTCGGGCGACTGTCTGTGTGGAGTTTGCACATTCTCCCCGTGTTTGCGTAGGTTTCCTCCGGGTGCTCCGGTTTCCTCCCACAGTCCAAAGATGTGCGGGTTAGGTTGCTTGGCTATGATAAATTGACCCTTAGTGTTAGGGGGATTAAATACATGGGGTTACGGGGACAGGGTGGGATATGTGTTGGTGCAGCGGTTACGGTGATCGGGTGGGATATGTGTTGGTGCAGGCTCGATGGGCCGAAATGGCCTCTATCTGCACTGTGGGGTTTCTGTGATTTCTGTGAAATTCGCAACAGCCCCTTTTCCTGGTTTAGGTTTTACTTTTGGGCCTAACCTAGGATATTGGTCAAAGAATACTTCTGGCCCTTATTTTAGGCCTAGCAATGGCTTCGACCCTTGTTATGGGCATAGCAGTGGCTTTGACCTTTGTTATAGGCATAGCAGTGGCTTTGACCTTTGTATTAGTCTTGTCCTTGGGTAGCAATAACCAGACTTTTGATGCTGCTCACACCACAGTCCCTGTCAGAATAGAAAACATGGTGATAAAGCAAATCCTACCAGTAATAAATGACAGCGTGCCTGTCTGGTAGCTGTCTCCAGTCTTCTGGCTCATCTCTGGTCTTATCCTGGGAGTAATTTGGTGGCCACATGATTCCGGTTGCTCTCATTTTAAAGATGGGTCATGGAAACAGGAGTAGGCTATTCAGCCCCTCGAGCCTGCCGCGCCCTACAGCTTCCCTGCTGAAATAATACAGATTTTCTTTTTAAAAAACAATAAAATATTTATAATATGTATGGCCCATTCTGAATGAGCATTTATCAAAGAAAGACTCTGGAATATCCAATAACTTGGGTTAATGGATAAAAAAGCTCAAATTGGGCACCGACAGTGTTGTATCCGTGTATAATAAGACACAGATTTCAGGAGAACGGTACAACAGGTGTTTACTAAATGTGGCTCACACTGGAACTGATCTGCACAGATTACTACTCAGTGCTATATACAGGTGTGGTCACTGCTGGTACTGCAGTATACATGAGCTGTAAAAGATAGTTCCCCCCTTAAAGGTATATACATTACAATTCCTCCCCTTTTAGATTAATAGTACCATAACACTCATTTAACAATTAAATATCAAACTAATTACAATTAACACTTTTAACATGCAACATTAGCTGAAAATAGTCTATTTATATATTCAGTCTTTGGGGAGGCTTCCTGATCCTTTCTGGATAGCGCCTTTCCCGAGTGTCTTGCTCTTGGTGCGGAGGCGATTCTGGCCCCCTGTCGTCGGTTGGTTCATCAGCTTCCGATGCTACTGTTTCTGGGGTAGATGCGACCTGTACGTTGGGTTCATCACCAGGTACGTATGGGTGAGGCATGGGGTTGACTTGTTCCTGTGACTCTAGGATCTGGTCAGGATGGCGTCTCACGATGCTCTCCCCAACGTCCACTGTGTACATTAGTGGGCCCTGCCGTGTGCATATCGTTCCTGGCTGCCATTTTTCTGTTCGGTAGTCGCGGGCCAAGACTGGTTGCCCTACATTGAAGCTCCTTGTTGGCTTCTCATGGATGTGCTGGAATTGCTTACTCTCAACATCTCTTCGTACGTTTGGTCTGAGCAAATCCAGGCGAGATCTTAACCTTCGGTTAAAGAACATCATGGCTGGGGCCTGGTTGGTGACTGCATGTGTCGCATTCCGGTAGGCGAACAGGAAATTGTCCACCTTGTGCTGCAGCGGAATGTTGTCATTGTACATAGCCTTTATTGCCTTCTTAAAGGTTTGTAGGAACCTCTCAGCCAATCCATTTGTGGCTGGATGATACAGGGCGGATGTGTAATGCCTTACCCCATTCTTTTTCAAGAATGTAGTACCATTATACAAGAAGGGTAGCAGGGAAAAACCAGGGAATTACAGGCCAGTGAGCCTAACATCTGTGGTAGGGAAATTATTGGAAAAAATTCTGAGGGACAAAATTAGTCTCCACTTGGAGAGGCAAGGATTAATCGGGGATAGTCAGCATGGCTTTGTCAAGGGTAAATCATGTCTGACAAATCTGATTGAATTTTTTGAGGGGGTGACTAGGGGGGTGGATGAGGGAAATGCTGTGGATGTGGTTTACATGGACTTCAGTAAAGCTTTTGACAAAGTCCCGCATAGGAGACTGGTCAAGAAGGTAAGAGCCCATGGGATCCAGGGTGCCTTGGCGCGTTGGATCCTAAACTGGCTGAGTGGCAGGAGGCAGAGGGTGATGGTCGAAGGTTGCTTTTGTGACTGGAAGCCTGTGTCCAGTGGGGTACCTCAGGGATCGGTGCTGGGTCCCTTGTTGTTTGTGATCTACATAAATGATTTGGATGAGAATGTGAAAGGTATGATCAGTAAGTTCGCAGATGACACGAAAATTGGTGGGGTGGTAAATTGCGAGGAGGAAAGCCTCAGGCTACAGGACGATATAAACGGGTTGGTCAGATGGGCGGGAAAGTGGCAAATGGAATTTAAGCCTGAAAAGTGCGAGGTGATGCATTTTGGACGGACAAATAAGGCAAGGGAATACACAATGAGTGGTAGGACCCTAGGAAGTACAGAGGGTCAGAGGGACCTTGGTGTACATGTACATAGATCCCTGAAGGCAGCGGAACAGGTAGATAAGGTGGTTAAAAAGGCATATGGGATACTTGCCTTCATTAGCCGAGGCATAGAATATAAGAGCAGGGAGGTTATGATGGAGCTGTACAAAACGCTGGTGAGGACACAGCTGGAGTACTATGTGCAGTTCTGGTCGCCTCACTATAGGAAGGATGTGATTGCTTTGGAGAGGGTGCAGAGAAGATTCACCAGGATGTTACCTGGGATGGAGCGCCTCAGCTATGAAGAAAGACTAAACAGGCTGGGGTTGTTTTCCTTGGAGCAAAGAAGGCTGAGGGGGGACCTGATTGAGGTGTACAAAATGATGAGGGGCATAGATAGGGTAGACAAAGAGGAACTTTTCCCCTTAGTAGGGGGGTCAATAACGAGGGGGCATAGATTCAGGGTAAGGGGCAGGAGATTTAGAGGGGATTTGAGGAGGAACTTTTTCACCCAGAGGGTGGTTGGAATGTGGAACTCAATGCCTAAAAGGGTGGTGGAGGCAGGAACCCTCACAACATTCAAGAAGCATTTGGATGAGCACTTGAAATGCCATTGCATACAAGGCTATGGACCAAATGCTGGAAAATGGGATTAGACTGGACAGGGATGGATGGGCGGCGCAGACACGATGGGCCGAAGGGCCTCTTTCTGTGCTGTAAAACTCTATGACTCTATGACTCTAACCTCCGGAACTCTTCGGACACAAACTGTGGTCCATTGTCAGAGCAAATCTGTTCTGGCAAGCCATTCCTGGCAAAAATGGTCCATAGGACTGCAATAGTTTTCTCCGTGGTAGTGGAGGACATTTTGATGACCTCAGGCCATTTCGAGTGCGCATCCACGGCTATTAAAAACATTGAGTCCATGAATGGACCAGCAAAATCAATATGCACCCGTTGCCATGGAGATGAGGGCCACTCCCATGGGTGTAGAGGGGCCTGTGGTGGTGCATTTTGGACTTTCTGGCATCCTGAGCAGCTCTTGGTCAGGTTCTCGATTTGTTTATCGATTCCCGGCCACCACACATAAGCCCTGGCTAGGCTTTTCATTTTTACCCCTCCCAGGTGACCCTCATGAAGCTCATTGAGCACTCTATCCCTTAACTTGGGTGGAATTACCACTCGGGATCCACACATCAAGGTCCCCCGGCACACTGACAGCTATTCTCTCCTTGTCGAGAATGCTGGCAACAGTGAGTCGCCATGTGCTGGCCATCCCTTTACCGTCAAATCATATACCCGAGACAGTGTCGGGTCATTTCGGGTTTCCTTTTCGATACAAGCGTTAGTCACCGGTAGGTATTCAACTATAGTCGAATGGAATATTTCAACAGGATCCACTGCTGGTGCTTCCTCCACAGTAGGCAGTGGCAGGCGTGATAGCCCATCAGCATTTCCATGCTGTTTCGTGCCCTTATATTCAATCTCATAGTGGTGCGCCCCTAGAAAAAGTGACCATCTTTGTAGTCGTTGCGCAGTCAACACCGGAACGCCCTTCTTCGGATTAAAAATGGAGACAAGACGCTGGTGATCAGTCAGCAAGGTGAATTTCTGCCCGTGCAGATAATGATTGAACTTTTTCACTCCCCACACTAGGCTGAGGGCTTCCCTGTCAATCTGGGCGTAGTTACACTCGGCTGAGGTTAGTGATCATGACGCAAAGGCTATTGGCCTCTCTGAGCCGTCCGAGAATTTGTGCGACAGCACCGCTCCAATGCCGTAGGGTGACGCATCACATGCAAACCGAATTGGTAATGCTGGGTTGTAATGGGCCAATACCTCTTTCGATGTGATTAGTGTTTTGCTCTTCTGGAAAGCTCGTCTACATTCGTCACTCCACTTCCATGGCACCCCAGTTTGCAGTAGGGTGTTCAGTGGGTGTAGTATTGTAGACAAATTTGGCAAGAACTTATGGTAGTAGTTTACCAGCCCGAGGAACGACCTCAGTTGTGACACATTTTCCAGTGCTGGAGCCTTGACTACTGCCTCAATCTTCTCTGGGGACTTATGTAACCCCTCCTTATCGATAACGTGGCCACAATACGAGATCTGTTTTCTAAAAAACTCGCATTTGGGGCGGTTAGCTCGGAGCCCATATTCCTGCAATCTAGTGAGCACCTGCTCCAGGTTGGCAAGGTGATCACTTTCATTTTCGCCCGTGACCAGGATGTCGTCCAAATAACACTGGGTCCCTGGGATCCCTTGCAGGACTTGTTCCATTGCCCTCTGCCAAATAGCCGGAGCTGATGCTACCCCGAATACCAGCCGGTTGTATTGGTAGAGACCTTTATGGGTGTAGATTGTGAGGTATTTTTTTGATGCTTCTTCTACCTCCATTTGCAGATACGCCTAGGCCAGATCAATCTTAGTGAAGAGTTTCCCTCCAGATAGCGAGGCGAAAATATCTTCAATCCGCGGAAGTGGATATTGTACGGTGTGAAGGATCGGGTTCACTGTTACCTTAAAGTCCTCACAGATGCGAACCTTCCTTGGTTCCCCAGGCGTGCTGCTCAACGACTTTTTCATCACAGGGACGATGGGTGTAGCCCACTCGCTCCAGTCTACCTTGGACAGTATACCTGAATGTTCCAGACTCTCCAGCTCTGCTTCGACGGCTGGGCGGATTGCATAAGGTACCGGTCTGGCCTTAAAAAATGTTGGGCTTGCATTTTCTTCAATTTTAATCGTCGCTGTCATGCCTTTTAGTGTTCCGAGTCCTTGCTGGAACACTTCTTTCGCGTCAGTTAGGATCTTTGACAGTCGCCCAAGTGTGATGTCGTCATCCTTTTTGTCAGCCACAGTCAGTGCCTGTATGGAATGCCAATCCAGTTGTATTTTCCTGATCCATTCACGTCCCAGTAATGGTGGTCCTCCATCTTGCAATACATACAGGTCTAGTTTTGGTGTTTCCTTACCGTTATATATAACGGTCACCCTTATTTTTCCTTTGGGGTAGACTTTTTGCCCCGTGTACGTCTTCAAAATAATTTTTGTGTCTCTCAAGGGTATGTGTGAGAATAGCCGCTCGTAGTCCCATCGGTTTATGACTGTTAGGGCTGATCCTGTGTCCAATTCCATCTTTACCTGGACTCCTGCTATCTTGAGAGTGACCCAAATGGTTCGGTGATCCTCCGTTGTGATCACATTATATAGTTTCAGACAACTCAGTTCCCTGCTTTCGGAGTCGTTATCACTCTTTTGTTCGTCTGAACTATTCTCCGTCATCTTATGTACCTTCTTGTGCTTTCCTTTGGTAGGTTTCTTATTGCTGGTTTTCTTTCCCGACCTGCAGACTCGTGCTATGTGTTCTACTTTTCCACACTGTCTGCACACTTTGTCTTTGAACCAGCAATCATTCTGGTCGTGTGTTGTTCTGCCGCAGTGATAGCATTTCTCTGTTCCATATGACATTTCGTTTGTGCCATATTCTTGCGGTCTCTGTTGTATCTCTGCAGCGCCCCGTGCTGCTGCTTCATATGATACCGCAATGCTGAATGCCTTTTCCAGCGTAAGGTCCTTTTCAGATAAAAGCCATTTCTGGGTTCCTTCACTTTGAAGCCCACACACAAACTTGTCCCTTAAGGTATCTGCCAGTCCCGCTCCAAACTGGCAGTATTTCGATAGTTGCGCAGTTCTGTTAAATAATCAGCATTGCTTTCATCCTTATGCTGGTTCCGTTTGTGAAACTTGAATCTTTCTGCTATCAGCAGCGGTGTGGGGTTTAAATTTTCCTGTAGTATCGTTACTATGTCTTCAAAACTCTTTTCAATTGGCTTTGTTGGGGTTACTAGATTTCGTAATAAACCATACGTCTTTGCACCCATTAAGTTTAACAATACCAACGCTTTCTTGTCATCTGACACCTCATTTGCCTTGCAGTATACCTCTATTCGTTCGACATATGTAGTCCAATCTTCGACTTCATTGTCAGATGCGGTGATACTGCCACTCTTCGGCATTTTGGGTGTGGTTTAAAATGGCATCTCCCAATGGCTTAAAATGGCGTCTCCCGCGCTTTCCTTCCTCTCCCGCTGCTGCCAACGCCGCTCCCGGCGGTTCTCGTGACAATGGCGGCACCCTGTAGGTTTCGCGCGCTTCTCCTGCGCTGCTGCCAACGCCACTCTTGGCGGTCCTCGTGGCAATGGCGGTGCCTCGCGGGTTTCTGTGTGTCTCTCTCTCCCTCTCTTCGACGCTGCTCGGCCCCTGAACACTGGCTGCGCCCTGTGCGCCCTGCCCTCTCTCTCTCTCCCCCGTCGACGCTGCTCGGCCATTTGCTGTGCCGCTCGGTCGGGCTCTAGCCCGCCGCTGTCCGGGAAGGGTCTGCGCACTACCTGTTGCCAGCCCATTTCGCTGGACCACCTCGACTGGAAAGCCAAGCCTGGCTCTCGTCAGCCTCCCCTGCAATTCTCGAGTCTCTGCTGGATGACTGAGCGGTTGCCCGTGGTCGACGCCCGAGTCTCTGGCCTTGACCTCCAATCCACTGATCTCCAGGAACGAATCCCCAGGAGGTGATGCAGAGTTGCAGGTAGGTTCGAACTTGCCTTGTTGCCAATGTTGCGTCCGTGTATAATAAGACACAGACTGCAGGAGAACGGTACAACAGGTGTTTACTAAACGTGGCTCACACTGGAACTGATCTGTACAGATTACCATTCAGTCCTATATACAGGTGTGGTCACTGCCGGTACTGCAGTATACATGAGCTGTAAAAGATAGTTCCCCCCTTAAAGGTATATACATTACAGACTGCACTTCATTGGCAATCTCAAAGGGGTGCTGGGTTGGGAAATGGAATTAAACCCTTCTTCTTCTTAGGCAGTCCCTTGGAACCGAGGATGACTTGCTTCCACATTAAAAATGAGTTCTCAGGTGACTGATGAGTCCAATGCGCGATCTACAGTCTCTGTCACAGGTGGGGCAGACGGTGGTTGAAGGGGTGGGTGGGTGGGGTGCTTGGGTTGACGTGTGCTCCTTGTGCTGCCTGCGCTTGGCTTCCGCTTGCTCCCGGCGAAGAGACTCGAGGTGTTTGGTGCCTTCCCGGATGCTTCTCCTTCACTTTGTGCGGTCTTGGGCCAGGGATTCCCAGGTGTCGTTGGGGATGTTACACTTTTTCAATGAGGCTTTGAGGGTGTCCTTGAAGTGTTTCCTCTGCCCACCTGGGGCTCTGTTGCCGTGCTGGAGCTCCAAGTAGAGCGCTTGTTTTGAGAGTCTCGTATCGGGCACGCGGACAATGTGACCCGTCCATCGGAGCTGATTGATCGAGTTCAAAGCTTCGATGCTGGGGATATTGGCCTGAGTAAGAACACTGATGTTGGTGTGCCTATCCTGCCAATGGATTTGCAGGATCTTGCAGAGGCAGCGTTGGTGGTACCTCTCCAGTGTTTGAGGTGCCTGCTGTACATGGCATACAGCAGGGTGGGTATCACTGCTGCTCTGTAGACCATGAGCTTAGTGTCGGGTTTGAGGTCCTGGTCTTCAAACACTCTCTTCCTCAGGCGACTGAAGGCTGCACTGGCACACTGAAGGCAGTGTTGGACTTCGTCGTCGACGTCTGCCCTTGTTGACAGTAGGCTCCCGAGGTATGGAAAGTGGTCCACATTCTCCAAGGCCTTGTCATGGATTTTGATAATCGGGGGGCAGTACTGTGTGGCAGGGGCAGGTTGGTAGAGGACCTTTGTCTTACGGATGTTTAGTGTAAGGCCCATGCTCTTGTATGCTTCGGTGAAGGTGTTGACGATGGTTTGGAGTTCGACCTCCGAGTGAGCGCAGACGCTAGAGTCGTCTGCATACTGTAATTCGACAACAGAGGATGGATCGACCTTGGATCTGGACTGGAGGCGACGGAGGTTGAACTGTTTCCTGTTTGTTCTGTAAATTAGCTCCACTCCAGTGGGGAACTTACTGAGGATGAGATGGAGCATTGCAGCCAGGAAGATCGAGAAGAGCGTTGGTGCATTGACACAGCCTTGTTTGACCCCGATTCATACGTGAATTGGGTCTGTGGTGGCACCGTTGGTCAGGATCACGGCTTGCATGTTGTCGTGAAGCAGGCGGAGGATGCTGAAAAACTTTTGACGGCAGCCGAATTTGAGGAGGATACTCCATAATCCCTCACGGTTGACAGTGTTGAAGGCCTTTGTGAGATCAAAGAAGGCCATGTACAGCGTTTGGTGCTGTTCCCTGCATTTCTCTTGTAATTGACGTGCGGTGAAGATCATGTCCATTGTGCCCCTTAGTGGGCGGAATCCGCATTGCGACGCTGGGAGGAACTCTTCGGCCACTGGGAGAAGGTGACTAAGGAGGATTCTTGCGATGACTTTCCCTGTGGCAGACAGCAGGAAAACGCCTCTGTAATTACCGCAATCGGACTTGTCACCTTTCTTGAAGATGGTCACAATTACGGCGTCTCTGAAATCCCCTGGCATGCTCTCCTCCTTCCAGATAAGAAAGATGAGTTCATGAATTCGCGCCAGTAGTGCTTCTCCGCCATGCTTTAGTGCCTCGGCGGGGATTCCATCTGCTTCTGAGGCCTTGTTGTTCTTCAGTTGTCGGATGGCCTTTTCAACCTCATGCCAGGCTGGGGTTGTGCGGAGATGGTGGTGGGTAGCATGCTGTGGGATGGAGTTGAGGACACTTGCTTCGAAGACAGAGTCACAGTTAAGGAGATCTTCGAAGTGCTCCTTCCAGCGGGCACTGTCTGCCTCTCTGTTCTTGATGAGTACCTCTCCATTCTTGGCCTGCAGAGGGGTAGGGCCTTCGGTGCTTGGGCCGTAGATGGTCTTGACTGCGCTAAAGAATCCATGCACGTTGTGGTTGTCAGCTAGCTGCTGGATCTCCTGCGCTTTCTCCACCCACCATCTGTTCTTTAGGTCGCGAGTTTTTTTTTGGGCCTCGGCCTTCAGGCGTCTGTAGAGCTGCTTTCTGTTGAGTCTGTGTTTTCCAATGTAGTTATGCTGAATAACAGGACACAGACTACAGAAATAATTAAACAGGTCTTTAGTGATTGAGGGTCAGGGCTGAACTGGGATACACTTTGCTCCGCAGGGTTTATATACCGGTGTGGTCACCACCGGTACTACAATGTACAGGAGCCATCAAAAAGTAGTCCATCACCTTAAGGTATCCTCTTAAGGTGGTACAGGTTACATACACTACAATTCCTCCCCTTTTAGCTTAACAGTGTACACCCCAAATTAAACATTACATGGATAACATATATACAATTTTCACACAAAACTGTTCAAAGATTCAGTCGCTGAGGAGGCCTCCTGATCCGGGCCGGATAACGCCTTTCAGGGGTCTCTGGTTCTCGTTGCTGGGATGACTCATCCATTTGATCTCCTATGGATTGAACATCATCATGTACGTTCGAGTCTGAGGTAGATGCTACAGGCTCAATAAATTTTTCAACTGGTGTCTCTGCCGTAGACATGGGGTCGACCCTTGTTCTCGATTCCACAAGTTGGTCAGCATGACGTCGTATTACGTTCTCTCCAACGTCTACCGTGTACATCAAGGGTCCTTGTCGGGCACGAATTGTTCCGGATTGCCATTTATCATCCCTATAGTCCCTGGCCAACACTGGTTGTCCTATTTTGAAACTACGAGTGGCCTTGTTATTTACATGCTGGAATTGCTTGTTTTCGACTTTCCTTCGCACATTGGGTTTTAACATATCCAACCGGGACTGCAACCTCCTGTTATAGAACATTATGGCAGGGCTTTGATTTGTCACTGCATGTGTGGTGTTTCGATACGCCATCAGGAAATTGTTCACCTTGTGTTGTAGTGGAATATGGTCTTCGCTCATGGCCTTTATCGCCTTTTTGAACGTTTGTACAAATCTCTCGGCCAACCCATTTGTAGCCGGATGATATGGGGCAGATGTATAGTGTTTCACCCCATTCTTTTTCATGAATTTCTGGAATTCTTCTGACACGAACTGTGGTCCGTTGTCTGAACATATTTGTTCCGGCAACCCATTCCTTGCAAATATGGTTCTTAGAACTGCGATCGTCTTCTCAGAGGTAGTGGTCGACATCTTAATCACTTCTGGCCATTTAGAATCTGCGTCTACTGCTATCAAAAACATGGAATCCATGAATGGACCTGCAAAGTCGATATGCACACGTTGCCATGGGGTTGAAGGCCATTCCCACGGATGCAGCGGTGCAATTGGAGGTGCATTTTGAACTTTCTGGCACCCTGAGCAGCTTTTAGTCAGATCCTCCATTTGTTTGTCGATACCTGGCCACCACACATAAGCCCTAGCAAGGTTTTTCATCTTGACTCCCCGCAGATGACCTTCATGCAATTCTTTCAGAACTCTCTCCCTTAATTTAGGAGGAATAATCACCCTTGTTCCATACATCAATGTTCCTTGAAATACGGACAGCTGTTCTCGTCTGGCTGAGAATGCTGGTAACAGTGGTTCGCCATGTGCTGGCCATCCCTTCACTGTCAAGTCGTAGACCCGAGACAGTGTCGGGTCGTTTCGGGTCTCTCTCTCAATACCCGCATTGGTGACTGGTAAGCAATCGATGATGGTCGAGTGAAATATCTCGACAGGGTCAACTGCCGGTGCCTCTTCCGCTGTAGGTAGTGGCAGGCGCGACAGCCCATCAGCATTACCATGTTGCTTTGTACCTTTGAATTCAATATCATATTGATGTGCCCCTAGGAAAAGGGACCATCTCTGAAGCCTCTGCGCCGTCATTACCGGAACACCCTTCTTAGGGTTGAAGATGGAAACCAATGGCTGGTGATCTGTCAGCAGCATAAACTTTTGGCCTTGCAGGTAATGGTTAAATTTCTTAACTCCCTACACGAGGCTGAGAGCCTCCCTATCTATCTGAGCATAGTTGCGCTCAGCGGAGGTCAATGATCTGGATGCGAACGCGACTGGCCTTTCCGAGCCATTTGGAAACTTATGTGAGAGCACTGCCCCGATACCATATGGAGAAGCATCACAAGCTAAGCGAATAGGCAGCATTGGGTTAAAGTGAGCCAACACTTCCTTAGAGGTGATCAGTGCCTTGCTCTTTTGAAATGCCCGCTTACAATCATCGCTCCACTTCCATGGTATTCCCATTTGCAAAAGAGTGTTTAGCGGTGTAACACCGTGGATAAATTTGGAAGAAACTTGTGGTAATAGTTAACCAACCCAAGGAACGACCTCAACTGGGATACATTTTCCGGTGCAGGAGCTTTCACAACAGCTTCGATCTTGTCAGGTGACTTATGGAGCCCCTCCTGGTCAATGACGTGGCTGCAGTACGAGATTCGCTTTAGAAAGAACTCACATTTCTGGCGATTAAATCTGAGCCCATATTCTTTCAATCTGATGAACACCTGCTCCAAATTCACGAGGTGATCCTTATCGTCATCTCCTGTAATCAGGATGTCGTCCAGGTAGCATTGTGTGCCTGGGATTCCCCACAATACCTTCTCCATGGCCCTTTGCCAAATCGCTGGAGCCGATGCCACTCCAAAAACCAGTCTATTATACCGATATAAGCCCTTATGTGTGTTGATCGTGAGATACTGGCGTGGCGCTTCATCAACTTCCATCTGTAGGTACGCCTGCGCCAGGTCAATCTTGGTGAAGTGTTTCCCGCCAGACAGCGAAGCGAAGATATCTTCAATCCGCGGAAGCGGATATTGCACCGTGTGAAGAACTGGATTAACAGTGATCTTGAAATCGCCACAGATGCGAACCTTCCCAGGTTCCCCCGGCTTGTTGCTCAACGAACGCTTCATGACAGGAACAATGGGTGTGGCCCACTCGCTCCAGTCCACCTTGGACAGTACCCCTGAACGTTCTAGCCCTTCCAGCTCTGCTTCTACAGCAGGTCGTATCGCATAAGGTACCGGTCTGGCTTTGAAAAATTTTGGGTTTGCATGTCCTTCAACTTTGATGTTTGCCGTAATTCCTTTCAGTGTTCCCAGTCCCTGTTGGAACACCTCCTTAGCATCGTCTAATATTTTGGACAGTCGTTTAGGTTTGACGTCGTCCTCCTTACAGGCATCTACAGTCAGTGCTTGTATGGAATGCCAGTCCACATTTATTCTCTGGATCCATTCCCGTCCCAGTAGTGGCGGACCTCCATCAGGTAACACATACAAGTCCATTTTCTGACTTTCTTTACCATTGTAGACCACATTTACTTTTATCTTTCCTTTGGGGTATACTATTTGCCCCGTGTATGTTTTCAATACAATCTCCGTATCCCTCAGGGGAATGTGCGAGAATAACCTTTTGTAATCTTGCTTATTCATGACCGTTAATGCCGATCCAGTGTCCAATTCCATCTTCACTTGGACTCCTGCTATCTGAAGCATAACCCAGAGAGTCTGGTGGTCTGCTGTGCTACCCACATTATGTATTTTTAGACAACCCAGTTCCTTACTGCTGGAGTCTGAATCCATCTTCTGTTCATCCGAACTGTTCTCTGTCACCTTGTGTACTTTTTTGTACTTCTCCCGCGGTGACTTTTTGCTGCTGGTCTTCTTTCCTGACCGGCATACTCTCGCTATGTGGCCAAGTTTGCCACATTGCCTGCATTCTTTATCTTTGAACCAGCACTGGTTCTGGTCATGTGTTGTCCTTCCGCAACGATAGCACTTTACTGCGCCCAATGCCATTTCATTGGTGCTGAATTCCAATGGCCTTTGCTGTATCTCTGCAGCGCCTTGTGCTGCTGCCTCGTGCAATGCTGCAATGCTGAAAGCTTTGTCCAGCGTAAGGTCCTTTTCCTCTAGCAGTCGCTTCTGGGTTCCTTCCCTTAGGAGCCCACACACAAACTTATCTCTCAGTGCGTCTGCTAGTCTTGTACCGAACTGACAGTACTTTGATAACTTGCGCAGTTTGGTTAGGAATTCAGCATTACTTTCTTCTTTAAGTTGAATTCTTTTGTAGAATTTAAATCGTTCCGCTATCAGCAGCGGTGTGGGGTTTAAATGCTCTTGCAGGATAGTAACAATACCCGCAAAACTCTTCCCTACCAGTTTATCTGGTGTTACAAGGTTCCTTAATAACCCGTACGTCTTCGCACCCATCGAGTTTAATAGGGTTAGTGCTTTCTTATCCCCCGGTACCTCATTCGTTGTACAGTAAACTTCGATGCGTTCCACATAAGTGGCCCAATCTTCCACATCGTTATCAAAAGCAGTGATGTTACCCGTTTTTGGCATCATTGTTGAGTTTCCTTTCCTTCGGATATGATTATTATTTTATTTATTTTTTTTTTTAAATGGCGGCTTCCCGCGCTTGGCGGTTTTTCCCGCGCTTGTCTTCTTCCCCCGCCGACTCAAAATGGCGATTCCCGCGCTGTTGCCGTTCATGCCTCCCAGCGGTCCTTTATTTTCCCCTACGCTGCTGCTCTTGTTCCCCGCCACTCCCGCGATCCTTGTGGTCATAAACGCTTTTCTGGCTGCTGCGCGTCTCTGCCCCGATTGCAGTCCGGCCCCTGACACCGGCTGCGGTCGTGTTCTCCGCCCTTTTCGTCGTTTCCCTCCCCTTCTCTTATTGACAACTCGGCCGGCTTCCCCCCCGTGCCGCTTGACCGGGCTTACCCGCCGCTGTCGTCGAAGGGATGTTCACTGATGTTTGACTTCGTGGCCAGAAACCAACCCGGGTTCCCGATGGCCTCCCGTGCGATGCAGTGCTCAGCAGGGTGTTGAGGTTGGATGTCCTTGTTCGACGCCCGTTTCAGAGGACGAAGCTTCCTTTGATGCAACTGCCGCTAGGTAAGATCAGACTCGTCGCCACTGTTGAGTCTGTGTTTTCAAATGTAGTTATGCTGAATAACAGGACACAGACTACAGAAATAATTAAACAGGTCTTTAGTGATTGAGGGTCAGGGCTGAACTGGGATACACTTTGCTCCGCAGGGTTTATATACCGATGTGGTCACCACCGGTACTACAATGTACAGGAGCCATCAAAAAGTAGTCCATCACCTTAAGGTATCCTCTTAAGGTGGTACAGGTTACATACACTACACTTTCTTGCTCTCGAGTTCTGTTGCTGTTTCCAGATCAGGAATGCCTTGTGCTTGCGGCTTATTAGCTCCTGGATCTCCTGGTCAAACCAGTATGGTGCTGGAAGAGAGTATTCTTGTAAATTTGGGCTTATGGCATATTTTTTGTGATTGCTTGCTTTGCATCTGTCACATCTTGTCCTTGAGCTGACAGTGCTTTCAGATGATGTTTTATATAGATAGACCTATGTAAAGTGCAAGGTTCATGGATTAGAACACCAAGAAAGCTAAAAACAATAGGAGAGGGAAAAAGTAGATCAAGAATTAGTGGTTAGGCAATGCCAAGCTTGATTTTTAGAAGTCTGTGGATTGTTGGAGAAAAGACAGATTGAGAGAAATGAGAAGTTTCACAGTTTCGAGTTACTGGAAGAGAATGAGTTAGAAAGTAAGGGATGGTGCGATGACTCTTGATTTCAATTACTAAGAGAAGGAGGAGTGTACAGGACAGTATGTTTTAAGCTTGGATAGAATGGAAAGTTGAGTGGAGCAGTAAGCATAGCAGAGTCGATGAAATCAATAGATGTAAGAAAAATTGGGACAGATTAAAAAAGGGAAGTGTTCCATTCCCCATGACAGACATTCTTAATCAGCAAAAAAAAATCTAAATTTTAAATACATGCAAATTCCTGAAGATTCAACTTCAAAAGCTCACAGAGATCCTTGATCTGTCATGAACAACCTTTTAATCAAAGTGATTTGAAGCCAGTTTTTAAAATCATCCAACGCTTGAGACCCATTTCTGAGAAACAGCTCTTTAAAAAAAATATCAAAGCTAATTAATTATGTGTGTGGGCAGCACCTAATCTAAAATCTAAAACATCATGAATATTGAAACTGACATGCTTAAAGTAACTTGCAAAAGTCCCAAATAAATCCACAAAAGTATGACTGGAATTGTACTTGATGTTGATACCCTTTTGTCAGCATCAAGTACTTTATCCCTGGATAGCATGTACAGATGCAGAGTGAAGCTCCCTCTACTCTGTCCCAACAATGCACCCAACTTCTGAAGAGCAGCGAATACTGCACCATTTTGCTATTTCTCATCAGTCATCTCTGAGCAAGATTGCCAATTTGAAATCAATTTAGGGGAAGTTTTGTGCTGTGGGCAAACCATACTACAGATTAAATGGAGACTGTCCAACATCATTACACATATGGCCCTTAAAGGCAGCAGAAAGAGATTTTCATCCCATTAATTTGGCCAGTTTTGAACCCAATTCCTGGAGTTGAAATGGCAGCGTCCAACTCCTTATTTCCTAATGTCTCAATATAGTTGAATGAAAGGAAACAGTTCCATATTTATTATCAGGTCGTATCTAGAATCAAAATATATGGTACAATGAAATCAATTTGTATTATGCTTTAGCACAATTGATATATTTACAACCATCAAAAGTAGCTTAAAATCACCTTCTAGCCAATTGGTTTCTATTAGCTAGGGCGTTTCAGTAAGCATATATTCCAGAATAATTCAACACTCAAAGACAATGACCCAAAATTCTATGCTGTCCAGGCATGCTCCTGATTATTACCCAGAGACTCCTGTTAGAAGGTCCATGAGTATTGGGTAAGGACAGCAGTGATGGCCCACACGAATATCCTGCCAACACACACAGTTTAGACTCTCACATGAACATTGGCCAGTTGGGTGGGGCACTGGACAGTGACTGCACCAGTGGAGTCAAACTCTAGGAAGAGTAAGTAAGTGCCTTCAGGAAAAAAAACTATAAGGAAATAACTACAAGATAATACAATAAAAATGTTCTAGCAGTCAACAAATGAGAGGCCAACCATCCTCAAGAAATCATGAGGGAAGATTTCCTCATTGTGCCGCGTGTAAAAATGTTTACAAGGAGTGCGTTTATGATTTTGTTGTACATGGCGCACAGAGGAAATCTCTTCCCCCATATCTTTCACTTATAGTGCATGAATTGGTGGCAGTGCCCTCTAGTGGATTAGAGAGTGTCAGCTGTGTTGCAAACTAATTAAACTTTCTGTCAAATAAATATTAATATACAAAATCAAATGTAATTAAACCCCCATTTTAAATCAAACAGAAAGAAGCTGCTGGTCATAAAATCCCTGACCCATAGCGTTTGATATATTTGTTCCATTTGCTGAAAAGTACTAATCATATTCTTTGGTCAATTATATTTTGGTAAAGGATTATATGATTGCGAAGAGTACAGTGAATAAAATAATATTGGCATTATAAAATGTTATTGTGGGGGACGTTTTAAAATGAGTAGACTCAAAACTAAATTAAAAGTGTATTTATTACATTCATGAAATGTTCAGGAATTAAATATTAAAGGACGTGCATTTTTGAGTTAAAAAAGACACATATGATTTGAAATGTAAAATAATGTTTTGACAAAGTTTCTTTAACAGTCTAATCTTTTTATTTTCCAATTTTCTTTTGGCTCAGTACTCTCACCTTTGAGTCTAAAGGTCGAGGGTTCTTTATTTTTTCTTCCACAGTTTTGGGAACTGTAAGTACATACATTTTGGCCATGGGGAATACAGAGGAGGTTCACTCACATATTATCAGGGACGAGGGGCTTTAATTATGAGAAGAGACCAGAGAACCTGGGCCTCTTTTCATTAGAACAAAGAAAGTTAAGAGAAGAAATATAGAGATGGTCAAAGTTAAGAGAGGTTTTGAAAAAAGATTTCCACTGGTCAGTGATTCAGTAACTAGAGGGCATAAATTTAAGAAAATCTAAAAAAAAAATGAAAGGAGTGGTTGGAGGATTTTTTATGCAGAAGATTGTTAGGACATGGAATGCCCTACCAGGAACAGTGGTGGAAGGAGAATCAATAATAGCATTAAAAGAGAAGTGGATAAATATTTATAACAGAGAAATGAAAAAAGATATGGGAAAAGGGCAAGGGAATGGGACTAAGTGGGCAGCTCGCTCAGAGCCGACACAGGCGTGATGCTTTAAAATTCTATGATTTAAGACATCGGGCGGGAGCGCAAAATGGCAGTATCGGATCGCCTGCCCGTTATAGTCCATTGACTGCCATGGAGCTGAATATTGGGCGCGTGTATAGCAGGTGGCCGATGCAATACCGCAAATGTTGCGCTACCAGCCAAGACGACTTACTAACCCATTCGCCGCGATTTTGCTGACCTCGGCGGGTCCGTGGCGGGCAACATCGGTAGCGGGTCCCGGCCCCGCTGCTGGCTCCATCCCAGCCTCCGAAATGAATTTCCCTTGATGGGGCTTGTTAAGCCCGCCTAGCACGGTTCCCGGCCAATTAGAGGAAGCTGGTCTGGTGACATCATTTGATGACGCGTCATCAGCCGGTTTCCTTAAAGGGACCGTGCACAAATTTAGTTTGACATTTGTGCTTTTAATGTTCTACAGCATTGAGGTGCTGCAAACACTGACAATGACTGCACAGAGGTGCACGGCTGCACCCAGGCTCTCCCATGACTCCCTCCATATGCTTATGGAAGGAGTCACAGCATGCAGGGAGGTCATCTTCACCTCCCATAGGTGGAAGACACCTCCCCAGGAGATCATCACAGCCTGGTTGCACATTGCAGAGGCGGCCACAAGCAGGGATGTGATCAGGAGGACCTGGGTGCGGTGCCGCAAATGTTTCAATGATTTCAGTAGATCACGAAACGTTAGTACAAAGCCACACTCAACCTCATCCTGCTGTGCCTCACATCACATCGCTCTGCCTTCCCTACCCTACTCCTGCACATCCTTACTCTCACCAACTTACCTTAGACCTCCACCCATTGCTCTCTCTGTCTATATTATCACATCCCTAACTCACTTGCCACCCCTCACACTCACTCTCATCCTAGTGCAATCATACCAACTAACAGCACACAAGGGTAGGCACTTGAGTGTTTTAAGCAATGTCCATGTAAAGTTTCTGTTAATGTGGTGTCAAACACTGAAACCTTTGGGGGCGATTTTCTCAGCCCCGAGGAGGTGGGTATGGAGGTGGGTCTGCTGGGAAAATGGCAGAATTTGGGGGCGGGTGCCCAAACCACCCCTAACCTGCCTCCATGCCCTCTTGCCAGGAGACGGGAAGCCATCCCGCACCGGGTCCCATCTCCTTGGAGGCAGGAAGGGATTAAAGCCTATTAACTGCCTGTTAGCAGGTAGCTAACAGGCAGAAAATAGGATTATCCCCTGTTTGTGTCCTGAAGTGCGGGCTTCTCGACCTGGGGCAACCCCGCCAGGGTGTAGGAGGCAAGCAGTGGGTCTGCGGGGGTCGGAAGGGTCTGAAAGTGCGCTGTAGAGGTGAGTGATGGGTGCATGTGTGGAGTGGTAAGTATGTGAGGTGAGTGTAAAGTGTTAGAAAATGTTAACTTACCTTTGTTTCTTCCTGCAGCCTTCAGCCGCTGTGGAGCCGGAGTCACCGACATCTCCATTGTAGAAATCACAGACTGGCTGCTGCATCCTCCGATCCAACAGCCAGCTGATTTCTGCAAAGTAAAAAGGTCTGATGAGTCCTGAACACAAGAACTTATCAAACTACACAGAATGTCACTGTTTTCTGTCAAACGATGACATTTCTTCTTTCAAAAACTCTTGACTGATGACATGTCATACATTGACGTGCTCTGCAACCGGCTTCACCCTAATTGGCCTGCTGGGCCCGCCGGGTGGGCTTAACAAGGTCAATCAGGGGAAAATCCCGCTGGTTGGCCAGAAGCTAATGGAGGTGGGACTGAAACCCGACAAGTGGGAGCCCCAGCTCCAAAAGCTTCCCATTGAGAAAATCACCTCCTAAATTTTCAACACTTTGCGTTCTTGGACAGATTTGTGTGCACCTTTGGAAGTGGCTTAGTGAGTTGCAGTGAATGGTGAGACATAATTGTACCCCCTGCAATGGTGATGATTCTGAAAGGAATGGCTTGGGCATTGTAGGGACGCTTTATGGTGTTTGTGTGGGGTGGTGCTTCATGTGGCAGCCAGGGTGTACAGCATCAAGTGAAGTAAGTCTGGCCATGTTGAGGCTATCTCTGGCCTCCCAGGCAGCAAAGTACTGGGGGCTGATGCCCTCTGTCCTGTGCAGCATCAGTTGATTGCAGAGAAGGTTTGTGTTGTTGTTGGTGCTGCTGGTGTGCCTGATGCTGCTGGTGTTGGGGCTGATCGTGGTGGGATTCTGAGGACCAAGGTGAGAGAGTAAACAGGGCACCCATGCTGATGGAATAGATGGCAGGTGAAGTAGAGATGACAGAAGTGATCTGTCAATGGTGAGGTCAGGTAATGAGGTCAGACAGGATGGAGACTTGTGTAAAGACTTGCAGCATGATGAATCTGTTGTGGAAATGCAGTGAGGAAGAGCTTGTGCCTGAGGGAAGATATTTCTGTAAGGTGAGAGCTTTTACTTGACAGCTGAAGCTGTCAACCCATCAGCTGATGCAATGGCCTCAGCTTCACAGATGTGGTCTAGCAACAGCGTGAAACCGGTGGGCGAGCTGTCAAATTCAAAAGATCAGTTTAAAACCATTGTTAAGTGGCTGTAAACAAACCACTAATCATTTAAATTGGCTCCCCCGCTGCTGCGTGTTGGGTCTGCTTAGTACTGACAGACCCGACATTTGGTAAAGGTTCACAGCGGAGTCCGACCCGCTGTGGAAAAAATACACTTTCCCACCCATTCCGCCCCCGATCACGCCCACTGACCCCCCAGAAAACCTCGGCCATTGACTCCATGGTTGACAGCAACCCTCCTTTTACCTGGACAGTAAGTATCATTAGATTATTCAATTATTGGCATTGTAGCTGAGCTCGGACCTGTTCTCATCTGATGGCCCCAAACATGTGAATTTTCCAGAAGCAATCACTGGGTAATAATTAATTAACTGCCTTGATGAAGGGCGGTGAAGCCAGTTGTAGTCCCCCAACTGATAACCCAGGTAAGATCAGGCAACTCAGCACAGTCCAGGAATCAACCTTGTGATGTGTATTTGTTTACTGCTACACTGCGAGGTTCATCTACACACTCGGTCACCAATGGAGCTTAGTGCATCTTTTTCAGTGCAATAGAAATAACAAATCATTTGCAACCATTTCCAGAGTTGGATTAGTCAGCACTTGAACTTAAGTCAGGGAGAAGGATGGGAATAACCCTTAGCAGCTAGTAACAGAAAGGCAGGACCAGTGAGATTTCGAATAGCTTAGCTTAAAAGTGGACCTTTTAAGGCATAAGGCTTAAGGCATCACTAAGCTTGCACTTTTGTTGCTTTTCATAAAATGAGGAGCTTGAGAAATTGACAGATCTCACTGTGAAGTATGTATTCTGTTCATTCATTTATTTTATTTCAAATTAACCATTTTGTTCCTTTGTATTCATGCTTCATCTCAATAGAACCTTTCAGTCCACCTGCTGTAAAGAGAAGAGAACATATATGGCAGTACCTATGGTATTATTAGAGCCAGTATACACAGCAAGGGTTCTATGTTACTTCCCTGAGTCATGCTATTGTTTAACTAGTTATTTCTAGGAAGTTTGTAGAGGATACGAGATCTCTTTATGGGAGTGACAGGTGAAACTGAACCCGGAACACTATCTAAGGCAAAATCCCAAAATTGTGAATCATTATCAAACACTTACAGATCAGATACAAACAAGTTTGGGATTAAAGCTCCTTCTGCTCTTTCCCATTAGTGTTCCAGCCTATATTTTCAAGTCTCTGATCTATTCAGATGAGCCCCAGTCACCTGCACTGGTCCTGACCACCAGTCTTTCAGTCAAACCTCCAACTGCACTGCTCATTCCCCTACCTGGAGCTGGAACAGATTATTTGAGATTTTTCATGATCTTGTAAAGGATATAAGCCTCCAAACAACAATGTGAGGCGATTCATTCAGAACTTGTATACCAGAATTGAAAGAGTATTGTGCAAATATTACTTACAGGAACATGGAGGATTGGCAGAAGCGAATATAGGGCAGCAAGGACAGGGATAATGGGTGGGTGGGATAGGATTTGGAGAGCAGAGTTCTGGATGAATTGAAGTTTATGGAGGATGTGCGGTCAGCCAGAAGAGCATTGGAATAGTCGAGCCTGGAAGGGACAAAAGCATGGATAAGGGGATTCAGCAGAAGATTGTGCTGAGGTAAAGGCAGTTGAAGGATGTTATGGATGTAGAAATAGGCAGTGTTCATGTTAGAACATAAGAACATAAGAAATAGGAGCAGGAGTAGGCCAATCGGCCCCTCGAGCCTGCTCCGCCATTCAATAAGATCATGGCTGATCTGATCCTAACCGCCAATCCACTATCACAGAGCCATCTCCTGCATCTAACAGAATTAGACACACGAAATAGGAGCAGGATCAGGCTACACGGCGCCTGGGCCCGCTCCGCTACCCACAGGGCCATGACCGATCCGAACCTAGACTCATGTCCAAATTCCTGCCCACTCCCCGTAACCCTTAATTCCCTTTACTTCTAGGAAACTGTCTATTTCTGTTTTAAATTTATGTAATGATGTAGCTTCTACAGTTTTTTGGGGCAGCATATTCCATGGACCTACCACCCTCTGAGTGAAGTAGTTCCTCCTCATCTCAGTTTTGAAAGAGCAGCCCCTTATTCTAAGATTATGCCCCCTAGTTCTAGTTTCACCCATCATCGGGAACATCTTCCCTGCATCCACCCAATCCAACCCCTTCACAATCTTATATGTTTCAATAAGATCGCCTCTCATTCTTCTGAACTCCAATGAGTAGAGTCCCAATCTACTCAACCTCTCCTCATATGTCCATCCCCTCATCCCCGGGATTAACCGAGTGAACCTTCTTTGTACTGACTCGAGAGCAAGTATGTCCTTTCTTAAGTATGGACACCAAAACTGTACGCAGTATTCCAGGTGCGGTCTCACCAATACCTTGTACAACTGAAGCAATACCTCCCTATTTTTATATTCTATCCCCCTGGCAATGAAAGCCAACATTCCATTGGCCTTCTTAATCACTTGCTGCACCTGCATACTAACCTTTTGAGTTTCGTGCACCAGGACCCCCAGATCCCTTTGTACTTCAGTACTTTCCAGTTTCTTGCTATTAAGATAATAACTTGCTCTACGATTTTTCCTGCCAAAGTGCATAACCTCACACTTTCCAGTATTGTATTCCATCTGCCAAATCTCTGCCCACTTACTTAGCCTGTCTATGTCCCCTTGAAGGTTTTTTATGTCCTCCTCACTCACTACTTTCCCCCCCATCTTAGTATCATCTGCAAACTTTGATATGTTACACTCGGTCCCCTCCTCCAAATCATTAATATAGATTGTAAAGAGTTGGGGACTCAGCACTGACCCCTGCGGAACACCACTAGTTACTGATTGCCAGTCTGGGAATGAACCATTTATCCCAACTCTCTGCCTTCTGTTAGATAGCCAATCCCCTATCCATGCCAGAATATTACCCCCAATCCCGTGATTTTTTATCTTAAGCAATAATCTTTTGTGTGGCACCTTGTCAAATGCCTTTTGGAAGTCTAAATACACTACGTCCACTGGTTCCCCTTTATCCACCCTATATGTTACTTCCTCAAAGAACTCCAGCAAATTTGTCAAACATGACTTCCCCTTCATAAAACCATGCTGACTTTGTCCTATTAAATTATGATTATCCAAATGCCCTGTTACTGTCTCCTTAATAATGGACTCCAAAATTTTACCTACCACAGATGTTAGGCTAACTGGTCTATAGTTTCCAGCCTCCTGTCTACTGCCCTTTTTAAATAAGGGTGTTACATTAGCAGTTTTCCAGTCTGCCGGGACCATTGCCGAGTACAGGGAGTTTTGGAAAATTATTACCAATGCATCCACAATCCCTACCGCCACTTCCCTCAAGACCCTAGGATGTAAGCCATCAGGTCCAGGTGATTTATCCGCCTTGAGTCCCATTATTTTACCGAGTACCACTTCCTTAGTGATTTTGATCATGTTTAGCTCCTCCCCCCCTTTAGCCCCCTGTTTGTCCAGTGTTGGGATATTCTTAGTGTCTTCTACTGTAAAGACTGATGTAAAATATTCATTCAGTGTTTTTGCCATCTCCATATTTCCCACCATTAATTTCCCGGTCTCATCCTCTAAGGGACCAACATTTACTTTAGCCACCCTTTTTCTTTTTATATAACTATAAAAACTCTTACTATCTGTTTTTATATTTTTTGCTAATTTACTTTCATAATCTATCTTCCCTTTCTTAATCAATCTTTTTGTTATTTTTTGCTGTCTTTTAAAGTTTTCCCAATCCTCTATCCTCCCACTAGATTTGGCTACCTTATATGCCCTTGTTTTTAGTCGAATACTATCCTTAATTTCTTTACTTAGCCACGGATGGCTGTCTTTTCTTTTACACCCTTTTCTTCTCAGTGGAATATATATTTTTTGGAAGTTTTAAAATAACTCCTTAAATGTACACCACTGATCATGTATCATCTTACCCTTTAATCTATTTTCCCAATCCACTCTACTCAATTCCGCTCTCATACCTTCATAGTCTCCTTTATTCAAGCTTAGCACGCTTGTTTGAGATCCAACCTTCTCATCCTCTAATTGAATATGGAATTCAACCATGTTATGGTCACTCATTCCAAGGGGATCCTTTACTAGGACATTTTTAATTAATCCTGTCTCGTTACACAGGACCAGATCTAAGGTTGCCTGCCCCCTGGTCGGTTCAGTTACATACTGCTCAAGAAACCCATCCCTAATACACTCAATGAACTCATCCTCAAGGCAGCCCTGCCCAATTTGATTTGTCCAATTAATATGATAGTTAAAATCCCCCATAATTATAGATGTTCCCTTATTACAAGCCTCAACTATTTCCTGATTGATACTCCATCCAACAGAGTTGCCACAGTTCGGAGGCCTATAGACTACGCCCACTAGTGTTTTTTTCCCCTTATTATTCCTTACCTCCACCCAAACTGTTTCATTCTCCTGATCTTTTGACCGAATATCATTTCTCTGTATTACAGTGATTCCTTCCTTTATTAACATAGCCACCCCACCTCCCCTGCCTTCCTGCCTGTCCTTCCTGATCGTTAAATAACCTGGTATGTTTAATTCCCAGGCATTGTCACCCTGCAGCCATGTTTCTGTAATGGCCACAAGATCATACCCATATGTAGTTATTTGTGCCATTAACTCATCTATTTTGTTACGAATGCTACGTGCATTCAGTGTTGAAGCGGGCATGTGTTCAGAAGCTCAATTCCGGGTCATATAAAATCCTGAGATTCAAATTACCATGGCAACCAGTTTGCTTTTATCTCTGCTGGCTTAATATTGAGTCAAATGCTGCAATTAATATTGCAGAACTATTATAAATGAATAAATTAAGTACAGGCTATACAGACAAAGACCTGAATGTAACAGTGACATTGGATGGAAAAATGAAGTGTCCCATTCCCCACCATTTCTCAGTTTGATAAGCAAAGGAATTCAACAAAGATAAAATTTTAAAATAAACATTTTAGTTAACAGTTATGATTATACATATATATACACATAGAGATGGTGATTAAAGTGGGCCAGAATGTCCTGGGATGGTGTATCAGCTCTTGAACAAGACTAATTCAAGTCTTAAAGGCCTAGCTCAGTGGCATTACACTCAAAGGGGGGACCAATATCGGGTGCAGTCTAATCTCAACTCTTTGCCACAGGCTTTTCCCAGTTCTTAAAGGGGAGGTTCATTGATACTGCAGCACCTCATTCTCAGCATTGCTGGCTCTGCAACTGCCTCAGCAAGGAGAAGCACAACAAGGAGTAGGAGCCAGAGGACTGAAGCAGGTGTGCTGATGGCAGTTCCACCTCAGTTGGGTGGTCAGGGTGATTGAATGCTTTACCAAATGCTACATACCACCATCTGCACCATAAGCTTCACACACTGCCCAAAGCATCAGACCCCTAACACTCACCCACCAACAATCTCTACCTACCAACACTCACACCCATATCTCACGCCTTGCACACAATGACAGCTATTCAACTATGGCTGGCACAAGGGTCATTAGTTCTTAAAATGAATGTGATATGTGTGATATGTTTATGCATAAATTTATTCATGGAGTTTGCAATCATTTGTGGTCTCTCTCATTTCACCTTTGCACCCAGGAGGATGCTGTGATATGTCATGACACAGGGAATTATATGATGGGCATGCAGTAAGCAAAAGGGATCTGGGGTTTAAGTCATTTTGGTGTGAGGCTGGAGTTCAGTATGGAGGAGGTGATAGAGTTCTGTGACCACCACCTTGGTGATGCGGAGCCATCTAAACACTACTCCTCACTTAATTGAAGGTAGGAGAGGGGCTGTCGGAATACCTTTGGAGGGTAAGGCTTCCTGGTGAGAGCCCTGATTTCCCTCCTCATCTCTCTGCGTATATGCTCCCGTATTTCTGGCTGCCTACACTCCCTCCGCCGTAGATCCTGGAGGGCGAGGTGGCGCCAGTACAGCCCCCATTAATGTTGCCAAGTGTAGCAGTTTGAATCTTTGAACAATAAATGTAGCCACTTTGCACTTGCCAGAAGACTGCTGATAAAATAGAACCTTGAAATTACTCATACAAAGTGATCCACTGGGTGAAACTGACAAGAAATCACTGAAAATAACCTGCGAGTGATTAAGGCGGATGTCTTTAAATAACGTGCCTGGAGCCAATGTCCTGCAGCTGTGCGCTTCCTCTCCCTGTTGCTGTCTGGTCGAGGCACAAAGGTAAGTGGCGAAAATCAATTTTGCAGATCGGGCACCCAGCTGATGTCACAATCTGCCTGGCTTTGATTCCCCAGCGGTACCTTGTACCAGCGGCGCAACGGGGGGTCCAAATTTGCAGTGTGCCGCTAGATTCGCCTTGCCCTGGCGCTACTGCATCAGTGCCCCATTTTACCTCCCCCTGCAGGCGCTAACGGGAGGCGCTAACCAACTGAATTTTTACCGCTTACTCCCTCCATCACCGGCGTACCGTGGCTGCAGTGTGTACCATCTACAAGATGCACTGCAGCAACTTGCCAAGGCTTCTTCGGCAGCACCTCCCAAACCCGTGACCTCTACCACCTAGAAGGACAAGAGCATCAGGTGCATCGGAACACCACCACCTCCAAGTTCCCCTCCAAGTCACACAACATCCTGACTTGGAAATATATTGTCATTCCTTTGTCGTAGCTGGGTCAAAATCCTGGAACTCCCTCTCTAACAGCACTGTGGGTGTACCTTCACCACACGGACAGCAGCGGCTCAAGAAGGCGGCTCACCACCACCATCTCAAAGGCAATTAGGGATGGGCAATAAATGCTGGCCTTGCCAGCGATGTCCAGATCCCGGAAGGAATAAAAAAAACCTCAGTTGCATTACTGCACAAGGTATTTTAATAAAGAAAAAGTTGATAAGCCTCAGGATTCTCTACCATTCAAAAAGGTCTAAGCACGCCGACTGACACATTCCACTTTTGTCACTGGCTTCGATTGCTGGCTCACCTCAGATATTAGACTTTTTTTGGCTTTCAAACATTGTTGTTTGTAAATAACTGTGTACTGTACTCCTGCATCTAGCGTATCTAACTAAATTCAATATAAGTAAAAATAGTGGTAATGGAGAAACTAATGAGATTAAAAATAGACCCGATGGTTTCCACCCCAGGGCATTAAAAGAAGTAGGTGAGGAAATTGTTGATGAGTTAGTCATGATCCTGCAAAACACTCTCGATTCAGGAATCTCCCCTTGGATTGGAAAATTGCCAATATCTCTCCATTATTTAAGAAAGGTAGGAGAGATAAATTAGAAAATTATAGGCATATTAGTTGTGGGGAAGTTACTAGAATCTGTTATTGGGGCAGAGTGACTGAGTATTTGGACAAATATGAGCTGATCAGAGAGAGCCAGTGTTGTGTATGTAACCTGTTCCACCTTAAGAGAGCTTAAGCCTGTTCCACCTTAAGAGATGTACTACTTTCTCAGGCTGCTGTAGACGTAATACCGGGGGTGAACACACCGGTATATAAGCACTGTGCAGTAATCTTGTATTCAGTATAGTCCCTACCTCCAACCAGTAAAGACCTGTTTTTATTGTTCCTCATTAGTCTGTGTTTTAATTAACTAAATAATTCACAGACTTAACACTGGCGACGAGTCAGGATCTTACCCTGCGGCAGTTATTCCACGGCGGTTGAAGAGAGGTTTCAAACCTCACCACTCACCACCCCACTGGAAGCGACAGGCATTAGGACCCTGAAGCCTCCATCAGCTTGTGAACCGGAGTAGAAGACAGGACTGGGGAAGAGAGAGGTACAGGGCGATAGCGATCGGCAGATAAGGGCCGGGCCGCTTTCAAGTGCGAGGCGCAGCCGGGCCATCGATCGCATCCGCTGATAAGGGCCGCACTCGGGCGATCACGGCGAAGATAAGGGCCGCACTCGGGGGCTGAAGGGAGACGGCGTCGGGGGACGGGTGAAGACCGCCAAGCACGGGAAAACCGCCATTTTGTGGGCGGAGGACGACGGCAAGAGCGGGAAGCCGCCATCTTTGATAACAAGTAAAGAAAATAAAATCTGAGAAATTGCAAATCTACAATGCCTAAACATGGGAATATTAGCACCTTTGATAGTGACCTCGAAGATTGGGCCATATATGTTGAAAGAGTAAAAAATTATTGTAAGGCCAATAAAATTCGTGACCAAGATAAAGCTCTAACATTATTAAATTTAATGGGTGCGAAGACATACGGGCAATTGAAACACCTGTTATCACCAGATGAACCGGCGGATAAGACGTTCGATGAGATTGTTACTGTCCTGAAAGATCATCTAAACCCCACGCCGCTGATGCTAGCGGAACGATTTAAATTTTACGACAGAGGGCAGCTACAGCATGAAAGCAATGCTGAATATTTGCTGGAATTGCGTAAATTAGCGAAATATTGCCAGTTTGGAACGGGACTGACAGAGGCACTTCGAGACAAATTTGTGTGTGGTTTATTTAAACAGGATACACAAAAGCGACTGCTCGAGGAGAATGAGCTGACGCTTGAGAAGGCGGTCACTATGGCAGCAGCACACGAAGCCGCAGCGAGAGGCACGGCAGTAATGCAGCTACGGTCACCGGAGCTCAGTGCACACAAATTGGGTGTGAGTTCTGGCAAATGTTATCGTTGTGGAAAGACAACGCATGATCAGAACCAGTGTTGGTTTAAAAACCAAGAATGTAGAACTTGTGGTAGGCTTGGACATATAGCTAGAGTATGCAGGTCAGCGAAGAAGACCAGCAACAAGAAGTCACCGCAAGGGAAATACGCAAAGGTACACAAGGTGGCCGAACAGGAGTCCGATTCAGACGCAAGCAGTATTGAACTGGCTAGCTTAAGGGTACTCAACGTTGGTAAGGGTGCAGACCTCCAGACAATTTGGGTTACTCTTCAGATAGAAGGAGTCCAAGTAAAAATGGAATTGGACACTGGATCGGCATTGTCGGTCATGAATAAGAAAGATTACAGTCGGTTATTCCAACATATTCCCCTACAGGATACGGAGATTATATTGACAACCTACACGGGGCAGAGAGTGTACCCCATCGGGACAATAAAGGTTGCAGTGGCCAACAAGGGCGAAGGAAGTCAAATAATGGACTTATATGTGCTACCGGAGGGAGGTCCACCACTACTAGGCCGGGAGTGGTTTAGAAACATAAATATGGACTGGCATTCGCTAAAAGCCATAAAGAGTGAGAACTCGGTGCAGATAATCAGCCCAGACTCTAGAACTGATGATGGTAAGACCAACCCATGTGCAAAAGACAAAGTTTCAGCACAGAATTCCACTGAGCAACAACAACATAGTTTAACAGAGAATTCTGAGTCTGTCAAGTCTACTGATATGCACATTTTTGAGGGACACTGGGCTCGAACTCAACTCCATTTCAAACTACAACAGCAATTAGAACAAATGATTCGCCGTTTTGAGCAAGAGATGAATGAAATAAAAAAGTTCTTTGTTACAGAGTGGGAGAATCTGGAAAGTCAACAGAAGCAACTGATGGAGAAAATGGAGCAGGAGCACACCAACCATCTGCGCGAGGAGGCCGAACGAATCAAAGCTGATTCAGGTTCTGAAGGTGCGTGCCATAATCTGGTGTCAGAAGAGTTAACGGTCAGCCAACTCCTTCATATGCTGAGGGACAAGACTCTGAAATGGGAAAAACTTGAACACGAGCTGCGATCTTCAAAGGAAAAGGGTTCGGAGCTCTCAAAAGTCATTGAGATGGCTGATGTGACGACACAGACTGAAACGACTGCAACAGAGCAGCCATTGGATGCCAAAAGTACGCTGACTCACGTCAATGTAGAACAACAGACCGCTGAAACAGCTGCTCCGGTAGAGGGATTGCATAGTCCGATCAATCAATCTCCAAAGGAAGTTGAAGTATTAAAATCACAAATGAGGTCACTAGTAAACGACTTGCTGAAAGCCCAGAAAAAGCTGGATGCAGAGGTACACATGAAGAAGTCTCTTCAGGAAAGATGTCTGGATTTGGAACAAGAGCTGGCTAACGTCCAGCTGGGTATGGAGGAAATAGACGACCCTCTCACTGGTCTAGCTCAGGACGACACCGAATATTACCATGACCTGGTGGACGACACTGAATATTACGATGTCCTGTCCTGCCCAGCTTGTAACTTCGACTCCCAAAGTGCAGAAATCATGGAGGAGCACCAAAAGTCTACGGAACATCAGGAGAAGCTGGCTCGACGACGGAAACAGGAGGAAGAGAAGGAGGAACTGCGCATGCAGCTGGCAGCTGTGGCAGCTGACAATGGAGCCCAGAGAGTCTCCAAGAAGCAGAAAAGGAAAAGTAAAAACAGAAGATGACCCATCTGAACCATTGTCACCTCTACCAGATCACACACGTGGTCCCTCCGAATGGAGCCAAATCAGTTCGGAAGTTCAAGCTGTTAAATCCATGAAAGGACTATTGAATGAGTAACGTGAACCGACTACACCACAGAGATTGAATCTGTGAACTGTTTTCCGCAGAGACTGAATCTGTGATATGTTACGTTAAACATGAAGTTATATATGTATATATGTTATTACGTTATGTTAAATGAGGGGGATGACTATAAAGCTAAGAAGGGAGGAGTGTTGTGTATGTAACCTGTTCCACCTTAAGAGAGCTTAAGCCTGTTCCACCTTAAGAGATGTACTACTTTCTCAGGCTGCTGTAGACGTAATACCGGGGGTGAACACACCGGTATATAAGCACTGTGCAGTAATCTTGTATTCAGTATAGTCCCTACCTCCAACCAGTAAAGACCTGTTTTTATTGTTCCTCATTAGTCTGTGTTTTAATTAACTAAATAATTCACAGACTTAACAGCCAGCTTGGATTTGCAAAGGGTACGTCATGTCTAACGAACCTAGTTGAATTTATTGAGGAGTTAACGAACATGGTAGATAAGGGAAATAACAACAGAAAATGCTGGAAAAACTCAGCAGGTCCGGCAACATCCGTGGAGAGAAATTTGAGTTGACGTTTCGGGTCGAACCCTTCTTCAAAACTGGAAAGAAAAGAAACAAGATCGAAGGCAGGGCTGCGACCGGACAAAAGAATAAAAGAAACAAAAGAAGTAAAAGAGATTAGAAGCTAGACGAGATGGTAATAGGCTGAGATTAGGTGTAAAGTGTACTGGCAGGGCAAAAGATAGCTGCCAGGTGTGAGAGAGAAACAAAAGGAAAGGGGGGCGGGGGAAAGGAGTGGAAAAAATTACAAGAAAAAATGAAATGGGGGCCGAGCTTATGATCTGAAATTGTTGAACTCGATATTGAGTCCGGAAGGCTGCAGAGTGCCTAATCGGAAGATGAGGTGCTGTTCCTCGAGTTTACGTTGAGCTTCCGTGGAACAATACAAGAGGCCAAGGGCGGTGAGGTCCGAGTGGGAATGGAGCGGGTTTCCAACATCTGCAGTATTTTGCTATCATGGTAGATAAGGGAGTGTCTTTGGATGTTATTTATATGGACTTCCAGAAGGAATTCGACAAGGTTCCACATAAGAGAATGGTAACAAAAATGAGAGTGCATGGAATTGAAGGCAACCTATTGACTTGGATAGGGAATTGGTTAGGAGGTAGGAGACAGAGTAGGGATAATGGGAGTGTACTCCAATTGGCAGGATGTGACTCGTGGTGTTCCCCGGGGATCTGTACTGGGGCCTCAGCTTTTCGCTATATTTATAAATGACATTAGATGAAGGAATAGAGCGCTGTACATCTAAGTTTGCTGATGACACCAAGTTAGGTGGCGCAGTAAATAGAGTAGATAGGACATCGATAGATTAAGTGAGTGGGCAAATCTGAGGCACATGGAGTTCAATGTAGGAAAGTGTGAGGTCATCCACTTTGGACCCAAGAAAGACAGATCGGAGTATCCTCTCAATGGTGAGAAGCGAGGAGCTGTGGCGGAGCCGAGAGATTTAGGGTCCAAGTGCAGAATCACTAAAAGCCAGTGGACAGATTCAAAAAATAATTTAAAGGCTAATGGAATGCTGGCCTTTATCTCGAGAGGGCTGGAATACAAAGGGGTGGAAGTTATGTTACAGCAGTACAGAGCTCTGGTTAGACCCCAGCTGAAGAACTGCATTCAGTTCTGGGCACTGCTTCTCAGGAAGGATATATTGGTCTTGAAGGGCGTGCAGTGCAGATTCACCAGAATGATACCTGGGCTAAAAGGGTTAAATTATGAGGACAGGTTGCGTAGATTTGTCTTGTATTCCCTTGAATATAGAAGATTAAGGGGTGATCTAATTGAGGTGTTTAAGTTGAAGGGGTAGATAGAGAGAAACTATTTCCTCTGGTGGGGGAGTCCAGAACAAGGGGAGTAACCTTAAAATTCAGGGGTGATGTCAGAAAGCATGTCTTCACACAAAGGGTAGTAGAAATATGGAACACTCTCCCCCATGAAAGCTATTGAGGCTAGGTTAATTACAGATTTCAAAATTGAGATTGATAGATTTTTGTATTTTTGTGCAAGGGTATTAAGGATTATGGGTTATGGTAGATGGGGTTAAGATAAGATCAGCCATAATCTAATTGAATAGCGGAACAGGCTCGAGAAGCTGAACGGCCTCCTCCTGTTCCTATGTTCCTAACAGCAGAAAATTGCCAAAATTTCTCTGCCCTTAAAATAGTTCAAAGGAGCATGCTTTCCACTGAAACTTCTATAAGAGGTTGTCATGACTATAATTCTTCACAAACAGCATTTTTCTGTAGGTGGTGGTAGCTCGACTAGTGCCAAGCCGAGTCGGTCACCGTGGAAACTGCTTCGGCATCTTTAAGTCATTTTCTATAACAACTTTTTTTGTCTCTCACAATTTATTGATGTGATTATAGTCATTGCTTCTTCAAACTTTCCACTCTTGTTCCTCCAAAGCTCCAAATACTCTATCCTACAGCACTACTTCCTCCTTACATCTTGGTTGTGTTGGTCAGAATCTATCACACAATCTCTTACTCTAGCTAGTGCTTTCCCAAGACTGATGGGATAAAAAAATCTCCTCCATCTGTATACTCTATAAGTGCACTATGTTGGACTTTGTCATCGACATCTGCCCTTGTTGACAGTGGGGTCCCGAGGTATGGAAAGTGGTCCACGCTGTCCAAGGCCTCGTCATGGATTTTGATAATCGGTGAGCAGTACTGTGTGGTGGGGGCAGGTTGGTAGAGGAATTTTGTCTTACGGATGTTTGTGTAAGGCCCATGCTCTCATACGCTTTGGTGAAGGTGTTGATGATGGTTTGGAGTTCGACCTCAGAGTGTGCGCAGACGCAAGCGTCGTCTGCATACTGTAATTCGAAAGCCTCCTTGAGAAAGTGCAACATCCCCACCGACACCTGGGAATCCCTGGCCCAAGACCGCACAAAGTGGAGGAGAAGCATCTGGGAAGGCGCCAAACACCTCGAGTCTCTTCGCCGGGAGCAAGCGCAAGCAGCGCACGTCAACCACCGTCTGCCCCACCTGTGACAGAGACTGTAGGTCCCGCATTGGACTCATCAGTCACCTGAGAACTCAATTTTAGTGTGGAAGCAAGTCATCTTCGGTTCCGAGGGACTGCCTAAGAAGAAGAAGAAGAAGAAGTGCACTATGTGAAATGAATCGGGAAAGAGAGCATCTCAAACCAGTTCCTAGAGGATTGGGGCCAACATCACAACAATGCCCCTAATTTGACACCAACAAGGAATAAATAGGCAATTTCACTCAGATCTGCGATTGGGGTTGAGGCACAATGTTGGAGTAATGTAGCCGAAGGCTTACACTTTCATCGAACCATGCGGTACCTGAACTGGAAGTGCTTGATGCTAACACTGAGTGCGTGAAAATGGAAGATCTCTCATCTTAATGTTGACAAAAATTGAATCAAATAAACTATTACCATAGTCCCACTGTCGCTCACTCTCTCCAACGGGTGCCAATCTATCTTTAGCTATGGAAATAACATCCAGCAGGTAAACAAACCAATGTAGATCAGCTGCTTGCTAAGCATACCACATTAAACACACCTGGAAATGTTCAAATAGTATACCATGCATAACAGCATTCTGCGTTATATAAACTAACAAACATCATAGTTTGCATATTGGCTTTGAATGGAAGGCTGGTGAGATCTAACAGTGTGTGACTGTCATATTCGTAGCGTTCTGGAAATCTGCAAGAATTACTGAAATGTTTTGCTTCACCCTATGACTGTGAAACCCATACTAATATCTCATTTATATTACAATCTAGCTTTTGGAGGCAGCTCTGTAGCACAAATGGGGTGACTTAACTGACACTGGAACATCACCTCAGGAAGTGCTTTAGTCCCGTGCCTTCAGTAGTAGTGTGCTGGTGACAGAAAAGACAAACTGTTGTCCTTGCTTGGCGTTGAGGCTTCCATTTCATTGTGGCTGGGAGTGGGCTGAGCTCTCAGCTCATATTTACAGGCCTGCAGTGGGTTTTTAACATCACCAGTCAGTAGCCTTGCCCAGTCCCGGGGAAGGGCTGTGGCCAGAATGTTAAAGTTGTAACAGCAGCACATGTGAAAATTGTTTGCGTGCCCAGCCAATGTATTAACCTGCCATGCAGTAAAGACAGGTCAAGTTTGACACACAGGAACCGGCTTACATTGTTAACTTGCTCCCGGTGTAACTGGACCTACAACATAAAACGAGTATAAGGATGTATTGATGGATTTTTTTGGTCACATTTTTAATGATCGTTCTGTAATGGAGCAAATGTATTCATAGACCAGTTAGGTTCGTCCCCCTCCGCTCTGACACTGACACTCAGACTCTGATATTAACGGGGGAGGGGGAGCGGCGGGGAGGGTGTGGAATAGGCCAAAATCGGCTGACAGACCGAAAATGGACAGCCTGGCTGGCGGGAGGGATCACTGGTGGCAGGAGGCCGCCAACAGGGACGGGGATCCTTGGGGTTGGTCCCCGGCGATCAGGGGAGGTCGCCGATCGGGAGGGCTGGGGCGGTGGAGGCTGGAGATCGGGACTGGGGGAGGCTGTAGGCTTTCTTGAGGGGGCTAGGGGAGCACTCCTTCTCCTCCTGGCCCACAAGATGTACTAAAACAACCATTTTTCTTGGGGAGCCAGCAGCTCCCACCTCAGATCAGCTGCTGGGAGTCCCACAGCTCGGGCTTCCCCCTCACTTACTGTCAAAATTAAGTTGTGGCGCCGATAATGTCATCAGGCCGTGAGTTTGGGATGCTAATTAGGCCCCGGCCTGCCTTTTGTGGGAGCCTCGTTCATGACCTGATTTCTGAACTTTAAACTTTGATGGGGCAGGCATAGGGTCAGTTTTGGGGTTAGGTTGCCCGATCTTGATGTTTTACCCTGACCCTCTCCCGGCCATCAATGGGGCCAAGGGGAATTAAAATCGAGGCCTCAATGTCTATGTTCACAGATGAAGAATGGCCACCTGACTAAAGAACTGGAGAGTGATTGACATCTGTAGAACCGTACCCCAGCAGACATAAACCTTTGGGAGGAAAGGGAAGCTAAATAGAAAATAAAATGTTAAAGGTGAAAAAAAATCAGTACTTTTGTTGGGAATCCAATTGTTTCCTTTATATTAAAAGTGCTTTTTAAAAGCAATTTCTGACAGTTTTAGAGCTGATAAAATAAAGCAGGCGCTAATGTTTAAATTTCAATCTCATGAATTGAAATGAAGTCAGTTTCCCAAATCAAGCTTAATCATTGTGGGGGTGATCTTCGCCGAATACTTTCGGCGCTAAAGAGTTAATGAGTTGGCCAAGATGGGGTCTTAAGCTGAAACGCCGGTTTAGCCTGTGTTTAGCGCAAGACGGCATCTTGGTAAAGGATTTGAAGTCAGCGCTCGTTAAACAGCTGATTGCCACTTAAAATGCCTGCTAGTGCTCATTAAAGAGGCTGCACAGCATTTTGGAGGCTAGCACTTCAACTAATGGTTTCTACTAACAGCGAACAGTTGTTTGGGAATAAACACGGCATTGATGCCGACTTCAAGCGCTACTTAAAGGGATACTTACCAGTTCATGGTCATTGCTGCTGGAGATGTGAAAAGGACCTCTGAAACACATCGGGAGACTTTCTGGGACATTTTGTCAAAACTTCATCAACACTCGAGCAACATTTATTCCAGAAATTCTCTGAGGACTTCACCTAAAAATAGTAAGTGCTGTGCTGCTCTACCTTATAGGAGTCACCAGGAGAAAAGGAGTGCTTGGTCATCGGCATCTTGCTAGGGGTCCCCCTTGATCTGGACGAGGAATAAAAGGGTACATGAGGCCAAGCAGAGCAGCACCTGCTGCTGCATGAGAGAGGGACAGGGGGGCGAGGTGGCGTCCTTCCCCACCTGCAGGTACAGGACATCCCTCCTCCTCTGGACCTCATCCACCAGGATCTCCAGTGCCGCATCCGAGAAACTGTGCGCCCTCTCCCTTGGTCCCTGAGCCATCCTGCAATGTGCTGCTGTGTGCCAGCCAGCGCACTCCACAGTGGATGAGAGGAGCCCACATTTAATGCTCCACGAAAATTGCTTCTAATCAATACTTGAGTGCTAAACCTGCAGGGGGTAGAAATTCGTCTTGGGCGGTCACACAAAACAGATGGCATCACATTGGCCTCCCCGTAATACGCCCCACCCGATATTCAGTTCTGTTGACTCCAAAAAAACTGAGTATCGGGTGTGATGTATACTGGGTGGCTGGTGCAACACCGCCCTCTTTACACTACCTCCTAAGATGAATTTCCACCCCTGGTTTCTGGTTAGCACCGCCAGGCAAGCTCAATTTATGGCAATCAGGCCCAACATTGTGTGCTAAATCCAGAATTTCAAACAGCTTCGTCTTATTAGCACTGCATCCATTTAGCACCTGTTCTCGTCCTTTGGCCAAAATAACCCTTTAAATCTAACCATCCAGCTGCTCAATGTAACACGCTCATGGTAGTTTCATCAACATTGAGGCAACCAGAGAAGGCCAACTGTTGCATTAAGAATATGAGAATTGTTAGAAGCAGGAAAATATCATTAGACCCCAACAACATAATCCCTTTATAAATAGATCTCAATTCCACCTATTGTCTTCCCACCTAGAATGATTTGAAATTTTTGATCATTTTTGTCTTCATGCAAATAATTTGACAGAGTTATTTTTAAATGTGTTTTTAATAAAGTGAGTTTGTGTAGGTTTAAAAGCCACAGGCCGCAGCACTGTGAACAGAGGGGATCTTGAAATGCTAATCAGCAATGCATTCGAGTAATCTCGGCAGTGGCTGGGAATGTTAAGCAATTTGTCATCTCATCTCAGATGGCCAACAAATGTCCACATCCAGTTTGGCAAGGACAATTCTAATCACGTGGGTGTGGCATGAAATGTCTGGGGAGAAGAACAGTGGAAGCCCTAGAGGAGTATAGAAAGTGCAGGGGGGTACTTAAAAAAGAAATTAGGAGAGCGAGGAGGGGGCATGAAAAAACACTGGCAGGCAAAATAAAGGAAAATCCCAAGGTGTTTTATAAGTATATTAAGGGGAAGAGGATAACCAGAGAAAGAGTAGGGCCCATTAGGGACCAAAGTGGCAATCTGTGCATAGAGCCGGAAGATGTAGGTGAGGTTTTAAATGAATATTTTGCATCTGTGTTCACTATGGAGAAGGACGATGTAGGCATAGAAATCAGGCAGGGGCATTGTGATATACTTGAACAAATTAGTATTGAGAGGGAGGAGGTACTAGCGGTTTTAGCGGGCTTTAAAGTGGATAAATCCCCAGGCCCAGATGAGACGTATCCCAGGCTGCTGTGTGAGGCAAGGGAGGAGATTGCAGGGGCACTGACACAAAGTTTCAGAACCTCTCTGGCCACATGAGAGGTGCCAGAGGACTGGAGAACAGCTAACGTAGTACCATTATTCAAGAAGGGTAGTAGGGATAAACCAGGGAATTACAGGCCAGTGAGTTAACATCAGTGGTAGGGAAATTATTGGAAAAAATTCTGAGGGACAGAATTAGTCTCCACTTGGAGAGGCAAGGATTAATCAAGGATAGTCCGCATGGCTTTGTCAGGGGGAGATCACGTCCAACCAATTTGATTGAATTTTTCGAGGGGCTGACTAGGTGTGTGGATGAGGGTAGTGCAGTTGATGTAGTCTGCATGGACTTCAGTAAGGCTTTTGACAATGTCCCACATGGGAGACTGGTCAAGAAGGTAAGAGCCCATGGGATCCAGGGCAATTTGGCACATTGGATCCAAAATTGGCTTAGTGGCAAGAGGCAGAGGGTGATGGTCGAAGGTTATTTTTGTGACTGGAAGCCTGTGTCCAGTGGTGTACCGCTGAGTCCTTTGCTGTTTGTAGTGTACATTAATGATTTAGATATGAATGTAGGAAGTATGATCAGTAAGTTCGAAGATGACACGAAAATTGGTGGAGTGGTAAATAGCGAGGAGGGAAGCCTCAGGCTACAGGACGATATAGATGGGTTGGTTAGCTGACAGAACAGTGGCAAATGGAATTTAACCCTGAAAAATGTGAGGTGATGCATTTTGGGAGGACTAACAAGGCAAGGGAATACACAATGAATGGTAGGACCCTAGGAAGGACAGAGGATCAGAGGGACCTTGGTGTGCATGTACATAGATCCCTGAAGGCAGCAGGACAGGTAGATAAGGTGTTTAGAAAGTCATATGGGATACTTACCTTCATTAGCCGAGGCATAGAATATAAGAGCAGGGAGGTTATGATGGAGCTGTACAAAATGTTAGTTAGGCCACAGCTGGAATACCGTGTGCAGTTCTGGTTGCCACACTATAGGAAGGATGTGATTGCATTGGAGAGGGTGCAGAGGAGATTCACCAGGATGTTACCTGGGCTGGAGTGCTTCAACTATGAAGAGAGACTGGACAGGCTGGGGTTGTTTTCCTTAGAGCAGAGAAGGCTGAGGGGGGATCTGATTGAGGTGTACAAAATTAAGAGTGGTATAGATAGGGTAGATAGAAAGGAACTTTTCCCCTTAGTAGAGGGGTCAATAACCAGTGGGCATAGTTTCAAGGTAAGGGGCAGGAGGTTTAGAGGGGATTTGAGGAAAAACTTTTTTCACCCAAAGGGTGGTTGGAATCTGGAACTCACTGCCTGAAAGGATGGTAGAGGCAGGAACCCTCACAACATTCAAGAAGTGTTATGGTACGGGGATGGACCCAAGTGCAGGCAGACAACCGGAGGCTTAAGATGGCATAAAACTCAAAAGATGCTTCTTCAGAAGGCTCCACAAACACAGGGTGAGACCCGAGACTGAGCAAAACCCAAAAGAAGCTTTTCCAGAAGGTTTCCCAAAACACAGGACGAGACCCGAGACCGAGCAAAACCCAAAAGGAGCTTCCTAGAAGGTTTACCAAAACACAGGGTGAGACCGAGCAAAACCCAAAAGAAGCTTCTCCAGGAGGTTCCTCAAACACAGGCTGAGCAGAGAGCTGTGACTTGCAGGCATGAGAACTCAAGACTGAGCCCAGAGGATAGGAAACAGGAAGCTTAAATAACAGGCCTGATTGGTCACGTGACACAATTATTCAAATGAGACACAGGAGAGCCAAATACTTTAATAAGACACAGGTGAGGAGAGAGGTCCAGAGGCATGGCAGAAGTGTACAGAGGCATCCAAAACTGCCCTCTGGCGGCCAGCAGAGGAACATGTAGCTGGGGCCCTGACAAGAAGCATTTAGATGAGCACTTGAAATGACATAGCATACAAGGCTATGGACCAAGTGCTGGGAAATGTGATTAGAATAGACAGGGCTTGATGGCCGGCACGGGCAAGATGGGCCGAAGGGCCTCTTTCTGTGCTGTATAACTCTATGACGACTTTATAAGATGTTCTTGGGGTAGGGGAGAGTGGGTTTGCTTTATAGGCCTGATGGCCAATCCCTGCACAGGGAAAGTGGAAGGAACACTTCCCCCTCTGTTTCCTGGGATTAGAATGTACAAAAAGCAGGAAAAAAAAACCATGTTCAAGAGGCACTCGCATTTAGAACAAAAGATGGCAAGAGACAGCCATTGGCCTCAGGTTGAAAGCTAGATTGCTGGAGTTAAGCTTTTGCATTTAGCAGTCTAGAAGGAAAGGTAATGCCAAGAGCAAGTAAGCAAGAGCTAGCCCACAGGTTTGTTATTAATTCTCATTTTACAAGGAGAGAAGAGAAGTGGGATGAATCTGGCCTTGTCTCACTAAAGTATTTATTGGCTCACCAATGAAAAGATTGAAGGAGGGCACCGCCAAAAGTCCCAGGGGGAATAATTGGGTATCGCCCCATTTGGGGCGCAATTATCGGCCGGGCGTAAAGTTTTGCGCCTGGTGCTAATTATCGCCTCCGACTGCAAACTTGGCTTCTATTGCCCCTGGAGGTGATTAGAGCACTAAATCAGGTGCTGCACACCTCTCTTATGGCGCTAATGCCGAGGAGCGTGGCGTTACCTCAGAGCACTGGCGAAGCTCATGTGATGTCAGTCAGCAATGGAACACAGACACACTGATGCCGGCCAGTTCTTAAAGGGGAGGATCGATTTTGCTCTCCATCCACACCCTGCTCATTGCAGGCTTGAATCTCGGCCTGGAGAGATCTGTACATCAAATCTGCTGGAAAGAACAATGGAGAGGCCCAGGGAAAGAGCTCAGAGTGCAGCCCCCATTGTCTCTTCAAAATCGATGCAAGAAAGGTCAAATCAAAATGAACCTGTAAAGTGCTGCTCAGTTCCCAAAACTCCTTCACACAGCGTTGAATCTGTCCAGAAGTCTCTCTCTCTCTCTCAGAATGCATAGTTCAAAAATGTCACCAACAAAAAAGACAGGAAGCGGTCGCCTTTAAATAGCGTTCCCCAGTCCCTTTCTGACTGCAAAACGCTCCCCTCAACCCTCTTAGGGCGCTAACAGGAGGCACAAAGCAACCAAATTTTTCCCCCACAATATCCAGTTCAGTTCACAAGAAGGCCCTATTGCAATACCCCTGGGTTACACTATCATATACAAGTTAGATACCGGGTAGTATGGGCACACAACTGAATAGAAGACAGTCAGACCACCTATGGAAGTGACCATCACCACTGTACCCGAGACACTATCTACCTGAAACGTGTTGCATCGCCGTATCCCTCGATCCCTCAATCCTTTCTCTCTCCAGAAACACATCCAATTACTTTTTTTGAATCTTTTCTACTCTTCATTTTAATGGTATTCCACAATTCTATTACCCTTTGGATGAAAAAGATCTGTCTGACTGTCCAGCTTACTCCTAATTTCTTAGTTTTAAACTATTCTGTTTGTTTTGGAACTGTTCACTGCAGTGAATAATTTGTCAATCCCTTACATAGTCTTGAAAACTTCAATTCCTTTAGGGGAATGGAAATACTTATTTGAAAAAGATTAATTCAAATAATAGCTATACTCTATTTTTTGCAATGCATGTTACAAAATTCTGTTATTTCTGTAATAATACATAACACAAATGGTCTGTACAACATTATGCTGAAGGGTATATGCATCTCTTACAGGCTTAAAGTCAGTAAAATAAAAACAAAGAAAAAGGTGTAATTATTATACTCTTTCAGGTAATAATTCCTTACCGCAAATGTTCCTGATCTCGGGATTTTATTAAGCACACATAAATGTATCTGTGTGGAACCCATTACAGACTCCTGGCATACTATTAGATAACATAGTGTGGTATTAATACTATAAGGCCACATTTTCTATCTCCTCAGAGCTTTTAAATGCACAGCAGTTAGTCTACAACCTCAGAAAAACTGCTGAACATCCACAGAAATTCATAAACCTGCATAATCATTTCTAGAGGGCTATTGAATACAATTGTCAGATTGAACACAGCAGTTCCAGGAATCTTTTTAAATCTGTGTATACTCTGAACTTTCTCCTCCTGTTCCCCCTAAGTTCCAAATACACAGTTCTAGACATTCTTCCTCCCCCCATCTGTGAAAAGAACTTACTTTAAACCGTCTCCTACTCTCACTTATTTTTCCCCAGGATATCAAAACTGTCGAACTCCTCACCTCCCTTAGTTTTCCCTTCCTATAATGTTCAGGCTTTTAAAACACGAGCTTGGCATCGTACAGCCACTACTTCTTTATTTATCTTGTCTTCTGTTCTACTCTTGGCGGTGTCCTGCACTATGGGCCTTGGCCCTTCACCAAGCTCTCGCAATAAAAAAGAAATACTGGTGCATCATCTAAATAATCAGCCGCTGGGATTTTATTGAACTCACAGCAGTATGGTCGTAAAACTCTGCACACCAGCTCCTGAGTGCCTTTTGATTACAAAATGACACAAGTTAATTTAGTTTTGTTTCTGCCGACTTCCAAAGAAAGGAGCAGGGACGAGCAGGCCAGAACTGGTTTTAAAATGTCAAGGAGTACTGTAAGACCCCCTTTGGCATTGATTGCCCTTCACCTTTGCAGCTTCAGGCTGCATTTTAAGCCCATAATGGGACCTACACCACTTTTCAGCAGACAGTGGCTCCCACTGGGCCTAACAGGGACATGTCCCAAACTGCTGGCTGTCGTAATGGGGGTGGGCAGAAGTGCCTGCTCTCCCAGCGCAAAATTTCTTTTTTTTTTGATCGATAGAGCGGAGACCTGCCAGACCTGGGTTTCATCACACATTATTCACCCGCTGCTGGAAATTTTCCATAATTGCGCCACTCCATTATTTGTGCAATTTCTGCTCTTACATAGCAGTGATCACAATGGACCGGCTCTTGCAGTCAGCGGCAAAGGCTTGCCGTTCACTACGTTGACAGCTGCCCGCAGACTTTTCACAGGCTTTTGAGTGGCAACCTGCTGTCATCGGGTGTCTGATCCAACGCGGCGCCCTCTACAGGGGATCTGTGGCCTCTGTGAGCAGGTCAAGCAACAGCATGGCTCTTCAACCAATCAGATTGAAGAATCCTCACTGCGACATGCAGAGTCTAAACCAGGAAGCATGAATTAAATTTAAATCATGTACAGAAAGTGCAATAAAGAGAAGGAAAGAAAAGTGGGATTAAAAGAGAGAGATAAAAGAAACAGAAAGAAAAAGTAAAAACAAAAATACTTTAATTTCAATTTTTTTTTAAATCTCCAACACTAATTACATTCTGAAGGAATGAGATTCCACACATAAAATTAAATTTTATGGGCCAGAGAGGTTGCTTGGCAGTAATTATGACTTATCATGTCGTTAAAAATTCACATACACCTGAATGCACCAGCACTAACTTTTTCTACTTTGTTTACCGGGTAATTAGTGGGTAAGTATCGCAACTTCATGCCCTTACATTGATTTCAATGCCGAGTCTATTGGCGAGGTACCATTATAGTGCAGCCTGCGAAGGAGCAGGGTAGCTCAGGTGGCAACTTCCTGATTTCCGTGCTTTACTGCATATGTGTGGACTCTGGAAGTTGCTGTCTGATTTACTTCATAATAACGGTGAGTGCTGATAGCCTCGCCGTTGTTCTCAATGGGCCAGTGCATTTTATTTTAGAGATACAGAGTAGAAAACAAAATAGTTGTGGCCTGTGATTTTGCTCTCTGGTGGGAATGCTGCCGAAAGTGTGGCAGGGAAGAACCTCTGCATTTCTGAGGCTAGCCTTACCTACGTATCTGGAGTCAGCTTTACGTACATCTGGGAGGCAGGAAATCACTGTTGGCGTGCGATGCCTGCAACAGTTCAAAGAGACTATAAAAATTGTTGTTGCCATGGAAACAGGCTATAATCTATCAACTGAACATCTTCATCAATAGTGCCTTAACTGTTCTCCTAGCTTTGTCCATTTGACGTATTTGCTGCATTGCACTTTATCTATCACCACTGCACACCTGTTAGGTGCTGGCATTCCCAGCGTCCAGCAGTGCTAGGGTGGAAATGGTAGAACATGTGATGAATGATGTCAACCCATCATTCCTGACTGATTAGAGTACGCCCACCCATATATGGACAGGTGCTCCTGGCATCTGGTGGAAGTGATGCTACGGGTGAAGAAATAGGCGGTGATCAGGTGGCACAATTCCGTGCCCAAAATTCCACCCCCTGCCTTCTCCATTACCATTGCAAACTGGAGCATAAGAACATAAGAAAGAGGAGCAGCAGTAGGCCATTCGGCCCCTTGAGCCCGCTCCGCCATTCAATAAGATCGTGGCTGATCTTTGATCTCAACTCCACTTTCCTGCACTATCCCCATATCCCTTGATTCCCTTAATATCCAAAAATCTATCAATCTTTGTCTTGAATATATTCAGTGACTTGGCCTCCACAGCCTTCTGGGGTAGAGAATACCACAGGTTCACCACCCTCTGAGTGAAGAAATTTCTCGTCATCTGAGTCCTAAATGGCCGACCCCTTATTCTGAGACTGTGACCCCTGGTTCTAGCCTCCTCAGCCAGGAGAAACATCCTCCCTGCATCTACCCTGTCAAGCCCTGTAAGAATCACCTCTCATTCTTCTAAACTCTAGAGAATATAGACCTGGTCTACTCAATCTCTCCTCATAGGACAACCCCCCGTTCCCAGGAATCAGGCTCACCAGCAGCACCAACAACAACACCAACCTTCTCCGAAATCAACTGATGTTGCACAGGAAACAGGGCATCAGCACCCGGTCACATTGCTGCCTGGGATGACAGGGATGGCCTCACCATTGCCAGATTTACTTCACTTGATGCTGTACACCCTGGCTGCCACATGATGCACCAGTTTGGCACCACCCCACACCAACACCATAAAGCATCCCTACAATGACCAAGCCATTCCTTTCACACTCATGACCATTGTGAGGGCTACCATTATGTCTCACCATTCACTGCAACTCACTGAGCCACTTCCAAACGTGCACACAAATCTGTCCAAGAATGCAAAGTGTTGAAAATAAAGATTTAAATGTTTAACAGCACATTAACAGAAACTTCACATGAACATTGGCTAAAGCACACAAGTGCCTACCCTTGTGTGTTGTTAGTTGGTATGATTGCACTAGGATGAGGGTGAGTGTGAGGGGTGGATAGTGAGATGGGGAAGAGATAATGTGGATGGAGAGGGATGGGTGGAGGTGCAAGATAAGTTGGTGTGAGTAAGGATGTGCAGGAGTAGGGTAGGGAAAGCAGAGTGATGGGGATGTGATGAGAGGCACAGCAGGATGAGGTTGAGCGTGGCTTTGCAGTAACGTTTCGTGATCTACTGAGATAATTGAAATGTTTGTGCCACTGCAGCCTGGTCCTCCTTACGACATCCCTGCTTGTGTCCTCCTCAGCTATTTGCAGCCAGGTTGCCTTGGTCTCCTGGGGAGGTCTCTTCCGACCACTGGCAGGGAAGAGAACCTCCCTGCGTGCTCTGACTTCCTCCACAAGAACATGGAGGGAGTCATCACTGAATTGAGGCGCAGCCCTCTGCCTTTGTGAGCCCATTTTTGGAGTTGGACAAGCTATCTCAGCAATGGTCATTTCAAATTCAGGAAGTGGACTGAAGTGAGGCCACACGCCCTTTAAATAAACCGTCAAGAGAGAGTCAGCGCTGACGTCACTTGACCCGCCCTTTCTAATAAGGTCGGGGAATGCGACGGGTGGGCTTAACAAGGTCCATTAGCGTAAAATCCTTTTTTTTGGCGGGCTTCAGTAGGCAGCGGGACCATATCCCGAGAACAACCTCTCTCGCCCTGAACCCGCCTTGGCTGGCGAAACTGCAGCCAGAGTATTTGTTTCATTTCTCTGCCATTTTCTTATTGCCCATTATAATTTCTCCTGTCTCAGCCTGTAAGGGACCCATGTTTACTTTCACTAATCTTTTCCTTTTTACATACCTATTGAAGCTTTTACAGTCTGTTTTTATGTCTCTTGCTTGTTTACTCATATATTTTATTTTCCATAGGATGGAGGTACAGAAGAAGAAAATCCTGTCCGTGAACTCGTAGCTTATTGGCTAAATGAGCGACTCAACCAGTAATGTCCCAGGTTTAATCTCTAGTCTGTGTTGAGTTAGTTGATCTTAACTGGGCAAGCATTGGGCTCTATGGCCTGGAATTTCCTCCATGGGCGTAACCCGGGTGTTAGACCCGGAAATGAGCAAATTTCCGCACCCATTCTGCCGATATCAGATGCTAGGCATATGAGGGAGAAGGGATTAGATGATGTGCAGATGGAGTTTGTTGTGTATGTACCTTTAAGAGAAGAACTGATTTTATGCTGCAGTACCGGCAGTGACCACCCCTGTATAAAAGGCCCTAGCAGGCTTCTGTACTTCAGTCTGATGTTACCCTCTGTTAGACCTCATTCTCAGCATTGCTGGCTGTGCAGCAGCACACAAGGAGAAGGAGCAGCCAGACCAGGAGAGTGGAGAGTGGAAAGTGGTGGTCTCCTGACCAGGAAGAGGAGGAGAACGAAAGACCACCACCACCTCCACCTCCACCATCATCACAACAACTGGGGTGCCTGGAGAGAGAGGACAGAGGAGGAGAAGGAGAAAGGAGGCCAGCAACACCAACCAGGGGAAAGGCCTTTCCTATCACTGCCTCCCCAAATTGGCCTCCATTCCAGGAGAGGGAGAGAGGGGAGAGAAACATCAACCAACACCAACTGTTTGGAAGGAGGGAAGAACAACATCATCCTTGAACATCTACAGGTGGGTGTTATTTGGTGCACTCTCCCAAAGACTTTGTATTTTAGGTGGGGGGAGAAAAGAAGAAAAAAGGGCCAGATCATCAAGGGGTGTGTGTGTGTGTGTGTGTGTGGCTCTTGCTAAAAACTAGGCCACACACACCACTAATAAGCACCCCTTCTAATGCCTGACCTGGGACAGCTGGAGCTGCCTCGGTGAAGTCCAATTTCATAATACATCGTTAAGCCCTGGTGTGGGACTGAGCCTGGGGCATCTCCAGCTTTCCCAGGTGAAGACATCTTTCTCCCCCTGCCAGAAGACCACCTTCAAAGACTTTAATTTTTCCATCAGAGAGTGCACCCCTGCCGACACCCACCCACCCACCGTCCTGAGTGGCAACCCTGCCCTTGTGGCCTCCCTCCTTCCCACCCCCCTCTCTCTCTCTCTTTCTTTGTCTCTCTCTGCTCTCTCTCTCAAGAGGCACCTCTATTCATTGTTTTATTAATTGCCACTTGAGCAGAAGGGAGAAGGCCCCTCTCCCAATTCCAATCAATAAGGGGAGAGGTGTGCCTTCAATTTAACAGCTCCCTCTGCTCAAGGGAGGACTTTAAAATAACCCGAGGCCATTAACACCTTCAGGCCTCTGACTTGGGGTGGGTGTAGCTCTTTTTCAAAAACCACCCCATAATGGCGTCTGCTTCATCGCCGGTGGCGGGGCCAGCTAGGTCATATGCGGTGGTGGCAGCCACAGCCACGGCTGCTCCCGCTGCTTCTGCTGCCCCGTCACCTTTCTCACTAATAACCAAAAAGCTTGGGGTGAAGAGCTACACCCACCCCACAATGACAATTGAGGCGTGTGTAAAGGCTATGGCTGGGGTTGTCGGCCCTTCTGCCATTCTCGCCGCCTCAAAAATGTACGGGAAGGCTGTGTTCTTCCTGGGGTCGGAGCGGGCAGTGTCCCTGGCCATCGCCAAGGGGCTCACCGTGGGCGGGACCTTCCTGCCGGTGGACCCCCTTGAGGCCACCGCGCAGAGGGTGGTTATTTCTAACATCCCGCCCTTTGTTCCTGGTGAGCTCCTCCTCCCCCACTTACGCCAACTTGGGGAGGTGAGGTCGGGGATCACACCCATCCCGCTCGGCTTCCGGGAAGCCAGCCTTCGCCACGTCTTCTCCTTCCGGCGCCAGCTCTTTATTCAGCTGGCGCGGGAGGAGGACACCGATGAGGCTTTCGTCGTCCTCCACGAGGGGACAGCCTATCGCGTCTTCTGGATGTCGGACGGTGTGCGGTGCCACGCCTGCAAGGAGGCGGGGCACATCAGGAAAAACTGCCCCGCCTCCAAGGCCGCCAGGTCATCTAGTGCGGCCGAGGTTGGCACCGCCGCTGCTCCTCCCTCCGGGTCTGGCCGCGCGTCCGATACAACCAATGCGCGGTAGACGTCGGAGGCCGATGCCACCAAGGCCTCCGGCGGGGGGAGGGAGCGCATCCGGGCGGAAGGAAGGCGCGGCGAAAAACGAAACACCTCAGGGCGGGTCCCCCGTAGAGGGCTGGCCCTTAAATTAGAGCCCCTGACACCCGCGCTCCTCGCGGAGTTGGTCGGGGCAGACGAGGGCGGGAGGGGCCGCCATTACCTGCGGCCGGGCTCGGACCCGAGGAACCCGACAAACCTGCTCCGCCGGAGGGAGCAGAGGAGGGAGCCTCTGCAGACATGGAGGTCTCCCTCACTCCCTCCACGCTAAAAAGAAGGCGCGACCCCCTGGAAGAGGAGGAGGACCGGGAGGAGGATGGTCCCTCCGAGCAGGGGGAGTCATCGCCCGCCGCGGGCAGCCCCCCCGCCCGCTGTCATCATCACCAGCGATCGGCAGGGGTCGCCTGTCCCTCGGGAGGCTGAGGCAGATGTGTCTGTCCGGCACATGCCTCCCAGGGATGGGGATGAGACCCTGCCCGTGGGGGGTGTCACGGATCAACCCGCGGAAATTGTCATTTTATCTGTGCCGTTACCCCTCGCCGGGTCGGGCGGCCTGGGGTCCGGGTCGGGCGAGTTTGAAGAAAATGAGCTCGCCCAATGTGACCCGGACATCTCCCAGGGGCTGCTCGACCTGGTCAAGGTTTTAATTCAAGACACCCCACCCGCTGGGTCGGAGGTTGGTGGCGGGGAGGAGGATGGCCCCCTGGCTGCATCTCTGGTGCCGGACGTACTGGAGGAGCTGGGAATTGTTCTCTCCCTGGTTTCTCCGGTCGTTCCAGTGTCTGGGGTGGAGGGGCGCTCTGAACCGCCGCCATCTTCTGGCCCGGCGCCCCTACAGGAGCCCAGGGAGGAATCCTCTGCCACCGATCCTGGGGGTGGGATCCGGGCGGAGGCGGGGATGGCTGTTGCGGCCGAGCCATTCGCTGTGCACTGCGCGACGGACGGGTCGGCCGCTGGTGACGACCCCCTGGAGGAGGATGGGGACTCGGTGATGGGCACGGAGGACGATTTGGACTCCAGCGCCGACGAGGCGATGGATGACCTCGTACCCCTCGCCGAGTCGCCCCTCATTCCCGTAAGGGAACTCCGGGACTTTATGGCCATGTGCCTGGGTCGGCAGAATAAGATCCGGCTGGCCCTCGACAGGTGGTCGGAGCTGGCGCTGCCCATCGTGTCCGTCCATGCCGCCGTTAAGATCATGGGCGCGGACGAGGGCGTGAACCCGCTGTTGCTGCGTCGGCTCAGAACGTTCCTCACTGGGCTGTTGAGGAAGTGGCGGCTGACCAGCGGCTGCGCTCCCTCCCCCCGTTAGGTGTAGGTAGCAGTTGCACTATGCTTCTGACATGAAGATAACCATAGCCAGCCTCAACATCACCGGCAGCAGGGAGGCGCGCCGCAGATTCAATAACTTCTCGGTCCTTCGGGACGGGAAGTATGCGGTGTGCTTCCTGCAAGAAACCCACACCGTTCTGGGAGACGAAGCCACGTGGCTCCTGGAGTGGCAAGGAGGGGTCAGCATGAATCACCTCTCCAACAATTCCAGTGGGGTGGCTATCTTGCTGGCCCCGCATTTTCAGCCGGAGATCTTGGGGGTCAAGCAGCACATGCCGGGCCGCTTGCTCCAGGTCACTGTTCGCCTAAAGGGCGTGCCGCTCCATCTAGTGAACGTGTACGCCCCTCAGACCGGTGCGCAGCAAGTGCGCTTCTTCGAAGAAGTGTCCGCTCTTTTGTGCTCCGTCGACGTGGGTGAGTGCGTCATCCTTGGGGGGGATTTTAACTGCACCCTCGAGGCGAAGGACCGTTCGGGTCCCCCGCGAAGCCCGGCGGCGATGGAGAAGTTGAGGGACCTGGTCGGGTCCTTCGACTTGGTGGACGTCTGGCGAAATCTCCACCCTGACTCCAGCGCCTTCACTAGCGTGAGGTCTGGGGGAGGAAGGTCCAGAATCAACCGCCTCTACATTTCCCGGGCGTACGTCTCCTGCGTTCCGGCGGCTTCCATGCGGCCGGTGCCGTGCACGGACCACCACCTGGTGTGGGCGGAGCTCGCTCCGCTGCGCGCGCGTGGGGGGGGTCCGCGTACTGGCATTTTAACAACCTGCTGCTGGAGGATGCGCGGTTCCGGGATTCGTTTCGTCGGTTCTGGGCCGACTGGAGAAGGAAGCGGGGGGGCTTCCCCTCCTTGAGACTATGGTGGGACGTGGGCAAGGCTCACGTCCATCTCTTCTGTCAGGAGTACGCGAAGGGGTCGACCAAGAGGCGGGAGGCCTGGGTCGGGCGGTTGGAGAAGGAGGTGCTCGACCTGGAGTCCCGTCTCGGTCAGGTCGCCGAGGACCCGGCCCTGCGGAAGGTGTACGAAGAGAAGAAGGGCGTGCTGAAGGACCTGCAGCTCGTCGGGTCCCGAGGCGCGTACGTGAGGTCGCGGATCCAGCTCCTGCGGGACCTGGACCGCGGCTCCCCCTTCTTCTACTCGCTGGAAAAAAGACGGGGGGTCCGTAAGCAGCTCTTGGGGCTGCTGGCCGACGACGGATCTCTGGTCTCGGATCCGGAGGGAATCAGCGCGGAGACCCGCGCCTATTACGGGGCTCTGTTCTCTCCGGATCCATCCACGGAGGATGCGCGCAGAGTTTCATGGGAGGACCTGCTGAAGGTCAGCCCGGAGGGCGCCGAAAAATTGGACGCTCCGCTAAGCTTGGCGGAGCTGACCGGCGCCCTCCACCAGCTCTCCAGGGGAAAGTCCCCGGGGCTGGACGGGCTGACCGTGGAGTTCCAAAGGGCGTTCTCGGACGTCTTGGGGGGCGACTACACGCGGGTCCTGAGGGAAAGTTTGGCGACCGGGGAGATGCCCATCTCTTGGCGCAGGGCAGTCATTGTCCTGCTGCCTAAGAAGGGTGATCTCCGCCTCCTTAAGAACTGGCACCCGGTCTCCCTCCTCAGCACGGACTATAAAATCTTTGCCAGGGCCATGTCTGCTCGCCTTGGCACCGTGCTGGCCCACATGATCCACCCCGACCAGTCCTACACGGTCCCGGGCCGGACCATCCACGATAACATCCATCTGGTCCGGGACCTGGTCCACCACTCCCAGAGGGCTGGTCTGTCGGTCCCTTCATTTCCCTGGATCAGGAGAAGGCGTTCGACAGGGTGGATCACGAGTATCTCTTCGGGACTCTGCGCGCATTCAGGTTCGGGACGCATTTCGCCGCCCGGATCCGACTTCTGTACGCCGCCGCGGAGTGTCTGATTAAAGTTAACGGGTCCTTGACGGCGCCCCTTTGCTTCGGGAGGGGGGTGCATCAGGGATGCCCCATGTCCGGTCAGTTATACGCCGTTTGCGTGGAGCCTTTCCTGCGCCTCTTGCGGAAGAGGTTGACGGGACTGGCTCTGCAAGGGCTTGGTGTAGAGGTGGTCCTCTCGGCTTACGCCGATGACGTGCTCCTCACGGTCACGGATCCCGCTGACTTGCGGAGGATGCGGGAATGCCAGCAAATTTACTCGGACGCATCCTCCGCCAAGATCAACTGGGAGAAATGTTCCGGACTCCTGGTGGGTCAGTGGTGGGTGGACTCCCTGCCGAGGGAGTTCAGGCCTTTTGCCTGGAGCACCACGCACCTCCTCTATTTGGGAGTCTACCTTAGCCCTGCCGAGGACGCCTGGCCGGCCAACTGGCAAGAGCTGGAGGCCAGTCACCGCTCGCCTAGGACGCTGGACAGGACTGCTCCGAGTGTTGTCCTACAGGGGTCGAGCGCTGGTCATAAACCAGCTGGTGGCCGCCATGTTGTGGTACCGGTTGGTCACTTTGATCCCTCCCCCTGCGTTTGTCGCCAAGATGCAGAAGAAGCTCATCGACTTCTTCTGGGATGAAAGGAAGCACTGGGTCTCTGCCGCGGTTCTGTGTCTCCCGCTTAGGGAGGGCGGTCAGGCGCTGGTGTGCCTTCGCCCCCAGGCTGTGACTTTCTGTCTTCAGACACAGCAGAGATACCTGTACGTCGAGAATCCTCCGAGATGGTGTGCGCTGGCGACGTATTTCTTCCGCCAGCTGCACGGCCTCAATTACGACACGCAGCTCCTGTTTGTGAAAGCGGGCGGCAGGCGTGCCGGCCTGCGGGAGCTGCCTGTCTTCTACCAGGAACTGCTATGGGTTTGGAACTACGTCGCTTCCAGGCAGAGCTCTCCCCCGTCAGGAGCGGCGGCTCTCCTTCGGGAGCCGCTGCTCAGGAATCCGCACCTCCACGACCGCGGGTTTGGGCGGCTGGCGGAGAGTAGGGCTGTGCCTGGCAAGGTGACCAGAGTCGGGGACCTGCCCGATGGTGGAGGAGCGGGCTGGATGGCGCCGGAGGAGCTGGCGCGGTGCCTGTCCTGGGCTAACGTCCGGCTCGCGGTCGAAGCCATCGAGTCGGTGAAAGTGGCACTGGGCCCCGACTCCACTAGATGTATCGAGGCGGCTCAAGCACGTGGGGCGATCCCGTCAATGCTTACCCCCGTTCGGACGGAATTCCTCATCGGCGCCCGGCCCCGAAACTCCCCTCGGGAACCGGCGCCTCACAACTTGAGCCGTCTCGAGGAAATACCCTCCGTGCCTTTTCATTCCGCGCGGAGGGGTTTCCTGTACGGGCTGCTCCTGCATACTCTCCACTTTGCCATCTTCGTCTGCCGTCCGGACACGCCTTGACGTGGCGTCTTGCCGACCGGCGGAGGCGAAGGTCCCCAATGGTGGCCTCTCTATGCGGGAGTCCTCCCTTGTTCCATCGGGGACTTGGCCTGGAGGGTGTTGCACGGAGCGGTCCCGTGCAATATGGTTTTAAGTAGGTTCACGGACTCCCAGGCCGCCTGCATTTTTTGCGGCCTGGAGGAGTCCGTGTTTCACGTTAATGTCAAGTGTGAGAGGTTGCAACCCCTCTTTCACTACTTGAAGGGGCTGCTCCTCGATTTTTGGTTGCACTTCAGTCCCACGCTCTTGATCTACGGTCACCCAGTGCGGAGGGGAACGGGCAGGTTGGAGGACCTCCTCGTGGGACTGCTCCTGGGCCTGGCCAAGAGAGCCATCAATTGGTCCAGGCAGCGGGCGGTCGAGGGGGTCGTCCAGCCAGATTGCCTGCCTCTCTTCCGCGGCCATGTTCGCGCCCGGGTGGCCCTGGAGATGGAGCACGCAGTGTCCGCCGGTGCGCTTGAGTATTTCCGCGACCGGTGGGTGCCGCGGGGACTGGAGTGCATCATCAACCTGGAAAACCAAATTTTAATTTGATTTGTTAAGTTTTAGTTGAACTTTTGTTCATTTACAGTCCAATTTGTTTTTTTTTTTGGGTCCAAACTAAAAGAGTACCCTCTTTTCAGTAAAATACCTGTTTAATTGTTTTCCCGAAGTCCATGTATTATTGAGGCGCGAACTTTACAGTGGCGACGAGCAAGTTCGAATTCACCTGCAGTACTGCATACCTCACGGGGACCTTTCCCTGAGAAGAAGTTTCTTGGAGGTCGAAGTCGGAGCAACGGGAGTCGACCGCGTGCAACCGCCCAAGGATCCATCGGTGTTCGGAGAGTTGCGGGAGAGGCTGTGGAGAGCTGAGCTTGGCTCCCCAGTCAAGGTGCTCCAGCAAATCGTGCTGGTAGCAGGTAGTGCGCTGACCCTTCCGGACTGCGGCGGGCTCGAGCTCGATCGAGCGGCTCTGCAAAAGGGGCCGCGCAGCGTCGCCGGGAGGAAAGAGAGAGAGAGAGGGTGGCGTGCACAGGACGCGGTCGGTGCTCAAGAACCGGGCAGCGGAGAGAAAATAAACGAGGGGAAGGAAAAGTGAGATGCGCCGAAGCCGCGGGTCGCCGCCATTACCCTGTAGAACGCTAGGAGCAGCGTGGCAGCAAGGGAAGAAGGAAAAGCGCAGGAGGCACCATTTTATTCCATTGGGGAGAAAGGAAAAGCACGGGAGGCGCCATTTTATTCCATTGGGGAAGAAGAAAAAGCGTGGGAGGTGCCATTTGAAATCACCCAAGATGCCGAAAAGTGGCAGTATCACTGCTTTCGACAACGAGGTAGAAGACTGGACAACGTATGTGGAAAGAATTGAAGTGTACTGCAAGGCAAATGAGGTGGCCGATGGAAAGAAGGTGTCGGTATTATTAAATTTGATGGGCACGAGAACGTACGGCCTATTGCGGAATTTAATTACCCCAGCTAAACCAATGGAGAAAAGTTTCGAGGAGATTGTTAATATCGTACAGGAACATCTAAACCCTACACCGCTGCTGATAGCAGAAAGATTCAAGTTCCATAAAAGAAACCAGCACAAAGATGAGAGCAATGCTGACTATCTTACGGAACTACGCAAGTTATCAAAGCACTGCCAGTTTGGAGCAGGACTGGCAGACACCTTACGGGATAAGTTTGTCTGCGGGCTCCAGAGTGAAGGAACCCAGAAATGACTACTTTCGGAAAAGGACCTGATGCTAGAACAGGCTTTCAGCGTGGCAGTATCCTACGAAGCAGCAGCACGGGGAGCTGCGGAAATACAACAGAAACCACAAGAATACAACGCTAACGAAATGGCGTATGGAGCAGAAAAGTGCTATTGCTGTGGCAGAACAACCCATGATCAGAAGGACTGCTGGTTTAAGGGCAAAGTATGCAGGCAATGCGGGAAAATGGGACATATAGCAAGAGTCTGCAGGTCGGGAAAGAAAACCAACACTACAAGAACTACTAAGGAAAAGTACAAGAAAGTAAAAAAAATGACAGACAGTAGTTCGGAAGATCAGGAGAGTGATAACGACTCCGGGAGCAGGAGATTAAGTTGTCTAAAGTTACACGACGTGATCGCAAAGGAGGATCACCGAACCATTTGGGTCACCCTCATGATAGCAGGGTCCCAAGTAAAGATGGAATTGGATACAGGATCAGCCCTAACTGTCATGAATCGACGAGACTATGAGTGGCTATTCTCACACATACCCTTAAAGGACACGTCCATTGTATTGAAGGCATACACGGGGCAAAAAGTCTACCCCAGAGGAAAAATAAGGGTGCCAGTTAAATATAACGGCAAGGAAACATAGAAACTGTATCTATATATACTACAAGATGGAGGACCACCATTATTGGAATGTGAATGGATCCGAAAAATACAATTGGATTGGCATTCCATTCAGGCGCTAACTGTGACTGACAAAAAGGATGATGACGTCGCATCTGGACGTCTGTCACAAATTCTAACTGACGCGAAAGAGGTGTTCCAACAAGGACTTGGGACTCTAAAATGAGTAAAGGCAACGATAAAAATCGAAGATAAAGCAAACCAAAATTTTTTAAGGCCAGACCGGTGCCGTACACGATCCACCCAGCCGTCGAAGCAGAACTGGAGAGTCTGGAGCGTTCGGGTGTGCTGTCCAAGGTGGATTGGAGCGAGTGGGCCACACCCATCATTCCTGTAATGAAGAAATCATTGAGCAGCACGCCTGGGGAGCCGAAGAAGGTTCGCATCTGTGGGAACTTCAAGGTAACTGTGAACCCAGTCCTGCACACAGTACAATATCCACTTCCACGGATAGAAGATATTTTTGCCTCACTATCTGAAGGGAAACGCTTTACGAAGATTGATCTGGCCCAATCGTATCTACAAATGGAGGTGGAAGAAGCATCTCGGAAATACCTCACGATAAACACTCACAAAGGCGTTTACCAGTACAATCGACGGGTATTCGGGGTAGCATCAGCCCCGGCTATTTGGCAGAGGGCAATGGAACAAGTCCTGCAAGGGATCCCAGGGACCCAGTGTTATTTGGATGACATCCTGGTGATGGGCGACAATGACAGTGAACACCTTGCCAACCTGGAGCAGGTGCTCACTAGATTGCAGGAATATGGGCTACGAGCCAACTGCCCCAAATGCGAGTTCTTCAGGAGACAAATCTCATATTGTGGCCACATGATTGATGAGGAAGGGTTGCATAAGTTGCCAGACAAGATTGAGGCTGTAGTCAAGGCTCCAGCACCAGAAAATGTGTCGCAATTGAGGTCGTTTCTCGGGCTGGTGAACTACTACCGTAAGTTCTTGCCGAATTTATCTACAATTCTGCACCCACTGAACGCCCTGCTGCAAACTGGAGTAACATGGAAATGGAGTGATGAGTGTAAGCGTGCCTTTCAGAAATGTAAATGCCAAATCACTTCAAAAGAAGTATTGGCCCACTACAACCCAACACTACCGATTCGGTTGGCATGTGATGCGTCTCCCTACGGCATAGGAGCGGTGCTGTCACACAAATTCCTTGACGGTTCAGAGAGGCCAATAGCCTTTGCGTCGTGCTCGTTAACCTCAGCCGAGCGTAATTACGCCCAGATTGACAGGGAGGCCCTCAGCCTGGTGTGGGGGTGAAGAAGTTCAATCACTATCTGCACGGGCAGAAATTCACCCTACTGACTGATCATCAGCCCCTGGTCTCCATTTTTAACCCAAAGAAGGGCGTTCCGGTGATGACGGCGCAAAGGCTGCAAAGATGGTCACTTTTCCTAGGGGCACATCAGTACGACATAGAGTACAAGGGTACGAAACAGCATGGAAACGCTGATGGGCTGTCGCACCTACCATTGCCTACGGTAGAGGAAGCACCTGCAGTGGACCCTGTTGAGATATTCCATGCGACCATAGTCGAATGTCTACCTGTTACAAACTCAAGTATAGAGAAGGAAACCCGAAATGACCCGACACTCTCTCGGGTCTATGATTTGACGGTGAAGGGATGGCCAGCACATGGCAACTCACTGTTGCCAGCATTCTCGCCAAGGAGAGAACAGCTGTCAGTGTGCCGGGGGACCTTGATGTGTGGATCCCGAGTGGTAATTCCACCCAAGTTGAGAGACAGAGTGCTCAATGAGCTTCATGAAGGTCGCCTGGGAGGGGTAAAAATGAAAAGCCTAGCCAGGGCTTATGTGTGGTGGCTGGGAATCGATAAACAAATTGAGGACCTGACCAAGAGCTGCTCAGGATGCCAGAAAGTCCAAAATGCACCACCACAGGCCCCTCTACACCCATGGGAGTGGCCCTCATCTCCATGGCAACGGGTACACATTGATTTTGCTGGTCCATTTATGGACTCAATGTTTCTAATCGCCGTGGGCGCCCATTCGAAATGGCCAGAGGTCATCAAAATGTCCTCCACCACCACAGAGAAAACTATTGCAGTCCTACGGACCATCTTCACCAGGAATGGCTTGCCAGAACAAATTTGCTCCGACAATGGGCCACAGTTTGTGTCCGAGGATTTCCGGAGGTTTCTGAGGAATAATGGGGTGAAACATTACACATCTGCCCCATATCATCCAGCCACAAATGGATTGGCTGAAAGGTTTGTTCAGACCTTTAAAAAGGCAATAAAGGCGATGTATAATGACAACATACCACTACAACACAAGTTAGATAATTTCTTGTTTGCTTACCGGAATGCGACACATGCAGTCACCAACCAAGCTCCAGCCACAATGTTCTTCAACCGAACGCTAAGATGTCGCCTGGATTTGCTCAAACCAAACATAAGATGAGATGTTGAGGATAAGCAATTCCAGCACATCAATGAGAAGCCAGCCAGGAGCTTCAAGATAGGACAACCAGTCTTGGCCCGCGACTACCCAACAGAAAAATGGCAACCAGGAACGATATGCACACAGCAGGGACCACTAATATACACAGTGGACGTTGGAGTGAGCATCGTGAGACGCCATGCTGACCAAATTCTAGAGTCACAGGAACAAGCCAAACCTATACCACGAGCATGTGCACCTGGTAATGAGCCCGAAGTACAGATTGCATCTACCTCAGAAGTAGTGGTATTGGAAGCTGACGAACCAACCAATGACAATGAGCCAGAATCGACTCCACCGCAAGAACAGGATACTCGAGAAAGGCGCTATCCAGTCAGGATTAGGAAGCCTCCTCAAAGACTGAACTTATAAATGATTATTGCAGTTGATGTATATAGTACCGAGAAAATTGTAATTGTAATTAGTTATTATTTAGTTGTTAAATGAATGTTATGTACTGTTTATCTAAAAGGGGAGGAATTGTTGTGTATGTACCTTTAAGAGAAGAACTGATTTTATGCTGCAGTACTTGCAGTGACCACCCCTGTATAAAAGGCCCTAGCAGGCTTCTGTACTTCAGTCTGACGTTACCCTCTGTTCAGTAAAATACTTGTTTAATTGTTCTCCCGAAGTCCGTGTATTATTGAGGCGCGGACTTTACAGAGTTAGATGAGGAAGGATGGGAGGAGACGCGAGTGGAGCATAAATGCCGCCATGGACTGGTTGGACCGAACGGCCTGTTTCTGTGCTGTTTATTCTATGTAATTATGTCAAGTTACACTCAAATTTCCTGCGAATCTCATTAGAATATGCCCAAGCGTAAAATGGGTGTAAATCAGCATAAACAATCGGGGCTCAAGGAAAGTGCCGGACTCACAACATGTATTTCTCTTCTTTAAGTATGAAAATTCAAGTTTCAACTCATTTAACCATCATTCATGCACATCAAAGCACAGCATGTTTAAGAGCCGGCAATTGGGGAACTTTTTCAGTTTTTAATGTGCAATAAAAATGCATTAAAAGAAATATAGGGCAGCTCTCAGTGAGGAATTTTTTTTAATCCTTAAAAAATTGCAATAAAACACCACAAAAATGAATTTGTTTCCTACTGCGCCTGAAAACCTGGTCATAATTTGACAAGGACCTCTGAGAAAGTACAATGGGAACGGTAGCGTTGTGATTATGTTACTGGACTAAAAATCCAGAGGCCTGGACTAATGAGCCGGAGATGTGAGTTCAAATCCTACCATGGCAGCTGGGGAATTTAAATGCAGTTAATTAAATAAATCTGGAATAAAAAAGCTAGTATCATTAATGGTAACCATGAAACTATCGGATTGTCAGAAAAACCCATCTGGTTCACCAATGTCCTTTAGGAAGGGAAATCTGCCATCCTTACCTGGTCTGGCCTATATGTGGCTCCAGACCCACAGCAATGTGGTTGACTCTTAAATGGCCACTACGAAAAACAATAAGGATAAAACCGGATGGACCACCCAGCACTCTCAATCATTAGCAAAATGATGGAAGGTGTCGTCAACAGTGCTATCAAGCAGCACTTACTCACCAATAACCTGCTCACTGATGCCCAGTTTGGGTTCTGCCAGGTGCGCTCGGCTCCAGACCTCGTTACAGCCTTGGTCCAAACATGGATAAAAGAGCTGAATTCCAGAGGTGAGGTGAGAGTGACTGCCCTTGAAATCAAGGAGCCCTAGTAAAACTGAAGTCAATGGGAATCGGGGGGAAAACTCTCGACTGACTGGAGTCACACCTAGCACAAAGGAAGATGGTTGTGGTGGTTGGAGGTCAATCATCAGAGCCCCAGGACAACACTGCAGGAGTTCCTCAGGGCAGTGTCCTAGGCCCAACCATCTTCAGCTGCTTCATCAATTGACCTTCCCTCCCTCATAAGGTCAGGAGTGGAGATGTTCGCTGATGACTGCACAGTGTTCCGTGCCATTCGCAACTCCTCAGGTAATGCAGCAAAACCTTGACAACATTCAGGCTTGGACTGATAAGTGGAAGGTAACATTCACGCCACCCAAATTTCAGGCAAAGACTATCTCAAAAAAGCGAGTGTTTAACCACCACCCCTTGACATTCAACGGCATTACCATCGCCGAATTCCCCACCATCAACATCCTGGGGGTTACCATTAACCAGAAACTTAATTGGACCAGCCACATAAATACTGTGGCAACAAGAGCAGGTCAGAGGCTATGTATTCTGCAGTGAATGTCTCACCTCCTGACTCCCCAAAGCCTTTCCACCATCTACAAGGCACACGTAAGAGTGTGGTGGAATACTCTCCACTTGTCTGGATGAAAGCAGCTCCAAAAACACTCAAGAAGCTCAACACCATCCAGGACAAAGCAGTCCGCTTGATTGGCACCCCATCCACCACCTTAAACATCCACTCCCTCCACCAGCAGCATACCGTGGCTACAGTGTGTACCATCTACAAGATGCACTGCAGCAGCTCGCCAAGGCTTCTTCGGAGCACCTCTCAAAACCGTGACCTCTTCCACCGAGAAGGACAAAGGCAGCAGGCGCATGGGAACACCACTACCTCCAAGTTCCCCTCCAAGTCACACACCATCCTGACTTAGAAGTATATCGCCGATCCTTCATCGTTGCTGGGTCAAAATCCTGGAACTCACTCCCGAACAGCACTGTGGGAGTACCTTCACCACACGGACTGCAGCTGCTCAAGAAGGCGGCTCACCACCACCTTCTCAAGGGCAATTAGGGATGGGCAATAAATGCTGGCCTTGCCAGCGATGCCCACATCCCATGAATGAATAAAAACAAACTGCAGGAAGCTTGTATATGGGCTCTGTAACTTGGGGTGGTGCCAGTTTTATGGGCAGATATGTGTTTGAGCGGAGGGATTGATAGACGGCCATAAAAGATCGAAGAGATATGGGCATATTAAACTTAGGTGCATAACTCAGTCATGCCCAAAGATCCGGGCTCTTTTAGGCTGGGGCATTGATTCGCACCTCGGTTATGTGTGTCTCTGGATGCAAATACAGAGGAAGTTCAAGGTCTATAATTGGCTTCCGCGCCATTGAGCTGAAGAGGTGAAAAGAATCAGCTGGGGTTTGGAGTCCTGATTGCCCTCCAGTGAGCCCATATGTGTGTGGACATCAGGTGAGGAACTCAGAGGAAATTTGCAGGCAGCCTACAAGGTATCCACCCTGTTACACCAGAAGCTTTGGTCTGGATATCCAACTTAGATATTGACATTTGATTTGCTTTGCTACTACTGTACCATACGAAAGAAGAGGAAGAAGGTGAGGTCAGAATCAGACTTAACAACAACAACAATAACTTGCATTTATATAGCGCCTTTAACATAGTAAAAAGTCCCAAGGCACTTCACAGGAGTGTAATCAAACAAAATTTGACAGCGAGCCACATAAGGAGATATTAGGGCAGGTGACCAAAAGCTTGGACAAAGAGGTGGGTTTTAAGGAGCATCTTAAAGGAGGAAAGAGAGGTAGAGAGGCGGAGAGGTTTAGGCAGGGAATTCCAGAGTTTAGGGCCTACGCAGCTGAAGGCACTGCCGCCAATGGTGGAGCGATTAAAATCAGAGATGCGCAAGAGGCCAGAATTGGAGGCGCACAGAGGTCTCAGAGGGTTGTAATCAATGTTCCCTGTAATTTCTCTTTGAGCCACGCGGTCCCTTTAACGGATTGCGGGGCCCATTCAAAATTCCGTGCAAGCGCAGTTTTTTCAGTTTAAAAGCCGGTTCACCGACTGTGCCGGATATCAAGAGTGCTGCTCGGCCACGGTTGTAGGGCTGGAGGAGGCTACAGAGTTAGGGAGGGGCGAGGCCATGGAGGAATTTGAAAACAAGGATGAGAATTGTAAAATTAACTGTGATGTTCTTTAAGGTTGAATTACTTGCCGACATTCACTATCTAGACTTACACTGAAAAAGGATGCCACCTGTGTATTAGGAGGAGAGAAATTGAAAATTGTAAATATCAGATTTGATGCAAGCTTTTTAGATATCTTGGTGAAATTTCAAATTATTTTTGTGAAGCAAACAGACCAATAAAGAATCACAACTGCGTCTGCTCTACAGAAGCTATATTCTTCGAAGACTCTTCAGCTGCTGGATGTCTTAGTGCAATCATCAAAATAGCAGTATCTGGAGTGCTCCAATTTATAGTCAATGCACCAAAAATAAACTCACAATGCACGTTCCATGAGGCATGCAATCTATCTATTACATCAGGAACATTGTAACAAATTTTAACAGTCTAACTTTCATTTGGTATAATCAACTGACTGAATATGGTGCAACAAAGTATAATTGTCATGTATAGAAGATTTCATCAAGTTTTTGGTTGATAAAGTATTTTTCTTAATATATTTTGACCCTCTTTCTTATCTTTCTTTTCCTTATTTTACTCTACATTTTCTCTCTTCATTTTGGTGTATTTCTCTTTTCTCTTCGCATCCACCCCGTTTCAAGAGTTTCTCTTGCATTCTACCACCAGAGGTTAAGAGAAAGCACGTGTAAGTTATGGAAGCTCCCAGTGACCACAGCAATGGCACAAATCCTCCATCCTTTTACTAGCAAGTGTTCGCGATCAGTACACATGCTGTGATAGCCCCACCTCCATTTCTCTCCAGCTAGTGAGAGTGAATACTTTGACTAACCAATACAGTGCATTAGTTTGGGAGATTGCAGTTTTCAAGGGGTACACCGATAGGCCTGCATGAAGCAGTGTATATCATTTATAACATTACAGTCACCGTTAATTACCTGGCTAGAGCATACTGAAGGATTCACATTGCTTCGTTTGTTTTGCACAATTCTTTCAGATGTAGACTAATAGGCTTGGATTTCCCTCTGTTAAGCTTCTCATTTTCACCCGTACTTAGGTCGGTCAACGGATGAAAATTAGGTGGTAAGGCCCAAAACCAGATCATCGCCCTAGATATATGCCGGACTCATATCCCTCTAGCAGGTTGGCCGTCTTCAGCGGCTGCACCTTTGTCCTGCTGCGTGTAAATCTTGGTGGGTAAGTGGGGTTTTATGTGGGACCACATTTCCCTCAGTGGCCACCGGCAGTAAAGAACACCTCAGGATAAAGAGCTGTTGGAGCCTGGTTAGACCCGGGCTCTATTGTTAAAGGCCAGAACGGAGCTGAAGCACCTTAAAAAGGAGTTCGTACGGTTTACTACATAAACGAGGTTAAGATTTTTTTAGAACAAAAAGCAAAATACTGCAGATGCTAGGAATCTGAAACAAAATCAGAAAATGCTGGAAACACTCAGCAGGACAGGCAGCATCTGTGGAGAAGACGGATAAGTCAAAGTGTGCACCTGAAACACTGACGGATCTATTCTCTCCATAGATGCTGTCTGATTTGCTGAGAGTTTCCATGATTTTCTATTTGTGTTTAAGATTTTTAAGAGGTTCAATTGATTTCAATGGCCAGAAAATCGAGCGGGTTCTACAATGGCCAGGAGGTCCACTCTGCCAAGTTACCACCCAGACGGCAAAGTTGAAAATGAGCCTCTATAACTTATCTAATCATAGTACTAGCCCTATAACTGCATTGTGACTTGCACTGCTAATCTCACAACAGTGATAAGTGAAATATTGCTGTATAATGCAATCATGTATGTAATTTATACAGAAGGTGTAAAACTGGGACTTAAACTCTACTTAACATACTGAATATGTTAATATTCTCATGGGGAGGTTTGTTAGTGCTGTTGGGGAGGGTTTAAATTAGTTTGGCAGGAGCATGGGCACCAGCAGTTAGGAGTAGAAAGGAGGAATAAGGTGCATAATAGAATGAATGTGTTGGATAGTACTAGAGAAGAAAGTAGCATTAGAGGCAGAAGTAGTATCATATTAGATAGGAGCAGACTAAGAAAGACTATGAAAAATTCAAAAATGAGTTTAGAATCCAAGTACATAAACGCGCAAAGTGTGGAGAATAAGGTTAGTGAGCTACAAGCACAATTAGCCGTGTGGCAATATGATGTTGCGGCAATAACGGAAATGTGGCTTAAAAACGGTGAGGACTGGGCACTTAATATTCAAGGGTACAAGGTGTTCAGAAAAGATAGGGAAGGAAAAAAGGGAGGTGGGGTGGCAGTGCTGATTAAGGATGACATTGTAGTGTTGGAAAGGGAGGATGTTCTTGAGGGGACAAGGACAGAATTCATTTGGTTAGAGTTGAGGAGCAAAAAGGGTATGAATATGCTATTGGGGTATTCTACAGTCCTCCAAATAGCGAGAGGTAGGTAGAGGAGCAAATCTGGAGGGAAATTGCAGAGATATGCAAGAGCTATAGAGTGGTGATATTGGGGGACTTTAATTACCCAAATATCGATTGGGATAATGCCAGGGTAAAGGGAAAGGAGGGGGAGGAATTTCTGAAATGTGTTCAGGAAAATTTCCTTGACCAGTGTGTTCTTGGCCCAACTAGGAAGGAGGCATTGCTGGATCTGGTGCTGGGAATGAGGTGGGCCAGGTCGACCAAGTGTCTGTGAGAGAACACTTGGGTACGAGTGATCATCGTATCATAAGATTTAGATTAGCAATGGAGAGGAGCAAGGAAAAATCTAGAGTGGAACTTCTAAACTGGAATAGGGCTAACTTCAATGGGATGTGAAAGGATCTAGCTAAGGTAAAATGGAACCAAAGTCTGACAGGAAAAACTGTAATGGAACAATGGGTGATCTTTAAGGAGGAGATGTTCCAAGTACAGGCTAGGTACATTCCAACAAAAGGGAAGGGTAAGGGAACCAAAGCAAGAGCTCCTTGGATGACAAGGGAGATAGAGAAGATGATGAAACAAAAAAAGGGCTGTATGATGAATGTCAGGTGAATTCTTCAAGGGAGAACCAGACCAAATACAATAAGTTGAGAGGGGAAGTGAAGATGAAAATAAGATTGGCAAAGAGAGAATATGAGAGTAGAATGGCGGTTAACATAAAAGGGAACTCAAAAATCTTCTAAAGAATAAGCGGGTAGTAAGAGGTGGGGTGGGGCCTATTAGGGACAAAGAAGGTGATATATGTTTAGAGGCGCAGGGCAAGGCTAGAATACACAATGAGTACTTTGTATCGGTGTTTACTAAGGAGGTGGATGCTGACAAAATATCGGTAGAAGTGGAAAAGGTAGAAGCAATGGAAGGGGTGAAAATTGATAGACAGGATGTACTAGAAAGGCTGGGTATGCTTAGAGTGGATAAGTCGCCTGGTCCAGATGGCTTGCATCCCAGGTTGCTAAGGGAATTGGGGGAGGAGATAGCAGAGGGCTTGCCATAATTTTCCGATCTTCCCTAGATGCGGGGGAGGTGCCTGAGGATTAGAAAGTGGCAATTGTGACACCGTTATTCAAGAAAGGGTGTAAGGGCAATCTTAGTAATTACAGGCCAGTCAGTTTAACATCAGTGGTGGGTAAAGTTTTAGAAACAATAATCAAGGAAAAAATTAATGGGCACTTGGAGAGGTTTAAGCTAATTAAGGAGAGCCAACACGGATTTGTAAATGCAGATCGTGTTTGACTAATCTAATTGAATTTTTTGATGAAGTAACAGTGAGGATTGATGAAGGGAATGCAATGGATGTTGTCTACATGGATTTTCGGAAGGCATGTGACAAAGTACCACACAGAAGGCTGCTTAACAAAATTGAGGCTCGTGGAATAGGTGGGTCAGTGGCAGCTTGGATAAGGAATTGGCGTAAGGACAGAAAACAGCAAGTTGTGGTAAATGGCTGTTTTTCAGACTGGAGGATGGTAGACAGTGGTGTTCCCCAAGAGTCAGTGCTGGGGCCACTGCTTTTTTTGATATATATAAATGACCTGGATATTGGAATACAGAGTAGAATTTCTAAATTTGCCAATGACACCAAACTTGGGGGTGTGGTAAACAGTGAGGATTATACCAATCGACTGCAACAGGACATAGAAAGGCTAGCAGAATGGGTAGACAAGTGGCAGATGGAATTTAATAGAGAAGTGTGAGGTGATGCATTTTGGCAGAAGGAACAGGGAGAGGCACTATACACTTAATGGCACGGTTTTAAAGAGTGTGCAGGGACAGAGGGACCTGGGAGTTAATGTGCATAGGTCTCTGAAGGTGGCAGGACATATTGAGAGAGTGGTTAGCAAAGCATATGGGATCTTGGGCTTCATAAATAGAGGTATTGAATACAAAAGTAGAGAAGTTATGCTGAACCTTTATAAAGTGCTGGTTAGTCCACAACTGGAGCATTGCATCCAGTTCTGGTCACCACACTTTAGGAAGGATGTGAAGGCACTTGAGAGGGTGCAGAGGAGATTTAGCAGAATGGTTCTGGGGATGGGGGATCATAGCTACAAGGACTGGTTGGAGAAGCTGGATTTGTTTTCATTGGAGCAAAGGAGGTTGAGGGGTGATTTGATAGAGGTGTACAAGATTATGACGGGTTTGGATAGGCTAGACGGGGAAAGGCTGTTCCCACTAGTTATTGGTACAAGGATTAGGGGACATAGATTTAAGGTTTTGGGCAAGAGATACAGGGGGGACGTGAGGAAAAGCTTTTTTACGCAGTGAGTGGTGAGGACCTGGAACTCGCTGCCGATGGAAGTGGTGGAAGCGGAGACACTCAATGTTTTCAAGGGGAGACTGGATAGGTACTTGAGGGAAATAAACTTGCAGGGCTACGGGGATAGAGCGGGGGAATGGGACTGACTGGATTGCTGTACAGAGAGCCGGCATGGACATGATGGGCCAAATGGCCTCTTTCTGTGCCGCTATGACTGCTACAGTTGTACAGGGCCTTGGTGAGACCACATCTTGAGTATTGTGTGCAGTTCTGGTCGCCTTATCTGAGGAAGGATGTTCTTGCCATGGAAGGAGTTCAGCGAAAATTCACCAGGCTGATACCTGGGATGGCAGGTATGACGTATGAGGAGCGATTGGGTCGATTGGGCTTATACTCGCTGGAGTTTAGAAAAATGAGAGGGGATCTCATTGAAACTTATAAAATTCTGACAGGACTGGACAGACTAGATGCAGGAAGGATGTTCCCGATGGTCGGGGAGCCCAGAACCAGGGGTCACAGTCTAAGGATAAAGGGTATGCCATTTAGGACAGAAATGAGGAGGAATTTCTTCACCCAGAGAGTGGTGAACCTGTGGAATTCTCTACCACAGAAGGCAGTAGAGGCCAATTCATTAAATATATTCAATAAGGAGTTGGATATATTTCTTAAGGCTAAAGGGATCAAGGGGTATGGGGAGAAAGCATGGACCGGGTACTGAATTTGGATGATCAGCCATGATCACATTGAATGGCGGAGCAGGCTCGAGGGGCCGAATGGCCTACTCCTGCTCCTATCTTCTATGTTTCTATGAATCTATGACTGAATTATTATTTTAACTGTTCCTTATGCTCAGCTGTTAGGTGCACTTCCCAGTGTGGAACTGGGCCATATTATAGATCAAGGATTTGGTTTGATCCCTGGTCAATGCTGGCTTAGCTGATCTCAGCTGGGGTAGCAGCATGGGCACTACAATCACACTCAGTGCCATTGGGATAAAATGTAAATATAATTGAAAGCTTCCCACTTTTGATCAATATTCAGTGACCCTTTAGTGGGCATTGGGTAAGGGTAGACAGGCTGTGATGCCCCTTACGAATGACCAGCCTACAAATAACTCACTGTTTAGGCATACACATGAAGGGACAAATTTTCCTCTTTAGTGCTTGGGGATAAAGCAATGCCTGGTGGAGCACATAGAGGAAAATGGAGCGAGGGTGATCACACATACATAACAGAACCGGCCCCATTTTCCGTCCAGTTAAATTAATGGACAGGAAATCAGACAGCGTCTATTATGGATAAGTGATCCTCCCTGCCAATTTTCCTCCATGTGCTCGACCCAGGCAATGTTTAACATCTAAGTGCTAAAGAAGAAGATCTACTTTGAGGAATGGCCACTTAAGTGAGATGTAAATGGCACCAGTGCGTGAATTAGATTATAGTGAGGAAGATTTACGCAGAGTCTATTGGTTTCCCGCATCTAGACCCAGTGACAATAGATGGCTGGAGATGAAATCAGTTGTAGTGAATGGTTGCATGGTACCGTTTACCTCAGCTAGCCACATAGCTTTGTTAGTGTGCCTTCTCATTCGGTAGACTATGTGCGCTAGGAAGGGAGATGAGTGTCTACCTATCATTCAGGGAGATCTGCCCAAGAGCTACCCTCTACCTAGTTTAGCCTGTGAGCCAGCACAGTTACCCAGGATGTGGGTGTGGGTGTCACCATGTACAAATATCTACTAGGAGCCATAGATGAGATGTTTGCTGCATTGGAGACCAGAGATGGGAGTCCATCCACAGGAGATGCGGCTGCCTCCTAGTCAAAGGGGCTACTCGTAATGCTGCACATTATACCCGGTCACTTAAGTATATACCACGGAGCACTGAGCACCACAGAACCAAGCCACAGCATGAGTCAGTGTGTTCAGGGGGAAAGGGGAACAAAGCTGAGGGGAAAAAACACACCTGCTGCCTCCGCTGTCTCGAAATCGAAGCCATATTTTCTGTGTTTTAAAAAAAATCAAACTTTCAAAAACAAGTCAAGTAAAACAAATATAATTATCCTTTGTCAGGGGAATATGCAAATCCCATCGTTTGAAGATTAGTTTTCAAAAATTCTCAATTAATTAAAATTTAAAAAAACTTGAAGGATTTGCATAGACATTAACATCTACACGCAAATGTTTAATTTATTTTCCAGCTTCCAGAAAAAAAAATTCATTTCCTGTTACTAATAAACATGAAAGCCTAGACTTGTAGCATGATTCTTTTGATCAATACATTAAGAAAGATGATTAATAAGTGGTTTAAATATCTATGGCACTTTAAGCACCAGAAGGGGGTGTGCACAGTGCTTTAGAACTCAATAATCCATTTGCCCAGCAGCTCAATGGGTAAATGTGATGTGTTACTGCCACACAGATTAGGAAAATTTGATCTCAAGGCCTCAAATTTGCCAGCGCTCAGAGAGCGGGTTTGGAGGCGGGTCGGGAGTAAAAATCAAAATGATTGATGGCGGGCTGCTAACCGGCCGCCATCCCGCCTCCACGCAACTTTGCAAAGTGTCGGGTCTGCAAGTCCCGATCAGACCTAACACCAAATGGCGGGAGAGGCACTTAAGGCAATTAACAGCTTGTTAACTGCCTACATAATGCCTTTTTAACAGGCTCTACCCATTTTAAGACATTTTCAGTGTGTTGCCCATCGTGCGACAAACATGCCAGCTGATTGTGCCGGGTTCAGCAAGGATCTGAATTGTTGACAGCTGCTCCTGCAGCATAAAAGCGGAGGTGCAACATGGCTGACTTTCAGATGACAGAACCTTGTGCTTTGAAGTTTTGGAACACTTTTTGCAGGTCTATTGAGCTTGTGAGTGTTTAAGCTGAGATCCATATGCACATTGACCTCCTTGGAGAACCCTCTGGCCACATTGACTGAGCTTATAATGGGCTGGATCTTACCAGCCCTGAGGAGTCATGTTTGGAGGTGGGACTGTTGGGAAAATTTGAAAAAATGACGGCGGGTTCCGATCCCGCCATCAACCCACCTCCGCGCAACTTTGCCAGAGGTGGGCTTGCAGAGTCCGTTTCGTTCGTGCCTCCAGGTGGCGGGATAGGCTCTTAAGGCACTTACCTACCTCTATGACATGAATCAGTCATTCATGAAAGAAAAACTTATGAAATAATACTGAGTGGCCTAAGGGTGGCGCTGTCCAGGGAGAGTATAAATACTCAGGCACGGGCCCAGCTTGCGCAGGACATTCTTAACAGGAACTAGTGAAGGACACAACTAGACCTCCATGTTGTAAAACAGTTGATTAAAGCTTTGTTTAACGCTTAGACCAAGTGCCTAGTAGTTTTCTTACATCACTCTATATCCCATTTTGAGAGGCCTTTCACATTTCCCCACATTTCCCGTGTGCTGCACGTCTCCCCTGAAACACGCCAGCTAACCCTGTCGGGTTGACAAGTTACTGGCTTCGAAACAGCTGCAGCTCCACCATAAAAACGGAGCTTTCAACAAGGATCAGTTGCAGGTGGCTGAACTTTGTTTTTTTTCTGGTCTTGTAGAGCATTTTGCAGGTCCACTGATTTTGGATGTGGTGAAGCTGAGCTCCATCTCCACTGTGACCTCCTGGGAAAACCCTCTCCCCACATTGACTGAACGCTTCCTCAACTGAGGTATCTACCAGCATCATGGGAACCATTTATTTCCTTTCATCCTGGACCTCAGATTCAGATGAAGAGCAGCCGTGGCAGCAGCAGAACCAGGAACAACAACAGCAACATCAACAACAGGAGCGCCAACCTGCTGCTCACCCACCTGATGGTGCACAGGGCAGAAGATGCCAGTGCAGGAAAGCACGTCGCCGCAGGAGATACCCCCTAAACAGGGTTTACAGGCTGAGGATGAGCTTCCTCAACATGAGTGAGCAGCAGTGCCAAAGGAGGCTGAGAGTTTCACAAGAGGTAGTCGCTGACAACTGCGCAATGCTGCACCAACACCTGGAGCCCAAAGGATCGGGTGGACACCCCTTACCAGTGGATGTCAAAGTCACCACCACACTCAACTTTTTAACTTCAGGATCCTTCCAGGGATCAGCAGCAGACATGAGCGGCATTTCCCAGTCGGCCGCACACACTTGCATCATGCAGGTTACCGATGCCCTCTTCGCAAAGGAGCACAATTACATCAACTTCTCCACAGATCAAGCAAGTATAACCGCACATGCGGTTGGCTTTGCAAATATGGTAGGCTTGCCAAGGGTGCAGGGCATCATAGACTGCACACATGTGGCCCTTAAGGCACTCCATCACAACCCAGCTCTTTTTGTCAACCGCAAGGGCTTCCAATCCCTCAACGTGCAGCTGGTGTGTAATCACAGGAAGGACATTTTGCATGTTTGCGCGAAGTACCCTGGCAGTTGCCATGACTCGTTCATCCTGCGGCAGCCTAGTGTGCCTCCACTCTTCAATCCACCAAACCAACTTTCGGGATGGCAACTTGGAGACAAGGACTGTTCCCTGAAGATGTTCAGGAGGCCATCGAACGAAGCTGAGGAATGCTACAACTCCAGCCACATTTTGACCAGGTCCCTCATCAAGGAAACCATCGGCTTGCTGAAGATGCAATTCAGATACCTTGATAGATCAGGTGGAGCCCTGCAGTACTCAGCAGCCAGGGTATCCAGAATCGTCGTGGTCTTCTGTGCGCTGCACAACATCGTACAGCATCATGGCTCGCAACTGCCTGAGGATCAGTGCATAGCCTCCTCAGATGAGGAGGAGGATGAGGAGGAGGAGGAGGACGAGAACGAAAACCTTGTGGATGCGCATCAACCAGCTGCAGCAGCACGTGAGCACATTGCTGCCCGGAATGCAAGGGATGCACTCCTCTTGGCCAGATTTGCTTAAGTTGCCCATTCAAACACATGTGCCTGGCACCTTCTTACCACACCGTAGACAATGGACAAGAACCTGTGGCTTCCTATCACTCTGACCACCATCATGATAAATCCAATTCACCCTGAGCCCTCAATGTGGAACTTCCATTTCTGAAACGACAGAGTCCAGAACTTCAACAGTTTTCCATCACTTCATTTTAATACATTGACTAAAGGATGGCATTTAACAATTAAACACAACAGAACACCCAAGTGACTACCCTTGTGACTACTTGTGCTTTATCTTCCTCTTATGCGTGCTCCTACGTGGTGCTTCCCCGTGGCTTCAGCAGATGTGGAGGCCCCTTGCTCACTCTCATGCTGCTCCTGCCTCAACACCTTTGGCGGGCGTCCTCTGGGGTTGCGAGTCTGTGAGGGCTCACCAACAGTCTGCTCCTCCTATGGCTGTGCAGGGGCTGAGACGTCCATCTCAGTTGGGTGAGGACTCTGGTGGGTCTCTGACTGAGGGCTCCGCAGTGGCATGTGAGTGTGAGCACTTGGAGAGGAGCCCCCACTTCCTTGTAGTCTGCCATCAACATCCCTCTCATGGATCGGCCCCACTTCAGTGCTATCAAGTGGCTGGACAGCACCTTGCTGCACATCAGGGGGGGCTATGAGGACCCGTTTCTGCACTGGCAGTCCTACTCCAGAGGACTTCCATGAAGGTCTGGTTTCACTGATCAATAGCTGTCCATCGCTCGTCCAGAGATGACAGTCTATTCTGAACATTCACCATGTTTTCCACACTCTGGCGACTTAGCTCCTCCATGGCCTTAGCCATCCTCTTCTCTACCGTAGCCATCCTTTCCATGGAGGTAACCAGCCTTTCCACGGAGGTTGCCATTCTTTCTGCGATGATGTGTTCATGCACCAAAGCCTCCACAAAGGCTCTGCTCATGTTACCGTTGGACTCCTCCATCCGCTCCACACTTGCAGTGACCCTGGAGACAATACCTGCCAGAGACTCCTGCACCTGTTCCTGGAGTTCCAACACCGCTCTCCTTCTGGATGGACCTGGAGGCACAGGGTCCACATGCAGCTGAGCAAAGCTGGGAGTGCCCTGCAGCCTCCGACGGGGACTCTCCACTGCTGTCCCTGTCTCCACCATCTGCTGATGCTCACTTGTGAGCTGTGATACACCAGGTGACAACACTACTCTATGTCCCGAAGGTCCCACCGAGGTGTGCATTTCTACGCTGGTGCTGGGTGCACTTAATTCTGCTGACGCTGTGCCCTCAGAGGTTGCAGGTTCCTCTGAGGAGTATTCCAGCTCAGCCTCTACCTCCTGGACAGTTGGGAGGGGGGCTGTCGATGGTCTTGTGGGGGAGTAAAGGCATGCGTTAGACATCTTCCAAAATTCGATAGACTCTGGAACAGAACCCATGGATTGGCGGGTAGCTAATGTTACCCCACTATTCAAAAAAGGTGGTAGAGAGAAAACGGGGAATGACAGACCGGTAAGCCTGACATCGGTAGTGGGTAAAATGCTAGAGTCCATTGTAAAAGATGTAATAGCAGAGCACTTGGAAAACAGTGACTGGATTGGACAAAGCCAACATGGATTTACAAAAGGTAAATCGTGCTTGATTAATCTACTGGAATTTTTGAGGATGTAACTGGTAAAATAGATAAGGGAGAACCAGTGGATGTGATGTATTTGGACTTTCAAAAGGCTTTCGATAAGGTCCCGCATAAGAGATTAGCGTGTAAAGTTAAGGCACATGGGATTGGGGGCAAGGTATTGACTTGGATAGAGAACTGGTTGGCAGACAGAAAGCAAAGAGTTGGAATAAACGGCTCTTTTTCCGAGTGGCAGGCAGTGACTAGTGGGGTACCGCAGGGATCGGTCCTTGGACCCCAGCTATTCACAATATATATTAATGATCTAGACGAGGGAACTAGATGTAATATCTCCAAGTTTGCAGATGACACAAAGCTGGGTGGGCGTGTGTGCTGTGAGGAGGATGCCGAGAAACTCCAGTATGATTTGGACAGGTTGGGTGATTGGGCAGAAGCATGGCAGATGCCATATAACGTGGAGAAATGCGGGGTTATCCACTTTGGTGTCAAAAACAGGAAGGCAGATTATTATCTGAATGGCAATAGATTGGGAGAAGGGGAAGTGCAATGAGACCTGGGCATCCTTGTGCACCAGTCGCTGAAGGTAAGCATGCAGGTGCAGCAGGCGGTTAAGAAGGCAAATGATATGTTGGCCTTCGTAGCGAGAGGGTTTGAGTACAGGACCAAGGATGTCTTGCTGCAGTTGTACAGGGCCTTGGTGAGACCACATCTTGATTATTGCGTGCAGTTTTGGTCGCCTTATCTGAGGAAGGATGTTCTTGCCATGGAAGGAGTGCAGCGAAGATTCACCAGGCTGATACCTGGGATGGCAGGAATGACGTATGAAGAGAGATTGGGTCGATTGGGCTTATGCTCGCTGGAGTTTAGAAGAATGAGAGGGGATCTCATTGAAACTTATAAAATTCTAACAGGACTAGACAGACTAAATGCAGGAAGGATGTTTCCGATGGTCGGGGAGTCTAGAACCAGGGGTCACAGTCTAAGGATAAGGGGTAAGCCATTTAGGACAGAGATGAGGAGGAATTTCTTCACCCAGAGAGTGGTGAACCTGTGCAATTCTCTACCACAGAAGGCAGTAGAGGCCAATTCATTAAATATATTCAAGAAGGAGTTAGATATATTTCTTAAGGCTAAAGGGATCAAGGGATATGGAGAGAAGGCAGGAACAGGGTACTGAATTTGGATGATCAGCCATGATCTCATTGAATGGCGGAGCAGGCTCGAGGGGCCGAATGGCCTACTCCTGCTCCTATCTTCTATGTCTATGTGATATAAACATAGCATGCACATCGAATTGTGCAGATGATCATAAGTCAATCTGTTTGAGCATCAGAAGCCATATCAGTCACTCATGCAATGTCAATGAGAGAGATGCAAAACTATTCTGTCACCAGCTTGCTCTGATGTGCCCGTCTGTCCGTCCCCCACTTCCACATCCTCCTCAGTGCCAATGATCTCTAGGGCCACCTCCTCTGCGCTGGTAAGATGGGCTATTGAGGGTGGCCCTCCTCCGGTCTTTGCCCTTTCCCTCTTATTGTGGGCTCTCTTTTCCTGCAATGAGGGACACAAGTGGAGTTTGAGTGAGAATGATGGAGTGAGTGTAGATAATCCATAGCATAGATGCTTAGAAGGACACAAAGATGGAGTGAATTCCCAATATTAAGGGCCCTCCCTGTGTGTTGTTAGTTATTGTCATAGCGTAAATAGGGAGTGTGAGGGCAGCATAGTCGAATAGTTAAGTGATTGTGTACATAGAGAGAGAGGGAATGGTTAAGGGTGCAAGAGATGTAAGGGTAAAGTGGGATGTGTAGGAGTAGATTAACAATGCAGAGTGATGGTGCTGAGAGGAGATGGGGAGCAGAATGAGGGTAAAGGTGATGCTATATTCACTTTGCCTGTTTGGACAAGGTCGTTGAACCTCTTATGGCACTGCAGCCAGGTTCTGCTGCACATCGATCTGGAACTGGCCTCCTGGGCAACTTCTAGCCACACAGCTTTGGTCTGCTGGGGAGGTTTTTTTCTCCCAGAGGATGGAAACAGCACCTCCTTTTGTGCTCTGGCTCCTTCCACCAGTGCATGGGGAGAGTCATCATTAAAGCCTGGTGAGGCCTTGGGCCTTGAAGTCAACATCCCACTCGCTCCAAACACTATGAAGAGGAGCAAACACAAGCGTAGAGGCTGAAAATGAACCAAGGCTGCTTGGAGCCCTTAAATGCAACTGGAGAAATGATGTCATCAGAGGCCAGTTTCAGGCCTAAAAAACTAATTGGGCCAGGGGTGCGCACACGCTGGAAATCAATTGGCCAATTAGGGCAAAATAGCTAAAAAAGCCCCCCTGACAGCGGAGGTGAGAGCGGGACCCACCAACCACCTGACCCGCCCCCAACCCGCCACCAATGGCAAAATGCAGTCCAACATCTGTTCCTCAACTGAGATATATACCGTCAGAATGGGAACCATTTATACCCTCTCATCTTGGTCCTTAGAATTGGAGGAAGAGCAACCGTGGCAGCAGCAGAACTGTCCACCACAGCTGCAGCAACAGCAGGAGTGCCAAGCTTCTCCTCAGCCATTTGATGCTGCACAGGGCAGAGGCTGTCAGCGCAAGGCTGCACCTCGTCGCAGGGGATACCCCCAACACCGGGTTTACAGGCCGAGGATGAGCTTCCTCAACATGAGTGAACAGCAGTGCCAAAGGAGGCTGAGACTTTCACGAAAGGTAGTCGCTGACATCTGCGCAATGCTGCACCAACACCTGGAGCCCAGAGGATCGTGTGGACACTCCTTACCAGTGGTTGTCAAAGTCACCACCACACTTAACTTCTTTGCTTCAGGCTCCTTCCAGGGATCATCAGCAGACATCAGCGGCATCTCCCAGTCGGCCACACACACTTGCATCACGCAGGTTACCGATGCCCTCTTTGCAAAGGCGCACAACTACATCCACTTCTCCATGGATCAAGCAAGTGTAACTGCACGCGGGGTTGGCTTTGTAAATATGGCAGGCTTGCCAAGGGTGCAGGGCATCATAGACTGCACACATGTGGCCATTAGGGCACCCCATCACAACCCAGCTGTATTTGTCTTCCACTCCCTTAATGTCCAGCTGCTGTGTAACCACAGGAAGAACATTTTGCATGTTTGCGCGAAGTACCCTGGCAGTTGTCATGATTCATTTATCCTTTGGCAATCTACTGTGTCTCAGCTCTTCAATCTGCCAAGCCAACTTTCCAGATGGCTACTTGGAGACAAGGGCTATCCCCTGAAAAAGTGGCTAATGACACCGATGAGGAGGCAATCAAATGAAGCTGAGGAGCGCTACAATGAGAGCCACATTTCCAGCAGAAGCATCATAGAGCAAACCTGAGGCTTGCTCAAAATGCGATTCAGATGCCTCGACAGATCTGGTGGAGCCCTGCAGTATGCCCCAGCCAGGATCTCCAGAATCATCGTCGTCTGCTGTGCCCTGCACAAAATCGCACAGCAGCATGGCTTAGCGCTGCCTGAGGAACAAGTGGCTCAACGCACAGCCTCCTCAGAAGAGGAGGAGGAGGAGGAGGAGGAGGATGAGGATGAGGAGGTGGCAGATGAGGGACATCATGCGGGGGTGGAGGTGACAATTCCACCAGCACGCGACCACATTGCTGGCCATGAGGCAAGGGATGCACTCATCCATGCCAGATTCGCGTAAGCTTACACATCAACCACATGTGGCTGGCACATGGAAATGAATGTCTGCATGACCTTCTTAACACACCATACATCATCTGTACAATAAACTGTGGTTTCCTATCACTCTCACCACCATCATAACACATGAAAGGCGTCTCACTGTGCAACTTCCATTTCTGACCACACATAGGACAAATCTTCAATTCTTTGCTACCACTTTTGTTTAATAAAGTTACAAACAGGATGACAAACATTACTTTGTAAGATCAGAAAACACCCAAGTGACTACCTTTGTGACTATTTGTGTGTTGACTTATCGTATGTGTGCTTCTACGTGGTGCTTCCCCTGTGGCTTCAGCAGATGTGGAGGCACCTTGCTCACTTTGATGCTGCGCCTGCTTAGATGCCTTTGGCGGGCGTCCTCTGTGTTTGGGAGTCTGGGAGGGCTCTGCAACAGTCTGTTCCTCCTGTGGCTATGCAGGGGCTGAGACGGCTATCTCAGTTGGGTGAGGAATCAGGGGTTCTGAGCGAGGGCTCCACAGTGGCATGGTCGTGTGAGCGCTTGGAGAGGAGCCCACACTTCCTTGTTGTCGACCCCCAACATCTCTCTCATGGGTCGCCCGTACTTCACTGCTAGCAAGTGGCTGGAGAGCACTTTGCTGCACATCACTGGGGCCATGAGGACCCGTCTCTGTACTGACAGTCCTCATAACAAGGACGTCCATGGACCTCTGGTGCTTCTCCTCAATAGATGCCTATCTATCCTCCATAGATAACCATTTATTTAGAAGAGTCACCATGCTCTCTTGAGTCTGACGAGTTATCTCCTCCATGGAGGTTTCCATCCTTTCCATGGTGGCATTTTCATTCACCATTGCGTCCACCACAGCAGTACTCAAGTTTGAGATGGACTCCTCCATTCTCTGCCCACTCGCTGTTACCGTGGATGCAAACCCAGTCAGAGACTCCTGCACTTGCTCCTGAAGTTCCAGCACCACTCTCTTTCTGGATGACCCCAGAGGCATAGCATCTACATGCAGCAGAGCAGAGCTAGGAGCGTCCAGCGCCCTCCGACGAGGAGTCTCCACTGTCCCTGTCTCCACCATCTGCTGATGCTCACCTGTGAGCTGTGATACAACAGGTGACAACACTACTCTATGTCACGAAGGTCCCACCGAGGTGTGCATTTCTGCGCTGGTGCTGGGTGCACTTAATTCTGCTGACGCTGCACCCTCAGAGGTTGCAGGTTCCTCTGAGGAGTCTTCCAGCTCAGCCTCTTCCTCCTGGACAGTGGGGAGGGAGGCTGTCGATGGTCCTGTGGAGGAGTAAAGGCATGAGTTAGACATGTGATATAAACGTAGCATGCACATCAAAGTGTGCAGATGATCATAAGTTTATTTGTTTGAGCATCAGAAGCCATATCAGTCACTCATGCAATGTCAATGAGAGAGATGCAAAACTATTCTGTCACCAGCTTGCTCTGATGTGCCCGTCTGTCCGTCCCCCACTTACACATCCTCCTCGGCGCCAACGATCTCTAGGGCTGCCTCCTCTGCGCTGGTAAGATGGGCTATTGAGGATGGCCCTTCTCCAGTCTTTGCCCTTTCCCTCTTATTGTGGGCTCTCTTTTCCTGCAATGAGGGACACAAGTAGAGTTTGAGTGAGAATGATGGAGTGAGTGTAGATAATCCATAGCATAGATGCTTAGAAGGACACAAAGATGGAGTGAGTTCCCAATACTAAGTGCCCTCCCTGTGTGTTGTTAGTTGTTGTCATTGCATAACAGTGAGAGCGAGTGTGAGGAGTGCATAGTAGGGTGGTGAAGTTATTCTGTACATAGAGAGAGAGGGATAGGTAAGGGTGCAAGAGAAGTAAGGGTAAGATGGGATGTGCAGGAGTAGGTTGACAATGCAGAGTGCTGGTGATGAGAGGAGATGGGGAGCAGATTGAAGGTAAGCGTGATGTTATACTCACTTTTGTTGAGTGTAGCAGATCATTGAACCTTTTTCGGTACTGCACCCAGGTGCGTGAGCACAAGGACCTTGCGCTTACCTCCTCAGCAATTTGCAGCCAGATTGCTTTTGTCTACAGAGGAGGCTTCCTCCGGCCATCAGGAGGGAACAGAACCTCCCTGCACCCTCTTACTCCCTCCACAAGAACATGGAGAGAGTCATCATCAAAACGAGGAGCAGCCTTACATCATAGAGCAGTCATGTTGCAGTGGGCTGTTTTCAGGAGCAGCACAAAGGAAATTAAAAGCCAAGGCTGCATGGACTCCTTAAAACCACCTGAATCGTTGACATCAGCAGAGGCGAGCAGCAGACCCGCACCCACTGATTGGGCCGGGTAGCGCACATGGCGGGCTTAATGAGCCCAGTTAAATCAAAATTGTTATTTGGGAGCGGCTGAAACTGACAGTGGGACCGGAACCCGCCCACCAGCCAACCCGACTCCAGCCCACCTCTTGTGGCAAATTCACGGCCGAAGCCTCTGTGGAGCCAGTTGATCTCAGCAAGGCAGCAGTTGGGGAACTACAACTGCGTTCAGTAAGGGAGGGGGAAATCAGCTAGGGCTCCTATTCCTGCTTGCTATCCATAGATCTACACTGGGAAGTGTAGTTTGCATGTCAGGTAAGAATCATCAGTATTTGGCTTGGCTGTGATGACCCCCATGCCTGGATAAGCCTTGCTGTTTGCCAACACTCACTGTCTAAGCTTACACATTTTGGGGGAGTATACACTCAATGGAAAGCTGCTGAAGGGTGGGGAGAAACAGAGAGACCTAGATATTCAAATACATAATTCCCTGAAAGTACGATTGCAGCTAATTAAAGACATTAAAAAGGCCAGTGGCATTTTGAGTTTTATAAATCATGGCATAGCATAGAAGATTAAAGAGGTTATGATTAATTTGTACATGCAATGATTAGGCTACAGTTAGAATCCCATATGCAGTTTTGGGCACCCTATTATAGAAAGGGCATTAAATCCATAGAGTGTACTGTGTAGGTTTACCAGGATGATATCAGGAATGAGAAAATATAGCTGTAAGGAGAGCCTTGAGATTCAGAGACAATTTCCACTGGAATTGCTAAAGGAAGATTTCATCAAGCTTTGTAAAATTATAAACGGCTTTGGTAGATTGAATAGGGAAAGACTATTTCCTCTGGTTAGGAAGTCAGTTTTGAGGAGTGAGGTTACCGGAATTGTCTTTCTGCAGAGAGTTGCTAGAGCACGGTATGTTTTGCTACAATGGATAGTTAAACTATTACATTTTTTAAGGGAAAAGTGAATGAACATTTGAGACAGCAGGTGATACAGGTTTTTGAGGAGAAGGTAGGGCATTGGGATTAGATTTGGATTGCTCTAGCAGAGAGCTGGCACAGATACGATGGGCCAGATGGCCTCCTTCTGTGATATAAACCTCGCTGGTTCTATGATGAAGGGCAGCCTTTACATTCCCTGTAGGATTCAGGAGATATGGGGAGAAAATTGGATTTCAAAAAATGATAATCCATACCAACTGTAATTAACCACAAATTATTCTCCATACACTTACGGTAATACAGTGCAAATTGTAGCAAGGTAAACTGCTAGATTGAGCAATTGTTTAGACATGTCTAGATACATAAAGGGCCAGCCATTGTTAGGGGGGAGCTGGGTAACAGTCAGTGAAATCGCAACATTGTGTAAGATCTTAATGATCTCTGAGTTCTTGGACAAGACACCAATAGGCAGCAGCCAGTATGTTTGAGCAATAGATCAAGATTTATTAAGCATACAGCGTAATATACTTAATATTAGGCGATAGTTTTAATGAGTAGCTCGCAGCCCTAGGTCTCTGGAACCGCTCGGACACAGATGAAGTCGTCTAAAGTCTGTTCCTTTGTCCTCGCAGTACGTCTGTGTGAAGTTATTCTTAGGGTATCGAGGTTTTAACCCTTTTCTTATCAAAAGTTGGTTTGGCCAGTGTCCATATATGGTCTTTAACAAAATCACCTTTTTTAATTGGTTCTAATGGTCAAAATACCATTGTCACTCAGACTAAGGTAGCATCCTGCCTTTCCAGTATATTTCCACCAACTTTGCCATGTTCAGTGTTATCTTGTTTATAGTTTTTCACCCCATTGGAATTTACTTTATCTCTTTCATTTCTAGCTTCAAGCAGTACAAGGCCTTTCTATACCAAGGGCCCATTCACTAGTCTTGAGGTATCCAAACTATCTCACTTTAATCGAGCAGATATACACCTTAACTTCCATGATCTCTCTCATTTTATGTCTTTATTCTAATTATCCTTTAAATATTGTTGCAATTAGTTTTGTTAAGTGAATTCTAATTTCTACTTAGCATCATAAGTTTTTTTTAGCAATTTAACCTTCACTCATAGACTGTGGTTGTTTGTTATCAAAACTTAGTCAAAACTGCTTTTGACCGTCCTTCGAAGCTACATTTTGAACAAGTCTTAGCTTTCTTAGTTACTCAGGAGTAATTATGGGTAATATTATTTGGTCAATGGCTACACTTGAATTTATACATATATGATTCTCATCTACTAAATATCTCTAAATATCAGCCTTTCGTACAACTGCAATTGCAAATAGTTTGAAGTACAATGTATGATTCCTCTACATCTCTCCAGGGAACAGCGAGGCAAGCATGAATAATACTGTCAATGCCAGGAGCATGAGGCTGTCAGTATCTGGACTGACTGCTGTTCTTGACACAACAGATGTGAAACCAATCAAAGGCACCTCAGAAATTGAACAGCGTATATTATTGAAGAACAGATAAAAGAAATGCATGGATTTTGTCCTCATTAATGTGAAGGTTGTTTCTGCTCGAAAATGGAGCACTTTTTCAGCTTTTGTCATCCAGTGTCAGCATCAAGTACTTTCAGGTCAGGTTAGATGCAGGGGGAAAGTTTTGGGAGGGCCTCTAGTCTGCTCAACGTATTTCAGCACCAAACTTAAAAGTGGACTTGAATGACATTTTCAATAATAGCTATCCTGTGGTTTTTGTGTGATAATGCCGATTACTGCAGAATTATAGGCAGCTTTTTCTCTGGGATCACACCAATTAAGAACTGGATTGGGACTAGCCAAGCACCTACAGCCTTACAGATAGAGATCACTTTCATTCCATCACTCTGGGTTAGATGTGAACCCAAACCCAGAGGTAAAAGGTCAGCATCTTATCTATTATGTCACCCAATACTCCCTAAGAGTTCGGTCACCTGAGGAAAAGAGTGTATGAAGACCAGGATCTCAAATCTGGCACCAAGTTCATGGTCTACAGAGCAGTAGTAATACCTGCCCTCCTGTACACCTCAGAGACATGGACCATGTACAGCAGGCACCTCAAAGCACTGGAGAGGTACCACCAACGCTGTCTCCACAAGATCCTGCAAATCCATTGGCAGGGTAGGCGCACCAACGTCAGTGTTCTCGCTCAGGCCAACATCAAAGCTTTGACCACGCTCAATCAGCTCCGATGGACGGGTCACATTGTCCGCATGCCCGATACGAGACTCCCAAAACAAGCGCTCTACTCGGAGCTCCGATATGGCAAGAGAACCCCAGGTGGGCAGAGGAAACACTTCAAGGACACCCTCAAAGCCTCCTTGAAAAATATAACATCCCCACCGACACCTGGGAATCCCTGGCCCAAGACCGCACAAAGTGGAGGAGAAGCATCCAGGAAGGTGCCGAACACCTCGAGTCACTTCGCCGGGAGCAAGCGGAAGCCAAGCGCAAACAGCGCACGTGAACCCAAGCACCCAACCCACCCGCCCCTTCAATCACCATCTGCCCCACCTGTGACAGAGACTGTAGGTCCCGCACTGGAATCATCAGTCACCTGAGAACTCATTTTTAATGTGGAAGCAAGTCATCCTCGGTTCCGAGGGACTGCCTAAGAAGACGAAGAGAGTGCTGTCAACAGGGGTCAGATTACAGTTCTAAACTACTTAAACTTTGCTCTTGTGTTTTATGACCCTTCCTGAAACCCTTGAATTTAATCATCTCAAAGTGACTGTTAAATTTCCACTTACTGATGTATTCTTCAGATGATGCCATAAAACACATGGAAGATAGAAGAAAGAAAGAATTTGCATTTATATAGCACTTTTCACAACCTCACGAGGTCTCAAAGCACTTTACAGCCAATTAAGTACTGTGAAGTGTAGTTACTGTTGTAATGTAAGGACATGTTGCAGCCAATTTGTGCACAGCAAACTCCCACAAACAACAGTGAGAGAAATGCCCAGATAATCTGCTTTAGTTTTGTTGATTGAAAGTTAAAGTTAAAGTTGGCCAGGACACTGGGACATCGCTCCTCAACTTCGTCAAAAAGTATCATGGTTTATGTCCACCCGAGGGGCCTTAGTTTAATATCTCATCCAAAAGATGGCACCTGTAACAGTGCCACACTCCCTTAGTACTGCACTGAAGTGTCAGCCTAGATTATGTGGTGAAGTCTCTAGAGTGGGGCTTGAACCCAAAACTATATGACTCAGAGACAAGACTTCCACCACTGAGCCAAGGCTGACACCTTATGATACAAGCTATTTGACTGTTGATAAAATAGGAGATATTGCTTTCATTACAATCTAAGAAAGGAAGGACTATTACTCGTGCAGTAACATAACAAGCAGCACACACACGGGCAGCACTATAATTTAAGAAATTGCAAAGCCAATTTATGTATGAGATTTGAGATAAACTGCCGAGCCACTTTGTTGTCTCTTACTTACCAGGTAATCTCTCGCTTATCTTTCTAGTATCTTTGCAGCTGTGGTAATATTTTGAAGTCTTTTCTCAGCTAAACTCACTTACAGCAGATCTGACCTGGAATTCAATATTCACTTTTCATTTATCTTTCCCTGCATTTAATTCTGCACCAGCTTTTCATGATTGGCCTTTAACAAGGTCTTAACAAGCAAAAAGCTGTTTTTGCAAACTTCTTGCTAGCTTTCCTGAACCCACTTCAGGATAGAAACAATCCTCAGAACGGCGCTAAATGCAGACAAATATTCTGCTGGTACTCCAGATTGCACAGTTGTTTACTCACGTTTACGTTTTTGTGGAATTCATTCAGCAGAGGAAAATATGATCCCTACAACTCGAAGTGGGCTAATCTGGCAGTCCTTGTCTGATACAACTCCACACTGAGATTGACCCTGCTCCATTTGCCGAGCTGTGAAAATAAAGCTGATCCACTGGAGGAATTTCAAATGGAATGAAACCATTTTCTGGAACACAGCAAACTGGAACAACCACTTTTCCACGTTCCAGCACAAATATGATTAAATATATCCATGAATGTTATCAGGAGAGTATATTCCACTAATGGATCCCACTTGGTATACATAAGACAATTTTAGACAGTCTGCTCCCAGACTTCAGGTTAAAACTTGATAGCCTAGAATTCCAAAGTATGGTGGGATGGGATTCTGGGGTGGAAACACGTGGGGAGACAGATTCAGACAGAAATTAGGCTCTGATTGGTAGTGAGTGCAGCAAACTCTTTGGGAGAGGCAGCAATCTGATGCAGCAACAGGATATAAAACCTGGCGCTGCTTAAAGGGGCAATGGCAGCACCAGAGGAAGAACGTGATCTTGGCAGCAATAATAGCAGGGAAGCAATAAGAGAAGCTAACTTCAAAGAGTCAGATCTGGATGTTCTGTTGGCAGAAATTAAAACCAGGAGGGTTAGGGAGATCAATGAAACCGGTCAATCAATCTTTGCAAATGGAGTGCACAGTTTCACTGAAACATCTGTAATGCCCAGGATTCCTTTTTAGTGCAAGATGAAGTTTAACAACCTCACCAGAGCAGCCAAGGTAAGTTACCTGCTGCCTGGGTCCTTATTTATATTTACACGTGTATCTCTCCCTCATTCATTGGCCTTACTGTGCTTCAGGGCTGTACTCTGAGACAATGGTCACTTCTCCCACCCTGTTGTGTCTGCTACGTACAGATAAACTATGCCATGCATGGGCACTCCTCCCCAGCTGACAACAGTTGTCCTGTCTAGCTTTGTTAGAAGCTTATGGCTTGTGCTGTAATAATAAAATACATAGCCAAAACTTCACTGCTATACTCATGTCCTCTTCTCTTTTATATACTATCACAGGGGAAAAAATCCCACTAATCTCAGGCTACAGATGACAAACCGGGTCCCAGACAATTTTGCAGCAGTTTGGCACGCCCGTCGAATTTATGGCAGGAGTCCACCAGAATGGCTGAGTAATTTCAGGGCCACTATGTAAAAAAAAATAGCTGTACATTAAAGAGAAGTTTGTGAAATAGCTATGGGTGCCTTAGGGATGGGGATCATAAGCCATGGCAGAAGGTGATAGCCTTTGTTCTCAGGAGCCAGTCATACGATGTATTGATATAACCATACGCACTATTGGCAGCCACTCCCAACTAGACCCAATGATACTGGCACTCACACCTGTTTTACATACATGCGAGTCAAGTCAGGTGCAGTCCTGGTGGAAATATTGGGATTTCTGACGGATGGCATAATTCCATCATTATCCTATCATTTCCATAGATTGGCCAACCTCAAAACAGTCCTACTTAAACCTGTCCCCATTTAGAAACATAGAAACATAGAAGATAGGAGCAGGAGTAGGCCATTCGGCCCCTCGAGCCTGCTCCGCCATTCAATGAGATCATGGCTGATCATCCAAATTCAGTACCCTGTTCCTGCCTTCTCTCCATATCCCTTGATCCCTTTAGCCTTAAGAAATATATCTAACTCCTTCTTGAATATATTTAATGAATTGGCCTCTACTGCCTTCTTTGGCAGAGAATTCCACAGGTTCACCACTCTCTGGGTGAAGAAATTCCTCCTCATCTCTGTCCTAAATGGCTTACCTCTTACCCTTAGACTGTGACCACAGGTTCTGGACTCCCCGGCCATCGGGAACATCCTTCCTGCATCTAGTCTGTCTAGTCCTGTTAGAATTTTATAAGTTTCAATGAGATCCCCTCTCATTCTTCTAAACTCCAGCGAGTACAAGCCCAATCGACCCAATCTCTCCTCATACGTCATTCCTGCCATCCCAGCTATCAGTCTGGTGAATCTTCGCTGCACTCCCTCCATGGCAAGAACATCCTTCCTCAGATAAGGCGACCAAAACTGCACACAATACTCAAGGTGTGTTCTCACCAAGGCTCTGTACAACTGCAGCAAGACATCCTTGTTCCTGTACTCGAACCCTCTTGCTACGAAGGCCAACATACCATTTGCCTTCTTAACCACCTGCTGCGCCTGCATGCTTACCTTCAGCGACTGGTGCACAAGGACACCCAGGTCTCGTTGTACTTCCCCTTCTCCCAATCTATTGCCGTTCAGATAATAATCAGCCTTCCTATTTTTACCACCAAAGTGGATAACCTCGCATTTATCCACATTATACTGCATCTGCCATGCTTCCGCCCAATCACCCAACCTGTCCAAATCATACTGGAGTTTCTCGGCATCCTCCTCACAGCACACACGCCCACCCAGCTTTGTGTCATCTGCAAACTTAGCGATATTACATCTAGTTCCCTTGTCCAGATCATTTATATATATTGTGAATAGCTGGGGTCCTAGGACCGATTCTTGCAGTACCCCACTAGTCACTGCCTGCCACTCGGAAAAAGACCCATTTATTTCAACTCTTTGCTTCCTGTCTGCCAACCAGTTCTCTAGCCAAGTCAGTACCTTGCCCCCAATCCCATGTGCCTTAACATTACACACTAATCTCTTATGCGGGACCTTATCGAAAGCCTTCTGAAAGTCCAAATACACCACATCCACTGGTTCTCCCTTATCTATTCTACCAGTTACATCCTCAAAAAATTCCAGTAGATTAGTCAAGCACGATTTACCTTTTGTAAATCCATATTGACTTTGTCCGATCCAGTCACTGTTTTCCAAGTGCTCTGCTATTACATCTTTTATAATGGACTCTAGCATTTTCCCCACTACCGATGTCAATTCCCCGTTTTCCCTCTACCACCTTTTTTGAATAGTGGGGTAACATTAGCTACCCGCCAATCCATGGAAACTGTTCCAGAGTCTATCGAATTTTGGAAGATGACCAGCAATGCATCTACTATTTCTAGGGCCACTTCCTTAAGTACCCTAGGATGTAGATTATCAGGCCCTGGGGATTTATCGGCCTTCAATCCCATCAATTTCCCAAACACCATTTCCCTAACACCATTTCCCTACAAATACTGATTTCTTTCAGTTCCTCCCTCTCATTAGACCCTATGTTCCCCAACATCATCTTTGTGAAGATAGAACCAAAGTATGTATTTAATTGGTCTGCCATTTCTACTGGAATATCCAATGCAGGAAGGGGCGGAGCTCTCAAGTGTCTGAGTCCTCGCCGGTCCTCCAACCGCCACTTTTATGTGATTTCTGAGCATATTAATGAATCCAAATTTGATGCCCTCCTCTCCTGCAGATTGTAGGGGGTGGCGTGCGCCCAGTCAGCTTCACCTCTGACTGTCTCTGAGCGGTTCGAATCGCTCCCACACCCCTGGGTTCTAGACACCGGACTTAGATACAGGCGGCGATACAGAAAATCGAGTAGACAAGTGGTTTGGTGCAAGAAAACCAAAATTTTATTAAAGGCAGAATAAAACATAATCTTACTGAGAATTACTGATATAGTTACAGGCATAAAACAATTACACTTATATGGGAATGGGGAACACACGGCACATCGAGGGAAACAAATACATTAAAAATCCCCTTATCCTTATCCCACGCCCTAATACCTAACTAGATTTAGCTACAAGGGGCCAGGAATTCATGCTCACCAATTTGAAACCTGTTGCTTTAACCAGTTGGGTTTTGTGGTTCACTCTTTCTGTCCTGTGGGGTACTTCGTCACCACGTGGTCACAGGGCACGGCGATGGAGTTGTTTATGCGAATCACCCTCCTTTTCCTCAGCTAACAGCGTCGTCGAGTCGCAATGGGTCTTCTTCTTCCTCGGGTGATTTGGTCGCTGACGGGTTTATAAAATGGTTGGGGCTCGGTTGGCGGTTTATACTGTCAAACTGATTTTACTACCCATGCTTCGAATGCCAGTTTATTCGTCATGGATGCTGCTATCCATGTTTCGAACCTTATTCGTCAATTGGGGTTTTACTGTCCGTGCATTTAACGCCAACTTATTCGGCAAACGCCAGCATATAACTAGGCGTTTGTCCCCCAACACATCTTTCTGCTGCCCTTCTCTGCCCATATCAGTTTACCGTATTCTTCGTCTCATCTCGTCTCGTCTGCCCGTTTGTGGCCTGTGTGTCCTGTGTGTTTTCAAAATTTGGGTCTCGTTCTCCTCCCACGTTTGGCCCTCGGTGTAGTAATGGGCGTCCTTGGTGTTGAGCAGCGCAGGGAGCGAGAAGAGAGCCCGCCACGAGGCCAGGGCATGAGAACGAGAGGCAGGAAGCCAAGGCCAAAAGATGAGGGCAGGAGCAAGAGAGTGATCACTAGTGATGGGCCTACAATTATACCCGTTCTTCACCCCCTTATCTGCGCGCCAAATCAGGTCAGTCCTTTGTCTAATTTTTGGCAGGCTCGTTAAAAATGATTACAGCCATTTACTTTAATGACTTCTGGGGCGGTTGTCTCCTGGTATAATAGCTTCGATATCCTGGTTGTTTGTCATTTATGAAACTTAATCAGGTTTCCTGACTTGGCAGCTACTTCTGAGCTGTTACCGATTATTTATGCGAAGACTAGATGGCTTTCAGATTAGAGCCATCCTGGCTTGATCTGTTCCAAGGCGAAGAATGCATATTCTGGGGTCAATTTTCTGGCAGCCGTCAGGTGGCTTTCCAAGCGGCCGGGGGCCGAAAATCGACGAAAAAGCGGGTCGGGGCCACCCCCCCACCTGATTCCCCGCCCCGTCCGACTTTCGGACCATCGTTTCTCCGCCACCCACTTCAGTCCTGGCTGCCGCTGGCGGGGCTGGTTGTCGGGACCCTAATCATCAATTATCACCTTGTTTAAGCCGATTTTAGGCTGCCCTTGCGACTTTCAGGGGTTCCTCACGCAAAACACGCCTGCGGGGAACCCCGCTGATGAGACCTGGCGTGAAGCTTGCCGGCTTGCTAGCTGTCAGCTACAGGTCAATCGGAGAAGCTGCGATTTAAAGGGACAGCACTTGTATGTTGAAGGACCTTGTTTTTGCAGGTTTGGGGCTACTTCTTCAAGGCTTAGGCACAGCTGTGGAAGGTTGGAGCCTCACACACTTCCCCAATGCGATCTCCTGGGAAGCCGCTCTCGCCACCCTCACTCAGCGCTTCCTCAGTGGAGGCATCTACGAGAAGCATGGGATGCCTTTTTTTCCTTCCCTTCTTGCCATTAGAGGATCTCCAGCAGCAGAGGCGGCAGCCGCAGAACCAGGAACAGCAGGATGAGCACCAGGAGCACCAGGCTGCTGCTCACTCACCTGAAGCTGCACAGGCCAGAAGGGGTTTGGAAGTGGCTTGAGAGCACCTTGCTGCGCTTTAGGGGGTCATGGGGACCCATTTCTGCACTGGCAGTCCTACTCAGACAGACTTCCATGAAGGTCTGGTTTCTCTGTTCAACAGATGGCCAACGCTCCTCAAGAGATGTCATCCTCTTATGAGCACTCACCATGTTTTCCATACTCTGGCGAGTTATCTCCTCCATGGAGGTTGCCAACCTTTCCATGGTGATGCGTTGATGCACCAATGACTCCACAAAGGCTCTGCTCATGGTCGCTATGGACTCCTCCATTCGCTCCACACTCGCAGCGACCCTGGAGACAAAACCTGCCAGCGGCTCCTGCATCTGTGCATGGAGATCCATCACCTCTTCTCTTGCGGATGGACCCAGAGGCAAAGGGTCGACATGCAGCGCAGCTGAGCTGAGCTGGCAGAGTCCTGCGCCCTCCGATGAGGACTCTCCACTGCTGTCCCTGTCTCCAGAATCTGCTGAGGCTCACTTGTGAGCTGTGAAACACCAGGTGACAACACTACTCTATGTTGTGAAGGTCCCCCCAAGGTGTGAGTGTCTGCGCTGGTGCTGGGTGCGCTTACTTCTGCTGACGCTGCGCCCTCAGAGGTTGGAGCTTCCTCTGAGGAGTCTGGCTGCACAGCCTCTTCCTCCTCCACAGTGAGGACGGGGGCTCTGGATGGTACTGTGTGGGAGTTAAGGAAGGAGCTAGAGATGTAATGCCACGGTTCTTCTGGTGACTCCCAGCGAGTTGGCATCTGCTGACACCTGCATCCATGCAGCATTGGTCTCAGTGGGAGGCCTCTTCCTCCCTGACCTAAGGAAGAGGACCTCCCTGTGAGCCCTAACCCCATCCAATAATGCCTGCAGTGAAGCCTCGTCGAATTTGAAGGCAGCTCGGCCTCTGCCACTGGCAGCAGCTGGTGCAGGCTCCTCTGTCATTGTGCAAGAGTGGTTGAGAAGGCTGCAGAGGTGGAGAAGCTTGCTGGACACTTTGAAAGCACCACGAATGATGACATCATACTGTGGGGATTTCTGACTCGAATTGAATAATTAGCAAGGCTTCCCACATGCTGGGAATTAATTGGCCACTTGAGGGAAAATTGCGTGGAGCTGGCTGACACTTTTTTATGTGTGTCAGAAATCCCACATTCGGGGAAACCCAACCATTTCCCACATAAGCCGAAAATCGGGGCCTCTGTGTTTACTTAGCCGTCTCGCTTTACAAAGTCTTTTCACAGATTCCTGCATGTTAGGTTTCGTTTCAGGTCCTGCCTGTTTGCAAGGCCTTGCTTTTAAAATCCTGTCGGTTTTGGTCACGAGGTTACAGAAGCCATTTTGGGTACTTTTTTTTAAATAACTTGTCCATACAGGGTCCCTTTATCCATAACCTTTGGGGAATGTGGGAATTTTGAGAACCCTACAAGATGCCAATGCTAGGCTTCAGTTCCATGGGTCATTGTTGCTATCCAGTACTGCACTTACATGGCTGTTCTACAGGTATGAGCAAGGACACTGAGTTTTAGTAGACTATTGGATTGTAGGGTTGAATTGAAGCTGAACTCAATCCCACCCTAAGGCTAACAGAGTTCACTAAAGCAGAATGTTGATCAGGAGCAGCAACGTTAGCTGATCGGGAGGCTTGGGCCAATTCCAATCATCACTCCAGCAAAGAATAGCTGACTCAACACAGACTAGGGATCCAACCTGAGGCCTCCTTGATCTAGCCCAACTAAAGAAAGACCTTTAGGTTTCTAGTACTGCCTGGACAGTGCAGGTGTTAATCCATTGGGGAACATAAGGGTAAAACTTTAGTTAACATGTCACAACCACAATAGAAGGTGAAATCAATCATCAAGAGGCATTTTGAAGAGGTTTATTGTCTTCTTACAGATTGCACAATGTGATGCTTTCATTCAGAAATTAGAAAGGGGCACATCAGTAATCCTGTAATCTAGGAGTTCAGTTAATAATAGAACTAATTCTGACACAACAATTGAACTCTGCAGGGAACAATCTTGCCTGTGGGTCTTTTTTGTTCTGCATTTTTACTCTTTGTTTCTGTGATCTGAACAGTACAGATTTTGGCACTGAACCAGGTTCAATCATTTTCGTTTCGAAAGAATAAATCAGATGGATGGCATCTCCTGTTGGGTGGTGACTTTCTTCACAATGTAGAATTTATTGCAGGTATAAAACTTTACAAATTCCTGGTTTCTGAAGAATTTAAGCATGCACTAGCCCAGCTAAAGAAGGACCTTTAGGTTTCTGGTATTGTTTGAGCGCACAAGAGGGCAAGAATGTACATGTGCATTTTGCTTTAGTAAACTGTAGAAGCTTGTCTACTCTGTCAGACAAGATTTTGTTCAGCTTCCTTGTGGATACCAGCTAGTTCTGAATTCTCTGAACCCTTGTAGGTTGATTCTCGAACAAACTATATTTTTTCCTCTTGCGATCCCTTTCTTGTTTCTGTGCTTCCTGTCTCCTGCTTTCTGGCATAGACATGGACATATCCCCACAGAACAGCTTTGGTCGGCTCCTAAGCCATGGACCACTAGATTTTTCCTCTGCATTGACAAACCTAGGTGAACGGCCAAAACCTTCAGTGTAGAACACCACCAAGATTGAAAATACCACATGGGAAGATGAGGTAAATTAGGAAGCAATGGTTAGATGATGCGAAGTCGGGGTTTTTAAATATTGTGGGCGTAACTGAGAAAAGTAAGCAGGTCTGCAGTTTTAAGGTTGTGTTAAGAGTAGGAAATGGTTTGACGAGTCTTGGTTTCAATACAGGGAAAAGAAGAAGGGTGTAGGAAAGACATAGGAGCAACAGTAGGAAAATGTGGAAGAACAATGGGCCAGAAATTCCAGGCCAGAAGCGTGAGTACGGTCGGGCTACTCACGCATCTGGCCGTTGGAAATGCCGGCGTTCAGCAGAAACAGCGCATGCGGGGAACGCCGGCATTTCCAGACCCGAGGTCTATTCACAGCGCGTGCGACTGCACAGGCAGCGCTTGCGCAGTGAACTTTGTAGATTTCACTGATGGATTCAGTGAGGGTAAGTCCCTAGAACTTGCACTTGAAAAAAGCAAGTGTAAAGTTGTTCATTGGCTGGGGAAGGAGATATATTTTATGGAGGAGCTTATGAAATGCAATATTTAGGTTTGGGAAAGGGAGGGAAGTTATTTTAAGAAATTTTAACTAAGTTTTAAACTTTAATTTTTTTTTTTAAACGGGTTTTCAGAACGGTAGGTAGAAGGAGCAATTGTGGCTGTGTGAATGGAATGTGAGAATGAGTTATGTATGTATGTCCACATATATTCCTTTACGTATATGTATGTTTTATATTCCTTTACTAATGTGTATGAATGTATATTTTTAATTATGATTTTCCAATAAGTTACTTTCTCTGAAAGTCATAATTAAATAATACATTCATACACATAAGTAAAGGAATATATACATAACACGCAAAGGAATATATACAGACATACATACTTTCAGAAGCTCCACGATAAGAAATATCTTCCTCCGCAGCCTCTGGAGCAACTGTACCCATGCTTTTTTCATGTGTAAGTTGTAATGACTGGACCTCACTGAAAGCATTAATGAAAGCGGCGAATTATACTGCGCACGCGTTCTGCCTCTGAACCCCTTCGTTCAGAGGACAGGAAATGCCGGTTTTCCCCACATGCACTGTGCATGCTGAAAACCGGCATTTCATCCGGCCAGATGCGTAAGTACCCCGACCGTACTAGCGCATTTGGAAGGGAATTACTGGGCCAACATTTTACATGTCAATAAAATAAAAAATTTAACAATTGCACGACTTGCCCCCTCGCATCTGCGACTGAGGGTCCAAGGAGGTGCATTGCGCAAGAGGTCATCATCGTACGTATCCTCACACTGTTCCCTTTGGGGAACTGTATGAAGTGGTGGAAGGATTTATGGCCGTGATTAATGCTCATTCCGTGACCGTAACCATCTTTGAACCAGCCATTAGGGTGGTTAGTCCTATGGCGGGCGGGTTTTACGGGCTCCCACAACCCATCTGAGGGGGGGGGCCACCAACACCCACGGACGCAAGCATCCCGCTGGATGTCCACCCAGAATTTAAAGTTGGAGCTCCGACTCCACTTGCCGGGACTGTCTGGAGTGGGGTTCAAAACCCTACTCCTTCTGGCCCAGCGGCGGGGATGCTTACTGCTACGCAAAAGGCCCACTCCGCACAAAAGGTGACACCCATACGTTTCCTGCGCCTTTTCCCTCCCCGTGACTGGAGCCCTATGCTGCCATTTCACGTTGCTAATTGGATTGGGCCTTTGTCATAGCGGTAGGATCCCCGCCGCTGGGCCAGATCAGGGTAGGGTTTCGAACCCTGCTCCAGACAGTCCCGGCAAGTGGAGTTGGAGCTCCGGCTCTAAATTCTGGGTTGACATCCAGTGGGATATTTGCGTCCGTGGGTGTGGGTGGCCCCCCCTCCTTGTATAGCTTGTGGGAGCCCGTAAAACCCTCCCGCCATAGGACTAACCGCCCTAATGGCTGGTTCAAAGATGGTTACGGTCACGGAATGAGCGTTAATCATGGCCATAAATCCTTCCACCACTTCATACAGTTCCCCAAAGGGAACAGTGTGAAGACACGTATGACGATGACATTGCTAAATAAATAAATGGAATTAAAAAAATTATTTTAGGGCTTTTAAAAGTCTTTAAATTGCTTTAATTCTCTTTAAAACTACTTCAGATTACTCAAAATAATATAAACATTTAAAAAAGTTTATAAAAGTTACCAAAATCTTCAAAAAACTTCCAAAAACCTATTTAAACTGCTGCTTTGCATGTAAAAATCCTTAGCAGCTTGACAGAAACATTGGGGGCGTGTCCAGTGAAACTGAGACCTCAAGGGGCGTGTCTCACTTACACTGCACGCTCCTGGCTTCGCGCTGGCTGCACTCCTGGGCGGCGTGACGTCATACGCTGCCCGGGAATGTGCTTTCTATTTCTGCAAGTTCAGGCGTCCCAGAAGCTGATCGGCACGAGCGCGGGGTAAGTGCAAATACGGGGCTTGCACGCGCTGCAAGCCCCGTTCTGGAATTTCTGGGCCAATGACAATAGCAGTGTAGACAAAACAAAAAGATAAGAGAGGTTACAATTGATACAGAGAGATTGGATGCTGGAGATGATGGAATTTAATGGCAAGCTTTTTCTTGCATCCCTTCTAGGAGTCTTTGAAAGGTGCCTCATTCTTTTCTATAAGCACAATAATTACACTAAGATGGTGATTAAAAAATTAAGGTTTATTCAGATTAAAAGTTAAAATTTACACAGGATAGCAGTATCAAAATGCCAGTGTCTATATTTTTGAGTTAAATGAGATTATTGCTACAGACAAAATAAAATGGTCATGATATGATAAGGACATAGCAAAACATGGTAAAAAAAGACTTGCATTTATATAGGGCCTTTCATGACATCAGGATGTCCCAAAGCAGTTTACAGCCAATTAAGTACTTTTTGAAGTGTAATCACTGTTGTCATGTAGGAAAAGCGGCAACCAATTAGTGCACAGCAAGCTCCCACAAACAACAATGTGATAATGACCAGAAAATCTGGTTTTTAGTGATGTTGGTTGAGGGATAAATATTTGGCCAGGACACCAGGGATAACTCCCCTGCTCTTCTTCAAAGTAGTGTTGTGGGATTTTTTGCATCCACATGAGAGGGCAGACAGGACCTCGATTTAACATCTGATCTGAAAGATTGCACCTCTGACAGTGCAGCATTCCCTCAGTACTGCACTGGAGTCAGTCTGTGCACAAGTCTCTAGAGTGAGGCTTGAACTCACAACCTTCTGACTCTGAGCCACAGCTGGAACAAGAAAAATCCACTTGACCTTCAAGCCCATTCCTTCCACAGAGCATATAAAATCTATCGCAGGAGATCTCAAGTTTTGAAGCAAATCTCCCTAGTAAGGCACGGGCCTCTCCAAAGAGAAAGGAGAAAGTAGCACAGATTTTTTTTTTAAATGCCACACCCTCACTGAAGCCTAGGGGTCCGTGCAGTCTCCAATTTTGTTCTTGATATATAGATGATTCAGGCTTCGGCAAAGGCAGCAAGACATCAAATTTCTGATGACACAAAAGTAGGAGGTTTGGCAAACAGCAACGGGGACAGGGGGAAATAGACAGGGTAGTGAAATGGGCAGATAGGTGGCAAATGCAATTTAATCTGGAGAACTCTGAGTTAAAATATTTTGGGAAGAAAATCAAGGAATGGATGTATACACACAATGGAAAGAAGCTGAAGGGTATAGACCTTAGGGGTTCAATAATTTCCTAAAAGTAGTAGATAAAACCATGAAAAGGCTATTAATGTTTTGGGATTTATTAATAGGGGAATAGAGTGCAAAAAAAATGATAAATTTGTACAAGCCAATGGTTCGACCATGATTAGAGTACTATGTGCAGTTTTTGCTGCCCCTTTATAAATGAAAGCCATAGAGAGATTGTACAGTGTAGATTCACCAGTATGATCAATGGGGTGAAAAACTATTGTTATGTGGAGAGACATAAGATTTGTTATTATTGTTATAATTTACTCTCAGGGTCTGCACAATGCCAGCAAGGCCACATTTATAATCCATCCCCAGCTGCACTGAGAAGGTTGTAGGCCTTCTCCTGGCTGGTAGTGTTATGCTTTTACAGCTTGCTAGGTCACTTCAGAGGACATTCTGAGTCAACCAGACCAGGCAGGCCTTTAGTCTGAGTTTAGCAACAGCAGTTTTCATGGTCAGTTATTGTCCTGGTGGCAACCCATAAATGATCATATTTATTTAATTCAGTTTCACAATTTGCCATGGTAGGGTTTTGAATTTTAACCTCTGGGGATGCTAGTCCACAACACTACCATCGCCTTTTATAAGAACTATTTCCACTGAAGCAGAGAAACCTAAAAGGAAATATATCAGAGGTTTTTAAAATTATGAAGGATTTTGATAGGGTGAAAAGGGAAAAACAATCTCCTCTAATTGCGGAGTCAGTAACAGACCCACATATATATATATGAAAATCTTTAAGGGTTCTCCCAAGATTTCCACTGTAACTCTGGCAGGAGACTGGTGAAACCCCCACAGAAACAGCGGAGACCCAGTTGCGTCAGGTCTCTGCCGTTTCCAGAAGTTTTCGCATTGACTTGTAAGGAGTGGAACTTCCATCCACCCCTTACAAGGCAAATGATGGGCTGGAGACTGGGCCAAGGATGGGGATACCCCTAAGCTGGTGGTTCCTGGTCCTAGTCATGGAAGGAGGCCAGGCGTAGTAGTGGCAGCTGGTACCTCCAGTAACATGAGACGTGCTGGCCTCCAACACCATTGGGTGCGATCCCAGAGTATCCTCCTTATTTTTTCACTCAGGAATTAATTTTATTTCCAAATTTAAAATTGATTTCCTCATTTGGCAATGAAAGCGCCCAATATTTATCCAAAGGCTGGCCACACAATAGGAGAAAATGTGAGTATGAAAACTAGGCTAAATTTTAGGTCCCAGATGTTTTGGGTTGTCACAAATCCTTCCGCCAGTAACATTTTGCACACTTATTGACAGCAGAACTAGATGCATTTGCAACACAGAAAAATATGTTTTCAGAGCTGTTTTTACACTCAGCAATAGATCCTTTTATGCTGAGAGGAAGAAAGCAAAGTGCTGATGAATTAGATGGACTGTCAGCAAGGAATTGTGATGCCAGCTAGCTGATTATTTGGATTCACTAGGATTAGGTTCAGTGGAGACACATGACCTCAATGAATTCTGTGTCAGTGCTGGCTAATGACAGCATGCAGCGATGCAAGTGTTACCGGAATCTGTTTTGATAAGCTCCTGGAATTATTTCAGAGGAACCTGGCTGAGTTAAGAGTGCAAATACACAAAATACTGTTACCGGAAAAGAATAGGAGACATCCTATTGTGTTTCATTATGTATTGCCAATCCTCACTAATCCTCACAACACTGGGCAGCTGCAAATTCTCCCTTCTGCAAGGGATATGTAGACGGTGATGATGGTGATGAAATCAGCAAAGTAGTTAGATTAGGTTTCACTTTCCAACCATAGTGGTTATTAAAAAAAAGCAAGTCCTTGAATGCAGCAAGCAAAGACCCCTCATTGTGTGCTATGGATTATCTGATACGTGCTGTCAGGTGCTTTGTCCTGTCTTTTCAGAAGGTGGACTGAAAAGCACACTAGTGAGATGAGGCCAACTGAAAACCAACAAATGGAGATGGGATCTCTGCACTCCTTTGAAACATTGAAAAACTTTGTGCAAGAGGGTGATTTCCTGTCAGTTGAAAATGCACACCTGTGTTTGCTCAACATTTAATGGACCTGTACGACTCCAGAACTTTCCAGAATCTGATGATTAGGTCAAGAACCCCTTCATTACCAAAATCTACAGTTCATTTTCGCCAGAGGAAGATGAAAGCCTCATTGAATCAGCAAGAAACACTGAAGCTGACATTTCCTCAGAAGTTACGAACATACGAACAATGATGGACAGGTAAAGACCCTGGGGTCCATCCAGCCTCTCCTGCACAATTGCGGTACCATGTGCACCACAATATACACTCCCCACCCCACCTGAAACCATGTGATCTCCTGGGAGAGGCAAAAAAACAGATAAAAACCCAGGCCAATTTGGGGGGAAAAAATTTGGGAAATTCCTCTCCGACCCATCGCGGCAATCAAAACTAAACCGGGAGATCACTCTGGTCCTGAATTCCCTGAAGTGCCTACCTTTTGTAAGAGGTGATGTTCGTCCCAAACAGAAACAGGTCTGTTATGTATTGTGTGTTCTCCTCCCACCTGTGGTGGCGCTGTCACAGCAGATAAATGGTTGGGTGTTCTCTTGGTTAAGTTTAGCTCTCTTTGTTCAGAACTCTCCAGAACTTTCCTTTCCTTCCTGAATAAAGCACTTCATGTTTGAATCTCTGGGTTCTGAGTTCTAACTGTGTCTAGGTAGAAAGGTACCGACACAACAAAGTGGCGATGAGGATCGGATGAATCTGCGTTGTGGGAACTTTCTTGTTTTCGACTACAAAACACTCGGAACAGAGATTGCAGCATCACATTAACGTTACGGGTGCAGTGAGTAAACAGAAATTTTAATTTGAAACGTGAGATGGCTACTATATTAGGAAACATCAGTGATTTTGATGAAAATGTGGAGCAATGGAGCACTTATACAGAACGTTTTGACTATTTTGTATTGGCGACTGCGGTGGCAAACGAAAAGGTCGTGCCTACCTTTTTGAGTGTAATGGGGCTGAAGACATTCAATTTACTTCGCAGCCTTGTGCAGCCAGATAAGCCAGGAACTAAAACATATAAGCAACTAGTGGAAATTCTTGGAGCACATTTTTCACCAAAACCTCTGGTTATTGCTGAGAGATTTAGATTTCACAAACGGAATCAAGAGGAAGGGGATTCAGCGACGATGTTTACTGCTGCTTTAAAAAGGTTGTCAGAACACTGCGAGTTCAAGGTGGTGCTGAATGACACCATTAGAGACAGACTTGTGTGTGGTCTGCAAAGTGCAGCCACACAGAAGTGCCTTCTTCCTGAGAACAACCTTACTCTTGAAAAGGCCATTGAAGTTAGTGTCTCCATGGAGATGGTGGAAAAGGAGGCTCACCAGTTGAGTTCAACAGGAAGAGTTCACAAGGTGTCATCTGAGCCTAAAGGTGTGCGGAACGGTACATGTCGCCGTTGTGGGAAAACGGGCCATCACGCTAATGACTGCTGGTGTACGGAGCTGGAATGCCAAAATTGTGGCAAAAAGGGTCACATTGAACGCGCCTGTAGAGGTAAAAAAAGAACAGACAGAGCTGGGAAGCATGAAAGCAACATGTCTGTATTTGGACAAGAGAGGAAAAAGAGTGTTCATTCAGTGCAGTATGATGGAACAAGCAAAACAGAGGGGAGCGACACCTCTGAGGAGGAAGAGGTGCACATACTGACGGTTGCAGGTGGTTCAAATGGCTACTGGGTGTCACCACTGGGGAGGGACAATCAGTGCGGATGGAGGTGGACACAGGCGCGGCTGTTTCCCTTGTTTCAGACATTGTCTACAACAAAATGCTAAAGCATCTTACCCTTCAGCCAACAAACATTGTGCTAAAGACGTATACCGGCGAATCTGTGGCCATGAGAGGCGCCATTGAGGTGACAGTTAAATTGAATGGACAGACTGCGAAACTGCCACTATATGTGGTAAAGGGAAATTACCCATCGCTACTGGGACGTGCGTGGCTAGAGAAAATCACGCTGGACTGGCCTGCAGTCCGCATGATGTCAAAAGGGGAGTCAGGTCTGACTGCAGTGTTAAACAAACATGCAGAACTCTTCAATGGGGAACTTGGGAGCATGAAAAAGATCAGCGTGAGACTTGACATTAAACCTGACAGCAAGCCGAAGTTTCACAAAGCCCGACCTGTACCCTATGCAATAAGGCCAAAAGTTGAGGCTAACTTCGAGGCCTTAGTCGAGAATGGAGTCCTGGAGCCTGTGAGCGTGAGCAAATGGGCCACACCCATTGTTCCTGTCCTGAAAAAGGATGGATCTGTTCAAATCTGCGGGGATTTTAAAGTGACTATTAACCCGGTGCTGTCTGCGGAACAGTACCCTCTTCCCCTCATTGATGATCTTTTTACAGGCCTGGCCGGAGGGCAAAAGTTCAGCAAAATAGACTTATGCCAGGCTTATCTACAAATGCATGTCGATGACAAATCAAAGGAGCTGCTGACAATTGTGACACACAAGGGGCTATACAGGTACTGCCGCCTTCCATTTGGAATTGCGTCGGCCCCTGCTCTATTCCAAAGGGCAATGGATCAGGTTTTGAGTGGACTGCCAGGAGTCCAGTGCTACCTGGACGACATCCTTGTCACTGGGACAAATGAGGAGGATCATCTTCTGAACTTGGATGTGACACTACAACGACTGAAAGAGTACGGACTCAGAGTTCGTAAAGACAAATGTGAATTCTTTCGGTCTTCAGTTGAGTACCTGGGGCATGTGATTGATGCTACTGGCCTGCATAAGGCGCCGTCAAAGGTCAAGGTGATCGTGGAGGCCCCAGCACCCCAGAATGTGAGCCAGTTACATTCATTTCTGGGGCTACTTAACTACTATGGGAAGTTTATTCCAGACTTAGCAACATTGCTGAAGCCATTACATCAGTTGCTATGTCAAGGCAAAACATGGAAATGGGCTGAACTGTGCAACGAAGCTTTCGCCCAAGCAAAGAAAGCATTGCTGAAATCGAAGGTCCTGACACACGTCGACCCAAAGCTACCCATGCAGCTAGCATGTGATGCGTCACCATATGGTGTGGGAGCAGTCATATCCCACATTATGCCTTCTGGTGAAGAGAAACCTATCACCTTTGCATCACGCACCTTGAACAAGGCGGAGAGTAACTATGCACAGATTGAGCGCGAGGTCTTGGGAATCGTTTTTGGAATTCGAAAATTTCATCAGTACCTGTTTGGGAGAAGGTTCACACTCCTGACAGACCACCGTCCATTGACTTCAATCTTCAGGCACCACACCAGAATTTCATCTCTTGCTGCAAGCAGGATGCAAAGGTGGGCTTTACTGTTGTCAGGACACACATACGACATCAAATATCGCAAATCAGACGTGCACGGCAATGCAGACGGTCTCTCGAGGCTACCCTTGCCTGTTACTCCCGCAGAGCCTCGTCAGATAGACAGCTTCTACTTTAGACAAGTGGAGGGAGCACCTGTCACGGCAGTTCAGGTGCGAAGGTACACCCGCAACGATCCAGTCCTGTCTGAGGTAATGGACAATGTCATTCGAGGGAGAGCTATAGGAGATTCTCCTAGTTTGAAACCTTACGTTTCAAAAAAAAATGAGCTCTCCGTCCAGGCAGGTTGTCTTCTTTGGGGACACCGTGTCATCATTCCGCCATCTCTGAGGGAACCTATACTGCAACAACTTCATACAGGCCACAGTGGGATGGTTCGGGTGAAGGAAATGGCAAGAAGCTACTTCTGGTGGCCAGTTCTCGATGGACATATTGAGGAGAAAGCCAAAACATGTTCCCCATGTCAAACGGTCCGGAATATTCCACAGCTGGCAACCCTACACCCCTGGGATTGGCCTGCAGAAGTGTGGCAGCGAGTACATGTGGACTTCGCCGGTCCTTTCGAAGAGAAGATGTTTATGGAGGTTGTGGACGCTCGTAGCAAGTGGCCGGAGGTCGCTGTGATGAGGTCTACCGCGGCAGAGAAAGCAATTGAGAAACTTGGTGAGATGTTCAGCCGTTATGGCTCACCAGAACAACTCGTAAGTGACAACGGTCCACAATTTGTATCACAGGAGTTTGCAACCTTCCTGCATGTGAATGGTTTCCAACACATCAGGTCTGCGCCCTATCATCCCTCTACTAACGGCCTGGCAGAAAGGTTCGTGCAAACTTTGAATCATGCCTTGAAGGCATCGCAAGGTCAGGGCTCAATCCACCAACATCTGAACAGCTTCCTGTTGTCCTACAGGAACGAGCCGCATGCCAGATGCAAAACTTTCCCTGCTTCGCTCATGATGAAGAGGCAGTTGCGGACAAGTTTTGACTTACTCAAACCTCCAAGGGCAGAACAGGTTGTGCATTGTCAACAACAAGCTCAAGTTGAAAAGAGAGAGAAAAGAGCCAAGGAGAGACGGTTTCACCCTGGAGAGCACATCCTAGCTCGAAACTACAACACTGGACCGAAATGGGTTCCTGCTACGGTGATTGCGCAGACGGGCCCTGTGTCTTACATGGTTGAGACTGCTGAGGACATCGTCTGGAGAAGACACACAGATCAACTGTTGCTAGGAGCAGAGACAGCCACAGAGGCTCCAACGGCTGGTTGGCCTGAACTGTTTCCGGATGATACTGCAAACCAGCATCCTTTGCCACAGTGCTCTTCTCCAACACAGGAAGTCATAGAGACTGTTCTACCTGTGCAAACTCCTGACTTTCGACTGACACAGGCACCTTCTCTATCTAGGCCTGTGTCAATGCCAACTGCTGTGGAAGCCAGCGATGACCGCCGGTATCCTGTCAGAGAGCGGTGGCCTCAAAGACGCTTGGATCTGTAGGCTTAGTGACTTACCCACAAGACTGGGGCAGAATAAACCCCAGGGTAAAGTCAGGGTTTGAGGCAGTCTACCGCTACCCTTGGTTAGTTGAGTGCATTGAAAGTAACTTACCTGTTGAGGAATAATGTGGACCTTTCATTTAAGAGGGGAGGAATATGTTATGTATTGTGTGTTCTCCTCCCACCTGTGGTGGCGCTGTCACAGCAGATAAATGGTTGGGTGTTCTCTTGGTTAAGTTTAGCTCTCTTTGTTCGGAACTCTCCAGAACTTTCCTTTCCTTCCTGAATAAAGCACTTCATGTTTGAATCTCTGGGTTCTGAGTTCTAATTGTGTCTATGTAGAAAGGTACCGACACAACAAGGTCCAGCTCTCGCTTGAAGGAATTCAGCGAATCAGCATCCACCACACGAGATGGCAGCCTGTTCCAGAGGTCCACTGTTCTCTGGGAAAAGAATCACCTCCTGACATCTAACCTAGATCTGGCCTTACACAATTTAAAATTGTGACCTCTGGTCCTCCCAAACCTATTTAATTGGAACAAACTTTCAACTGGAACAAAATCTATTCCCTTCATCATGTTATAAACCTCAATCTACAAGGCACAAGTAAGGAGTGTGATGGAATACTCTCCACTTGCCTAGATGAGTGTAGCTCCAACAAACAACACTCAAGAAGCTCAACACCATCCAGGACAAAGCAGCCCGCTTGATTGGCATCACATCCACCAACTTAAACATTCACTCCCTCCACCACCAGTGTACCGTGGCTGCAGAGTGTGCCATCTACAAGATGCACTGCAGCAACTTGCCAAGGCTTCTTCAGCAGTACTTCCCAAACCCGTGACCTTTACCACCTAGAAGGACAAGGGCAGCAGACGCATGGGAACACCACCACCTCCAAGTTCCCCTCCAAGTCATACACCATCCTGACTTGGAAGTATATCGCCGATCCTTCTTCGTCGCTGGGTCAAAATCCTGGAACTTCCTCCCTAACAGCACTGTGGGAGTACCTTCACCACACAGACTGCAACGGTTCAAGGAGGCAACTCACCACCACCTTCTCAAGGGCAATTACAGATGGGCAATAAATGTTGGCCTTGCCAGCGATGGCCACATCCAATGAACGAATAATAAAAAATCAAATCACTCCTAAGCCTATGTTACTCTGAAGTGTAGCCTTCCAGCTCTTTTAGCCTATCTTGATAACGAAGATGCTTTATCCTGGGAATTAGTCTAGTGGCCCTCCTCTGCACCCTTTCCAAAGCCACCATATTGTAAGGTTTCGCAAGAATTTTGGAAAATTTCTACAGCCCCAAAGATTAATTTTGATTAAAGAAAACCTGGGTGGAATATACCTTAAAAACCCAGGCTATCAAAATGTCTGTCAGACCTCATGGCAGAAGACAAAAGACAGCCTGGCTGTATATCTTAAATCACTGGCTGACAAAAGGATTTGAAAACACCAGCCTGTGTGAAGTACTTGAAACTGTCAATCAACTGCAGTTTAGGAAGTTTCAACCGCAGGACAAAGGGGTTGAATGTTGACACAAAGGCTTAAGTACTTAAAACTGTCAATCAATTGCGGTTGGACTGACCACAGGACAATGGGTTTGTTTACAAACCACTTGAGTTGATGTTGACTGAACACTTAAGGATGTCTGAGACATTTTGTATTAAGCGCATACCAGTCATAAGGAAATGGGTAATACATTCAAAACCCATTACAGTCAATGGGGACAGTTTGGATCCCTTTTGTATAGCCCAGATACATCCGGATTTGGGCGCGAAGATTATGGCTCCCAATGGGGTATAAAGATAGCCTCTCAGGAAGCCATCTCTCTCTCTCTCTGCCACCTCACCTCCATGCTCTGCCTGCAAGAAGAACAACTCAGGAGCCCGCCCAAAGGAGTGGAATACCAGCAGTTACTTTAGAATTACTGGGGTATCTCCACTTCAGGGCGGTGAAGAATCTAAGACCGCAAGGGCACGGAGCTGGCGTTCACTGGTGAGCATAACATTTTCTGGCCCATTACAAGGCAACCTAGATAGGTATTAGAGGTGGGAGTTAAGGGGAATTTTGTTAAATTGTAATTTTAGTTAATTTTCTCTCGATGTGTCCGTTTTCTCCTCCCCTATTAAGTAAAAGTGTGCTGTACTAAGCAAAGGTGTGCTGTAGTAAGCAAAGGTGTGCTGTATTAAGTAAAATGCTGTATTGAGTAAAAATGTGTTGTATTAAGTAAAAGTCTGCTGTATTAAGCAAAAGAGTGCTGTACTAAGCAAAGGTGTGCTGTAGTAAGCAAAGGTGTGCTGCATTAAGTAAAAGTGCTGTATTAAGTAAAGGTGTGTTATATTCATTATTTTCGATTTATTTCTTTTATTTCAATAAATACTGGTCTTCTTTGCACCCAACCACAAGTCTCATTTTGTCTACATCACTACTGAATAAGTCCGGTGGTCAGAACCAGAAAAGGGGAGCGATTTGAAACCACATGGGGCTCTGGAGCAGCTCAGATACTTCTGACTGGCCAGCGACAATAACCCCAGTATATACCCCCCCTATTTCTACAATATCACCAAAACTGGACACAGTATTCCAAGTGAGGCCTGATCAATGTCTTGTACAAGGACAAAATATTATGTCTCGTCTTAAACTTAATTGTTCTACGAATGCACCCCAACACCTAATTTTCTCTAGCTTTCGCTTCACAGAATTGCTCATGTGTCTTTAGAAATGTATGCACTAGAATGCACAGATCTCTTTCGTTCTCCACCTTCCTTAATGCTTTTCCCTGAAGGGTGAATGAATGTTGAGCATTCGCCCCACCCACATGCAAAACACTGCACTTATCCAAATTAAACATAATTTGCCAGTCATTAGCCCAATCTCTCAACACATTAAGATCCACCTGAAACAGAATAACATTGTCTACAGTCCTAACATTCGCACAGATCTTAGTATCATCTGCAAATTTGCAGGTCATACCCCCAACACCTACATCCAGATCATTAATAAAAATAATAAAGAGCAACGGTCCCAACACCGATCCCTGTGGGACACCAAACAGATCCAAATCCATCTATTACTACTTTTTGCCTACATCCTGCCTGCCAGTTCTTAATCCAGCTCAATATATTACCGCTAATACCAAAGGCTTCAATCTTATAGAGAAGCCTCTTGTGCGATACCTTATCACAACGTCTACTGGGCTTCCCTCACCCAACAACTTCTAAACTTCTTCAAGAAATACAATTAGATTTGTAAGACATGACCTCCTTTCTACGAAGCCATGTCGGGTGTCCCTAATATGTCCCTCTCTATCCAAGCAATCATATATTGCATCCCTAATGATTCCCTCAAGCGTCTTTCCTATCACTGATGTCAAACTAATGGGTCTATAGTTACCCAGGTCTGTCTTGTCACCTTTGTTAAAGATGGGGACTACATTAGCCTCCTTCCAGTTTATGGGAACCATCCCAGAGTGCAGTGAGCTATTATAAATACGGGCTATGGGCTCGCATAGCACGTGCCCCATCTCCCTGAGGACCCTCAGGTGGATATCATTCGGATTGGCTGCTCTATCTATTTCCAAGTTCTTATTTTTTTCTAAAACAATGGGCTACAAATTCATCTCCTTAGCAACACTCCGTAGCGCCATGAAATGGTGATAAAATGGCCGCTGCCACTCTTTTGCCAGCTGGTGGGGTCCCGCGGCAGCCGCCATATTGCTCTCCCTCTTTGTGCTGCTGGTAACTGGCGGCACTCTGGGAAAAAAATGGCGCCATTGGTGACGTCAATCGGCGTGCAAAGCCGACTTAACGTCACTAACGCGAACTTCGACCCTAACGCTGAATTCAGCGCTGGGTCCTAAGCACGCCAGATTAACCTGGCATGCAAGCAGGCTGACAGTGGTGATGTCTGCAGCTCTTAAAGAGACACAGACATCATTCAGGTAAGTTAGAATTTAAGGGTTTGGACTGTTTTTTTAAAATTTTATTGAAGCGGCGGCTTGCTGCATTAGGTGTGAAAAGTTTTTTAAGTATGTAGGGGGTGCTGCTGGATGCTTGCAAGGGCTCGGATGGTAAATGAAGGCCTTTGAGAAGACAAAACATGCTGTGAACATTCAGCAGGTCACGCAACATCCGTGGAGAGAAAAACAGAGTTCACGTCTCAGGTCGACATGCTGCCTGACCAACTGAGTATTTCCAGCATTTTATTCTGTCATTCCACATTTACAGCATCCGCTTGCAGAGGGAAGAGGAGATGCAGAAGAGGAGGAAGCTGAAGAGGAGGAATCGGATGGAAGGATGCATCCCAGACAGCCCCTTTGTGGCTGGGATATCCCGGATAGAATCACCCGCCTGCGGTCCCATTGGCTGGGCAGGCTGCCTCTTCTTGTTGACCCGCATGCTGGGCAGGCTGCATTTCTTGGGTGTGTGAAATGAGGAAGGCACAAGGTGGAATTGTGCTGACGGAGGGCGGGAAACCTAGAGGTGCATGCCAGAACGAGGATAACGTACGAGGATACCGGCATCTTGTATCCTTTCAGCCCCGCCGCTGGCCAAGGGCTCAACCATGCCCCTGCCAAGAATGGCCTGCACCGTCTCCTCCAAGGGGGAGAGGTGAGGCTAGGAATGGGAGATATACCTCGTCATTGGTGCAGATTGTTGGTAGGTGAGTGATTGGGGGTCCTGCATTGAGCAGTGTGTGAGTCTAGTGATGCAGTTGGCAGGAGATGGCTTTTGAAGATGCATTCACTGACCTTGACCAGTGGTCTGAGGTCATGAAGCTTCTTTGGGCACTGGAGCAAGGTGGTGGGGGCGACACTGCTGGCAATGACAGCGACACTGCTGGCAGTGACGGCCTTAGTGATGTACTCCCACATCATTCTTTCTGGAGTGCCTCCTGGCCCCTGTGGGTAGAGGGTCGCTCTTGCAGTGTTGACCCTCTGCACAAAGTTGGAGTGTGCGTGTGAGACCCTCGGTTTCCCTTCTCTGGCTTGTTGAGCCATTTGTGTTAGTGCTGAGGCTGTTTTCCCATTTGTTGAGGTTAGGAAGGTAATTTAGCTTTAACAGCAGAATATTCACATTTGGAATTTCTTGTAAATGTTGAATATTTTTTAAATAGCAGAAAGGGCTGAAAAATGTATTGGTTCACTGCATTATATTTTGTATTGCTTCAGTGTGCATGGCCCCATTAATTCTCAGACCGCTTCATTGTCCACAATCAGGAGTATGGTAGATAGTGGTTATGTTACTGGACTAGTAATCCAGTGCCTGGACTAATGATCCAGAGACATGAGTTCAAATCGCAACATGGCAGCTGGGGAATTTAAATTCAATTAATTAAATAAATCTGGAATAAAAAGCTAGTATTAGTAATGGTGATCCCAAAACTATTGGATTGTCGTAAAAACCCATCTCATTCACTAGTGTCCTTTAGGGAAGGAAATCTGCTCTCCTTACCCGGTCTGGACTATATATGTGACTCCAGTCCCACAGCAATGTGGTTGACTCTTAACTCTGAAGCAAGCCACTCAGTTGTATTCAAGAAGGCAGCTCACAACCACCTTCTCAAGGGCAATTAGGGTTTGGGCAATAAATGCAAGTCTTGCTGGCGACGTCCACATGAATAAAAAAGAAAAATTCCCTGCGAGCTCCACAGCTTTGCTCACAGACACTGTGGGAAGCTGCAACACCAGACCTGGTCAGAAACGTTGTCCTGGATCCCTCCAGCAACCAGGACGGCGTTGCATGGAAGGTGAGAACTGCGCCATCTATCTCCATGTCCCCCAGACCAATTTCACTCAGTTAGTGTTGCGGCCATTTCCAGCGGCCGTTAACTGCAGTTGTCGGTGACACTGGCAACTTTGCTAACGAACACAAATTTTCCCCCTATATGTTCATCTTATTTACTAGTTTTATTATTAAAATCATTTAATTCTAATAGTTGAGCATCATCTTCAAAAGTGAAGACAGATGCAATGTATTCATTTAATACTCCTGCCATTCCCAGTGAGTCATTTGTAATCTGTCCTTAAACATCCTTCGATGGCTCAATACAGTCTTTGACAATTCTCTGACTCTTCATATAACTGAAAAAGCTTTTCCCATTACTTGCACAAATGTCTATGATCCTCTTTTCCATTAGCCTTTTAGCTGATCTAATAACAACCTTTGTTTTCTTTAGCTGTTCTTTGTACTCAACTCTGTTTAGTTGAGTATTAGATGCCTTTAAGTTGCTGACCAATGTTTTGCTGTCCATACAATGTAAATTTCCTGAATTAGCACAATTACCGTTGTAGTTAGTCATTCCATTAGCATTCATCTACCTATGCAAATCAGGATTCTTAGTGCTGGCTGGACCCTTGAGCATATCTTAAGACAACGAAGTGTCTTAGCTCAGTGCTAGCACTCTCACCTCTGAGTCAGAGGTTGAAGCTTCAAGCCGCACTCCAACAAACTTGAGCATATAATATAGGCTCGCATTTCAGTACAGTACTGAGGGAGTGCTGCACTGTCGGAGGTGCCGTCTTTTGGATGAGATATTAAACCGAAGCCCCGTCTGCCTTCTCAGGTATACATAAAAGATCCCATGGTACTATTTGAAGAAGAGCAGGGGAGTTATCCCCGGTGTCCTGGCCAATATTTATCCCACAACCAACACTTAAAAGAGATGATCTAGTCATTTATTTCACAGTGGTTTGTGGGATCTTGCTATGTACAAATTGGCTACCGCGTTTCCTACACGACAATAGTGTCTGTAAAGCGCTTTGGGATAACCTGAGGTCGTGAAAGGCGCTATAGAAATGCAAGTAAGTTGTTTCCTACGTTCTTTCCTTCCAACTTCAACTAGAAAAACTGTACATCTAAGAAGCAAGGCCACCTGTTTCACCAATGACAATGTAAACTTTTTAGAATAGTGGAGACATTAAGATTGATGTTTGTAGATCAGGAAATATTTATACGGAAATTTCCCTTATTAAATTAAATGAGTAGCATAGAGTCCATGAGAGGAGAGATCAGCAAGTTCTCAATCCCATATTGTAATGTCTATGCTGGGAATGTGCTGGAATTTAGCATTCCCCTCTTGTTTAACAACTGGATGGGCATCATGATTTTTCTGTGTAGGGCATGGGCACTCTTCAAAGCTGGAAAACCTCTGATCTATCATATCATGGATTCTGCCACACCCAGTTAGTCTTCCAGGAGAAAGTTCTGCATAAATGGCCCTCAAAAGCTATAGAGCAAACGCCAGAATATTCATCCATCCTTACTATTCAACCCTGGCTTACTACTGTCCACTACAGTAATTATGCTATAGCTGTATTATTAACTTTCCTCTCCTGCTCCAAATACGCTATTCTATATCCTATCTGCAGCCCCACGGTGCTGAAATCAATATTCATGACACTTTTCCTCAAACGCATTCTTTCCCACAACTTCAAAACTGTAACTCTTTCCCTCTTCAGCTTTCCCTTCCTCTCACAATCTACAGGCTTTTAAAACACAAGCTAAGTGTTGACTACTCACTATTTCTTTATTTATCTAATTTTCTTTCCATCTCGGGTCTTTTCTTCTTGCCAATCTTTTCCCCCTACCTCCACTCCGAAAGCCATCGACTCCTTGCTGTGGTACAGTTCCATGGGCATTTGGCAAACTCTGGCATTTACTGGGGAACATACTATAAATCTTGCCAGTGAGTGTTGGTATGCTATTGAATGATAGGGGAGGGGCCCAATCCTGCCCACACCCAGAGTTTATAGCTGCATGCTGTAATGATCAATAACATGTCATTCTGGCGTGGTACACTAGATGGAGCCGTAGAGTTGTATAGAGCTGTATATTTAGTTGTATGTGTTTAAGACTACACTATCCACGATGCACTAGGCTACCCAGAAAGCAGTAGTCAAGATGGCTGCCTCTACAGGATGCTGTACAAGTCCACATGGCATAAATAAATGTCTAGCTCTAAGGTAGCTGTTCATAATGCAAACGACTAGTTATTAATGAACATAACATGGTACCAGGATTGGTGAAGATCTGCTGAAAATTGTGAAAAGCGACATGGAGAATTTGAGGCCACCGGAGTTTTTGAAACTCATGGGAAATGTCGACTACAATTGGCGGACTTTCAAACAACAATTCGAACTCTACATCACTGCCATTGGGTTCGGTACGAAGCCAGATGCAAGGAAAATAGCGTTGCTGCTCACGGTTGCAGGCCCACAGGCGATAGAGGTATTTAATACATTTGTATTTAATCCAGAGGAGAACAGAGAAAATTTAGACGATGTGCTAAAGAAATTTGATACACATTGTTCTCCCAAAAAGAATGAGACCTATGAAAGATACGTGTTCCGTTCAAGGACACAGCGGCAAAATGAGACTTTTGATAGCTTTGTGACCGATCTGAAACTGAAAGCACAGACATGTAATTTCTCTGAGCTGAAAGCATCCATGATTCGTGACCAAATTGTGTTTGGTATCCGTGATAAAAAGGCCAGGGAACGCCTGTTGAGAGAAACCGAACTAACATTGGAAAATGCTGTGACAATATGCCAAGCCAGCGAGCTAGCTCAAAAGCATGCAAAGACTTTCAGTGAAATCAATAATGATGCGATTGTAGTAAGTGCTGCTGTCGGTGCTGTGTCCTACAAAGGGAAGAAACATGGGCAGAACAGAATGAAAAGCAATCGGAGGAAGGAATTTTTAATTGTAAACGCTGTGGTTACAAACACCAGTTAAGACAATGCCTAGCGTTTGGAAAAATGTGCACAAAATGTCATGGAAAGAATCACTTTGCCAAACAATGCTTTTCAAAAATGAAAACACAAGAAACTATCCAAGAGCAGATTGATGACAATGCTGCAACTAAATCTTGTCATTCACCACCAGAACAATCTCATGAAAACACATCAGACTTACCCATGCTGAGAAGACCCACACGTGTAGTAAAAAAAGCCTGATAGACTTTGTAGTGTATGTACCTTTAAGGGGAGAACTACTTTTTACAGCTCCTGTATACTGTAGTACCGCAGTGACCACACCTGTATATAACCCTGAGTAGGGATCTGTACTTTTAGTTTTAGAGCAACCCTCATCCAGTAAACACCTGTTGATTGTTCATCTGCAGTCTCTGTCGATTTATTGAAGGACACTCTATCTAAAGATACCCGGATTTAACAGTGGCGACGAGTGGATTCAAACCTACCTGCAACTCATCGCAGAGGAGGCTGTGGAGAGCTGGGCTTGGTCCTCCAGTCGCGACGATCCAGCGTAGCGGGCTGGCAGCAGGTACGGCACAGACCCTCCCCAGACAGTGGCGGCGGGAGCTGACCGACGGCACAGAAAAAGGCCGAGCAGCGTCGACGGGTAAGAGAGAGGGTAAAGCGCACAGTGCGCAGCCGGGGTTGAAGACCGAGCGGCATCAACGAGAGAAAGGAAAGTGCGGGAGACGCCATTTGGGCCACAGCAGAGAAGAAGGGAGAGCGCGGGAGACGCCATTTTGAGCCACAGTGGAGAAGAAGGGAGAGCGTGGGAAGAAAGGAAAGCGCGGGAGATGCCATTTTGAGCCAACGGAGAAGAAGGGAGAGCGCGGGATACGCCATTTTTAGCCAGTCTAACCACACCCAGGGATGCCGAAGAGTGGCAGTGTCACAGCGTTTGACAATGAAGTCGAAGATTGGGCGACATATGTAGAATGCATAGAAGTGTACTGCAAGGCGAATGAAGTGCCAGATGCCAGGAAAGCACTGGTATTGTTGAATTCCATGGGTGCAAAAACGTATGGCTTACTGCAAAACCTAGTAACCCCAGAGAAGCCAGTGGCAAAGGATTTTGAAAGCATAGTGGCAATCCTACAGGACCACTTAAACCCCACACCACTGCTGATAGCAGAAAGATTTAAGTTTCACAAAAGGAACCAGCATAAAGACGAAAGTAATGCTGAGTATTTAACGGAACTGCGCAAGCTATCGAAACACTGCCAGTTTGGAACGGGACTAGCAGATACTTTAAGGGACAAGTTTGTGTGTGGGCTTCAAAGTGAAGAACCCAGAAACGGCTTCTATCAGAAAAGGATCTTACACTGGACAAGGCTTTCAGCATGGCAGTATCATACGAAGCAGCCACATGGGGCGCTGCAGAGATACAACGGAGACCGCAAGAATATGACACACATGAAATGTCATATGGAGCAGTGAAGTGTTATCGCTGCGGCAGAACAACACACGACCATAAGGATTGTTGGTTCAAGGGCCAAGTGTGCAGACAGTGTGGAAAAGTAGGACACATAGCAAGAGTCTGCACATCGGGAAAGAAAACCAGCAGCAAGAAATCTCCACAGGAGAAGTACAAAAAGGTACATAAGGTGACGGAGAGTAGTTCAGACGAACAGAAAAGTGATACAGACTCCAAAAGCAAGGAGCTGGGTTGTCTGAAACTACATAATGTAATCAAAATGGAGGATCACCAAACTATCTGGGTCACGCTCAAGTTAGACGGAGTCCAAGTGAAAATGGAATTGGACACAGGATCAGCCCTAACAGTCATAAACCGAAGGGACTACAAGCGGCTATTCTCACATATACCCTTGAGAGATACAGAGATTGTCTTGAAGACGTACACGGGGCAAAAAGTCTGCCCCAAAGGAAAAATAAGGGTGAATGTGATATACAACGGCAAGGAAACACCAAAAATGGACCTATATGTATTGCCAGATGGAGGACCACCACTACTAGGGCGTGAATGGATCCGAAAGATACAGTTAGATTGGCATGCCATACAAGCACTGACGGTAGATGCCAAAAAGGATGATGACATCACACCTGGACGACTGTCAAAAATGCTAAATGACGCACAGGAAGTGTTCCAGGAGGGACTCGGAACACTAAAAGGCATAACAGCGACGATCAAAATAGAGGAAAATGCAAGCCCAAAGTTTTTTAAGGCCAGACCGGTGACTTTTGCGATCCGCCCAGTCGTCGAAGCAGAGCTGGAAGGCTTGGAACGTTCTGCAGTACTGTCCAAAGTGGACTGCAGCGAGTTGGCTACACCCATCGTTCCTGTAATGAAGAGGTCGTTGAGTAATACGTTTGGGGAACCAAAGAAGGTTCGCATCTGTGGGGACTTTAAGGTGACAGTGAACCCAGTCCTTCACACGGTACAATATCCGCTTCCGCGGATTGAAGATATTTTCGCCTCGCTATCTGGAGGAAAACGCTTCACTAAGATTGATCTGGCCCAGGCGTACCTGCAAATGGAGGTAGAAGAAGCCTCAAAACATTACCTCACGATCAACACTCACAAAGGTCTCTACCAATACAACCGGCTGGTGTTCGGGGTAGCATCAGCTCCGGCTATTTGGCAAAGGGCAATGGATCAAGTCCTGCAAGGGATTCCAGGGATCCAGTGCTATTTGGATGACATCCTGGTCACGGGCGAAAATGACAGTGATCACCTCGCCAACCTGGAGCAGGTGCTCACTAGATTGAAGGAATATGGGCTCCGAGCTAATCGCCACAAATGCGAGTTTTTCCAGAAGCAGATCTCGTATTGTGGCCATGTTATTGATGACAAGGGGTTACATAAGTCCTCTGAAAAGATTGAGGCAGTAGTCAAGGCTCCAGCACCGGAAAATGTGTCACAACTGAGGTCTTTCCTCAGGCTGGTGAACTACTACCATAAGTTCTTGCCGAATTTGTCTACAGTACTACACCCACTGAACACCCTACTGCAAACGGGGGTACCATGGAAGTGGAATGACGAATGTAAACGAGCTTTCCAGAAGTGCAAAGAATTGATCACATCAAAAGAGGTGTTGGCTCATTTCAACCCAGCACTACCAATTCGGTTGGCGTGTGATGCATCACCCTATGGTATTGGAGCGGTGCTGTCGCACAAATTCCCGGACGGCTCGGAGAGGCCAGTAGCCTTTGCGTCTCGGTCACTAACCTCAGCCGAGCATAACTAGGCCCAGGTTGACAGGGAGGCCCTCAGCCTAGTGTGGGGAGTGAAAAAGTTCAACCACTATCTGCACGGGCAGAAGTTCACCTTGCTGACCGACCATCAACCACTTGTCTCAATCTTTAATCCAAAGAAGGGCGTTCCAGTGATGACTGCGCAACGGCTACAAAGATGGTCCCTTTTTCTAGGGGCGAACCAATATGAAATAGAGTATAAGGGCGCGAAACAGCATGGAAACGCTGATGAGCTATCACGCCTGCCACTGCCTACTGCGGAGGAAGCACCAGCAGTGGACCCTGTTGAAATATTTTATTCGACTATGATTGAACGCTTGCCAGTAACTAATGCGGATATAGAGAAGGAGACCCGAAATGACCCGACACTGTCTCGGGTATATGACTTGACGGTGAAGGGATGGCCAACACATGGCGACTCACTGTTGCCAGCATTCTCATCCAGAAGAGAACAGCTGTCAGTATGCCAGGCGACCTTGATGTGTGGATCCCGAGTGGTAATTCCACCCAAGTTAAGGGAGAGAGTGCTCAATGAGCTTCACGAAGGCCATCTGGGAGGGGTGAAAATGAAAAGCCTTGCTAGGGCTTATGTGTGGTGGTCGGGGATGGATCAGCAAATCGAGGACCTGACAAAGAGCTGCTCAGGATGCCAGGTCCAAAATGCACCACCACATGCCCCTCTACACCCATGGGAGTGGCCCTCCTCTCCATGGCAACGGGTGCATATTGACTTTGCTGGTCCATTCATGGACTCAATGTTTTTAATAGCCATGGATGCGCACTCAAAATGGCCTGAGGTGATCAAAATGTCCTCCACCACCACGGAGAAAACGATTGCAGTCCTACGGACCATATTTGCCAGGAACCGCTTGCCAGAGCAGATTTGCTCTGATAACGGACCACAGTTTGTGTCCGAAGAGTTTCGGAAATTTATGAAAAGGAATGGGGTAAGGCATTACACATCCGCCCCGTATCATCCAGCCACAAATGGATTGGCTGAGAGGTTCGTACAAACCTTTAAAAAGGCAGTAAGGGCCATGTGCGATGACGACATTCCACTGCAGCATAAGGTGGACAATTTCCTGTTAGCCTACAGAAATGCGACACATGCAGTTACCAACCAGACCCTGGCCATGATGTTCTTTAACCGAAGGTTGAGATCTCGTCTGGATTTGCTCAGACCAAATGTACGAAGAAATGTTGAGAATAAGCAATTCCAGCACATCAATGAGAAGCCAACAAGGAGCTTCAATGTAGGGCAACCAGTCTTGGCCCGCGACTACCGAACAGAGAAATGGTAACCAGGAACGATATGCACACGGCAGGGGCCACTAATGTACACAGTGGATGTTGGGGAGAACATTGTGAGATGCCATGTCGACCAGATCCTAGCGTCACAGGAACGAGTCAACCCATGTCTCGAGTACCTGGTGATGAACCCGACATACAGGTAGCATCTACCCCAGAAACAGTAGCATCGGAAGCTGATGAATCAACCGACGACAGGGGGCCAGAATCGCCTCTGCACCAAGAGCAAGACACTCAGGAAAGGCGCTATCCAGAAAGGATCAGGAAGCCGCCCCAAAGACTGAATTTATAAATGGACTATTTTCAGTTAATGTTGCATGTTAAAAGTGTTAATTGTTAAATGAATGTTATGGTACTGTTAATCTAAAAGTGACAATATGCCAAGCCAGCGAGCTAGCTCAAAAGCATGCGAAGACTTTCAGTGAAATCAATAATGATGCGATTGTAGTAAGTGCTGCTGTTGGTGCTGTGTCCTACAAAGGGAAGAAACATGGGCAGAACAGAAATGAAAAGCAATCGGAGGAAGGAATTTTTAATTGTAAACGCTGTGGTTACAAACACCAGTTAAGACAATGCCTAGCATTTGGAAAAATGTGCACAAAATGTCATGGAAAGAATCACTTTGCCAAACAATGCTTTTCAAAAATGAAAACACAAGAAACTATCCAAGAGCAGATTGATGACAATGCCGCAACTAAATCTTGTCATTCACCACCAGAACAATCTCATGAAAACACATCAGACTTACCCATGCTGAGAAGACCCACACGTGTAGTAAAAAAAGCCTGATAGACTTTGTAGTGTATGTACCTTTAAGGGGAGAACTACTTTTTACAGCTCCTGTATACTGTAGTACCGGCAGTGACCACACCTGTATATAACCCTGAGTAGGGATCTGTACTTTTAGTTTTAGAGCAACCCTCATCCAGTAAACACCTGTTGATTGTTCCTCTGCAGTCTCTGTCGATTTATTGAAGGACACTCTACCTAAAGATACCCGGATTTAACAGACTTAATCTTTGAGTACAAAGAAAAACTATATTGAAAATGTATTGACTGTTGTGAAAATGTTTATGTTTATAGAGCACTAACAAAGTGTTACTGATATCATCTTTATCGTTTTTCTTGAAAGTTGATTGATATTGATTTTGTTAAATTCAAAGAAAGGGGGATATAATGATCAATAACATGTCATTCTGGAGTGGTACACTAGATGGAGCCGTAGAGCTGTATAGAGCTGTATATTTAGTTGTATGTGTTTAAGACTACACTACCCATGATGGACTAGGCTACCCAGAAAACAGTAGTCAAGATGGCTGCCTCTACAGGATGCTGTACAAGTCCACATGGCATAAATAAATGTCTAGCTCTAAGCTAGCTGTTCATAATACAAACGACTAGTTATTAATGAACATAACACACGCTTCCAACAGGAATGGAAGGATAGCGAATAGAAGCAGGCCAACTTTATCCTCCCCAACTCACAGATGTTGAGGAGAGCACCCCTACCGCTGCCCTGGCTGCAGCTTGTTAACTCAGCAGTAATTGGTGCTTGAGCCTGGGCTTTCCTGGTCTACATGGCTCAGCTACTCATTAGATAAACTACCTGATCCATCAGAAGAAGCTACTTCCATCCTGTCTTTCACCATGAGATAATGATTTTACAGTTGTATCATGAACTATCCTACTCTGAATACAACAATTAAAATCAGGGCAGGAGTAATGAGGGATGGAAGTAGAAATGGGAGAGAAAAGCATCAATATAAATGAAAAACGTTGCAAATGGCCAGAAAAGTAAAAGTCCATGGGATCCAAGGGAATGTGGCAAGTTGGATTCAAAATTGGCTCAGTGGCAGGAAGCAAAGGGTAATGGTCAACGGGTGTTTTTGTGACTGGAAGGCTGTTTCCAGTGGGGTTCCGCAAGGCTTAGTACTGGGTCCCTTGCTTTTTGCGGTATATATCAATGAGTTAGACTTCATTGTAGGGGGCATGATTAAGAAGTTTGCAAATGATACAAAATTTGGCCATGTGAGGAAGGAAGCTGTCGACTGCAGGAGGATATAAATGGATTGGTCAGGTGGGCAGAAAAGTGGCAAATGGAATTCAATCCAGAGAAATATGAGATAATGCATTTGGGGAGGGCTAACAAGGAATGGGAATACACAATAAATGGTAGGATACTGAGAAGCGTAGAGGAACAGAGGGACCTTAGAGTGCATGTCCACTGATCCCTGAAGATAGCAGGGCAGGTAGATAAGGTGGTTAAGAAGCCATACGTGATACTTATCTTTATTAGCCGAGGCTTAGGATATAAGAGCAGGGAGGTTATGCTTGAATTGTATAAAACACTAGTAAGGCCACAGGTAGAGTATTGCATACAGTTCTGGTCAGCACATTACAGGAAGGATGTGATTGCACTAGAGAGGGTACAGAGGAGATTTATGAGGATCTTGCCTGGGCTGGGGGAATTTTAGCTATGAGGAAAGATTGGCTAGGCTGGGGTTGTTTTCTTTGGAACAGAGGAGGCTGAGGGGAGACTTAATTGAGGTGTATAAAATTATGACGGGCCTAGATAGAGTGGATAGGAAGGACCTATTTCCCTTAGCAGAGGGGACAATAACCATGGGACATAGATTTAAAGTAATTGGTAGAAAGATTAGAGGGGAGTTGAGGTGAACTTTTTTCACCCAGAGGGTTGTGGGGATCTGGAATGCACTGCCTGAAAGGGCGGTAGAGGCAGAAACCCTAACCGCCTTTAAAAAGTACTTGAATATGCACTTGTAGTACCGTAACCTACAGGGCTATGGACCAAGAGCTGGAAAGTGGGATTAGGCTAGATAGTTCTTTTTCAGCCAGCACAGACACAATGGGCCGAATGGCCTCCTTCTGCGCCGTAAATTTCTCTGATTCTATAATTCTATGAGGGAAGAGCTCACCAATATGGCAGCTGGTATGTAACTCCCCGATTCGCAAAGCCCAAAAGTTATGGTGATACCTTATGTAAAAATAACTCTCACTGATATCTAGCAAATGTGAGTAAATATGAAGCAGGAATACATTCTTGTGTGCAGGGGAAAACATGCCTGGCCAGACTAGCTTAACCAAATACAAATGAGAACGGAACCCCAAAGAACACCCTGCAGAAGTAAATGCTGAAAGAAACCCTCACCCCCAAGGCCAGTGAGTGGCAATGAGAATGAACTTACACTTGGATTTACAAGGCACCTGTAATTCATGGAATATAAGTGTTTTCCTCTGAAGGCTGTCATGATTTGGGGCAGATGGTCTGAGAGACACATGTGAACAAGTGATTACTCCCAGTACAACCAGAAAGCTTGCAATCTGATAGAACACATGTCTGGCCTGCTGTTGCTGCTGGGCTCTGTCTGTGGTGTACAAATTGAATGACCTGTTATTCTGGCAAAGAATAGCTGTCACCTGAGACTCAGAATACCAAATGGATTGTTGGCTGATACCAGATAGACCCTCTTTTCCTACAGATTTCTCAAATGAATCAAAGGCATAAGAGAGCAATACTGCAGATTCTGCTCAAAGATACAGGCTGTGCAGAACCTCTGGCGTACCTTGACTCCGGTTCCTGCACACCCGAATCTACCTGATATTCAGTGGCTGCACTGCTCAAGTAAAAAAAAGTCAGCATCAGAAAACCCTTTCATGTCGTCTTCCATCTTGTTTCATCAGCTAAGGCTGGGTCATTCTATTGGAAACGTGCCAATGCCAACACTGTGTGACTTTTATAGTGTTTGGTAATAATTTCAGAATCTGGAGGCTGATCCAGTTCTATGTGCTGCAATTTAATATTTTTTGCAGGTCTGCAGAGGTCTGTGAACTCAGCCTGCATGTTAATTTTTTTTAAATTCATTCCTGGGATGTGGGCATCGCTGGCAAGGCCAGCATTTATTGCCCATCCCTACTTGCCCTTGAAAAGGTGCTGGTGAGATGCCTTCTTGAACCACTGCGGCCTGTGTGGCAAAGGTACTCCCGCAGTGCTGTTAGGGAGGGAGTTCCAGGATTTTGACCCAACGACAATGAAGGAACAGCGATATATTTCCAAGTCAGGATGGTGTATGACTTGGAGGGGAACTTGCAGGTGATGGTGTTCCCATGCGCCTGCTGCCCTTGTCCTTCTAGGTGGTAGAGGTCACGGGTTTGGGAGGTGCTGCTGAAGAAGCCTTGGTGAGTTGCTGCAGTGCATCTTGTAGATGGTATACACTGCAGTCACAGTACGCCGGTGGTGGAGGGAGGGAGTGTTTAAGGTGGTGGATGGGGTGCCGATTGAGCGGACTGCTGAGTCTTGGATGGTGTCGAGCTTCTTGAGTGTTGTTCGAGCTGCACTCATCCAGGCAAGTGGAGAGTATTCCATCACACTCCTGACTTCTGCCTTGTAGATGGTGGAAAGGCTTTGGGGAGTCAGGAGGTGAGACACTTGCCGCAGAATACCCAGCCCCTGACCTACTCTTGTTGCCACAGTATTTATGTGGCTGGTCCAGTTAAGTTTCTGGTCAATGGTGAACTCCAGGATGTTGATGATGGGGATTTAGCAATGGTAATGCCGTTGAATGTCAAGGGGTGGTGGTTAGACGCTCGTTTGTTGGAGATAGTCATTGCCTGGCACTTGTGTGGCACAAATGTTACCTGCCACTTATCAGCCCAAGTTAATTACATGGATCCGCCCAAAAAAATGTCAAATGGAACAAACCGTCAACTGGAACACAATCTGTTCCCTTCATCATCTTATAAACCTCAATCAGATCACCTCTAAGTCTACCCTTCTCTAAAGTGTAGAGTTCTAGCTCTTTTAGCTTATATCTTGATAACTAAGATGCTTTAAACTGGAAATTAGTCTCGTGGCCCTTTACTGCACCTTTTCCAAAGCCTCAATATCACCCACCATGTGAGGAGACCAAAACTGGACATGGTATTCTAACTGAGGCCTGACCAAGGTCTTGTACAAGGACAAAATAGCATACTTTGTCTTGTGCTTAATTGTCCTATAAATGTACCTTATTCGCTCTAGCTATCGCTTCACGGCATTGCTCATCAACCTTTAGAGATCTATGCACTAAAATGCTCGTATCTCTTTCTTTTTCTACCTGCTTTAATACTTTTCCCTGAAGGGGTTTGTATGTTCAGCATTCACGCTGCCCACATGCATAACACTGCACTTTTCCAAGTTAAACATCATTTACCAGTCACAAGCCCAATCCCCCAACACATCGAGATCCGTCTGAAGCAGTCGAGCATCGTCTACAGTTCAAATGCTCACACAGATCATCTGCAACCTTGCAAATCATGCCCTCAACACCTACATCTAGATCATTAATAAAAATAGTCTTGGGTAGGAGTGGAGGTGAGCAATATTACGGAGGTGGACAGCCATTCTGCTGGAGAGCATATGGGGCTGGAAGCTCAGCTGTGTGGGCTGTAGACCACTCTTACAGAGTTGTGCTTATCCACAGAGATTAAACAATGGGAAACAATGGAGTGCCCGCTTTTGAAATGCCTAATGTGCAACTAACAAACTCTTAAATCGTTCATTGCTTATTCTCATCATATATAACACAACAAAGTAGAAACCGCAAAAATATTGTTTTTTAACTCTAACCACCCCTCTTCTTCAGAGGGCTTTAATCTTTCTTGAAGGTGTAGCTGGTATTGGGAATTAATCTTTTTGTGGTCATTAAGGATAGCAGTGATGGGGATGGAACATTTTTCCCACTTTTTGGCATTCAAGTACTCCAAAGTCAAGTATGAAATGGGTTAGATCAGGGTAAGGACAAAAGCATTACTGCCCTCAAATGAAATGGGGCACTCTTGACTGTACCATTCTTTTACCACCATTAGGAACTGAGTCCAAGGTCACATCGCTTAGGAATCTTCGATGACAGAGACAGGATTTGTCCCAAGGTGCTGGTAGCAAACCTTTTGAATGATGTAAGCAAGTTTGTTAACATGGGCTGTTAACACAAAACTAGAGGACCCAGGTTTATAATAAATACGTCTTAAGCAGTTCTGCGGTCAGAAGAAATGTTTCCTTTTGCCGAAAGAGTAGTAGGGAAGTGGAGCAGACTCCCAGATTCTTCAAAAGGAAGTTGAACAAATATATGTTTGGGAACAAAACTGTAGCTCACAGGGATAGATACAGACTGAGATGATCAAAAGAGGCTAATAGGGTGAGCAGAATGGGTGGCAGAATCAGTTCACTGAAGAAAAAACGGAAATTTATACATTTTTGAAGTAAGATTACATGGGGGGGCGGGGGATACGCATTAAATGCTAAGATTTTAAATGGAGTAGAAGCACAGAATGACCTTGGTTTGCAGGTACATGGTACATTGTAGCTCAAGGAGATAAGACCATAAAAAAGGTCAATGGAATCTTGGGTTTTGTATCCAGAGGCATAGGACTGGAATTTCCTCTGCTATATCATCCCAAATTAAGCGATATAGCGGTGGAGAATGGGGGAAGGTTGAGTGGGGAAGTCTACCTCTGCACCCCATCCCAAACTCAGGTTTCCTCCCCCAACCCCAGAAGAGAAGGCTTCTGGCTGCCCCTTCACTTCTCCATTGTATATAAATGTAGGGAGGTGGGCCCTATCAAGCTGCCCAATTTCTCTGCTTTCCCCTGCTACTACTGTCAATAACACAGGCCACCAGAAGAGAGCTGGCCATAGGTCCTGGGAAAGCTGTGGAACACCCACTGAAGTCCCTACTGGAGGGCGAAGGCCCAGTAATAAGTACCTCTCCCTCTCCTCAAGCTCCAAAACGTACCTTGTTATAGGCCTTGGTCCTGTCTGAGACCTAAAACACAATCTGGAGGCTGATCTTCAGGTCGTTTCTGGCCCTTTAAAGTGGCTCCCATCTCCTCAGATGCTGCAGCAACTTTCCTGCATCACCTGCAGAACCACCTGCATTTTCCTTGTTTACAGTGGGAGGCTCCTCTTTCTGGCGAAGACCATATCAAGAGCCTGCCCTGCATATTTAATTGTCTCCAACCCAAGGAATTGGGTCAGCATTATGCTGGTATTTGGGAGGTGGACAGATGTCCAACTCTACCCTCCTAGAATGGGTCAAAAGAAATACACTCAATAGAATAAAAAAGGAAGGAGGCAAAGATGAACATGTACAAAACCTTAGTGAGGCTGCAGTTGGAGAATTGTGTGCAATTTCAGGCACCTCATTACTGGAAGGATATAAATGCAATGGAAAATGTGCAGTTTAGATTCACTTGGCTGTTATAAGGAATGAAGGGTTATAATCCTGAGGGATTTTTTTCACCAGAGTTAAGAAGGTTAAGCGGTGACCTGTTGAGGTCTTCAAGATTATGAAGGGTTATGGTAAGGTAAATATTGAAAGATTGTTTCCACTGGTCAGCAAGAGGGCATAAATTTAAGATAATTGGGGAAAAAAACAAAATGGGAGGTTATTAAAAATTTCTTTACACAGAGGATGATTAGAATTTAGAATGATCTGCCAGGAACCAATGTTGAAGTAAAGTCTGTAAATTCATTTAAAAGAGAATTAAATAGTCGCTTGAAAGAGAGGATTATTAAAGGGTATGGGGAGTTTTTTTTATTCGCTTATGGGATCTGGGCCTCGCCGGCAAGGCCAGCATTTATTGCCTATTTCTAATTGCCCTTGAGAATGTGGTGGTGAGCTGCCTTCTTGAACTGCTGCAGTCCGTGTGGTGAAGGTACTCAGTTAGGTGCTGTTAGGTAGGGAGTTCCAGGATTTTGACCCAGCGACGATGAAGGATCGGCGATATACTTATAAGTCAGGATGGTGTGTGACATGGAGGGGAACTTGGAGGTGGTGGTGTTCCCATATGCCTGCTGCCCTTGTCCTTCTAGGTGGAAGCGGTCGCGGATTTGGGAGGTGCTGCCGAAGAAGCCTTGGCAAGTTGCTGCAGTGCATCTTGTAGATGGTACACACTGCAGCCATGGTACGTCGGTGGTGGAGGGAGTGAATGTTTAAGTTGGTGGATGTGGTGCCAATCAAATGGGTTGCTTTGTCCTGGATGGTGTCGAGCTTCCTGAGTGTTGTTGGAGCTGCACTCATCCAGGCAAGTGGAGAGTATTCCATCACACTCCTTACTTGTGCCTTGTAGATGGTGGAAAGGCTTTAGGGAGTCAGGAGGTAAGACACTCACCGCAGAATACCTAGCCTCTAACCTGCTCTTGTTGCCACAGTATTTATGTGGCTGGTCCAGTTAAGTGTAATGATCAATAACATGTCATTCTAGAATAGTGCACTAGGTGGAGCTATAGAGCTGTAGAGCTGTATACTGCTGTGTGTTTAGTTGAATGTGTTTAAGACTACGCTACCCACGATGCACTAGGCTACCCAGAAAGCAGTAGTCAAGATGGCTGCCTCTACAGGATGCTGTACAAGTCCACATGGCATAAATAAATGTCTAGCTCTAAGCTAGTTGTTCATAATGCAAACGACTAGTTATTAATGAACATAACATGGTACCAGGATTGGTGAAGATCTGCTCAAAATTGTGAAACGCGACATGGAGAATTTGAAGCCACCGGAGTTTTTGAATCTCACAGGAAATGTCGACTACAATTGGCGGACTTTCAAACAACAATTCGAACTCTACATTGCTGCCATCGGGTTCGGTACGAAGCCAGATGCAAGGAAAATAGCATTGCTGCTCATGGTTGCAGGCCCACAGGTGATAGAGGTATTTAATACATTTGTATTTAATCCAGAGGAGAACAGAGAAAATTTAGACGATGTGCTAAAGAAATTTGATACACATTGTTCTCCTAAAAAGAATGAGACCTATGAAAGATATGTGTTCTGTTCAAGGACACAGCAGCAAAATGAGGCTTTTGATAGCTTTTTGACTGATCTGAAACTGAAAGCACAGACATGTAATTTCTCTGAGCTGAAATCATCCATGATTCATGATCAGATTGTATTTGGTATTCAGGATAAAAAGGTCAGGGAACATCTGTTGAGAGAAACCGAACTGACATTGGAAAATGCTGTGAAAATATGCCAAGCCAGTGAGCTAGCTCGACAGCACGCGAAGACTTTCAGTGAAATCAATAATGATGCGTTTGTAGTAAGTGCTGCTGTCGGTGCTGTGTCCTACAAAGGGAAGAAACATGGGCAGAACAGAAATGAAAAGCAATCGGAGGAAGGAATTTTTAATTGTAAACGCTGTGGTTACAAACACCAGTTAAAACAATGCCCAGCATTTGAAAAAATGTGCACAAAATGTCATGGAAAGAATCACTTTGCCAAACAATGCTTTTCAAAAGTAACAACAAAAAAAGGGCAACAAGTCAATATGATTGAGGACACTGATTTAAGTGAGACATTTTTTGTAGGAATGGTGTCATGTGACAATATAGAAAAGGATACAGAAAATGTGCAGCCCTCAGGAATAAACAATGCTGAACATAACGTCAATGCAGTAAAAGAGGACAAATGGATGATCCCACTGCAGGTAAATGAAGCATTAGTTACATTGAAACTAGACACTGGGGCAAAAGCAAACTTAATCAGTATGAGTGACATTAAAAACATGAAAGAAAAGCCCAAAATACAGAAAAAGTCAGTACTATTGAAGAGCTATAATGGACAGAAAATAGATAGCTTAGGTGTATGCAGGCTTCAAGTGACAGTCAAAGACAAAGTGCATTATCTCATGTTTTCTGTTGTGGCTGAAGGACTTGATTCACTACTAGGTGACAAAGCTTGTGAAGACTTAGAACTGGTCAAGAGAGTCTGCAGTATAAACTGTGCCATAAGCAGACCAGATGAATCGGTGGATTCTGTAGTAAATAATTTCCAGGATGTGTTCAAACGATTTGGAGTTCTACCATTCACTTACAAGATCCAGCTAAAGGAGGATGCTCAGCCAGTGGTACATGCTCCACGAAGAGTTCCAGCACCCCTGCGTGACCGGCTCAAGAAAGAACTGGACAGAATGACCACACTAGGAGTCATCAGGAAAGTCGAAGAGCCAACAGACTGCGTTAACTCCATGGTATGTGTAAAGAAAAAGAACAATGATCTAAAAATATGCATGGATCCAAAGGACTTAAATGCAAACATAAAATGTGAACACTACCAGATTCCCAAGCGAGAAGAAATCACCAGTGAAGTGTCAGGTGCCAGATACTTTACAAAGCTCGATGCCTCACAAGGATTTTGGCAACTAAAACTGGGTGAAGAGAGCACCAAATACTGTACCTTCAACACACCATTTGGCAGGTATTGTTTCCTCAGAATGCCTTTCGGGATAATATCTGCATCTGAAATCTTTCATAGAGCAATGGAACACATAAGTGAAGGTCTGGAAGGAGTCCGGGTCTATGTTGATGACATCATCATCTGGGGCTCCACACTGAAAGAACACAATGAGAGACTGACTAAAGTGCTACAGAGCATACGCCGGAATGGACTGAAGCTCAACAAAGCCAAGTGTCAGTTTGGCATCCAGGAAGTCACTTTCCTAGGAGATATTCTATCTGGTAAAGGAATAGAGCCAGATATGGAAAAAGTAAACGCCATACTCAAAATGCCCCGACCCACTGACAGAAAAGGAGTACTACGCACCATGGGGATGATAAACTTCATTGGAAAGTTCATTCCTAACTTTTCAGCCAAGACAACCTGTCTGCGAGACCAGCTACATACAGCAAATGCGTTCGCATGGACAGAAAGACATGAACAAGAGTGGATAACCTCAAAACAGTGCTGACAACCACACCTGTACTCACTTTCTTTGACCCAACAAAGAGAATCAAAGTGTCAACGGATGCATCAAAAGATGGCCTAGGCGCAGTCTTGCTACAAGCCGAGGGTGAAGATTGGAAGCCTGTTGCCTATGCCTCCAGGTCTATGACTGATTCTGAGTGTCGATACGCCCAGATTGAAAAGGAATGTCTAGTCTTGGTAGTTGGACTAGAAAAGTTTCATGGCTACATATATGGACTTCCCACCTTCACAGTTGAGACAGACCACAGCCCACTGGTTGCCATCATAAAAAAACAATCTGAATGAGATGTCTGCAAGGATTCAACGACTCATGATGAAGCTGCAAAGATATGACTTTGAACTGATCTGCACACCAGGCAAATACATAGTGTTAGCAGATGCACTATTCCGAGCACCCACAATGAGTCATGTGAGCTCTACTGAAGAAGACGTGAATGTTCATGTGAGTATGGTCACTGCTGCGCTGCCTGTGTCAGACACAAAATCAAAGCAAATAGCAGAAGAAACAATAAAAGATACAGTGTTACAAACAGTAATAGAGAACATTCATCATGGTTGGCCAAAAGGTTCTTGTCCAAAATACTTTCACATAAGGTCAGAATTGAGTGTCACAAGTGGACTATTACTAAAACAGAACAGAATAGTCATTCCACAGGCTCTACATCAAGACATGCTCAAAAGGATTCATGAGGGACACCTCGGAATTGAAAAATGCAAAAGGAGAGCAAGAGACACTGTTTATTGGCCTGGCATAAATGAGGACATTGAGAACATGATAGGCAAATGTGAGACACGTCAGAAACACCAAAACAAACAAACAAAGGAACCAATGATAGTAGCTGACCTACCAACAGCACCATGGCAAAAGTTTGGTATGGACCTCTTTCATTTGGATGGTAAAGAATATCTAATAGTGATTGACTACTATTCTAACTATCCTGAGATGGCACTGCTCTCAAGCACATCAGCAAGCAGTGTCATAATGCATGTGAAATCCATCTTCGCCAGACATGGAATTCCCAGGATTGCCATTAGTGACAATGGTCCGTGCTTCAACTGTAAGGAGTGGCAACAGTTTGCAGCACAGTATGACTTTCAGCACATCACATCCAGTCCTTTGTATGCTCAGTCAAATGGTAAGGCAGAGAAAGGTGTTCAAGTTCTCAAGCAGCTACTGAAGAAAGCGACAGAAAGCAAGTCTGATCCTTATCTCGCCCTGCTGAGCTACCGAGCCTCACCTTTAGACTCTGGTTCTTCACCTGCTGAACTACTAATGGGTCGCAAGTTGCGCACCACGCTACCCTGCTGTGCAAAAGAAAAGCAAAGTAAGGAACAAAGACAGAGACTTCGGCCTAGAAATTCACTAGCCTTAGCGCCGCTTTTGAGGCGCTAGAGGGACTAGCGCCAGAGTTATGGCCAGTTAAAAAATTCCCTGGGGCCCTAAATCGGCGTTGCACCGGTAGCGCTGCGCCGGCACCGATGACGTCATCGGTGTGCGCAGCGTCCCGGTTGCCGTGGTAACCCGCCCGAACTCCGAAATTGAGTTGCGGCCGCCTCGCCCGTGGCAGCCGCAAGCAACGTTCTGGCAGAGGTGCCTTACTCCAGTTTGCGCCGGCGCATTAAAGGCCCCGCGGCGGCCGGCCACTTTCCCGCCGGCCGCCTGCCCGCAGCTCCCTCCCCGGACTTCTCCCCCCCCCCCCCCCCGGAACAGATGCAAGCCCGGCACTTGTCCGAGGTGCCGGGCTCATTTTTAAGCTGATTTGCGCGGGCCGCGGCCGGGTGCAGGCAGCTCCTCCTTAACGGGAGGAGGAGGCCTGCACGTCCCCAGCCTGCCGCACTGCATCGGGTGCCGCAGCGCCAGAATTGCGGCGCGAAACGGCAGTTAGCGCCGATGTACCGCCGCAAAGACCCTTCAGTAGCGCCGGCAGCCGTTTGGGCGCGGCGCCACTGAATTTTTGGCGCGCGCAGGGGACTTAGCGCCGGCACTAACTTCCGGCGCTAAAGCCCTGGCTAAGCCAAAACCCAATTTCTAGGCCACCAACTGTTAAAGCTGAAACAGAAATCATACTATGACAAGTCATCCAAAACTCTAAAACCATTGACAAGGGATGATGTTGTCAGGATTGAGGATCCAGATGCATGGAACAGGAAAGCTACAGTTCTTGAGGAAGTACGACCAAGGTCATACACTGTTAAAACTGAGGAAGGATAGATTCTCAGGACGAACCGCTGTTCCCTCCTAAAAACACAAGAAACTATCCAAGAGCAGATTGATGACAATGCCGCAACTGAATCTTGTCAATAACCACCAGAACAATCTCATGCAAACACATCAGACTTACCCGTGCTGAGAAGATCCACACGTGAAGTAAAAAAGCCTGATAGACTTAATCTTTGAGTATAAAGTAAAGCTTTGAAAATGTTTATGTTTATAGAGCACTAGCAAAAGTGTTACTGATATCATCTTTATCATTTTTCTTGAAAGTTAATTGACATTGATTGATGTTGATTTTGTTTAACCTCAAAGAAAGGGGGATGTAATGATCAATAACATTCTAGAATAGTACACTAGGTGGAGCTATAGAGCTGTAGAGCTGTATACTGCTGTGTGTTTAGTTGAATGTGTTTAAGACTACACTACCCATGATGTACTAGGCTACCCAGAAAGCAGTAGTCAAGATGGCTGCCTCTACAGGATGCTGTACAAATCCACATGGCATGAATAAATGTCTAGCTCTAAGCTAGCTGTTCATAATGCAAATGACTAGTTATTAATAAACATAACATTAAGTTTCTGGTCAATGGTCACCCCCAGGATGTTGATGGTGGGGGATTCGGCGATGGTAATGCTGTTGAATGTCAAGGGGAGGTGGTGAGCAGGAGAGTGGGATTAGGCTAGGTGGCTCATGTGGAGAAAAACATTGGCACAAAATTGATGGACCAAATGGCCTGTTTATGCTGTAATATACTTTAATTCTACTCAATGAGATCTGTTGATTCCTAAGTTCCTGAGAACTACAGATCATATTCAGATGATCTGAAGCAGGATACAAAATAAAATGGAGGGAGGGAAATGTCTTGGGAACAGTAGACCATGTTTGTACTGCTGAGATGTGAGGATCGATGAATATTCAGATGTTTTGCTTTATTATGGGAGTCAAGGAGTGTCTATGAAGGCTGCTCCCTGAAGAACATTAAATAGTTAAATAGATGGAATAGAGTCCATATATGTGGTTGTAGAAAAAATGGCCCGGGTGGGCCAAATGGCTTTTTCTTGTCCTATAGTTTGCTATATTCTTACAAAGGAATGCTGTTTTAATCCACTGTGTATTTTGCTGAATTATGACTTCCTGAACTGTAGTCCTTTATCTCACTCTCTCACAATCTTTTGTGCCTTTCTATATTTTATCTCCACTATTACGGTCGTGACCTTTACAGAAGTTAAATTGTAAAATGATGCTACAGCAAGTTAGGCATATATTTGTGTACAAACTCAAGGTATATAAATTACAACGTCTACTGATTCATATTTTCTCACTGACAAGTTAGCCAATTAAAAATTCTATCTGGGACATTTATCTGCATATCTAACACATTAAAGCTTCACTCAAGGAAGTGCAAATTAATTTTCTTTTCAATTCTGTGCAATGTATCATATTTATGAACCATTTCTGACTAATATTATATGTTATATGTGAGAAATATAATTATCAATATTCTCTACAAACTAATTAAGTTTAATATATCACTATTACATTACTTATGATGTTGCCCTGTTTTATAACTATCCTTTTGAATTTTTAATTATAAAAATGTGGATTCTTTCATATGATAAATATTGGAATGCATCTAATTAGTTTTATTTGAAACTGAGAAATCTAGGTGAAGGGCTCTGTCCGAATAGCGTCAAACTGCACCAGGGTTGAAAAACAGTAGGAAGCAGTAGATAAGTGGTGCCACGTTCCAGATTTAAAAGCTTATACATTATAGGAAGAAGGGATGACTGTGGGAAGTAAGCAGTTTCACCATTTAGAGATCTTGAAAGAGAATGTGTCGAGTAAGGGATGGTCCAATGAGCCTTGATTTCAAAACAGTGAGGATGCCATGGAAGAGAAAAACTAGGGGGTCAGATGGTGTATTTGGAGCTCAGGAGGAATGTGCAGAGCAATAATGACCACTAAGTAGACACGAGAAAAAGAAACACTAAGGAATGTAATGGGTGCCAGCATTTTTAAGGTCCTGAAAACAAATAAATTAAAATAGAATGAGCCTAGATTTCATGCATTCTGAAGCAATGAGGAGAGCAAGAAGCTGGAGGTAATTAGCTTAATCACATTCATAATTTTGACTGCACCAGATTCATCACAAATCACATTGTGCATGTGCACTGACCAAGATTTACTTATTCTGTGCACAGAGGTCTTACACGGGCTGAGCTACGGTAAATGAAAAACAAGGGGCGGGGGGGGGAAGGTACTTTAGGATGAAAGAGGGAAAAATTCAGTTGCTTGCAACTCCCATTAGCGCCCTCTTAAGGTGCTAATGGGGCGCAAAGCATCTAGCGCCCAGGCGCGGCGATGTTTGCGCCGCTCGCGAGATTAACTAGACATTTTGCAGCAGCGCTAAACACTACCGCCATGATCTCCTGCGCCGGTAGATTGTGATGTCAGTCGAGCGTACAACGCCCCGTTAGCACCCCGGACCGGATTTTGAGTGGCGCCCCCTGCCTTATCGCCTGCCGCTAGCAACGACAGGTAGAGGGGAGCGTTTTGCAGTCAGAAAGCGACTGGGGGAGCGCTATTTAAAAGCGACCGCTTCCTGCCTTTTTTTGTCGGTAACATTTTTACACCACGCATTCTAAGAGAGAGAGAGAGACTTCTGGAGAGATTCAACGCTGTGTGAAGGAGTTTTGAGTACTGAGCAGCACTTTGCAGGTTTATTTTGATTTGCCCTTCCTTGCTTCGCCAGCGCTCTGAGGTAGCGCCTCGCTCCTCGGCCTTTGCGCTTTAAGACAGGTGTGAAGCACCTGATTTAGCGCTCCAATCACCTTCAGGGGAGATAAAAGCCAAGTTTGCCATCGGAGGTGATAATTAGCACCAGGCGCTAAACTTTGCGCACGGCCGATAATGGCGCCCCAAACGAGACGATACTGAATTTTCCCCCCAAAATCTTTGAAGCTGCAAATCCTATATAGATAACATCAGTAATGATGTATTCATTATGCAAGTAACTAGAACAGGATAGAGGTATGAGAATGGAATTGTCCAATTGATCTGTGGAGCATAGTACATTACAGAAATGCCACTCCTGCAGTAACTGTACCATCGTCTCAAATGGAGCTCAATAAAGCAGTAGGACATGTTTTTTTATTTCACACATTACAAGTACAATTGACCAAGGAGAGCCAGGCACAGCTAGGTGCAAAAATAATAAACACGCTTCATTAGTTCTATTAACATATGTTCCATAAACTCTGAGGTTGGTTAGAGGCGGAACTGAAAAAAAAGTTGTGAGCTACCTATTATTATGACTACACAAAAAAATATTTTTTTCTCAAATGATTCGGGATGAGTGAGTGATTCATTGCTGGTCAAAGCTTGCTGAGTACAGCACTTGAAGACGCATCCTGGCCGATGTTTCACCAACAGACCAATTCAAACAGGAATGCAAGCAAAAGTAACTTTGGTTCTCCATTTTTGTGCATGGAAGTCATTTCTTTAAATGGACAAACCTAGGTGAAAGGCCAAGGGTCATAGTACAGGACAGCACCAGGGCTAACAGGGTAGGAGTGAAGGTAAGGACAATCAAGAAACAAAAATCAGCCAGATAAAGCTGGGTTGTGATACACTGCATAGTCAGATTGTCTGCCAGCTCTCACTGACTAGGGTCTCACATGGAGAATGATCACTTGGGCAAGGCACCTGAGGAGTAGCCAGTACGCATGGAACTGTACCCCGGTGTCAGCACCTTTAAGATAGGAAAAAAAATAATTTGCTGAGGAAATAAGTGAGAAATTTGTATCATAGTTGTTGCTTAAATGTTATGTCACAGCAGAACTCGTGGTAGTATATATTTATACAAAAACTGTTGGTTCCTAAAATCTGATAGTGCTCTCAGTGTTGCAAACATGCAACATATGGGTTCCATTATATGTTTGCTAAAGACATTGCACAGTTTGAGGAATTCCATCAAAGCCTAAGTAAATATCATAGATTCACTTTATGTAGGCACCCAACAAATGTGCTCCCATCTTGTTTTATGGCCTTTACTCATGTATATGGCATTTTTTTTGCTCTGTTAGAATAAACAAAGTCATGTTGTTTCAATTAAAGATTGCTAAATACATGAATATAATTCAACTTTTTACCTCAGTGAATGCATGCATTTGGCCATATGGTGTATTATGATTCATCTGCTCACAACATAGTTGAGCAGTGACACAATATTCTTGGCTCGATGTTTAGAGCGTATAAAAATATTAAGCGAGGAATGGGTACGGAGCCAATAGAAATTAACATCTACTCAGATCTGCCTGCAGCTTTTTTTAAATTGGAAAACAAATGGTAAAGGCCAAAACCTGGAGAGCACCACAAAGGCTGAAAATAGGAGAGAAGACAAGATAAATCAAGAAGTAGTGGTGCAGTGATGTGAAGCTTGGCTTTCAAAAGCCTCCAGATCGTAAGAGAGATGGAGGAGTTAAGGAGTGCCACAGTTTTGAGGTGGTTACAGTATAAAGGGGGAGAAATTCAGTTGGTTGCGCCACCCGTTAGCGCCTTAAGAGGGCGATAAGTGGGGCGCGAGCCAGCTAGCGCCCGGGTGTGGCGAGACCTACGCCTCTCACGAAATTGAGCGGACACTTAGCGGCGGCACTAAACCGCAACGCCCGCTCAGCTGCGCACGCAGATCCTGACGTCATTTCAGGGTGCAATGCCCTTGGGGCAACCCGGACCGGAAATTCAGTGGCGTCCCCCTCCTTTCCGCCTGTCGCTCCCAACGACTGGTTGACTGGAATGGTTCCCAGTCGCTGTGGGGCTGGGGGGGGCGCTATTTAAAGGGGGCTCTTCCTGGCTTCTTTGTGGTAGCCATTTTTGGACCACTCCTTCTGAGAGAGAGAGAGAGAGAGATTTGCAGAGAGACAAAGGGAGAGAGATTTCTGCATTGAGTCAGCGCTCGCTGAGGTACTTTTGGCTTCTGGCCAGAACTTTGTAGTTCCTTTGCTTTTTCACCGGCATAACTTTGAGTGGCCACATATTATGGGGGCTGCAATGGATGGGAACGTTGGGCTTCTCCATTACATTGAGAGGGCACAGAGACCCAGAGAGAGAGTGCCAATCATGGCCAGACGGAGGAGGGCCAACAGGCGTCGGCACACGAGACCTTACCGTCCCAGGGTTTTCCGCCAACAGTTCTCATACCTCAATATGTCTGAGGAGCAGTGTTTTCGGAGGTTGCGATTCAGCAAGGAGGTGGTCACTGAGCTCTGCCACCTGCTTCAGCCAGATCTGCAGCCTCAACTGAGGAGCAGGACGTCTCTGTCGGTGGCAGTGAAGGTAACAGTGGCTCTCAACTTCTATGCCACCAGCTCCTTTCAATCCGCTACTGGGGACATTGCCAATATCTCCCAGTTCGCGGTGCATTGCTGCATCCGTCAAGTCACGAATGCCCTCTTTAAAAGGAGACGTCAGTACATCTCCTTCCCCATGACCCCGGACAAGCAGCAAGAACACGCAATGGGCTTCGCAAGAATAATGGGCTTCCCCATGGTCCAGGGCGCCATTGACTGCACGCATGTGGCTTTGAGGGTGCCGCAAGAGAATGCCGAGGATTACCGCAACCGGAAGGGCTTCCATTCGTTGAACGTCCAGTTGGTCTGTGACCACAGACAGCTGATAGTCGCTGTCAATGCCCGCTTTGCAGGCAACAGCCACGACGCCTTCATCCTGCACCAGACTTCTGTGGCAGACCTTTTCGAGGCCCCGGCTCATCCAGGAGGCTGGCTTCTCGGGGACAAGGGCTAACCTCTGTGCACCTGGCTGATGACCCCGCTCCGTTCGCCCAGCACCCCTGCTGAAGAACAATACAATGAGAGCCATCAAGCTACCAGGAACATCGTTGAGCACACAATCGGTGTGTTCAAGCAACGGTTCCGCTGTCTGGACCATTCCGGAGGAGCCCTTCAGTACTCACCTGAGCGAGTCTCCCATTTTGTTGTTGTGTGCTGCATGCTGCACAACCTGGCAATCCTCAGGACTCAGCCACTGCCACCAGACATTGGAGCACCAGCAGAGGAGGAGGAGGAGGAGCAGGAGGAGGACAAGCAGCAGCACCAAGACGGGAGGGAGGCACAAAGTGCAAGGGCCATCCGTCAGCAGCTTATAGCAAGTCGCTTCTAGGCCCCCTCTGAGAGAATGGCTTCTGCCATTCAAAGAACATGAATGGAACTGTGCCGCAACCCCTAAGCCGGTCAAGGCAACAAATGGTTCAAAGAGCAAACATGCACATTCTGAATAAAGACACTTCTTTATTTAACAAACTATGTGCCCTTCCCGCATGACAAAGTAATAGAGAGAAACCCCCAAAAAAACAGTCAGTCACATAACTGGCTCTCACAACCTGGAGACAATGACCAAAACAGTAACAAAAATATGCGCACGATCCTCGGCCTTCAATTAAACAATTAACAACATTTTGCCACACCTCCTACTTTTTGGCCTTCGAGGGTGATCTGCTTCGCTTGCGAGATTGTCCCCTTCCCACCCTGCAGCTCCTCCGCAATGGGACCCCAGTGGCTGCAGCAAGGTTGGGGAAAGGCTGCTGAGTGTCAGAAACTGAGACTGAAAATGCCCTTGAGGGATGGCCTGGACCAGCTCTGGGCCTGGAGGGCCTGGCTGCTGACTGCTCCAACTCTGCATGGGCGGCACCAGTCTGTCCTACAGGTGGTGGCAGCTGCAGTGGAGAAGTGACAGTGCTGGCAGCAGGATTGCTGTCATCGTGAAAGAGGACAGCAACTCCCTGTTCAACCGACACACTGGCACTCCCACGGGGCAGCACTGCAGCATGCGGAGCAATCTGCTGAAGCACAGATTGCTGGCCTGCTGCGGCGCGATGAGGGCCCTGGCGAATCCTGCCCGATCCAGCGAGGGTGGCAGCAGTCAGTGCTCGTGTGGCCTCAATCTGCGTCTGCATGAGACCAGCCACTGACTGCATTACAGCACTAAGCAATTGCGTGGCAGCCGTCTGTGCTGTACCGAAGTTCTGGAGACGCCTTGCCTGTGCTGCGCCGAAGTCCTGGACACTCCTTGCCAGTGACTCAATAGATTCGGGCATCCTTGCCACTGCAGCCATGAGCTCAGTGTGCCTATGCTCCACCTGGGCGCTCATTTCAGTGAGGAGCCGCACCTCTTCTGCACTCACTGTAGCAGGACTCGAGGCCAGACTCTCCCTCCGGGGAGAAGGCTGCTGAGTTTCCCTACCCCCCTCGCATTGCTGCAGCCTGCTGGGTCCTGGAGCTTCACCCTCATCAGACCATTCCCCCCCGCTCCCCTCCAGGGAAGACGAATCCCCATTATGGCCATGGGCTGCCTCGGCTGAGGGTGGCACTGATGGTCCGGCTTCCTCCTCGTCGTCGCCTTCCGAATCACTCACAGTGGCAGCTTGCGGGCCCGCCTCCTCACCTGGCGAATCAGCATCTGAAAGCAGGGAGGTACAAGAGAGGCTTTAGCGTGAGGACAGGGTGGCAGCAAGGGAGGCATGAGTGCTGCAATGTACTGATTTGGCTCGAAAGTGGCAAAGGATGCTGGTGTGAGGAACAAGTGGAAGGAGAGAGGTCAAAAAGGTGATGACCTTACCATTGCTGTCTATAACAGGGTCGGCATCTCCAGTGGCGACGGGGCCAATCATCCGGCCTGCCATAATCCGCTGGACTCGCTGCTCCACATCGGTGAGGGCTTGAAGGTGAGGCCAGCCTCCCCCGGTCCATTGCTGCTGCCTCCTGTTATGCGCCAGCTTGCCCTGCAAGCGAAAGGACGGGCTCTGAGTACAGTGCGCAGCCCTGATCTTGGCTGCAATGCCTCCCATGGTCGAATAGCCCTTACAGTGTGCAGCCCTGATCTTGGCTGCAATGCCTCCCACGGTTGAATAGCCCTTACAGTATGCAGCCCTGATCTTGGCTGCAATGCCTCCCATGGTTGATTAACCCTTACAGTGTGTAAAGTGCTGAATGTGCGTGTGAGTTTCCTGAAAGGGCCATAGGTGCTGGATGAGGGCTGGGCATTGGGGCTTTCAGGACCCTTTGGCCATAAAGTGAGGTCGACATGCAGGGATGAAGAGGATTCTGAAAAGGGCACTCACCCTGATTACCCGAGTGAGGACGTTGAACTTCTTCCTGCATTGCACAGGGGTCCCAGGCACCATGCTGCTGGAGGTCACTCTGTGAGCCACCTCCCTCCAAGCTTTTCGATAGTCGCTGGGCAGCGGCCTCCTGCCACTGTCCGGGTACAGGAGAGATCGCCTGCGCTCCACCGCGCCAACCAGAACCTCCAAGGCCCCCTCGCTGAACCGCTGCGCTCGCTCCCTGGCCCTCTCCATGGCCCTTGGCTTAAGGATGTAGCAACAGGTCTGTCCAGGCCGAGATTCAGGGCTCCGAAGCGCAGGGTGTGGCTGCAATTCCAGATCGACCCTCCCCTTTAAGAGCTGACCGGCGCCAGCGTGTCTGTGTCCAATCGCTAACTGGCCGCACCTGCGCTGCGCCCGCCTTCGGAGGTAGCACCTTACTCCTCCGGCTTAGCGCCTTAAGACAGTTGTGCAGCGCCTGTTTTAGCGCTCCAAGCACCTCCTGGGGCGAAGGAGGCCAATTTACCAGTAGGTGGGGATAATTTGCGCCGGGCGCAAAATTTCGCGCGCCAAACGGGGCGATACCGAATTTCTCCCCCAAAGTATCTTGAGGTCAATACAGGGACAGTGTAGGATGGGATATTTGGAGCTTCGGAGAAAAAAGTCAGGACATTTCAGAGGAGCGATGGCCATAGTTATATCAATTGAGATATAACTAATCCCTTATAAGGTGCATGGCAAAGGAATGTGGAGGATAACATAAATTAAGATTATGTAAATTGGGCATGTTCTCACTGGAAAAGAGAAGTTTGAGAGGTGATATGATTACTGTTTTAAGGATTCTAAAGAACATAAGAAATAGGAGCAGGAGTAGGCCATTTGGCTCCTCGAGCCTGCTCCACCATTTTATAAGATCATGACTGATCTTCTTCCTCATCTCCACTTCCCTGCACTATCCCCATATCCCTTGATTCCCTTAATATTCAAAAATCTATCAATCTCTGTCTTGAATATACTCAATGACTGAGCCTCCAGTCCTCTGGGGTAGAGAATTCCAAAGGGACTAGTGTAATGATATCAGCAAATAGAGATGGTATTTGCCTGTTCGATTAGGATGCCTTAATAGCATGATTGCATGTATTGATTGCTTGTGCCTGACCAGCAGAGGGCATGTGACCGAGAGAAGCAAGGCAGTTAGTTTAGTTTCAGTTTCATTCTAGATAAATGTCTCGTCATTGAACTTACAAAGAAATCAATACATGGTGTCAGAAGTGGCTGAAAGAGATGAAGAGAATAAATTTGAAGTTAAATGAGCTCTCCACAAATTAGCAAGCCAAAAGAGAACATCGTTGCTTACCATTGGAGAATAGCTAACGAAGTGAAAAATGGAAGGTTTACTCCCACCGGCAACGCTTCAGTTGACAGGTAATGTGGCTGAAAATTGGAGGAGGTTCAAACAACGTTTGGGGTTGTATTTATCAGCAATCGGAGCTGACGAGAAAAGTAATGAAAGGAAATCGTCACTGTTCTTACATGTCGTGGGTGATGATGCGCTGGAGGTGTATAATAACTTCGCATTCGCTGCAAATGGAGACAAAATGAAGCTAGATAAAATAATGGAACAGTTTGAGGCCTACTGCATACATAAACGTAACATGATGTTTGAGAGGCACAGATTTTTCACATGTGTACAGAAAACGAGTGAGACTATTGATCAGTATGTGACTGAACTGAGAAACAGAAGCAAATCGTGTGAATTTGGGGGACTGACAGACTCGCTGATAAAAGACAGACTGGTGTGTGGTATTCCAGATAATGGTCTAAGGGAAAGACTGCTAAGAGAGCAAGATCTAGACCTGGGAAAAGCCATAGCACTGTGTAGGGCTACAGAGACTGTGAAGTTGCAAGCAAAGGAGCTGTTCAGTGACAGTAGCTGCAACGTGGATGCAGTGAGTAAGAACGGACACAAACCGTTTAACAAAAAGAGCGCCAATGTGAAAAAAGAGGCGTGGCCAGCGAACGAAAATGAAAGGGACAATCGAAAGACATGTAGTCGATGCGGTACACAGCATACACCAAAAAAGTGTCCAGCATATGGTAAAAAATGCAATAGTTGCAACAAAAACAACCATTATGCCCGTTGCTGCAAGAACCAAGTGCAACAAAGCAAGGTCCATGCAGTAGATGAAAGCGACATAGAGGAGTTCAATGTAGATGTTGTGTCTGAAAACAAAAAAGAAAAAAGAGACTGGATGTTGACACTAAAAGTGAATGACATACACATTCCATTTAAATTGGATACTGGAGCACAAGTTAATGTGATATCAGAGACTGATTTTAAGAAAATTAGACCCAGACCAAAGATACATAGAATAAAAGTGAAAGTGACAGGATACTCAGGTACTGATATACCAGTGAAAGGAAGATGCATTGTCAAAGTGACACACAAGGACAGAGAGCACATGCTAGCATTAATCGTGGTGCCAAAGGATGTGCAAGCCATACTAGGTTTAAAAGCCTGTGAGAGACTGAACCTGGTAAAGAGAGTCCTCATTGTGGAAAGCGAAGGAGAGACAGTCTATGATGAACTCATGAAAGAGTACAACGACCTATTTAAGGGTCTAGGCTGCATTCCAGGAGAACACACGATCAGAGTAGATAAAAGTATGACACCGGTCATACATCCATGCAGAAAAGTTCCGTTTGCTCTTCAAAAGCAACTGAAGGCAGAGTTGGACAGGATGGAAAGCCTGAACGTGATTCAGAAGATAGATGAGCCAACTGAGTGGGTGAGTTCCCTCGTCGTAGTGGACAAAAAGAATGGAAAGCTCAGAATTTGCCTGGATCCAAGAGATCTAAACAGAGCAATAAAGAGAGAGCACTTCAAGCTTCCTACACGTGAGGAAATCATGGCACAGTTTGCAAATGCAAAATATTTCAGCAAGTTAGATGCATCATCAGGATTTTGGCAGATGAAGCTGGACGAAGCAAGTTCAAGACTGTGCACGTTCAACAGTCCATTTGGCAGATACAGATACCTAAGGTTACCATTTGGCATTGCCTCAGCTCCTGAAGTGTATCACAAGACTATCCATATGATCTATGAGCACCTGGAGGGAGCTGATACATCAATGGATGACATCATAGTATGGGGAACCACGAGAACTGAGCATGACGAGAGACTGAAAAAAGTGCTGGAAGCAACAAGGAAAACAAACCTGAAGCTGAATAGAGAGAAATGCCAGCTCGGGGTGACAGAACTGACATTCGTGGGAGATATCCTTAGCAGTGAGGGCATCAGACCAGATCCCAGAAAGGTGTCCGCCATTGAGAATATGCCAAAGCCACAATGCAAAAAGGACGTGCAGAGGTTTAATGGAATGATCAACTACATGGGGAAATTCATATCCAACCTCTCAGAAAAGATGGCGCCACTGAGAAGACTAACTGAAAAGAACATAGAATGGGAATGGAATCATGAGCATGAGAAGTCATGGAGCGATCTAAAGAAACTGCTCACAGAGGAATCAGTTCTGAGGTTTTATGACCCAGCGAGACCCATCAAGATATCATCAGATGCATCACAGAGTGGGCTCGGTGCCGTTCTTCTGCAACAATATGACTACTGGCAACCTATTGCATATGCATCGCGCTCAATGACAGACGCGGAGACGCGATATGCTCAAATAGAAAAGGAGCTGCTCAGCATCACATACGCCTGTGAAAGATTTCACCAGTTTGTGGCAGGACAAGCAATCAGTGTAGAGACTGACCATAAGCCCTTGATTGCATTGTTCCAAAAGCCACTAAATAGCTGTCCGCTTAGAATACAAAGAATGATGATCAGGCTGCAACGCTATACACTGAATGTTGCGTACACACCGGGTAAGCTGATGTATACAGCAGACACGTTGTCCAGAGCTGTAGACCCAAGTGAGCCCACAAACACCACAATGGATGACAACGTGAAGGCCTATGTGGACATGATCACAAGTGCACTGCCCATAGCAGATGCAAAAATGGAGCTCATAAAGACTGAGACAAACAAAGATGAAACAATGAGACGACTGAGAAAAAGCATCTTGGATGGATGGCCCAACATGAAGCAAGACTGCTCACCTGATATAGCAGAGTACTGGAACTGCAGGGCGGAACTATCAGTGGTCGAAGACATCATCTACAAAGGAAGTAAAATAGTTATCCCAAAGAGTCTGAGAAGAGAGATGCTAAAAAAGATCCATGGAGGACATCTGGGAATCGAAAAGTGTAAGAAAAGAGCACGAGAGGTGATGTATTGGCCACGAATCAACCAAGATGTGACAAATGAGGTGTCAAACTGCACAATATGCCTGAAATATCGAGCAAGCAATCCGGTTGAACCACTAAAGCCACACCCAGCACCAGACAGACCTTACCAGAAGGTAGGCGCTGACCTATTCAAATGTCAAGGGAAGGACTATCTTGTAGTCACAGACTATTACTCCCTGTATCCAGAGGTTTGTAGACTGCACACCACCACTGCAGATGCTGTGATAACATGTATGAAAGCCATATTCTCCAGACATGGCGTGGCAAGCGAGGTCTTCACAGACAACGGACCTCAGTTTTACAATGCAAGTTTCCGACACTTTGCCAAAGAGTGGGACTTTGTCCACACAACGTCAAGTCCTCACTTTCCACAGTCCAATGGACTAGTGGAAAAATCGGTCCAGACAGTGAAAAGACTGATGAACAAGGCAAAAGACAGTGGAACTGACTTCTACCAGAGCATGCTTGTATACCGCACAACGCCGCTCGAGTGTGGTATGTCACCAGCCCAACTCCTGATGGGACGTCTGCTAAGGTCAAACCTACCCATCCCGGAGAACCTCCTGAAAACAAAAGAGGGGGAGAAAGTGAGGAAGTTCAAAGAACAACAGAAAGAAAAGCAAAAGTACTACTATGACAGAGGAACACAAAACCTACCTGAACTCCACACTGGTGACCAAGTAAGGTTCAAAGACAAAACAAACACATGGACTCAGAAGGGAACTGTCCTGAGTGAAGTTCAACCAAGATCATACACCATTCAGACAGATGAGGGTGCTGTTCTGAGAAGAAATCGTCGAGATCTTCTCGTGGGACCAGCCACAGCAGGTCAAGAGACTGATACTGTTGAACAACCTGATCACACAGCTGAGAACCAATCATCTGAGGCAACAACTCAGATTCAAGGACAATCAATCAGAAAATCCTCAAGACACATGAAGCCTCCTGAGAGACTCATTGAGCAAATTTAAGGACTATTGTTATAGAAGGAAGTAATGTTATCTTATTCTTTCTTCAAGTTCTAGTGTATTGACATATTTCATGTGAACACACAAAGCAAGGTTAAAAAACCTTGATCATGATAATGATAATGTAAGTTCATTAAGTGTTACAGTTAAAATGCAGATTAATACAAAGAAAACATGTTGTTAGTTAAAAGTAAAATACTTTTGTTTTAAGAAAAGGAGATGTAATGATATCAGCAAATAGAGATGGTATTTGCCTGTTCGATTAGGATGCCTTAATAGCATGATTGCATGTATTGATTGCTTGTGCCTGACCAGCAGAGGGCATGTGACCGAGAGAAGCAAGGCAGTTAGTTTAGTTTCGGTTTCGTTCTAGATGCATCACAGCATCGTGTCTCCTGTAAAAGCTGTATAAAAGAGTTGAACAGACTTTAGATTAAAACTCATTCTCTTTCATAAATGTCTCGTCATTGAACCCACAAAGAAATCAATACAACTAGATAATGTAGACCATGACAAGCTATTTCACCTTGCCCAGAAGAATAGAACCAGAGGACATGGCTTGCGCTAGAAGGGGGTAAATTCAAAACTAATCTGCAGAAACAATGGCCCCGATATTTATGAGGAGGTGGGGAGGGTGCAGGGAGCCCAGTAGTGCAGGGAAAACCCTGCAAGGCCGGGGACGCGGAAGTCCTGACGAATTTAACGAGCGCAGCTGGTTGGAGATGCGTTCCCCGTTTTTACATTTTTATCCCCTTCTGTCCCGCTCCGGCTTGTTGTGGGGGTGGGGGTTTAATATTGAGGCCAATATTTCAGTGAGCGAGTGGTCTCCCTACAGAGTTGGTGGAAGCCGTTAGTATTGATTCATTCAAATGCAAATTAGATAGATTTATTTCAGAAATTACCATTTTGGGATTCCGTATATGAGTAATCTGAGACATGACATATGGTAAGTGTAGCATGCTTGGGGGGAACAGATGACTTTGTACCTATGATTCCCCAAACACTGGGGATTTTTTGTGTCATTTCTGGTTCTGTTGTAGACTAATTGATAAAGATTGATTGCTATGAATAGTCAACAGCTCCATTATCATTGTGTCGTGTAGCTACCAGGATGGTAGAAGGAAAACTAGATAAACCTTGGTCTTTTTTCGTCTAGCAATTTCTATGTCCCGCTGTTAATCAATATGTTTGTTTATGCAAACAGTGAGAACAGGATCAAATTAATTGATAGTGAGTGCTGAAAAGCAAAATTTCACCCTCCACAACTTATAGCCTTTGTGTTATTTTTAAATTAGCACCTATAACTATCTATACAGCTATAATATCTATCTTCCTTCTTATCTTATAAAAAATGTTAGATCTGCTCGGACTTTCTGTTTGAACCACTTGACTTCCTGTTGTCATGTTTTTTTCACACTTTGTGCATCAGCTTTTTCCCATTACAACTTCCTACATCCACATTTAGAAAGGTTGTTGCCCATGTAAACCAGTCGTGAACATTACACAATCAGTGGCTCTGGAGGAAGTTTCCGAAATGCTCCTTTCAGCTTGGACACCAATATGATTCTTTTACAAGTGACTTTTCCCAGCAGATAATTTCGCATTATTTAAAATTTAAACTTTTAGGCTCCAAAAATCCACAGGAGTTCCACCAGATTCCCCCCCGCACCCCCCCCCCCCGCCCCATAACTCCAGCAGGGGGGCCAACATAACCAATTGGAAAATGGCAGAGATCTGGTTGTACTGGGTCTCTGCTTTTTAAAGAAAGAAAGACTTGCATTTATATAGCGCCTTCATGACCACCAGATGTCTCAAAGTGCTTTAAAGCCAATGAAGTACTTTCGGAGTGCAGTCACTGTTGTAATGTATTTCTCTGAGTTTCTGACATGACTACTAAAAGATAGAACTTACGCCCACCCTTTACAGGACAAACGTCATGGTGGCGGGGTGGGGGGTGGGACAGCTGGGGCGGGAACTCTCTACACTGAGGATCCGCTTCCTTGGTTCAGTTAGGACCCAGCGCAGTACTGGAGACTGCTACGCCAAGTGAGTTGAGGCTCCTGATAGACAAATGTGAGTCCCACCGGGGCGGTGCAGGACAGGGAAGTGTCCCCCCTTACACAGGGTGCTGAGGGGACTTTGACTGGAGTCTGGGGTCTGGGGTCTGGGGTGAAGAGACCTGGGAAAACCACCTCAGCCCCCAATGGCAGGCAGGCATCAGATTTTCTAGCTACGGGGGGCAGGTGGGTGCTAGAGATGTTCTAGAGATGCTAGTGGTGCTTGCCTCCACCTTCCCGATGCAAACTAGACGTCTTCCCATTGATGACGGGATCAACTCTGGGTCACGTCCCGAAAATTTTCAGGGCCTTTGGATTTCTGTTTTTAATATTAAATGCTAGCAATTATATCCATTCTCTTTAGGTTTCCCTGCCTTTTTACTGAGAATTGCTCCTCTTGTTCGGCTCACTCCGTTTCTCATTTTCATCCTGGCCACCAGCTCCATCCTCCAAGCTGATTAACCAATTTTTGGAGGCCCATTATCCTGGTCGCAGCTAGCCCTTGTCCCCACCCTCACTCCTCAGCGCATCGGAGGCCATTGCTCGGCCGCTGCTATTGGTCTCTGCAGCTATCGATCTCCTTGGTGGCCCTCTCTGCACATCATAAATACATTTTTGATTTGAAGCTGTGCTCCCATGGCTGTTGCTTGACTCAGCTGTGGGAAATATACACATATTTTTAAAAGTTGGTGGCCATTTCTCAGGCACTACTAGTCGTCATTCCTGCTGGTTGCACTCTGGGTGTCCCATTCTCAACTGCTGTTGATCCTGCTCTTCCCTGTATGACAAGGGGACTGCTTTCTTTACTTTGCAACTGAAGCAACCTTCACAAGCAGCACTGCCTGGTAGACTGCTCTTTTTAGAAGATGCCTTTCTTCCCTCCCCGTCCCTGTCCCACATCCATTCTCTCCCAACTCTCTCCTTATTGCCCTCATTTCCCTGCTGATCCCCCACGTCTCTCTCACCCTCTTCTCCCTTCCCCCTTTCACCACTCCTCCTTCCCTCTGAGCATAGGTCAGTCTGCCCCAGCCAGAATGAAAATAAACTCCTGGGGGTGGGAGAGGGAAATTGGGTATCGCCCATTTTGGGGCACTATTATCGGCCGGGTACAAAGTTTAGCGCCCGGCGCTAATTATCGCCGCCGACCGCGAAATTAGTCTCCATCGCCCCATGAGATGATTTGAGCGCTAAATCAAGCGCTACACATCTCTCTTAGGGCACTAACATCGGGGAGCGAGAACGCTACTGAAGCTCAGGCGATGTCAACTACCCTGGAATTCAGACAGGCTGGCGCCAGCCAGTTCGTAAAAGGGAGGAGCCATCTTGCTGCACAGCCATACCCTGCTCATTGCAGCCTTGAATCTACTTGAAACACTTACTCAGCTGAAACAATTGTGATGGATACTCAGAGGCCCAGGGAGAGAGCTCGGCGCTTTAGCGACCAGGCATTGGTGGCTCTGGTTGGCGCAGTTGAACAGCGATGGGCAGTGCTCTTTCTAGAGAGTAGCAGGAGGCCATCGGCCTGGGAGTTTAGAAGAGTCTGGAGGGAGGTAGCCCAGCATGTGTCATCGCAGAGCCTGGTGCCGAGGACACATACACAGTGTCATAAAAAGTTCAACAACCTCACTCGGGTGGTCAGGGTGAGTATCTGCTTTTCAATACCTCTACATCCCACCATCTCAGCTTCACTCTGTGCACAGACGGTGTAAACACCCAAATGCCCAACTCTCATCCAACAACTATGGCCATCTCATAAAACTCACATGCACATCCCACACCTTGCAGACATTAATGGCTATTCAACTATGGTAGGCACATCTGCCAAATACATGACTGCACAATCACTCACTCACTGTCCTTTTCCTTGCAGGCCAAGCTTTCACATCACTGGTGAGAGACCCAGCGGACAGGAGGAAGACAGGCAAAGCTATACCCCCTCACAGAATTGGAGGAGAGAGTCCACAGACTCATTGCGAGCCAGGTAGTAGGCGTCGTGGCCATTGGAGAGGTCGACCCCCTTGGGGACAGCAACGGTATGTTCATCAGCTTTCTCTCCTCTCTCATACCACTTACCCTCACAACACCAGCCTTTTACACTTTCCATCTGACTATACTGTCTCCATTCCTTGCTCCCTTCCAGCCCCCCCCCCACTAAAGCCACTCTTCCTGCTTTCAGATAGTGAACCACCAGCTGAGCAGCCTGTCCCTCAGCCTGCAAGTGGCAGCAACGCGCCAGAGGAGGAGGAAGAGGAAGCTGGAGCCTACGTCTCCCGAGGGCAACACTTCCGACACTGGGGCCATGCGTTCCCTGGAGTGGGGCAGGGGGTTAGCATCTGATGTGGGTGAAGCTCCGGGACCCAGCGGGCTGCAGCAACGCCATAGGGAGAGGAAAGTTCGGGGGCCATCTCCCCGGACTGTGAGTACACACATGAGTTCTACTGCACAGGATTCGGATGAGGACCTCGATATAGCGGCCATGAATACGCAGGTGATGAGCATGCATACGGAGCTCTTGGGTGCAATGGCAAGGGTGCCTGAGAGCATGGATGCACTGGCTAGGAGCATGGAGGAATCCGCCGCCAGCACAGCTGTCATCTGTGTGCAAACCCTCGAGCCCATCCTTGCAAAGGATGGTTGAATTGCAGGGAGACCGTGGGGACCCAGACCCCATGCCGCGTGTAATGGGTGAGGTGGCAGCATCTATTGCAGCACAGGCCGACGCAACGCAACGGCTTAGTGTTGCAATCGAGTCATTGGCTGGTGCCATCCAGTCTCAGACTGCTCTCATGCAATCTCAGATTGATGCCACGCAAGCGCTGACTGCTGCCATCATTGCTGGGTCGCCTACAGTCCACTGGGGATCTCACGGTGCCGCAGCAGGCCAGCAATCTGTGCTCGAGCAGATTGCTCCGAATGCTGAGGTACTGCCCCGTGGGAGTGCCAGTGTGTCGGTCGAGCAGGAAGGTGCTGTCCTCTCTCAGGATGACAGCATTTCTGCTCCCACCACTGCCACTTCGCCATTGTACTTGCCACCGCCTGTAACACAGCCAGCCCAGACTGCTGCTGCCCATGCAGAGTTGGTGCAGCCTGCAGCCGGGCCCTCCAGGCCCAGAGCTGGTCGAGGGCATCTTTCATGGCCATCTGCAGTCTCTGGATCCAACATTCAGCAGCCTTCCACCAGCCTTGCTGCAGCCACTGGGGCCACATTACGGAGGAGCAATAGGGTGGGAAGGGGGGAAGTGTGCAGAGGATGAAGATCACCCTCAAAGGGCAAAAAGTAAAAATTATCCAATAAATGGGGGTAAAGTTTGTGGTAAAGTTTGATGTTCATCTTAATATATTTGTTTACTGTTTTGACGCTTATTTCGATGTGGTAAGAACAAGTTTTGTTAGTTTATGAATTGTTGTGTTTGTTTCTAATTGTTTGTCCTGAATAAATAAGACACAGTTTGTAATGTAAATAAAATATTTTATTGGAACTTTACAACTTTGCTGATTTGACTCATTGGAGCTTTGCCCGGCAATAGGGGCTGTGGGATGCTTGCGATGATGTGCTTCTTCATCCCAGAAGCCATTTTCTCTGTCATTCATTAGAAGCGGTGTCTTATCAGGTGTTCACGGACGGCCCTTGCAGAGGTAATATTGTGCACCTCCCTCCCACGTTGCTGCTGCTCATCCTCCTCCGCCTCCTCCTCCTCCTCCTCCTCTCCCTCTTCCTCCTCCTCAGGTGATCCACCAATCCCTAGTGGCAATGGCTGGGTCCTCATAATTGCAAGGTTGTGAAGCATGCAGCACACAACAATGAAAAGCGAGACTCGCTTAGGAGAGTACTGCAGGGCTCCTCCATAGTGGTTAAGACACCGGAACCGTTGCTTCAAGACACCGATCGTCTGTTCAATGAGGTTCCTGGTGGCGCTATGGCTCTCATTGTATTGGAGCTCAGCAGGAGTGTTGGGGTTACGGAGCAGTGTCATCAGCCAGGTGCAGAGTGGATAACCCATGTCCTTGAGGAGCCAGCCAAGAGGTTGACACGGTGGTTGGAAGAGGTCTGGGACACCAGTCTGGCTCAGAATGAAAGCATTGTGGCTGTTGCCAGGATAGCAGGTGTTGACGGTGAGGATGCCCTTGCGGTTTTGGAACACCTCTGCATTTTCATGAGGTGCCCACAATGCCACATGTGTGCAGTCAATGGCGCCCTGAACCATGGGGAAGCCCGCTATCCTAGTGAAGCCACATGTGCGTTCACGCTGTTTGTCCCGGGTCATGGGGAAGGAGCTGTACTTCCTTCTCCTTTTGTACAAAGCATTTGTGAACTCCCGGATGCAGCAATAGACAGCGAAATGGGAGATATTCGCTATGTTCCCAGTTGAAGCCTGGAAGGAGCCGCTGGCATAGAAATTCAGAGCCACCGTCACCTTCACTGCCACCGACAGAGACGTCCTGGTCCTAAGCTAAGGCTGCAGATCTGGTTGCAGGAGGTGGCAGAGCTCAGTGACCACCTCCTTGCTGAAGTGCAGCCTTTGGAAACACTGCTCCTCAGACAATTGGATGTATGAGAATTGCTCCCGGAATACCCTGGGAGGGTGAGGTCTCCTGTGCAGAGGCCTGTTGGCCCTCCTCCCTCTGGCCACGTTTGCCACTCTCTCTCTGCACCTCTGCTGCTTCCCAAGGTGAAGCTGGAGGATGATACCCCGAGTTAGTACAGCCCCCATTTAAAATCTTCTAAATGTGATAAATATGAAGCTCAGAGAAATAGGAACCTGAAAACTGATGCTCAGGACCAAACCTCCTTAGGACAGCGTTAAATCTCTCCAGACGTCTCTCTCCCTCTCAACATGCGTATGCCAAAACTTTTGCCGACAACAAAAAGCTGGAAGTGCCGCCTTTAAATAGCGCTCCCCCAGCTCCTTGCTGACTGCAAAACGTTCCCCTCTGCCTGTCGTTCCTAGCGGCAGGCGCTAAGGCAGGGGGCACAACTCAATTTCTGGTCCGGGGCACTACCAGGGCATTGCACGCTTGCATGACGTCATGATCTGCGGGCACAGGAGATCGTGGTGGTAGTGTTTAGCGCCACCGCAAAATGACTGGTCAATTTTGTGGTCGGCGCTAAAATCGCCGCGCTCGGGCGCTAAGTTATTAGCATCCCATTAGCACCCCCGGAGGTGCTAACAGGAGGCGCTAACCAAGCGAATTTCCCCCCCTGTATTTTTCTTAACTCGTAAATAGGGATGGTGGCTGGAATTTTCCCATTGCTGTGCGTGCGCGTTTGGAGGCGGGTCGGCTGTAAAAATAGCGAAAACAGGCAGCGCGTTGGGAACTGATGCGCTATCAATTCTAATAAGAGGCTGAGCAGAGTTCAGAACGACAGGCTTTTATTAACTACTGAATTGCACTTCAGACAGATCAGGACTATGCCTCTAGTGGACGACCGAATGCCTGGAGCTGCCATGCGGCCGTCCTTATACTCGGTAGCCGAGGGCGGAGTCAGCTGAGGTATAGTCAGACATAACAGTGAAACAAGAGTGAACGACAACAACAACAACAACAGCAACAACAACAACAAGTGAACACAGTGAACTACAGTGGTTTACCACATTCACCCCTCGTTTAAAATTAAGTCCGGCGGGGTGAAGTGTATCAAAAGTTCGAGTAGGCGAGTCTGTCGGGCGGCCTCGTTTGCCGTCGAGATCTTCGTGGCGACGGTTGCGATGTTACAGCTTCCAACGACGCGTCTTGAGCGGGGTCGGGCACCGGTGTATCGTCCCCTTTGGTGTTGGGTGGGCGAGTGGACTCCGGCTGGTCCTGGGGTCGCGGCATGCCGTCTACTGGGGTGGAATGGATAGGGGTGAGAATTTGGTCTACTGAATTTTGGGCCGTGTCGAAGGGGGTCGTGGTGGAGGGCAATGGTGACGGGTCAGTGGACCCCGAGGGTGCCAGATCTCTAATGGAGACTGTATCCTCCCGCCCGTCCGGGTATGCCACGTAGGCGTACTGGGGGTTGGCATGGAGGAGGTGAACCTTCTCTACCAGGGGAGCCGTTTTGTGGGACCTTACATGCTTCCTCAGCAGGACGGGCCCTGGGGACGTCAGCCAGTGTGGTAGTGAGGTACCGGATGTGGACCTCCGGGGAAAAACGAACATTCGCTCATGGGGGGTGGCGTTGGTGGCCGTACACAGCAGTGACCGGATGGAGTGGAGCGCATCAGGTAGGACATCCTGCCAACGGGAGGTCGGAAGGCCCCTAGATTTTAAGGCTAGGAGGGCCGCCTTCCAAACCGTCGCGTTTTCTCTTTCAACCTGTCCGTTCCCCCGGGGGTTGTAGCTGGTGGTCCGGCTTGAGGCAATACCTCTCATGAGCAGGTACTGAAGGAGTTCGTCGCTCATGAAGGACGAGCCCCGGTCGCTATGAATGTAGCTGGGAAAACCGAACAGAGCAAAGAGGTTGTGCAGGCATTTAATGACCGTAGCGGTGGTCGTGTCCGGGCAGGGGATGGCGAAAGGGAAACGGGAGTACTCATCAACTATGTTGAGGAAGTACACATTACGGTCAGAGGAGGGGAGGGGCCCTTTAAAGTCGACACTCAGGCGCTCAAAAGGGCGGGTGGCCTTGATCAGGTTTGCTCTGTCAGGCGTATAGAAGCGCGGCTTGCACTCTGCACAGACTGGACAGCTCCTGGTCATGGTCCTGACCTCCTCGATGGAGTAAGGCAGGTTGCGGCCTTTAATGAAATGGAAGAACCTGGTGACCCCCGGGTGGCAGAGGTCGTTGTGGAGGCCCCGTAGTCTATCGATCTGCGCGGTGGCGCATGTGCCTCGCGATAGAGCATCTGAGGGTTCGTTGAGTTTCCCGGGCCGGTACAAGATGTCATAATTGTAGGTGGAAAGTTCAATTCTCCACCTCAAAATCTTGTCATTTTTGATTTTGCCCCTCTGCTTGTTGTTGAACATGAAAGCGACTGAACGTTGGTCAGTGAGCAGGGTAAATCGTTTTCCAGCCAGGTAGTGCCGCCAGTGGCGCATCGCCTCCACAATGGCCTGGGCCTCTTTTTCCACAGAGGAGTGTCTGAGTTCGGAGCCCTGGAGGGTTCGTGAAAAAAAGGCCACGGGTCTTCCCGCCTGGTTAAGGGTAGCGGCCAGGGCAAAGTCGGATGCATCGCTCTCCACCTGGAAGGGGATGGACTCGTCTACCGAGTGCATGGTGGCCTTGGCAATGTTGTCTTTTATACGGTGAAAGGCTGAGCGGGCCTCCGCCGTCAGGGGGAAGGAGGTGGACTTGATAAGTGGACGGGCTTTGTCCGCATAATGAGGGACCCACTGGGCGTAATAGGAAAAGAAGCCCAGGCACCTTTTGAGGGCCTTGAGACAGTGGGGCAGGGGAAGTTCCATCAATGGGCGCATCCGGTCAGGGTCAGGGCCGATGACTCCGTGTTCCACCACGCAACCAAGGATAGCGAGGCGGGCTGTGCGGAATATGCACTTTTCCTTGTTGTACGTGAGGTTTAGGAGTTGGGCCGTGTGAAGGAACTTATCAAGATTGGCGTCATGGTCCTGCAGGTCATGGCCGCAGATGGTCACGTTGTCCAGGTAGGGAAACGTGGCCTGTAACGCATTCTCGTCGACCATCCGGTCCATCTCCCTCTGGAAGACAGAGACACCGTTGGTGACGCCGAAAGGAACCCTGAGGAAGTGAAAAAGACGGCCGTTTGCCTCGAAAGCTGTGTACTGGTGGTCCTCGGTGCGGATAGGGATTTGGTGGTATGCTGCCTTGAGGTCAATGGTCGAGAAAACGCGATATTGCGCTATCTTATTAACCATGTCGGCTATGCAGGGGAGAGGGTATGCGTCCAACTGGGTGTACTTGTTGATAGTCTGGCTGTAGTCAATGACCAGGCGCTGCTTGTTGCCAGTCTTAACGACTACCACCTGAGCTCGCCAGGGGCTGGGACTATCCTCAATAATCCCCTCTTTCAGGAGCCGTGTCACCTCAGATCTTATGAAGGATCTGTCCCCGGTGCTGTATCGCCTGCTCTTTGTGGCGATAGGCTTGCAGTTGCGGGTGAGGTTGGCGAACAGGTGGGGGGGGTGATTTTGAGGGTGGAGAGACTACAGGTGGGGCGCGGCGGGCAATTTAAAAACTGCTGGTTGCAGACAGTGAGCGGGGGAAGAGGTCCACCGTATGTCAAGGTGACGCTCTTAAAGTGACAATGAAAGTCCAACCCCAGCAGAACGGCAGCGCAGAGATGTGGCAGGACGAATAGCTTTACATTTTTATAAACGGAGCCCTTCACCGAGAGGGTCACTACGCAGTAGCCGCCGACGTCTGCTGAGTGAGATTTTGAGGCCATGGAGATCCGATGGCGCGTTGGCCGGACCGAGAGGGAATAATGCCGTACCGTATCAGGGTGTATGAAGCTCTCCGTGGTCCCGGAATCAAAAAGGCAAGTTGTGGCGCGGCCATTTACCTGGATGTCCATCGTGGGCCTGGCTAGCTGATGGGGTCTGGATTGATCCAGCATAATGGAGACCGCTGTGGAGTTGGGAGCGTCGCTGTAGAACCCCGGTGAGGCGGCGGTGGGTGAGTCGGGGGCCCGTTGGCAAAATGGCGGCGTCGGAGAAGAAGGACAAAATGGCGGCGCCCATGACGATCCCGATCCCCACGAGGCTGGAGGAAGGCAAGATGGCCGCTCCCACGAATCGCACGCGCCGCTGCTGGAGGTAGGGGTCTTCTGACTTCTGCAGACGCCAGCGTAGTGTCCCTTCTTACCGCAGGCAGAGCAGACCGCGTTTTTCGCCGGGCAGCGCGCCCTGGGGTGTTTGGTTTGGCCACAGAAATAACATTTCTGGCTCGGGCGGGACATCGCTGCAGCAGTTGAGGCCGGGGCCCGTGGCGGCGCCGCGTCCCAAGATGGCGGCGGCTGCGGCATCCATGAGGCGGCCGCGCGGTCCGGGGAGTAGGCCTCCATGTTCCGGTGGGCTACGTCCAACGAAAGGGTGAGTGAAATCGCCTTCTTCAGGTCGAGCTTGCTACTTTCCAGCAGTCGCTGCCGTGTGTGAGTGGACCTGAGGCCCGCAACGAGGGCGTCACGGATGAGCTCCTCCGTATGTTCCGTGGCTGATACTTGCTTGCATTCGCAGGCTCGGCCGAGTTCCTTCAGCGCCCGTATGTATGCTTCTGTGGGTTCCCCGGGCTGTTGTTTGCGAGACCCCAGGAGATGTCTTGCGTAAACATAGTTGACCGGGCGTGCGTATTGCTCCTTCAAAAAGTCGATAGCCCCCTGGTAGCTCGTAGCATCCCGGATAAGGGCAAAACCTCGGTGGTTTACTTTAGAATTCAGCACCCTGAGCTTGTCGGCGTCGGTGGCGACGATCTCGCCGGATGCAGCCAGAAAGGACTCAAAACAGTTCAGCCAGTGCGAGAACTTAGCAGTCGAGTCCGGTTCTTGCGGGTCGAGTTCCAGGCACTTGATCTTAAGTATTTGCAGCATCGTTATTATTATTATTATTTTTTTTCAGTAGTTAATAAAATTGATGCGCTATCAATTCTAATAAGAGGCTGAGCAGAGTTCAGAACGACAGGCTTTTATTAACTACTGAATTGCACTTCAGACAGATCAGGACTATGCCTCTAGTGGACGACCGAATGCCTGGAGCTGCCATGCGGCCGTCCTTATACTCGGTAGCCGAGGGCGGAGTCAGCTGAGGCATAGTCAGACATAACAGTGAAACAAGAGTGAACGACAACAACAACAACAACAGCAACAACAACAACAAGTGAACACAGTGAACTACAGTGGTTTACCACAGGAACCCGTTGTCAACCTGCCTCCTTGCGCTTTTAACTCGGGCACCTTTGCCAGCGTGCCACGGACCCGATTGGGAGAGGCGGGCAACCTAATTAAACACATTAAATGCTTGTTATCAGACCCTTAACAGGGTTTTTAACTGCAGCTTCTGAATTTAAGGGCATGAGCACAGGAAGCACGCAGCTCGGGAACCTTGCCTGTGATGGGGAGGTGGAAGCTCAGTGGACATTGTGCGAGGGCATTAATTGACAGCTGGGATTACCAGATAAATACACACACCTTACACCTCATTAGCTGTTTAAGGGAAAGGCTGTTGATGACTCCATTTTGTGCATAGATTTATGTTTCTGGAGTTCGCAGGTCATTTCTGCAAACTCGCAAGCCAATCTCACCACATTGCTACTCAGTATTGGAATATTGAGGGATTGACCATCTGATCTCCACTTTACCTACCAGCTACAACATCGGCATGGGTGCCGCTTATACTGTCTCACCTTGGTCCTCAGAATCGGACCAAGCTGAGCACCACCACCAACACCAGCCACAACAGCAGCCTTCTCCGCAATAACCTGATGCTCCACAGGAGAGAGGGGGGCATCACAGGGCTGCAGTGCTCCGGAGGCGATACCCCCAACACAGGGTATAAAGGCAGAGGGTGAGCTTCCTCAACATGACTGAGCAGCAGTGCCAAAGGAGGCTCAGGCTATCGCGCCTGGTCACCACAGACATTTGTAGCTTGCTGGAACAAGACCTGCTGCCCAGAGGTCCTGGTTGTCACACCTTACCAGTGGCTGTCAAAGTCACCACCGCCCTCAACTTCTTCACCTCAGGCTCCTTCTAGGGATCTGCAACAGACATTTGTGGGATCTCCCACTCGGCTGCCCACAGATGCATCACACAGGTGACCGATGCCATGTTTCACAAGTTAACCAATTATCTGAATTTTGCCACTGATGAAACCAATGTTACTGAGCGGGCGCTCGGCTTTGTGGCTCTGGTTGGCTTCCCACATGTGCAGGGTATCATTGACTGCACACATGTGGCCATCAAGGCACCCCCTCATCAACCAGGAGTGTGTGTGAACCGCAAGGGCTTCCACTCCCTCAATGTGCAGCTCGTCTGCAACCATAAAAAGATCATCATGCATATGTGCGCCAGATTCCCTGGCAGCTGTCATGACTCTTTTATGCTGCGCCACTCCACCCTCCCTCAGCTCTTCGAACCTCCAAACAGAATCACCGGCTGGCTGCTTTGGAGACAAAAGTTATCCACTGAAGACGTGGCTCATGACACCCCTGAGGAGGCCAAGTACTAAGGCCAAGGAGCGCTATGAGAGCCACATCTCCATCAGGTGTGTCAATTAACAAGCAATAGGCATGCTGAAGATGCACTTCAGATGCCTTGACAGATCTGGAGCAACCCTTCAATACGCACCAGCCAGGGTATTGCACTGTATCCGGGTCCTCCTGACCACATCCCTGCTGCTGACCTCCTCAGCAATATCCAGCCAGGCTCTCTTTGTTGCTTGTGGAGGTCTCCTTTGCCTGTCAGCAGGAAAGAGGACCTCCCTGCCTGCTCTGGCAGCCTCCACAAGGGTATGCAAGGAAGAACCTGAGAACCAGGGTGCAGCCCTTTGCCTTTGGCTATCTGTGTTTCAAAAGTTTCAGCTCTCCTAAGGCCTTTCTTTTACACCTTCCACCCTTCTCTAGGACCCTTCAAGTGAGTTCAGTGCAGGGCTCCTTTAAATATTGGCGCTGGAAATGAGTTATCGATTACATCATCAGATCTGCACCATTTACAAGGGCCGGGAAACGCGCAGGACTCTTTCAATTGGGGCCATTAAGTGAAAGTCACCCTGAGCAGCGCGATGCTCAGAACATCGCGTTTCGGACCCCTACGCGGCCCGCACGCACCCAACCTGATGCAAAGGTGAAAATTCCAGCCAGTTTTTGTTTCCTTGTAAAAAATAAGAACAACTCAGATCAACGATGGCAGTAATGAGCATTTAGATATTAAAACAGAAGGCACAAACATTTTTCCCTTTCCTCCCCATCCATTCCTCCTCTCCCCACTCCCTCCACCAACCCATCACTCCTCCTCCTTTTTTCTTCCATCCCTCTTCCTTCTTCCCTTCCCTCCTTCTCTCCCTCTTTTCCTCCTTCCTCCCTTCCCCTCTTCCCCTTCACTTTCTCCCCTTCCTCTCCTCCCTTCCCCAGATTCGAAATCCATTCTTACCTAGTTAAGCTAGCAAAACATCTTCAGGCTTGAATGCACTGGCAGACGTGGCTTAGCAGCTTTTGGTTCTTCTCAAGAATCAATCTTTGTGTATTTTCTTGTTTTTTTATCCAGTGCTGTGTCCTTTCCTTGCCTCCTCATCTGGGGGTAGTTACTCTCGCTGGATACAGTTTCATACAAAAAGAAAAATCATACAAAAATGCAAAAAATAGCACAAATCCTGGCAAACGGGAAAGATACAAAGAACAGCAAAGGGTCGCAAAACAGATAGTAAGAGCTACAAAGTGGGAGTAGGAAAAGAAACTTGCAAGGGATATCAAAATCAATACATTGTTTCAACAATTATATTAGAAAAAAGAGGGTGGTCAGGAGCAATGTTGGCCACTTAAAAAGTGATAACAGTGATATTGTCAATGATAATTAGGAAATGGCAGAAATGTTGACTAGTTACTTTGTGTCAGTATTTACAGTAGAGGAAAAGGATAGCATGCTGGTAATCCTAAGGAAACTAATGCTGAATCAGGGACTCAATAAAATTAACGTAAGTAAAATAACAGTAATGAAGAAAATAATGGCACTAAAGAGTGATAAATCCCCAGGGCCAGATGGTTTCCATCCCAGGATTTTATAGGAAGTGGGTGAGCACATTGCAGATGCCCTAACTATAATCTTCCAAAGTACTCTAGATTCAGGAACCGTTCCTTTAGATTGGAAAATTGCGCATGTCACTCTGCTTTTTAAGAATGGCGAGAGAGGGAAACCAGTGAATTATAGACCAGTTATAGACCATCTGTTGTTGTGAAATTGCTAGAGTCTATAATTAAGGATAGGGTGACTGAACAAGGAACAAGGAATGAGTACAGGAACAAGGATGTCTTGCTGCAGTTGTACAGGGCCTTGGTGAGACCACACCTTGAGTATTGTGTGCAGTTTTGGTCACCTTATCTGAGGAAGGATGTTCTTGCCATGGAGGGAGTGCAGCGAAGATTCACCAGACTGATACCTGGGATGGCAGGAATGATGTATGAGGAGAGATTGGGTCGATTGGGCTTATACTCGCTGGAGTTTAGAAGAATGAGAGGGGATCTCATTGAAATTTATAATATTCTAACAGGACTAGACAGACTAGATGCAGGAAAGATGTTCCTGATGGCTGGGGAGTCCAGAACCAGGGGTCACAGTCTAAGGATAAGGGGTAAGCCATTTAGGACAGAGATGAGGAGGAATTTCTTCACCCACAGAGTAGTGAACCTGTGGAATTCTCTACCACAGAAGGCAGTGGAGGCCAATGCATTAAATATATTCAAGAAGGAGTTAGATATATTTCTTAAGGCTAAAGGGATCAAGGGATATGGGGAGAAGGCAGTGACAGGGTACTGAATTTGGATGATCAGCCATGATCTCATTGAATGGTGGAGCAGGCTCGAGGGCCGAATGGCCTACTCCTGCTCCTATCTTCTATGTTTCTATGTTTCTATGTAACACCTCGAAAAGTTTCAGCTGATTAGAGAGAGCCAGCATGGATTTGAAAGGTAGGTCATGCCTAACAAACCTGATTGAATTTTTGAGGAGGTGACTAAAGTAGTGGACAGAGGAATGTCTATGAATGTTATTTAAAAGGACTTCCAGAAGGCATTTGATAATGTCCCTCATAAGAGACTGTTAACTAAGGTAGAAGCCCATGGAATTGAAGGCAAATTATTGACCTGGTTAGGAAATTGGCTGAGCGGCAGGAGAGAGAGATTAGGGATAATGGGTAGGTACTCAAATTGGCAGGAGGTGACTAGTGGTGTCCCACAGGGATCTGTTTTGGGGCCTCAAGTATTCACAGTATTTATTAATAACTTAGTTGATGGCATAGAAAGTCATATATCCAAATTTTACGATGACACAAAGATAGGCGGCACTGTAGGCAGTGTAGATGAAAGCATAAAATTACAAAGGGATATCGATAGATTAAATGAATGGGCAAAACTGTAGCAAATGGATTTCAATGTAGGCAAATGTGAGGTCATTCACTTTGGACCAAAAATGATAGAACAGGGTACTTTATAAATGGTGACTATGGTAAAAAGGCTAATATGGAATGCTGGCTTTTATATCTGGAGGACTAGAATACAGGGAGGTAAAAATATTGCTGTAACTATACAAAACCCTGGTTAGACCACACCTGGGGCACTGTGAGCAGTTCTGGGCACCACACCTTAGGAAGGATATATTGGCCTTAGAGGGAGTGCAGCGTAGGTTTACCAGAATGATACCCGGACTCCAAGGGTTAAACTACGAGGAGAGATTACACAAATTAGGGTTGTATTCCCTAGAGTTTAGAAGGTTAAGGGGTGATTTGATCGAAGTTTTCAGGATATTAAGGGGAACAGATAGGGTAGATGGAGAGAAACTATTTCCGCTGGTTGGGGATTCTAGGTCAAGGGGGCAGAGTCTAAAAATTAGAGCCAGTACTTTCAGGAGTGTAATTAGGAAACACTTCTACACACAAAGAGTGGTAGAAGTTTGGAACTCTCTTCCACAAATGGCAATTGATGCTAGATCAATTGTTAATTTTAAATCTGAGATTGATAGATTCTTGTTAACCAAAGATGTTAAGGGATACGGGGCAAAGGCAGGTATATGGGGCTAAAAATTCAGTTGGGCACCGTTTGGGGCGCCAAGCTCGCCTGGGCGCCGGAATTACCGCTGCGAGCGGAGCCACTTGCGCCATCCCGATATTCAGTTTCTGCGCCCCAAACGGAAGCGGGCCGCTACTCGAGGCTCCCCGCGCCCCGCTTGGGGCGCTCACCCTGAATATCGGCGCGCTAAGGGCCGCAGCGCCACACGCTGCGGCACGGCACGCTGCGGTACTGCAGGCCTTCCTCCCACTGTTAAGGGGGAGGTGCCTGCAACAGCGCGATCCCCGCTCGCGAGTGCCGGCAAATGAGCCCGGCACCAAGGAGAAGTGCCGGGCTCTCGGGAAACAGCCGGCAATGCTGCGGGGGGGGGGTTTAGGAGGCCGGGGACGGAGGTGCTGGCAGGCAGCTGCCGAAAAAGCGGCCGCCCCGCGCCTCCACCTTAACTAGCGCCACTACCGCCACAGGTAGGCCCTGTGAACCGGTCACGATTTGCGACCGGCGTTAAAGAGGCAGGCGCGACCAAATATGGTCATCGGGCGGGAGCGGGGCGCTGCGCACACCGATGACGTCATTGGTGGCGGCGCAGCGCTACAGGCTAATGCCGCCATTAGCGCCCCGCTAAATATCGCGGGAGGTGTGGCCAGTGGCGCTAAAGCCACGGAGTGCCCTCTTTGGGCGCAAACTGGTGGCGCAGCCCACTGAATTTCTAGGCCATGGAGTTAAATCGCAGATCAGCCATGCTCTCATTGAATGGTGGAACAGGCTTGAGGTGCGCGATGGCCTACTCCTGTTCCTATGTTTCCTGGTCTGTGTAGCTCAGTAGAACACAGGGCGATATATTTACACAAGACATCGGAAGACATTCTTTTATATAAAATTTTTGGGTTTGTATCTTTTTATGAAAATGGGGTGGTGAGAGGGTAACTGTTTTGAATAGTGTTTGGAGGATACTGTAAGTCAGAATGCTTAAAGATCACAACTAATTGCGCAAGAAAATGATTTTCGCTTTGAGGACGGAATAGATTTGAAACACTTTCCACATGTGAAAGTCATTATTTCGTAAAAGGAAAATCTGTGAACTCCTCTGCTCCGTTCACACACCACGGGGGCTGTACAGTCATATTTGCATTACATAGCTTCACGGAGCTGATTTCAGATTTGGTAATGAGATTCAAAGCCTCCCCATGAGTCCTAATACTGCTTTTTAAAAATTCTGCTTGATGTGACTGAATGATTGCTTCCCAAGGTATCGTGAGCATACGTCCGTCTGCCCCGGACAGAATGAAAATCAACTCCTGCTTTTTTCTTAACACTTTTAACTAAGGACAGCATTTTCTTTCCTTTTAGAAAATAAGAACAGTGCAGAAAAACAGTTGAAGTAACGAGGATTTAGGTATTAAAAAGAAAGGCACAAGCTTCCGCCCCCCCCGCCCCACCCCGCCCTGCCAATTTTCTCTGCATCTCCTAATGGCCCTGACTCATGATGGGTGCCAGCTTCCTCTGGTACTGCAGCTAAGCGACCATTCTTTATGCATTAGCCTAGGCACTGAGGGGGGGAAATTTCTGTGGGGGTTCTCCTGCTTGTCTGCCGTAAGTTCAGCAAGAGCTGCAGGAAATGTCGGTAAAACCCCAGACGCTGTTTTTTTTCCCCGGCGTTTCCGCTGAAGTTACAGTGGACAAGCGAGAGCTCTCTCCTGCTGGATATTCACCCACTGAACGTCAGCAGGCTGTTCACCCACTAGTGGCAACGCAACCAAGTCCAATCCTATCCTCACGTATTGTCCAAACTATCCAGAAGTGGGGTCACCGGATAGTGTGCAGGAGTGGGAACCCAAGCTGATTCTTCCCTCCTTAGCTAAGGTCCACTGGGGCAAGTGTAGCATCCATGGGACAAAACTGGCTGAAATAAGGTCACGCACGCAGTGCAGATCAAGGGTCTAACCTGGGACTTTGCAGGTCTGCTAATGCTCCTATCACAGGATTGAATGCAATGCTCTTCACTGTAGAATAACCTGGTAATGCTCACCATCAAACCTCCTTGCACATTAAGAATCACCATTTAGATAAGGTATTGTATGGTGGCAGTAGTTGACATACTTTACAACAGTGCTTTCAGAATAGGAGGGAGCCAATCCAGATTTATGGCCTGAGCTAACTGGAGTGAAGTGATAGGTTGGGCCCTGACTCTGGGTTTACACTACAAAATACCAGCATTGCTGTGAAATGAATTCATTTCATACTGACTCTACTGCTGCAATGTAAATGCATGCACCCTTACCAATAGCTCACTCTTATAATTAGAATTCCAGGCCTAGAAATTCACTTGGGCGCGGGCAGCTCGCTCGCGCCCAAAAGTTAGCGCTGGGCGGGGAGGCATTAGCGCACGCCGTATATTCGTCTTCTGCGCCCCAATTCGGAAGCGGGCGCTATACCAGGGTGTGCCCGCCTCCGTTTGGGGCGCTGCAACTGAATATCGGCGTGCTAGTTGCCGCAGCGCCACCCGATGCGGTGCGGCAGGCTGCGGTACTGCAGGCCTCCCCCTTCTCTTAAGGGGGAGATGTCTGCAACGGCCGGAGTCCCGATCGCGAGTGCCGGCAAAAGAGCCCGGCACAACGGAGAAGTGCCGGGCTCCACGGAAACCAGCCGGCAATGCCGCGGGGGGGGTGGAGGAGGCCGGGGAAGGAGGTGCGGGCAGGCGGCCGCCGAAAAAGCGGCCAGCCGCACCTTCAGCTTTAAAGCGCCCCACTATGGCAGCAGGACGGCCCCGTTTTCTGTTCGCTGTTTGCGCCCGTTTCGGAGGAGGCGGGCGCAAATAAATATGGGGATCGGCGCGGTTTCGGGGCGTTACGGGCCACCGCGCACACCGATGACGTCATCGGTCCCGGCGCAGCGCTAACGGCTACCGCCGCCAATACCGCTGCACTCAATTTCAGCGCTACCACCCCGCCGGCGCAAAAGACCTCTTTAGGCGCTAAGTGGGTGCAAGGCCCACTGAATTTCTAGGCCCCAATGTGTAACTTTAGAGACCAGCCGTAGAAAGAAATATGAGTACTGTTGCTATTAATTTTAGGACACATTTCAACCAGTTACATTTATTACTAAATAATTACATTGCACCTAAAATATGTTTTAAAAAATTCCAGATGAAGTGCTCATATTTGTACTTTATATCCACAACTACAAGACGACAGTGGCTGAGAACTGATATTTTTGGAACTGTGTTATTTTTTACTAACCCACCATTGCATTGCCAGCTACCCTAAGAATGTGATGTGTCACTGCCGCAAGGATTGAATAATGTGAGGACAGATGAATATTCAGAAGTTTTGTTTGGTTACCTTTGGGTACTTCCCCTCAGGAGATTAAATAGATGGTGTGGAGTCCATGAACAGGTATATGGTACTTGCCTGTGACAAGCAAAAATGAAGAGATTAGGATCTTGCCCAGGCAAATCTCAGCATGTACATTTGGGTGTATTTGATCATTGGGCTTGGTACGGTTTGGTCAACAACCAGTCTCAAGTAAAAGCTTTTCGTCTGACAGGCCATCTCTCTCCCACCTCTAACCTCTGGTCCCTTTCTCTTTATCATATCCTATCTTCTCTTTTTGTTTTTATCAACACCAGTGCCTGGAGCAGCAGAATCTGGGTGGAATCAAATCGAATAGCGCAAAAGATCACCGAATTTTAAGGGGATGTGAGCTGCGCCCATAACCATTTTACGCTTGAGTAGCCGCGATCTTTTATGTTTGTTCAAAAGTCCCTTCGCCTGAAGCAGACCCCGCCCACAAAACTGGCCACCTCCCAAGTCAGGAAGGCGAGTTTCCGCCGATTGCGCTCGTTCGGAGGGTTCCTCACATTGCGTCCAGATTCTGGGGCGCACAGGCATCCGTGGTCACATGAGTCCAGCATTAATACCAGTGACCAGGAGACAAGTGAAGACACTGACCCGGGTCTGTTTCTCCTGCTGCAGCAATTAGCTTAGTTCAGCTGAAATTAGTTTAAAATCAGTGTCAATTATTGAGTAAGTTTTAAAAGTTTGAAGGACAGAGAGAAAGGGGCTCTCCAGTCTCACTCTAAAGAGGAAGGTTCATTCCTTGCCTTTTATACTCCCCCACCCAGCACCTTGAGGCCCCATTGGCCCTGCTCCAGTCACGAATCGATTATGATCGATTACGCTGCTTGATTGTGCTGATTGATGGGAGGTTTTACGTTCAGGCTTATGGTAATGAGTTTGCACAGAGGCTTCAGCGTAACTTCACCTCAGCAAAACAGTCACAGGGGAGAAATTCGGTATCGCCCCGTTTGAGGCGCAATTATCGGCCGGGCGCAAAGTTTAGTGCCTGGCGCTAATTATTGCCTCCGACTGCAAACTTGGCTTCTATCGCCCCTGGAAGTGATTGGAGCACTAAATCAGGTGCTACACACCTCTCTTAAGGCGCTAACGCCAAGGAGCGAGGCGCTACCTCGGAGCGCTGGCGAAGCTCATGTGATGTCAGTCAGCAATGGAACACAGACACACTGGCGCCAGACAGTTCTTAAAGGGAAGGGTCGATCTTGCCCTCCATCCACATCCTGCTCATTGCAGCCTTGAATCTTGGCCTGGAGAGACCTGTACATCAAATCTGCTGGAAGAAACAATGGAGAGGCCAAGGGAAAGAGCTCAGAGTGCAGCCCCCATAGTCTCTTCTAAATCGATGCAAGGAAGGTCAAATCAAAATGAACCTGCAAAGTGCTGCTCAGTACCCAAAACTCCTTCACACAGCGTTGAATCTCTCCAGAAGTCTCTCTCTCTCTCTCTCAGAATGCGTGGTGCAAAAATGTCGCCGACAAAAAAAGACAGGAAGTGGTCACCTTTAAATAGCGCTCCCCCAGTCCCTTCCCGACTGCAAAACGTTCCCCTCAACCGGTCGTTGCTAGCGGCAGGCGGAAAGGCAGGGGGCGTCACTCAATATCCGGTCCAGGGCGCTACCAGGGTGTTGCACGCTCGATTGACGTCATGATCTGCCAGCGCAGGAGATCGTGGCGGTAGTGTTGAGCGCTGCCGCAAAATGTCTGGTCAATTTCATGAGCGGCGCAAACATCACCGTGCCTGGGCGCTAGTTGCTTTGTATCCCATCCTAATGGAGACGCAAAGCAACCGAATTTTCCCCCCACAGTGTCCAGCCCATTCTAGCTGCATTTGGCCGATAGCACCCCAAGCAGAATCTCCAGGCTCCAGTGTTTATTTAATAAGCGATTAGGTTTTGTAGCCTTTACGGGACATACGCTTTACACAGTATAATAGTATAACCTTGGTGATGTCCTTGATGATGCACTATGGGCAATTGCCCTTCACCTAGGTTTCTCGAAAAAATATCTTAGCCTTCATTATAAGAGCAGGGGATCAAAAGCCGACTTCAATGAGCTGAAAAACATTGCAACAGAGTTGCCAACCAAATTGGATTGTTCTACAGGAAACCTTATATCAGCTGAAATCAAACACTATGAAATGTCACTTCCCAATTACTCACTGACTAGAAAGGACCTAGCTATGCAGTGTCAATGTGTCATTCGTTTAATTAAATAGTTTAGTCATAGATAAACTGTGGCAGAGAACCCACAGCTGGGTATGCTGACCGCAGCATTATGTACTGCCTCTCTAAACAACCATTGTCCCATAAAAGCTGGCTCTATCAATCAAAAGAACTGGGATCTTCTCTGCGCAGTACTTGGCCATACTTTTCAAACATGTAATTTCCGAAGAAAAGATGTCAATTAGGATTGCGATAAAACAAACAGTAAATACTTCCATTAGCTCAGGAATCATGTACATCTAGTATGATCATGAACCGTGATTTGACAGGAGCTAAAAAAAGCAACAATACCTGCAAGCATGGAAAACCTAGGGTGAATGTGACTCTTCAGAGAATTAGAGTGAGTGGGAAAGATATCATATGCCATGTAAACACGTCACCAGAGTGCATAGAGAAGCTATAAAAAATATCGTCAAAACTTAGTAATAAATCAAAGCCTAGCAAGAAGAGTGGCTCTTGAAACAGTCTGTTGGCCGTATTACTGAACATCATCCGGTCTCTTTATCATTGTGATATTTCTTACAGCTCGCCTGAATCCCTGAGACTTTCATCCAATTGCAATTGGCTAAATCAAGTTCTGAGAATCATCCTAAAAATTGAAGTTGATCAGTCCATTATAAACTTTTTGACTGATCCCTGTATTGATTTGTATGTGGGTTCAATGACGACACATTCATGAAAGAGAATGACTTTTTATCTAAAGTATGTTCAACTCAGTTAACAGCATTACAGGAGACACCATCTTAGAGATCCTTCTAAAACGAAACTAAAACTAAACTGCTTGTCTCTCACATGCCCTCTGCTGGTCAGGCATAAATAATCAATCAGGCAAATATGCTGGTAAGGCATAAATAATCAAACAGGCAAATACCATCACTATTTGCTGATATCATTACATCTCCCTTTCTTAAAACAAAAGTATTTTACTTTTATCTAACAACATGTTTTCTTTGTATTACTCTGCATTTTAACTGTAACACTTAATGAACTTACATTATCATTATCATGATCAAGGTTTTTTAACCTTGTTTTGTGTGTTCACATGAAATATGTAAATACCTAGAACTTGAAGAAAGAATAAGATAACACTACTTCCTTCTATAACAATAGTCCTTAAACTTGCTCAATGAGTCTCTCAGGAGGCTTCACGTGTCTTGAGGATTTTCTGATTGATTGTCCTTGAATCTGAGTTGTTGCCTCAGATGATGATTTCTCAGCTGTGTGATCAGGTTGTTCAACAGTATCAGTCTTTTGACCTGCTGTGTGATCAGGTTGTTCAACAGTATCAGTCTTTTGACTTGCTGTGGCTGGTCCCATGAGAAGAACCCGACGATTTCTTCGCAGAACAGCACCCTCATCTGTCTGAATGGTGTATGATCTTGGTTGGACTTCACTCAGGACAGTTCCCTTCTGAGTCCATATGTTTGTTTTGTCTTTGAACCTTACTTGGTCACCAGTGTGGAGTTCAGGTAGGTTTTGTGTTCCTCTGTCATAGTAGTACTTTTGCTTTTCTTTCTGGTGTTCTTTGAACTTCCTCACTTTCTCCCCCTCTTTTGTTTTCAGGAGGTTCTCCGGGATGGGTAGGTTTGACCTTAGCAGACGTCCCATAAGGAGTTGGGCTGGTGACATACCACACTCGAGCGGCGTTGTGCGGTATACAAGCATGCTCTGGTAGAAGTCAGTTCCACTGTCTTTTGCCTTGTACATCAGTCTTTTCACTGTCTGGACCGATTTTTCCACTAGTCCATTGGAATGTGGAAAGTGAGGACTTGACGTTGTGTGGACAAAGTCCCACTCTTTGGCAAAGTGTCGGAAACTTGCATTGTAAAACTGGGGTCCGTTGTCTGTGAAGACCTTGCTTGCCACACCATGTCTGGAGAATATGGCTTTCATACATGCTATCACAGCATCTGCAGTGGTGGTGTACAGTCTACAAACCTCTGGATACAGGGAGTAATAGTCTGTGACTACAAGATAGTCCTTCCCTTGACATACGAATAGGTCAGCACCTACCTTCTGGTAAGGTCTGTCTGGTGCTGGGTGTGGCTTTAGTGGTTCTACCGGATTGCTTGCTCGATATTTCAGGCATATTGTGCAGTTTGACACCTCATGTGTGACATCTTGGTTGATTCGTGGCCAATACATCACCTCTCGTGCTCTTTTCTTACACTTTTCGATTCCCAGATGTCCTCCATGGATCCTTTTTAGCATCTCTTTTCTCAGACTCTTTGGGATAACTATTTTACTTCCTTTGTAGATGATGTCTTCGACCACTGATAGTTCCGCCCTGCAGTTCCAGTACTCTGCCATGTCAGGTGAGCAGTCTTGCTTCATGTTGGGCCATCCATCCAAAATGCTTTTCCTCAGTCGTCTCATTGTTTCATCTTTGTTTGTCTCAGTCTTTATGGGCTCCATTTTTGCATCTGCTATGGGCAGTGCACTTGTGATCATGTCCACATAGGCGTTCACTTTTTCATCCATTTTGGTGTTTGCGGGCTCACTTGGGTCTACAGCTCTGGACAACGTGTCTGCTGTATACATCAGTTTACCCGGAGTGTACGCAACATTCAGTGTATAGCGTTGCAGCCTGATCATCATTCTTTGTATTCTAAGCGGACAGCTATTTAGTGGCTTTTGGAACAATGCAATCAAGGGCTTATGGTCAGTCTCTACACTGATTGCTTGTCCTGCCACAAACTGGTGAAATCTTTCACAGGCGTATGTGATGCTGAGCAGCTCCTTTTCTATTTGAGCATATCGCGTCTCCGCGTCTGTCATTGAGCATGATGCATATGCAATAGGTTGCCAGTAGTCATATTTTTGCAGAAGAACGGCACCGAGCCCACTCTGTGATGCATCTGATGATATCTTGATGGGTCTCGCTGGGTCATAAAACCTCAGAACTGGTTCCTCTGTGAGCAGTTTCTTTAGATCGCTCCATGACTTCTCATGCTCATGATTCCATTCCCATTCTATGTTCTTTTCAGTTAGTCGTCTCAGTGGTGCCATCTTTTCTGAGAGGTTGGATATGAATTTACCCATGTAGTTGATCATTCCATTAAACCTCTGCACATCCTTTTTGCATTGTGGCTTTGGCATATTCTCAATGGCGGACACCTTTCTGGGATCTGGTCTGATGCCCTTACTGCTAAGGTCTTCTCCCACGAATGTCAGTTCTGTCACCCCGAGCTGGCATTTCTCTCTATTCAGCTTATGTTTGTTTTCCTTGTTGCTTCCAGCATTTTTTTCAGTCTCTCATCATGCTCAGTTCTCGTGGTTCCCCATACTATGATGTCATCCATTGATGTATCAACTCCCTCCAGGTGCTCATAGATCATATGGATAGTTTTGTGATACACTTCAGGAGCTGAGGCAATGCCAAATGGTAACCTTAGGAATCTGTATCTGCCAAATGGACTGTTGAACGTGCACAGTCTTGAACTTGCCTCGTCCAGTTTCATCTGCCAAAATCCTGATGATGCATCTAACTTGCTGAAATACTATGCATTTGCAAACTGTGACATGATTTCCTCACGTGTAGGAAGCTTGAAGTGCTCTCTCTTTATTGCTCTGTTTAGATCTCTTGGATCCAGGCAAATTCTGAGATTTCCATTCTTTTTGTCCACAACGACGAGGGAACTCACCCATTCAGTTGGCTCATCTATCTTCTGAATCACGTTCAGGCTTTCCATCCTGTCCAACTCTGCCTTCAGTTGCTTTTGAAGAGCAAACGGAACTTTTCTGCATGGATGTATGACCTTTGGCATACTTTTATCTACTCTGATCGTGTGTTCTCCTGGAAGGCAGCCTAGACCCTGAAATAGGTCGTTGTACTCTTTCATGAGTTCATCATAGACTGTCTCTCCTTCACTTTCCACAACGAGGACTCTCTTTATCAGGTTCAGTCTCTCACAGGCTATTAAACCTAGTATGGCTTGCACATCCTTTGGCACCACGATTAATGCTAGCGTGTGCTCTTTGTCCTTGTGTGTCACTTTGACAATGCATCTTCCTTTCACTGGTATATCAGTACCTGAGTATCCTGTCACTTTCACTTTTATTCCATGTATCTTTGGTCTGGGTCTAATTTTCTTAAAATCAGTCTCTGACATCACATTAACTTGTGCTCCAGTATCCAATTTAAATGGAATGTGTATGTCATTCACTTTTAGTGTCAACATCCAGTCTCTTTTTTCTTTTTTGTTTTCAGACACGACATCTACATAGAACTTCTCTGTCTCGCTTTCATCTACTGCATGGACCTTGTTTTGTTGCGCTTGGTTCTTACAGCAACGGGCATAATGGTTGTTTTTGTTGCAACTATTGCATGTTTTACCATATGCTGGACACTTTTTTGGTGTATGCTGTGTACCGCATCGACTACATGACTTTCGATTGCCCCTTTCATTTTTGTTCGCTGGCCACGCCTCTTTTTTCACATTGGCGCTCTTTTTGTTAAACGGTTTGTGTCCATTTTTTCTCACTGCATCCACGTTGCAGCTACTGTCACTGAACAGCTCCTTTGCCTGCGACTTCACAGTCTCTGTAGCCCTACACAGTGCTATGGCTTTTCCCAGGTCTAGATCTTGCTCTCTTAGCAGTCTTTCCCTTAGACCATTATCTGGAATACCACACACCAGTCTGTCTTTTATCAGCGAGTCTGTCAGTCCCCCAAATTCACACGTTTTGCTTCGGTTTCTCAATTCAGTCACATACTGATCAATAGTCTCACCCGTTTTCTGTACACATGTGAAAAATCTGTGCCTCTCAAACGCCACGTTACGTTTAGGTATGCAGTAGGCCTCAAACTGTTCCATTATTTTATCCAGCTTCATTTTGTCTCCATCTGCAGCGAATGTGAAGTTATTATACACCTCCAGCGCTTCATCACCCACGACATGTAAGAACACTGACGCTTTCATTTTATCACTTTTCTCGTCAGCTCCGATTGCCGCTAAATACAACTCCAAACATTGTTTGAATCTCCTCCAATTTTCAGCCACATTACCTGTCAACTGAAGCTTCACCGGTGGGTGTAATCCTACCATTTTTTCACTTCGTTAGCTATTCTCCAATGGTAAGTAACGATGTTCTGTTTTGGCTTGCTAATATGTGAAGAGCTGATTTCGCTGGGTAGCTTACTTGCTACGACTCCGTTCACTATCTCGTCGAGTTGCTAACTTCAGATTTTTCCTCTTCATCTCTTTCAATCACTTCTGACACCATGTATTGATTTGTATGTGGGTTCAATGATGACACATTCATGAAAGAGAATGACTTTTTATCTAAAGTATGTTCAACTCAGTTAACAGCATTACAGGAGACACCATCTTAGAGATCCATCTAAAACGAAACTAAAACGAAGCTGCTTGTCTCTCACATGCCCTCTGCTGGTCAGGCATAAATAATCAATCAGGCAAATATGCTGGTAAGGCATAAATAATCAAACAGGCAAATACCATCACTATTTGCTGATATCATTACAATCCCTTAATCCAAACTCTTCCCAAGCACACCTTTAATTTTCCACTAAAATCATTTATAACCTACTTCAATGGTCTTCCCTGTTATTCTTTCTGTCAAAAATGTTATGCCTGACTGACATTGTAAGCTTTTGAATTTTAACTTGTATCCTCTTGGTATCTGATCTATTCCCAAAGCAAGCAATTTACCAGGATTAGATTTGTCAATCCCCTTCATAATCTTGAAAATTTGAATTAGATCACTTCAAAGTCTCTTTTCCAAGAACAACAAGTCTCACTTTCGCAACCTTCTTTACACTCCTGGGGGGAAAAATTAGGTGGTGCCCCTTTTGGGGCACTAACGTCGCTGGGGCGCTAATTTTAGCGCACCAAAAAAGTCTGCGCCCCTCTGCCGTAAATTCAGTAGTAGCACCCCAAGCAGGAGGTGGGGTGCTACTGGAAGCGCTCCCCCTCCTGTACGTAGTGATGCATCATAGCAAGCCTCCTCCCCTGATTAAAGGGGAGGGCCCTGCTAGACCACCGGGGAGCGGGGTGCCGTGAGAGCAGCCTGGCACTCAAGAGGAGTGCCGGGCTGAGCGATCGCAGCCGGCACCCCGAAACAAAAAGGGGAAGTGGGCAGGTGCTGGCAGTCGGCCAAAATAAAAATGGCCGCCCGACATCTGCCCTTTAAGTAGCGCCGCCGCCGCTGCATAAACACCCCCTGATCCTGTTCATCCAACCGAAGGTGAGGGGACACAAGAGAAGTTTGCGGCCGGGGCGCGAGCGGGCACTGTGCACAGTGATGACGTCATCGCCGGCGGCGCAGCACTGTGGGGCGCTACCGGCTACCACCACCTCTAACCTCCCGCTGAATTTCGCAGGAGGTGTTAGCAGCGCCGCACCTGGGTGCTGGGGGATTTGCATCCCATTAGCTCCCCGTGGGAGCGCTGACGAGAGGTGCAAACCAACCCAATTTGTTCCCCCTGACACCTTGAAACATCTTGGCTGTTCACCCTTCTATCCTCTCAAGGCAATGAAGTCCAATTTTCACTTCCTTTTAATCAGCTATCAAGTACAATGCATAGAACACTTCAGTGTTCAGAGACTCTATGCATATGAATGATGGGGAAGGGGTCAATCCATTATGATTCTATTGTATTCATTTCTTGTTTGAATATGTTTCTATGCTAACTCTAAGATTTGCTTACGGGATTACAGGGGGTGTAAATTAAAGTTGTGCCGAAAACAACAACTTGCATTTGTATGGCGCCTTTAATATTGGAAAATGACCCAAGGTGCTTCACAAAAACTGACACCCAGCCAAAGGAGATAATGGTTTAAAGAGGTAGGTTTAAGGAGGGTTTTAAAGGAGGAGAGTAGCGTGGAGAGGCAGAGACATTTAGAAAGCAAATTTCAGACCTTAGGGCTTATATGGCTGAAGGCACAGCCACCAATGAAGGGGCAAAGAGAGCGGGGGCTGCATAAGAGGCGCAGCAGGTTGCGATGCAAAATTCGTTGGTCTAATGCCGAACTTATGCCAAAAAAGCAGGCGGCCGTGAGTTGAATTTCTCTCCCTAGATCACCAGTGTTGTGATCGCTCCACCAACCGCCCGATGTTCACCGAAGATGAAAGTCGACCCCGTTATTTCTTATTGTGGTTATTGGCTAACATAGCCTGAGAATAAAAATAACCCAAGATAATATTCTAAAATCACCAAATACAAATCTGGTGCCTTTTAAATCTTTTTCACAAGAATGTAAGAAAGCACAGTGCAAAACAGGCAATAGCAAATCAGTAGCCCGTTTTACACCCTGCCCGAAGGGGTGTAAAATGACCTACCGACTAGTTATCACCCGTATTGTGCTACCACCAAAGAACAATTTCACCCCCACTGAGTATATAAATATGATGTTTTCCTCACCTACTTCAGGTCAACAAAGAATTACATTTAAGGCATTACATACTGCAGTTACATAAATAATTATATCCATGCTTGGAGTAATGTGTTGTAGTTATATATATGAATAAAATACTGCTGCTGCTGACAAATTGTAGCTACATTAATAATGCATGTTTCTCATCTACATCTGGTGTCCATTGTGCAATAATTAGCAATAGATCAGCATGAGTAACATTTTCAAACAACTTGAAAACAATAGATAAGAATGAGAAAGAAAACTAAAGATACATAATTGTAGAATATATGTAGTAATGTAGTAATATATTTGCAAATATAAATCAATGCAATTATATAATAATAAATAAATATAAATATTGTAGTATTTAACATAAATTTAAATACCCATCACAGCAAAATATTAGGAGACTGAAAACCCAAAGGCCTTTAATCCTGGGAGAAGTGCCAGGATTGGCCTACCTGTTAGGGGCCAGGAGAACGTTCACTAATTTTAATAATCTGGGTGGGCATATCTTGGGAGTTCACCAGAGCAAAGTGGAAGGGGCGGGGGGAATGGTGCTGGGCAGTCACTTGCTGGCACCAAGAACATTTTAAAAAATTTCCATTGTTCTCTTTACAAGGAGGACCAATCTCCTGCAGATAATGGCAGCATTCTTTGTGGGGGGAGGACTCAGGCCAGGATTGAGGCTCAGAGCCCCAGTTTCAATTCTGCCCGCTGGCAGGCTTGTACTCCTCTTCTCAGTAAGTGTACTGGCCTTCTGATGGTTTGCTAAACCAGGGCTGAGGAAACTCAAAGCATGGGAATCCCCTCCTCCCCAGTTAGACCTCTTTCTCCCCAACCATGAGAGAAGTTCCAACCCAAACAAGTCCCCTGTGGAAACTGATGTAAGAGGGCTAGAACCAGTGGGTCTGGGTCTGGGCCTAATTCCTGGCCCTTCCGCTCCCACCACACTTACAGCAAGAGTGTGCCAGAGGGGAAGATTTTTCCTCTATCGGCTTTTATTATAATGGTAAAGTATCTGAGCCGCGAACAAATGTTTGCAAACAAACTTTTGCAGTGTGCTCAGCACATTTTTAATATTGACTTCCAGCGCAGGTGATGAAGGATTAGTTAATTCCGCTAAAGTACAACCCTGGGAAGCAGATGACAGTGTCTGTGCTAAGGAGAGTAGGTGATCTTTAGATCTTTTCCAGAAACCATGGAAGACATTCTGGTCTGTAAGGAATCCTAAAAGAAAATTCCTAGTTTTATCAAACTGTCAGAAAAGAACTGGAAGAGTTTGAGCTGCATCATTTAATACAGAACATGAAGTTGACGGCTGTTGGTGTCACAAAATATAACTCTTCACAGATTCAGCTCCGACAGATCCATTCCGAGACAGGCACATTTTTGAGGCTGAGACTCAGAATGGAGCTGTTTCTGGGGAAGAGGCTTCACTGATGCTGAGGCCAAGAACAGAGGCATTTCACACAATGAACATTTCTGAATGTGGCAGTTCTGTGTAACATCATATTAAAAGCTCCTATATAGTTAGTTCCGGTAGAGTTTGAAAATTCATTCTTTACTCAGTTTTTTTATTTTATTCAAAAAAGAATAATTGCAGATGCCTCCAAAAGCCTCAACTAGTGATGTAATGGCTTCTCTAGATTGTAATGCTTTTAGTCTTCTCATGGCAGCCCTGGAGCGGGGATCTTGGAGATTGGCAGAGATGGGGTTGGGGATGCTACAGTGTAACAGCACTTGAGTGGGGATCTTGGAGATTGGCAGTGGTGGGGTTGGGGATGCTAGAGTTTGACAGCACTGGAATGGGGATCATGGAGATTGGCAGAGGTGGGGTTGGGGATGCTAGAGTTTAACAGCACTGGAGTGGGGATCTTGGAGATTGGCAGTGGTGGGGTTGGAAGTGCTGGAGCTTGACAGCCCTGGAGTGGGGATCTTGGAGATTCGCAGTGGTGGGGTCGGGGGTGCTAGAGTTTGACAGCACTGAAGTGGGGATCTTGGAGATTGGCAGCTGTGGTTTGGGGGTGTTTGGGTTTGACAGCCCTGGAGTTTTCCACTCGACAGCAAATTATTAGTTGTTCACACATCCAGAGCAGCTATAAAAAAAAATCTCTTGTGAACATTGATTGGTTTTCAAATTGGAAATGTAAACAACATTAAGAGCTTTTATTTAAAAGTTTAGTTGAAAACCTACTAGAATTTATTGTCTAGTTTGTATTCAAATAATTTTCACAATTATACACTTCAAAAGTACTTCATTGGTTGTAAAGCATTTCGGACATCCTGAGGTCATGTGCGCTATATCAGTGCAAGTCTTTCTTTCTTTCTATTGGTAGGTTTCTAGCCACGTACTCACATTTGATTGGTATATTCCCTCTTCAACTCTGATTTGCTGGTGCTTTACTTTCAGCCAATCGACAAAGTGTGATATAAAAAAAGAAAGACTTGCATTTCTATAGCGCCTTTCATGACCACTGGATGTCCCAAAGTGCTTTGCAGCCAATGAAGTACTTTTGAAGCAAAAACAGAAAATGCTGGATATACTCAGCAGGTCAGGCAGCATTTGTGAAGACGTTTCTCTCTTCACAGATGCTGCCTGACCCGCTGAGTATCTCCAGCATTTTCTGTTTTTATTTCAGATTTCCAGCATCTGCAGTATTTTCTTTAAGTACTTTTGAAGTGTAGTCACTGTTGCAATGTAACAAACGTGGCAGCCAATTGTACACAGCAAGCTCCCATAAACAGCAATGTGATAATGACTAGATAATCTGTTTTTGCTAAGTTGATTGAGGGATAATTATTAGCCTAGAACACCGGGGATAACTCCCCTGCTCTTCTTCGAAAGAGTGCCATGGGATCTTTTACGTCCACCTGAGAGAACAGGCGGGGCCTCGGTTTAACGTCTCACCTGAAAGACGGCACCTCCGACAGTGCAGCACTCCCTCAGCACTGCACTGGAGTGTCAGCCTAGATTTTTGTGCTCAAGTCTCTGGAGTGGGACCTGAACCCACAACCTTCAGGCGGGTAATGCACAGTGATGTGGCACTACACCACTGAGATTCGGAGGGTCCCAGGTTTGAGCTCTGTTCTAGGCAGTGATACTGATTTCAGCTGGGAAAGCGGGTGCGCTGCGCCAGCTGTTTCCAGAGGGGTTGGCAGTCTTACAGTGTCTCTCCTACTTTACATGTGTGAGCCACGTCAGTGAGTGTTGGCAGGTTATTCAACTTTCAAGGTCATCACAGCTGAGGTCAACCTTTATCCAAAGTCAACACACACAGCAGGGGTCACTGGACAGTGATCAGGTGAGGGAGCCCTCACTGACTTTTTTACTCCTTCCTTTGATGAGGAATGCTGAGGCTAATAATATTTCCCTGATAGCCGCCCGCCAAAGATCAGCTAGCTCACCACAAACCAAGGATTAAACCTGGGACTCTCCCGGTTAGCATGACTCCAGATCACACTGAACTGTGCATTTAGCCACTTAGCCATAGAGAAAGCCTCGTAACCCATTTAAATGGATTAATAAGAGTATCTGTGAATCACATGAAAGATGTTAATTTGTGCTATTTCAGTTATTACGGTGAACTGATACAGGCAGTCCATTGACAGTCAATGCCACAAGCAGGACTTGTACGACAAAACCAATCAATCTTGTTTAATGTCAGTCATCAAAGGTTGCATTACATCAGTGCAGTGCATACATTACGCTCTTTCCTACTATAAATAAACTCCTTTGAGGCTGAGCGTTAATGAAGGAGATAGCAGGGGGTGTGGGGACCGTGAGAAGGTCATAATCCAAAGTTCGAAGACACTCAGCTATAATTGTAAAGAGGCCAAAAAATGCAAAACCCAATAATTTCTAAAATTACTCAGATGTGGCTGTCTGACCTTTCTCTTTGATTTAACGCTACCTTTCATACAACAGGAATATCTGAGCTGAACAGTTCACTGGGTTTCACGCTGACACGCTTTGTTGAAAAGATAATATCCATCTTGTGTGGGATTATTAATTTCAGTCTCAGTCTTTGAAATTAACAGTGTTGTTAGGTGGGAGACTTTACTTCGTCCTGTAAAACTGGGACATTGTTTGATAATCCATCTTTTAAGAACCAGGATTGTCTCAATGGAGGGCAGCCATGCAGTGTAAGTGTTAATATCTTTACCATATTTTGATCTTTTTCTTTGATGGTAAGGTAATTTTTCTTGGGAAATGGGGTATGTTTGCCTTGCAAAATCATCTACTAAAGGGACTGCAGTATTGAACAGTTACATTGTATTCAAGTGTCACTCAAACCTTTCTGACTGGGACACAGTCCTAACCAAATATGCACACGTGGACATTGAGTGAGGTCAAGGATTCAGCTTGACTTTAATGCCCCTTTGCTTAAATAATCTATCTACACTCACTGCCTCGGCTCACAAAACTGGCCATTTGGGCATGTATTACCAGAGGGCAGTCAGCACCTTTGGAACCATGCCCCAGAATGATGTCAGCACCTTGAGGAGAGGAGAAAATTGTGGAGGGAAAGATAAGTATAAACGGTTAAACTTAATCTACTGACAGCACAATGGGCCAAAATTTGCGGTCGGAGGCGTACCTCCCGGGGTACGCCTCCTACCCGGAAAAAAATATGAACCTACCTGTTGGCTCCCAGGCTTCGGAGTCTTCGGGTCCTGGGCCTGCCAGCGGAAACAGGGGCGCAGGCGGTTTGGAAGCGTCCCTGGGATCATGTGGGCCAGGTCCTCCAATCACAAAGGAGGATTCCTATTATGTTTATGGGGATTCCATTTATGAACGGAATCCCCTTACGCATATGAGGAATCCCCAAATAAATAAATAAATAACTGAAATAAAAATAAATGTTCCCATTTTCAAAATGAATTAGAAGTCGCTTTAATCAAGCATTTAAAATAAAAGTTCAATTTTTTGAAAAATAATTGTAAACATTTTAATCTGGGCCAAAATGTACATAAAATAATTTTAAGTGTTTGTGTATGTTTTTTTATTTTTTTTATTTCAATTTAACATTTATATTAAGCCTTATGCTGGTAAATGCAGGCCCCCCGTGGGCATTTTCTAGGCAGTAGTTGGGCAAATAGCCCAACTCTGCGCCAGCGGAAGTGTTTTTGGGTTGTAGGAGGACGATCTGTCAAGACGGACCTTGACTGATCGCAAGTTCCGGGTTTTCGCGCTTGCGGTAACCCGGAACTTGCGGAGCCTTTCACAAGGCTTACGACATCACAGAGACAGCGATTTCAGGGCCAATGTGAATCCTGCTACTGTGAACGTTTATCTTTGCAGCTGATGGACCCATGCAGTCTGAACGCACTAGTTCTACAATTGTGAGCTAGGTTGCAGAATTAATAATTTAGGTGACTAGATACATAGATTGTTACTTTTTAAACAATTCAAAATCCTGCAATGCTTATTCATTCATCTGTTATAAAAGTGGATTGTGGAGCGGATGGCCCTGTTTTACTCTATATGCATCATCAATGGAGCATCCAATCACAACTGGCTAGTTAACAAAAGCACTTCCAGCAGGGAGCCTCACCTGACAGAAAGGCATATTGGATCATGCAGAAATTGAGGGTAGTGCTGCTTGAATTCCAATACTGGTGGGCTAGGCGTCCGCTGGTGGTGCAGTCTCTTAAAATTACCCCAGGGATTTTTAATTGCTAATTTTGATGTGGCTACTCAAAATGTGAAAAATTATCTTACATTTAGTGAATCCTAACATTTCCATAGCTCATTAATGGAAACTGAGGCCAGAATTTTGCCGAGGGGGGGGTCAGCGGGCACGATTGGTGGCGGATCAGGTGGGAAAGTGGTTTTTTTTGCAGCGGGTCGGGACCCCGCTGTCAACCCGCCGCCACGCACCTTTCCCAATGTCAGGTCTGTCAGCGCTGAGCACACCCGACAGGCAGCAGCGGGGGACCCAATTAATCTCATTATTGCCTTGTTGACAGATCATGAACAGGCTTTTTTAACTTACCTTTTCACTTTAACTTCATGGCCACAGGAACCACGCTGTTCGGGGACCACGGCTATCAACCTGAGGTGGGAGTTCAGTGGCCATTGCTCCAGCTGATTACATGACAGCTTCAAATGTACAGTAAAAGCTCCCACCTGACAGATCATCACTTTCCTCAGCCACAAGCTATTTCTCAGTCTATTTCCAGCATAGATTCTGCAGGCTTTCCACTTTCCACTCTCCATCCAGCATCACCTCTTTGGAAGAAGTTGATAAGCAACGATGATGAGACGGAGTACAGAGATGAGATAGTCCAGCTGATGAGATGGTGCAATGACAACAACCTTGCCCTGAACGTTGGCAAGACTAAGGAGCTCATCGTGGACTTCAGAAGCCACCGAGGGAACCATCGCCCCATCAGCATAGACGGGACACCAGTGGAAGTCGTCAGTTGCTTCCGATTCCTGGGACTGCAGATCTCTGATGACCTGGCCTGGAACCATAATACTGAGGCTATGCTGAAGAATGCACACCAGCGCCTCTACCCTCTACGGTGCCTGAGGAAATGCAGCATAAGCACACAGTGGCTTGTGAACTTTTACCGCGGCACCATAGAGAGTGTCCTGATGAGTGGTGTCAATGTGTGGTATGGTAACACCACTGCACAGAACAAGAAAGCCATCCAGAGAGTTGTGAATACGGCAGAAAAGATCATCGGGTGTGCACTTCCATCCATCGAGGAGATCTTCCAGACCAGTTGCCGGAACAAGGCCCGCTCCATCATCCAGGACCCCAATCACCCTGGGCACAAACTGTTCTCCCTCCTGCGGTCTGGACATCGGTACCGCAGCATCCGAACCAGGACCAGCAGGTTTAAGAACAGTTTCTATCCACAGGCACTGCACCTACTGAACTGCTAACCGCACTGCCCCACATATTATAGTTATATGTTTATGTAAATATATATATCATACTTATATTACCATATATTTATCATATTACATTACTATTATTTCCAGTGGTAATTGAGGCTTTTTTGCACTATTCATCATATCCTGCAACTTGGACTGTTATTGCTATACTTTCTGCTTATTTGCTTATTGTTTTTATTTATACTTGTTTTTATTTTTTACTTTTATATTTATATGCTTTTATTGTGGGAGTGAGTGGGGAGTACGCATTCCATTGTACTAGTTACATATGGCAATAAAATGATCTTGAATCTTGAATCTTGAATCTTGAATCTTGAGAACTCTCTCACCATTGACAGAATGCTTATGTCCTCTGTGCTTCACCTGCCATCTATTCCATCAACATTGGTGTCCTTTATACTCTTTCACATTGGTCCTCAGAATCCTACCACGATCAGCCCCAACACCAGAAGCACCAGGCACACCAGCAGCACCAACAACAACACCAACCTTCTCCACAATTACCTGATGCTGCCCAGGACACAGGGCATCAGCACCTGAACACATTGCTGCCCATGAGGCCAGAGATGGTCTCACCATGGCCAGATTTACTTCACTTGATGCTGTGCACCCTGGCTGCCACATGATGCGCCAGCTTGGCACCACCCCACACCAACACCATAAAGCATCCTTACAATGTCCAAGCTATTCATTTCACACCCACCACCATTGCAGGGGATACCGTTATGTCTCACAATTCACTGCAATTCACTAAGCCACCTCCAAAGGTGCACACAAATCTGTCCAAGACCGGAAAGTGTTGGAAATAAAGGTTTCAATGTTTGACACCACATTAACAGAAACTTTACAGAACATTGGATAAAACACCCATGTGGCGATCCTTGTGTGTTGTTAATTGATATGATTGCACTAGGATGAGGGTGAGTGTGAGGGGTGGCTAGTGAGAAGGGAATGTGACAATATAGATATAGAGAGAGGGATGGGTGGAGGTGCAAGGTAAGTTGGTGTGAGTAAGGATGTGCAGTAGTAGGGTAGGGAAAGCAGAGTGATGGGGATGTGATGAGAGGCACAGCAGGATGATGTTGAGGGTGACTTTGTACTAACGTTTCGTGATCTACTGAGATCATTGAAAGGTTTGCGTCACTGCACCCAGATCCTCCTGACCACATCCCTGCTTGTGACCTCCTGCGCAATGTGTTAGTGTCCTGGGGTGGTCTCTTCCGCCCATGGGAAGGGCAGAGGACCTCCCTGCGTGCTGTGACTCCCTCCATAAGGGGGACCAATCCGCTCTCAGGAGGTGGGTCGGTCAGTATAATTTAAAAAACTGCAGGGCATTCGGGAAACCTGTACTTCCAGGTTTCCTGTCCATAATTCCTCTCTCCCGCTCTAAATGCGCGGCCCCGTAAATTCCGGGACCCAAGTTTCTGCAAACTGGTGGTTGAAGTAGTGTGATATAAACCCAAAGAAAGGTATTGTTATTAATAGACATTTAAGGAATTAGGATCGTAAGTATTGAAGTATTATACAGTTGTTTGACCATGAATTTAGTGCATTGTAAATATACACAGTATATAGTTCCAATTTTAAACATCTCAGATATTGCCTTACATGTGGAGTTGAAATTAAAGCACCCAGAGCACCATGCTCAACCTCTGCAGTTATGGTAATTTGCCCTGGAAGCAATGTTCAAATTGCCAGTTGTTCAAAAACAGCAAACATTACAAAAAGTAAATCATATTGAACTGCAATCTAAAGGATTTCTGGGGCAATAACCATTGATAAAGTAAATTGGCTTCCACTATCCATGAGATAGGGCATGCAGTTGCTGTTATTAGGTGCAGTGTCTGAAAATTTAACACTTAATTGCCCCGTGTGAAAATGTCAATTCAGTACTTCACGTCAGAGGTAGCGGTGGAGGTCGTCTCACCATCCCGAAAGTTAAAGAGAGAAAGTCTAGCAAAGACTTGTTCAGTTGTTAAGGAAGACAATATCATACAGCTTGCTCCATGCCTATGTGCAGGCACCACCCAGACTGACATGTTTGAAACAATTATGAAATGGCAAGTTATTCCACCCAGGTGAAAGGCCTAGACCCACAGTTCTGGACACCACCGAGATTGAAAAGCATACAGGATTAGAAGAGGGAAGTAGTGGGCCCTGACTCATTTTAGCTAACAGCACAGAGTAGAAGAAAGACTTGCATTTATATAGCACCTTTCACGACCTCAGGACGTCCCAAAGTGCTTTATAGCCAATTAAGTACTTTTGAAGTGTAGTCACTGTTGTAATGCAGGAAACGCGGCCGTCAATTTGCACACAGCAAGCTCCCACAAACAGCAATGTGATAATGACCAGATAAACTATTGTAGTGTTATTGACTGAGGGATAAGCATTGGTCAAGACACCAGGGGTAACTCCCCGCTCTCCTTCAAAATAGTGCCATGGGATCTTTTACGTCCACCTGAGAGAGCAGACGGGGCCTCGGTTTAACGTCTCATCCGAAAGACGGCACCTCCGACAGTGCAGCACTCCCTCAGTACGGCATTGAAATGTCCGCCTAGATTTTGTGCTCAAGTCTCTGGAGTTGGACCTGAACCCACAACCATTCTGACGCACAGGTGAGGGTGCCACAACTGACGCGCTGACCAAACCCCACTTCTTGCTCTGTATAGCTTAGCACCACACTGCGTGGTGCATTTACCCATTAAACCAGAAGTGAATCTCAACCATTGGCCTTTAACATGAAATCACTGAGACAGCAAAGCAATTTTTCAGTTCAACTCAATCGCTACAGCTTTCTTAAAGACACTGTTAAAAGCATTGTTAGTACTGTTTTTATATAATATCACAGATACATTTTAAAAATTACTTTTATTACTTATTGAGGTGAGGTGAGACTATTTGAGCATGAAATTGAAGAATAGATGTACACTCTAGTATCTGGTAATTCCTTATCTACTTCGATTGATCAGATAAGGTTAAAGCAAAGTTCCTCATGAAAAAATCTGTAATCATACTGCAGCACTTTCTATAAAAATCATAACCACTTTAGAATTCATCAAAAGATAAGAACTGCAACGTTTGTTAAATGATGGTTTGCAAGTTTACCCCTTTAACTTTCACGCCTTTTCTCAACTCTTGCCCTGAAGATGCTGATCTTTCTGGGGTTCCATTCATGAATGCTGCAGTCCTATGGTACCTACCCATCCTGCATGACTAAACCTAGACAGTGAGTGTTGGCAAGCTGTTCTACTAAGCAGAGAGATGACATCACGGCCAAACCAACTCACCCACTACACACGTATTCGCATGCTAACAAAGGTATTTTATATTCCCTAGCCTAATGACTCTGAGACCAGTTGTAGCACCCCTAACACATCTGGTTGAGACCAGTTAACTCAGCACAATCTAGGGATCAAACCTGGGCACTCCTGGTCTGAACATCCCAGTGCCATACCAGGCAGTGCATCTACCCACTCAGACATCAGAGGATCTTGTTTCAATTTTTTTTTAAATGTTTATATTTTCTCGCTTTCCTTTATATACTCATTGCTGATCGACATTGATGGAATTTCTGCTGCAACCAAGAAAGAAGGATGACTAGTGTTCTACATGGCTGGCCCCTAGATGTTCCATGACTGACTGATCCTGGCTGTCCTTCCTCCATTCTGACATTGAACATTATGTGAGCACTGAGCACTCGTCCAGAAATCTGGCTGAAAAGTGATAAAACTCATCCACAATGGTTGATTGAGAAGGTTTAGAGGTGAGCAACAAAGATTATTCCTAGTGTCATAGGAAGGTTTCAGCAAGCAGCCTTTCAGCTTTGCCTGGCTGAATTTTTTTTATTCCTTTGAATTGTTATGCCCTGTTCTCTATGGGCATTCTCCTAAGAGCCCTAATTATAGAAGCAAAATAGTACCAAAATTGAGCGAGGCACACAAGATAAGGCTGCACCGAAGGAGAATGAGGCCAACAACCCTTCCACCCAACTATATAGACCACATCACTCCTTCAAAGATGTTTTAAAAGACCCAGCTTCAATAACGAAGCTTTGGACGAAATCTGTTCTGCTGCAGCCAGATTTTCTATCCTCCTCTCACACATGGATTGCACTCTCGGGCCAAATCAAAGCCACCACAACGCTCACTTTTTAAGCAACAATATCCTTGCAGGCAGCAACTAATGACTCTGTAATCAGTCAATTTGCAGCCCATTGCTGTGCTCCTCAGGTTACTGGTGATCTTTTCAGAGAGGCCTCCCAATTTATCGGTTTTGGATTGTCACCACAGAAAAGACATCAGAGGGCTTTAAGGCTTTACCATGTGGCTGACTTCACCAAGCTGCAAAGGGCTATAGACGGCACTCATATGTTGCAAGACAGGGCCCACCTTTACACCCCCTGAACTTCCAAGGCTTCCACTCACTAAATGTTCAGATGGTTTGTGGCTAGCAGCATAAGATCCTGTACCTTAATGTTAAATTTGCTGGTAGATGCCATGATATCCTCAGGAAATCTAGCACCTGAGCTCTTTTCCAGGGAGCAAGAGAAGTATCTGGCTCATTCTGGGGGATAAAGGTTATCACCTTCTACCATGGTTTATGATCACCATTGGCATTTAAAAGGTGAAATTCCATGGTCTCCATCCATCTGGTTGAGCTCTGTAATACTAACCTGGCAGGTTGTCCAGAATTGTGCTGCCTAATTTTGCTATGCAGTATGGCCTTCAAATGGAGATCCCTGAAGAGGAATGCAAGACAGGAGTGGGACTGCAGCATCCACCAGGCCAGAAGCAGCAGCAGCAGCAGCTGAAGGAAGAAGCAGAGGAGGCCTCGGGAGCAGGAGGGAGACAGATTTGCCAACAACCATCTCCAATCAAAGAACTGGCCTTCTCCTGCTCCCCTTGCAGTCATCCCAATGTCGTGTCTTAAAGTCGACCCAGCACCTTATCTTTCACAGACCAATCATTTCCAACCAATCCTGCTTAATTCACCTTATCACTACTCTATGACTGAAAACGTCCAAGGACACGGAAGCTGTGCCCAATTGCATTGCCTCTCTGGTTGTGTTTATTTAGCAGAGCACAGATGTGAGACCAAACCTGAAACCTTCCTGGTTCTGTAGCGCCCTGCAGAGTGCATTGAGCCATAACATCAGCAGTGCAGAGTTGATTCCATTTATCAAAAAGACTTTCCTAGTTGTGGTGATCAAATCACTTGTGAACCTTGAAGTCTTTCTCATGATTAGTATGAATAGACCTGTCATGGCCAACAGTTGCGGTACAATAAATATCAGCAGAAGTGACACTGACTGGATAACTCACAAGTTACAGTTACAAGCCCTATGAGTGAGAAAGTTTATCATACCTTACTCCTGGGCACGAAATACCTTCTATTTATTTACTTACTGTAGTTTTTCAATTAGAAGAGAAGAATCTAATATTTTTTCTTGTTATTTTTATTGTCCAAGGAAATCAGAGATAAATACTCAGCATTGTCACTTTGCCACTCTGGTGCAGTAGTAAAAACATGGATTTACGACCACTGGTACGTCTCCACGCAATGAGTAGAATCTGTGTAACCTCTATTAGATGAGTTATTTCCAGGAGGATGGACAAATGAAGGAAATGCCTTTCCAAAAGCCCAGGGAGCTACTTCGCAGCAGAATCATAATGCTGCCTGTTGTCCTGATTGTGTTATAAAAATGTTATTAAAGTTGCTATATAGATGCAAGTTGCTGTTGTCATTAAATGGTCAAAATCACCAGATGCATTTCATAAACTACCTGTGTATCTATATTGTTGAATGAAAGTGTTGTGCCTGTATGTCTCAAATGTAATATTCTATAATACTGTAAGCTACAAGATTGTAATAAGCTTCCAGCATTGTTGATTGATCCATGTTAACCACATCTATCATCTATTTTTGGTACCATGATATTTCCCACTCCACCTGCAGCTATCACTCCAGCGTAGCAGTTTTACCCTCTCTGGCCATTGTTTCTTACCAAGCCTCTTTGCTCCCCTCTCATCCCATCCCAGGTGTCATTTATGTCAACTGTCAGTGGCTCAGTACATTAGGTGACTAGTCAGACTGTTTTTGTTTGCTGACAAAAATTAGCACTGGCTCCCATCTTTCTCTCCCCCCCCGCACCCCCACCCCACCCCATGTTGGTCTCTACCTCTCTGCAGCCCCCTCCTCCCAGACTGTCCCCCCTGGACCAGTGGCTACACATCAGACAGATTTCACTCTGCTCTCAGCATAGTCCCAGTGCTAATGGCTGGGATTCCTTCCTCTGTATACTGTAGCCACTCTTGTAAATGCAGGACTTCCCACCGACAGTACACAGAGGTGGTATCCTTTAGCGCAGGGAGCAGAGCTGGCAACATGGTATGACCTGTCCAGAATGATAGCCACTGGACTCGGGTAGGAGTGGGCAGGGGAAATGGCTGGCAAGTAAAGCTGAAGAGGGAGTATGGTTGGCAAAGGGAGCATGGCAAGAGAAAGAGGAAAATGAATGGCAAGGGGAGGGGAAAAGTGTATGTACAACGACTTCATCTGAAAACACAATGTCAGGTTCCACATGTACGCTGATGACACCCAGCTCTACCTCACCACCACCTCTCTTGACCCCTCCACTGTCTCTAAATTGTCAGACTGCTTGTCCAACATCCAGTACTGGATGAGCAGAAACTTCCTCCAACTAAATCTTGGGAAGATCAAATCCATTTTCTTCGGTCCCCACCACAACCTCCGTTCCCTGTCCATCGACTCCATCCCTTTCACTGGCAACTGTCTGAGACTGAACAACAACAACTTGTATTTATATAGCACCTTTAACATAGTAAAACGTTCCAAGGCGCTTCACAGGAGCGTTATCAAACAAGATTTGACACTGAAGCACATAAGGAGATATTAGGGCAGATGACCAAAAGTTTGGTCAAAGAGGTAGGTTTTAAGGAGCGTCTTAAAGGAAGTAAGAGAGGTAGAGAGATGGAGAGGTTTAGGGAGGGAATTCCAGAGCTTAGGGCCCAGGCAGCTGAAGGTACGGACGCCAATGGTGGAGCAATTAAAATCAGTGATGCCCAAGAGGCCAGAATTAGAGGAACGCAGATATCCTGGGGGGTTGTAGAGCTGAAGGAGATTACAGAGATAGGGAGGGACGAGGCCATGGAGGATTTGAAAACCATAGTACGAACTCTTTTTGTTGATACTGGATACTATGCTTATACGTGCAACTGTGTGCCCTCCTGTCTTTACGTAAGGCAGAATGAAAAACACTCTAGCAAGACAAAGTATCAATGTAAACATGGAATACATGAACAGAATACAGTTTTTGCAGCGAGATTCACTTATTTCCTATTGCTCTCAGTACCGTAAAAATAATAAATACACAACTCCAACACCTTCAGGTTAGCTGTTTCTAAGCTGACTGTCATTTTTCCTTTCTTTGTGATTGTATCGGAGCTTGGAGCCTCTGGGGGAAAAAAATCAGTTGCTTTGTGCCTCCCGGGCAACTACCACCCGGACACGTTGCCTCCAACGCCACCCACGAAATTCAGCAGGAGGTTAGCGGCGGCGCTAACTGTTAGTGCCCTGCGGCGCTGCACCACCGGCAATGACGTTATCGCCGTGCGCAGCGCCCCGCTCATGCCCCGGCCACGATCTTCGGTAGCGCCCCCTGCCTTACCGCCAGACGCTATGTCCGACGGGGTAAGGGGGGCCTACCTGCGGTCGGGGCGGCGCTATTTAAAGGCGAGGTGCCGGACGGCCTTTTTTGTTGTTGGCCGCCTGCCAGCACCTGCCTCCGCTGCTGTCCCTGGCCTCCTGACCCGCCTTCCCCCTGCGGAGTGCCGGCTGCGCTCCATGAGCCCGGCACTTCTCTTGAGTGCCGGGCTCTTTTGCTGGCACTCCTGATCCCCAGGGGCCCCAGGTCGTGCTGCGCAAGGCCCCTTCTCTTTAAGAAGGGGAGGAAGGCCTGCATTACCACGGCACGTAGTGCCACGATATTCCCTCACAGTGCCCCAAGAGGGAGGCGAGGCATTTTCAGTAGTGCCCGCTTCATTCTTGGGGTGCTACCACTCAATTTCGGTCGCAGGGATGCTAATTTTTAGCACCCCGGCGAAGTTAGCGCCTCAAGGGGGGCGCGACTCAATTTTCCGCCCTCTGTGTCTGACTCACTAGCAAAAACAAAAGAGAGAAATACAGATGCAGAGAAAATCCTCAGGCCCCTCCTTCAATGCCGTGTGCCAACGATTGACCCATCAAGTTGTCAATCAAAGTTACCACTTTGAAAGAAAAGCTACCTCCTTGATGCGGAAGCTCAAAATATTTGTATGACTGTTTAGCTAATCCCCCTGCCGGATACACTGAATGAAAATCATTATATCATAATGGTGAGAAATACCTAGGACCAAATCTAATTAATCTTGTTATCTGAAGCCTAATATAATATGTAAAAGTACCCTGTTTAATGACTGTTTCCACCCAGGAAACATCCTGATTAACATTTTAAATGGATTTAAATATTTATTCAAAAAATGTATCACTGGGAGTTTATCCTTTGTAAGCTGAATCTAACCTTTATAATAATATGTGAGAACATGTGGAGTCAGGGGACAAGTAACAGAATGGATAGCAAATAAAAACAGAAAATGCTGGAAATACTCAGCAGGTCAGGCAGCATCTGTGGAGAGAGAAACAGAGTTAACGTTTCAGGTCGATGCGTTAACTCTGTTTTTCTCTCCACAGATGCTGCTTGATCTGCTGAGTATTTCCAGCATTTTCTGTTTTTATTTCAGATTTCCAGCATCCGCAGTATTTTGCTTTTGTTGAATGGATAGCAAGCTGGCTACCAAACAGAAAACAGAGAGTAGGGGTTAAAGGCAGTAACTTAGACTGGCAAAAGGTGGGAAGTGGTGTTCCACAAGGATCAGTGTTGGGACCACTGTTGTTCACCATTTAGATAAACGATTTGGACTCGGGATTCGGAAGTACAATTTGAAAATTTGCGGACAACATCTAATTTGAAGATATAGTTAATACAGAGGGGGACTGCAACAAAATACAGGAATACATTAATAAACTTGCAGAATGTGCGTGTAATTGGCAAATATAGATAAGTGTGAGGTGATACATTTTGGTAGGAAGAATAAGGAGGCCGCATATTCAATGGGAAATAATGCCTAACAGGAGCATAGGGATCTGGGGGTACAGATACACAAATTACTAAAAGTAGCAACGTAATTTAATAAGGCCATAAAAAAGCAAACAAAGCACTGGGGTTCATTTCTAGAGGGATAGAAATAAAAAGCAGAGATGTTAAACTTGTACAGAACCTTGGTTAGACCACACTTGGAGTACTGTGAATAGTTCTGGTCTCCATATTATAAAGAGGATATAGAGGCACTGGAGAAGGTGCAAAAAACATTTACGAGAATGTTACCAGAACTGAGAGGTTATACCTATCAGGAAAGATTGAACAGGCTGGGGCTCTTTCCTCTAGAAAAGAGAAGGCTGAGGGGTTTGATAGGGTAGACATAGCAAAAATGTTTCCACTTGTGAGGGACGTCAGAACTAGGGGCCATAAATATAAAATAGTCACTAGTAAATCCAATAGGGAATTCAGGAGAAACTTCTTTACCCAGAGAGTGGTTAGAATGTGGAACTCGCTACGACAAGGAGTAGTTGAGACGAATAGCATAGATGCATTTAAGGGGAACCTAGATAAGCACATGAGGGAGAAAGGAATAGAAGGATCTGTTAATGGGGTTAGATGAAGAAGGGTGGAGCATAAACACTGGCATGGACCCGTTGGGCCGAATGGCCTGTTTCTGTGCTGTAAATACTTTGTAATCTGTTCATAACACCCTTCTAGCCCAACATCCCGCATTAGAAAAGAGTCATGAACTACACTGTGAATAAATTGGTCTTTGGGGAAGGAGTTGACCAAACCAAATTCTCTATACCCTGTAGTGTGTGCTGTAATTCCACATGTACCACATTAAAACTCTTTGGGGAAAAATTCGGTATCACCCCGTTTGGGGCGCCATTATCGGCCGTGCGCAAAGTTCAGCGCCTGGCGCTAATTCTCGCCTCCGACAGCAAACTTGGCATTTATCACCCCTGGAGATGATTGGAGTGCTAAATCAGGCGCTTCACACCTGTCTTAAGGCGCAAAGGCCGAGGAGCGAGGCGCTACCTCAGAGTGCTGGCGAAGCAAGGAAGGGCAAATCAAAATAAACCTGCAAAGTGCTGCTCAGTACACAAAACTTCTTCACACAGCGTTGAATCTCTCCAGAAGTCTCTCTCTCTCTCTCTCAGACTGCGTGGTGCAAAAATGTCACCGACAAAAAAGGCAGGAAGTGGTCGCCTTTAAATAGCGCTCCCCTAGTCCCTTTCTGACAGCATAACGCTCCCCTCAACCTGTCGTTGCTAGCAGCAGGAGGTAAGGCAGGGGGCGCCATTCAATATCCGATCCGGGGTGCTAACGGGGCGTTGCGCACTCAACTGACATCACAATCTGCTGGCGCAGGAGATCGTGGCGGTAGTGTTTAGCGCCGCCACAAAATGTCTAGTTAATTTCGCGAGCGGCACAAACATCGCTGCGCCCGGCCTCTCGTTGCTTTGCGCCCCAATTGGCGCCCTCTTAAGGCGCTAACGGGAGGCGCAAACAACTGAATTTTTCCCTCTTTACATTTCAGACAGTCGCATTAGGAAAGCTTTAGAATTTAAAAAAAATTTCATTGTTTAATTGAGTTGTGGAAATAAGCCCTAAATAAAAAGAGAGATTGGGATGAACAATCTCAGGCCCAGTTTCTATGCTATAAATACCAAGCTACACTGTATAACATCTTGACATAAATTAAAACATAGTCCCTTCCAGGTCATAAAGGTAAAAGTCCCAAAATGCTACAGTGAGCCACACCGTGATCATCAGAAGGCTGTTCAATCAAAGGTAAATTTCAAAATTAAACCCAATCTGATCTTTATTTGATGTCTACACATGTACTTTCCAGCAACAGTCACAGGATAATGATCAGAAGCAGGAACTCTGACTGGTATTCCTCTTCCTAGCCTCTGGTATTGAGGTCAATCGTGGCCCCAATTCTGGTTAGCTAGCTTGGCACAGACCGAGACATTCCTGAGATCTATACCTCACTTTCAGTTTACACATTGTGCTATTGGATTAGAGACAGTTAAAAGGTGTGGATTTCTGACACTCCAGTGCTGTGAATTTTCCTAGCAAGCTTTCTGCTGGTAATTAGAAAGCTGGTAGCAATATATCCCCCAGGGCTTCATAAGTCACTTGTGTTATGTTGAAGTGCCATGTTCCTGTTTAGTGTTTGTTCACCAGGATAGTGTTTCTCACACACCACATCAATTTGAGACAACAAGGGTTATTAACGCATTCCAGAGAGGAAATATTGTTGGAATGGTTTCATTCATATGAGCTCTGTGGGGAAGAGCTGTTGAAGAGCCCCACACCTCGAAGGGCAGTAGCCAGTGTGATTGATAGCTCAACTGACCAATCCCCGGACATGGAGGCCTGGGCCGCTTCAGAAGCCAGGGGGGGGCAAAATTCGATTAGGTCCGCAAATGGGTGTGGGGATCACGATGCACCATCTACCCGCATCCGTTGAAAGTAGTTCAGGCAGCACGCAAAATTTGTGCTCCCTGTTCATTACCATGATTGTAGCGCTGAGCTCAATGCTAAACGCGTTCCTGGTTGGCTCAGCATTCAACAGGGGGTCCAATATCATGTGCAGTCTGCTGTCTATTTAAAGATTGCCTGCAGAGTCAAAGGCTGTTCTGCACTTCTTAAAGGGGAGGTGCTCTGTTACCGAAGTACCTCATTGTGGCTGAAGCTGGAGCAATATTTCTGAACAGGGGAGAGTGTGTGTACCTTGGTTCTCAAATGCAGGACTGGAGGTCTTGGTGCAGGGGATGTACAGGTCCTCTACCCACAGGAGGCAGGAGGCCTTCCAGACACACTGTGCGAAGGCAGTGGGAGGAAATTGCAGAAGCCGTCAGTGCCACCAGTCTTGCCCCCATGACATGGATCCAGTGCCAGAAGAAGTTTAATGACCTCACTCGAGTGGTCAAGGTGAGTGAATGCATCTTCAAATGCCATATCCTACCAAATGCACCACTAACCTCACACACTGCTCAATGCACCACACCCCCATCACTCACCTACCAACAATCTCTAGCAATCACAACTCATACCTCACAATCATAGCTTCACCTCACCCTCACACACTTACCACTGCTGCAAGCCTCAAACCCACATCTCACACCTTGCACACGCCACTTATTCAACCATGGCAGGCACATCACCTAAACACATTGCACCACACACACTGACACACTACCCTTTCTCAAGTGTCAGCTGTGGCTCAGTTGATATCACCCTTGCCTCTGAGTCAGAAGGCTGTGGGTTCAAGTCCCACGCTAGAGCTTGATCACAAAGATCTAGGCTGACACTCCAGTGCAGTACTGAGGGAGTGCTGCACTGTCGGAGGTGTTGTCTCTTGGCTGAGCCATTAAACCAAGGCCCTGTCTGCTCTCTCAGGTGGACGTGAAAGATCCCATGGCACTATTTCGAAGAAGAGCAGGGGAGTTATCTCCGGTGTCCTGGCCAATATTTATCCCTCAATCAAAATAACAAAAAACGATTATTTGGTCATTATCACATTGCTGTTTGTGGGAGCTTGCTGTGCGCAAATTGGCTGCCGCGTTTCCTACATTACAACAGTGACTCCACTTCAAAAAGTACTTCATTGGCTGTAAAGTGCTTTGGGACGTCCGGTGGTTGTGAAAGGCACTATATAAATGCAAGTCTTTCTTCTCTTGCAGGCCAAGGTGGTTCATAACAGGAGAGAGCAGGAACAAACAGGCGGGGGGGGGGGGAAAGCACTGCTGCACAACCTAACCCCCATGGTAGAGGCCATGCTGGAGATTATTGGAGCAACCGTCACTGAGGCCGTGACGCTGGGTGAGGCTTAAAGCATTAATGCTGACAGTATGGTCATTCCTAATCTCACATCCCATTTCCCCCTCATCCCGCAATCTCTTCTCACTTACAAGCTGCTAATGGTGTATCTATGGTGCTTTCCACCCCCCGCCCCCCACACGCTCCTGCCCCCCCATCCCCACAACCCGACCATTTTGACTTTCTCCTTTCAGATATCCAGGAACTGCCAGCAGCTCAGCCTATGCAGCAAAGAGAGGAGGAGAGTGACGGAGAAGAAGAGGCACTGTCACTCTGCATACTTCCTGCGCACGCTTGAAGCCCCCATGTTAACGGCCTACCCAAAATGGCGTTTGGATGCCATTTTGGGCCCGAATCGGCACCTGTAGAAGCCGAAAAACCGAGCGTTACGGAGTCAAATTTCGCGGCAAGTATTTTTTTGCTGAATTTGTGCTCATTAAGATGAGCGATAATAATTCTGACAACTTTTTGACTTTCTATACCTGTAGGGTGACTTTACATGGAGGTTCCTCCACTCATCCATTGCAACATCAGCAGAAGAGCCACAGAAACCCTGGAAAAATGTTGTTTACGTCATGTTTCTGTGGTTTCCACGGCTCATTTACCAAAGTTATAACAAATGTGCAGAAGCTCCCCCATGGGTATTCGCCCCCTAGTGTCATCATCAATCATTCTTAGATGAGATCGAACCTGGGTCAGATGTAACGTAGAGCTCTCACTGTGCTCTAACAATATATTTCAACCTTAATCTCAGAAGACTATCCTAACTGCACCAGTGTGGCATTTCTATTTCCCACAACACCCTTCATTATAGCCTCTGTGAGCGAGATTGACAATTTAGTGGCAATTAGTGTTGAATTATGAACAGATTGCACTCTGGAATCATCTCCACCAGGAACTATGTCTGCTTAAATTAACTTAATGTCGGACTCTTACAGCTATTAATGGAAGGAGTCTTCTATTCCATTATTTAGCAAACACAGGTCCAACCCACTGTATCACCCAATCTTACATCTCCATCATTTTTAAAACCTCAGCTACAATAAGCCACAATTCAAAGCAATTAAATTTATCTCTTGCTTCATTTTCTCACTAAAATTACAACAATTGAACTGTGCTATATTCTGAGCATCCCAAAACTGACCCCTGTATTTCATTATTAGCATATATTTCTATTTGCGTCTCACGTATGCCCAGTAGACATTTTTTGCCGAGGCGGTGTTTTCCAAACTAGGAAGTAGAACAAAGTGGGGCTGGTTTTGATTCCTGTTGCGGCTCAAAAATGGGCACAAATGGGGCATCACAGATGGCAAATTTAGCAGAGATTAGTCCTGGCTCATCTCAAGTTTCTGTGTGGGGACAGGGCAGGCTTCAGAAGCATTCATTGGAAAATAGGCAAGAGTGCTGCTAATCTATGTTAAACAACAACAACTTGCATTTATATAGCGCTTTAGCACAGTAAAACATCCCAAGGCCCTTCACAGGAGCGTTATCAAACATAATTTGACACCAAGCCACAAAAGGAGATATTAGGAGAGATGACCAAAAGCTTGGTCAAAGAGGTAGGTTTTAAGGAGCGTCTTAAAGGAGGAGAGAGAGGTAGCGAGGTGGGGAGGTTTAGGAAGGGAATTCCAGAGCCTAGGGCCTTGGCAGCTGGAGGCACGACCGCCAACGGTCGGGCGAATATATTGGGAATGCATAAGAGGCCAGAATTGAAGGAGCGCAGAGATCTCAGAGGGTTGCATGGCTGGAGGAGATTACACAGCTAGGGAAGGGTAAGGCCATGGAGAGATTTAAACACAAGGATGAGAATGTTAAAATTGAGGCAGAGGGATGTCCTGCATGCAATTGTATGATGTGGAGGCCTGCAGTGAGCCAAGTGCTAAACCCAGCCAGAAAACCAGACATCCAGTATATCTAGGGAGTGGGACAGCAGCAGCATTTTTAAATGGCTCAGTGATGCACAGTTAACTGATTTTAAACCATTTCTGTCTGGCCCGTTTTTCTTAATTTTGTTTAATGTCTTTTTCCTCCTATCCTCCTTTAATCTCTCCTCCATGTGAACGCCCCAACCCTTATTCACGGCCACCCCCTTGACCTTGCTATCTCTCGTGGTCTCGCTATTCCCACCGTGTGAATCGCAGATAAGGCCATCTCTGACCACTTCCTTGTATCGCTCTCCATCCACATCCCCCTTTTCCTACCCACATCCCCCGTTCCCCACCCAACCTCACTTCCTTCTGTGTCTGCCCCTGAAAAAAACTCTCTCCCAACTCTCTTACAACTGCACTTACAAAATCCCAACTGTCCAGCCCTTGGCCCTCCATTCACCACGACTTTTCTGCAGCTACCGATCTGCTCAACCACACCCTCACCACCACATTTGATGCCCTAGTCCCTATTGAAACCATTACTCTCTCTCACCCTGGCCATTCCCCCTGGTATGGCCCTCATCTTCACTCCCTCAAATCTAAGTGATGCAGACTTGAATGCATATGGCGGACAATTGGTTCAGCCATTCACCGCCAGATCTGGCTGGACCACATAAAGCATTATCGGGTCATACCCGTGTCTGACAAATCTATTAAAGGATCATGCTGGAATGCAAAGATAACCCCTGGCTACTATTCTCAACTGCTAACTGTCTTCGTAAACCCCTCTCCCCTGTCTCCTCCATACTTAACTCCAACAACAAGTGTGAGGAGCTCATGGACTTCTTTGTCTCTAAGATTGAGACAATCTGATCAGCTGCCTCTGCCACTTCCCTTCCTTCCCCTAGCCCACCGAGTCAAACTTCCTCTAAGGTTCCCCGCTGCCCTAGCCCTAGCCCTGAACTTGCATTTTTCTCTAGTTTCCCTCTGATCTCCCCTCTTGGCCTCTCCACGCTCATCTTGTCCATGAGACCCACTTCTTACTCCCTCGACCTTATTCCCACTAAACTGCTGGCCACCCAACTATCCTTTCTGGCTCCCATGTTAGCTGACATTGTTAACGGTTCGCTGTCCTCAGGCACTGTGCCCCCTCCTTCAAATCTGCCGTCATCACCCCTCTTTTCAAAAAACCAACCCATGACCCCTCCATCCTTGCAAACTACCGCCCCATCTCCAACCTCCCTTTCCTCTCCAAAGCCCTTGAACGTGTTGTCGCCTCCGAAGTCCGTGCCCATCCTTCCTGGAACTCCATGTTTGAATCCCTCCAATCTGGTTTCCACCCCGCCACAGTACCGAAATGGCTCTCATCAAATTACATCCTTTGCGACTGTGACAAAGGTAAACTGTCCCTCCTTGTCCTTCTCGACCTGTCTGCAGCCTTTGACACGGTTGACCACTCCATCCTCCTCCAATGCCTCTTTACCATCGTCCAGCTGGGTGGGACTTCACTTGCCTGGTTCCATTCTTATCTATCTAATCGTAGCCAGAAAATGACCTGCAATGGCTTCTCTTCCTGCTCCCATGTTATTACCTTTGGGGTCCCCCAAGGATCTATCCTTGGCCCCCTCCTATTTCTCATCTACATGCTGCCCCTTGGCGACATCATCCAAAAACACAGCATCAGTTTCCACATTTACTCTGACTACACCCAGCTCTACCTCACCACCACTTCTCTCGACCCCTCCACGTCCTCTAAATTGTCAGACTGCTTGTCCGACATCCAGTGCTGGATGAGCAGAAATTTTCTCCAATTAATTATTGGGAAGACCGAAGACAATGGCCATAAATACAAAGTAAGACCATAACTAGAATAACTAATAAAAGCTTATTTCCACTTCCGTAACATTGCCCGTCTCCGCCCTTGCCTCAGCTCATCTGCTGCTGAAACCGTCATCCATGCCTTTGTTACCTCCAGACTTGACTATTCCAATGCACTCGTGGCTGGCCTCCCACATTCTACCCTACATAAACTTGAGGTCATCCAAAACTCAGCTGCCTGTGTCCTAACTCGCACCAAGTCCCGTTCACCCATCACCCCTGTGCTCACTGACCTACATTGGCTCCCGGTTAAGCAACGCCTTGATTTCAAAATTCTCATCCTTGTTTTCAAATCCCTCCAAGACCTCACCCCTCCCTATCTCCGTAATCTCCTTCAGCCTCACCACCACCCGAGATAGCTGCGCTCCTGAAATTCTGCCCTCTTGAGCATTCCTGATTATGATCGCTCAACCATCGGTGGCCGTGCCTTCAGCTGTTGAGGCCTTAAGCTCTGGAACTCCCTACTCTAAACATCTCCGCCTCTCCACCTCTCTTTCCTCCTTTAAGACACTCCTTAAAACCTACCTCTTTGACCAAGCTTTTGGTCACCTGCCCTAATTTTTTCTTATGTGGCTTGGTGTCAAATTTTTGTCTTATAATACTCCTGCGAAGCACCTTGGGATGTTTTACTACGTTAAAGGCACTACATAAATACAAATTGTTGTTGGCATTTAGGACTCCTCAGTGATGGCTGCAAGGAGCATCAGAGTACATCATCACACCTACAAAGTTTTCTCATCTTTTCAATAGTCTCCCTTTGCAATCACTGCCTTTACTCCATTTCCCCATACTTCACATAAATTCCAATTCCTTCAATGCAGTTACCATCCTAGAAACACACAGTCCATCAGACCTCTTTTGGCCCTATATAACCTTGCCGGTTTTTATAATCTCCATGAATAACTGAGCAGGAAATACGAGCACCTTTTCCCGAATGACTATAATGTCCATGAATAATTGAGAATGACTTTAGTGCAGCTTCTCTCTTACTACAAGTAATTCAAAAGTTACCATAAACCATCCTACGCCTTCCTTGCATTGTGCTTCTCCTGGCATAACTAAACGTGCCTTTCTGCCTTATTCTAGTGCTTCTCCTAGGTGCAACCTGAAGTTCAGTATTGTGAGAGGTTGTTGGCTGCTCCTCTGCCACGAAAGGCTCATGGAACTGATGTGGTCCTCTTCTTATGGAAGCTTGGTCCTTGGAACAAGCCACTGCTGATGGCACTTCGAGTGTCTGCCTGAGCACCCTGCTGTTGCCTCCTATATGTCACTTGCTTGTTCTCTGAGGAGGAAGGCTGGTTGCCTGGCATGTTCTGCTATCCTGAGAAATGTGAATGTCACTAAGCTGTAGCCTGCACTGTTGGGGAATACTTGAGAGATAAGCTTAGAGCCAGTGGGGTCAATTTTCTGGCAGCCATCGGGCGGCTTTTCATGCGGCCGGGGGCCGAAAATCGCCAAAAAAGTGGGTCGGGACCCCCCCCCACCTGATTCCCTGCCCCGTCCGACTTTCGGACCGCCGTTTCTCCGCAACCCGCTTCAGTCCCGGCCGCCGCTGGCGGGACTGGTCGTCGGCACACTAATTTAGACCAATAATTACCTTGTTGAAGTAGATTTTCCGGGGTCGTTGTGACTTTGGGGCTTTCTCCACATCAAACACGCCTGCAGGGAACCCCGCTGATGAGACCTGGCGTGAAGCTTGCCGGCTTGGTTGCTGTCAGCTGCAGGTCAATCGGAGAAGCTGCGATTTAAAGGGACAGCACTTGTATGTTGAAGGACCCTGTTGTTGCAGGTTTGGGGCTACTTCTTCAAGGCTTAGGCACAGCTGTGGAAGGTTGGAGCCTCACACACTTCTCCAATGCGATCTCCTGGGAAGTCCCTCTCGCCACCCTCACTCAGCGCTTCCTCAGCGGAGGCATCTACGAGAAGCATGGGACGCCTTTTTTTCCTTCCCTTCTTGCCATTAGAGGATCTCCAGCAGCAGAGGCGGCAGCAGTAGAACCAGGAACAGCAGGATCAGCAACAGGAGCACCAGGCTGCTGCTCACTCACCTGAAGCTGCACAGGCCAGAAAGGTCCAGCGCTTGGAAGTGGCTTGAGAGCACCTTGCTGCGCTTTAGGGGGCCATGGGGACCCGTTTCTGCACTGGCAGTCCTACTCAGAAGGACTTCCATGAAGATCTGGTTTCTCTGTTCAACAGATGGCCACGCTCCTCAAGAGATGTCATTCTCTTATGAGCACTCACCATGTTTTCCGTACCCTGGCGAGTTATCTCCTCCATGGAGGTTGCCAACCTTTCTATGGTGATGCGTTGATGCACCAATGACTCCACAAAGGCTCTGCTCATGGTCGCTATGGACTCTTCCATTCGCTCCACACTCGCAGCAACTCTGGAGGCAAAACCTGCCAGAGACTCCTGCATCTGTGCGTGGAGATCCATCACCTCTTCTCTTGCGGATAGACACAGAGGCAGAGGGTCGGCATGCAGCACAGCTGAGCTGAGCTGGCAGAGTCCTGCGCCCTCCGACGAGGACTCTCCACTGCTGTCCCTGTCTCCAGAATCTGCTGAGGCTCACTTGTGAGCTGTGAAACACCAGGTGACAACACTACTCTATGTCCCGAAGGTCCCCCCGAGATGTGAGTGTCTGCACTGGTGCTGGGTGCGCTTACTTCTGCTGACGCTGCACCCTCAGAGGTTGGAGCTTCCTCTGAGGAGTCTGGCTGCACAGCCTCTTCCTCCTCCACAGTGAGGACGGGGGCTGTGGATGGTACTGTGGGGGAGTAATGGTAGGAGTTAGAGATGTAATGCCAAGGTTCTTCTGGTGACTCCCAGCAAGTTGGCACCTGCTGACACCTGCATCCATGCAGCATTGGTCTCAGTGCCTGACCTAGGGAAGAGGACCTCCCTGTGGGCCCTAACCCCATCCAATAATGCCTGCAGTGAAGCCTCATCTAATTTGAAGGCAGCTTGGGGTCTGGCACTGGCCACAGCTGCTGCAGGCTCCTCTGCCATCCTGTATGGTTCATTTGGAAGCCTTCAGAGGATGCAGTGCTTGCTATGGACCTTGAAAGCACCACGAATGATGACATCATACTGTGGGGATTTCTGACTCGAATTGGACAATTAGCAAGGCTTCCCACATGCTGGGAATTAATTGGCCACTTGCGGGAAAATTGCGTGGAGCTGGCTGACACTTTTTTATGTGTGTCAGAAGCCCCACATTCGTGGAAACCCGACCATTTCCCACACAAGCCAAAAATTGGGGCCTGTGTCTCTGTGCCAGGAATCAGAGTTTTAAATGCAGAATCTTATACTTGTAGATTTATTAGAGGAAATGATACTGACAGATGATGATGTGACATCTGCGGGAGACCTCGGGCTCGATTTTGCCATTGCGGGCGGGCTAGGGCGTGTCAGGACCCCGACTCCAAAGTGAAGTGGGGAAAAAGTGCGATTGTCCCCTAATTGGGCAATTGATTTCAAGCGTGTGGGAACCCCTGGCCCAATGAGTCTTCTCATCCAGAAAGTTGCCTCTGATGATGTCATCAATGCTGTTGGATTTAAGGCCTGCAAGCAGCCTTGCTTCTTCTGGAGACTGCAAACTTTTTGGCCATTGTAGGAAGCACTTCATCGATCGACTATGTCCACCAGTAGGCCAAAGTGTGCTCCACACTTCGATGAGCCCTCCCTCCAAGCTCTGGTGGAGGGAGCAAGATCCAATAAGGAGGTGCTCTTCCCTTGCTCAGGGAGAAAAAAGCCACCCCAGCAGACTAAAGCTGTGTGGCTGCAATTGGCCCAGGAGGTCAACTCCATTTCGATGAGCCGCAGACCCTGGCTTAAAGCAGGAAGAGGTTTCATGACCTTCTCCGCAAAGAAAAGTGAGTATGACTTTCCCATCACCCTCAATCTGATCCCCATCGCCTCTCCTCATCAGCACTCTGCTTTGCCAACCTCTTCCTCCACATCCCACTTGACACTTACATCCCTGCACGCTTACCCATTCCCTCTCTCTCTATGGTCACATTCACTTAACTATTCAACCATGCAGGCCTCACACTCCCTATCATTGTGATGCAATGACAACAACTTACAAGACACAGGGAGGGTCCTTTGTCTCCTTCTAAGCATCTATGCAATGGATTCTCTACACTCACTCCTTCATTCTCACTCAAACTCCACTTGTGTCCCTCATTGCAGGAAAAGAGAGCCCACAATAAGAGGGAAAGAGCCATGACAGGAGGAGGGCCACCCTCAGTAGCCTAGCTCATAGTAGCTGGGAGGAGGCGGCCCTGGAAATCGCCGGGATCGAGATCGATCCCCAAGTGGGGGACAGACAGATGGGCGCATCACAGCAAGCTGGTGACAGAATAGTCTGGCATCTCTCTCATTGACATTGCATGAGTCACTGATAATGATTCTGATGTTCTAACAGATTGACTTATGATCATCTGCAATATTCAATGTGCATGTAACCATGACCTCACATCTCTAACTCTTTCCTTTACTCCCCCACAGGACCATCGAAAGCCCCCGTCCCCACTATCCAGGAGGAACAGCCTGAGCCTCCAGACTCCTCAGAGGAAGCTGCAACCTCTGAGGGCGCAGCGTCAGCAGAATTCAGTGCACCCAGCACCAGCGCAGACACTCACACCTCAGTGGGGCCTTCGCGAGATGTTGTCACCTGGTGTATCACAGCTCACAAGTGAGCATCAGCAGATGGCGGAGACAGGGACAGCAGTGGAGAGTCCTCGTCGGAAGGCGCAGGACTCTGCCAGCTCGGCTCAGCTGCATGTCGACCCTCTGCCTCCGGGTCCATCCAGAAGGAGAGCAGTGCTGGAACTCCAGGAACAGGTGCAGGAGTCTCCGGCAGGTTTTGTCTCCAGGGTCACTGCGAGTGTGGAGTGAATGGAGGAGTCCATCGTGAACATGAGCAGAGCCTTTGCGGAGGCATTGGCACATGAACGCATCACGGTGGAAAAGATGGCAATCTCCGTGGAAAGGATGGCTACCTCCATGGTAAGGCTGGCTACCTTAGAGGAGAGGATGGCTACGGTAGAGGAGAGGATGGCTATGGCCATGGAGGAGCTTAGTCACCAGGGTCTTGAAAACATCGTCATTGTTCAGAATAGAATGACATCTCTTGAGGAGCGATGGTCAGCTATTGAGCATACAAACCAGACCTTCATGGAAGTCCTCGGGAGTAGGACTTCCAGTGCAGAAACGGGTCCTCATGGCCCCCCTGCATTACAGCAAGGTGCTGTCAAGCCACTTGCTAGCTCTGAAGTGCGGCTGACCCATGAGAGGGATGTTGGTGGCAGACAACAAGGAAGTGGGGGCTCCTCTCCAAGCGCTCACACGACCATGCCACTGCAAAGCCCTTGGTCACCAGAGTGCTCACCCAACTGAGATGGGTGTCTCAGCCCCTGCACAGCCGCAGGAGCAGCAGACTGATGCCGAGCCCTCACAGGTTCGCAACCCCAGAGGACGCCCGCCAAAGGTGTCGAGACAGGAGCAGCAAGAAAGTGAGCAAGGGGCCACCACATCCACTGAAACCACAGGGGAAGCACCAAGTAGGAGCATGCGTAAGAGGAAGATAATGCACAAGTAGTCACAAGGGTAGTCAGTCACTTGGGTATTGTGATGTATTGTTTATTGACCAGCCATCCTTGTCATGGTATCATAAACAGATTTGATGGCAAACTGTTGAAGTTGTGGCCTGTGTCATTTCGCAAATGGGACTGCCACATTGAGGGCTTAGGGCGACTTGCAATCGTCAGTATGGTGGTCAGAGTGATAGGAATCCATATGTTCTTGTCCATTGTTGATGGACTGGTAAGAAGGTGCAAGGCAAAAGTGTTTGATTATGCAGGCTAAGCAAGTCTGGCCAACATGAGTGCATCCCTTGCATCCCGGCCAGCAATGTGGTCGTGCACTGGCGCCTTCTGGCCTGTGCAGCTTCAGGTGGGTGAGCAGCAGCTTGGCGCTCCTGTTGTTGCTGCTGCTGTTGGTGCTGCTGTTGCTTATGGGTCTGCTGCTGCCGCGGCTTGTCTTCATCCAAATCTGATGTCCAGGAGGAAAGGAAATAAATGTTCGACATGCTTCTGGTATATGCCTCAGTTGAGGAAGCGCTCAGTCAAGGTGGGGAGAGGGATTTCCCAGCAGGTCACACTGGAGATGGGTGTCAGGCTCCAAACTTCCACAACAATGAGTATGCCTGCTAAAAGCTCTCCTAGACCTAAGACAACAAAGTTCTGCCACCTGCAAGTGATCATTGTTGAAAACTCCTTTTTAATGGTGGAGCTGCAGCTGTTAGTAAGCAATCCAATTGTGAGGCCGCCAGGATTACCTGGCCTGTTCCAGAGGAGATGTGCAGGACGGGGGAAATGTCTAAAAATCAGAAAGGCCTCTCAAAATGAGATTAGGCAGTTAAGTTGTTAAGGGCCTTAAGGGCCTATCCCGCCTCTTGGAGGCGGGATAGAAATGGGGTCTGAAAACACGAATGTGGGAAAATTGCTCGGAGGCGGGATGGAGGCAGGATCGGACCCGGCCGCCATTTTTTGCGATTTTGACAACTCACACGCCTCCAAAACCGCCTCCTCGGGCCTGGTAAAATCGAGCCCCTCATGTTGAAATTGCTGAGTTCAGTAGCAGGACTTTCATCCCTGGTCTTCCTAACTTTGCTTTACTGGGCCTTGCTTTTATCTTTTAGATGCATCATTACCTCATGTCCTGCATTCTGTGAACCTTATCCCCAGTTTACATTAACTTTCATCAGCTCAGCATTCCAAAGACTCACTGGGGGAGAAATTCAGTTGGTTAGCACCACCCATTAGCACCTGGCGGGGTCACTAACAGGACGCTGATGTAGTGGTGCTGGAGCGAGACGAATCCAGCACCGCATGCCAAATCCAAAGCGTGCAACGTTCACTGGGCACCTGATCTGCCGAAATCATTTTTGCCCCCTGCCTTAGCGCCTCACCCGACAGTGACAGGCAGAGGAGGCATCAAGCAGGCGGATGTTGACACCGGGGACGCTACTTAAAGGGATCAGTCGCATCTGTTGCTGTTTCACTGTTTCCTTGTCAGTTTGAGATTGTGCAACAGTTTAATTCAGTCATTTAAAGGCTCTTTAGTTTCAGGAGTGTTGTGGCTACTGAAAATTAGTTACATTTATTCTAACAACATATCAAAGTGCTACACTTGGTTACATTAATGGGGGCTGTACTGGCAGTCAACCTCACCCTCTAGGATCTATGGCGGAGGGAGCACAGGCAGCGAGAAAGACTGGAACATGTGCCCAGAGGGAGGAGGAAGGCCATCAGGACTCTCAACAGGAGGCCTTACGCTCCGAGAGTATTCCGACAGCACTTCTCCTACCTTCAATGAAGCAGGGAGCAATGTATTAGAGGACTCCGCATCACCAAGGTGATGGTCACAGAACTCTGCCACCCCCTCCAAACAGACCTCCAGCCTCTCACCAGGATGAACCCCAGATTCCTTTTGCTCACCTCATGCCCATCATGCCATCCCTCTGTCATGCCATATCACAGCGTCCTCCTGGGTACAAAGTTGAAATGAGGGAGACCGCAAAATATTACATACTCCATGAATATATTTATGCATAACCATATCACACATATCACAATCATTCCAACAACTAATGACCCTTGTGCCTGCCATAGTTGAATAGCTGTCATTGTGTGCAAGGTGTGAGATGTGGGTGAGCGTTGCTAGGTAGACATTGTTGGTGTGTGAGCACAGAGGGTGTGGTGCTTTGGGCAGTGTGTGAAGCTTGTGGTACAGGTCGTGGTATGTAGCATTTGGTGAAGCATTCAATCACCCTGACCACCTGACTGAGATGGATCTGCCATGAGCACACCTGCTTCAGTCCTCTGGCTCCTCCTTGTTGTGCTTCTCCTTGCTGAGGCAGCTGTACAGCCAGCATTGTTGAGAATGAGGTGCTGCAGTATCAATGAACCTCCCCTTTAAGAACTGGGAAAAGCCTGTGGTGATGATGACTTGTGACTAGACTGCACCCGATATTGGGCAGTGCTTTGAGCTAGGCCATTAATACTGGATTTAGCGCTCCAATCCTTTCTCTCAGCAATGAGACTGAATTTTGTGTGCAGTCTGAATCATTGGCGCATGGCCCTAAATCTCAAACTTTTCTAAAGTTAGCGCCCATTCCTGGGCTATAATGAATTTCTCCCCCACTGTCTTGGTGGTATCAGTGGATGAAAGTTCCACAGCCCTCATTCATCTACACTTATGGTGGCCTGTGGTGAAATAAGTCTTATAAGTATATACCTTATTCTACCTGTGTATAGTTTCCTATTGTAATCTATTGTAACCCTGCTGTTTTCTTGGTTGGCCAGGAATGCTGATGTACTGTATACCACTCTGCTGTGCCATTGATTGTCCTGATCTGTTACTTCGCCCCTGGCTCCACCTCCTAGTTCACTCCTGAGAAGCTGGTCAGAAGGCTAACATGTGTGTTCTGTTCTGTCCAGTTACAAGCTATTAAAAGCCAACTGTTTGAGTTATAACTACCAGTCTCTGTAGCTATTTAAGGTATATCAATTTTAATAGCTTATTACTTCCAGGGATGGACAGACTCCTGAAGCCGGAGCGTCTAGGCAGTGATCCACATTTGGCGGACGCATCGAAGAAATTCGCACATTGGCTCCGGTGTTTCGAACATTTCATTGCATCGCTCGATGATGGGGCCAACAAACTGGGCCTACTGACTAACCTAGTAAGTCATCGGACTTACCCACTAATCGAGGACGCTCCTACCTACGAGGATGCACTCGCGACTCTCAAGGCCCAATACCTGAAGCCTGTTAACGAGGTGTATGCCAGGCATCTCTTGGCTACCCGCAGGCAACTACCGGAGGAATCGCTGGATGATTTTCTACAGAATCTAAAGGCCCTGGCGAAGGACTGCAACTACAAGGCTGTGACGGCCATTTTGTACCAGGAAGAAGCGGTTCGCGATTCGTTTATATCGGGCCTTCGATCGAATTACATTAGGCAGAGGTTGCTTGAAAGGGACACTCTGGATCTAAAGACGGCCATGGCTACAGCTCGATTGCTGGATGTGGCGCAGAAGAACTCCGAGACCTATGCGTCAGGCCATGCAGCCCTCTCAGCCTCGTGCGCGCCGAGCGAGGAGGCGCCATCCTCTCCGCCTGGGCCTCGGACCAGCCCTACACCATGGGAGTCTCCACCCAGCCCCACCACTGCAGCGATGTCCCGCGGACCAAGATGCTACTTCTGCGGCCAGCTCAAGCACCCCAGACACCGATGTCCTGCGAGAGACGCCACATGTTTCAAGTGCAAGAAACGGGGACATTTCAGCAAGTTATGTAAGGGGAATCCCATACCTGATACAGTCTCCGCGGCCCTACATGTGGTCCCAGAATTTGATACCGTCTCAGCGGCCGCCTACGGATCTACGATAGCCTCAGTCACGGTTGACCAGTCCAGACCGCATCCACTATCAAAGTCTATGATGGACGTTAAGGTAAACGGACACCCGACGAAGTGTTTAATCGATTGCGGGAGTACTGAGAGCTTTATTCACCCGAGCCTCATCAAACCGTACTCACTAAAGGTGTACCCTACCAGGAGCAAAATCGCGATGGCATCTAAGTCCCTCACTTCGGAGGTAATCGGTTTCTGTAAAGTAACACTGACTGATAAGGGCACAGAGTATAAAGATTTTAAACGCCTTGGGCTAGATTTTCAGTTGATAGCGCCAGCAGTTAGCGCCTTAAGAGAAGTGATTTTCGGGCGCTATGCGTGTAGCGCCCGTGCGCAGCGCAGTTTGCGCCCCGCCCCAAATTAAGTTGCCCGTTAGCGCCGGCACAAAGTTTAGCGCCCGCCCGGATGCGCGCGCAGAAAATGACATCACATCCTCGTGCAACGCCCTTTGTGCGCCCCGATTCCAAACTTCAGTCGGACCGCCCCATTGTGCGGCTGGCGGCCAGAGCGTTTGGAAAAAGGAACGCAACACAACCAGCGCGGGCCCCGGGGGGCGCAAATTAAAGGGGACGTGCTCTCCAGTATAAAGGCCAGCCTTTTTTCAGAAAACACTCTTGTGCAACGCATTTCTGGAGACACAACAAGGAGGATAGCTAACTGGTTTCAAGCAGCAAGAGCTCAGGTATTTTTGGACTCAGGCCAGAGCGCTGCAAGTGGCCTTTTGGAAATTAGAGTGTTTGCCAGGATTTGATGGGGGTTGCATGGGGTGCCAACGCGGAGCTGCAGCTCCATGTCCGTAGGGCTCGCAGACGCATTGTGAGAGGGGCAGCCCTGGCTAGAGGCAGAGGGGGCTACAGGCGTCGGCCACGTAGGCCTTACCCAGTCAGGCTATACCGCCAGCAGCGCTCCTACCTAAACATGAGTGCCGCGCGATGTGTTAAAAGGCTCCGATTCCGAAAGGAGGTGATTGCAGAGATCTGCCACCTGCTTCGCCGAGATCTGCGGCCAAAGCTCAGGTGCAGGACGTCTCTGTCGGTGGAAGTGAAGGTGACGGTGGCATTGAACTTCTATGCCACCGGCTCCTTCCAATACGCTGCTGGGGACATAGCAAACATCTCCCAGTACGGCACGCATCGCTGCATCCGCCAGGTGACCGAAGCACTGTTCAGAAGGAGAAGCCAATTCATCTCCTTCCCCGTGGCCCTGGAGAGCCAGCATCAGCGCGCATTGGGATTTTCCAGACTCGGGGAATTCCCCTTGGTGCAGGGCGCCATTGACTGTACGCATGTGGCTTTGCGGGCCCCTCTGGAGCATGGCGAGCAGTATCGCAACAGGAAGGGCTACCATTCTCTGAATGTGCAGCTGGTCTGTGACCACAAGCAGCGCATCATGGCAGTCAATGCCAGCTTCCCAGGCAGCAGCCACGATGCCTTTATCCTGCGGCAGAGTACTGTGCATGACATGTTCCAGGCACAGCCTCCCCCAAGAGGATGGCTACTCGGGGACAAAGGCTATCCTTTGTGCACCTGGCTCATGACCCCGCTCCACGCGCCCAGGACCGCTGCTGAAGAGGCCTACAACGAGAGCCATCAAACCACCCGCAACATCATCGAGCTAACTATTGGGGTCCTCAAGCAGCGGTTCTGCTGCCTTGATCGCTCCGGAGGAGCTCTCCAGTATTCGCCGGACCGGGTCTCCCAATTTGTGGTGGTTTGCTGCATGCTACACAACCTGGCTATCCGCAGGACTCAGGCACTGCCACCTGACGTTGGACCAGCACCTCAGGAGGAGGAGCAGGAGGAGCATGAGGAGGAGGAGGAGGAGGAGCAGGAGTACGTTCCCAGGAGGGAGCGACCAGGGCCAAGGGCCGCACGACGCCACCTTATTACATGGTACTTCTAAGCCCCCTGTCAGGGAATGGCCAGGGGCCATGAGGGAAGATGAATGCAGCCGCTCCGCAACCCCTCAGCCGGCGAAGCCAACAAACACTAAGAAGAACAACCATGGAGACTGCATGAATAAAGATAATTTTTTATTACACAAAAATGAAAAGCCCTTCCCACATGAATCCCCCAAAACAATAAACGGGCCCCACAAAAAGCCCAACAAACGACTCACTCCCACAAACTGGGGAGGAGTCACTCCACCTTTCTTCAAACCGGGCCTCAACGTCGGCCTAACGCAAAAAATAAGCCCTCCAACAACACAACCATGGGCAAAATAAAGATGGCCACCGCCATATAAAAGGAAAGCTGGCCACACCCTCTACTGAGTGGCCCGCGAGGGCGAGACCTTGCCCAGCCTTTTGCCTCCCCTGCCCGGCCTGCTGCTCCTTCGCAAGCTCTGCCCAGTGGCTGCTGCGAGGCTGGGGGAAGGTGCCTGAGGCTCAGATGCCCTTCCACCAGATGCCGCTGGGGGGCGGCCTACACGGCGTTTGGGCCTCGAGGGGCCGTCTGCTGAGTGGCGCACCTGAGCCTGGCCACCATCAGCTGCAGCCGCTTGTCCTTGACATCCCAGTGGGGGAATGGCGGCGACAGATGGCGCAATGTGGGCCAGCTGGCGTCTGGGATGCGCTGGCTGGTGCTGTGGCGTGGTGGCACTCGGCCGGGCCCGCACTGCAGGATCTGCAACAATCAGCCGAGGGGCGGCTTGCTGGGATGGTCCAGCGCGGCGGCTGCGCTGGCGATGCCTGCCTGAGACAGCGCGTGTGGCAGCAGTGAGTGCCCCTGTTGTCCTGGTGTGCGCGCGCATCACATCCGCCAGGGTCTTGACGGCATCAGTCAGCATGCGGCCACTCGCGGCAGTTGCTGCCCCGAACTCACGCACATTGGTCGCCAGCGACTCGATGGCCTCAGGCATGCGCCCCACCACACTCATGAGCTCCGTGTGGCGCCGGTCCGAATCCTCGGCCATCTTATCCAGCTTCCGCACCTCCTCCGAGGTGAAGGTGTCCGGACTGGAGTCGCGACTCTCCCGCTGGGGAGGAGGGGGCCGAACTAAGGGACCCTTGCCACGTTGGTGGCGGCGAGTGTGCCGATCAGCAGCACTCCCCTCTGATCCTTCCCCCCTTTGGGGGGAAGGCCGCGGGCCACGCGCACGGCTCCTGGGTGGCTGGACGCCACTGGTCCCAGAAGCTGCATTGCCCTGCGACAGTTCCTCCAGGCACTCGTCCAGTGAGGAGGTGTCAAGCATTTCCTCCTCTCCTGCGGGACGTGACTGTTCCCCCGAAGGTCCGGCTTGCTCCTCCTCCTCCTCCTGGTCGGAGGTGCTGTCACTGGCAGCTTCAGGGTCCTGGTCGTCACCAGCTGAAAGCAGGAATGCACAAGAGTAGCTTCAGAGTGAGGAGACGGCGTCAGCGAGGGAGTTAGGACTGGTGGCATTCAGCGCATTGGTGGGACAGTGTCAAAGGAGGTAGCTCGGATGGGCCAGTGCGACGCGAGAGGGCCAAAAGGCGAGGTCCTTACCATTGCCGGGCAGTGGAGGGTCGGATACTCCGCACGCTGTGGGGACGATCACACGGGCGCCCATGAGCACACACACGCGCTCCTCCAGCCGAGTGAGCTTCTGCAGCTTGGCGCGGCCACCCCTGGCACGGGCCTGGCGATTGAAGGCTACTTTAGCCTGCAAGAGAAAGGACGGGCTGTAAGTGCGCAGTGTAGCCCTGATGTAGTGTGCACTGCCTCCCATGGTGGAATAGCTTGGCCAGAGTGAAGCCCTGATGTAGTGTGCACTGCCTCCCATGGTGGAATAGCTTGGACAGAGTGAAGCCCTGATGTAGTGTGCACAGCCTCCCATGGTGGAATAGCTTGGCCAAAGTGTAGAGTGCCGAATGGCCATTTGATGCTCATGACTGTCCCAATGCTGCTGGCTGAGGGCTGGCCAATAGGACTTTCAGCTCCCTTTGCCCATCATGTCAGGTGTACATGCAAGAATGAGGAGGAGACTGGAAAGGCTACTCACCTTGACAATCCTGGTCAGGTCGTTGTATTTTTTACAACATTGTTTGTGGGTCCTGTGGGCATCGCCGGTGAACGTCACCCTCTGGGCGATCTGCTTCCAGGCTTTGGTATAGTCATGGTGGGTTGGATTCCTCCCACTCTCTGGGAACAAGATCTTGCGCCTCACCTCCAGAGCTGTGACCATTATGTCCAGATCACCCTCTGAGAAGCGCAGGGCATGCTGACGGGCCTTCTCTGGCGTTGCCATGACTCCCTGGGGCTGAGCAGCAGTGTTGAGGCCTCTTTGCAAGGCTGCAGTGTGCAGGGCGTGGCAGCAGACCAATTCGTCCCTTCCCCTTTAAGAGCTGGTCGGCGCCACGGGGTCTGCTGTCAGTCCAAAAATGACCGCACCCGCGCTGCGCCCCGCCTGGGCGCTATCCCTCTGGACCGCCGGCTTAGCGCCTAAAGAGAGTAGTGGAACGCCTCTTTTAGCGCTCCACCAACCTCTTAGGGCGAAGCCACTGAATTCCCGGCAACGGGGCGCTACTTTGGGGCGGGCGCTAACTTCGGGCGGGCGCTAAGGTTAGCGCCCCAAAACTGCCTATACTGAAAATCTAGCCCCTTGTGTTGCTGCAGCTCTGCGTGAAACTAATTCTAGGCCTAGATTTCCAGTGCCACCACGAGAGCGTCACACTTGCATATGGCGGATCCCAGCCCCGCTCACAGTTTGCGGCCTCTCCACTTTAAAGATAAGCCCGCCATCCCTGTTTGCGAACCTCGCCCCAAACTGTAGACCTATCGCGACCAAAAGTCGACGGTACTGTTCGGAAGATAAAAAATTTATAAAAGAAGAAGTAGGAAGGCTACAGCGGGAGGGTATCATCGAAAATAGTAATAGCCCGTGGCGTGCTCAGGTAATGGTGGTTAAAACTAACGAAAAGAAACGGCTCGTGGTCGACTACAGCCAGACCATCAACATATATACGCAACTAGACGCTTATCCCTTGCCTCGCATCTCCGAGATGGTGAACCAAATTGCCCAGTATCGTGTGTTTTCCACTATTGACTTAAAGTCTGCCTATCACCAGCTCCCCATAAAAGTAGACGACCGTCCTTATACAGCTTTTGAAGCAAATGGGCGCCTGTACCAATTCCTTAGGGTACCCTTCGGGGTCACGAATGGAGTTTCCGTTTTCCAACGGGAAATGGACCGTATGGTAGATGAGAATGCATTGGAGGCAACATTTCCGTACCTGGACAATGTTACTATCTGTGGGCGCGACCAACAGGAGCATGACCGGAATCTCGCTAAATTTCTAGAGACTGCCCAAAAGCTAAACCTGACCTATAACGAGCACAAATGTACTTTCAACACTACTCGTCTGTGTATTCTCGGCTGTGTGGTAGAGAATGGGGTAATCGGGCCAGACCCTGAACGATTACGCCCGCTTAAAGAACTACCACTGCCACATAACCCTAAGGCCTTAAGAAGGTGTCTGGGATTCTTCTCTTATTATGCTCAGTGGGTGGCCAACTATTCGGACAAAGCCCGAGCCCTTATCAAGTCGACGTCCTTCCCTCTATCAGTAGAAGCACAGGAGGCATTCACCAACATCAAACGGGACATTGAAAAGGCCGTGGTATGTGCTGTAGATGAGAGGATACCCTTCCAGGTAGAGAGCGATGCTTCTGATTTCGCGTTGGCTGCAACCCTCAACCAGGCCGGGAGACCGGTAGCCTTCTTTTCCCATACACTACAGGGTCCTGAAGTCAGGCATTCTTCCGTTGAGAAGGAAGCACAAGCAATTATCGAGGCGGTCAGACATTGGAGACATTATCTCACCGGCAAACGTTTCACACTCCTCACTGACCAGCGGTCTGTGGCCTTCATGTTTAACACGAAGCAGAGAGGCAAGATAAAAAATGACAAGATCCTAAGATGGCGGATAGAACTGTCCACTTACGACTACGATATTATGTACAGGCCAGGAGCACTCAACGAGCCACCCGATGCCCTATCTCGAGGGGTATGTGCCAGCCTTAGTACTGACAAGCTCCAAAGTCTCCACGACGCACTCTGCCACCCAGGAATCACCCGATTGAATCACTTCATCAAGTCTCGCAACTTACCCTACTCCATTGAGGAGGTCCGAACGATGACCAGAGCCTGCCGCGTTTGTGCGGAATGCAAACCCCGCTTCTACAGGCCCGAACAAGCTCACCTCATCAAGGCAACTCGGCCATTCGAGCGCCTAAGCCTTGATTTCAAAGGTCCTCTCCCATCGGTTGATCGTAATGTCTATTTCCTCAACGTTATAGACGAATACTCTCGTTTCCCCTTTGCCATTCCCTGCCCGGACATGACCAGTGCTACGGTAATCAAAAGCCTCTGCAACTTATTCTCTCTGTTCGGTATGCCCAACTATATCCATAGCGACAGAGGGACGTCGTTTATGAGTGATGAGTTACGCCGGTTCTTACTATCAAAAGGGATTGCTACTAGTAGAACCACTAGCTACAACCCCCGGGGCAATGGGCAGGTTGAGAGGGAGAATGCGACAGTGTGGAAGGCAGTCGTTCTGTCTTTAAAATCGAAAGGCCTACCGACCTCTCGCTGGCAGGAAGTTCTTCCCGATGTACTGCATTCCATAAGGTCTCTGCTGTGCACCGCAACAAATGCTACTCCTCATGAGAGGATGTTCGGTTTCCCCAGGAAATCTTCCTCAGGTATTTCACTACCCGGGTGGTTGATGTCCCCGGGCACTGTACTGCTACGAAAACATGTGAGAGGTCATAAGACTGATCCCCTAGTGGAGGAAGTGCAGCTCCTCCACGCCAATGCTCAGTACGCATATATTCAATACCCTGATGGACGTGAGAATACTGTTTCAATAAAGGACCTGGCTCTGGCAGAAGAGAGAGAGAGCAATGCTGCTAGCGAAGATGCGGGTGTGGAGCACCGTGATGCGCCGCCTGTGGGGGTGGGATGCCCGGAGGTACAAGACGTACAAAACATCGTTTTGGAAAACCCAGCAGACGCCGGGATGGCGGAGGAACCTGAGCAAGTCCCCCAAGGGGTTCCTCGGCCGACGCTACGTCGCTCACTACGAACTGTAAAACCCCCGGTCAGACTTAACTTATAGGAGGGGTGAATGTGGTGAAATAAATCTTATAAGTATATACCTTATTCTACCTGTGTATAGTTTCCTATTGTAATCTATTGTAACCCTGCTGTTTTCTTGGTTGGCCAGGAATGCTGATGTACTGTATACCACTCTGCTGTGCCATTGATTGTCCTGATCTGTTACTTCGCCCCTGGCTCCGCCTCCTAGTTCACTCCTGAGAAGCTGGTCAGAAGGCTAACATGTGTGTTCTGTTCTGTCCAGTTCTAAGCTATTAAAAGCCAACTGTTTGAGTTATAACTACCAGTCTCTGTAGCTATTTAAGGTATATCATGGCCTTAAGACGATAATACAGATAAGCTTATCTACAAGGATGTTGATGCTACACAGAGAACAGGTGACTATCTTTAAGACTCCAATTGTACCAGCCATGGAGGGCCTTGAGAGTCTAGGCTGGTGAGGGTCTTTAACACAACCTTTTCTGTTTGTGTTCCTAACACCACTGATCTCACCACCTCCCACAGCTTGAGTGCTGTGCCTTCTCAACAGCTGAATGGCCTGCCCCTCTAATAGCCAACATGACCCTCTGGTCCCCTACCTTTCATAGGCATTGCGCATAAGTTTCTCAAGATTAAGTGCATTAGATGAAAGCTAACATGCAAGGGTTATCGACCAGGTGCATCAGATTGTAGATCTGCTGGTATCACTCTGTTAAAGTGAAATTCTTGTTTACGAAGGTTGCAACACCTCTAGAAAGATACAGGGGGAAAAATTCGGTCGCACCCCCTTTGGGGCGCTAACTTCGCCGACGCGCTACATCCGAAAGAGTTAGTGCCCCACTCCGTAAATTGTGTGGTAGCAGGAGGCGGGGCGCTACTGGAAGCGCTCTCCCTCCTTCCTGGGGTGCTACCATTCAATATCATGGCGCTACATGCAATAGCGCCACGCGCGTTGGCACATAATGCCGCAGTATTACAGGCCTCCATCTCGTGATTAAAGGGGAGGGAGGCCCGCTGGACCACCAGGGAGCGGGGTGCCGAGAAAACAGCCCGGCACTCAAGAGGACTGCCGGGCTGACCGAGCACGGCCGACACCCCGCATGATTTTTGGATGTTAAGGGAATCGAGGGATTGGGAATAGTGCAGGAAACTGGAGATGAAGTAGAAGATCAGCTGGTGTGTCGGTACCTTTCTACCTAGACACAATTTAGGACTCAGAACTCAGAGATTCAAACATGAAGTGCTTTATTCAGGAAGGAAAGGAAGTTCTGGAAAGTTCCGAACAAAGAGAGCTAAACTTAACCAAGAGAACACCCAACCATTTATCTGCTGTGACAGCGCCACCACAGGTGGGAGGAGAACACACAATACGTAACATATTCCTCCCCTCTTAAATAAAGGTCCACATTATTCCTCAACAGGTAAGTTACTTTCAATGCACTCACTAACCAAGGGTAGAGGTAGACTGCCTCAAACCCTGACTTTACCCTGGGGTTTATTCTGCCCCAGTCTTGTGGGTAAGTCACTAAGCCTACAGCTCCAAGCGTCTTGGAGGCCACCGCTCCCTGACAGGATACCGGCGGTCATCGCTGGCTTCCACAGCAGTAGGCATTGACACAGGCCTGGATGGAGAAGGTGCCTGTGTCAGTCGAAAGTCAGGAGTTTGCACAGGTGGAATAGTCTCTATGACTTCCTGTGTTGGAGAAGAGCACTGTGGCAAAGGATGCTGGTTTGCGGTATCATCCGTAAACAGTTCAGGCCAACCAGCCATTGGAGCCTCTGTGGCTGTCTCTGCTCCTAGCAACAGTTGATCTGTGTGTCTTCTCCAGACGACGTCCTCAGCAGTCTCAACCGTGTAAGACACAGGGCCTGTCTGCATGATCACCGTAGCAGGAACCCATTTCAGTCCAGTGTTGTAGTTTCGAGCTAGGACGTGCTCTCCAGGGTGAAACCGTCTCTCCTTGGCTCTTTTCTCTCTCTTTTCAACTTGAGCTTGTTGTTGACAATGGACAACCTGTTCTGCCCTTGGAGGTTTGAGTAAGTCAAAACTTGTCCGCAACTGCCTCTTCATCATGAGCGTAGTGGGGGAAGTTTTGGTTGTGGCATGCGGCTCGTTCCTGTAGGACAACAGGAAGCTGTTCAGACGTTGATGGATGGAGCCCTGACCTTGCGATGCCTTCAAGGCGTGCTTCAAAAGTTTGCATGAACCTTTCTGCCAGGCCGTTAGTACAGGTAGACTACCCTTTATCCGGACTTCCGAAAACCAAAACCCTCTAAAAACCGAAGGTTTTTTCGTTCAGCGTAAGTCGTGCGTACGAACGAAAAAACCTTCGGTTTTTAGAGGGTTCCGGTTTCGGAAGTTCGGATAAAGGGTAAGTCGTGCGCACGACCCCCCGCCGACCCCCCCGTGGACCCCGCCGGCCCTGACAACCGCCGACCCCGCCAGCCCCGACAACCGCCGACCCCCCCGCGGACCCCGCCGGACCCGACAACCGCCGACCCCGCCAGCCCCGACAACCGCCGACCCCCCCGCGGGCCCCGACAACCGCCGACCCCGCCAGCCCTGACAACCGCCGACCCCTCCGCCGGCCCCGCCGGCCCCGACAACCGCCGACCCCGCCAGCCCCGACAACCGCCGACCCCCCCGCGGACCCCGCCGGCCCCGACCCCCGCCGACCCCGACTGACTTACGCTGAGCGTCAGCGTAAGTCGTGCGCACGACCCCCCGCTGACCCCCCCGCGGACCCCTGCCGACCCCCCCGCGGACCCCCGCCGACCCACCTTCCGAAATCCGAAATTCTCCTTTATCCGAAACTCGGCTGGTCCCGAGGTTTTCGGATAAAGGATAGTCTACCTGTAGAGGGATGATAGGGCGCAGACCTGATGTGTTGGACACCATTCACATGCAGGAAGGTTGCAAACTCCTGTGATACAAATTGTGGACTGTTGTCACTTACGAGTTGTTCCGGTGAGCCATAACGGCTGAACATCTCACCAAGTTTCTCAATTGTTTTCTCTGCCATGATAGACCTCATCACAGCGACCTCCGGCCACTTGCTACGAGCGTCCACAACCACCATAAACAACTTCTCTTCGAAAGGGCCGGCGAAGTCCACATGTACTCGCTGCCACACTTCTGCAGGCCAATCCCAGGGGTGTAGGGTTGCCAGCTGTGGAACATTCCGGACCCTTTGACATGGGGAACATGTTTTGGCTTTCTCCTCAATATTTCCATCAAGACCTGGCCACCAGAAGTAGCTTCTTGCCATTTCCTTCATCCGAACCATCCCACTGTGGCCTGTATGAAGTTGTTGCAGTATAGGTTCCCTCAGGTGGTGGAATGATGACACGGCGTTCCCAAAGAAGACAACCTGCCTGGATGGAGAGCTCATTTCTTTTTGAAACGTAAGGTTTCAAACTAGGAGAATCTCCTATAGCTCTCCCTCGAATGACATCGTCCATTACCTCAGACAGGACTGGATCGTTGCGGGTGTACCTTCGCACCTGAACTGCCATGACAGGTGTTCCCTCCACTTGTCTAAAGTAGAAGATGTCTATCTGATGAGGCTCTGGGGGAGTAACAGGCAAGGGTAGCCTCGAGAGACCGTCTGCGTTGCCGTGCAAGTCTGATTTGTGATATTTGACGTCGTATGTGTGTCCTGACAACAGTAAAGCCTGCTTGCAGCAAGAGACGGAATTCCGGTGTGGGGCCCGAAGATTGAAGTCAATGGACGGTGGTCCGTCAGGAGTGTGAACCTTCTCCCAAACAGGTACTAATGAAATTTTCGAATTCCAAAAACGATTCCCAAGGCCTCGCGCTCAATCTGTGCATAGTTACTCTCGGCCTTGTTCAAGGTGCGTGATGCGAAGGCGATAGGTTCCTCTTCACCAGAAGGCATAATGTGGGATATGACTGCTCCCACACCATATGGTGACGCATCACATGCTAGCTGCACGGGTAGCTTTGGGTCGAAGTGTGTCAGGACCTCCGATTTCAGCAATGCTTTCTTTGCTTGGGCGAAAGCTTCGTTGCACAGTTCAGTCCATTTCCATGTTTTGCCTTGACATAGCAACTGATGTAATGGCTTCAGCAATGTTGCTAAGTCTGGAATAAACTTCCCATAGTAGTTAAGTAGCCCCAGAAATGAACGTGACTGGCTCACGTTCTGGGGTGCTGGGGCCTCCACGATCGCCTTGACCTTTGACGGTGCCTTATGCAGGCCAGTAGCATCAATCACATGCCCCAGGTACTCAACTGAAGACTGAAAGAATTCACATTTGTCCTTACGAACTCTGAGTCCGTACTCTTTCAGTCGTTGTAGTGTCGCATCCAAGTTCAGAAGATGATCCTCCTCATTTGTCCCAGTGACAAGGATGTCGTCCAGGTAGCACTGGACTCCTGGCAGTCCACTCAAAATCTGATCCATTGCCCTTTGGAATAGAGCAGGGGCCGACGTAATTCCAAACGGAAGGCGGCAGTACCTGTATAGCCCCTTGTGTGTCACAATTGTCAGCAGCTCCTTTGATTTGTCATTGACATGCATTTGTAGATAAGCCTGGCATAAGTCTATTTTGCTGAACTTTTGCCCTCCGGCCAGGCCTGTAAAAAGATCATCAATGAGGGGAAGAGGGTACTGATCTGCAGACAGCACTGGGTTAATAGTCACTTTAAAATCCCCGCAGATTCGAACAGATCCATCATTTTTCAGGACAGGAACAATGGGTGTGGCCCATTTGCTCACACTCACAGGCTCCAGGACTCCATTCTCGACTAAGGCCTCCAAGTTAGCCTCAACTTTTGGCCTAATTGCATAGGATACAGGTCGGGCTTTGTGAAACTTCGGCTTGCTGTCAGGTTTAATGTCCAGTCTCACGCTGATCTTTTTCATGCTCCCAAGTTCCCCATTGAAGAGTTCTGCATGTTTGTTTAACACTGCAGTCAGACCTGACTCCCCTTTTGACATCAAACGGACTGCAGGTCAGTCCAGCATGATTTTCTCTAGCCACGCACGTCCCAGTAGCGATGGGTAATTTCCCTTTACCACATATAGTGGCAGTTTCGCAGTCTGTCCATTCAATTTAACTGTCACCTCAATGGCGCCTCTCATGCCCACAGGTTCGCCGGTATAAGTCTTTAGCACAATGTTTGTTGGCTGAAGGGTAAGATGCTTTAGCATTTTGTTGTAGACAGTGTCTGAAACAAGGGACACAGCCACGCCTGTTTCCACCTCCATCCGCACTGTTTGTCCCTCCACCAGTGGTGACACCCAGTAGCCATTTGAACCACCTGCAACCGTCAGTATGTGCACCTCTTCCTCCTCAGAGGTGTTGCTCCCCTCTCTTTTGCTTGTTCCATCATACTGCACTGAATGAACACTCCTTTTCCTCTCTTGTCCAAATACAGACATTTTGCTTTCATGCTTCCCAGCTCTGTCTGTTCTTTTTTTACCTCTACAGGCGCGTTCAATGTGACCCTTTTTGCCACAATTTCGGCATTCCAGCTCCGTACACCAGCAGTCATTAGCGTGATGGCCCGTTTTCCCACAACGGTAACATATGCCGTTCCACACACCTTTAGGCTCAGATGACACCTTGTGAACTCTCCCTGTTGAACTCAACTGGTGAGCCTCCTTTTCTGCCATCTACATGGAGACACTAACTTCAATGGCCTTTTCAAGAGTAAGGTTGTCCTCAGTAAGAAGGCGCTTCTGTGTGGCTGCATTTTGCAGACCACACACGAGTCTGTCTCTAATGGTGTCCTTCAGCACCTCCTTGAACTCGCAGTGTTCTGACAACCTTTTTATAGCAGCAATAAGCATCATCACTGATTCCCCCTCCTCTTGATTCCGTTTGTGAAATCTAAATCTCTCAGCAATAACCAGAGGTTTTGGTGAAAAATGTGCTCCAAGAATTTCCACTAGTTGCTTATATGTTTAATTCCTGGCTTATCTGGCTGCACAAGGCTGCGAAGTAAATTGAATGTCTTCGGACCCATTACACTCAAAAAGGTAGGCACGACCTTTTCGTTTGCCACCGCATTCGCCAATACAAAATAGTCAAAACGTTCCGTATATGCGCTCCATTGCTCCACATTTTCATCAAAATCACCGATGTTTCCTAATATAGTAGCCATCTCACGTTTCAGATTAAAATTTCTGTTTACTCACTGCCGTAACGTTAATGTGATGCTGCAATCTCTGTTCCAAGTGTTTTGTAGTCGAAAACAAGAAAGTTCCCACAACGCAGATTCATCCAATCCTCGTCACCACTTGTTGTGTCGGTACCTTTCTGCTTAGACACAATTTAGGACTCAGAACTCAGAGATTCAAACATGAAGTGCTTTATTCAGGAAGGAAAGGAAGTTCTGGAAAGTTCTGAACAAAGAGAGCTAAACTTAACCAAGAGAACACCCAACCATTTATCTGCTGTGACAGCGCCACCACAGGTGGGAGGAGAACACACAATGCATAACATCAGCCATGATCTTATTGAATGGTGGAGCAGGCTCGAGGGGCTGTAAGGCCTACTCTTGCTCCTATTTTGATGTTCTTAAGTTCTTACGAAGAAGCGGGAGGGGGTGGGTGCTGACAGACGGCCCCCAAAAAAATGGCCGCCTGGCACCTGCCCTTTAATTAGACTGCAAAGACACTCCCTGACCTTGTTGGACACATCGTCCGGCGGTGGGTCAGGGGGCGCGACCGAAGTTTGTGGCCAGGACGCTGCGCACGGCAATGATGTCATCGCCAGAGGTGCAGCACCATGGGGTGCTAACGGTTACCACCGCCGCTAACCTCTCACTGAATTTCGCGGGAGGTGTTAGCGGCACCACACCCGAGCACTAGAGGATTTGTGCTCTGTATGGCGCAAAGCAACCCAATTTTTCCCCCACAGAGTCAGTGCATCCCTGAAAGATAAAGCAGTACAAAGGATGACTTGTACCGCTAATAATTTTAGAGGGTGAACGGTGTGTTAGTGAATTTAGAGGGACAGTGGGTGGTCTGTTACATTGCCTACCCTTGTCAGGTCATTGACCTTTTCTGGCACCAGTCTGCAGATCAATAGGTGAGAGAAGCCACACTCAGCATCACTGCCACCTCCCTGGTCATAGCGTGGGAAACACTTCTCTGAACTTTACTCCCATGGGCACCTGGCAGTCTTTCTCACTCTTTGCTGCATTTTCCACAGGAGTATCTGTAGGTTGGCCTCATTAAAATTTTGTGCTCTTCTTTTCTGTCTCCTTCCAATGCCCTGTTCCCTTAATTGGGTGCTTCTGCTTACTCCTGCAGTAAAAGACATCCTTCAAAAGTGCCACAAAAGTCTCATATGAGCCATCGATTACAACTACCTGACAGTCACCTCAGTCTTGCATGAGGTTAACTATTTATATGCTGCTCCCTAGTCTTCTGTTGCAATCTTCAGTCGTTCCTTGTTATTTAAAAGTTGCACGTGTAGGAATGGCTAGATTCCTAACTAAAGGACTGAGGTCGAGTCAGTCTATCAAACAAACGATGTTTAATACTAATCAACAGAGTTTAAAACGAAAACACAGGAGAACTACATTACAGGTCTGTACTCTTTGCTGGCTCCACGAGGACTGGCTAGGGCGGCTCCCCAGCCTGATGTCATGACGTCATGACGTTTTCCTGCCGCTGGAGGATCACGTGATCAACGTGATGACGTCATTGCGTTTGGTCTCATTCTTAAAGGGACCGCGCTATGTACATGCAATGATATGAACAAAGATACAGATTCATTCTGTAGCTAATAATTTGTTAAAGATAATTATGTACATTAGATCAGTCCTCCTGGTGGCTCCGCCACATGTGCCCCCCCAGAATTGTCTTTAACAGTAAAAGTCAATTGACTAGGAGGTCTGACAAGCCTGTCAGAGCGACTCCTGTATTCTTGGAGTGGACGTTGTTGAACAGCGGGCAGGCTGGCGGATGGAAGCCTTCGGTCTGGTGCGGATGCAGCGGGAGGTCGACCACGTCGTGGTGGCTGTGCAGTCTCTACTGGCCGGTCGACGTCCAGGTGTGCCGGTTTGAGATGGTCAATGGATATGTGGTCGGGTTTACCACCGATGTCTACAGAGAAACTCTTGTCGCCTGTCTCCAGTACGCGAAAAGGGCCTGTGTAAGGGGCCTTGAGCGGATCCCTATGGGCATCATGACGAATGAATACAAATTCAGCATTCTTCAGCTCCGCTGGTACGTGTGAAGATGGAAGGCCGTGATGCGAAGTTGGGATAGGTGCAAAAGCCCTGGCTGTTTCCCGGTGGCTGCTGAGTTGTTCGGCTGCGGACCATGGCTCAGTTGGAAGCGCAGGAAATCTCCCGGTACGCGGAGTGGCTGGCGGTGGACGATTGCAGGTCTTCTTTGGGTGCCGTGCGGAGACCCAACATGATCCACGGAAGCTTATCTACCCATCCGGTGCCTTGGAGGCTGGCCCTCAGCGATGCCTTTAACGATCTGTGGAAACATTCGCATAAACCGTTTGCTTGCGGGTGATAGGCCGTGGGGTGGTGAAGCTTGGTGCCGAGACCCTGGGCCACAGCGTTCCAGAGCTTGGAAGAGAACTGTGGACCGCGGTCTGAAGAAATGTCCGCCGGAACGCTGAAACGTGCGACCCACGAGGAGAGGAATGCTCTGGCGACATCAGCGGACGTAGTAGACGACAGAGGAACTGCCTCTGGCCATCTAGTAGTACGATCGACCATGGTGAGGATGTGTGTGAACCCCTGCGACGGTGGAAGCGGCCCGACGAGGTCCACGTTGACATGGTCGAATCGACGTTCTGGTACTGCGAACGTGGCCAATGGGGCCTTAACGTGACGTTGCACCTTAGACGTTTGACAGACGACGCAGGTGTTAGCCCAGTCGCAGATATCCTTACCAGACGAACTTAGCCGACATTAATTTTTGAGATGTCTTCACGCCAGGATGCGAAAGCCCATGTATGGCGTCGAAAACTTTGCGGCGCCAGGCGACTGGAACGATCGGGCGGGGATCTCCCATGGAGACATCGCAGAGTAACGAGGTGCCTGCAGCGTGGAATTGCACATCGGTCGGTTGGAGGCTAGAGGTGTCGGTGCGATACGCCTGTGTTTCAGGGTCGGATGCCTGATCAGTAGCCATGAGGGCATAATCGATGCCCAGCTGGACCGCCCGTACGGTCGCGCGAGAAAGGCAATCAGCTACCAAGTTGTCCTTGCCAGCTACGTGTTGGACGTCTGTCGTGAATTCTGAAATGAAAGTTAGCTGTCGCTGCTGTTGAGCCGACCACGGTTTGGCGGTCTTGGCCATGGCGAAGGTCAGTGGTTTGTGATCTACAAACGCAGTGAAGGGACGTCCTTCTAACAAAAAATGGAAATGGCGGATAGCCAGGAACAGCGCCAGCAACTCCCGGTCGAAAGTGCTGTATTTGCGTTCGTTGCGCCGGAGTTTGCGGCTGAAAAATGCCAGTGGTTGCCACGTCCCATTGACCCACTGTTCCTGCACAGCGCCTATGGCATAGTCGGAAGCGTTGGTGGTAAGGGCGATGGTGGCACCTGGCAGAGGGTGCGCCAACATAGTTGCATTGGCTGGAGCGGTTTTTGTGTTGTCGAAAGTGTTGTCCATTTCGACCGTCCAGGCTATTGTATCCTTTCCGGCCTTGCCTTTGAGGGCCTCGTAGAGGGGCTGCATGAGTCGTGCTGCCTTGGGCACAAAGCGGTGGTAGAAATTCACCATGCCCAGGAATTCTTGAAGAGCCTTGGTGGACTGCGGCCTTGGGAATGCCATAATTGCTTCGACCTTTGACTGCAGCAGAATTGCGCCCTCCGAAGTAATGCGGTGGCCCAAGAAGTCAATCTGTTGTAGGCCGAACTGACACTTGGCCGGGTTGATTATGAGGCCCTGTTGGCTGAGGCGCCGAAAGAGGGTGCGGAGATGGCAGACGTGTTCCTCTTTGGTAGAGCTGGCTATCAGGATGTCGTCAAGGTAGACAAATAAAAAGGGAAGAACCAGCAGGACCGAGTCCATTAGTCGTTGAAAAGCCTGTGCGACGTTCTTGAGCCCAAATGGCATCCGTAGAAACTCGAACAGTCCAAAAGGAGTGATGACAGACGTTTTCTGGACATCCTGCGGGTGTACGGGAATTTGGTGGTAGCCACGGACAAGGTCGACCTTGGGGAAGATTGAGTTTCCCGCCAAATGGGCGGAGAAATCTGTATATGCGGGATCAGGTACCGATCGGGAGTAGTGGCGTCATTAAGGTGTCGGTAGTCCCCGCATGGCCGCCATCCACCGCCGGGCTTCGGGACGATGTGGAGAGGCGAGTACCAGGGACTATTCGACCAGCGAATAATCCCCAGCTGTTCCATCGTGGCAAACTCTGCCTTCACAGCCGCGAGCTTGCCGGGTTCCAGGCGCCGAGCTCGCGCGTAAACCGGGGAGCCAGTCATAGTAATGTGGTGTTCGACACCATGCTTAGTGGCCGAGGAGGAGAAAGTGGGCTTGGTCAGCTCCGGCAATTCACCTAATAGGCGAGTGAACTTGTCCGGCGAGGGCAACGCGCAGGAGACAGTGTGCGATGTTGTGGAACTGCGGAAGCAAGGGATGGAGTGGAAGGTGGTCGCGTTGACCAATCGACGATTTCTTACATCCACCAAGAAGCTGTTGGCGCATAAGAAATCCACGCCGAGGATGGCTTGCGAAACCTTGGCTGTAATAAATTCCCACTGAAACCGTTGCCTGCCGAAGCACACCTGGACCCACTGTTTGCCAAAGGAACGAAAGGCACAGCCATTAGCTGCCACGAGGGAGGGGCCGTGCATCCCAAACTGAATATCGAGTGCTGAGGCAGGAAGGATGCTACACTGCGCCCCGGTGTCGCATAAAAAGCGTTGGTCTGAGAGGGAATCTGTAATGTAGAGGAGCATCCCGGAATTTCCAATCGCCATCGCGGCCGTGGAACGTCCCTCAGACTCGGTCCTCCTTTTCTGGAGTTGCTGCTGGTGTTGATGTCGGTTTCTTTTTTTAGGCGCGAAACTGCAGGGAGGGCGGCAGCCTCTGGCTTTCGCGCCGAAACGGGCGTGGTAAAAACACAAGCCGGGGGATGGAGGCATCGGGGCGGCATTCGCGGAGGAGGGGCGCCTCGTGGCACCGCAGTTTTGCTGCGTGACCGCATAAATCGTATCTGCTTCTGCAGCCAGTGCTGCGCAATCGGTGGCTTCCGACCTGGCGAGGGCAGCCTGAACCTGCTCGGGTAGTTGACTCAGGAATAACTCCCGAAAGAGGAAACATTGTGGTCCTGAGCCAAGGAGTGTGAGCATCTGGCTCATTAACTCTGATGGCTTGGAATCGCCAAGCCCGGGCAAAGTGAGTAGCCGGCAGGCACGCTCCGCCTTCGTGAGCCCGAAGACCTGTATTAACCGCGCTTTAAGAGTATTATACTTGCTGTCAACCGGGGGGTTTTCGAGCAGGCTGATGATCCATGAGGCCGTGGAGCTGTTGAGTGCGGAGACCACGTAAAGGTAACGGGTCTGATCCGTAACGATATTTCAGAGATCGAATTGTGCTTCTGCTTGGATGAACCAGGAGGTCGCCTGTTGTTCCCAAAGCCACGGAGTTCGCTTCCATGTTTCGTCGCGCTTCGCTTCTTCCGCGAAAATTGTTCACGAAAATTCGGGGTCACCACTGTAGGAATGGCTAGATTCCTAACTAAAGGACTGAGGTTGAGTCAGTCTATCAAACAAACGATGTTTAATACTAATCAACAGAGTTTAAAACGAAAACACAGGAGAACTACATTACAGGTCTGTACTCTTTGCTGGCTCCACGAGGACTGGCTAGGGCGGCTCCCCAGCCTGACGTCATGATGTCATGATGTTTTCCCGCCGTTGGAGGATCACGTGATCAACGTGATGACGTCATCGCGTTTGGTCTCATTCTTAAAGGGACCGTGCTATGTACATGCAATGATATGAACAAAGATACAGATTCATTCTGTAGCTAATAATTTGTTAAAGATAATTATGTACATTAGATCAGAATCCCCCTGGTGGCTCCGCCACACACCAACAGTTTCCTCCCACCCCAGCACATTACTCCCACATTACGCATGAGTTGTGTTAAGTGAGCTGACCCACATTTTACAGGATAGTGATTGGTTTTAAAATTGTAAATATAAATGTAAACAGTGGGTGTGTCTGTCTGTCTGTCCCTGTTACTCTTCTTCTCAGCTTGATACTTGGGATTAATTTCCATTTTCCTTGCGTCACAATTTACGGCATAACTAGGGCGGCAGAGGGCAGAAAATCCTGGGGAAGCCATTTCCCCCAGATTCCCGCTTGTTCCGAACTGCGCTGTATCTTCCGGTTGGGCCTACTGCACATGCACAAAGCCTCCATCCAAAGCAGGTGGGGGCTTCCTTTGTTTGTGTAAAAGAGGCAGGGAAGGGCGGCAACTTGCAAGCACGCTGGACTCAGTGTCCCCGCACATCCATGGAAGCCTGGTGGGAAGGAGGTGTTTGTGGGCCTTCCTGTCCCACAGATTTCAATGGCTAAGTGTCTCAGGACTTTTTAAAGTCCTTCTCTTATTTTTAAAAAATTCTACTGGCACTTGGGCTTTCTTGAGCCTTTGTGCCAGTTGTCTTTAATTTACTTTTGGCACCAGACGGTTTGCCAATAGGGATCTTCCATGGTGATATGTTTTGAGGAACAGGGGGCTTTGTGGAAGGATGCCAGGCTGCCTGAGAGGTGGTCCATACTGCTGCCCACTGGTACCTGCACCTCTGCATCAGCCAGAAAGAGGTCACATACCCCGCTGTGGCAGACGTTATGTTGGTGGATGCTCGTCCTCCCAAAGACTGTGCCAGCAGACCCTTGGTAGCATCATTGTGAGATTTAAAAGCTTGACTAACCATTTTGCTGGAAAGCTCTTCAGAAGCACTTCAACCACAGCATGTCCTACTTTATGTGGTTCAGCATGAAAGAAGGCATGCCAGGGTGATCAGGATCCAGCATTGCTTATTTGGCTGCACTGGCCGAGATGCCATCAACATTTCAGAGGGTTCTGGCAATGACTGTGGAAACCTGTCTTCATATAGTCAGGGTTAGTAGTGTGGTACATGCTAAGCTGTGCCACCTGCTGTAAGAACACTTGTGCTAACATGTACTGTAGTGCTTGCACATTCACGAGCACAGTAATGGTGAGATGTGGCTGCACCTTCTTGCAGGAATGCTGCAGTGCTGACCTACGGGATGGAGCTGTGGATTGGCACAAAGGGAAACTGCCACATTTCAGAACTAGTTGATCTTTATTCCACAGAAAAGATTTGGAAACGAGTTACATTGAATTGTTAGGGGGTTTAAAGCAAAGTGTATTCACACCATTTAAAAAAAAAGAACTGATTTAAAAGTTGGTTGAAATATTAACAGGCTAGTTGTTTTCAGAAAGACTAAGTAAAAAGCAAATCATTAGCATGTCTTAGTAATCGATAAACACCTCACATCCATTGTGTTGGGAGATCCCTGGTCCAGGGCATTCAACAAGGGCTTTCTCCCAATGTGTATTGTGAAATACGTAATTTTTGGATGTCTTTTTATATTACAAAACTTTTTTTGGACATTGTAACTTTCAGTTACTGAGAAAAAATGGCAAATTAAAACAGTTTCTGAAAATGTTTTCAGCAATTTGATTGGTTCACCTCCAAATAGGTAGGGGCAGTAATTCGGGCCGGGGGCTTGCCGCGCGTGCAAGCCCCCGATGTGCACTTACCCGGCGCGCCGACATCTGAAATCTGGCCCGCAGTGGATTTCCTGTCAGTGGCCCGGTTCTGATCTCGGCGCGCTGTGCTAACCTGACCCAGCGGCGTAGTTAGTGCGATGTGCCGGCTGGGATCAGGTGAGCACTGTGCAGCCAATCAGGGGAGGGGAAACTTCATTCATAAGTTTGATAGTAAAGTCTGTCAAACTCATGAAAAGTACTGCACCCCAAAACACTACTTAAACTTTAAATAAAATTTTAAAAAGCATCCCAATAATTAAATTAACTATGACTAACTTTAAAAAACTATTTTAAACAATTAATCAAATTTTTGAAAAAAATTTTTTTTTTTAAAATAGGGTCTGAAACTAAACTTACCTTACTGTAGATTCTTTAAAAATAATAAACCTGTGGAAAAAAAAATTCTAAATTGTACTAAAAGACCACTTACCTGTAAAATTAAGTACAGGTAGACTATCCTTTATCCGAAAACCTTGGGACCAGCCGTGTTTCGGTTTTCGGAAAATTTCGGATTTCAGAAGGTATTACGGGGCAGCACCCCGTAAGCCACCACTTTCGGTTTTCAGAGGTTTTCTGTTTTCGGAAGTGCAGATAAAGGCTGGTACACTATCCCTTATCCGAAAGGGGGGGGGTCGGGGGCCGGGGGGGGAGAAAAGAATATCGGACAGGCCGCTGCAGCTATCGGACGGGCCGCTGTATTGTTGGGTTCACTCTCCCGGTATACCTCCTTCACACTGCCCGGCTCGGCCTGCAATCTCCTACCCAGGAGGGAACTCAGTGACCCTCTGCCCTGCTCAGCGTAAGTCGTGCGCCACTCTGGTCATGTCGTACGCACGACTTACGCTGAACGAAAAAACTTTCGGTTTTTAGAGGGTTTTGGTTTTTGGAAGTTCGGATAAAGGATAGTCTACCTGTACTTACGTGTGGTTTTTCAATGCGTAAAAACCGGAGGCCTTTACACATGCGCAAATCTGTAAAAATACAGGAAATCCAAGTCGCACGCGCTGCCCGATACCGCGCATGCGTTCAGCCTCTTAACCCCTTGGGTCAGAGGACAGGAAATGCCGGTTTTCAGCGCATGCGCTGTGCATGCTGAAAACCGGCAATTCCTCCTGGCACACGCATGAGTACCCCGTCCTTACTCACGCGTTGTGACAGGAATTACTGGGCCAAGAAAAAATGGCAAATTAAAACAGTTTCTGAAAATGTTTTCAGCAATTTGATTGGTTCACCTCCAAATAGGTAGTGTTTCTGTGCAAGAGAATGGGACAGATAGGGTGGTGGTTACACATCTGTGATTCCTTTTGTTTATATTTAAATACCAAAACAATCATTACTTTTTCTCCATTCATTAATTTGTCTTTCCAAATGATTTGAAAAATTGGATGATGAATTTTAGAAATTTGTGTGTGAGAAATTTCACAACAAACTGTTATGAAGTGATTCTTTTTTAATTGTAGAAACAGAGGTTATATCAGAAAAAGAAACGTAATCAACCATAGAGATAGAAATTGGATCATTAGTCACATGTTCTTAAATTGTTTATGGATGGAATTTCAAATCAATGATTTGCTTACAGAAATATATAATTAAGTAGTGTGCTAGCTATTTATCCAGCTACAATGGGTAAGGTAAAGCAAGCTTTTATCAAACTATTATCAATCCACACCAAACTCCAGGAAGCCCATCCCATTCTGCTAAATCCCAGGACCGTACACTTTTCTGTCGCCAAAGTCCAGGACCCAACCCTCCACTGCTCTTAAACCATGCAACCTCCATCCCTAGTGCTGCTAAAAGCCAGGTACATACCTCCATTCTAGTACTCATTGTCTACCATTTTACAATGTATTCTGGTTTTTAAAAGAGGCAAGAATTAGGGCTGGATTTTGTCAATGGGGACGTGATGGAGGCGGGACTCCCACTTTTTGGGTTGTAGTCCCGCCTCCATCGATTTGTGGCCAACCCACGCGATTTTCCCTTGATTGACCTTGTTAAGCCCACCCAGCGGGCTCAGCAGGCCAATTAAGGGACACCCGGTTACAGGTGACGTCAGGGATTGACATTTCATCTGTCAAGAGCTTTTGACAGATGAAATATCAGCGTTTGACAGCTCTGTGAAGCTGTCAAACACTGACAATCTGACTTCTAACTTGAGTCCTTCTCCACAGACTCAGTTAGAAATCTCTCCAGAACAGAAAGCTGAATGCTGCAACTTTTGACAGCTGGCGGCCATTCTGCTTTCTGTGCCGATGAGATGAGGGGCTCCCGAGACCCGAAGGAAGGAAGCCTGCATTAGTAAGTAAAGGTAAGTAAAACTTATTTAAACACTTTACACACACCAAACACACTTACCTCTGCACTCATGCATCCATCACTCACCTGAGCACCGGACATCTCGAACCCTCCAAGCCCTTCAGCCCGACGGTCTGCCTCGCTAACTTGGCGTGGTTTGGAGCTGTCAGGAAGCCCACACTTCAGAGCTAAAAATAGGGATTAGGCCAAAAACTGCCTGTTAACTACCTGGCAGTTAATTGGCACTAATCCCCTTCCCACCTCGGGGAGGCGGCTCCCAGCACAGGTCGGGTACCCGCCTCCTGGGAAACGGGTATGGAGGCGGGTTGGGGGCGGGAAGGGTTCGTGCCCCCCGATTCTGCAATTTTAACACCCCACATGCCTCCATTCCCGCCTCACTGTCCCTGGGAAATTCGAGCCCTTAAAATCCAGAACATGCATAAAGGAACATATGACATGGTGCTTGAGATATTATCTTGCTGAGCAGACGGATCATTAAGAGGAATTTTGAAATGGTACAGCTGTTCAGCATCTGTCTGCAATAGCTGACGCACCAGAACTCAGCGTAATATGGGACATCCCCTAACAGCCCCAGGCCTTCCCAATCTCACTGCCATTGAAATTATTGTGCGCACCAACTCTGTGTCAACTCCGACTGGCAGATGTGCCTCCATTTAAATCGGCGATGGTTGTATAAAACTGTTGCATAAGGGGACAAACATGGGCACTGGAGCAGCTGCAAAAAAGATTTACAAAGATAATACCAGAACTGAGAAGTTATAACTATCAAGAAATGCTGAACGGGCTGGTGCTCTTTTCTTTAGAAAAGCAAAGACTGAGGGGTGGCCTAATAGCGGTCTTTAAAATTATGAAGAGGTTTGATAGGGTAGACATAGAGAAGATGTTTCCACTTGGGGAGACCAGCACCAAGGGTCATAAATATAAGATAGTCATTAATTGTTGAATCCGTGAATCTTAAAGTATGGTGTTTCCCAATAACTAGACGGAGGCTGTAAATTAACAATCAACAGGTGTTTACTGAAGGAGGGTAGTCTAAAGGCTAACAGTACAGATACCTGCTCAAGGCTTATATACAGGTGTGGTCACTGCCGGTACTACAGTATACAGGAGCTGTAAAAGTAGTTCTCTCTTAAAGGTACATACACTACAATTCCTCCCCTTTTAGATTAGCAGTACCCATTACATTCAAATAACAGTTAACACTTTAACATGCACATTTAACTGAAATAGTCCATTTATAGATTCAGTCTTTGGGGCGGCTTCCTGATCCTTTCTGGATAGCGTCTTTCCTGAGTGTCTTGTTCTTGGTGCGGAGGCGATTCTGGCCCCCTTTCGTCGGTTAGTTCATCAGTTTCCGCTGCTACTGTTTCTGGGGTAGATGCTACCGGTATGTCGGGTTCATCCCCAGGTACGCGAGACATGGGGTTGACTCGTTCCTGTGATGCTAGGATCTGGTCATGTGTTGTTCTGCCACAGCGATAACACTTCCCTGCTCCATATGACATTTCATTGGTGCCATATTCTTGCGGTCTCCGTTGTATCTCTGCAGCGCCCCGTGCGGCTGCTTCGTGTGATACTGCCATGCTGAAAGCCTTGTCCAGCGTAAGATCCTTTTCTGATAGAAGCCGTTTCTGGGTTCCTACACTTTGAAGCCCACACACAAACTTGTCCCTTAACGTATCTGCTAGTCCCATTCCAAACTGGCAGTGTTTCGATAACTTGCGCAGTTCCGTTAAATACTCAGCATTACTTTCATCTTTATGCTGGTTCCTTTTGTGGAACTTAAATCTTTCTGCTATCAGCAGCGGTGTGGGGTTTATAATAATAATAATAATAATAATAATAATCAACTTTATTGTCATTGTTAGTGCACAAGTGCAGTACAATGAAATGTAGGCTTGCGGCTCCCGAGAGTGTACATTTAGATTAAGACATTTAAACATTCAACATACATTTGGCTTGTAATACATTAACATAAACATAACCATAATAAAGTGCATTGGCAGATGTGCAGGCTTTAGAGTTTATTTATGGAGTTCAGTAGGATGACAGCCCTGGGAAAGAAGCTGTTCCTAAATCTGGTCGTACGGGTGCGAATGCATCTGTAGCGTCTCCCAGATGGCAGGAGGGCGAACAGACTGTGGCTGGGGTGGTTAGGGTCTTTGATGATGGACCGTGACCTCCGTAAACAGCGTTTCTGGTATATGTGCTCTATGGTCGGTAGCTGGGTGCCGGTAATGCGTTGGGCAGTTTTGACTACCCGCTGCAGGGCTTTCCGGTCATAGTAGCTACAGCTGCCATACCATACTGTGATACAGTTCGTCAGGATGCTCTCTATTGTGCATTGGTAAAAGTTAGAGAGGATCAGGGGTGACAGGTTACATCTCTTCAGCCTCCTTAGTAAATATAGGCACTGCTGGGCCTTCTCCACCTCCGAGGAACTTAAAGCTGTCCACCCTTTCCACCACAGCCCCATTGATGTGGATGGGGGTGTGACTTCCGCCTTTAGACTTCCTGAAGTCCACAATGATTTCTTTGGTTTTCTTGATGTTAAGGGCCAGGTTGTTATCGGTGTACCACTTCACGAGATGCTGGACCTCCTCCCTGTAGGCTGACTGATCGTTGTTGGTAATCTGGCCTACTACCGTGGTATCATCCGCAAACTTGATGATGGTGTTGGAACCATGAACAGCCACACAGTCGTGGGTGAAGAGGGAGTAGAGGAGGGGGCTCAGCACACATCCTTGTGGGGCCCCCGTGTTCAGGGTCAGTGGGGGGGAGGTGTGGCTACCTAATTTGACAGACTGGGGTCTGTTTGTTAGGAAGTCCAGGGTCCAGTTGCAGAGGGAAGTGTTCAGGCCAAGAGTGTGGAGTTTGGTGGCCAGCTTGTTGGGGACGATAGTGTTGAATGCTGAGCTGTAGTCTATGAACAGCATTCTGATGTAGGTCTCTTTACCATCTAAGTGATTCAGTGCAGAGTGTAGAGCAGTTGTGATTACATCCTCCGTTGATCTGTTTGCACGATAGGCAAACTGGTGTTGGTCAAGAGAGGCGGGAACATTGGCTTTGATGTGAGCCAGGACCAGTCTCTCGAAACACTTCATTATGATGGGTGTGCATGCGACAGGTCGATAGTCGTTCAGGCACGTCACAGCCGTTTGTTTTGGCACAGGAATAATGGTAGCGGTCTTGAAGCATGTAGGGACTACTGCCTGGGCCAATGACAGATTGAAGATGGCGGTGAAGACATCAGCCAGCTGATCAGCACATTCCTTGAGTACCCGTCCAGGGATGCTATCCGGTCCAGCAGCCTTTCGTGTGTTCACTCCGCGTAGAACACCCCTTACGTCAGAGGTCGACAGAGTGAGCACCTGGTCTTCCGGGGGTGGTAAGGCTTTGGTAGCCGGCTCCCTGTTGTCCCTGTCGAAGTGAGCGTAGAAGTTGTTAAGCTCCTCCGGAAGGGAGGCATCGCTAACCGGGGGGGCTGGTGTTTTTGCTGTTGTAGTCAGTGATGGACTGGATGCCTTGCCACATGCGCCGGGGGTCCGAGTTGTTGTGGAAATGATCCTCTATCCGCAGTGTCTGTTTCCTTTTGGCAGTCCTGATACCCTTTTTTAGGTTGGTCCTAGCTGCACTGTAAGCCGCCGCGTCGCCAGATTTAAATGCTGCGTCGCGTGCTTTCAACAGCGAGCGGACCTCTCCGTTCATCCAGGGTTTCTGGTTGGGGTTTCTGGTGAAGTGGTCCTGTAGGATTTCCACTATGCTTTCGAAATCCTTATCCACTGGCTTCCCTGGGGTTATTAGGTTTCGCAGTGAACCATAAGTTTTTGCACCCATGGAATTCAACAAAACCAGTGCTTTCCTAGCATCTGGCACTTCATTCGCCTTGCAGTACACCTCAATGCGTTCCACATATGTCGCCCAATCTTCGACTTCATTGTCGAATGCAGTGACACTGCCACTCTTCGGCATCCCTGGGTGTGGTTAAACTGTCTAAAATGGCGTCTCCCGCGCTCTCCCTTCTTCTCCGCTGGCTCAAAATGGTGTCTCCAGCGCTTTCACATCTTCCCGCGCTCGCCCTTCTTCTCCGCTACGGCTTCTAAAATGGCGTCTCCCGCGCTCTCCCTTCTTCTCCGCGGCTCAAATGACGTCTCCCGTGCTTCCTTTCTTTCCCCGTGGCTGCTGCTCAGCCCTTGAGCCCTGGCTGCGCTCTGCGCGTTCTCCTGTGCGCCTCTCTCATTGCCGCCGCTCGGTCCTGAACCCCGGCTGTGCTTTACCCTCTCTCTCTTTTTGTTTTCCGTCGACGCCGCTCGGTCTTCAACCCCTGGCTGCGCCCTGTGCACTTTACCCTCTCTCTTACCCCGTCGACGCTGCTCAGCCTTTTCTGTGCCGTCGGTCGGCTCCAGCTGCCGCTGTCCGGGAAGGGTCTGCGCTGTACCTGTTGCCAGTCTGTTGCTGGATCGTCGTGGCTGGAGAACCAAGCCCAGCTCTCAACAGCCTCCCCTGCGATGTTCACTCTCTGCCGGATGACTGGGCGGTTGCTCGTGGTCGACGCCCGTGCTTCTGGCCTCAACTTTCTTCCACCGTCCTCCCGGAGCGAATCCTTGAAAGGAAATGCAGAGTTGCAGGTAGATTCGAATCGACCTCGTCGCCACTGTTGAATCCGTGAATCTTAAAGTATGGTGTTTCCCAATAACTAGACGGAGTCTGTAAATTAACAATCAACAGGTGTTTACTGAAGGAGGGTAGTCTAAAGACTAACAGTACAGATGCCTGCTCAAGGCTTATATACAGGTCTGGTCACTGCCGGTACTACAGTATACAGGAGCTGTAAAAGTAGTTCTCTCTTAAAGGTACATACACTACATTAATAAATCCAATAAGGAATTCAGGAGAAACTTCTTTACCCAGAGAGTGATTAGTATGTGGAACTTGCTACCACAGGGACTAGTTGAGGCGAATAGCATGGTTGCATTTAAGGGAAAGCTAGATAAGTACACGAGGGAGAAAGAATTAAGTTATGCTGATAGGGTTAGATGAAGTAGGGTGGGAGGAGGCTCGTGTAGGGCTTAAACACCGGCGTAGTTGGGCACAAATGGCCTGTATCTGTGTTGTAAATTCTATGTAATTCTTTATATAATATTAATCACAGCTATTATTTATAGTTTTTGTGGAAAAGTGAAGGGTCCTGCAGTTCAAAATATACAATGCTGTACATAACACCCCTAATTCTTGTAAAGCAGTGTGTCCGCCAACTCACTGTAATTAAAACCGTGATCGATTCACTCGTATATCTAAAAAAGTCTTGAATTTCTGCTACAGTCCAGGTATGGCATCAAAATGTTTGTCACAAACACAAAATAATATTTTAAAAAAGAAGGGAAGCCAGCCACTTCATGATGGGTCTTTCTGACCTGGAGCCTGATATTTACAGTTACAATTCACCGGTGATTGTGAATGCTTGAAAACTTGTATGCTCAATCAGCTGGATGTGTCTGTTTATGCCACTTCACCACATGGAGTACTTCAGCAATGGCCTTAAGGGAAAGGCCACATTTTCTGTATCCTGCTGCTGCTGTCACTCTATCCTGTCACGTTTGAACTAATTTATTGCTTTTCTTTACCTTTGCTTGATTCCTCTACCCCTTCTCTCTAGATGGCAATGTATGCGAGCCATGCTAACACGCACTGTGGCATTGTGCTCATAGCACCACCCTGCCTGTGGCTGACTCCATTTCAACTCCTTGGTCAGTGCAACAGTGACTGCTGGCCATTATGTCTCTTAAGTGTTCTGCGTGCATTCGAAAAATATTTTAAAGCATTTAAGAAACTTCGGCCCTGAAATTCTGGGGGTTTGGAAGGGCAGAGACCCAATGGATCTCTTTGGGGAGGCCAGAGTTTAGTACTTAGCCTGGATCCACTGAGTTTCTGCTCCTATTTAATTTCTCCCGTAAATTCTGCCTGTGCAGACAGAAGGAAGACAGACCTGTCCTAACAACAGCGCATCCATGAAATGATGGGTTTAGGACCAAATTACATCATTCTTCATAAATTCCACCACTTTCACCCTAAGAACCTCCCATCTAAGATATGCTACCATAAAATGAGGTTATATTGGTGCAGCAGTTGAGCGAGTGTTCTGCTGGATTCTTCAAGGGGAATTGCAGTGTTTCATTGTGGTGATTACATAGTGAGTCACTACTTCAGTTTGGATTGTATTTTTTGCAGAGGGGAGGTGGTTGGAATTGCACTTTTTCTTTGGAGGCTCCTAGTTTCATTTAGAAGAATTTCCCTAAAATATACTGCATGGGTTTCCCAATGAGGATTCCTCTCTTTGTGATATATGACCACAAATATACGCATTGCAGTTTGCAACCCAACACGCCAGCAAGGTTAGATTTGCAATAGCAAAATACTGCGGATGCTGGAAATCTGAAATAACAACAGGCAATGCTGGAAACACTTAGCAAGTCAGGCAGCATCCATGGAGAGAGAAAAACTCCTCTTGAGTGCTGGGCTGTTTCCACGGCAGGGTCCCGGTATGCGCAGCACCAGGCCCCTCCCCTTTAATGCCACAGCAGAAATTTGGCTGCGCCCGGCGAGGCTGCTGCGGGCGGTGTCAGTGCCAGCCTCGCGGGTCGTGAGCAGGGCCGGCCTCTGCTCGCGGGCGGTAGTTAAAGGGGAGGTGTGGCTGCGACCCACGCCGCCTTTTTTTTTTGGCCGACCTCCAGGTCAGCCCTCTCTGGTGGGCCGTGGCATGGTCCTGGCCGCCATCGCGCAGCCTGGCACTGCGATTCAGCACTGGGCTGCTGCCATGGCACCACACCGCCCTGGTAGCCTAGTTGGGGCCATTGGAGGCCCTGCAGTGTGCGCAGCGGCCTCCCCTTTAACTGAAGGGAAGGGGCGTTGAAACGCGGCAGCTGCCGTTTGTACCCCGACATCGCCTCGGTTACCTCCGCACCAGGAAGTGGAGCACCTGACATTGTGCTCCACTTCCTGGGCAGGGCGGTAAGGCGAATTTTGCTGCAGAGCGGGACTTCCTCGCTGGGTGCAGGATGTCCCGCCTCGCCAGCGTTACCGCCCCGAAACAGGGCACGACCGAATTTCATGCCACTTGTCTCTTGATTGATTTCTTGGCAACTGAATCATTCCAAAGGAAAACGGTTGATATCTTATAGGTGAATCAGTTTGCTGTCCATTCTTATATCAGGCAAGTCAGTATTGATGCAGGGCCAAGAGAAATGAGTGAATGCGCCATTAATTATTATTAAATGCTGGCTTTCCATGAGTGCTTGGAGCTGCAAATGCACTCATGAGCCCCTAGTGTCCACCCACACTGTTATGTCAACTGAAAGAGAGTTCACTGCGTCAATGCCAAATTAGTATGCAATTACGAGTACAGGTTTCTGCATGTCGATGATTAATTTGTAGGGAGCTGCCATGTTTCATTCATCCATCAGCAGTCCAGTGTCCCTGCATTCTTCCAGATTCAAGGCCAAAGTGCTGGATACCTTCTTAGAGACAAGCTGGCTTATTTGGCTTCTAAAACCATTGAAAAGGACCACCAGTGAAACAGAGGAATGCTACAACAATGCTCACATCCACACTTAAATTAAAATGAAACAGGGCATTGACATTCTGACGGTAAGATTCAGGTGCTCAGATAGTTCTGGGCCTCCATCCAGTACTCTCCCAAAGTCATCTCATGAATTGTGATGGCCTACTCTGCCCTTCACAATTTCACTCTCAGAAAGGCTTGAAAATTGAGATTCCTGAGGAGAGGAGCGAGTCAGAAGCTGAACCCCTGAGAGAGAAGAAGTTAGACATGAAGAGGCACAGCATGGTTACAGACAGCTGCTGTGAAAGAGCCATGAGACAAACTAAGCAGAGAGAAAGCGAGACATTCAGTAATGTCTGATCGTATTATAGCCAGGATGCTCCACATAATTCAAATGTACAACCTTTCAGACCATTCCATTCATCTTTAAAAGCAGAAGTCCCATGAGGGCCCAAATCCACAAACAACTTTTATTGTTCAAGTGCAACTTTACATTTCCAACAAAAAAACATCAAATGAACATCATATATTTCAAACAACAAAAAGCATAGTGAGCTGGTAATGGAAGAGATGGATAGTGTGTCCAGTGGCAAGGCTGTTGATCAAATTAACTGCTCAAGTGTCTTGAGTGTTGTTGCAAAGCACCCTGCCAGGCTACTGGTGAGTATTCGGTAACATTCCTGACTTGTAAATGGTGGAGAGTCTTTGAGAGATCAGTTCAAGCTTGGCTGTTGTCTAGGTCTTGTTATAGCTTGGCATGTGCCGCTTCACTTTTGGAGGGGTTGTCAATGAAGCTGAACACTGTGGAAACATCAGGGAACAGCTCCACTCCTGACCTTGTGACAGAGGGAAGACCTTTGATGAAGGAACTGGAGATAGCTCTGCCGCATTGCTCTGCACAATGTCCTGAGGCTGCAATTATTGGCCTCACAAAACTACGAACATCTTCCTTTGTTTAAGCTTTAGCCCCCAAAGGGTGTTCCCCTTGACCTTCATTGGCCTCTGTTTGGCCAGGGCTCCTTGATGCCATACTCAGATGAATGCTGCTTTGATATTCAGGGTAGCCACTCTGACCTGCAAACCCTCCAAAATAATCTTCTTCAGATCGTCGAATCTGGTAAATAAGGTTCTCTCCATTTCATCACCCAAGATCTGAATGCCACCAGTCAAAGCCTGCATGTTTGGAGGTGATGATTTGCCTAATTAGATTGCACTTTTTCCACACAAAGGGTCCTAGAAATCCAGAACTCTCCCCCACAAGGCTGTGGATGCTAGGATAATTGAAGCTTTCAAGACTGAAATAGATTTTTGTTAGGTAAGTGTATCAAGGGATATGGAGGAAAGGCAAGTAAATGGAGTAGGTGCAGGTAAGCCATGATCTAACTGAATGGCGGAGCAGGCTTGGGGTGCTGAATGGCTTCCTCCTGTTCCTAATGTTCCTATGCCTCCAGGCCTCTGGTTCCTGTAGCTGCCATTCATTCCCGGTTTCTCTGTATTCTTTAGAAGCCCTCTCCGATACTGCTGAAAAGTATGACATTGAACTTTGCCACCACTCAGCCATCTGCTACACATTTTCAGAGAGGCTTTGCTGTGCCTTTACATGAGTTTAATGCTCTGCCAGCAGCCTTCTTGTGTTTGACCTTCAGCCAGGGACTGACATTTCCTTCGCTGCCATTCAGTAATATCCCTCTCCAGTTCATGACCTCTTCCTCTGCCTTTCTTGTGAGTTGTGCATCACGTAATGTCCACTCCTCATCTAAGCTCTTGCCCGAGTGATTCTATCTGGTGACTGCAAATGAGAGAGTGAACGATGGTGTGGATGAATTCCTGCTCGATGTCCCTGCCAGTGAAGGTCCTGGCATTGCGTCTATTTCTCTCCTGCTGCATCTTTCTTGCTTCCAGCTGTGCAGCGATAAAGACAGTAAAATGCAGTGAGTTTCATAATATGCACTTTTCTGAACTATTCTGCCCAGGATTGAAGTGCGTTGTTAAAGTATGAATGTCAACATTTATTCTGCACAAATCAACCGTGGGTGCAGGACCTCCTGTAACTTTATCACCTGTCACCTCAGCTGAATGGGGTCCCAGTATCTCCATGGTCTCTTCCCCCTGCTGAGTTAATCAACACATGTCAGCTGTTTCTCCTCCTGTAGTTTGTTATTCACGCAAATTATGTCTAATTTTTCCTTGCATGGGAACAGAATTCTTGTTACTTTCAGATATGTAGGTCTCGATTTTCATTGGGCCGTGAGGCGGGCTTTTAGGCGTGCGGGGGGATAAAATCGGAAAACCTAGGGGATGCGACCCCCCCCCCGCCTGGTTCCCGCCTCCATGCCATTTTAACCTAGGTGTGTCTGATTGACCCGAATGAATCCCGCCTGCAACAGGTGGGACTGGTCTTTAGGGCCCTTAAACAGCACTGATTGGCCTTTATAATCCCATTTTAACAGGTCCTTGCCTGTTTAACCCTATTCCCACGTAAAACGTGCCTGGTGGGGATGACGCCTGTGAAACCTGACGTGAACGCTATTGGGTTGCTGACTATCAGCTGCAGGTCCAACATTAAAGAGGATATTTGATCAGTCTGTAGGAATAGGCATATTCCTAACAAATAACGGAGCTTGACTTGGAAGAACAACAAACAGGATTTTAATGTTGAATTAGATGAAGTACAGCAAACAACGTAGATCGATGCAGGAGAGTCGTGGAACAGGTCTTTCCCCAGTGGGGATGCCACGAGGACTGACTAGGCAGTCCGGAGGTTTGTGCGATGACGTCATCGCGTTTGCGTCGTGACGTCATCTCGTTGCTCGCGTTTCCCGCGCTTGGGGCGTCACGTGACTTGCGATGTGACGTCATCACGTTTGCCCGCGCTTGGGGCGGTCACGTGACTCGTGTGATGACGTTATCACGTCTACCCGGCACCCGACATTGGAGCTGGCCGTTGCGGCCGAAGTCGCGGGAGCGGGAGGCTGAGCTGGGCCGGCGATTGATGCGGGAGCGGGAGGCCGAGCTGGGCCGGCGATTGACGCGGGAGCGGGAGGGCGAGCCGGGCCGGCGATTGCCGCGGGAGCGGGAAGCCGAGCTGGGCCGACTCGCGCCTGGGTGAGTCACGTGATGCGCGACATGACGTCATTGCGTCAGGTCGTGCTCTTAAAGGGGCAACGGCCCAAACAGGTAAAATATATATACATAGGTAAGTTAAAGGGAATTATGTATCATAAGTAAGGGACACCCGGTGGTACCGCTACAAGTCATCATTTGCAGGTGGCAGGACTTTGTTGTCTCAGGTCTGGGGCAACTTTTAGAAGGCATAACCACAGCTGTGGAAGTTTGGAGCCTGACACACTTCTCCAGTGTGACCTCCTGCGAGACCCCTCTCGCCACCCTCACTCAGCGCTTCCTCAACTGAGGCACCTACCAGAAGCATGGGAGGCCTTTTTTCCTTCCCCTCTTGGCATTAGAGGACCTCCAGCCCCATTCGCGAAATGATACATACCACAACTGCAGGAGTTGCCATCAGAATTTTTATGAAAAACACACAACTGATGGCATTTACACAAAATACACAGCATTTCACCCAAGTGACTACCCTTGTGACTATTTGTGCTTTATTTGCCTCTTACGCGTGCTCCTACATAGTGGTTCCCCTGTGGTTTCAGCAGATGTGGAGGCCCCTTGCTCACGTTCCTGCTGCTCCTGTCTCGACACCTTTGGCGGGCGTCCTCTGGGATGGCGACCCTGTGAGGACTCGCCAGCAGTCTGCTGCTCCTGCGGCTGTGCAGGGGTTGAGACCTCTATCTCCATTGGGTGTGGACTCCGGCGGGGCTCTGACTGAAGGCTCTGCAGTGGCATGGAAGTGTGAGCGCTTGGAGAGGAGCCCCCACTTCCTTGAGGTCTGCCACCAACCTCCCTCTCATGGGTCAGGTCCCCCTCAGTGCCTGCAAGTGGCTTGAGAGCAACTTGCTGCACATCAGGGGGTCCATGGGGACCCGTATCTGCAATGGCAGTCCTACTCAGAAGGACTTCCATGAAGGTCTGGTTTCTCTGTTCAATAGATGCCCATCGCTCCGTAAGAGATGTCATTCTATTCTGAACACTCACCATGTTTTCCATACCCTGGCGACTAACCTCCTCCATGGCCGTAGCCCTCCTCTCCTCGGCCGTAGCCAGCCTTACCATGGAGGCAGCAATCATTTCCACGGAGGTAGCCATCCTTTCCGTGTTGATGCGTTCATGCGCCAATGACTCCAAAAAGGCTCTGCTCATGTTCGCAATGGACTCCTCCATTTGCTCCACACTCACAGCGACCCTAGAGACAAAACCTGCCAGAGACTCCTGCATCTGTGCCTGGAGTTCCATCACCTCTGATCTGAAAGGATTCGCAAATTTCATGTCTCCCCCGAAGATTTACTTTTGGCTCATTGAAGAAACCCTGGCTGGACTGAGTTTAAAATCCAGGGCTCCAGGGCTCAACAAGATGGCTGCAGTCAACCTCATGGCCAAGGCCTGTAAGTTTCAGTTTGGACTGACAAAGAAGGAACTTTCCAGAAATTAGAATGCAGACAGACCTTCTGCATTTATGCATGAGAAGCAAACCCAGTGGCATTCGGGCCTCTGATTGAAACCCATCAAGGTTGTTTGCACAAGCAATCAAGAGCAAGCAAGGCCTATTCAATATGTAATGGGACAAGCTTAGACCTTCGTTAGAGAACATTGACACTGTTTACAAATGATCAACGGGGCATTCAAACTGGAATGGCCCCATCATGAAACCAGTTGGACAAAGGGGAACACTGATGAGATGTTTAAAACCGATTAACCGGCCATCCAGGTCGATGGGCCCAGATCGGTTTCCTTTGTATAAGCTTCAACATGTCCAGGTCAGACAAAGAAATGAGCTGATCTGGCGGGAGATAAGGACTACCGGGAAGGGTATAACTAGTCCCTCGGGAAGCCATCTCTCTCTCTCTCTCACCTCGCCTCCAGTGCCCTGCCGTATCATCAACCCAGCGAGAGGATCGTCGACGAAGAGCCCGTCCAGGGAAATAGGATACCCGCAGTTACGTTTGAATTACTGGGGTATCTCTGCTCTGGGGCGGTGAAAACCTAAAAACATCGACAGGCAACAGGGCATGGAGCAGGCGTTTCAACATCCTAGACTGGTGAGCATCAATTTTTCTGGCCCATCACAAGACAATCTAGATAGGTGTAAAGGGTGGGAGTTAAGGGGAATTGCTAAAGTGTCATTTTCCCTCGATGTGTCCGTTTCTCCTCCCCCCGTTAAATGTAATTGGGTTGCATCCATAGTGATTTTCTCTGTATAGTAATTGTTTCCCTATTTTAATAAACATTGGTTTTCTTTGCACCGCACCACTGGTCTCGTTTGTCTATATCGCTACTTGTAAATAAGTCCGGTGGTCAGAACCAAAGGAGAAGCGATTCGAACCGCACGGGGCTGGAGCAGCTCAGATACGTCTGGCTGGCCAGACACAAAACCCCAAACCAAAACCCCCTACAGATCTTACAGATGGACCCAGAGGCAGAGGGTCGACATGCAACTAAGCCGAGCTGGCACAGTCCTGCGCCCTCCGATGAGGACTCTCCACTGCTGTCCCTGTCTCCACAATCTGCTGATGCTCACTTGTGAGCTGTGATATACCAGGTGACAACTCTACTCTATGTCCCGAAGGTCCCACCGAGGTGCGAGTGTCTGCGCTGGTGCTGGGTGCGCTTATTCCTGATGACGCTGCGCCGTGAGAGGTTGCAGATTCCTCTGAGGAATCCGGCTGCTCAGGCTCTTCCTCCTGCACCATGGGGACGGGGGCTCTCGATGGTCCTGTGGGGGAGTCAAGGAAAAAGTTAGAGATGTGATGCCAAGGATGCATGCACATTACATTTTGCAGATGATCATAAGTCCATATGATGTAGCTTCAGAATCATTATCAGCGACTCATGCAATGCCAATGAGAGAGATGGAAAACTATTCTGTCACCAGCTTGCAGGGATGCTCCTGCCTGTCCTTCCCCAACGTTCACATCTCGGTCAGCCCCGGCAATCTCCAGGACGCCTTCCTCCCAGGAGGTGAGCTGGGCTAATGAGGATGGCTCTCCTCCTGTACTGGCTCGCTCTCTCCTATTGTGAGCTCTCTTTTCCTGCAATGAGGGAGACAAGTGGAGGTTGAGTGAGAAAGAAGAAGTGAGTGCAGAGATTACATAGCATAGATACTTAGAAGGAGACAACGATGGAGTGAGGTTGCAATACCAAGGGCCCTCCCTGTGTGTTGTCAGTTGTGTTCAAAGCATCAGAGAGGGAGTGTGAGGGCTGCATGGTGGCATAGTTCTGTGAATGTGAGCATAGAGAGAGAGGGAATGGGTAAGGGTGCATGGATGTGAGTGTCTAGTGGGATGTGCAGGAAGAGATTGCTAAAGCTGAGTGCTGGTGAGGAAAGGCAATGGGGATCAGATTGAGGGTGATGGAAACATCATACAGTACTTACTTTTCCAGTGCAAAGGTGGTTATGGAATCTTTTCCTGCACTGCAACCACGTTCTTCGTGTTAGCCCCAAGGAGTTAACTTGACCTGCCACCTCTAGCCACACAGCCTTGGTCTGGCTGGGAGGCCTCTTCCTCCCTGAAGAAGGGAAGAGGACCTCCCTGTGGTCCCTAGCACCATCCAATAATGCCTGTAGTGAAGCCTCATCAAATTTGGGTGCAGATCTGGCCCTTCCGCAGGCTGTTCCTCCTGCAGGCTCCTGTGCCATCTTAATGTTGAAGGTTGGAAGCCTGCAGAGGAAGCAAGGCTTGCTGTGGACCTTAAAAGCAGCAGCAATGATGACGTCATATTCTGCGACTTTCTGACTGGAAATACTCAATTGTCAAGGCTTCCCACAAGCTGGAAACCAATTGGCCAATTGTGTTAAATTTGCATCAATCTCACAGACCCACTTACAATCGTGTTGGAATCACTAAATTCGGGGAACCCGCCAATTCCCCGCACCTGAACTAAAATCAACCCCGTATTGTTTCATTTGACAGAAATTGGAGAACTCTTTTTATTTCTCTTATAGAGTTCCCGTAGGATATCTTATTCTTCAAAGGGCATGTTTGCATTTCAGGATTCTATAGTCAATTTCATTGTTTAAATTTTTTTTATTAATTCTCATAATGTGGCAAGGCCAGCATTTATTGCCCATCCCTAGTTGCCTTTGAGAAGGTGGCGGTGAGCCTTGTTGAACTGGTGTAGACCATATGGCTAGGTAGTGAGTTCCAGGATTTTGACCCAGCAACGATGAAGGAATGGTGATATATTTCCAAGTCAGGATGGTGTGTGACTTGGAGAGGAACTTGGAGGTGATGGTGTTCCCATGCGCCTGCTGCCTTTGTCCTTCTAGGTACTAGAGGTCGCAAGTTTGGGAGGTGCTTCCAAAGAAGCCTTGGTGAGTTGCTGCAGTGCATCTTGTAGATGGTACACACTGCAGCCACGGGGCATCAGTGGTGGAGGGAATGAATGTTTAAGGTGGTGGTAGGGGTGCCAATCAGGGGAATTGCTTTGTCCTGGATGTTGTTGAGCTTCTTGAGTGTTGGTGGAGTTGCACTCATCCAGGCAAGTGGAGAGTATTCCATTACACTCCTTACTTGTGCCTTGTAGATGGTGGAAAGGCTTTGGGGAGTCAGGAGATGAGTCACTCGGCGCAGAATACCCAACCTCTGACCTGCTCTTGTTGCCACAGTATTTATGTGGCTGGTCCAGTTAAGCTTCTGGTCAATGGTAAACCCCAGGACGTTGATTTTACAATGGTAATGCCATTGAATGTCATGGGGAGGTGGTTAGACATTCTCTTGTTGGAGATAGTCATTGCCTGGCACTTGTATGGCGAGAATGCCACTTAACAGCCCAAGCCTGAATGTTGTCCATATGAAGGAGTGTGTACAGTTCATTTAGTTCCTAGAGTTACTGCACTTTTAGAGTTAAAATCAGTCTGTAAAGTTAAAATGTAAATGAATAACAGCTTCCTAACATCACACTTACCTTTGCTGGCCTTGTGTGGTCATTAATCTTCTTCCTGCACTGGAATGAGTCTGGCGGGCGGGTGTATAGAGTTGCTACTCGCTACTTTTGTTCTTCTGGCAGGGTCAGTGTTGAGGTCACTGGATTGCGGGGGGCAGGGTGGTGGTCAGGGTGGAGGACCTGCTCATCCCACTTCTGGTGGCAGATAGGGAAACTTGGAATTTCAGGGCCTGATTCCGGCTAACAGCTGGAGCCTGACTTTTCATACTGTCGGGGTTGAATTCCCTATAGGCGCTCCCCATGCTGTGGGAAGCCCCACCCCTGGTGCCTCGACACCTAGCAGCCACAAGATGTTGCACTGCCCTCCTGCCAGCTGACACCCACCTACCATTGCATTCCAGTATCTGAACCTCTGGGTAATGCTGCTCCGAGGGGAGCTGTTCCAGTCAAAACTTACCTCCAACGAAAACCATGAATGAAGATACTCCAAGTCTCAAAAGTTCATTTTAGAGCTAAGTTTAATCATTATGTCAGCTGTGGCTCAGTTGGTAGCACTCTCGCCTGAGTCAGAAGGTTGTGGGTTCATAGTCCCACTCCAGAGACTTGAGCACAAAATTCCAGGCTGACACTCCAGAGCAGTGCTGAGGGAGTGCTGTACTGTCGGAGGTGCTGACTTTTGGATGAGACGTTAAACCAAGGCGTCTGCTCTCTCAGGTGGACGTAAAAGATCCCATGGCACTATTTCAAACAGCAGGGGAGTTATCCCCGGTGTTCCAGCCAATATTTACCCCTCAGTCAACATCACAAAAACAGATTATCTGGTCATTATCACATTGCTGTTTGTGGGAGCTTGCTGTGCGCAAATTGACTGCTGCGTTTCCTACATTACAACAGTGACTACACTTCAAAAATACTTCATTGATTGTAAAGTGCTTTGGGACGTCCAGTGGTCGTGAAAGGTGCTATATAAATGCAAGTCTTTCTTTTTTTCTTTTTATTATATGATATATGTTATTATTTTTTGTTATTAGATTACAAGTCTTATTTTCAATGTTTTTTAGTGTGTAGTGGCCCGCTGAAGAAAAAAAAGAATGATTTCATTGGTTCGATTTCTGTTTTTTTACTGGTAGATCTTTCTCACTGCTTGTAGTTAATGGCCCACAAATTCGGGTCGGAGGCTTCCCACGGGTGCAAGCCTCCGACCTGCACTTACTTAGCGCGCCGGCCGTTGTGCTGTGGGCCCGCATGGGATTCCGATCCTGGGCCTGCTCCAACTGCTGGCGCGCAGTGCTTGCGTATCCCAGGGGCGCAGTTAGTTCGAAGCGTCCCCGGGGAGCACGTGGGCCATGGAGAGCCAATCGTAGCAGGGAATCTCTATTCATAGATTTGACAGGAAGGCCTGTCAAATCTATGATTAGAGTTCAGCCCCAAAACATAACTAAAACTTCAAATAATTTTTTTTTTTAAATCACATTTTTAAAATAACTATAAATTACATAAAATAACTATTTTAAACAATAATTAAAATTTTTGAAAAAAATAATTACAGTTTTTAGCGGGGCTAAAAATAAACTTACCTTTCTTTAAAGTATTTAAAAATAATAAAGCTGTGGAAAAAATGTTTTAATTTTATTTAATTCACCACTTACCTTGTTAAAAGCAGGCCTTGCGACTGCTTTTTAAAAGCGTAGCTCCTGGAGACTTACCCTCCTGGAGAAATCTGGAAAAAAAACGGAAGTTCCAGGCGTACGTGCTGCCTCTCCGGCACACACGTTCGACCTGTGAACCCCTTCCTTTAAGGGAACGGAAGTTCCGGTTTCCCGCGCATGCGCAGTGCATGCACGAAACTGCCACTTTCGTTGGGCCTACGCGTGAATACCCAGCGCGTACTCACCCGTGGGGACTCGAATTTCTGGCCCATTGTTCTGATTTATAGATCTATAGGAATATGAAAATTGAGCCAATCAGGTGAAGATACAGAAATTTGCATGGGCAGTGTAACAGACACTGAAGTTTGACAGGAAAAAGACAGATTGGACACTGGATTGATCAATGGAGGACTAAAAGGTGGGGTGATTTTGCCTCATTTCAACAGGTGAATGAATTTCCAGTGAGAGGAGAGGGCAAATGATCTGCCCACCCCCCATGTCGAGGAGGTGTCTGGAGGGAATTCCCCCATTCACCCCCCCAACCCATACTGATTCAGGACCTCCCAGGCACAGTGCACCAACTGCTGGCAGGACCCGTGCCTTTGTCTCACACAGTAATTTCTGGTGGATTTAGTGTCAGGGCCACTGGGCGGGTGAAAGTCCCATCCTCACTCTTCTGGCGGCAGATCGTAGGACTTGGAATCTCCGGGCCTTAAAAACTGATTCCTGCAAACAACTGGAACCTGGCTTTCCTGACTGTGGGGGTAGAAATCCTGCCGGATATGCTATCCCTGCTGCCTGGACACAAAGCTGTGATCAGCTGTTGCATTCCCTTCCAGCAACCTGGTCCTCTTGGCAGGCCTCAGTGGAATTCTCACTTGCTGAGAGCTGATGTGAGTCTTGCTGAAGCCCCAGAAACTTTTGTAGCCAAGGTAATTGATTCCAGAGGTTATCAATTACCTTAACTTTAGTGGACCAGTTCTCCCTTCGAACTGAGCTTTAAAATTTTACCCCACCTGGCTTTGGCCCTTCCACTGATCCATCAATGGACTGACATGGTGCCACTCCAATTTTTTGGGCAGCTGTTGGACTATATGCTGCTGATGCACCCTTATAAATGACCCCTTCCCCGCAAACAGGGACAGGGACACAGTCAGTGTCTCACTGCCCTGACGGATTCTTTCACCATGCTGACAGAGTGGCCTGAACAGAGTTTCAGGCACACAGTTTATATTCTAGTTTGTTATTATAATAAATAAATATAGTTATATACTAGCAGATCCCCTGTCACATTGCACCTAGTGAGTCACAGGTTAGGCTGTTACAGGGGGTATAGAATTAGGGGAAGACTACAAATCGCTGAAAGAATTTGGAAAGTAGTCTGTAAGAGATCTTCCCAGTGACGCTGATGTAACTGCTTTTTGATCGGCTCCTGGAAAATAATAAATAAATAAGCCCCAAAGTTTCAATTGGGCATCGGGGCTTAAGTCAGGCAGATTGGCTGATGGGGGCTGGAATTTGTGGCAGAACCCAGCACTGCTGGGACTCCAACCCAGGTATACTGCCCAGCAAATTCCAGCACTGCTGGGACTGCAACCCTGGTATACTGCCCAGCAAATTCCAGCACTGCTGGGACTCCAACTCTTGTATACTGCCCAGCAAATTCCAGCACTGCTGGGACTGCAACCCTGGTATACTGCCCAGCAAATTCCAGCACTGCTGGGACTGCAACCCTGGTATACTGCCCAGCAAATTCCAGCACTGCTGGGACTGCAACCATGGTATACTGCCCAGCAAATTCCAGCACTGCTCAGACTCCAACCCTGGTATACTGCCCAGCAAATTCCAGCACTGCTCGGACTGCAACCCTGGTATACTGCCCAGCAAATTCCAGCACTGCTCAGACTGCAACCCTGGTATACTGCCCAGCAAATTCCAGCACTGCTCGGACTGCAACCCTGGTACACTGCCCAGCAAATTCCAGCACTGCTCGGACTCCAACCCAGGTATACTGCCCAGCAAATTCCAGCACTGCTCGGACTCCAACCCTGGTATACTGCCCAGCAAATTCCAGCACTGCTCGGACTCCAACCCTGGTATACTGCCCAGCAAATTCCAGCACTGCTTGGACTGCAACCCTGGTATACTGCCCAGCAAATTCCAGCACTGCTCGGACTCCAACCCGTGTATACTGCCCAGCAAATTCCAGCACTGCTGGGACTCCAACCCAGGTATACTGCCCAGCAAATCCCAGCACTGCTGGGACTGCAACCCAGGTATACTGCCCAGCAAATTCCAGCACTGCTCGGACTCCAACCCTGGTATACTGCCCAGCAAATTCCAGCACTGCTCGGACTCCAACCCGTGTATACTGCCCAGCAAATTCCAGCACTGCTCGGACTCCAACCCTGGTATACTGCCCAGCAAATTCCAGCACTGCTTGGACTGCAACCCTGGTATACTGCCCAGCAAATTCCAGCACTGCTCGGACTCCAACCCGTGTATACTGCCCAGCAAATTCCAGCACTGCTCGGACTGCAACCCTGGTATACTGCCCAGCAAATCCCAGCACTGCTGGGACTGCAACCCAGGTATACTGCCCAGCAAATTCCAGCACTGCTCGGACTCCAACCCTGGTATACTGCCCAGCAAATTCCAGCACTGCTCGGACTCCAACCCTGGTATACTGCCCAGCAAATTCCAGCACTGCTGGGACTCCAACCCTGGTATACTGCCCAGCAAATTTCAGCACTGCTGGGACTCCAACCCTGGTATACTGCCCAGCAAATCCCAGCACTGCTGGGACTGCAAACCTGGTATACTGCCCAGCAAATTCCAGCACTGCTCGGACTGCAACCGGTATACTGCCCAGCAAATTCTAGCACTGCTCAGACTGCAAACCTGGTATACTGCCCAGCAAATTCCAGCACTGCTCAGACTCCAACCCTGGTATACTGCCCAGCGAATCCCAGCACTGCTCGGACTCCAACCCTGGTATACTGCCCAGCAAATCCCAGCACTGCTCGGACTCCAACCCTGGTATACTGCCCAGCAAATCCCAGCACTGCTTGGACTCCAACCCTGGTATACTGCCCAGCAAATTCCAGCACTGCCTGGACTCCAACCCTGGTACACTGCCCAGCAAATTCCAGCACTTCTCGGACTGCAACCCTAGTATACTGCCCAGCAAATTCCAGCACTGCTCGGACTCCAACCCTGGTATACTGCCCAGCAAATCCCAGCACTGCTTGGACTCCAACCCTGGTATACTGCCCAGCAAATTCCAGCACTGCTCGGACTCCAACCCTGGTATACTGCCCAGCAAATCCCAGCACTGCTCGGACTCCAACCCTGGTATACTGCCCAGCAAATCACAGCACTGCTTGGACTCCAACCCTGGTATACTGCCCAGCAAATTCCAGCACTGCCTGGACTCCAACCCTGGTATACTGCCCAGCAAATTCCAGCACTGCTCGGACTCCAACCCTGGTATACTGCCCAGCAAATTCCAGCACTGCTCGGACTGCAACCCTGGTATACTGCCCAGCAAATTCCAGTTGGGAGGAATGGGCTATCCCAGGAATTTCACCCAAGTTGCAGGACTTCCTCAGACTATGGTAATCGATCCCAGTGGTGATCAAATACAAGTATTACAATGTATTTACAGCACAGAAGCAGTCAGCGCAACCGGTCCATGCCGGTGTTTATGCTCCACATGAGCCTCCTCCCATCCTTCTTCATCTAATCCCATCAACGTATCCTTCTATTCCTTTCTCCCTCATGTGTTTATCTAGCTTCCCCTTAAATGCATCTATGCTCTTCGCCTCAACCACTCCTTGTGGTAGTGAGTTGTAGCCTTAATAAAAAGGTATTTGGGCTCCATTAGGAGATTAAGCCTGAAATATTAACATTTTTTTCTTTACTCTGGGGTGCAATATTTGAGTGGCTGTCGGCCATCAACACATTAGAGCTAGTACCTCGGAACTGCCCTTACAGGCACTGACAGCCTACCCCAGCCATGTAAATAATCCGTCCTCAGGATTTGGGACGGAGACTGCAGCCTTTCCATTTGGCGGATGGGGGTTTTGCTCCCCACACTTGTGCCAGTGGACTGGACCCACTGGAATTTTGGTCCTGTAGTTGTTTTATTATCCAGTGCAGATCGATAAATAATTCTGTTTGCTCACATACCACAGTTATATAAATAAATAATAATCTCTGTATGTAATATGGGGGGTGGGGAACCTGTTTAGGGTGACTTATACAGAGGTAGCATTAAACCTTTTGTAGAACATCCTTACTGAGTTTGGAAATCAGGCCCACCATATTTCCTTTTGCTCCTGGTTGAATAAATTAAACTTAAAGCTGAGATTTCTGCACTAATTATCCATTTCAGTAAGAATACTATCGTTTTCATCATTATAAATCTTCAGAATGTGTATTTGGTGGATATAGGGGAACTGACTCCTGATGTATAATACACCTATCCTGTATTTATTTAGGTGTCAACTGTGGTTCAGTGACAGCATTCTCATCTCTGAGTCAGAAGCTGATGGGTTCAAGCCCCATTCCAGAGATCTGAGCATGTAATCTGGGCCGACACTTCAGGGGAGCACAAAGGGAGTGCTGCACTGTCGGAGGTGCCATCTTTCAGATGAGACGCTAAATCAAAGTCCCGTCCACCCTATTAGGTGGATATAAAAGATCCCAATGCAACTTTCAAAGAGCAAGGGAGTTCTCTTGGTGTCCTGGCCACTATCTATCCTTCAACCAACATCACTAAACAGATTATCTGGTCATTTATCTCCTGTTTGTGTGACCTTGCTGTCATCATATTGGCTGCTGTGTTTTGCTACAACAGTGACTACACTTCAAAAATACTTAATTTATCGTGAAGTGCTTTCTGAATTATTGAGGTCATAAATGCAAGTTCTTTCTTTCTTATTTATATTACAATGCTACAAGTGTTGCCAGCTTTGATGCCAGCAGCAGCCCTGTACTGTAATATAAATAAAATGGCATATGTTGTACTACACCAAAAACTGTTTATTTCTGGCACTACTGGAAGAACAATGTTATCGGAAACACAATTAAACAGCTGATACCAGAGGCACTGGACGCCAGGTGCCAAGGGTGGACTAAACGTTCAACACACCCATGCAGCTCATCGATATGATTGCTGGCCTATAAAGATCCTTCTCTAGTTATAAAAGAAGCTCCACAACTGGAAAATTGCAGCGGTGATCCCGAAGATTCCACTTATATGGTTGCTTTAGACCTGCTGAAGGTGCTCTGAAATTCATCCCCCACACCCCCTCTCAATATAAGTGGAGCGAATTCAGAGCACTGGTGATCAATATATACAGCACAACCATTGGTACATTATAAACTGGCCATACAAAGAGTTAAAAAGAATGGAGCACCAGGCAAATTCTTCAACAGTTTGGACAGGTGTCCTTCAACATTGTCTTCTGGGTGTTGATGGTATTTGAGTAAATGAAGCTTCGAGCTGTGACACTTCTCACCCCATGATGTATATCCCTCTTAACATTTTTGACAAATGAACTGCTCGGATTTCTGTAACACAGCTTGGCATCTTCTCTGTATTCTGCCACTGCTTGTTGGCTGGTGTTTGCGGCAATAAATTGAACTTTGATATGCTGCTTCCGTCTGTCATACGCCACCTGCCTGCATCTGGGCAATGTGCTGTTGCTGCCAAACATGTCACTGAATTATTCACAAAGTGTACGAGCAAGCTGTCAGATTCCATCAGATGCGTTCATTTCATCTTTCAAAACCACGCTGAGTTTTACTGCTTTCTTTCTGATTTTTTTTTGCATACATTGGGACTATTTATTCCATGGAATCCTTTTAGCTGAGCTGTAACCCTTAATTAGACCTGGAACTATGGAGCCTGCATTCGGTCTTGAAACATCCTTAGGGATCTGGTAGCACAGTGTATTCTAACTTTTTTTCTCCTCATCTCCTAAGACTCAAGTTCAACTTCGATTCAGGTGATGTGGTGGAAGCTTTCTCTTTCACTGCTGCTCTGGGTTACAAGTGAAAATTGGTCTACAATTCTCTATCCAGTTTCCAGTGGGCTGCACTCAACAGCATATAAACTGACCTGAATTTATAATTATGTGGTACTAATTTAGCAGTGTTAAATTGGCCTATCATTCTGCTCCATCTGGAAGTACCGTTCTGAGCATGCATTGTATTACTGGGTAAATGTGTGATCATCTCAGTCACTGAGCAATGTCTTGACTCAAGGGCCTAGAAATTGGGTTTTGGCTTAGCCAGGGCTTTAGCGCCGGAAGTTAGTGCCGGCGCTAAGTCCCCTGCGCGCGCCAAAAATTCAGTGGCACCGCGCCCAAACGGCTGCCGGCGCTACTGAAGGGTCTTTGCGGCGGTACATCGGCGCTAACTGCCGTTTCGCGCCGCAATTCCGGCGCTGCGGCACCCGATGCGGTGCGGCAGGCTGGGGACGTGCAGGCCTCCTCCTCCCGTTAAGGAGGAGCTGCCTGCACCCGGCCGCGGCCCGCGCAAATCAGCTTAAAAATGAGCCCGGCACCTCGGACAAGTGCCGGGCTTGCATCTGTTCCGGGGGGGGGGGGGGAGAAGTCCGGGGAGGGAGCTGCGGGCAGGCGGCCGGCGGGAAAGTGGCCGGCCGCCGCGGGGCCTTTAATGCGCTGGCGCAAACTGGAGTAAGGCACCTCTGCCAGAACGTTGCTTGCGGCTGCCACGGGCGAGGCGGCCGCAACTCAATTTCGGAGTTCGGGCGGGTTACCACGGCAACCGGGACGCTGCGCACACCGATGACGTCATCGGTGCCGGCGCAGCGCTACCGGTGCAACGCCGATTTAGGGCCCCAGGGAATTTTTAAACTGGCCATAACTCTGGCGCTAGTCCCTCTAGCGCCTCAAAAGCGGCGCTAAGGCTAGTGAATTTCTAGGCCAAGACCTATAATGGAATCTATGCATAGCCCAAATATTCAGTTAGACACATTCTAATATTGAGAAACAAAAGCAAGTAAAAATATTAATAAACAAAGAGTTAGGGGGAAAAATTTGGTTGCCTTGTGCCTCACGTTTGCGCCCTAAGGGCGCTAAGCAACTAACGCCTGGGCGTGGTGCCGTCAACGCCTCCCGCAAAATTCAGCGGGAGGTTAGCGGCGGAACTAACCGTTAGCACCCCGCGGTGCTGCACCACCGGCGATGATGTCATCGCCATACGCAGCGCCCCACTCGTGCCCCGGCTGCAATCTTCGGTAGCGTCCCCTGACTTCCCATCAGAGGCTATATCCGACGGGGTCAGGGGGGCCTACCTGCGGCCGGGGCAACGCTATTTAAAGGCGAGGTGCCGGGCGGCCATTTTTGTTGTTGGCCGCCTGCCAGCACCTGCCTCCGCTGCCGTCCCCGGCCTCCTGACCTGCCCCCCGCCTCGCAGAATGCCGGTTGCGCTCCATGAGCCCGGCACTTCTCTTGAGTGCCGGGCTCTTTTGCCGGCACTCTGATCCCTGGTGGCCTAGCTTGGCCCCAGGTCGTGCTGCGCAAGGCCCCTCCCCTTTAAGAAGGGGAGGAAGGCCTGCAATACCGCAGTGCGATCTTCCCTCGCAGCACCCCAAGAGGGAGGCAGGGCGCTACCACTCAATTTCGGCCATGGGGGCGCTAATTTTTGCAGGGCGCTAAAAGGACTCCTCCCTGCCAAAGATGTGTCGGGATTCTACAATAGTAGAAATTCCTGTCCCTATTGTAGCTAGTACTCGGCAATTCAAAGTTGCAAAGGCCAAGCCTCAATTTTGCACACCTGCCAAAATTTTTGTTTGCCTCCAAGCTCAAAGCTAACCTATAACTGGGATGCACACAATTTTATGAGAATAGCTCTTTTGAATGATAAGCATTAGCTCCCAGCATAGATTCAGTCTTGGAACAGCAGCTAATTTAATCTAATGCAAAATGTTGAAAATCTGGGTAGCAACTGAAATTTAAAAGGGATGCACTGGAGGTTCCTACCTGAATAATGGAGTTCGACTCAGTGAATCAAAATAACAAAGTTTAATAAACAAACAAGTTAACTGGTAAACTACAGGAGAAGGTTTACACAGGTCTGTCCAGTTTGCCAGGCCCTCGAAGACTGCTTTAAGGCCCTGGAAGCTGACGTCATGACGTCATCACGTTCTCCGCACCACTCGCGGTCATGTGATCAGCATCATGACGTCATCACGCAGAGTGCAAGAAAGTACATACAGTATAGCTAACAGACAGTTTAAAGGTGCAGTCCACAGCTGCACTACACTGTAGTTAAAGGGATTATTACTAATTGCCCTGAGTCTCTTGGTGGCTCCGCCACAGGCGCCCCCCCCAGAATTCTCTTTAACAAACAGTGTCAAACGAACAGGAGGTTTGATGATCCTGCCCAAACGACTACGAAACTCAGGCAGCAGCAGTGGAACGTTGGGAGACGAGCTGGTGCTTGGCTGTGTCTGAAGCGGCGCATCAGGCGTGGAGGAAACAGTAGCAGGAGGTGTGGGCGAGGATGAGGCAGAAGCAGGCGGTTCAATGGCGGGCTGTTGCATAACTGGTCTGGCGGTCAATGGTGGTCGTCCACGGCGAGGTGGCTGGGCAGCAACAACTGGTTCACTCCGATCTAGATGGGCTGGTTTAAGTCGGTCGATAAAGATGGTATTGGACTTGCCTCCCACTTTGACCGTGAAAATTTTTTCTCCCGCTGAGATGACACGAAACGGTCCAGCATAAGGCGGTCTGAGCGGATCTCTGTGAGCGTCCTGCCGAATAAAAACGTAATCAAAGCTCATGAGTTCTGCCGGAACATGAGGCCTCTGTAGGCTGTGATGCGAGGTTGGAATAGGCAGGAAATTCTTTGCCGCCTCGTGATGCTGAAGGAGCTGCTGAGCTGGCGACCACGGTTCTGTATGTGGAGGGAGGAAATTCCCTGGTACTCGAAGTGCTTGACCATAGACTAACTCAGCCGATGAAGACTGGAGGTCATCTTTGGGGACTGTGTGGAGGCCTAGCATCACCCAGGGGAGTCTGTCCACCCAGTTGGGTCCACGCAAGCTGGCACGGAGGGACGCCTTGAGAGACCGATGAACCTCTCGCACAGACCATTCGCCTGTGGATGGTAAGCAGTGGTACGGTGCAGCTTGGTACCCAAGCCCTGTGCAACTGCATTCCACAACTCTTACGTGAATTGTGGACCTCGGTTGGAAGAGATGTCAGATGGCACCCCAAACCGAGCCACCCACGACGAAATGAATGCCCTGGAGACGTCCGCTGCAGTGGTAGCGACCAAGGGAATCGCCTCTGGCCACCTGGTGGTGCGATCCAGGAGATGCATAAAACCCCACGAAGCGGGGAGAGGACCCACTAAGTCCACGTGTACATGATCGAACCGTCGTTCTGGCACCGGGAAGATGGCCACTGGAGCCTTAACATGACGATGGACCTTTGATTTTTGACAGTCCACGCAACTTGTTTGTCCAGTCCCGAACGTCCGAATGCATCCCTTTCCAAACAAATTTGCGGGACATGAGCCATTGTGAAACTCGCATCCCCGGGTGTCATAAACCGTGTATAGCCTGGAAAATTTTCTTACGCCATTCGACCGGCACAATGGGCTGGGGCACTCCCATGGATGTGTCACACAAGAGCGTGGTTCCTGCTGCTTGGAACATAACATCGGCTACCTGCAAACTAGAAGGCGTGGTCCGATACGCCTGTACTTCGGGATCTGCCAGTTGTTCTTCCGCCAACCCGACAAAATCGATTCCCAGGTGAACTGCCTGGACTGGAGCACGTGAAAGGCAATCAGCCACGAGATTATCTTTGCCGGACACATGTCGTAAATCCGTCGTAAATTCGGATATAAATGTAAGGTGGCTCTGTTGCCGAGCTGACCACGGCTCCGCCGTTTTGCCATTGCCAAAATGAGCGGCTTGTGGTGGTCCATGAACGCAGTGAACGGGCGCCCTTCTAGAAGAAAACAGAAATGCCGGATGGCCAAAAACAGGGCCAGCAACTCCCTGTCAAAAGTGCTATATTTTCGCTCATTCTTGCGCAGTTGGCAGCTGAAAAAGGCCAACGGCTGCCAAGTCCCGTCGACCCATTGTTCCTGAACCGCCCCAATGGCGTAGTCGGAGGCATCGGTAGTGAGGGCGACGGTCGCGCCTGGGAGTGGATGTGCAAGCATGGTTGCATCTGCCAATGCCGCCTTGGTGTCAAGGAACGCCTGGTCCATCTGCGGTGTCCAAGTGATAACGTCCTTGCCCGACTTCCCTTTGAGTGCTTCGTACAGCGGCTGCATCAACTGGGCTGCCTTGGAGACAAAACGAAGATAAAAATTTACCATCCCCAGGAACTCCTGAAGTGATTTGAGTGTGTGAGGCCGTGGGAATGCCGTAACTGCCTCTACCTTGGTGGCCAGTGGGATGGCGCCTTCTGAGGTAATCCTATGCCCCAGAAAGTCAATGCTGGTTAACCCAAACTGGCATTTGGCTAGGTTTATGATGAGGCCATGTTGGCTGAGATGGGCAAAGAGTGTGCGTAAATGGACCATGTGCTCCTTCATATCCTTACTGTAATGATCAATAACATGTCATTCTACAGTGGAAACTAGGTGGAGCCGTAGAGCTGTGTAGAGCTGTATATAGCTGTATGTATATGAGACTACACTACCCAGCTGTATGATATTAAGACTACATTACCCATGAGGCACTAGGCTACCCACAAGGCAGCAGTCAAGATGGAAGCCTCTACAGATACTGTACCTAGTCCACATGTGCTCAATAAAGTAACTAGCAAAAGCTAGCTGTGTTCATAATAAGAATGTCTATTTATTAATGAACATAAGATGGTACCAGGGTGGTGAAGATCTGCTGAAAATTGTGAAAAGCGACATGGAGAATTTGAAGCCACCAGAGCGTTTGAAACTCACAGGAAACATCGACTACAATTGGCAGACTCTTAAACAACAATTCGAACTCTACATTGCAGCCATCGGATTCGGTACGAAGCCAGACGCAAGGAAGATAGCGTTGCTGCTTACGGTTGCAGGCCCACAGGCGATAGAGGTATTTAATACATTTGTATTTAATCCAGAGGAGAACAGAGAAAAATTTGTAGATGTGCTAAAAAAATTTGATGCACATTGCTCTCCCAAAAAGAATGAGACCTACGAAAGATACATCTTCCGTTCTCGGACACAGCAGCAAAATGAGACTTTTGATAGCTTTATAGCTGATCTGAAACTGAAAGCACAGACATGTAATTTCTCTGAGCTCAAAGCATCCATGATTCGTGACCAGATTGTGTTTGGTATTCATGATAAAAAAAGTCAGGGAACGTCTGTTGAGAGAAACCAAACTAAATTTGGAAAATGCGGTGAAAATATGCCAAGCCAGCGAGCTAGCTCGAAAGCACGCGAAGACTTTCAGTGAAATCAATAATGATGCAATTGTAATGAGTGATAATGCTGCTGTTGGTGCTGTGTCCTACAAGGGGAAGAAACGTGGGCAGAACAGAAATGAAAAGCAATCGGAGGATGAAATTTTTAATTGTAAACGCTGTGGTTACAAACACCAGTTAAGACAATGCCCAGCATTTGGAAAAATGTGCACAAAGTGTAATGGAAAGGATCACTTTGTAAAACAATGCTTTTCAAAAGTAAAAACTAAGAAAGGGCAACGAGTTAATGTAATTGAGGACACTGATTTAAGTGAGACATTTTTTGTAGGAATGGTGTCATGTGACAATATCAAAAAGGATACAGAAAATGTGCAGCCCTCAGAAATGGACAATGCTGAACATAAAGTTAATGCAGTAAAAGAGGACAAATGGATGATCCCACTGCAGGTAAATGGAGCATTAGTTACCTTGAAACTAGACACTGGGGCAAAAGCAAACTTAATCAGTATGAGTGACATTAACAATATGAAAGAAAAGCCCAAAATACAGAAAAAGTCAGTACTACTGAAGGACTATAATGGACAGAAAATAGATAGCTTAGGTGTATGCAGACTTAAAGTGACAGTCAAAGACAAAGTGCATCATCTCATGTTTTCTGTTGTGGCTGAAAGACTTGATTCAATACTAGGTGACAAAGCTTGTGAGGACTTAGAACTGGTCAAGAGAGTCTACCGTATAAACTGTGCCATAAGCAGACCAGATGACTCAGGTGATGAAGCAGAGAGCCCATCAAGGATGAAAAGGCCAAAGGGTATCCATGTTTTCAAAAAGCCTAGTTTCTCCAAGAAGAAAGAAAAAGACTTTAAGGTCAAAGAGAAGCCAAAGGAAGAAAAGCACAAAGAGGAAAAACACAAGGAGAAAAAGTCCAAAGATATAACCGCAGCAGATGTTGTTAAGCAGTGGAAAGAGAAAAAGAAAAAGAAGAAGCCTGCACCAGAGCAGGAAGCAGTTCCGGTGGATGCTCCTTCTTCCCTCAGGCCAATCTTTAGTGTTCCATTAGCCGAGGCTGCTGAGAGGACTATGCTGTATGATGGGATCCAGCTGCCAGCAGTTTTTCGAGAGTGCATTGACTACATTGAGAGTTATGGCATGAAGAGTGAAGGAAACACTGAAACCCTCTCCAAGCAAAGATCGCAAGGAGACCTCGATCTATACAAGAGCAGATCGATGACAATGCCGCAACTGCATCTTGTCATTCACCACCAGAACAATCTCATGAAGACACATCAGACTTACCCGTGTTGAGAATATCCACACGTGAAGTAAAAAAGCCTGATAGACAAGGGGCTAGATTTTCAGTTGCTTGCGCCAGCAGTTAGCGCCTTAAGAGAAGTGATTGTCGGGCGCTATGCGTGTAGCGCCCGGGCGCAGCGCAGTTTGCGCCCCGCCCCAAATTAAGTTGCCCGTTAGCGCCGGCGCAAAGTTTAGCGGCCGCCCGGATGCGCGCGCAGAAAATGACATCACATCCTCGTGCAACGCCCTTTGGCCGCCCCGAATCCAAACTTCAGTCGGACCGCCCCATTGTGCGGCTGGCGTCCAGAGCGTTTGTAAAATGGAACGCAACAGACCCTGGGGAGCGCAAATTAAAGGGCACTCCTCATGCACTATAAACGGCAGTCTGCATGTATTGTGTGGAAGGATCCAGTGTGTTGTTGTGAACGGTGTATTTATGTTTCCGGGCACCTCCTCCTCCTCCTCCTCCTCCTCCTCCTCCTCCTCCTCCTCCTCCTCCTTTCCCCCCCAGACTCTGCTTTTGAAAAGAAGACATACACCCTTCCCCTTTAAGAGCTCACTGGCACCAGAGTGTCTGCCGTGCGCTGCGCCCGAGCTCGGGCGTTGCGCTCTGCACCGCCGGCTTAGCGCCTAAAGATAGTCGTGGAACGCCTCTTTTAGCGCTCCACCAACCTCTTCGGGCGAAGCCACTGAATTTTTGGCAACGGGGCGCTACTTTGGGGCGGGCGCTAACTTCGGGCGGGCGCTAAGGTTAGCGCCCCAAAACTGTCTATACTGAAAATCTAGCCCTTAATCTTTGATTAAAATGTAAAGCTTTGAAAATGTGTTGACTGTTTTGAAAATGTTTATGTTTATAGAGCACTAACAAAAGTGTTACTGATATTATCTTTATTGTTTTCTTGAAAGTTGATTGATATTGATTTTGTTAAACCTCAAAGAAAGGGGGATGTAATGATCAATAACATGTCATTCTATAGTGGACACTAGGTAGAGCCATAGAGCTGTGTAGAGCTGTATATAGCTGTATGTATATGAGACTACACTACCCAGCTGTATGCTATTAAGACTACATCACCCATGAGGCACTAGGCTACCCACAAGGCAGCAGTCAAGATGGAAGCCTCTACAGATACTGTACCTAGTCCACATGTGCTCAATAAAGTAACTAGCAAAAGCTAGCTGTGTTCATAATAAGAATGTCTATTTATTAATGAACTTAAGACTTACTAGCGATGAGAATGTCATCCAAGTAAACAAAAATGAAAGGAAGGTCCCGTAACACAGAGTCCATGAGTCGCTGGAAGGCCTGAGCTGCGTTTTTCAATCCGAACGGCATTCGGAGGAATTAAAAAAGGCCGAACGGTGTGATGACCGCCGTTTTGGGGACGTCCTGAAGGTGCACAGGAACTTGGTGATATCCGCGGACAAGATCCACTTTAGAAAATACTGAGTTGCCAGCCAGATGGGCCGAAAAATCTTGTATCTGCGGTATTGGATACCTATCCGGCGTAGTGGCTTCGTTAAGGCATCTGTAATCCCTGCAAGGCCTCCATCCACCGCCTGGTTTAGGGACAATGTGCAGTGGGGAGGACCAAGGACTGTCGGACAACCCCGAGGCGCTCCATGGTCTGAAACTCCGCCTTTGCAGCCGCAAGCTTTCCGGGTTCCAATCTTCGTGCCCGAGCGTAAACAGGTGATCCCGTCATGGTGATGTGATGTGCCGCACCGTGCCTCGTGACTGCTGCCGAAAATGTAGGCCTGGTGAGCTCCGGGAATTCGCCGAGTAGGCGCGTAAACCCGTCCGGCGATGGAACCGCACAGGCAACCGACCAGGAGACGGCGGTGCTGCGGTGGCAAGGCACCACGTGGAAAGTGGACGCATTAATGAGTCGGCAGTGTTGGACGTCGACCAGAAAGCCGTTGGCACAGAAAAAATCAGCCCCCAGGATGGCCTGTGATACTTTAGCCATTATAAACTCCCACACAAAACGCTGACCACCGAGGGTTAAATTGTTTACCAAACGTGCGAATAGCCGCTCCATTGGCTGCCTCGAGGGAAGGACCGTGACCGCCAGATTGCAGATCCAGTTTTGAAGCTGGCAGAATACTGCACTGGGAACCAGTGTCGCACAGGAATCGTCGTCACGTCATGGAATCCGTAATGTAGAGGAGTTTTCCCGCTGAACCGACTGCCATGGTGAACTGGACATGTTTTTCAGAAGCTCGCGGGCTTGTTGGAGATTTTTTTGGGGCGAAACTGCAGGGAGGACGGCAGCACCGAGCCTTGGTACCAAAACGGGCGTGGTACGCACACCAGCCTGCTGGAGGAGGACTGGGCTTCGCTCGCGTGGGGGAAAGGCGCTTCGTGGCTGCACAACACTGCTGTGTGACTAAAAATCTTGTCTGCCTCTGCAGCGAGCTTGGCACAGTCCGTAATTGCAGAACTGGCTAAGGCTGCCTGAACTGGTTCAGGTAACTGGCAGAGGAAGAGTTCTCGGAACAAAAAACATTGGGGCTCCAAACCCAAAAGCGTGAGCATCTGGCTCATGAGTTCCAATGGTTTTGAGTCCCCGAGGCCGGGCGTAGAAATAAGCCTGTGTGCGCGCTCCGACTTATTTAGACCAAACACCTGTAGCAAACGAGTTTTTAGAGCTTCATACTTGCCCTCTGCTGGTGGATTGCCAAGGAGGCTGACGACCCGCGAGGCCGTGGCGCTGTCGAGAGCGGAGACCACGTAATAATAATGGGTCGAATCCGCTGTAACCTCCCAGAGTGCGAACTGGGCTTCTGCCTGGAAAAACCATGCTGCTGGTTGCTGTTCCCAGAACTGCGGCAATTTGAGGGTGATGGCATTTGTGTTCATTATGAATATCTCAACGAAAGTTGTCCGACGAGATCGGGGTCAGCAATGTAGGTTGTATGTATCTGAATAATGGAGTTCGACTCAGTGAATCAAAATAACAAAGTTTAATAAACAAACAAGTTAACTGGTAAACTACAGGAGAAGGATTACACAGGTCTGTCCAGCCTGCCAGGCCCTTGAAGACTGCTGTAAGGTCCTGGAAGCTGACGTCATGACGTCATCACGTTCTCCGCGCCACTCGCGGTCACGTGATCAGCATCATGACGTCATCACGCAGAGTGCAAGAAAGTACATACAGTATAGTTAACAGACAGTTTAAAGTTGCAGTCCACAGCTGCACTACACTGTAGTTAAAGGGATTATTACTAATTGCCCTGAGTCTCTTGGTGGCTCCGCCACAGGCGCACCCCCCAGAATTCTCTTTAACAAACAGTGTCAAACGAACAGGAGGTTTGATGATCCTGCCCAAACGACTACAAAACTCAGGCAGCAGCAGTGGAACGTTGGGAGACGAGCTGGTGCTTGGCTGTGTCTGAAGCGGCGCATCAGGCGTGGAGGAAACAGTAGCAGGAGGTGTGGGCGAGGATGAGGCAGAAGCAGGCGGTTCAATGGCGGGCTGTTGCATAACTGGTCTGGCGGTCAATGGTGGTCGTCCACGGCGAGGTGGCTGGGCAGCAACAACTGGTTCACTCCGATCTAGATGGGCTGATTTAAGTCGGTCGATAAAGATGGTATCGGACTTGCCTCCCACTTTGACCGTGAAAATTTTTTCTCCCGCTGAGATGACACGAAACGGTCCAGCATAAGGCGGTCTGAGCGGATCTCTGTGAGCGTCCTGCCGAATAAAAACGTAATCAAAGCTCATGAGTTCTGCCGGAACATGAGGCCTCTGTAGGCTGTGATGCGAGGTTGGAATAGGCAGGAAATTCTTTGCCGCCTCGTGATGCTGAAGGAGCTGCTGAGCTGGCGACCACGGTTCTGTATGTGGAGGGAGGAAATTCCCTGGTACTCGAAGTGCTTGACCATAGACTAAATCAGCCGATGAAGACTGGAGGTCATCTTTGGGGACTGTGTGGAGGCCTAGCATCACCCAGGGGAGTCTGTCCACCCAGTTGGGTCCACGCAAGCTGGCACGGAGGGACGCCTTGAGAGACCGATGAAACTCTCGCACAGACCATTCGCCTGTGGATGGTAAGCAGTGGTACGGTGCAGCTTGGTACCCAAGCCCTGTGCAACTGCATTCCACAACTCTTACGTGAATTGTGGACCTCGGTCGGAAGAGATGTCAGATGGCACCCCAAACCGAGCCACCCACGACGAAATGAATGCCCTGGAGACGTCCGCTGCAGTGGTAGCGACCAAGGGAATCGCCTCTGGCCACCTGGTGGTGCGATCCAGGAGATGCATAAAACCCCACGAAGCGGGGAGAGGACCCACTAAGTCCACGTGTACATGATCGAACCATCGTTCTGGCACCGGGAAGATGGCCACTGGAGCATTAACATGACGATGGACCTTTGATTTTTGACAGTCCACGCAACTTGTTTGTCCAGTCCCGAACGTCCGAATGCATCCCTTTCCAAACAAATTTGCGGGACATGAGCCATTGTGAAACTCGCATCCCCGGGTGTCATAAACCGTGTATAGCCTGGAAAATTTTCTTACGCCATTCGACCGGCACAATGGGCTGGGGCACTCCCATGGATGTGTCACACAAGAGCGTGGTTCCTGCTGCTTGGAACATAACATCGGCTACCTGCAAACTAGAAGGCGTGGTCCGATACGCCTGTACTTCGGGATCTGCCAGTTGTTCTTCCGCCAACCCGACAAAATCGATTCCCAGGTGAACTGCCTGGACTGGAGCACGTGAAAGGCAATCAGCCACGAGATTATCTTTGCCGGACACATGTCGTAAATCCGTCGTAAATTCGGATATAAATGTAAGGTGGCTCTGTTGCCGAGCTGACCACGGCTCCGCCGTTTTGCCATTGCCAAAATGAGCGGCTTGTGGTGGTCCATGAACGCAGTGAACGGGCGCCCTTCTAGAAGAAAACAGAAATGCCGGATGGCCAAAAACAGGGCCAGCAACTCCCTGTCAAAAGTGCTATATTTTCGCTCATTCTTGCGCAGTTGGCAGCTGAAAAAGGCCAACGGCTGCCAAGTCCCGTCGACCCATTGTTCCTGAACCGCCCCAATGGCGTAGTCGGAGGCATCGGTAGTGAGGGCGACGGTCGCGCCTGGGAGTGGATGTGCAAGCATGGTTGCATCTGCCAACGCCGCCTTGGTGTCAAGGAACGCCTGGTCCATCTGCGGTGTCCAAGTGATAACGTCCTTGCCCGACTTCCCTTTGAGTGCTTCGTACAGCGGCTGCATCAACTGGGCTGCCTTGGAGACAAAACGAAGATAAAAATTTACCATCCCCAGGAACTCCTGAAGTGATTTGAGTGTGTGAGGCCGTGGGAATGCCGTAACTGCCTCTACCTTGGTGGCCAGTGGGATGGCGCCTTCTGAGGTAATCCTATGCCCCAGAAAGTCAATGCTGGTTAACCCAAACTGGCATTTGGCTAGGGTTATGATGAGGCCATGTTGGCTGAGATGGGCAAAGAGTGTGCGTAAATGGACCATGTGCTCCTTCATATCCTTACTGTAATGATCAATAACATGTCATTCTACAGTGGAAACTAGGTGGAGCCGTAGAGCTGTGTAGAGCTGTATATAGCTGTATGTATATGAGACTACACTACCCAGCTGTATGATATTAAGACTACATTACCCATGAGGCACTAGGCTACCCACAAGGCAGCAGTCAAGATGGAAGCCTCTACAGATACTGTACCTAGTCCACATGTGCTCAATAAAGTAACTAGCAAAATCTAGCTGTGTTCATAATAAGAATGTCTATTTATTAATGAACATAAGATGGTACCAGGGTGGTGAAGATCTGCTGAAAATTGTGAAAAGCGACATGGAGAATTTGAAGCCACCAGAGCGTTTGAAACTCACAGGAAACATCGACTACAATTGGCAGACTCTTAAACAACAATTCGAACTCTACATTGCAGCCATCGGATTCGGTACGAAGCCAGACGCAAGGAAGATAGCGTTGCTGCTTACGGTTGCAGGCCCACAGGCGATAGAGGTATTTAATACATTTGTATTTAATCCAGAGGAGAACAGAGAAAAATTTGTAGATGTGCTAAAAAAATTTGATGCACATTGCTCTCCCAAAAAGAATGAGACCTACGAAAGATACATCTTCCGTTCTCGGACACAGCAGCAAAATGAGACTTTTGATAGCTTTATAGCTGATCTGAAACTGAAAGCACAGACATGTAATTTCTCTGAGCTCAAAGCATCCATGATTCGTGACCAGATTGTGTTTGGTATTCATGATAAAAAAGTCAGGGAACGTCTGTTGAGAGAAACCAAACTAAATTTGGAAAATGCGGTGAAAATATGCCAAGCCAGCGAGCTAGCTCGAAAGCACGCGAAGACTTTCAGTGAAATCAATAATGATGCAATTGTAATGAGTGATAATGCTGCTGTCGGTGCTGTGTCCTACAAGGGGAAGAAACGTGGGCAGAACAGAAATGAAAAGCAATCGGAGGATGACATTTTTAATTGTAAACGCTGTGGTTACAAACACCAGTTAAGACAATGCCCAGCGTTTGGAAAAATGTGCACAAAGTGTAATGGAAAGAATCACTTTGTAAAACAATGCTTTTCAAAAGTAAAAACTAAGAAAGGGCAACGAGTTAATGTAATTGAGGACACTGATTTAAGTGAGACATTTTTTGTAGGAATGGTGTCATGTGACAATATCAAAAAGGATACAGAAAATGTGCAGCCCTCAGAAATGGACAATGCTGAACATAAAGTTAATGCAGTAAAAGAGGACAAATGGATGATCCCACTGCAGGTAAATGGAGCATTAGTTACCTTGAAACTAGACACTGGGGCAAAAGCAAACTTAATCAGTATGAGTGACATTAACAATATGAAAGAAAAGCCCAAAATACAGAAAAAGTCAGTACTACTGAAGGACTATAATGGACAGAAAATAGATAGCTTAGGTGTATGCAGACTTAAAGTGACAGTCAAAGACAAAGTACATCATCTCATGTTTTCTGTTGTGGCTGAAAGACTTGATTCAATACTAGGTGACAAAGCTTGTGAGGACTTAGAACTGGTCAAGAGAGTCTACCGTATAAACTGTGCCATAAGCAGACCAGATGACTCAGGTGATGAAGCAGAGAGCCCATCAAGGATGAAAAGGCCAAAGGGTATCCATGTTTTCAAAAAGCCTAGTTTCTCCAAGAAGAAAGAAAAAGACTTTAAGGTCAAAGAGAAGCCAAAGGAAGAAAAGCACAAAGAGGAAAAACACAAGGAGAAAAAGTCCAAAGATATAACCGCAGCAGATGTTGTTAAGCAGTGGAAAGAGAAAAAGAAAAAGAAGAAGCCTGCACCAGAGCAGGAAGCAGTTCCGGTGGATGCTCCTTCTTCCCTCAGGCCAATCTTTAGTGTTCTCGGGGAAAAAGATTTCTCCCGCTGAGATGACACGAAACGGTCCAGCATAAGGCGGTCTGAGCGGATCTCTGTGAGCGTCCTGCCGAATAAAAACGTAATCAAAGCTCATGAGTTCTGCCGGAACATGAGGCCTCTGTAGGCTGTGATGCGAGGTTGGAATAGGCAGGAAATTCTTTGCCGCCTCGTGATGCTGAAGGAGCTGCTGAGCTGGCGACCACGGTTCTGTATGTGGAGGGAGGAAATTCCCTGGTACTCGAAGTGCTTGACCATAGACTAACTCAGCCGATGAAGACTGGAGGTCATCTTTGGGGACTGTGTGGAGGCCTAGCATCACCCAGGGGAGTCTGTCCACCCAGTTGGGTCCACGCAAGCTGGCACGGAGGGACGCCTTGAGAGACCGATGAACCTCTCGCACAGACCATTCGCCTGTGGATGGTAAGCAGTGGTACGGTGCAGCTTGGTACCCAAGCCCTGTGCAACTGCATTCCACAACTCTTACGTGAATTGTGGACCTCGGTCGGAAGAGATGTCAGATGGCACCCCAAACCGAGCCACCCACGACGAAATGAATGCCCTGGAGACGTCCGCTGCAGTGGTAGCGACCAAGGGAATCGCCTCTGGCCACCTGGTGGTGCGATCCAGGAGATGCATAAAACCCCACGAAGCGGGGAGAGGACCCACTAAGTCCACGTGTACATGATCGAACCGTCGTTCTGGCACCGGGAAGATGGCCACTGGAGCATTAACATGACGATGGACCTTTGATTTTTGACAGTCCACGCAACTTGTTTGTCCAGTCCCGAACGTCCGAATGCATCCCTTTCCAAACAAATTTGCGGGACATGAGCCATTGTGAAACTCGCATCCCCGGGTGTCATAAACCGTGTATAGCCTGGAAAATTTTCTTACGCCATTCGACCGGCACAATGGGCTGGGGCACTCCCATGGATGTGTCACACAAGAGCGTGGTTCCTGCTGCTTGGAACATAACATCGGCTACCTGCAAACTAGAAGGCGTGGTCCGATACGCCTGTACTTCGGGATCTGCCAGTTGTTCTTCCGCCAACCCGACAAAATCGATTCCCAGGTGAACTGCCTGGACTGGAGCACGTGAAAGGCAATCAGCCACGAGATTATCTTTGCCGGACACATGTCGTAAATCCGTCGTAAATTCGGATATAAATGTAAGGTGGCTCTGTTGCCGAGCTGACCACGGCTCCGCCGTTTTGCCATTGCCAAAATGAGCGGCTTGTGGTGGTCCATGAACGCAGTGAACGGGCGCCCTTCTAGAAGAAAACAGAAATGCCGGATGGCCAAAAACAGGGCCAGCAACTCCCTGTCAAAAGTGCTATATTTTCGCTCATTCTTGCGCAGTTGGCAGCTGAAAAAGGCCAATGGCTGCCAAGTCCCGTCGACCCATTGTTCCTGAACCGCCCCAATGGCGTAGTCGGAGGCATCGGTAGTGAGGGCGACGGTCGCGCCTGGGAGTGGATGTGCAAGCATGGTTGCATCTGCCAACGCCGCCTTGGTGTCAAGGAACGCCTGGTCCATCTGCGGTGTCCAAGTGATAACGTCCTTGCCCGACTTCCCTTTGAGTGCTTCGTACAGCGGCTGCATCAACTGGGCTGCCTTGGAGACAAAACGAAGATAAAAATTTACCATCCCCAGGAACTCCTGAAGTGATTTGAGTGTGTGAGGCCGTGGGAATGCCGTAACTGCCTCTACCTTGGTGGCCAGTGGGATGGCGCCTTCTGAGGTAATCCTATGCCCCAGAAAGTCAATGCTGGTTAACCCAAACTGGCATTTGGCTAGGTTTATGATGAGGCCATGTTGGCTGAGATGGGCAAAGAGTGTGCGTAAATGGACCATGTGCTCCTTCATATCCTTACTGTAATGATCAATAACATGTCATTCTACAGTGGAAACTAGGTGGAGCCGTAGAGCTGTGTAGAGCTGTATATAGCTGTATGTATATGAGACTACACTACCCAGCTGTATGATATTAAGACTACATTACCCATGAGGCACTAGGCTACCCACAAGGCAGCAGTCAAGATGGAAGCCTCTACAGATACTGTACCTAGTCCACATGTGCTCAATAAAGTAACTAGCAAAAGCTAGCTGTGTTCATAATAAGAATGTCTATTTATTAATGAACATAAGATGGTACCAGGGTGGTGAAGATCTGCTGAAAATTGTGAAAAGCGACATGGAGAATTTGAAGCCACCAGAGCGTTTGAAACTCACAGGAAACATCGACTACAATTGGCAGACTCTTAAACAACAATTCGAACTCTACATTGCAGCCATCGGATTCGGTACGAAGCCAGACGCAAGGAAGATAGCGTTGCTGCTTACGGTTGCAGGCCCACAGGCGATAGAGGTATTTAATACATTTGTATTTAATCCAGAGGAGAACAGAGAAAAATTTGTAGATGTGCTAAAAAAATTTGATGCACATTGCTCTCCCAAAAAGAATGAGACCTACGAAAGATACATCTTCCGTTCTCGGACACAGCAGCAAAATGAGACTTTTGATAGCTTTATAGCTGATCTGAAACTGAAAGCACAGACATGTAATTTCTCTGAGCTCAAAGCATCCATGATTCGTGACCAGATTGTGTTTGGTATTCATGATAAAAAAGTCAGGGAACGTCTGTTGAGAGAAACCAAACTAAATTTGGAAAATGCGGTGAAAATATGCCAAGCCAGCGAGCTAGCTCGAAAGCACGCGAAGACTTTCAGTGAAATCAATAATGATGCAATTGTAATGAGTGATAATGCTGCTGTCGGTGCTGTGTCCTACAAGGGGAAGAAACGTGGGCAGAACAGAAATGAAAAGCAATCGGAGGATGAAATTTTTAATTGTAAACGCTGTGGTTACAAACACCAGTTAAGACAATGCCCAGCGTTTGGAAAAATGTGCACAAAGTGTAATGGAAAGAATCACTTTGTAAAACAATGCTTTTCAAAAGTAAAAACTAAGAAAGGGCAACGAGTTAATGTAATTGAGGACACTGATTTAAGTGAGACATTTTTTGTAGGAATGGTGTCATGTGACAATATCAAAAAGGATACAGAAAATGTGCAGCCCTCAGAAATGGACAATGCTGAACATAAAGTTAATGCAGTAAAAGAGGACAAATGGATGATCCCACTGCAGGTAAATGGAGCATTAGTTACCTTGAAACTAGACACTGGGGCAAAAGCAAACTTAATCAGTATGAGTGACATTAACAATATGAAAGAAAAGCCCAAAATACAGAAAAAGTCAGTACTACTGAAGGACTATAATGGACAGAAAATAGATAGCTTAGGTGTATGCAGACTTAAAGTGACAGTCAAAGACAAAGTACATCATCTCATGTTTTCTGTTGTGGCTGAAAGACTTGATTCAATACTAGGTGACAAAGCTTGTGAGGACTTAGAACTGGTCAAGAGAGTCTACCGTATAAACTGTGCCATAAGCAGACCAGATGACTCAGGTGATGAAGCAGAGAGCCCATCAAGGATGAAAAGGCCAAAGGGTATCCATGTTTTCAAAAAGCCTAGTTTCTCCAAGAAGAAAGAAAAAGACTTTAAGGTCAAAGAGAAGCCAAAGGAAGAAAAGCACAAAGAGGAAAAACACAAGGAGAAAAAGTCCAAAGATATAACCGCAGCAGATGTTGTTAAGCAGTGGAAAGAGAAAAAGAAAAAGAAGAAGCCTGCACCAGAGCAGGAAGCAGTTCCGGTGGATGCTCCTTCTTCCCTCAGGCCAATCTTTAGTGTTCCATTAGCCGAGGCTGCTGAGAGGACTATGCTGTATGATGGGATCCAGCTGCCAGCAGTTTTTCGAGAGTGCATTGACTACATTGAGAGTTATGGCATGAAGAGTGAAGGAAACACTGAAACCCTCTCCAAGCAAAGATCGCAAGGAGACCTCGATCTATACAAGAGCAGATCGATGACAATGCCGCAACTGCATCTTGTCATTCACCAGTAAAAAAGCCTGATAGACTTAATCTTTGATTAAAATGTAAAGCTTTGAAAATGTGTTGACTGTTTTGAAAATGTTTATGTTTATAGAGCACTAACAAAAGTGTTACTGATATTATCTTTATTGTTTTCTTGAAAGTTGATTGATATTGATTTTGTTAAACCTCAAAGAAAGGGGGATGTAATGATCAATAACATGTCATTCTATAGTGGACACTAGGTAGAGCCATAGAGCTGTGTAGAGCTGTATATAGCTGTATGTATATGAGACTACACTACCCAGCTGTATGCTATTAAGACTACATCACCCATGAGGCACTAGGCTACCCACAAGGCAGCAGTCAAGATGGAAGCCTCTACAGATACTGTACCTAGTCCACATGTGCTCAATAAAGTAACTAGCAAAAGCTAGCTGTGTTCATAATAAGAATGTCTATTTATTAATGAACTTAAGACTTACTAGCGATGAGAATGTCATCCAAGTAAACAAAAATGAAAGGAAGGTCCCGTAACACAGAGTCCATGAGTCGCTGGAAGGCCTGAGCTGCGTTTTTCAATCCGAACGGCATTCGGAGGAATTCAAAAAGGCCGAACGGTGTGATGACCGCCGTTTTGGGGACGTCCTGAAGGTGCACAGGAACTTGGTGATATCCGCGGACAAGATCCACTTTAGAAAATACTGAGTTGCCAGCCAGATGGGCCGAAAAATCTTGTATCTGCGGTATTGGATACCTATCCGGCGTAGTGGCTTCGTTAAGGCGTCTGTAATCCCTGCAAGGCCTCCATCCACCGCCTGGTTTAGGGACAATGTGCAGTGGGGAGGACCAAGGACTGTCGGACAACCCCGAGGCGCTCCATGGTCTGAAACTCCGCCTTTGCAGCCGCAAGCTTTCCGGGTTCCAATCTTCGTGCCCGAGCGTAAACAGGTGATCCCGTCATGGTGATGTGATGTGCCGCACCGTGCCTCGTGACTGCTGCCGAAAATGTAGGCCTGGTGAGCTCCGGGAATTCGCCGAGTAGGCGCGTAAACCCGTCCGGCGATGGAACCGCACAGGCAACCGACCAGGAGACGGCGGTGCTGCGGTGGCAAGGCACCACGTGGAAAGTGGATGCATTAATGAGTCGGCAGTGTTGGACGTCGACCAGAAAGCCGTTGGCACAGAAAAAATCAGCCCCCAGGATGGCCTGTGATACTTTAGCCATTATAAACTCCCACACAAAACGCTGACCACCGAGGGTTAAATTGTTTACCAAACGTGCGAATAGCCGCTCCATTGGCTGCCTCGAGGGAAGGACCGTGACCGCCAGATTGCAGATCCAGTTTTGAAGCTGGCAGAATACTGCACTGGGAACCAGTGTCGCACAGGAATCGTCGTCACGTCATGGAATCCGTAATGTAGAGGAGTTTTCCCGCTGAACCGACTGCCATGGTGAACTGGACATGTTTTTCAGAAGCTCGCGGGCTTGTTGGAGATTTTTTTTGGGCGAAACTGCAGGGAGGACGGCAGCACCGAGCCTTGGTACCAAAACGGGCGTGGTACGCACACCAGCCTGCTGGAGGAGGACTGGGCTTCGCTCGCGTGGGGGAAAGGCGCTTCGTGGCTGCACAACACTGCTGTGTGACTAAAAATCTTGTCTGCCTCTGCAGCGAGCTTGGCACAGTCCGTAATTGCAGAACTGGCTAAGGCTGCCTGAACTGGTTCAGGTAACTGGCAGAGGAAGAGTTCTCGGAACAAAAAACATTGGGGCTCCAAACCCAAAAGCGTGAGCATCTGGCTCATGAGTTCCAATGGTTTTGAGTCCCCGAGGCCGGGCGTAGAAATAAGCCTGTGTGCGCGCTCCGACTTATTTAGACCAAACACCTGTAGCAAACGAGTTTTTAGAGCTTCATACTTGCCCTCTGCTGGTGGATTGCCAAGGAGGCTGACGACCCGCGAGGCCGTGGCGCTGTCGAGAGCGGAGACCACGTAATAATAATGGGTCGAATCCGCTGTAACCTCCCAGAGTGCGAACTGGGCTTCTGCCTGGAAAAACCATGCTGCTGGTTGCTGTTCCCAGAACTGCGGCAATTTGAGGGTGATGGCATTTGTGTTCATTATGAATATCTCAACGAAAGTTGTCCGACGAGATCGGGGTCAGCAATGTAGGTTGTATGTATCTGAATAATGGAGTTCGACTCAGTGAATCAAAATAACAAAGTTTAATAAACAAACAAGTTAACTGGTAAACTACAGGAGAAGGATTACACAGGTCTGTCCAGCCTGCCAGGCCCTTGAAGACTGCTGTAAGGTCCTGGAAGCTGACGTCATGACGTCATCACGTTCTCCGCGCCACTCGCGGTCACGTGATCAGCATCATGACGTCATCACGCAGAGTGCAAGAAAGTACATACAGTATAGTTAACAGACAGTTTAAAGTTGCAGTCCACAGCTGCACTACACTGTAGTTAAAGGGATTATTACTAATTGCCCTGAGTCTCTTGGTGACTCCGCCACAGCACCAACTTAAAGGTATGTGGCTGCATACAAGAGCCGGGAGCGGTACAATCGAGTACCAGAGGAGCGGGTGAGCATCGGAGGGCCGAGGGGTGCGGGGGGGGGGCGGGATGATCATCGGAGGGCTGGGAGTGGCTGATGATCGGGGGCCAGGAGCAGCGCGGGGATCGGAGGAGCATATGGGGGGGAAAGCCTTGTACAGGGGATCGGAGGCCTTGTGGGGTGGTCTCCGATCATGGGGGTGGGGGGTTAGGCAGGGCACTAGATCCCGGAGGTAGGTGTAAAGGTACTTACCTCTTGGATCCAGCAGCCCTCACCTTACTTTAGCTGGCAGTTTTCAAGAGACCTGCAAAACCTGACCAGCTAAAATTAAATTTAAAATGGAGATTATATCTGAGGCACGGCAGCCTCATTATAATATTTAAATGGGAAACCCACCTCCTGGGAGCGGGTTGGCTGCCCGCCCCCCACCCCACCTCCGTTAAAGTAGGTGGGTTGTGTTATTATGTTCATAAATAAATCGACGTTTTCATTATGAACAGCTAGCTTGTGCTAGTCATTTATTCAGCCATGTGGACTAGTATTATTCTGCCCTTGCAGCGCGTTCCTATGCAAAGCTAGACAGGTAGCTAACAACTTGATATCTTCCCATAAAAATCACAAGGCTTGACTTTTCCTGTAAACTTTACTGAAAGATTCTTATTGTGAAACTGAAATACAATACAGAAATGGAAGCACACATTAGTATACAAGCACATAACTGATATGCATACACAAATTTAGGTACGCCTGAGCAACACAGTACATTTGGCATGTAACTTACCAAAACACGTGGAAACACAGCTTACTGTGAATATACATTTAGCGAACTGAAAGGCATTCTCTTACATTCACTTTAAATTAGCCCTGTACATAGTGCATCAAAATACAGCTACAAGTTAACCAGCTAGACAGAGAGCGAGCACTTCACGGCTAGCTGTGTAAGTTTGCTTACAGAGAAAAGTTACAAACTAAACATTTTCTGCAAAATATAGTGTACACTAATCATCTATAACATTCTCAAGTACTTACAGACAAATAGTGTCCAAGGCTGGAGCGTGACAACAATATAACTTCCCAGACCATGTGCGGCTGCAGGTCTGTGATATATAGTAGTTTACTTTACTGCACTTTACTGTGCTTTACTGCACTTTACTGCACTTTACTGTGCTTTACTGCGCTTGCTAGGTACCAAATATCCACTAGGTGGCGGCACACAATGGAAATCGACCCAAATTACTCAAACCCCTGAATTAACTGGAAAACTAACATAAATTCCTAAAGGAAGGCAGCACAAGTATACAGCATCCATCTTGACTACCGCCTTGTGGGTAACCCACTACTAAACATACAGCTCCACCTAGTGTATCATTCTAGAATGACATGTTACTGATCATTACATCCCCCTTCCTTAGAGGTTAAACAAAATCAATATCAATCAATCATAACGACATAAACATCTTCACAACAGTCAACACATTTTCAAAGCTTTACTTTATGAACTCTAAGCTTTTCATTCTTTTATTATAGTTTTCTTTATACTCAAATATTAAGTCTATCAGGCTTTTTTACTTCACGTGTGGATCTTCTCAGCACAGGTAGGTCTGATGTGTTTTCATGAGAGCCTGTATGTGTGTTTGTGTTAGATTGTTCTGGTGGTGAGTGACAAGATTCAGTTGTGGCATTGTCATCGATTTGCTCTTGGATAGTTTCTTGTGTTTTCAGGAGGGAACGGCGGTTCCTCCTGAGAATCTGTCCTCCTCAGTTCTAACAGTGTATGACCTTGGTCCTACTTCCTCAAGAACTGTAGCTTTCCTGTTCCATGCATCTGGATCCTCAATCCTGACAACATCATCCCTTGTCAATGGTTTCAGAGTTTTGGATGACTTGTCATAGTGTGATTTCTGTTTCAGCTTTAACAGTTGAAGTCTCTGCCTCAGTTCCTTACTCTGCTTTTCATTTGCACAGCAGGGTAGCGTGGTGCGCAACTTGTGACCCATTAGGAGTTCAGCAGGTGAAGAACCACGGTCTAAAGGGGAGGCTCGGTAGCTCAGCAGGGCGAGATAAGGATCAGACTTGCTTTCTGTTGCTTTTTTCAGTAGCTGTTTGAGAACTTGAACACCTTTCTCTGCCTTACCATTCAACTGAGCATACAGAGGACTGGATGTGATGTGTTGAAAGTCATAATGTGCTGCAAAATGTTGCCACTCCTTACAGTTGAAGCACGGACCACTGTCGCTAATGGCAATCCTGGGAATTCCATGTCTGGCGAAGATGGATTTGACATGCATTATGACACTGCTTGCTGATGTGCTTGAGAGCAGCGCCATCTCAGGATAGTTAGAATAGTAGTCAATCACTATTAGATAGTATTTACCATTCAAATGAAAGAGGTCCATACCAACCTTTTGCCATGGTGCTGCTGGTAAGTCAGCTACTATCATTGGTTCCTTTGCTTGTTTGTTTTGGTGTTTCTGACATGTCTCATATATGCCTATCATGTTCTCAATGTCCTTATTTATGCCAGGTCAATAAACAGTGGCCTAGAAATTCAGTTGTTTGCGCCAGCCGTTAGCGCCAGAAAAGGGTATATTTCCGGCGCTAGCCACTTAGCGCCCGGGCGCCGCCGGATCTGCGCCTACGCCGAAATTCAGTTGGGATTTAGCGCCGGCGCAAAGTGTTAGCGCCCGCTCAGCTGCGCGCGCATCTTATGACGTCATTTGGGTGTGCAATGCCGTTTGTGCGCCCCAAACCGGAAATTCAGTGGCGCCCGCCCAATGTGGGCGTGGCGCTGTTAAGAACTGTGAAGTGGAACTCAACAGAGGCCCTGTGGGATTCGGGGAGCGCTAATTAAAGGGCACATCCACTCACCCATAAAGGCCAGCCATTTCGCTGCAATGACTTTACTGCTTTGGATTTCTGGACAGAGAGCAAGGCACAGAGATTTCTGATTTTGGACAACATAGGAGAGGTATTTTTGGCTTCTAGCCAGTGCTTTGACATTTGCATCCTTGTGATTTGGCTGTTTGGAACTTTATAATGAGGGCTGTATGGGGTGCCAACCCTCAGTTGCAGCATTTTGTGCGAAGGGCTCGCAGACGCTGTGACAGAGGGCCAGCCATGCCTAGACGCAGAGGGGCCATCAGGCATCGCCAACGTAGGCCTTACCCAGTCAGGCAATACCGGCAGCAGGTGTCCTATCTCACCATGACTGCGGCGCATTGTGTGAAGAGGCTGCGCTTCAGGAGGGAGGTGGTTGCAGAGATCTGCCAGCTGCTTCACGCAGATTTGCGGCCACAGCTCATGTGCAGGACATCTCTCTCGGTGGAAGTGAAGGTCACGGTGGCTCTCAGCTTTTATGCAAGCGGCTCGTTCCAAGCCGCTGCTGCGGACATAGCGAACATCTCCCAGTTCGCCACGCATCGCTGCATCCGGCAGGTCACCAATGCACTTTACGCGAGGAGACATCAATTCATCTCCTTCCCCATGACCCAACACAAGCAGGAGCAGCGTGCAGTCGGATTTGGCAGGATCGCGGGCTTCCCCATGGTGCAGGGCGCCATTGACTGCACGCATGTGGCTATGCGGGCACCTATCCACAATGCCGAGCATTACCGCAACCGCAAGGGCTACCATTCCCTAAATGTGCAGCTGGTGTGTGACCACAGGCAGCGCATCCTAGCTGTCAATGCCCGCTTCCCAGGAAGCAGCCACGATGCATTTATCCTGCGCCAGACTACTGTGGCTGACATGTTCGAGGCACAGCCTCCACCAAGGGGATGGCTTATCAGGGACAAGGGCTACCCTTTGTGTACATGGCTCATGACCCCGCTCCGCGCGCCCACGACCCCAGCGGAGGTGGCATACAACGAAAGCCATCAAGCCACAAGGAACCTAATAGAGCAAACGATAGGCGTCCTCAAGCAACGGTTCCGCTGCCTGGATCGTTCCGGAGGAGCTCTTCAGTATTCGCCGGATAGAGTCTCCCAGTTCGTCGTCGTGTGCTGCATGCTCCACAACCTGGCGATCCGCAGGACTCAGGCACTGCCACCTGACATTGCCCCACCACCTCAAGAGGATGAGCTGGAGGACCATGAGGAGGAGGAGGAGGAGGAGCAGCCTAGGAGGGAGCGACAAGGTCCAAGGGCCGTCCGCCGGTGGCTTATTGTTCGACACTTCTAGGCCCCCTGTCAGGGAATGGCCTGGGCCAATGAACGCAGCTGAAGGCAGCCGCTCCGCAAGCCCTCAGCCGCTTAACCCAACAACCAGTTGAAACATGACACCTGCACATGGTGAAAAAATAAAAATCTTTATTTCACAAACTCAGGGCCCTTCCCACATGGAACAGCAAAACAGAGAAGACCTCCAAAAAACAGTCGAAAACTTCTGTCACTCCCAAAACCTGGGGAGGACTAACAAAACTTCCACATGCAAATGGCCTTCCTCACCGGCCTTACAAAAAAACGCCCCCCCCCAACACAAACACCCCCATAAAAACAAACAAGATAATGCCCCCCAGAACAGAAGCCCCCGCATGACCAAAACCCGCGCTCGCCACACTCTACTCGGCGTGCCGAGAGGGCGAGTCCTTAGAGAGCGTTCTCTTGCCCCGGCCCGACCTGCAGCTGCGCCTCAAGCTGGGCCCTGAGGCTGGGGCAAGGCTGGGGGAAGGCTCATCAGGGCGACAATGCATCTCGCCAGATGCCCTTGGGGGTCGCCCTACACGAGGGCCGGCCCGGGAGGGGCCGGCTGGTGGCTGCTGCAGCTGTGGGTGGCCATCTTCAGTTCCTGCAGCAGCTCGTCGCACCCTGGCTGGGGGAGTGGCAGTGTCGCCTGCACCAATGGGGACAAGCTGGCTGATGGCAGGCGCGCGCTGCTCGCCAGAGACACTGGCACTCGGCCGGCCTGGCAGGGGAGCAAGCGCACCAATGTGTTGGCCGCCAGACCGCTGTGCTGCAGCAGGGTGGCGGCTCGCCTGGCGACGCCTCCGCGCCAGTGCGAGGGTGGCAGAAGTTAGTGCCCCAACTGCCCTGGCATGTGCCCGCAGCTGCTGTGCCAGTGCCTGCCCAGCACCTCTCATGTGGCGACTGGCGTGCTGCGCTGCGGCGAGTTGCTGCACCCCCTTGTCGTGCGCTGCCACAAGTAGGTCCACCCCCCTGTCGTGCGCTGCCACAAGTAGGTCCACCCCCCTGGCGTGCGCTGCCGCGAATTGTTCCAGGCCCCTGGCCTGTGATTCGGCGAAAGCCACCACACTATGTGCCAGGCTCTCCATGGCGCGAGGCATCTGCTCCACCACCTGCATAAACTCCACGTGGCGCCGCTCCGACGCCGCCGACATGTCGTGCAGGAGGCGCACCTCCTGGGCGACGTCCGACTCCAGACTGGAGGGCGGACTCGCCCTCTGGGCAGAAGGCTGGCGTGGCGCCGGACCCTTGCCGCGTTCGGCCACCCTACTGGGACCAGGTTCTCCCCTCCCCTCCACCACCTGCCCCCTCTGGGCAGAAGGGCGGCGTGGTGCCGGACCCTTCCCGCGTGCGTCGACGCCACTGGTACCAGGTTCTGGCCTCCCCTCCACCGCCTCCCCCCTCTGGCCAGAAGGCTGCCCTGCTGCCGGGCCCTTGCCGCGTGCGTCCACGCCACTGGTACCAGGTTCTGGCCTCCCCTCCACCGCCTCCCCCCGGCTCTCCTGCACGCCAGACGTCTCCCCTCCATTGCCATCTGCTGGCGCGGAGGAGGGTTCCCCGGAGGTGCCGCCTTCCTCCTGTTCCTCCACGTCCTCCTCCTCCGAGGGCCTGGCTCTCTGTGCTTCAGGGAGCACCTCCTCCTCAGCAGCTGAAAGCAGGAAGGCACAAGTGTAGCTTTAGAGTGAGGACAGGCCGACAGCCAGGGAGGCCGCAGTGGTGCATTATGCGCATTTTGCGGTCAGTGGGGAAGGATGTACATCTGATGCGCGAGGGCAAGGAGAGAGGTGCACCCGGTCATGTCCTTACCAGTGGGTTCCAGTACAGGGTCCGCATCGCCGATCGCGACAGGGCCTGTCAGCCGGGCACGCAGGAGTCGTGCCACCCTCTCCTCCAGATCAGTCAGCTCCTGGTAGTCGGGACGCCCTCCACCAGTCGCTACCTGGCTCCTGGCGTTCCTCGCCAGCTTGGCCTGCAAGAGAAAGGAGGGCCTCTAAGTACAGTGTGGTGCCCTGTTGCTGTGTGTGAGGCCTCCCATGGTTGAATAGCTTGGACAGTGTGCTGCCCTGTTGCTGGGTGGGAGCCCTCCCATGGCTGAATAGCTTGGACAGTGTGATAAGTGCAGAAAGAGCTTTGATTAACATGCAAGTGCCATTGCAGCGGGAGGAGGGCTGGGCATTAGGCCTTTGATGTCCCTTTGGCCCTAATGGGAGGTGCACATGCAAGGATGAGGGGGACAGTGGAAAGGGTACTCACCTTCACCATCCGACTGAGGTCATTGAATTTCTTGCGGCACTGGTCCGCACTCCTGGGAACATCGCAGTTGGATGAGACCCTGCGGGCAATTCTGCTCCAGGCGTTCCTGAACTGTGCAAACTGAATTTCTAGGCCTTTGTCTCTTGCTCTCCTTTTGCATTTTTCAATTCCAAGGTGTCCCTCATGAATCCTTTCGAGCATGTCTCGACGTAAAGCCTGTGGAATGACTATTCTGTTCTGTTTTAGTAATAGTCCACTTGCGACACTCAACTCTGACCTAATGTGATAGTACTTTGGTCAGGAACCTTTTGGCCAACCATGATGAATGTTCTCTATTACTGTTTGTAACACTGTGGCCTAGAAATTCAGTTTGCACAGTTTTGGGGCGCTAAAGTCGGGCGCTCGGTAAATTTAGCGCCCGCCGGAAACTGCAGGCCAACTCGCCGAAATTCAGTGAAGTTGGACCAGATTCTGGCCGAGCGCTGAAACTGGCGCTGCAATGCTGTGTTCAGGCGCTAATCCGGCGATGCGGCTTGATATCGCCGATTCCGGGCGCAGCGCAGGTGCGGCCATGTGTTGAGTGTCAGCAGACACCCTGATGCTGGCCAGCTCTTAAAGGGGGAAGGGTCAACTTTGACTGCTGCCACGCCCTGCATGCTGTAGCGCTGCAACTAGGCCTCAGCACTGGTGGTGTGCCAAAACAGCGCCTGGAGGAATGGAGAGGGCCCGTGACAGAGCACAGCGCTTCTCTGAGCATGCGCTGAGTGTGCTCATCCATGGGGTACACAAGAAAAGATGGCTTGTGTGCCCGGCTAGTGGCAGGAAGGCTCCCAGGAGCCAGTTCAGGAACGCCAGGAGCAGAATTGCCCGCAGGGTCTCATCCAACTGCGATGTTCCCAGGAGTGCGGACCAGTGCCGCAAGAAATTCAATGACCTCAGTCGGATGGTGAAGGTGAGTACCCTTTCCACTGTCCCCCTCATCCTTGCATGTGCACCTCCCATTAGGGCCAAAGGGACATCAAAGGCCTAATGCCCAGCCCTCCTCCCGCTGCAATGGCACTTGCATGTTAATCAAAGCTCTTTCTGCACTTATCACACTGCCCAAGCTATTCAGCCATGGGAGGGCTCCCACCCAGCAACAGGGCAGCACACTGTCCAAGCTATTCAACCATGGGAGGCCTCACACACAGCAGCAGGGCACCACACTGTACTTAGAGGCCCTCCTTTCTCTTGCAGGCCAAGCTGGCGAGGAACGCCAGGAGCCAGGTAGCGACTGGTGGAGGGCGTCCCGACTACCAGGAGCTGACTGATCTGGAGGAGAGGGTGGCACGACTCCTGCGTGCCCGGGTGACAGGCCCTGTCGCGATCGGCGATGCGGACCCTGTACTGGAACCCACTGGTAAGGACATGACCGGGTGCACCTCTCTCCTTGCCCTCGCGCATCAGATGTACATCCTTCCCCACTGACCGCAAAATGCGCATAATGCACCACTGCGGCCTCCCTGGCTGTCGGCCTGTCCTCACTCTAAAGCTACACTTGTGCCTTCCTGCTTTCAGCTGCTGAGGAGGAGGTGCTCCCTGAAGCACAGAGAGCCAGGCCCTCGGAGGAGGAGGACGTGGAGGACCAGGAGGAAGGCGGCACCTCCGGGGAACCCTCCTCCGCGCCAGCAGATGGCAATGGAGGGGAGACGTCTGGCGTGCAGGAGAGCCGGGGGGAGGCGGTGGAGGGGAGGCCAGAACCTGGTACCAGTGGCGTGGACGCACGCGGCAAGGGCCCGGCAGCAGGGCAGCCTTCTGGCCAGAGGGGGGAGGCGGTGGAGGGGAGGCCAGAACCTGGTACCAGTGGCGTCGACGCACGCGGGAAGGGTCCGGCACCACGCCGCCCTTCTGCCCAGAGGGGGCAGGTGGTGGAGGGGAGGGGAGAACCTGGTCCCAGTAGGGTGGCCGAACGCGGCAAGGGTCCGGCGCCACGCCAGCCTTCTGCCCAGAGGGCGAGTCCGCCCTCCAGTCCGGAGTCGGACGTCGCCCAGGAGGTGCGCCTCCTGCACGACATGTCGGCGGCGTCGGAGCGGCGCCACGTGGAGTTTATGCAGGTGGTGGAGCAGATGCCTCGCGCCATGGAGAGCCTGGCACATAGTGTGGTGGCTTTCGCCGAATCACAGGCCAGGGGCCTGGAACAATTCGCGGCAGCGCACGCCAGGTGGGTGGACCTACTTGTGGCAGCGCACGACAGGGGGGTGGACCTACTTGTGGCAGCGCACGACAAGGGGGTGCAGCAACTCGCCGCAGCGCAGCACGCCAGTCGCCACATGAGAGGTGCTGGGCAGGCACTGGCACAGCAGCTGCGGGCACATGCCAGGGCAGTTGGGGCACTAACGTCTGCCACCCTCGCACTGGCGCGGAGGCGTCGCCAGGCGAGCCGCCACCCTGCTGCAGCACAGCGGTCTGGCGGCCAACACATTGGTGCGCTTGCTCCCCTGCCAGGCCGGCCGAGTGCCAGTGTCTCTGGCGAGCAGCGCGCGCCTGCCATCAGCCAGCTTGTCCCCATTGGTGCAGGCGACACTGCCACTCCCCCAGCCAGGGTGCGACGAGCTGCTGCAGGAACTGAAGATGGCCACCCACAGCTGCAGCAGCCACCAGCCGGCCCCTCCCGGGCCGGCCCTCGTGTAGGGCGACCCCCAAGGGCATCTGGCGAGATGCATTGTCGCCCTGATGAGCCTTCCCCCAGCCTTGCCCCAGCCTCAGGGCCCAGCTTGAGGCGCAGCTGCAGGTCGGGTCGGGGCAAGAGAACGCTCTCTAAGGACTCGCCCTCTCGGCACGCCGAGTAGAGTGTGGCGAGCGCGGGTTTTGGTCATGCGGGGGCTTCTGTTCTGGGGGGCATTATCTTGTTTGTTTTTATGGGGGTGTTTGTGTTGGGGGGGGGCGTTTTTTTGTAAGGCCGGTGAGGAAGGCCATTTGCATGTGGAAGTTTTGTTAGTCCTCCCCAGGTTTTGGGAGTGACAGAAGTTTTCGACTGTTTTTTGGAGGTCTTCTCTGTTTTGCTGTTCCATGTGGGAAGGGCCCTGAGTTTGTGAAATAAAGATTTTTATTTTTTCACCATGTGCAGGTGTCATGTTTCAACTGGTTGTTGGGTTAAGCGGCTGAGGGCTTGCGGAGCGGCTGCCTTCAGCTGCGTTCATTGGCCCAGGCCATTCCCTGACAGGGGGCCTAGAAGTGTCGAACAATAAGCCACCGGCGGACGGCCCTTGGACCTTGTCGCTCCCTCCTAGGCTGCTCCTCCTCCTCCTCCTCCTCATGGTCCTCCAGCTCATCCTCTTGAGGTGGTGGGGCAATGTCAGGTGGCAGTGCCTGAGTCCTGCGGATCGCCAGGTTGTGGAGCATGCAGCACACGATGACGAACTGGGAGACTCTATCCGGCGAATACTGAAGAGCTCCTCCGGAACGATCCAGGCAGCGGAACCGTTGCTTGAGGACGCCTATCGTTTGCTCTATTAGGTTCCTTGTGGCTTGATGGCTTTCGTTGTATGCCACCTCCGCTGGGGTCGTGGGCGCGCGGAGCAGGGTCATGAGCCATGTACACAAAGGGTAGCCCTTGTCCCTGATAAGCCATCCCCTTGGTGGAGGCTGTGCCTCGAACATGTCAGCCACAGTAGTCTGGCGCAGGATAAATGCATCGTGGCTGCTTCCTGGGAAGCGGGCATTGACAGCTAGGATGCGCTGCCTGTGGTCACACACCAGCTGCACATTTAGGGAATGGTAGCCCTTGCGGTTGCGGTAATGCTCGGCATTGTGGATAGGTGCCCGCATAGCCACATGCGTGCAGTCAATGGCGCCCTGCACCATGGGGAAGCCCGCGATCCTGCCAAATCCAACTGCACGCTGCTCCTGCTTGTGTTGGGTCATGGGGAAGGAGATGAATTGGTGTCTCCTCGCGTAAAGTGCATCGGTGACCTGCCGGATGCAGCGATGCGCGGCGAACTGGGAGATGTTCGCTATGTCCGCAGCAGCGGCTTGGAACGAGCCGCTTGCATAAAAGCTGAGAGCCACCGTGACCTTCACTTCCACCGAGAGGGATGTCCTGCACATGAGCTGTGGCCGCAAATCTGCGTGAAGCAGCTGGCAGATCTCTGCAACCACCTCCCTCCTGAAGCGCAGCCTCTTCACACAATGCGCTGCAGTCATGGTGAGATAGGACATCTGCTGCCGGTATTGCCTGACTGGGTAAGGCCTACGTTGGCGACGCCTGATGGCTCCTCTGCGTCTAGGCATGGCTGGCCCTCTGTCACAGCGTCTGCGAGCCCTTCGCACAAAATGCTGCAACTGAGGGTTGGCACCCCATACAGCCCCCATTATAAAGTTCCAAACAGCCAAATCACAAGGATGCAAATGTCAAAGCACTGGCTAGAAGCCAAAAATACCTCTCCTATGTTGTCCGAAATCAGAAATCTCTGTGCCTTGCTCTCTGTCCAGAAATCCAAAGCAGTAAAGTCATTGCAGCGAAATGGCTGGCCTTTATGGGTGAGTGGATGTGCCCTTTAATTAGCGCTCCCCGAATCCCACAGGGCCTCTGTTGAGTTCCACTTCACAGTTCTTAACAGCGCCACGCCCACATTGGGCGGGCGCCACTGAATTTCCGGTTTGGGGCGCACAAACGGCGTTGCACACCCAAATGACGTCATAAGATGCGCGCGCAGCTGAGCGGGCGCTAACACTTTGCGCCGGCGCTAAATCCCAACTGAATTTCGGCGTAGGCGCAGATCCGGCGGCGCCCGGGCGCTAAGTGGCTAGCGCCAGAAATATACCCTTTTCTGGCGCTAACGGCTGGCGCAAACAACTGAATTTCTAGGCCTGTATCTTTTACTGTTTCTTCTGCTATTTGCTTTGATTTTGTGTCTGACACGGGCAGCGCAGCAGTGACCATACTCACATGAACATCCACGTCCTCCTCAGTAGAGCTCACATGATTCATTGTGGGTGATCGGGATAGTGCATCTGCTAACACTATGGCCTAGAAATTGAGTTTGCGCTGCGCCGGGGCTTAACGCCGGAAATTTAGCGCCGGTGCTAAGTCGCGCTGTGCACGCCAAAAATTCAGTAGCGCCACGCCCAAACGGCTGCCGGCGCTACTGAAGGCTGTTTGTGCCTGAAAACTGGTGCTACGCGCCGCATTGCAGCGCTATTCCGGCGCTGCGGCGCCCGATGCGGTGCGGCAGGCTCGGGAAGTGCAGGCCTCCTCCTTCAGTTAAGGAGGAGCTGCCTGCACCCGCCCGCTGGCCGGTTAAATCGCCACAAAAATGAGCCTGGCACCTCGGGGAAGTGCCGGGCTCGCAGCCAAGAAGCATCTCTTCCGCGGGGGGGTGGTGGGGGAGTCCGGGGAGGGAGGTGCGGGCAGGCGGCCGGCGGGAAAGCGGCCGGCCGCCGCTCCACCTTTATGCGCCGGCGCAAAGTCGTGTGAGACTCTGTTGCCAGAGTCTTAGTTGCGGCTGCCACGGGCGAGGCGGCCGCAACTGAATTTCGGCGCTGGGGCCCGTCACCACGGCAACCGGGACGCTGTGCACACCGATGACGTCATCGGTGCCGGCGCAGCGCTACCGGTGTAACGCCGATGTTGGGCCCTAGTCAATTTCAAAACCGGCTGTAAGTCCAGCGCAATGCCCTCTAGCGCCGCAAAATGGGCGCTAAGCCCACTCAATTTCCAGGCCTATGTGTTTGCCTGGTGTGTAGATCAGTTCAAAGTCATATCTTTGCAGCTTCATCATGAGTCGTTGAATCCTTGGAGACATCTCATTCAGGTTTTTTTTTTATGATGACAACCAGTGGGCAGTGGTCTGTCTCAACTGTGAAGGTGGGAAATCCATATATGTAGCCATGGAACTTTTCTAGTCCAACTACCAAGCCTAGACATTTCTTTTCAATCTGGGCGTATCGACACTCAGAATCAGTCATAGACCTGGAGGCATAGGCAACAGGCTTCCAATCTTCACCCTCTGCTTGTAGCAAGACTGCGCCTAGGCCATCTTTTGATGCATCCGTTGACACTTTGATTCTCTTTGTTGGGCCAAAGAAGGTGAGTACAGGTGTGGTTGTCAGCACTGTTTTGAGGTTCATACACTCTTGTTCATATCTTTCTGTCCATGAACTCATTTGTTTTATGTAGCAGGTCTCGCAGACAGGCTGTCTTGGCTGACAAGTTAGGAATGAACTTTCCAATGAAGTTTATCATCCCCATGATGCGTAGCACTCCTTTTTTGTCAGTGGGTTGGGGCATTTTGAGTATGGCGTTTACTTTTTCCATATCTGGCTCTATTCCTTTACCAGATACATTATCTCCTAGGAAAGTGACTTCCTGGACACCAAACTGACACTTAGCTTTGTTGAGCTTCAGTCCATTCCGGCGTATGCTCTGTAGCACTTTAGTCAGTCTCTCATTGTGTTCTTTCAGTGTGGAGCCCCAGATGATGATGTCATCAACATAGACCCGAACTCCTTCCAGACCTTCAATTATGTGTTCCATCGTTCTGTGAAAGATTTCAGATGCAGATATTATCTCGAAAGGCATTCTGAGGAAACAATACCTGCCAAATGGTGTGTTGAAGGTACAGTATTTGGTGCTCTCTTCATCCAGTTTTAGTTGCCAAAATCCTTGTGAGGCATCGAGCTTTGTGAAGTATCTGGCACCAGACATTTCACTGGTGATTTCTTCTCGCTTGGGAATCTGGTAGTGTTCACGTTTTATGTTTGCATTTAAGTCCTTTGGATCCATCCATACTCTTAGATTATTGTTCTTTTTCTTTACAAATACCATGGAGTTAACCCAGTCTGTTGGCTCTTCGACTTTCCTGATGACTCCTAGTGTGGTCATTCTGTCCAGTTCTTTCTTGAGCCGGTCACGCAGGGGTGCTGGTACTCTCCGTGGAGCATGTACCACTGGCTGAGCATCCTCCTTTAGCTGGATCTTGTAAGTGAATGGTAGAACTCCAAATCCTTTGAACACACCCTGGAAATTATTCACTACAGATTCCACCGAGTCATCTGGTCTGCTTATGGCACAGTTTATACGGTAGACTCTCTTGACCAGTTCTGAGCCCTCACAAGCTTTGTCACCTAGTAGTGAATCAAGTCCTTCAGCCACAACAGAAAACATGAGATGATGCACTTTGTCTTTGACTGTCACTTTAAGTGTGCATAAACCTAAGCTATCTATTTTCTGTCCATTATAGTTCTTCATTAGTACTGACTTTTTCTGTATTTTGGGCTTTTCTTTCATATTTTTAATGTCACTCATACTGATTAAGTTTGCTTTTGCCCCAGTGTCTAGTTTCAATGTAACTAATGCTCCATTTACCTGCAGTGGCATCATCCATTTGTCCTCTTTTACTGCATTAACTTTATGTTCAACATTGTCCATTCCTGAGGGCTGCACATTTTCTGTATCCTTTTCTATATTGTCACATGACACCATTCCTACAAAAAATGTCTCACTTAAATCAGTGTCCTCAATCACATTGACTTGTTGCCCTTTCTTTGTTTTTACTTTTGAAAAGCATTGTTTGGCAAAGTGATTCTTTCCATTACATTTTGTGCACATTTTCCCAAACGCTGGGCATTGTCTTGACTGGTGCTGGTAACCATAGCATTTACAATTGAAAATTCCATCCTCTGATTGCTTTGCATTTCTGTTCTGCCCCTGTTTCTTCCCCTTGTAGGACACAGCACCGACAGCAGCACAGTCACTCATTACAGTCGCATTATTATTAATTTCACTGAAAGTCTTTGCGTGCTGTTGAGCTAGCTCACTGGCATGGCATATTTTCACAGCATCCTCCAATGTTAGTTCGGTTTCTCTCAACAAACGTTCCCTGACTTTTTTTCATGAATACCAAACACAATCTGGTCACGAATCATGGATGATTTCAGTACAGAGAAATTACATGTCTGTGCTTTTAGTTTCAGATCGGTCACAAAGCTATCAAAAGTCTCATTTTGCTGCTGTGTCCGTGAACAGAACACGTACCTCTCATAGGTCTCATTCTTTTTGGGAGAACAATGTGTATCAAACTTCTTTAGCACATCGTCCATTTTTTCTCTGTCCTCCTCTTGATCAAATACAAACGTATTTAATACCTCTATCGCCTGCGGGCCTGCAACCGTGAGCAGTAACGCTATTTTCCTTGCGTCTGGAATCGTACCGAACCCGGTGGCAGCAATATAGAGTTCGAATTGTTGTTTGAAAGTCCGCCAATTGCAGTCGACATTCCCCGTGAGTTTCAAACCCTCCGGTGGCTTCAAATTCTCCATGTCGCGTTTCACAATATTCAGCAGATATTACCAATCCTGGTACCATGTTATGTTCATAAATAAATAGATGTTTTCATTATGAACAGCTAGCTTGTGCTAGTCATTTATTCAGCCATGTGGACTGGTATACAGCATCCATCTTGACTACTGCCTTGTGGGTAACCCTCTACTAAACATACAGCTCCACCTAGTGTACCATTCTAGAATGACATGTTACTGATCATTACAGGTTGGAGACGGTTTCTGGTGAGGATTCAGACCTTTAGTACTTCAGCTTCCCACCAGACACAAACCCACCTTTTTTGGGGGGTTAAAATTTCCCCCAGTGTTTGAGGTACAGTCACACATTCTCTTCCTGCCCCAAGGCCGCAATTTTGCCTGCGCTCAGAGGGCGGATTTCGAGGTGGGTCAGGAGTAAAAATCAAAATGATTGATGGCGGGTTGCGAACCCGCCTCCACGCAACTTTACAAAGTGTCGGATCTACGAGTCCCAATCAGACCCGAAACCAAGCAGCAGCAGAGCTACTTAAGGCAGTTAACTGCTTGTTAACTGCCTAGATAAACCGTTTTTAAGAGGCTGTTCCCATTTTACTACATTTTCAGCATGTTGACTGTCGTGCGACAAACACACCAGCTGATTGTGCCGGGTTGAGCAAGTAGCTGAATTCTTGACAGCTGCTCCTGCAGCATAAAAGCGGACTTGCAACATGGCTGACTTTCAGATGGCAGAACCTTGTGTTTTGAGGTTTTCAAACACTTTTTGCAGGTCTATTGAGCTTGTGAATGTTTAAGCTGAGATCCATATGCACTTTGATCTCCTTGTAAAACCCTCTCACCACATTGACTGAGCACTTATAACATCTGTTCCTCAACTGAGATATATACCAGCAGAATGGGAACCATTTATACCCTCTCATCCTGGTCCTCAGAATCGGAGGAAGAGCAGCCGTGGCAGCAGCAGAACCAGGCACAACAGCAGCAGCAACAACAGGAGTGCCAAGCTTCTCCTCACCCATCTGATGCTGCACAGGGCAGAGGATGTCAGCGTAGGGCTGCACCTCGCTGCAGGAGATACCCCCAACACCGGGTTTACAGGCCGAGGATGAGCTTCCTCAACATGTGTGAGCAGCAGTACCAAAGGAGGCTAAGACTTTTGCGAGATGTAGTCGCTGACATCTGCGCAATGCTACACCAAAACCTGGAGCCCAGAGGAGCAGGTGGACACTCCTTACCAGTGGCTGTCAAAGTCACCACCACCCAAACATGGACAAAGGAGCTGAATTCCAGAGGTGAGGTGAGAGTGACTGCCCTTGACATCAAGGCAGCATTTGATCGAGTGTGGCATCAAGGAGCCCTAGTAAAACTGAAGTCAATGGGAATCGGGGGAAAACGCTCCACTGGCTGGAGTCATACCTAGCACAAAGGAAGTTGGTTGTGGTGGTTGAAGGTCAATAATCACAGCCCCAGGACATCACTGCAGGTGCTCCTCAGGGCAGTGTCCTAGGCCCAACCATCTTCAGCTGCTTCACCAATGACTATCCCTCCAACATAAGGTCAGAAATGGGGATGTTCACTGATGACTGCACAGTGTTCAGCGCCATTCACAACTCCTCAGATAATGAAGCACACCATGCCCGCATGCAACAAGACCTGGACAACATTCAGGCTTGGACTGATAAGTGGCAGGTAACATTCGCGCCACAGAAGTGCCAGACAATGACTATCTCCAACAAGCGAGAGTCTAACCAACTCCCCTTGACATTCAACGGTATTACCATCACCGAATCCCCCACCATCAACATCCTGGTGGGTCACCATTGATCAGAAACTTAACTGGACCAGCCACATAAATACTGTGGCAACAAGAGTAGGTCAGAGGCTAGGTATTCTGCGGCAAGTGTCTCACCTCCTGACTCCCCAAAACCTTTCCAACATCTACAAGGCACAAGTCAGGAGTGTGATGGAATACTCTCCACTTGCCTGGATGAGTGTCATTCTAACAACACTCAAGAAGCTCGACGCCATCCAGGACAAAGCAGCCCGCTTGATTCGCACCCCATCCACCACCTTAAACATTCACTCCCTGCACTACTGGCGTACCGTGGCTGCAGTGTGTACCATCTACAAGATGCACTGCAGCAACTTGCCAAGGCTTCTTCGGCAGCATCTCCCAAACCCGCATCCTCTTCCACCTAGAAGAACAAGGACAGCAGGTGCATGGGAACACCACCACCTCCAAGTCACACATCATCCTGACTTAGAAGTATATCGCCGATCCTTCATCGTCACTGGGTCAAAATCCTGGAACTCCCTACCTGACAGCAATGTGGGAGTACCTTCACCACACGGACTGCAGCGGTTGAAGAAGATGGCTCACCACCACCTTCTCGAGGGCAATTAGGGATGGGCAATAAATGCTGGCCTTGCCAGCGACGCCCACATCCCATATACAAATTTTAAAAAACTTCTTTGCTTCAGGCTCCTTCCAGGGATCAGCAGCAGACATCAGCAGCATCTCCCAGTCGGTTGCACACACTTGCATCACGCAGGTTATGGATGCCCGCTTCGCAAAGTCGCACAATTATATTCACTTCTCCACGGATGAAGCAAGTGTAACCATGCATGCCGTTGGCTTTGCAAATATGGCAGGCCTCCCAAGGGTGCAGGGTGTCATTCATTGCACACATGTGGCCATTAGGGCACCCCATCACAAACCAGCTGTATTTGTGAACCGCAAGGGCTTCCACTCCCTTAACGTCCAGCTGGTGTGTAACCAGAGGAAGAACATTATGCATGTTTGCGCCAGGTTCCCTGGCAGTTGACATGACTCGTTCATCCTGCAGCAGTCCACTGTGCCTCAGCTGTTCAATCCGCCAACCCAACTTTCCAGATGGCTACTTGGAGACAAGGGCTATCCCCTGAAGATGTGGCTAATGACATCGATGAGGAGGCCATTAAACGAAGCTGAGGAGCGCTACAATGTGAGCAACATTTCCATCAGAAGCATCTTAGAGCAAACCATCGGCTTGCACAAAATGCAATTCAGATGCCTCGACAGATCTGGTGGAGACCTACAGTACTCACCAGCCAGGGTCTCCAGGATCACCGTGGTCTGCTGTGCTGTGCACAACATTGCACAGCAGCATGGCTTACCGCTGCCAGAGGAAAAAGTGCCTCAGCGCACAGCCTCCTCCTCCTCCTCAGAGGAAGACCTTGCGGAGGCGGATGTGGCCAGTTCTACTAGCACGCGAGCACATTGCTGGCCGTGAGGCAAAGGATGCACTAAGCCATGCCAGATTCGCGTAAGTTTACGCAGCAAACACATGTGGCTGGCACATGGAAATGAGTGTCTGGCCGACCTTCTTAACACACCATACAGCATCTGTACATTAAACTGTGGGTTCCTATCACTCTCCCCACCATCACTACAGATGAAAGGCGCCCTGACCCCTCACTGTGCAACTTCCATTTCTGAGCACACATCGACCAACTCTTAGCCATCGCCTTTCTTTATTACAATTGAAATAACCATGATAAACTTCACTTCATATTAGATCAAAGCACCCAAGTCACTATCCTTGTGACTATTTGTGTGTTAACTTTCTGTTACACGTGCTTCTACGTGGTGCTTCCCCTGCGGCTTCAGCAGATGTTGAGGCACCTTGCTCATTTCCATGCTGCACCTGCTTCGACACCTTTGGTGGGCATCCTCTGGGTTTGGGAACCTTGGAGGGCTCCACAACAGTCTGCTCCTCCTGCAGCTGTGCAGGGGCTGAGGCAGCCATCTCAGTTGGGTGAGGAATCTGGGGCTCTGACCGAGGGCTCCGCAGTGGCACAGGAGCATGAGCGCTTGGAGAGGAGCCCGCACTTCCTTGTTGTCGACCACCAACATCCCTCTCATGGGTCACCCGCACTTCACTGCTAGCAAATAGCTGGAGAGCACCTTGTTGCACATCAGTGGGGCCATGAGGACCCATCTCTGTACTGACAGTCCTCATAATGGGGACGTCCATGTACCTCAGGTTCCTCTCCTCAACAGATGCCCATCTATCCTCCATAGCAGATCATCTATTTAGAAGAGTCACCGGCCTAGAAATTCAGTTGGGCGCGCCAGCCGTTAGCGCCTTAGGAGGAGTAGATCTCGAGCGCTAGGCGCTTAGCGCCCGGGCGCAGCGCGATCTGCGCCTCGCCCCAACTTCAGTAGACATTTAGCGCCGGCGCAAAGTCTTAGCGCGCGCCCTGCTGCGCGCGCAGATCATGACGTCATTTCGTCGTGCAACGCCCTTTGTGCGCCCGGAACCGGAACTTCACTCGCGCCGCCCCATTGTGCGCCGGGCGGCCCTAACGACTGTGAAGTGGAATGGTACACAGCCGAGGCGGGCTGCGGGGAGCGCAAATTAAAGGGCACTTACCCTGCACTATAAAGGCCAGCCATTTTGCAGCATTCACTCTTGTGCAACGGTTTTTTGGAGAGAGACCAAGGAGGAGAGCTTACTGCTTTGGCCCAACACTAGGACAGGTATTTTTGGCTCAGGCCAAAGCTTAGCAATTATCTTTGCCTTCATTGAGATCTCAGTGTTTGCCAGCATATAATGGGGGCTGCATTGGGTGCCAACGCTGAGTTTCAGCCTTATGCCGGAAGGGCTTACAGACGCCGTGAGAGAGTGGCAGCCCTGGCTAGATGCAGAGGGGGCAACAGGCGTCGGCAAGTGAGGCCTTACCCACCCAGGGTATACCGCCAGCAGTCCTCCTATCTGACCATGTCTGCCGCGATGTGTGTTAGGAGGCTGCGATTCAGAAGGGAGGTGGTTGCAGACATCTGCCAGCTGCTGCACAGAGATCTGCATCCACAGCTGATGCGCAGGACGTCTCTGTCGGTGGCAGTGAAGGTGACGGTGGCTCTCAACTTCTATGCCACCGGCTCCTTCCAATCCGCTGCTGGGGACATCGCTAACATCTCGCAGTTCGCCATGCATTGCTGCATCCGCCAGGTGACCAATGCCCTTTTCAGAAGGAGACGTCAATTCATCTCCTTCCCCATGACCCTGGAGAAGCAGCAGCAGCGTGCAGTGGGATTTGCAAGAATAGCGGGCTTCCCCATGGTGCAGGGCGCCATTGACTGCACGCATGTGGCTTTGCGGGCACCTCTGGAGCATGCCGAGGATTACCGCAACCGGAAGGGCTACCATTCCCTCAACGTACAGCTGGTGTGTGACCACAGGCAGCGCATCCTAGCTGTCAATGCCCGCTTTCCAGGCAGCAGCCACGATGCCTTTATCCTGCGACAGGCAACTGTGGCTGACATGTTCCAGGCACAGCCTCACCCAAGAGGATGGCTTATCGGGGACAAAGGCTATCCTTTGTGTACCTGGCTCATGACCCCGCTCCGCGCGCCCACGACCCCTGCTGAAGAGGCATACAACGAGAGCCATCAAGCGACTAGGAACATCATAGAACAAACAATCGGCGTCCTCAAACAACGGTTCCGCTGTCTGGATCACTCCGGGGGAGCCCTCCAGTATTCGCAGGAGCGAGTCTCCCAATTCGTCATCGTTTGCTGCATGCTGCGCAACCTGGCTATCCGCAGGACTCAGGCACTGCCACCTCACGTTGGACCACCACCTCAGGAGGAGGAGCAGGAGGAGGAAGAGGATGAGGAGTACCAGCCCAGGAGGGAGGCAGAAGGTCCAAGGGCCGCCCGTCGGCGGCTTATTGACCGTCACTTCTAGTCCCCCTGTCAGGGAATGGCTTGTGCCAATGAAACAACATGATTGCAGCCGCTCCGCAAGCCGTCAGCCGGTTAAGGCAACAAACACTTCAAAGATCAAACATGGACAATGTGAATAAATAAAATGGTTTATTGTACAAACTCAGGGCCCCTCCCACATGAAAACCAAAAACAGACGAAACCCCCAAAAAACACTCACACACATGACTCACTCCCACAACCTGGGGAGCATTAACAAAAGATGTAAACAAAAATGGCCTTCATCCTCGGCCTTCACAAAACACACATTCCAGAAAACACAACATTTGGATACACCCTCTACTTAGTGGCCCGTGAGGGCGATGCCTTCTGGAAACTTTGGCGGCCCCTGCACGCCCTGCTGCTCCTCCTCAAAGTGAGGCCATTGGCTGCTGCAAGGCTGGGGGCAGGCTCCTGAGGGGCACATGTCGTGACGGCAGATGCCCTTGGGGGTCGGCCTAGACGAGGTCTGGCCGTCGAGAGGCCGGCTGGTGAATGCTGCAGCTGTGGCTGGCCAGCATCAGTCGCTGCAGCAGCTCCTGGCAGCTCCACTGGGGGAGTGGCAGTGGCGGCTGGAGGAATGGGGGCAAGCTGGCGGATGGCAGGCGCTCGCTGGTCGCCTGAGACACTGGCACTCGGCCGGGCCAGCACTGCAGCATGCGCACCAATCTGCCGAGTGACAGACCGCTGTGCTGCTGCAGCGCGCCGGGTGCCCTGGCGATGCCTGGCTGACACAGCGAGTGTGGCAGCAGTGAGTGCCCGTGTTGACCTGTTCAGTGACCGCATCAGAGCACCCAGTGACTGCACGGCACCACTGATCACCTGGCCACTCGCTACCTGAGCTGCCCCGAATTCCGCCCGACTGGTGGCCTGTGAGGCCCCGAACTCGATCACACTCCGAGACAGGGACTCGATGGCCTCAGGCAACCATGCCACTACCCCCATGAGCTCCGTGTGCCGGCGCTCCGAGTCTGCGGACAAGTCCTCGAGGCGATGCATCTCCTCGGCGTTGGCTGTCTCCGGACTGGAGGCCGGACTCTCCCTCTGGGGAGAAGGCCGCCGAGCTGGCCGACCCTTCCTGCGTTGCTGGATGCCGCTGGGCCCAGCAATTGGACTCCCCTCCAACCCTTCCCCCCTCTGGGGAGAAGGCCGCTGAGCTTCCACCCCCCTCCCGCATTTCTGCAGGCCGCTGGTCCCAGGAGCTACCCTCCCCTCCGACACTTCCCCCACACTCCCCTCCAGGGAAGACGTGTCCCCCACATTGGCATGGGTTGCCGCGGCTGAGGGTTCCCCTGATGGGCCGCCTTCCTCTTGCTCCTCCTCCTCTTCTGAGGGGCTGTCACTGGCAACTTCAGGGACCTCCTCCTCACCATCTGAAAGCAGGAAGGCACAAGAGTAGCTTTAGAGTGAGGAGAGGGCATCAGCGAGGGATGCATGAGTGGTGGCATTCAGCGCATTGGTCGGACAGTGGCAAAGGATGTAGATCTGATGCGCAAGTGGGACGAGAGAGGTCCAAAAGGTGATGTCCTTACCATTGGTGCCCAGAACAGGGTCGGCATCTCCAGATGCAACGGGGCCAATCACCCGGGCACCCATGATGCGCTCCACGCGATGTTGCAGCTCGGTGAGCGGCTGGATCTGGGGTCCGCCTCCCCCGGTCGCAGTCCGGCTCCTCTTATTATTGGCCAGCTTGGCCTGCAAGAGAAAGGACGGCCTCTAAGTACAGTGTGTAGCCCTGATCTTGTGTGCACTGCCTCCCATGATCGAATAGCCTGGCCAGTGTGTTAAGTGCACAATGTGCAATTGATGTTCATGAGTGTCCCATAGCTGCTGCATGAGGGCTGGCCATTAGGGCTTTCAGGTCCCTTTGCTCATAATGTGAGGTGCACATGCAAGGATGAGGAGGACACTGGAAAGGGTACACACCCTGACAATCCTGGCGAGGTCATTCAGCTTTTTGCGGCATTGGACACCGCTCCTGGGGACCTCGCTGTTGGATGACACCTTGGTGGCGACATGCCTCCAGGCTCTCCGGTAGACGCGGGCTGGCGGCTTCCTGCCATTGTCCGGAAACAAAATATGGCGTCTCTTCTCCACAGCACCCTCAGATCAAGCTCTGAGAAGCGCTGCGCTCGTTCACGGGCCTTCTCCATGGTTTCAGGCGCTATTTGGGTCCAGCAGCAGTGTTCAGGCCGAGCTGCAGGGCTCCACTATCCAGGGCATGGCAGCAGACCAAGTCGACCCTTCCCCCTTAAGAGCTGGCCGGCGCCAGGGTGTCTGCTGTCAATCAAGAAATGGCCGCACCTGCGCTGCGCCCGGCCTCGGCGCTCTCGCTCAGCACCTCCGGCTTAGCGCCTAAAGAGAGGCGTGCATCGCCAGTTTTAGCGCTCGAGCAAACTCTTAGGGCGAAGCTAATGAATATCGGAGAAGTGGCCTCAAATTTGTGCTGGGCGCAAACTTTAGCGGCCGCCCGACTTTACCGCCCCAAAAGTGGCTATAATGAATTTCTAGGCCACCATGTTCATTTGAGTCTGGCGATTTATGTCCTCCATGGAGGTTGCCATCTTTTCCATGGCGGCACCCACATTCGCCATTGAGTGCACCACGGCATTGCTCATGTTTGAGATGGACTCCTCCATTCTCTGCACACTCGCAGTTACAGTGGCTGCAAACCCAGTCAGAGCCTCCTGCACTTGTTCCTGAAGTTCCAGCACCGCTCTCTTTCTGGATGACCCCAGAGACACAGCGTCTACATGCAGCTGAGCAGAGCTAGGAGCGTCCAGCGCCCTCTGATAAGGACTCTCCACTGCTGTCCCTGTCTCCACCATCTGCTGATGCTCACTTGTGAGCTGTGATACACCAGGTGACAACATTAATCTATCTCACGAATAACCCACCGAGGTGTGAGTGTCTGCGCTGGTGCTGGGTACGCTAATTTCTGCTGATGCTGCTCCCTCAGAGGTTGCCGCTTCCTCTGAGGAGTCGTCCGGCTCTTCCTCCTGGACAGTGGGGAGGGGGGCTTTCGATTGTCCTGTAGGGGAGTAAAGGCATGAGTTAGACATGTGATATTAACGTAGCAGACACATCCCATTGCTCTACTGCGTCCATCTCTCTGTGCCCCACTTCCAGCTCCTCAGCCCCTCCGATGATGTCAATAGCAGCCTCCTCAGCCGTGGTTAAGTGCGCCATGGAAGGCGGGCCTCCTCCTGTCCTCCCCCTCTCCCTCTTATTGTGAGCTCTCTTTTCCTGCAATGAGGGACACAAATGGAGTTTGAGCGAGAATGTTGGAGTGAGTGTAGATGCTTAGAGGGAGACAAAGATGGAGTGAGGTGCCAATACCAAGGGACCAGGAGAGCACCGAGGCGGAGGATAAAAGGAGGAGCGAGGCGAGGCCCGACCAGATCGGACTAGGAGAGCACCGAGGCGGAGGATAAAAGGGGGAGCGAGGCGAGGCCCGACCAGATCGGACTAGGAGAGCACCGAGGCGGAGGATAAAAGGGGGAGCGAGGCAAGGCCTGACCAGATCGGACCAGGAGAGCACCGAGGCGGAGGATAAAAGGGGGAGCGAGGCGAGGCCTGACCAGATCGGACCAGGAGAGCACCAAGGCGGAGGATAAAAGGAGGAGCGAGGCGAGGCCCGACCAGATCGGACCAGGAGAGCACCGAGGCAGCAGTATAAAAGGAGGAGCGAGGCGAGGCCCGACCAGATCAGACCAGGAGAGCACCGGGGCCGAGGATAAAAGGAGGAGCGAGGCGAGGCCCGACCAGATCAGACCAGGAGAGCACCAAGGCCGAGGATAAAAGGAGGAGCGAGGCGAGGCCCGACCAGATCGGACCAGGAGAGCACCGGGGCCGAGGATAAAAGGAGGAGCGAGGCGAGGCCCGACCAGATCGGACCAGGAGAGCACCGGGGCCGAGGATAAAAGGAGGAGCGAGGTGAGGCCCGACCAGATCAGACCAGGAGAGCACCGAGGCGGAGGATAAAAGGGGGAGCGAGGCGAGGCCCGACCAGATCGGTCCAGGAGAGCACCGGGGCCGAGGATAAAAGGAGGAGCGAGGTGAGGCCCGACCAGATCAGACCAGGAGAGCACCGAGGCGGAGGATAAAAGGGGGAGCGAGGCCCGACCAGATCGGTCCAGGAGAGCACCGGGGCCGAGGATAAAAGGAGGAGCGAGGCGAGGCCCGACCAGATCGGACCAGGAGAGCACCGGGGCCGAGGATAAAAGGAGCGAGGCGAGGTCCGACCAGATCAGACCAGGGGAGCACCGAGGTGGAGGATAAAAGGAGGAGCGAGGCGAGGCCCGACCAGATCGGACCAGGAGAGCACCGAGGCGGAGGATAAAAGGAGGAGCGAGGCGAGGTCGGACCAGGAGAGCACCGAGGCGGAGGATAAAAGGAGGAGCGAGGCGAGGTGTAGGGGGTTTCTCTTGCTCGTTCTGGTCTCCTACCAGGCTTCGTGCAAAAGTTACCCTTGAGTGGTTCGACCCACTCTTCCCTACGGTTCTAGACCTTGGACTTAGGTGCAGGGAACTGTAGTGCAGAGAAAAACTCAATAGACCAGATTGAATAGCACGAAATGGATGCTTTTATTATTAAACAGTTTGCAGCATTATATAATACATGTCATAAGCACAGATTAAAGTAACTACAAGCATGCACATATCTATAAACTTAACTCGATGGAAATGGGAAACACACGGCACATCGTAAAAGGGGAAACACATTACGATTACCCTTAACCCCCTTCCCTAGACCTAGACTAAGTTTCGACTTGAGGAACTCGGGATCATGCTCACCACTTTCAGATTCGCGAAAAGGGGGTTCGCAGCCTTTTTGGCATAGCTTTCCGTCGTTACGTGGATTTGGAAACTTCTGGCGCAGCTTGTTTTTCTTACGCGATGCAGCAGCAGATACAGCCTTGATGAGCGCTCGTCACGGATGAATCCGTTACCGACGTGACTTTAAGAACTGGATGCACATGGGTGAATCCATTACCGATGTGACGTTGAGACGCTGGAGTGCCGGGCCCTGAGTGTCCTCTTATACAGTCATAATGATTGTCCTTCTGAGGGTGTCTTCTTCTTCGGCCTGGGTCGTCGATGATCTCCCGACAGAAGTACCCGGGCCACCCTCGTCGTCTTCCCGCCGTGGCTGAGCCTTGCCTGGCCGAACACCGACCACGTTCCGAAACCGAAGTGCTGCCTTAACCGAAGAATCGTAGAAGTTCCGGAGCGAAGCGTGAAGCCAAGCTACGAAGCGTACTCCCAAGCGTTGAAGAAATGAAAACCGAAGTGAAGCGCTGATGGACCTTTCAATCCACAGTTATACCTTTTTGGGACAGTCTTATCTCCCGCCAAATCATAGTCCAGTCTTTGTAATATTTTTGGCGGGCAGAAATCTCTGCAGGGGCGCTTTGTCTTTGTAACGGGAGCCGGTGATAGCTTAACTGCCTTCCTGGGCCGATAATGTCTTTTACTTTGTCACCGTAACTCGGTTCGTATATTGATCAGTCTGGAGATTGCCCTCGATGGCTGTCAAACGGTTTTCCTTTGTACAGTAAATGGGTTTAAGTGTTCGTTCAATTGTCCGCCCATTTCTTGATGGGCCTCATCCTGTTTCCCAAAACTGTCCTGTACTTAGAATCTAATTAGTATGTATGCTCAGTTCCATGAGTTTCGGTTTCCCGATACTGGCTTTCGCGGGCTTACTGTCCTCAATCCACAAGCCTGTCTGGCTTGCAGTAACAGAAATCAAATGGTCTCAGAAACTGATCACGAGGTCCGGCGGCCATTTTGTATGCCCTTTTATCAAAGGTATTTCTGTACAAGCTTCTTTTGGTCAATAAACTGTCTTATTAACCCTATTTTCTTGCGTGATTAATTACTGAAAATTTCGAATCTTACAAGGCCCGACCAGATCGGGCCAGGAGAGCACCGAGGCAGAGGATAAAAGGAGGAGCGAGGCGAGGCCCAACCAGATCGGACCAGGAGAGCACCGGGGCCGAGGATAAAAGGAGGAGCGAGGCGAGGCCCGACCAGATCGGACCAGAAGAGCACCGGGGCCGAGGATAAAAGGAGGAGCGAGGCGAGGCCCGACCAGATCAGACCAGGAGAGCACCGGGGCTGAGGATAAGAGGAGCGAGGCGAGGCCCGACCAGATCGGACCAGGAGAGCACCGGGGCCGAGGATAAAAGGAGGAGCGAGGCGAGGTCGGACCAGGAGAGCACCAAGGCGGAGGATAAAAGGAGGAGCGAGGCGAGGCCCGACCAGATCAGACCAGGAGAGCACCGAGGCCGGGTATAAAAGGAGGAGTGAGGTAAGGCCTGACCAGATCGGACCAGGAGAGCACCGAGGCGGAGGATAAAAGGAGGAGCGAGGCGAGGCCCGACCAGGAGAGCACCAAGGCGGAGGATAATAGGAGGAGCGAGGCGAGGCCCGACCAGATCGGACCAGGAGAGCACCGAGGCCGGGTATAAAAGGAGCGAGGTGAGGTCGGACCAGGAGAGCACCGAGGCGGAGGATAAAAGGAGGAGCGAGTCGAGGCCCGACCAGATCGGACCAGGAGAGCACCGGGGCCGAGTATAAAAGGAGGAGTGAGGTAAGGCTTACCAACTCAGCAGCAGGGAGGGAGGTAAAAAGTAATCAGTGTGACGTCACCAGGGAGCAGGTAAGTGATTGGTTGGTGAGTATTTCTCTATTTTTTAAACTTTAACTCTGTGGTTTATAGTTGCTAAGGTCTTTCTGGTGTAGCGGGGACTGTGGTAAACCATACAAGTGCCCTAGAGTTTATCTTTAATTGGTGGTAGTGAATTAATTTAAATTAATTAAAGGGTAAGTCATGTCAGGACAGTCCAGCCCCGTGTTATTCTCCTCCTGCTCTATGTGGGAATTCAGGGACGCTGTCTGTGTCCCTGACGACCATGTGTGCCAGGAATGCATCCAGCTGCAGCTACTAGCAGACCGCATTGCGGCGCTGGAGCTGCGGATGGATGGGCTTTGGAGCATTCACGATGCTGAGAGGGTCGTGGAAAACACGTTTACTGAGTTGGTCACACCGCAGGTAAGGGCTGCACAGGCAGAAGGGAAATGGGTGACCATCAGGCAGAGCAGTAGGGGCAGGCAGGTAGTGCAGGGGACCCCTGTGACCATCCCCCTCTCAAACAGGTATACCAATTTGGATACTGTTGAGGGGGATGACTTACCAGAGGAAGGCAGCAGCAGCCAACCTCCTGGCACCAGGGGTGCTTCTGCTGCTCAGGAAGGGAGGAAAAAGAGTGGGAGAGCAATACTGGTAGGGGATTCTATCGTAAGGGGAACAGATAGGCGTGTCTGTGGCCGTAGACGTGACTCCAGGATGGTTTGTTGCCTCCCTGGTGCCAGGGTCAAGGATGTCACTGAACGGCTGCAGGGCATTTTGAAGGGGGAGGGTGAGCAGTCAGAGGTCGTGGTTCACATTGGGACCAATGACATGGGTAGGAAGAGGGATGAGGTCCTGCAGCAAGAATTTAGGGAGCTAGGTAGCAGATTAAAGAGCAGGACCTCAAAGGTTGTAATCTCTGGATTACTCCCGGTGCCACGTGCTAGTGAGTATAGGAATAGGAGGATAGAGCAGATGAATGCGTGGCTAAAGAGTTGGTGCAGGGGGGAGGGCTTTAGTTTCCTGGATCACTGGGCCTGCTTCTGGGGAAGGTGGGACTTGTACAAGTCAGACGGGTTGCACCTGAACCAGAACGGGACAAATATCCTTGCGGGGAGGTTTGCTAGCACTGTTCGGGGGAGTTTAAACTAAAATGGCAGGGGGTTGGGAACCTGAGCAGGGAGACAGAGGAAAGGGAAACAGGGATAAAAGCAAAAGATAGGAGGGAGAAAAACAAAAGTGGCAGTCAGAGAAATCAACGGTTTAAATCAAACGTGGCCACAGTAAATAATAATTCTAATAGGTCTAAGAGCATTAAAAAAACAAGCCTGAAGGCTTTGTGTCTTAATGCGAGGAGCATTTGCAATAAGGTGGATGAATTGGCTGTGCAAATAGAGGTAAACGAATATGATTTGGTTGGGATTACGGAAATGTGGCTCAAGGATGGCCAAGACTGGGAACTCAACATCCAGGGGTATTCGATATTCAGGAAAGATAGGCAAAAAGGAAAGGGAGGTGGGGTAGCATTACTGGTTAAAGAAGGGATTAATACAATTGTAATGAAGGATATTAGCTCTGATGATGTGGAATCTGTATGGGTAGAATTGAGAAATACTAAGGGGAAAAAAACATTAGTGGGAGTGGTATATAGACCTCCAAACAGTAAGGCGGAGGTTGGGGATGGCATTAAAAGAGAAATTAAAGAAGCGTGCAATAAGAGCACAGCAGTCATCATGGGTGACTTTAATCTACATATAGATTGGGCCAACCAAATTAGTAACAATACTGTGGAGAAGGAATTCCTAGAGTGTTTACGGGATGATTTCCTGGACCAATATGTCGAGGAACCAACCAGAGATCAGGCCATCTTAGACTGGGTATTATGTAACGAGAAAGGATTAATTAGCAATCTTGTTGTAAGAGGCCCCTTGGGTCGAAGCGATCATAACATGATCGAATTCTTCATTAAGATGGAGAATGAAGTAGTTGACTCAGAGACTAGGGTCCTCAATTTAAATAAAGGAAACTATGATGGTCTGAGGAGCGAGTTGGGTAGGATTGAGTGGGGAATGGCACTCAAAGGATTGACGGTGGATAGGCAATGGCAAACATTCAAAGACCGAATGGATGAGCTACAGAATTTGTTCATCCCAGTTTGGCATAAAAGTAAAACAAAAAAGGTGACTCAACCGTGGCTAACAAGGAAAATTAGGGATAGCATAAGATCCAAGGAGAGGACATATAAATTGGCCAGAAAAAGCAATAATCCTGAGGATTGGGAGCAGTTTAGGATTCAAAAAAGGAGGACAAAGGGATTAATTAAGAAAGGGAAAATAGAATATGAGAGTAAGCTATCAGGGAACATAAAAACTGACTGTAAAAGCTTTTATCGATATGTGAAGAGAAAAAGATTGGTGAAGTCAAGTGTAGGTCCCTGGCAGTCAGAATCAGGGGAATTTATAATGGGAAACAAAGAAATGGTCGACCAACTAAATACATACTTTGGTTCTGTCTTCACAAAGGAGGACACAAATAACCTCCCAGAGATGCCGGGGAACATAGGGTCTGATGAAAGGGTGGAACTGAAAGAAATTAGTATTTGTAGGGAAATGGTGTTAGGAAAATTGATGGGACTGAAGGCCGATAAATCCCCAGGGCCTGATAATCTACATCCCAGGGTACTTAAGGAAGTGGCCCTAGAAATAGTAGATGCATTGCTGGTCCTCTTCCAGAACTCGATAGACTCTGGAACGGTACCCATGGATTGGCGGGTAGCTAATGTTACCCCACTATTCAAAAAAGGTGGTAGAGAAAAGGCGGGGAATTATAGACTGGTAAGCTTGACATCGGTAGTGGGGAAAATGCTACAGTCCATTATAAAAGATGTAATAGCAGAGCACTTGGAAAGCAGTGACTGGATCGGACAAAGTCAACATGGATTTACAAAAGGTTATTCATGCTTGACTAATCTACTGGAATTTTTTGAGGATGTAACTGGTAAAATAGATAAGGGAGAACCAGTGGATGTGGTGTATTTGGACTTTCAGAAGGCTTTCGATAAGGTCCCACATAAGAGATTAGCGTGCAAAATTAAGGCACATGGGATTGGGGGCAAGGTATTGACTTAGATAGAGAACTGGTTGGCGGACAGAAAGCAAAGAGTTGGAATAAATGGGTCGTTTTCCGAGTGGCAGGCAGTGACTAGTGGGGTACCGCAAGGATCGGTCCTAGGATCCCAGCTGTTCACAATATATATTAATGATCTGGACGAGGGAATTGGATGTAATATCTCCAAATTTGCAGACGACACAAAGCTGGGTGGGAGGGTAAGCTGTGAGAAGGATGTCATGAAACTCCAATACGATTTGGACAGGTTGGGTGATTGGGCAGAAACATGGCAAATGCACTATAATGTGGATAAATGTGAGGTTATCCACTTTGGTAGCAAAAACAGGAAGGCAGATTATTATTTGAATGGCAATAGATTGGGAGAAGGGGAAGTGCAAAGAGACCTGGGTGTTCTTGTGCACCAGTCGCTGAAGGTAAGCATGCCGGTGCTGCAGGCGGTTAAGAAGGCAAATGGTATGTTGGCCTTCGTAGCAAGAGGGTTCGAGTACAGGAACAAGGATGTCTTGCTACAGTTGTACAGGGCCTTGGTGAGACCACACCTTGAGTATTGTGTGCAGTTTTCGTCGCCTTACCTGAGGAAGGACGTTCTTGCCATGGAAGGAGTGCAGCGAAGATTCACCAGGCTGATACCTGGGATGGCAGGAATGACTTATGAGGAGAGATTGTGTCGATTGGGCTTATACTCACTGGAGTTTAGAAGATTGAGAGGGGATCTCATCGAAACCTGTAAAATTCTGTCAGGCCTGGACAGACTAGATGCAGGAAGGATGTTTCTGATGGCCGGGGAGTCTAGAACCAGGGGTCATAGTCTAAGGATAAGGGGTAAGCCATTTAGGACTGAAATGAGGAGGAATTTCTTCACCCAGAGAGTGGTGAACCTGTAGAATTCTGTGCCACAGAGGGCGGTGGAGGCCAGTTCATTAAATATATTCAAGAAAGAGTTGGATATATTTCTTAAGGCTAAAGGGATCAAGGGATATGGGGAGAAGGCAGGGACAGGGTACTGAATTTGGATGATCAGCCATGATCTCATTGAATGGCGGAGCAGGCTCGAAGGGCCGAATGGCCTACTCCTGCTCCTATTTTCAATGTTTCTATGTTTCTATGTGTTGTTAGTTGTTGCCATTGCATAACAGTGAGAGCAAGTGTGAGGGGTGCATTGTAGAATGGTGGAGTGATTCTGTATGTAGAGAGAGAGGGATGGTTAAGGGTGCAAGGGATGTAAGGGTAAGTTGGGATGTGCAGGAGTAGGTTGACAATGCAGAGTGCTGGTGATGAGAAGGGATGGGGAGCAGATTGAAGGCAAGTGTGATGTTATACTCACTTTTGCTGAGCGTAGCAGGTCATTGAACCTTTTCCGGCACTGAACCCAGGTGCGTGAGCACAAAGACCTGGCGCTCACCTCCTCAGCAATTTGCAGCCAGGCTGCCTTGGTGTCCTATGTCCATTTGAGGGGAACAGAACCTCCTTGCACCCTCTCACTCCCTTGACAAGAGCATGGAGGGAGTCATTATCGAATCTTGGCGAAGCCTTGGCTCTTGAAGCAGTCATCTCGCTATCAGTAACACTGAGAAGCAGCAGAATGTGAATGAAACAGCACAAGGCTGCTTAAATGGAGCTGAATGGAAGATGTCAGCAGAGGTGAGCAGCAGACCCGCACCCACTGATTGGGCCGGGTAGCGCGCACTGCCGGCTTAATAAGCCCAGTTAAGGCAAAATAGTTATTTCAGAGCGGCTGAAACTGGCAGCGGGACCGGAACCCGCTGACCAGCCAACCCGACTCCAACCCGCCACCTGTGGTAAAATCACGGAGTGCCATTGGAACCCTCAAAAGAATTCCCATCCTGCCCACTTTCGCTGCTAGAACTGAAATAACCGCCGGAAGAAATACGAAAATAAAAATAGTTGCAAATCAGACTGAAATACCATTACCATTAATGTATCAAATAAAATGCAGATAAAGCAATAAAACTAACTTATCAACCAAAAGATAAAAAGTGATTTGCACCTTTATGAAACCTACTTCTACATGACAGACCAGCCACAAACATAGCACCTGTTTCAAATGATTAAGCAGCACAGCTGGTGAGAAAGTTACAAGATAAATAAAATTGGGATGAGGGTGGCACTAATTATCAGCACATCTTTAAAATGACAGGGTTTTTCTTCACTGCAACACTGGATAATTTTCACTATTCCAAGATAGTGTAAAGTAAAGGTAATCATAGAATCATAGAGATTTACAGCACGCAAGGAGGTCATTTCAGCCCATCGTGTCTGCGCCGGCCGACAAAGAGCTATCCAGCCTAATCCCACTTCCCAGCTCTTGGTCCATAGCCTTGTAGGTTACGGCATTTCAAGTGCACATCCAAGCACTTTTTAAATGTGATGAGAGTTTCTGCCTCTACCTCCCTTTCAGGCAGTGAGTTCCAGACCCCAACCACCCTCTAGGTGAAGAAATTTCCGCTCAAATCCCCTCTGAACCTACTACCAATTACTTTAATTCTATGCCCCCTGGTTGTTGACCCCTCTGCTAAGGGAAATAGGCCCTTCCTATCCACTCTATCTAGGCCCCTCATAATGTTATACACCTCAATAAGGTCTCCCCTCATCCTCCTCTGATCCAAAGAAAACAAACCCAGCCTATCCAATTTTTCCTCGCAGCTAAAATTCTCCAGTCCAAGCAACATCCTTGCAAATCTCCTCTGTACCCTCTCGAGTGCAATCACATCTTTCCTGTGGTGCATGTGGTCTAAGTAGAAAGTGTTAGGTCTGCTGCCTAGATCAGTATGTTACAGGCCAACAAGGAAAGAAGCAATGCTTGATTAATGTTTGGGAAATGAAGTTACCACCTGGCCAGTAATCTGGCAGAGATTAATATGGCAGTCACCCGTCCTTTATAGAACCCACACGATTTTTATTCCATTGATTTCACCCAGTCATTGAAGATGAAAATCTAACCAATGATATAAAACTAAATGTAATGGCGTGGATAGACAAAAAACAAATAATTAGGGTAAATATGTGTTGCTTAAATTGGTTACGGGCTAGAAGTGGCATACCCTAGAGTTCAGTGCTGAGTCCACTTTAGTTCACAGTACATATAGATGATTTGGGCTTAGCTTTAAGGAGCACAATCTCAGAATATGCTGATGCTACAAGGGTGGGCTGTCAACTAGCAAGGATTACTGTAAAAAAAAACCTCAGGAAGCTATAGACAAGCTAGTGGAAAAGGCAGAGAGATGACAGATGCAATTTACAGTGTCTAAGTGTGAGGTAATACATGTTGGGAGGAAAATGGAAGGTCACTGAATGCGATAGTTGAAGTAATAGAGAGCGGTATATCGAAGTTTGCAGATGACACTGTTAGGAGGCACAGTAAGTTGTTTAGATGGGAGACGGAAATTACAGAAAGACATAGACAGACTCAGTGAGTAAGCAAAACTATGGCTGATAGAGTCTGAAGTGGGGAAGTGTGATGTCATTCACTTTGGCTCTGAGAAAGACAGATCGGAATATTTTCTTCATTCTCTCTCCCAAAGGCTGTGGATTCTGGGTCGAAATAAAGTTTCAATACTGAGATTGTTGTTAGATTTAATGAGGGTTTTTTAAATGATGAAGGGTTTTGTTAGAGTAGATAGGGAAAGACGATTTCCTCTGGTTGGGGCTCATCAATAATTGTCACTAAGAAAGTGAGGAGGGAGATTAGGAGAAATTTCTTTACTCAGAGGTTGCTGGAACATGGAATGCTTTTCCACAGCGAGTGGTTGAGTCAGAGACCATTGCATCTTTTTAAGTAAACTTCAATATGTATTTGAAACAGGGGAAGATACTAGACTATGGGGAGCGAGCAGGGCAGTGGGATTAGCAAAGAGTTGGCACAAACACGATGGGCTAAGTGGCCTTCTGTGTTGCAAACTCCTATGCTTCTATGTATGTACTTATCAGCAGAAGTCATTGGCTAACGATCAGGAACAAGAACCCAGGCTGAGTTTGCTTCTCCTCTGCTCAGGGACACTGAAGACAATTGTAGAATGTTTACTGCTGCCCAGATGAAATCAGCTAACTCCTGGCGAACCATGGATTGTACCTGGGATGTTGGCCTTCGTAGCGAGAGGGTTTGAGTACAGGAACAAGGATGTCTTGCTGCAGTTGTACAGGGCCTTGGTGAGACCACATCTTGAGTATTGTGTGCAGTTTTGGTCACCTTATCTGAGGAAGGATGTTCTTGCCATGGAGGGAGTGCAGCGAAGATTCACCAGGCTGATACCTGGGATGGCAGGACTGACGTATGAGGGGAGATTGGGTCGATTGGGCTTATACTCGCTGGAGTTTAGAAGAATGAGAGGGGATCTCATTGAAACTTATAAAATTCTAACAGGACTAGACAGACTAAATGCAGGAAGGATGTTCCCGATGGTCGGGGAGTCCAGAACCAGGGGTCACAGTCTAAGGATAAGGGGTAAGCCATTTAGGACAGAGATGAGGAGGAATTTCTTCACCCAGAGAGTGGTGAACCTGTGGAATTCTCTACCACAGAAGGCAGTAGAAGCCAATTCATTAAATATATTCAAGAAGGAGTTGGATATTTTTCTTAAGGCTAAAGGGATCAAGAGATATGGAGAGAAGGCAGGAATGGGGTACTGAATTTGGATGATCAGCCATGATCTCATTGAATGGCGGAGCAGGCTCGAGGAGCCGAATGGCCTACTCCTGCTCCTATCTTCTATGTTTCTATGTTTCCTCGTCCGTATTGCTGAGCAATGTACCAGGCAGCTCCAACTTACTTTGCTGTAATACATTCTGATTAGGAGAATGGAGATGCTAGCCAATTAATGTGAGTAGTGTTATGCTTCCACTCCAACAGATCCTTCAATTAGCCCTTGCTGTACAACAATTAACTTGCCTTGAGCTATGATGTGTTCTCATGATTAAAAGGCCATCATGACCTGACAGCAAATTTAGTGGGAGCTATCGCTGATGTAATTGCATGTGAAGCCTCTGGAGTTGGAATCCAAGGTATTTCTTATTGTGATTACAGTTTAAGAAGCTGAAAATCATCAAGATACGATGGCCACAACTGGGTTACGTAATGAACTGTGGAAGAATTGCCTTCTAGAGAAATGTATTTTAACCCCTTGTGGACTGACTCCCTCTTTAATGTTTCAAGTATCTTACTGTTAGTTTCTTTATGTGTCTTACCGCTTCTGTGCATTAGCTTTCTTGTGAACAAATCTGAGCGTTAGTTTTAGCATGTACAATTGGTCAGTGGTGTCAGCCTTGGCTCAGTGGCAGCACTCTTGCCTCTGACTCAGAAGACCCCAGTCGTGAATGGTGGTGGACCATTAAACAACTAACGGGAGGAGGAGGCTCCATGATTATCCCCATCCTCAATGATATTGGAGCTCAGCACGCAAGTGCAAAAGACAAGGCTGAAGCGTTTGCAACCATCTTCAGCCAGAAGTGCCGAGTGGATGATCCATATCGGCCTCCTCCTGAGGTCCCCACCATCACAGAAGCCAGTCTTCAGCCAATTCGATTCACTCCACGTGATATCAAGAAAAGGCTAAGCGCACTGGATACAGCAAAGGCTATGGGCCCTAACAACATCCCAGCTATCGTGCTGAAGACTTGTGCTCCAGAACTAGCCGTGCCTCTAGCCAAGCCGTTCCAGTACAGTTACAACAATTGGCATCTATCCGACAATGTGGAAAACTGTCCAGGTATGTCCAGTCCACAAAAAGCAGGTCAAATCCAATCCGGCCAATTACCGCACCATCAGTCTACTCTCAATCATCAGCAAAGTGATGGAAAGTGTCATCGACAGTGCTATCAAGCGGCATTTACTCACGAATAACCTGCACACAGATGCCCAAATTGGGTTCCGCCAAGACCACTTGGATCCCAACCTCATTACAGCCTTGGTCCAAACATGGACAAAGGAGCTGAATTCCAGAGGAGAAGTGAGAGTGACTGCCCTTGACATCAAGGCAGCATTTGACAGAGTGTGGCATGAAGGAGCCCTAGTAAAACATTCAATGGCATTACCATCACCGAATCCCCCACCATCAATATCCTGGGGGTCACCATTGACCAGAAACTTAACTGGACCAGCCACATAAATACTGTGGCAACAAGAGTAGGTCAGAGGCTAGGTATTCTGCAGCGAGTGTCTCACCTCCTGACTCCCCAAAGCCTTTCTACCATCTACAAGGCACAAGTAAGGAGTGTGATGGAATATTCTCCACTTGCCTGGATGAGTGCAGCTCCAACAACACTCAAGAAGCTCGACACCATCCAGGACAAAGCAGCCCGCTTGATTGGCACCCCATCTACCACCTTAAACATTTACTCCCTCCACCACCGGTGTACCGTGGCTGCAGTGTGTACCATCTACAAGATGCACTGCAGCAACTCGCCAAAGCTTCTTAGGCAGCACCTCCCAAACCCGCGACCTCTACCACCTAGAAGGACAAGGGCAGCAGGCACGAGGGAACACCACCAACTCCAAGTTCCCCTCTAAGTCACACACCATCCTGACTTAGAAGTATATCGTCAATCCTTCATTGTCGCTGGGTCAAAATCCTGGAACTCCCTCCCTTACAGCACTGTGGGAGTACCTTCACCTCTCGGACTGTAGCGGTTCAAGAAGGCGGCTCACCACCATCTTCTCAAGGGCAATTAGAGATGGGCAATAAATGCTGGCCTTGCCAGCGACGCCCACATCCCAAAAACAAATTTTTAAAAAAGGTCATGGGATCAAGCCCCACTCCAGAGACTTGAGCACATAATCTGGGCTGACTCTTTAGTGCAGTGCTGAGGGAGTGTTGCACTGTCAGAGGTATCATTTGGATGAGATGTTAAACTAAGATTCTGTCTGCCCTCTCAGGTGGATGTAAAAGATCCCATGGCACTACTTGTAGAGCAGAGGAGCTTTCCTGGTGTCCTGGTCAGTTTTTATCCCTCAACCGACATCACTAAAAAGATCATCTCGTCATTTATCTCACGGTTGATTATGGGGCCTTGCTGTGTGCAAATTGGCTGTTGCACTTTGCCACAATTACAACAGTGGCTAAACTTCAATGGTTATGATGCGCTTGGGGATATCCTGAGATCGTGAAAGGTGCTATAGAAATGCAAGTTCTTTCTTCCTCTTTCTGATATAGTGGTATTTAATATGGAAGAACATTGTGGCTAGCCCACATAATCTCTGGTGCAATATACCATACTTAAATGGTAATTGTTAATTATAAGGCATGCATAACAGCCCGGGTTTTGGTACATGGGGGATTTGACTTCAGCACAAATTAAGTGTTGGGAGAAACCCCAAGCCATAACATTGAAATTCCAATGATCATTTCAATGAATTTCTACAGTTACCATGTGCAGGATGATTTCATGAGTACTGCAATTTTGCATGAAAAATTCCTAGATACAGTGAAAATGCCAATTTCTGAGCAGATCTGTGTGATAAATAACTTGGTGCATCAAAGCATTTACCCTCGGCATAATCATATGCAGAGCAAAGTTTTATCTGCTTTGTCTGAACAATATATTTCTGCTTCAACTTTGCAAAAGCAACCCTATTGCACTATTTGTACTTGTGCCAATGTGCAAGATAGTCTATCTGTGCCAATTTGGGAGCGTTTTGTACTGTAGCCCCTACTCAATAGTAACTTGATTGAGTCTGCCCAAAATCCTTTCATGTTGAACTGTTAAAACTCATGATTCCCATATCAAGGGATTATGGGTCAATCACATATTCCAGAGTAAAAGCAAGTTGGGCAGTTGGCTTCTTGACGATATGGATTACTTACTCAAAATGCAGCTGATGGTACAGCTGGCTAACTCCACACTCCCTTGCACTATTCGGCTTGCTTCCTGCACAAGGCCAAAGCTGACAGACAACTATGAATAATTATTCAAATCAGCTGACCACAGAAATTTGGGAGCAGTCAATTCACTGAGCGGCAGACTCGCTTTCCTCCAGCAATTGCAGGCCAAAATGCCGAAATTGCATTGGTCGTAGAAAATCTCCTTTGATAATTATACAAACTTGCAATGGATACCTGTCCTCGTCTATAGTTTCCCAGCAGAGAACCTCGTGATGTCATCTTCAAAGGTCATGAGAGTTTTGGTCTGTTAAATCTCCTGTGTCTGCACTTCTGTTGAAGGAAGCCTTTCTTGTATTAAAGTAACAAAGACCATATGGGCCTGGATTTGCGATCGGAGGCTTCCCGCGGGCGGATGCCTCCGATCAACATATTTTCTACACATTTACCTGGCGGTCCGGGAGATACAGAGGCTCGCGATCCAGGGCCTCTCCTGGTAGAAATGCATAGAGGCCCACGTATCCCAGGGGCGCATGCATTTCCCAGATCACGTTGGCCAGCCCAACCAATGAAAGTAGGGAATCCCCATTCATACTTATGGGGATTCCGTATGTACGGAACTGTCATAAGTATGAATGGGGATGACTTAAATAATACACGAACACATGAAATACATTTTTTAAAAGCATTACATATATAAAATTAATTAAAATGGCATTTAATTAAATATTTTAAGCAAAAATTAAATGTTTTGAATTTTTTTATTATGTTTTAACAGGGCTAAAATAAACTTACCTTATTGGACAGGGTTTTTAATGTATAAGTGAGTGATAACATTTTATTTTTCTATTTTTTAAAACTTTTATGCTGGTAAAAGCAAGCCTTAGGCCATAAGAATTCCACGGCCTTTCAGCGGGTGGAAGTTGGGCAAATAGCGCAGTGGGCCTTTTCCCAGGGGTGCGGAGGATCTGTGAAGAAGATTCGTGACAGATCGCAAGTGCCGGGTGACATGAATCAGTCATTCATGAAAGAAAGACTTATGAAATAATACTGAGTGGCCTGCGGGTGGCGCTGTCCAGGGACAGTATAAATACTCGGGCACGGGCCCAGCTTGCGCAGGACATTCTTAACAGGAACTAGTGAAGGACACAACTAGACCTCCATGTTGTAAAACAGTTGATTAAAGCTTTGTTTAAGGCTTAGACCAAGTGCCTAGTAGTTTTCTTACGTCACCGAGTTTCAGCGCATGCGCTTCGCATGCCTAAACCCGGCATTTGCGCGGCCCCAGGGGCGCGTGCGCACCTTGTATGCACCCGTGGGGGTCGCAAAATATGACTCCATGTGCTGTGTATTTTAGACAGCAGTACAGTTTTATAACCTTACTAGCTGGAGTGCCCGGCGGTGCCGAGGCTTTTTCGAGGGCATGTTGTTGTTGGAAGAGAGAGAGCGACTGGGGGGAAGAGAGAGAGTGACTGGGGGGAAGAGAGAGAGCGACTGGGGGGAAGAGAGAGAGCGACTGGGGGGGGAAGAGAGAGAGCGACTGGGGGGGAAGAGAGAGAGCGACTGGGGGGGGAAGAGAGAGAGCGACTGGGGGGGAAGAGAGAGAGAGACGGGGGGAAGAGAGAGAGAGACAGGGGGGAAGAGAGAGAGAGACAGGGGGAAGCTGGCCCGATGGACCCCTGCGAAGGAAGGAAGAAGGTAAGCTCTCCCTCCCTGTCCCACCCCCTCACTCTTTCCCTCCCTCACCCTCTCTCTCCTTCCCCCGTCTCTCCCTGCTTTACTCTCTCTCCCTCCCCCTCTCCCCCTGTCCTCTCCCTCCCTCCCCCTCTCCCTCCCTCACCCTCTCTCTCTCCCTCCCAATGTCTCTCCCTGCTTTACTCTCTCTCCCTCCCTCCCCCCCTTGTCCTCTCCCTCCCTCAGCCTCTCCTCACCCTCCCCCCTCCCCCCACCCTCTCTCTCTCCCCTCTCCCTCCTTGCCCCTCTCCTCTCTCCCTCCCTGCCCCTCTCCTCACTCTCCCTCTCCCTCCCCCTCTCCCTCTCCCTGTCCTCTCCCTCTCCTCCCTCCCTATTTCTCTGTCTCTCTGACGTCTGTCTGTTGACTGTTCCCCTCTGCTACTCCAGGCCCCGCCGTCCACCCACTCTCCGGGGCAAGGTAAGAGCCGGGCTCTGGCCCCACACCCACACTGCCAGGGATCAGCACCCGGGGATCCCGCCCGCCGGCCAACATGAACAACAAACACCCTCCTCACCTGTCACGGAGTTGAAGTCTCCGAATGCGGCCACGGTGCCCCGGGCCTCTTCCCCCGCGCATTCAGGAGGCGCGGGGAAGAGAGAGAGAGAGAGAGAGACTGGCGGGGGAGAGTGAGACGCCGCCGCGCACCTGCTCCGCGGAGCTCCGTGCCGCCACCCGCCGCACCAGCCTTTACTAAGATGGCGGCGGTAGCGCCGCTCGGCTGAGGCCCGCCCCTCCAGCCTTCACAAAGATGGCAGCGATCGGGGGCCGCTTGTTGACTGGGGCCGGGAGGTGCCTAGCTCGGACGTGGGTGCGGAGGAGAGGCCCAGGCTTCGAGGCCTACAAAAACGGTGAAAGGTAGGAAAATGATCGAGGTTAGAGAAAAGATGTACAAATTAATTAACTTTTTTAAAAACAATTTGGCCTAGAAATTCAGTTGCGTGCGCCAGCCGTTAGCGCCTTAGGAGGAGTAGATCTCGAGCGCTAGGCACTTAGCGGCCGGGCGCAGGGCGATCTGCGCCTACGCCCAACTTCAGTAGACATTTAGCGCCGGTGCAAAGTGTTTGCGCGCGCTCAGCTGCGCGCGCAGCTTATGACGTCATTTCGTTGTGCAATGCCCTTTGTGCGCCCCAAACCGGAACTTCAGTCGCGCCCGCCCAATGTGGGCGTGGCGGTGCTAAGAACTGTGAAGTGGAACGCAGCAGAGGCCCTGCGGGCCTCGGGGAGCGCTAATTAAAGGGCACTTACACTGAACTATAAAGGCCAGCCATTTTGCTGCAATGACTTTTGTGCAACGGATTTCTGGACAGAGACCAAGGAAGAGCCCTTACTGATTTGGCCCAACATAGGAGAGGTATTTTTGGCTTCTGGCCAGAGCTTGGAAATTTGCCTCATTGTGATTTCATTGTTTGCAAGTATATTATGGGGGCTGCATGGGGTTCCAACCCTCAGTTCCAGCATTATGTGCGAAGGGCTCGCAGACGCTGTGTGAGAGGGGCAGCCATGCCTAGACGCAGAGGGGGCATCAGGCGTCGGCAACGTAGGCCTTACCCACTCAGGGAATACCGCCAGCAGGTGTCCTATCTCACCATGACTGCCGCGCAGTGTGTTAAGAGGCTGCGATTCAGAAGGGAGGTGGTTGCAGAGATCTGCCAGCTGCTTCAAAGAGACCTGCGTCCACAGCTGATGTGCAGGACGTCTCTGTTGGTGGAAGTGAAGGTCACGGTGGCTCTGAACTTTTATGCAAGCGGCTCCTTCCAAGCCGCTGCTGGGGACATAGCTAACATATCCCAGTTCGCCATGCATCGCTGCATCCGGCAGGTGACCGATGCCCTTTTCACAAGGAGGCACCAATTCATCTCCTTCCCCATGACCCTGGAGAGGCAGGAGCAGCGTGCCGTCGGATTTGCGAGGATCGCGGACTTCCCCATGGTGCAGGGCGCCATTGACTGCACGCATGTGGCTTTGCGGGCACCTATCGACAATGCCGAGGATTACCGCAACCAGAAGGGCTACCATTCCCTCAATGTACAGCTGGTGTGTGACAACAGGCAGCGCATCCTAGCTGTCAATGCCCGCTTTCCAGGCAGCAGCCACGATGCATTTATCCTGCGCCAGACTACTGTGGCTGACATGTTCCAGGCACAGCCTCCCCCAAGAGGATGGCTTATCGGGGACAAAGGCTATCCTTTGTGTACATGGCTCATGACCCCGCTCCGCGCGCCCAGGACCCCTGCTGAGGAGGCATACAACAAAAGCCATCAAGCCACAAGGAACATCATAGAGCAAACGATTGGCGTCCTCAAGCAACGGTTCCGCTGCCTGGATCGCTCCGGCGGATCTCTGCAGTATTCGCCGGATAGAGTCTCCCAGTTTGTCGTCGTTTGCTGCATGCTGCACAACCTGGCTATCCGCAGGACTCAGGCACTGCCACCTCACGTTGGACCACCACCTCAGGAGGAGGAGCAGGAGGACCATGAGGAGGAGGAGGAGGAGTACCAGCCCAGGAGGGAGCCACAAGGTCCAAGGGCCGTCCGTCGGCGGCTTATTGAACAACACTTCCAGGCCCCCTGTCAGGGAATGGCTTGTGGCAATGAAGGGACATGAATGCAGCCGCTCCGCAAGCCCTCAGCCGGTTAACGCAACAACCACTTCAAACATCAAACATGGACAAGCTGAATAAAGAAAAAGCTTTATTGAACAAACTCAGGGCCCTTCCCACATGAAACCCAAAAACAGACAACACGCCCAAAAAACAGTCAAACACATGACTCACTCCCACAACCTGGGGAGGAATAACAAAACTTTTCCATCCAAATGGCCTTCATCTTCGGCCTTACCAAAACAACCCCCCCCATAGACAACACAACCACCCCCATATAAAAAAACATTTGGCAACACATTCTACTTTGTGTGCCGAGAGGGCGAGTCCTTGTCCAGCCTTTTCCGGCCCCTGGCCGACCTGCTGCTCCACCTCAACCTGGGCCCTGTGGGTGCTGCAAGGCTGGGGGAAGGCTCCTGAGGGGCACATTGCGTGACGGCAGATGCCCTTGGGGGTCGGCCTAGACGAGCTCTGGCCCTCGAGGGGCCGGCTGCTGACTGCTGCAGCTGTGGCTGGGCAGCATCAGTCTCTCCAGCAGCTCGTGGCAGCTTCACTAGGGGAGTGGCAGTGGCGGCTGCAGCAATGGGGGCAAGCTGGCTGATGCCAGGCGCTCGCTGCTCGCCTGAGACACTGGCACTCGGCCGGGCTGGCACTGCAGCAAGCGCAGCAATCTGCTGAAGGCCAGACCGCTGTGCTGCTGCAGCGCGGCGGGTGCCCTGGCGATGCCTGCCTGACACAGCGAGTGTGGCAGCAGTGAGTGCCCGTACTGCCCTGGTCTGTGCCCGCATCAGACCAGCCAGTGACTGCACGGCACCACTGATCAACTGGCCACTCGCTGCCTGTGCTGCCCTGAAGTCGTCCCGACTCGCGTCCTGTGCCGCCCTGAATTCGGCCCGACTCGCGTCCTGTGCTGCCCTCAATTCGGCCCGACTCGCGTCCTGTGCTGCCCCGAATTGTTCGAGACCCCTGGCCTGTGCTGCCCCGAGTTGTTCGAAACCCCTGGCCTGTGAGGCCCCGAAATCGGACACACTATGAGCCAGGGACTCGATGGCCTCAGGCAACCGTGCCACAACCCCCATGAACTCGGTGTGCCGGCGATCCGAGTCCGCGGACATTTGATCGAGGAGGCGCACCTCCTGGGCGAGGACCGTCTCCGGACTGGAGGCCGGACTCTCCCTCTGGGGAGAAGGCCGCCGAGCTGGCCGACCCTTCCCGCGTGGCTGGACGCCACTGGGCCCAGCAACTACACTCCCCTGCAACACTTCCCCCCTCTGGGGAGAAGGCCGCCGAGCTGCCCGACCCTTCCCGCGTGGCTGGACGCCACTGGGCACAGGAGCTACACTCCCCTGCAACACTTCCCCCCTCTGGGGAGAAGGCCGCCGAGCTGCCCGACCCTTCCCGCGTGGCTCGACGCCACTGGGCACAGGAGCTACACCCCCCTGCAACACTTCCCCCTGGCTCTCCTCCAGGGAAGACGTGTCCCCTCCATTGCCATCCCCTGGCGCGGATGAGGGTTCCCCCGATGGGCCGCCTTCCTCTTGCTCCTCCTCGTCCTCCTCTTCCGAGGGACTGTCACTGGCAGCTTCAGGGAACTCCTCCTCACCAGCTGAAAGCAGGAAGGCACAAGAGTAGCTTTAGAGTGAGGACAGGGCATCAGCGAGGGAGGCATGAATGGTGGCATTCAGCGCATTGGTCGGACAGTGGCAAAGGATGTAGATCTGAAGCGCAAGGGGAACGAGAGAGGTCCAAAAGGTCATGTCCTTACCATTGGGGCCCAGCACAGGGTCGGCATCTCCACATGCTACGGGGCCAATCAGCCGGCCACCCATGAGTCGACCCACGCACTCCTCCAGGTCACTGAGCTGCTGGAACTGGGGACAACCTCCCCCGGTGACAGTCCGGCTCCTCAGATTCTGGGCCAGCTTGGCCTGCAAGAGAAAGGACGGCCTCTAAGTACAGTGTGGTGCCCTGTTGTTGTGTGCACTGCCTCCCATGGTCGAATAGCTTGGCCAGTGTGGTGCCCTGTTGTTGTATGCACTGCCTCCCATGGTCGAATAGCTTGGCCAGTGTGATGCCCTGTTGTTGTATGCACTGCCTCCCATGGTCGAATAGCTTGGCCAGTGTGGTGCCCTGTTGCTGTATGCACTGCCTCCCATGGTCGAATAGCTTGGCCAGTGTGGTGCCCTGTTGCTGTATGCACTGCCTCCCATGGTCGAATAGCTTGGCCAGTGTGTAAAGTGCAGAAAGTGCAATTGATGTTCATGCCAGTGCCATAGCTGCTGGATGAGGGCTGGCCATTAGGGCTTTGAGGTCCCTTTGCCCATAATGTGAGGTGCACATGCAAGGATGAGGAGGACACTGGAAAGGGTACTCACCCTGACAATCCGAGTGAGGTCGTTAAACTTTTTCCGGCATTGGACACCAGTCCTGGGGACATCGCAGGTGGCTGTGACCCTCTGGGCGATATCCCTCCAGGCTCTCCTGTACACCCTGGTGGCAGGCTTCTTGCCACTGTCCAGGAACAAGATATGGCGTCTCCTCTCCAAAGCCCTAACCAGCACCTTTAAATCATGGGCAGAGAAGCGCTGCGCTCGCTCACGGGCCCTCTGCATCCTTCCTGGCGCTATTTCTCTCCAGCAGCAGTGTTTAGGCCTAGCTGGAGGGCTGCAGTATCCAGGGCGTGGCAGCAGACCAAGTCGACCCTTCCCCCTTTAAGAGCTGGCCGGCGCCAGGGTGTCTGCTGTCAATCAAGAAATGACCGCACCTGCGCTGCGCCCGGCCTCGGCGGTATCAGTCTGCACCGCCGGCTTAGCGCCTAAAGATAGCCGTGCATCGCCAGTTTTAGCGCTCGAGCAAACTCCTTGGCCAAAGCTACTGAATATCGGCGAAGTGGCCTCCACTTTGCGCCGGGCGCAAACTTTAGCGGCCGCCCGACTTTACCGCCCCAAAAGTGGCTATACTGAATTTCTAGGCCTTTGTGTTTTAAAAGCAACTTTTTTTTTGCTAGAAATGTATATTTGAAAAGAAACACGCAGAAAGCGGGAAAAAGAAATGAACAGTTTGGAATCAAGATGGCGGCCGCTCACCTCGGTTCAGAACGATAACCGCCCACACACGCACCAATTGGTCAACCGTCATGTTACCGAAGCGTAGGATTGGTCAATCGTCCTGTTGCTCGACTCTAGGAGGGCCCGCCTGCACGCGCGACGAACCCGCCCCCGCCACGCAGCGATTGATCGACCGTCAGGTCGCTCGACCGTATGATTGGTCGACCTTAATGTCACTCTATGCTAATGAGCGGATAATGAGTGGAATTTTGAACGTTTTTTTGGATACCGCGGGCGCAATTTTTGTCTCGCCGAAATGTAAATACGCTTATGACCGTTCCGGAATCGTAAGCTTTCTTTTGATGTAACGCACGTGTAGGTACGCTCTATAACTTTAGAGTGTATAGCCGGACAGACACACCGAAGGACAGACAGACAGACAGATAGACAGACAGATAGACAGACAGACAGACAGATCGATCCTTTTATATATATAGATGCATCGTTTATGTTAGGTACCTTGCTGACCAGAAAGTTTGTAAGAATGTGTAAGAGCGAACTGAGTGAGGGCATTGTAATTGTTATCTGTGTATGAATACTTGTCTTCAATCTTTCTAGCTGTATCATCTTTGGTTCTACTTTTTAATCCTGCTAGTTCTGAAGCCACAGTCATTACTTCCCTTTGTGTTGCCTTTGCAGCAAATTATTGAATCAACTTGGGTTTAGTACACAAAGGTAATCAAACAAATTCAAGCATCAGTGACTATCTATGGGCTGGATTTTCTCAATGGGGAGCTTTTGGAGGAGGGACTCCCAGTTGTCGGGTTTTAGTGCTGCCTCCATCAACTTGTGGCCAACCCAGCAAGCTTAGCAGGCCAATTAAGGGAAAGCCGGTTACTGGTGACATCAGCGAGTGACATTTCATCTGTCAAGAGCTTTTGACAGATGAAATGTCAGCGTTTGACGGCTCTGTGAAGCTGTCAAACACTGACAATCAGTCCTCTAAGTTGAGCCCTTCCACTCTGGCTCACTTGATCTCTCCTGAGCAGAAAGCAGAAGGCTGCAGCTTTTAACAGTTCAGTGGCTGTACTGTCCTCCCTACGTGTATGTGTCTGTACGCAGTTAGACAGCCAGCCAAACTCCATTCAATAACGACATGAGAGTCAGGATGTAGCGTCCAAGCTCCGGTGTTTAATAATGCCACACTTGCATGAGGTCAATGAAACAATACAAATCAGTTGCTTTGGGTTGGAGTAAAACTGAGAAAGAAAAAAGAAAGAAATGCACCTTGTTACATACATGAGATATAACTAACATCTAAACATGAATATGTAATGAAACCATTCAACTCACAGGCAATGCTTTCAAAGGCGTAACAATGTAAGATTACAGCGGATTAACTTGCAGCATGCTCCATGCTGATGTGACCTCTTTGTTTGCTATCACTATACTACTTCCTGTTGAGTGACCCTACTGGCCATTTCCATTTACTGCCACCTACTGGCGGCAACAAAACGAAACTCCTGCAATTATAAGGCAGAACAGTGGCCATTCTGATTTTTGTGCCAGTGAGATGAGGGACTCACGAGACCTGAAGGGATGAAGCCTGCAGGAAGAAGTAAAGGTAAATAAAACTTATAAAAACACTTTACACTCACCTCTCCACACTTGCACTCATCACTCACCTGCACACTGGAAATCTCGATCCTCCGACCCCCGCAGACCGACGGCCCGCCTTGCTGACTCTGGCGTGGTTGGAGCCGTCGGGAAGCCCACACTTCAGGGCTGAAAATAGGGAATCTCAAAAAAACTGCCTGTTAACTACCTGTTAATAGACAGTTAATTGGCACTAATCCCCTTCCTGCCTCGGGGAGGCGGCTCCCAGCGCAGGTCGGCTACCCACCTCCTGGGAAGATGGCACGGAGGCGGGTTGGGGGCGGGATGGGTACCCGCCCCCAGATTCTGCCATTTTCCTGGCAATCCTGCCTCCTTACCCACCTCCCCAGGGCTGGCAAAACCACCCCCTATATCTATGATAGCCATATATAGATGGTAGGACATGAGTACTTGTGCTCATTCTCATATCTCACCTTGGCACATTTCTACAAGTCTGACAATTTCTTCCGGAAATCTTTCCAACATCATTTGGTACATGACTCAGCAATGACTCCCTCTGTGCTTACCCTTACATACCATGACCTCCAGTAAGATTACAGATCTTGGGCTAGAAATACGGTAGCTTAGCGCCTCCTGTTAGTGCCTGGGTGTGGTGCTAATGGGGCGCTAAGGGCTTATTGCCCGGGCGCAGCAATCCCAACACCGCCCACGAAATTCAGTCAGCATTTAGCGCCGGTGCTAACACTTAGCGCCGAGCCCTCTAGCGGCGCTCAGACAGTGACGTCAATGAGTGTGCCATGCCCCATTAGTGCCCCAGATGCGAAATTCAGTCGTTTCCCCTGACTTAATGCCTAGCGCTGAGAAAGAACAGAAACAGCAGGCGTTGATCCCTGGGATTGCCGCTCCCGGGGTGCTATTTAAAGGGATCCCTTACTGGTTCATTGGGAGGTCAGATTCATTGCTGGCTTGTCAGATAGCATTTTGGCTGTGTTCACATTTTCTACATTTTTGCTTTGTAGCTGCTCGAACAGTTTCTTCACTTGTATTGCTCTGAACATTTCTACCTCCTCTGTTATGGGGGCTGTACTGGCACTCCACCTTGCCCTCAGGAAACTACGTTGGAGGCAGCGGATGCAGAGACAGGGATTGCCAAATGTGGCCAGAGGTAGGAGGAGGGCCGACAGACCTTGCAACAGCAGGCCTTACCCTCCCAGGGTTTTCCTGGAGCAATTCTCCTACATTCATCTCTACAAGGCTCCGCTTCAGCAAGGAGGTGGTTGTGATGAAATATTCCATTCATCACTCATCAGTATTTCTCTGCCTGTGACTGTGGTTGGTTTCAGTTTCATTTCCATTGTATTGTACTGTGTGTAGGGCTCCGCCCATACCTGGCTCCTATGTAAGCTGGCCCAGCCTGCAGCACATCCAGTACGGCAGACCTCTGGATGGAAGATACATTCTCCTCTGTGTGTTACCTTCTAAGTCAATAAAAGCCTTGTTTTGTTTCGCTAACATCAAGTCTCGGATTTATTGAGGCACATCAGTGGTCACAGAGCTCTGCCACCTCCTGCAACCAGGCCTCCCGCCTCAGCTCAGGACCAGGACATCTCTCTCAGTGGCAGTGAAGGTCACAGTCGCTCTCAATTTCTATGCCAGTGGCTCCTTCCAGGCTTCAACAGGGGATATTGTAATCATTTCGCAGTTCGCCATCAATTTCTGCATCCGGGAGGTAACAGACGCTCCCTACAGAAGGTGAAGGGAGTAAATCTCATTCCCCATCACCAGGGAGAAACAGGACGAACGCTCATGTGGTTTTGCAAGGATAGCGGACTTCCCCATGGTTCAGGGCGCCATTGACTGCACCCACGTGGCATTGCAGGCACCTCATCACAATGCAGAGATGTTCCATAACCGCAAAGGTTACCACTCTGGTGTGTGACCACAGACAGCTCTTCCTCGCCGTCAATGCCCGCTATCCTGGCAGCAGCAACGATGCATTCATCCTGCGACAGACCGGTGTCCCAGTACTGTTCCACCCACCACATGAAGCTCAAGGCTGGTTGCTCAGAGATTAGGGTTATCCACTCACCACCTGGCTGATGACACCTCTCTGCAACCCCAAAACTCCTGCTCAGCACGCATTCAATGACAGCCATAGCGCCACCAGGAACCTGATCGAACAGACTATCAGGGTGCTTAAGCAATGGTTCTGCTGCCTTGACTGCTCTGGAGGAGCCCTGTAGTACTCTCCTGATCAAGTCTCCCTTTTCGAGTTCAACAATTTCAGACCATAACCTCTGCCCCTTTCTTTTTTTTCTCTCTCTCACATGGCAGCTGTTGATCATCCTGCCATTGCCATTTACACTTCATCTAGAGCCATCTTTTGTTTCTTAACTTGCCCCATTACCATCTCCTTTTGCCTTGCACCATCATCCCTTTAGTCTCTTAATCTCTCCTGCCTTCGATCCTATCACAGACCTTCCCTTTTGTTCTTTCCTCCCCTCCCCCCTCTCCCTGCCCCTACACTTGCTTAAAAACCTGTTCCATCTCCAACTTTTTCCAGTTGTGACGAAGGGTCACCAACCTGAAACATTAACTCTGTTTCTCTCTCCACAGATGCTGCCTGACCTGCTGAGCATTTCCAGCATTTTCTGTTTTTACTCCCTTTTCATCGTTGCAGTGCTGCATGCTGCACAACCTGGCCATTCTGAGGGGCCAGCCATTACCACCAGGGGTTGGGGATCCACCTCAGGAGGAGGAAGAGGGAGAGGAGGAGGAGGAGGTGAAGGAGGAGGATGAAGAGGAGCAGGAGCAGCAGCAACGGAGGAGGGAGGCGCTCAATCTTGCTTCTGTAAAGGCTGTGCATGAGCGCCTCATTAGACCAGCGCTTCCAATCAATGACAGAGCACATGGCGTTTGCGCAGCACAGCCACATCATTACAGCCAGCTCACGGCCCCTATCACCGGGCAAAGGCCATTATTATCGAACACAACTCTCTTTTTTAAAACACAACTATTCATAAACAAACACAACCATTTATCAACAAACACAACTCTTTCTTGTCAAACTGAACTATTGGTTACCAAACACACATTTTTATTTACAAGCATAACTATTTGTTCACAAACACAAGTTGGCCCGGATTTTCGGGCAGCTGTCGGGCGGCTTTTCACGCGGCCGTGGTCCGAAAATCGCGGAAAAAGCGGGTCGGGACCCCCCCCGCCTGATTCCCCGCCCCGTCCAACTTTCGGACCGTCGTTTCCACGCGCCCCCGCTTCAGTCCCGCTTGCCGCTGGCGGGACTGCACGTCGGAGCACTAATCACCAATGATCACCTTGTTAAGGACGATTTTCCCGTGCCGTTGCGACTTTGGGGCTTTCCCCACCTGACACCCGCCTGCGGGGAACCCCGCCGATGAGAGCTGGTGTGAAAACAGCTGGCTTGCTTGCTTGCAGCAGCAGGTCGCTGAGGGCTGAAGAGATTTAAAGAGGCAGCATTTGCAGGCTGCAGGACCTTGTTGATCAAGGCTTGGGGGAACTATTTGAAGCCTTAGGAGCAGCTGTAGAAAGTTGGAGCCTCACACACTTCTTCAGTGTGAGCTCCTGGGAAGCCCCTCTCACCACCCTAACTCAGGACCTCCTCAACAGAGGCATCTGCTAGAAGCATGGGAGGCCTTTGGCACCTTCTCTTCCTGGCATTAGAGGATCTCCAACAGCAGAGGTGGCAGCAGCAGAACCAGGAACAGCAGGATGATTACCAGGAGCACCAGGCTGCTGCTCACGCCAGAAGGGGCCAGCGCTTGGAAGTGGCTTGAGAGCACCTTGCTGCGCTTTAGGGGGCCAGTGGGACCCGTTTCTGCACTGGCAGTCCTACTCAGAAGGACTTCCATGAAGATCTGGTTTCTCTGTTCAACAGATGGCCAACGCTCCTCAGGAGATGTCATTCTCTTATGAGCACTCACCATGTTTTCCGTATGCTGGCGAGTTATCTCCTCCATGGAGGTTGCCAACCTTTCCATGGTGCTGCGTTCATGCACCAATGACTCCACAAAGGCTCTGCTCATGGTCGCTATGGACTCCTCCATTCGCTCCACACTCGCAGCGACCCTGGAGACAAAACCTGCCAGAGACTCCTGCATCTGTGCATGGAGATCCATCACCTCTTCTCTTGCGGATGGACCCAGAGGCAGAGGGTCGAGATGCAGCGCAGCTGAGCTGGCAGAGCCCTGCGCCCTCCGACGAGGACTCTCCACTGCTGTCCCTGTCTCCAGAATCTGCTGAGGCTCACTTGTCAGCTGTGAAACACCAGGTGACAACACTACTCTATGTCCCGAAGGTCCCCCCGAGGTGTGAGTGTCTGCGCTGGTGCTGGGTGTGCTTACTTCTGCTGACGCTGCGCTCTCAGAGGTTGGAGCTTCCTCTGAGGAGTCTGGCTGCACAGCCTCTTCCTCCTCCACAGTGAGGACGGGGGCTCTGGATGGTACTGTGGGGGAGTAAAGGAAGGAGTTACAGATGTAATGCCAAGGTTCCTCTGGTGACTCCCAGCGAGTTGGTATCTGCTGACACCTGCATCCATGCAGCATTGGTCTCAGTGGGAGGCCTCTTCCTCCCTGACCTAGGGAAGAGGACCTCCCTGTGGGCCCTAACCCCATCCAATAATGCCTGCAGTGAAGCCTCGTCGAATTTGAAGGCAGCTCGGGGTCTGGCACTGTCCACAGCTGCTGCAGGCTCCTCTGCCATCCTGGATGGTTCATTTGGAAGCCTTCAGAGGATGCAGTGCTTGCCATGGACCTTGAAAGCACCACGAATGATGACATCATACTGTGGCGATTTCTGACTCGATTTAGACAATTAGCAAGGCTTCCCACATGCTGGGAATTAATTGGCCAATTGAGGGAAAATTGCGTGGGGCTGGCTGACACTTTTTTATGTGTCAGAAACCCCACATTCGGGAAAATCCGACCATTCCCCACACAAGCCGAAAATCGGGGCCAATATATTTACAAACACATCAATTTATTAACACACACTAGCCCCATTTGCTACTAAAGTATTCTTTACTCCCCCTTCTTCAATGATTTCCCTTTTCTTTGGTGTTCCCCACCTCCCAACCCTACTGCTCCTCCGTATGTGGCCTCAGTGGCTGCAGCAAGGCTGGTGGACGGCTGCTGAATGTTGGATCCAGAGACTGGCGATGGCCTTGAAGGACGCCCTCGACCAGTTCTGGGCCTGGAGGGCCCGGCTGCAGACTGCACCAACTCTGCATGGACGGCAGCAATCTGGGCTGGCTGTGTTACAGGCTGTGGCAAGTGCAATGGCGGAGTGGCAATGGTGGGAGCAGGAATGCTTTCATCCTGAGAGGGGACAGCACCTTCCTGCTCGTCCAACACACTGCCACTGCCCCGGTGCAGAACCTCAGCATCCGGAGCAATCTGCTCGAGCACAGATTGCTGGCCTGCTGTGCCACCATGAGATCCCTGGTGGACTGTGGGTGACCCAGCGAAGATGGCAGCAGTCAACGCTTGTGCAGTATCAATCTGAGACTGCATGCCAGCAACCACTGACTCCATTGCAGTACTAAGCCGTTGTGTTGCTTTGGCCTGTGCTGCAATAGCTGCTGCCACCTCATCTATGACACGCGCCATGAGGTCTGGGTCCCCACGGTCTCTCTGCGAGTCGACCATCCTTTGCAAATTGCCAAGAATGGGCTCGATGGTGTGAGCAGAGCTGAGTTCAATGTTGGAGCCGGACTCCTCCACACTCCTAGCCACTGCATCCATGCTCTCGGGCACTCTTGCCATTGCACCCATGAGGTCGGTGTGCATGCCTATCACCCATGTGGTCATCGCCTCCACATCGAGTTCCTCACCTGAGTCCTGTGTAGTAGAACTCGTGCGCAAATTCACCCTCCGGGGAGATGGCCCTCGAGCTTCCCTTTCCCCATGGCGTTGCTGCAACCCGCTGTGTCTCGGAGCTTCACCCACATCAGACCCATCTACTAAGCTCCACTATAGCGACTGCGTCGCCCCATTATCAGACCTCTCGCCCTCGGGAGACACAGGCAGTGAGGCTCTGGCTTGTTCTTCCTCCTCCTCTCCCACGTCACTGCCACTGGGAGGCTGAGGGACAGACTGGTCATGTGGTGACTGATTAGCTAAAAGCATAAAGGCACAAGAGTGGGGTTAAGGTCAGGGGAGGGAGGCAGGAAGGGAGCAAGGAATGGAGACAGTGTGGCGGAGCCACCAAAGGACTCAGAGCGGTTGTACATAATTCCTTTAACAGCAATGTAGTTACTGTCTGTGCCTGTACCTTTAATTACACTGTTTGACTGTACAATGTCTAGTTACCTTTACAGCGCGGTTTCAACGTGATGACGTCATGCCGTTAGTCACGTGATTCCCCAATGGCGGGAAGAACGTGATGACGTCATGACATCAGTCTTCTGACCAGGGGATCAGTCCTCGTGGAGCCTTCAAGGAGAGCAGACCTGTAGTTGATGTATTCCAGCAGTTTCTAGTTAAAACCTGTTTTGTTCCATTAAAGTTCATTGTTTTAATTGCCTGAGTCGAACTCAGTCTTTTCGATAGGAACCTCCATTCCTACATTGGTGACCCCGAATTCTATGAACAATTTTTGTGGAAGATTCATCATGGACACAAACGCCGTCACGCTGAAACTGCCACAGTTCTGGGAACAACAGCCAGACGCCTGGTTTATCCAGGCTGAAGCCCAGTTCGCCATCAGGAACATCGTCGCGGATCAGACCCGTTATTATTACGTGGTCTCCGCCCTCGACAGCGCAACTGCCTCACGGATCATCAGCCTCCTCGGTAGTCCTCCTACTGACAGCAAGTATGATGCGATTAAGACGCGGTTGCTTCAGGTTTTCGGCCTCTCGAAGTCGGAGCGCGCTCGCCGGCTCATCGTGCTGCCCGGCCTCGGGGACTCCAAACCATTTGAGCTCATGAGCCAAATGCTCACGCTCTTGGGTGCCGAACCAGAATGCTTCCTCTTCCGGGAGATTTTCCTCGATCAAATGCCTGAGCAGGGACAGGCTGCCCTAGCCAGATCCGACATTACAGACTGCGCCGAGCTTGCTGCCGAAGCCGATAAGATTTTCACGGTAACCCAGCAGTGCTGTGCGGCCACAAGGTGCCCATTCCCCACAGACGCGGTTCCAGCTCCTCCTACAGCGGGCTGGTGCTCCTACCACAGCCGTTTTGGCGTGAAAGCCGATGCTGCCGCTCCCCCTGCAGTTTTTCGCCCACAAAAAAAACAACAAAGCTCCTGCAGCGTTCCTGGCGAGGGAGGACCGGGTCTAACGGGCACGCCACAGTTGCGATGGCCATCGGATCTACAGGGAAACTTCTTTATATCACCGATTCCCTATCGGGCCAACGTTTTCTTTGTGACACCGGAGCGCATTCTACCTGTGTCGAAGCTCGACATGCAGGCTGGGAACCTCGGTTTTTCCCTCGTAGCGGCTAATGGCGCAGCAATTCGAACTTTCCGAAAGCGGCGGGTTGAATTCTGTTTCGGCGGTCAGCGCTTCTTTTGGGAATTCGTCACGGCCACAGTCTCACAGGCCATCCTAGGGGTGGATTTTTTGTGTGCCAACATCCTCCTCGTCGATGTCCAGCACTGCCGGCTGATCAACACGGCCACCTTCCACTTGATTCCATGCTACCACGGTACCTCCGTGTCGCGCTCTATTGCCTGCGTCTTCCCTCCTCCGGATGACTTCACTCGGCTCCTCGGAGAGTTTCCGGAGCTGACAAGGCCCACTTTCTCCTCCTCGGCAACGAAGCATGGTGTTGAACATCATATCACCACCACTGGCTCCCCGGTTTATGCGCGGGCTAGAAGGCTCGAACCCGGCAAGCTCGCGGCTGCGAAAGCGGAGTTCGACACGATGGAGCGGCTCGGGATCATTCGATGATCCAATAGTCCCTGGTCCTCGCCTCTCCACATTGTTCTGAAACCGGGCGGCAGCTGGCGGCCATGCGGTGACTACCGACGCCTAAACGACGCCACCACTCTGGATCGGTATCCGATTCCACATATTCAGGATTTCTCAGCCCATTTGGCAGGAAATTCTATCTTCTCTAAAGTCGACCTGGTCCGGGGATATCACCAGGTTCCCGTGCACCCGCAAGACGTCCCGAAAACCGCAGTCATCACCCCTTTTGGCCTCTTTGAGTACCTGCGGATGCCGTTTGGCTTGAAGAACGCAGCACAGGCGTTCCAGCGTTTAATGGACTCCGTGCTCCGAGACCTATGCTTCATCTTCGTCTACCTTGATGACATTCTCATCGCCAGTGCCAGCAAGGAAGAGCACATCTCCCATTTGCGTTCCCTCTTTACGCGCCTCAGCCAACACGGTTTAATCATCAACCCGGCCAAGTGCCAGTTCGGCCTGCAGCAGATCGATATCTTGGGACACCGCATAACATCGGACGGTGCCGTCCCCTTAATGACGAAGGTGGAAGCGGTTACCTCTTTCCTGCGCCCGCCGACCGTCAAGGCCTTGCAAGAGTTCCTGGGGATGGTCAACTTCTACCACCGTTTTGTCCCTAAGGCGGCTCAGCTTATGCAACCCTTGTACGGGGCCCTCAAGGGCAAGTCCGGTAAGGACCCAATCAGCTGGACAGCCGAGATGGACCAGGCGTTCGTCAACACCAAGAGCGCATTGGCCAACGCAACCATGCTAGCGCACCCACTTCCAGGTGCCACCATCGCCCTTACCACGGACGCGTCAGACTACGCCATCGGTGCAGTGCAAGAGCAGTGGGTCAACGGCACGTGGCAACTGCTGGCATTTTTCAGCTGTCAACTACGGACAAATGAAAAAAATACAGCACCTTCGATCGGGAGCTACTGGCCCTTTTCCTCGCCATTCGCCACTTCCGGTTCTTATTGGAAGGACGTCCCTTCACGGCTTTTGTCGACCACAAACCTCTTACGTTCACCATGGCCAAGACCGCCGAACCGTGGTCCGCTCGTCAACAACGTCACTTGACATTTATTTCCAAATTTACCACGGGCATTCAACATGTGTCTGGTAAGGACAACCTGGTGGCAGATTGCCTCTCCCGTGCGACGGTCCACGTGGTGCACCTGGGGATCGACTACGCCCTCATGGCTGCAGATCAGGCCTCGGACACTGAGGGTCAATCATACAGAACCGTTCCCTCTAGCTTCCAAGTGACCGACGTCACTTTCCAGGCCGCAGGCACCATGCTCCTTTGCGACGTCTCCATGGGCGTTCCCCGACCTATCGTGCCGGTCGCATGCCGCCGGAAGGTGTTTGATGCCATACACAGGTTGTCGCACTCTGGGATGAAGGCTTCACAACGGCTTATGTCGGCGAAGTTCATCTGGAAAGGTATGCACCTCGATGTCCGTGACTGGGCTAATACCTGCGTCATCTGCCAGAAGGCCAAAGTCCAGCGTCATGTTAAAGCTCCAGTGGCTGCGTTCGCTGTTCCGGAGTGTCGTTTCGACCATGTGCATGTGGACCTTGTGGGGCCGCTTCCGCCTTCTCAGGGTTATACTCATCTCCTCACCATGGTGGACCGCACCACTAGGTGGCCAGAGGCAATTCCTTTGGTTTCCACCACTTCGGCAGACGTCGCTAGAGCTTTCATCTCCTGTTGGGTTGCCCGTTTCGGGGTACCGGCGGACATCTCTTCTGACCGTGGGCCACAATTTTCCTTGGAGCTTTGGAACGCTGTAGCTCAGGGGCTCGGCCCCAAACTTCATCACACCACTGCCTATCATCCACAGGCGAACGGCCTTTGCGAGCGATTCCACAGGTCGCTTAAAGCCGCCCTTCGGGCCAGTCTTCAAGGTGCAGGATGGGTGGGCAGACTTCCATGGGTCCTTTTGGGTCTTCGTACGGCGCCCAAGGAGGACCTGCAATCATCCTCGGCTGAACTCGTCTACGGCCAGCCTCTCCGAGTACCAGGGGATTTCCTCCCTTCTCCCACAGAGCCATGGTCCACCTCCCAGCAACTCGTTAGCCACCAGGAAGCGGCCAGATGCTTCGCTCTGGTGCCTACATCAAATCACGGCTTACAGAACTCCCACGTGCCACCGGGACTGAAGAATGCTGAGTATGTATTCATCCACCACGACACTCACTGGGATCCGCTCAAACCCCCTTACACTGGTCCTTTCCGCGTCATCGAACCAGGAGACAAATCCTTTTCAGTCGACGTCGGAGGAAAGCCAGATCACATCTCACTGGACCGATTGAAGCCGGCGCACCTGGACCTGGACCACCCAGTTGTCGTCGCTCAACCACCCAAAAGTGGCCAACCGCCCGCAGCCGCCGCGCCAGATCAACCAAAGCCGCCCGCCAACTCAACCATGCTCGCCGCGCCTGCTCAACCACAACCGACTGCCAGCTCGACCACCGGTCATCAACTTCCTCTGCCAGGGTATCGAAGTCGATCGAACAGACTTGTCAGACCTTCTCCTCGTCTCACTTTTTCTGTTAAAGACAATTCTGGGGGGGCGCATATGGCGGAGCCACCAAAGGACTCAGAGCGGTTGTACATAATTCCTTTAACAACAATGTAGTTGATGTGCCTCAATAAATCCGAGACTCGATGTTAGCGAAACAAAACAAGGCTTTTATTGACTTAGAAGGTAACACACAGAGGAGAATGTATCTTCCATCCAGAGGTCTGCCGTACTGGATGTGCTGTAGGCTGGGCCAGCTTACATAGGAGCCAGGTATGGGCGGAGCCCTACACACAGTACAATACAATGGAAATGAAACTGAAACCAACCACAGTCACAGGCAGAGAAATACTGATGAGTGATGAATGGAATATTTCATCACATTCACCCCTTCTATAGATTTAGTCTGTTCGGGGGTTTGATAGTCCTCTGCAACCGACGTGGCTGTTGTGGTGCCGCGGGTGCCGGCTGGGTGTCCCCGGTGGCCTCCTGGGTCTCTGCCGGGGGTGCCGCCAGGGTTGTTGAAGGGGTAGTTGGTGGGGGTACCGTTGGTCGATGTTCTTCCGGGGGTGATGAAAGAGTAGTGGGTGGGTAAGAGTTGCTGTGGTCGTTGTTGCTGCTGTTGTCGTGGTTGTTGTCGTTACCGGCTGGGGCGACGTCTTTTATGGACACGGTGTCCTCCCTTCCGTCGGCATGCCGGACATACGCGTATTGGGGGTTGGCGTGGAGTAGGTGCACTGACTCCACGAGAGGGTCCGTCTTGTGGCCCCTCACATGCCTTCGCACGAATACCGGACCTGGGGTGGAGAGCCATGACGGCATGGATACACCTGAGGTGGATTTCCGGGGAAAGACAAACATTCGCTCGTGAGGCGTGGCATTAGTGGCAGTACACAATAGCAACCATATCGAATGGAGCACATCTGGGAGGACTTCCTGCCAGCGGGAGATAGGGAGGCCTTTGGTCCTTAGAGCTAGAGTGACTGCTTTCCATACTGTCCCGTTCTCTCGCTCCACTTGACCGTTACCCCGGGGGTTGTAGCTGGTGGTACGGCTCGTGGCGATCCCCCTGGACAGCATGTACTGGCATAGCTCTTCACTCATGAAGCACGCCCCCCTATCCGTATGGATGTAGCTCGGCATACCGAACAGGCAGAACAGGCTGTTGAGGCATTTAATGACCGTGGCGCTGGTCATGTCTGGGCAGGGGAAGGCGAATGGGAAACGAGAGTATTCGTCCACAATGTTCAGGAAGTAAACATTGCGGTCGACGGACGGGAGGGGGCCCTTGAAATCTAAGCTGAGCCGCTCAAAGGGCCGTGTAGCTTTGATTAAGTGGGCTCTATCTGGGCGGTAGAACCGAGGCTTGCACTCAGCGCAAGTGCGACAGTTCCTGGTCAGGCACCGAACTTCCTCAATCGAGTAGGGTAAGTTGCGGGACTTTATGAAGTGGAACAGCCGCGTGACCCCTGGGTGGCAGAGGTCATTGTGGAGGGTCTGTAGCCGATCCCCGGTGGTGCTAGCACACATCCCCCGTGAGAGGGCGTCGGGGGATTCGTTAAGGGCCCCTGGCCGGTAAATGATGTCATAATCAAAGGTGGAGAGCTCGATCCGCCACCTCAGAATCTTATCATTTTTAATCTTCCCCCTCTGTTTATTATTGAACATAAATGCTACCGACCGCTGGTCGGTAAGTAGGGTGAAGCGTTTGCCGGCTAGGTAGTGGCGCCAGTGGCGCATTGCCTCCACGATGGCTTGGGCCTCCTTTTCTACGGAGGAGTGTCTGATCTCGGGCCCTTGGAGGGTCCTCGAGAAGAAAGCTACGGGCCGCCCCGCCTGGTTGAGGGTGGCCGCCAAGGCAAAGTCAGACGCATCACTTTCCACTTGAAAGGGAGTGTTCTCGTCCACTGCCTGTAGCGTGGCCCGCTCAATATCCTGCTTAATGCTTTTGAAGGCAGCATGGGCCTCAGCAGAGAGCGGAAAAGAGGATGCTTTCAAGAGGGGGCGGGCTTTGTCGGAGTAGTTGGGGACCCATTGGGAATAATAAGAAAATAACCCCAGGCACCTTTTCAGGGCTTTGGGAGTGTTGGGCAGGGGCAGCTCCCGTAGGGGGCGCAATCGGTCGGGGTCTGGTCCGATTTCCCCATTCTCCACCACGCTGCCTAGTATGCAGAGGCGCGTGGTGTTGTAAATGCACTTGTCCTCGTTGTAGGTGAGGTTGAGTTTTTGTGCGGTTTTCAGGAACCTCTCAAGGTTCGCGTCGTGATCCTGCTGGTTGTGACCGCAGATGGTGACGTTGTCGAGGTAGGGGAAGGTTGCCTGCAAGTGGTGGTCATTGACCATGCGGTCCATCTCCCTCTGGAAGACCGAGACCCCATTCGTCACCCCAAAGGGGACTCTGAGGAATTGGTAGAGGCGTCCGTTCGCCTCGAAGGCGGTGTACGGGCGGTCCTCTGGTCTGATAGGGAGCTGGTGATACGCTGACTTGAGGTCGATGGTGGAGAACACCCGGTATTGGGCGATTTGGTTCACCATTTCTGATATGCGGGGTAGCGGGTAGGCGTCTAGTTGGGTGTACCTGTTGATCGTTTGGCTATAGTCGATCACCATCCGTTTCTTCTCGCTACCCCTTACCACCACCACTTGGGCGCGCCACGGGCTATTGCTGCGTTCAATAATGCGCTCTTTCAGAAGCCTGTCTACCTCGGTCGCGATAAACCGCCTGTCCTCCCAGCTGTACCTCCTGCTTTTGGTCGCTATTGGCCGGCAGTTAGGGGTAAGGTTCGCGAATAGCGAAGGCGGCTTTACCTTCAGGGTAGCCAGACCGCACACTGTGAGGGGCGGCTGGGACCCACCGTAATTGAGCGTGATGCTTTGGTGGTAGCACTGGAAATCCAGGCCCAAGATCACGCTCGCACATAGATTCTTCATGATTAATACTTTAAAATTATCGTATACAGTTCCGTTAACGGACAATTGTACCGTGCAGTAACCCATAATGGTCGATGTCTGGGTTTTATCAGCCATAGAGATGGTACCCCGAGTAGGGACCACCTTTAGGGAGAGTTGTTGTACCAGTTCAGGGTGGATAAAATTCTCCATGCTTCCACTGTCAATTAAACATTTAACCCTGCACCCGTTTACCTCGATGTCCACCATTGATTTGGATAGCGGGTGCGGCCTGGTCTGGTCCACTGTGACCGATGCCACTGTAGGGCCCTGATCGAGACAAGATGGCGTCCACGCTGTCTGCTCACAAGATGGCGGACCCCACGAGGTTGGGCAAGATGGCGTCCAAGATGGCCGCTCCCACGGCGCACACGCGGCGGTGGCGGGTTTTCCGGTGGGGTTCCCTCTGCACACCTTCCCGAAGTGCCCCTTCTTACCGCACTTAAAGCAGGTGGTGCCTTTCGCCGGGCACAGGCTTCTGGTGTGCTTCGGCTGCCCGCAGAAGTAGCAGTTGGGTCCCCGACGCGTCGCGGCTGTCGTAGGGCTTCTGGGGGGAGAGCGGGGCCCCGACGGTGTCGGGCTGCCGGGCGGGGAAGATGCCTTCCAAGATGGCGGCGCCCTTGGTGCACACGTGGCGGCGTGGATGGCGCGGGCTGAAGAGTAGGCGTCCGAGTTTCTCTGGGCCACATCCAGGGATCGTGCTGTGTCCGCAGCCTCTTTCAGGTCCAATCCCGTTTTTTCCAGCAGTCTCTGCCGGATGTAAGTGGAGCTGAGGCCTGTGATAAAGGCATTGCGAACAAGCTCGTCAGTGTACACTGCGGCTTTTACATCTTGGCACTTGCAGTCTTTGCCAAGCGTTTTCAGGGTGCCTAGGAACTCCTCCACCGATTCCCCAGGTCGCTGTGCGCGAGTAGCGAGCAGATGCCTAGCATACACCTCATTCGTAGGCTGCTGGTAATGCGCCTTAAAGATGTCGCAGGCGGCCGGGTACGTGTCGGCGTCTCGGATGAGGGGGTAAACCCGGTGGCTTACCCAATTCCGCAGAATTCCGAGTTTCATACTCGCAGCGTCCGTAGCGTCATTGACGGCTGCGGAATTGTCCAGGAAGAATTCCATACACATAAACCAGTGTCCGAAGCGTGCCGATGCGTCCGAAGCATGCTGGTCCAAATCCAAACGTTCGGGTTTCAAGAGTTGATCCATTGTGTTGAAAATTAAGTCAATAAAATTGATGTGCCTCAATAAATCCGAGACTCGATGTTAGCGAAACAAAACAAGGCTTTTATTGACTTAGAAGGTAACACACAGAGGAGAATGTATCTTCCATCCAGAGGTCTGCCGTACTGGATGTGCTGCAGGCTGGGCCAGCTTACATAGGAGCCAGGTATGGGCGGAGCCCTACACACAGTACAATACAATGGAAATGATACTGAAACCAACCACAGTCACAGGCAGAGAAATACTGATGAGTGATGAATGGAATATTTCATCACAGTAGTTACTGTCTGTGCCTGTACCTTTAATTACACTGTTTGACTGTACAATGTCTAGTTACCTTTACAGCGCGGTTTCAACGTGATGACGTCATGCCGTTAGTCATGTGATTCCCCAATGGCGGGAAGAACATGATGACGTCATGACATCAGTCTTCTGACCAGGGGATCAGTCCTCATGGAGCCTTCAAGGAGAGCAGACCTGTAGTTGATGTATTCCAGCAGTTTCTAGTTAAAACCTGTTTTGTTCCATTAAAGTTCATTGTTTTAATTGCCTGAGTCGAACTCAGTCTTTTCGATAGGAACCTCCATTCCTACAACAGTGTACTTAGATGGAAAATGGGAAAGGCTTGTGGTGTGAGGGGGAAGTGGTATGAGAGAAGAGGGAGAGGTGATGAACATACCGTTGTTGTCCCCAAGGGGACCGATGTCTCCTACGGCCACAGTGCCCATGACCTGAGCCCCAATGATGCACCCCACTCACTTCTCCAGGTCTGGAAAGGGGTGCAAATCCGACTCGCCTCCTCCCGTTTGTACCTGCTCCCTCCTGTTGTGAGCAAGCTTGGCCTCTAAGAAAAAGGAAATTGTGTGAGTGTGTGCGCAGCTATGTGTTTGGCAGATGTGCCTACCATAGTTGAATGGCAGTTAATGTATGCAAGGCGTGAGATGTGCATGTCACTTTTAGTAGGTGCGCATAGTTAGTGGCTGAGTGTTGGGGATGTGGCAGTTTATACAGTGTGTGCACAGAGTGAAGTTGAGATGGTGGCATGTAGAGGTTTTTGAAGCATGTACTCACCCTGACCACCCGAGTGAGGTCATTGAATTTCTTCCAGCACTGGGTGGGAGTTCTGGGGACCACACTTCTGGCCGATACCTCCTGGGCGACCTCCCTCCACATCCTCTTAAAGGCCTGTGGCAATGGCCTCCTGCCAGTTTCTGGGAAGAGCACTGCCCGTCGGCGTTCCATGGGTGCAAGCAGGACTTCCAAAGCGTGGTCGTTGATCCGGCAAGCTCTCTCTCTGGGCCTCTGATTGGCCATTACTTCTTTGAATGAAGGCTTGCAGCTCCTTGCAGGCCCAGTTCACCAGGAGCAATGATCAGAGTGAGGCTGTGCAGCATGATTGAACCTCCCCTTTAAGAACTGGAAGGCGCCAGTCTGTCTGAGGACTCTAATTGACAGCGCCGGAGCTTGATTAGCGCACTGAAGGTAGCGCCCTACTCTCTGATGCTAGCGCCCTAAGAGAAGGGTGTAGCGCTTAATTTAGCGCGCCACTTCCCTCGGGTGCAAAACTCAATTTCGCGGTCGTCAGCGCTAATTAGCGTTGGGCGCTAAAGTTAGTGCCCCAAAATGGTGGATACCGAATTTTTCCCCCTTAGGGCCAGATTTTCAGTGTGCCGTGAGGCGAGCTTTTAGGCGTGTGGGGGGCAAAAATCCCGAATTCGGGGGTCCCAACACCATCCCGCCCAAAACCCGCCTCCACATAAGTTTCAAAGGAGGCGGGCACTCGCCCCGCACTGGGACCCACCGACCCGAGGCGGAAAGGGATTAGTGCCAATTAACTGCCTGTTAACAGGTAGTTAACAGGCAGTTTTTAGCCTAATCCCTATTTTGAGGGGTGTCGTGTGGGATTCCCGACGGCTCCAAACCACGCCAGGTTAGAGCAGGCGGGCCGTCAGGTTGAAGGACTTGGAGGGGTCTCGATGTCGGTGTTCAGGTGAGTGATGGGTGCATGAGTGCAAAGGTAAGTCTGTTTGGTGTGTTTAAAGTGTGTAAAGAAGTATAAATTACCTGTACTTACCTTAACAGCCTTTCTTCCTCTAGGTTTCGGGAGTCCATCACTCAGCCGGCACTGAAAGCAGAATGGCCGCGATCTGTCAAAAGTGACAGCCTTCAGCTTTCAGTGCCGGTGAGAGTTCTGAGTCTGCGTAGAAGGACTCAGGTTAGAAGCCAGACTGTCAGTGTTTGACAGCTTCAAACAGCTGTGAAACACTGATATTTCATCTGTCAACACCTCTTGACAGATGAAATTTCAGTCTGTGACGTCACCTGTTGCCGGGTGGTCCTTAATTGGCCTGTTGAGCCCGCTGGGCGGGCTCAACAAGGTCAATCAAGGGAAAATCGCGTGGATTGGCCGGACTTCGATGGAGGCGGGACTAAATCCCGAAAGTTGTAGTCCCACCTCCTTCCCGACTGCTGAATGAAAATCCAGCCCTTAACCTATAAATCTTGGTTTATGTCTCTTATACCCTCCTTTTATTTCTCATAAAAATAGCAGGCTCCACAGCTGGACTGGCCCACTGCCTGCTATTTATATTGGTTAGGTTACTATTTAGCAAGTTGAGCAACATTATTACGGGGCCTTTCTGATGGGTACTCACTTGTGCATTTCTTTTAGTGCACCCTAACGCCCATGAGCTTCCAGAAAGCACACAGGGACGTGTGTATTCCTGTAAATATATTACAAATGATCAAAAACGTTAATTCCCATTTACCACACCGCTGGTGTACGAGGTGTAGCTTCACTCCCACTGACATTAAGTGATGCTTGGGAACAGATCTTTTATGAAAACACCTCATTCACAGGATTTTTTATAAATTAAATTCATGTTATAATGGATGTAATGTAACACTGTCATATTTTAAGAACGTGAAATTTAACATAATGTTGGATCTATAATAAAATGCCTGTGTTTTCATGATCTTTAGGGAGAATGCATGGTTTTCATTAACAACTTAACAGAAGACAAAGTTAGACATAGTGATGTGTAATGGGGAATAAATGAAAGGAGATCTTTACTCGATGGTAGTAACTTGTACAGATCAGCAGGCGATGGAATATCTACCTGGCCATAAAATAATGTTGGTAAGTGCTGGACATACAGGGCACGGCCTGTGAAGCACCTTGTGATGTCGAATGCGTTGTTTCTTTTGCTAACTTCTTATTGTGGTTAGAACTCCACGGTGGCAACGGCAGAAAATGAAAATAAAGTGTGGCGCTGAACATAATTTGTAACTTGTTTCATAAAAAGGATATCGAGGCACTGGAGAAAGTGCAAAAAACAATTTACTAGAATGATACCAGAACTGAGAGGTTATACCCATCAGGAAAGATTGAACAGGCTGGGCTCTTTTCTCTAGAAAAGTGAAGATTGAGGGGTGACCTGATCGAGCTCTTTAAAATTATCAAATAGTTAGATGGGGTAGACGTAGAGAAGATGTTTCCACTTGTGGGTGAGACCAGAACTAGGGGTCATAAATATAAGATAGTCACTAATAAATCCAATAGGGAATTCAGAAGAGACTTCTTTACCCAGAGTGGTTAGAATGTGGAACTTGCTACCACAAGGAGTGGTTGAGGAGAATAGCATTGATGCATTCATGGGGAAGCTAGATAAACACATGAAAGAGAAAGGAATAGAAGGATACATTGATGGGGTTAGATGAAGAGGGGTGGGAGGAGGCTCATGTGGAGCATTAACACTGTTGGGTCAAATGGCCTGTTTCTGTGCTGTAACTACTTTGTAAAACTATGTAATACTTTGTAATCTGTTCATAACACCCTTCTAACCCAGCATAGCTCATTAAAAAAGATTCATGAACTGCACTGTGAAAAATTGGTCTTTGGGGAACAAGTTGACCGACCAAATTCCCTATATCCCTGTAGTGTCTGTTGTAATTCCACATGTACCACATTAAAACTCTTTACATTTCAGACAGTCGCATTAGGAAAGCTTTAGATTTTTAAAAAAATCCTCATCGTTTAATTGAGTTGCGGAGATTTGTAGAAAGAGATATTGGGATTAACAATCTCAGGTCCTTGCTTTAGCCTTTCACTTTTTTTGATTCCTTTTACTTTCTCATTGAATCATTTTCCCTATTTTCGCAGAGACTGAATGGAAACTCTGGCATTTCCTCCTACCTACCCCTAGACCATAACTGCACCACCGAACTTCAAGCTATCGTTTGCTAGACTGGCACCGACCTCATCTCCACGGCCACAGCCTCCAACCTCATAGTCCCCTAACCCCGCACAGCCTGCTTCTACCTCCTTCCCAAGATCTACAAACAGGACTGCCCCGGTAGACTCATCAAGCTGGATTTTACTCACCGAGATGAGTTGGGGGCGGGACTGCTGCCTTCCGGGTTCTAGTCCCGCCCCCAGCAACATCTGACGAACAGACACCATTTCGCCGTGTGGGCTTGCCAGCCAATTAAGAGAAAGCCGGTGTCGGGTAACGTCAGTTGATGACGCTTCATCTGCCGGTTTTCTTAAAGGCATATGCACCACACTTGGAGGCGGGTTGGGAGCGGGTTCGGGACCCGCTGCCATTCTTTTAGACTTTCCCAGCAGTCCCGCCTCCTCAGGGCTGGTAAAATCCAGACCATCGTTTCAGCCTGCTCCTGCCCACGGAACTTAATTCTTCCTACCTCGACTCTATTTTTCTCCCCCTGTCCAGTCTCTTCCGACCTACATCTGCGACTCTTCCGATGCTCCTGCAGCTGCCGCCTTACTGCCTGCTTTTTAAGGTCAAATAATGGAAGGATGATGGACTGTCTATAGCAGCTTAATGGGCCGGCTGTGCCCTGGGCAGCCAGAAGTGTGCTTGTTTCTTTTAGGCAAGCACAAGTCTGTTTCCTTAATGATGGGAAAGTGCATTGATTACTGTGTGATTGATTGTGCTCACTTGGTGGGTCATTCAACTGTAATGCCCCCTCTGCTGTCCCTAGCAACACTGGATGATAATTAAAATGCTCGCATGGCCATGCAGTTACTGAGGCCGGACAGCTGCAGCTGGCCCATCTCAGGGTCCAGCTGCCAGGAATCAAGAGTCTCCTCAAAACCAAGAGGCCATATGGGCACTCAGCAGCCAGCCATCTCACACACTCATGCCTGTGTGATAGCATATAGACAAAGCACAGACATACCTTAAACACTAAGGGAAAGCACTGGAGAACAAAACACTGGGCATTCATACAAATGGCATATAGACTAATTAAAAAGTTGTTTGCACTATAATTCAATTGTGTATTGAGTGTGTTCTTTCCAAGGTTTAGAATCATATTTCAGCGGTTAGCAACAATGAGAGTTTTGTGAGTTAAGTGGGTGAGCTAAAGTGCTATGGGTGGAGGACTGAGGGAGGATGTAGACAGGACTTGCTAATACAAAGAGAAACTTTTCATGTTGTGAGAAGGTATGGTATCTTGACAAATTGCTGTCCAGCTGGCAATAAATTCTCTTTCACAGCCTCCTCAGTCTCCTTCTGTTCTTTATCCTGGTCTCCTTGTTAGGACTGGATTCCTTCCTTTCCAATGCCTCCTTGATAATGCCTCTTTGCGGGGTAAAATTGGGCAGCATGCAACAGATTACCACAGTATTTTAACTCCTTAGCTGTGCCGTACTGCAGGACCTGGCCCAGCGCCTGAAAAGCTTTTTCAACATGCCAATGATGTGCTCTATGCTTGCACTGGTGATGGCATCCACCTCATTATATCTGCTTTCAGCTGGTGTCGTGGGAAACTACAGAGTTGTCATGAGCCATGGCTATAGAGGGAAGCTTTGATTGTCCCGGAGCCACCTTACCACTTGCTTTTTAAGGTCTATTAATGGAGGGAACTTGGACTGTCTTAAAATGAAGGCATCGTGACAGTTGCCTGGGAAGTGCACACTGACCTTAATAAGAACATAAGAACATAAGAAATAGGAGCAGGAATAGGCCATTTGGCCCTTCGAGCATGCTCTGCCATTCAATAAGATCATGGCTGACCTTCATATTCCTACAATGATGGTCATAAATGAGCTGAACATTCAGAGAATTAAATCCTCTGCAATTCGTGTAGGTACTTTCATTGCACAGTGGAATATATAATCCTCTGGACTTTCGGAAATCCAGTTGCTCTGTAAAGTTCCATAGATTCCTCATGTTGCTGCGAACGTTCATGGGAAAGGAGCTGAAAATACTTGAACAAACAAAGCATCAGTCACTTGCTTTATAAAACTATCTGCTACAAGTTGACTAAGATGGGTTGCCAGTGGCATCTGGATTGTTGTGATCTTTACAGCTACAGACTGTAAATGAGGGCACAAGGATACCAGCAGGTGGGCCCAGAGCACTTTTGGTGCAGCCTGAATTACCTTCCATCCTTCCATTGATCCTTATCTTCTTCCTCCTCCAAGAAATGCAAATGCAGGTGAATTCCCATTGGGAAAACCCATTGTGCTATTTATTAATAAGAAAGGGGAACAACAGCTGCAGCACAACATTTGCCACAAAGGTACCTCAATAACTAAGTGCAAAGAAGAAGGAGAAACAAAAAATTAGGTGTCAATTCTTCTTACAGTCTTCAGGCAAGGTCCTTTGAAGGCACTTCTGTAAACAGCTCAGGCCACAGCAATCCTGGCTACCCATGGCCAGGTAGATGAATCAGCAATAACTAGGCAGGAACACTGGGGAATCGGTGTGAAGGACTTTAATACATCATTTGGGGTGTATTTACAAATTGAACGTGTAAAACTAGCAGGTGCCGGAAGTAAATACCTCTGGAAAATTGAAGGAAGTTCAAAATGGGAATAAAACAGTTTGATGGTTCTCCACCCCTATTTTTGGTTGGCTTTGCCCACATGTTTTTCAGGTGAAACATATTAGAAATCTACATTGCTACATATTTCTCTTTTGTAATGTCATTTTATAGCCTAAACAAGTAGGGGTGTATTTTTATCATGAATGCTAAGGGATATTGGGATATTTTTTCAGTTTTGTCAAGGCTAATGGCGGATTGGTGCAAATCACCCAGCGATTTGTGGAGAATCATGGTGTATTTCCTCTTCACCACAAATTGCTGGATTTTTAACAAACTATTAATGACGAATATAGGATATTGACTCTGTTAAGCAGGGGAGTCAATGGGCCAGAAATTTCTGGAAAAATAATGGCGAATTAACGGCGCTCGTCATTAATAGTTTGTTAAAAATTCAGTAATTTGTGGTGAAGAGGAAATACACCATGATTCTCCACAAATTGCCGGGTGATTTGTGCCAATCCGCCGTTAGCCTTGACAAAACCGAAAAAAATTACAACCTCGCCGTGAGCCTCACTATTGAAATTAATTGCGCGTCGTGAAATTGCTGTATTTACGCCATTAATGCAAATTAATTTCACTGCAGCAACATAGGGCTGGTAATTCAAGTGGTAGAAGACCCTGCTAATGATCTGATTTGTGGTCCTCACATGCCACTCAAACTTGGAGGTCCTTAAAGGGAACAATGAAGCTGAGGAGTCTCACTCCAGCAGGTAGTGAATTGTCCCTATAGTTTTTTTTTAACCTTTTTACCTATCTTGGCAATATTTTTGTGCCAGTCTTGCCATCCACACTCCTGTTGGTGTCGAAGGCAATCATTTTCAGATGCAAAGCTGTTTTGACATTCAGAAATGCAAATTAGATAGATTTCTTTCAGAAAATAATTTTGGGCTACAGTATATGAGTAATTTGAGACATGAAGTGGTAAGTGCAGCATGTTTGGGAGGAAAAAGATGACTTAGGACCTATGGTACCCAAAGCTCTCCACCACTGGGGTTTTCGTCATGTCATTTCTGGGTCTGTTGTAGACTAATTGATAGAGATTGATTGTTATAATTAGTCAACAACTCCATTATCATTGTATCGTGTGACTACCAGAATGGTAGAAGACAAACTAGATGGGCCTTGGTCTTTTATCGTCTAGCAATTCCTATGTTCCCATCAAAGCAGTTCCACTGTTCCTGATCATGATGGATCATGATCACTGGTTCTACACTTCATGGGTCAAGAATGCTTATACATTTCACACAGCTACCCTGCCATTCACTCATGAACTTCTCAAGCACCATCATTCCTAAATGCAACTGGGTTACAATGTCCTCTTCGTCTGCTTGTTCTTTTACATTTTCTTTCTAACTTTTCTGTCTTTTTCTCTCTCTCTCTCTTAATCTACTCTCTTTATTTTCTTTTTCTGTCTCTAATTTGACTCTAATTCACCTTATTTCCTTTTCCGTCATTCACTCTGTTTCTTTCTGTATCCTTTTCTTTCATTGGTTTAGGAGATGGTCCATTGGGCACAATTGCGACATTGACATCACTGCACCGTTATTGTTTCGATTTTTCAGCAATTTGTGGCCAAATATAGTATGATCTGAATGGTGATGTAAACAGTCCAATTAACATTGCTCACCGTGAGAAGTGCCAGTGCAGCAATTTCTGGCCCAATAACTTTCAAATCTCTGTTGTAATGACAATACAATGTTAACATTGCTGATTCTCTCTCCTCTTCTTAAATTTTTTAATTTTTTGAAGCATGCTTTTAGGTCCAGGGTGGGTTTCTTATTTCCTACTGTTCTTTGGTACTTTACAAATTCATACATTTTGTTTAAGTTCACATCTATTGAGTGCCCACCACGCAACAAAGCATCTGTCCATTTCATTTTCATTCTTCCTTGATTCTTGCTTTCCTCCAATTTACAGAACCAAGTATAATTTGAGAATCATTCTTTAATGCACAAGCTAATTCTCACTGTAACAACAGAAAATGCTGGAAAAACTCAGCAGGCCAGACAGCATCTGTGGAGAGAGAAACAGAGTTAACGTTTTAGGTCGAAGACCTTTCGTCAGAACTGGAAAAAAGCAGGAAATGGAAAGCAAGTTTAGGGGCTGGGAAAAGGGGGAGGAGATGAAAGAACAAAAGGGAAGGTCAGTGATAGGATAGAAAGCAGGAGAGATTAAGAGACATTGAGAGACATTAAGAGATATTCAAGGCAAGTGGAGGTGGTAATGGGACAGGTTAAGGAAGAAAGGATGGCTCTAGGTGAAGTGTGAATTGTGCTGGCAGATTGAAGGACAACTGCCACGTGGGAGGGAAGAAAAAAAGGCCAAACAAAAGGTGTGGATAAAAAAAAGAAAATATATATATATGTGATAGGGGCCGAGGTTATGATCTGAAATTGTTGAACTCTATGTTGAGTCCAGAGGGCTGTAGAGTGCCTAATCGAAAGATGAGGTGCTGTTCCTCGAGCTTACACTGAGCTTCCGTGGAACAATGCAAGAGGCCGAGGACGGTGAGGTCTGAGTGGGAATGGAGTAGTGAATTAAAGTGACAGGCCACCGGGAGCTCGGGATCCCCCTTACGGACTGAATGGAGGTGTTCCACAAAGCGGTCACCCAATCTGCGTTTGGTCTCCCCAATGTAGAGGAGACCACATCATGAGCAGCGAATACAGTGTGCTAAATTACAAGAAGTACAAGTAATTCTCACTATCACTGCCTCTGACTCTGATGGCGCACTGTTCCACAGGTAACGTCTACCCTCCAATACCTCAACTAAGTGGCAATTCTTTATGTCTGAACCAATGCATGGAGTCAAAAGCAAAATACTGTGGATGCTGGAAATCTGAAACAAAAACAGAAAATGCTGGAAACATTCAGCAGGTCAGGCAGCATCTGTGGAGACAGAAACAGAGTTAACGTTTCAGGGCAGTGACCATTCGTCAACACTGAGAGTTGGCTGCCTAGCTGATCACGGAGACATCACAACTAAGTCACTACTGTCCTCACAAGACATTACCCAGAAGCACCTTCCAGCAGAGGTCACTGGATAATGATCAGGAGTGGGAACTCTGGCTGATTTTACCTTACCTAGACCAGGGACTCTGAGGCCAATTGTGGTTGTCCTACTGTAACCTTAACTGACATCAGCAAACCCAGCACCCACTGGAAACTGAACCTGGGAACATTTTGGTCTTTACTGCTTAGTTAGGCACGGGGCAGTTCATTTACCAATTGAGTTACCATATCAGATTCTAGAATATATTCATATTCAATTGCAATTATTCATAATTAGCTTTTCCTTGAAGAACTTGTAGCTTTGAATATTAACATCTCTGTTATATTGAGAATAAGTTCAATGCTCGTTCGTGACTCGGAGTTAGGTTTTGAATTCACTCACAGGAGATAAGAACTAGGGGCTAGATTTTCAGTCGCTTGCGCCAGCAGTTAGCGCCTTAAGAGAAGTGATTTTCGGGCGCTATGCGTGTAGCGCCCGGGCGCAGCGCAGTTTGCGCCCCACCCCAAATTAAGTTGCCCGTTAGCGCCGGCGCAAAGTTTAGCGCCCGCCCGGATGCGCGCACAGAAAATGACGTCACATCCTCGTGCAACGCCCTTTGTGCGCCCCGATTCCAAACTTCAGTCGGACCGCCCCATTGTGCGGCTGGCGGCCGGAGCGTTTGGAAAAAGGAACGCAACACAACCAGCGCGGGCCCCGGGGGGCGCAAATTGAAGGGGACGTACTCTCCAGTATAAAGGCCAGCCTTTTTTCAGAAAACACTCTTGTGCAACGCATTTCTGGAGACACAACAAGGAGGATAGCTAACTGGTTTCAAGCAGCAAGAGCCAGGTATTTTTGGACTCAGGCCAGAGCGCTGCAAGTGGCCTTTTGGAAATTTGAGTGTTTGCCAGGATTTGATGGGGGTTGCATGGGGTGCCAACGCGGAGCTGCAGCTCCATGTCCGTAGGGCTCGCAGACGCATTGTGAGAGGGGCAGCCCTGGCTAGAGGCAGAGGGGGCTACAGGCGTCGGCCACGTAGGCCTTACCCAGTCAGGCTATACCGCCAGCAGCGCTCCTACCTAAACATGAGTGCCGCGCGATGTGTTAAAAGGCTCCGATTCCGAAAGGAGGTGATTGCAGAGATCTGCCACCTGCTTCGCCGAGATCTACGGCCAAAGCTCAGGTGCAGGACGTCTCTGTCGGTGGAAGTGAAGGTGACGGTGGCATTGAACTTCTATGCCACCGGCTCCTTCCAATACGCTGCTGGGGACATAGCAAACATCTCCCAGTACGGCGCGCATCGCTGCATCCGCCAGGTGACCGAAGCACTGTTCAGAAGGAGAAGCCAATTCATCTCCTTCCCCATGGCCCTGGAGAGCGCATTAGGATTTTCCAGACTCGGGGAATTCCCCTTGGTGCAGGGCGCCATTGACTGTACGCATGTGGCTTTGCGGGCCCCTCTGGAGCATGGCGAGCAGTATCGCAACAGGAAGGGCTACCATTCTCTGAATGTGCAGCTGGTCTGTGACCACAAGCAGCGCATCATGGCAGTCAATGCCAGCTTCCCAGGCAGCAGCCACGATGCCTTTATCCTGCGGCAGAGTACTGTGCATGACATGTTCCAGGCACAGCCTCCCCCAAGAGGATGGCTACTCGGGGACAAAGGCTATCCTTTGTGCACCTGGCTCATGACCCCGCTCCGCGCGCCCAGGACCGCTGCTGAAGAGGCCTACAACGAGAGCCATCAAACCACCCGCAACATCATCGAGCTAACTATTGGGGTCCTCAAGCAGCGGTTCCACTGCCTTGATCGCTCCGGAGGAGCTCTCCAGTATTCGCCGGACCGGGTCTCCCAATTTGTGGTGGTTTGCTGCATGCTACACAACCTGGCTATCCGCAGGACTCAGGCACTGCCACCTGACGTTGGACCAGCACCTCAGGAGGAGGAGCAGGAGGAGCATAAGGAGGAGGAGGAGGAGGAGCAGGAGTACGTTCCCAGGAGGGAGCGACCAGGGCCAAGGGCCGCACGACGCCACCTTATTACACGGTACTTCTAAGCCCCCTGTCAGGGAATGGCCAGGGGCCATGAGGGAAGATGAATGCAGCCGCTCCGCAAGCCCTCAGCCGGCGAAGCCAACAAACACTAAGAAGAACAACCATGGAGACTGCATGAATAAAGATAATTTTTTATTACACAAAAATGAAAAGCCCTTCCCACATGAATCCCCAAAAACAATAAACGGGCCCCACAAAAAGCCCAACAAACGACTCACTCCCACAAACTGGGGAGGAGTCACTCCACCTTTCTTCAAACCGGGCCTCAACGTCGGCCTAACGCAAAAAATAAGCCCTCCAACAACACAACCATGGGCAAAATAAAGATGGCCACCGCCATATAAAAGGAAAGCTGCCCACACCCTCTACTGAGTGGCCCGCGAGGGCGAGACCTTGCCCAGCCTTTTGCCTCCCCTGCCCGGCCTGCTGCTCCTTCGCAAGCTCTGCCCAGTGGCTGCTGCGAGGCTGGGGGAAGGCGCCTGAGGCTCAGATGCCCTTCCGCCAGATGCCGCTGGGGGGCGGCCTACACGGTGTTTGGGCCTCGAGGGGCCGTCTGCTGAGTGGCGCACCTGAGCCTGGCCACCATCAGCTGCAGCCGCTTGCCCTTGACGCCCCAGTGGGGGAATGGCGGCGACGGATGGCGCAATGTGGGCCAGCTGGCGTCTGGGATGCGCTGGCTGGTGCTGTGGCGCGGTGGCACTCGGCCGGGCCCACACTGCAGGATCCGCAACAATCAGCCGAGGGGCGGCTTGCTGGGATGGTCCAGCGCGGCGGCTGTCCTGGCGATGCCTGCCTGAGACAGCGCGTGTGGCAGCAGTGAGTGCCCCTGTGGTCCTGGTGTGCGCGCGCATCACAGCCGCCAGGGTCTTGACGGCATCAGTCAGCATGCGGCCACTCGCGGCAGTTGCTGCCCCGAACTCGCGCACACTGGTCGCCAGCGACTCGATGGCCTCAGGCATGCGCCCCACCACGCTCATGAGCTCCGTGTGGCGCCGGTCCGAATCCTCGGCCATCTTATCCAGCTTCCGCACCTCCTCCGAGGTGAAGGTGTCCGGACTGGAGTCGCGACTCTCCCGCTGGGGAGGAGGGGGCCGAACTAGGGGACCCTTGCCGCGTTGGTGGCGGCGAGTGTGCCGATCAGCAGCACTCCCCTCTGATCCTTCCCCCCTTTGGGGGGAAGGCTGCGGGCCACGCGCACGGCTCCTGGGTGGCTGGACGCCACTGGTCCCAGAAGCTGCATTGCCCTGCGACAGTTCCTCCAGGCACTCGCCCAGTGAGGAGGTGTCAAGCATTTCCTCCTCTCCTGCGGGACGTGACTGTTCCCCCGAAGGTCCGGCTTGCTCCTCCTCCTCCTCCTGGTCGGAGGTGCTGTCACTGGCAGCTTCAGGGTCCTGGTCGTCACCAGCTGAAAGCAGGAATGCACAAGAGTAGCTTCAGAGTGAGGAGACGGCGTCAGCGAGGGAGTTAGGACTGGTGGCATTCAGCGCATTGGTGGGACAGTGGCAAAGGAGGTAGCTTGGATGGGCCAGTGCGACGCGAGAGGGCCGAAAGGCGAGGTCCTTACCATTGCCGGGCAGTGGAGGGTCGGATACTCCGCACGCTGTGGGGACAATCACACGGGCTCCCATGAGCACACACACGCGCTCCTCCAGCCGAGTGAGCTTCTGCAGCTTGGCGCGGCCACCCCTGGCACGCGCCTGGCGATTAAACGCTACTTTAGCCTACAAGAGAAAGGACGGGCTGTAAGTGCGCAGTGAAGCCCTGATGTAGTGTGCACTGCCTCCCATGGTGGAATAGCTTGGACAGAGTGAAGCCCTGATGTAGTGTGCACTGCCTCCCATGGTGGAATAGCGTGGACAGAGTGAAGCCCTGATGTAGTGTGCACTGCCTCCCATGGTGGAATAGCTTGGACAAAGTGTAGAGTGCCGAATGGCCATGTGATGCTCATGACTGTCCCAATGCTGCTGGCTGAGGGCTGGCCATTAGGACTTTCAGCTCCCTTTGCCCATCATGTCAGGTGTACATGCAAGAATGAGGAGGAGACTGGAAAGGCTACTCACCTTCACAATCCTGGTCAGATCGTTGTATTTTTTACGACATTGTTTGTGGGTCCTGGGGGCATCGCCGGTGAACGTCACCCTCTGGGCGATCTGCTTCCAGGCTTTGGTGTAGTCGTGGTGGGTTGGATTCCTCCCACTCTCTGGGAACAAGATCTTGCGCCTCACCTCCAGAGCTGTGACCATTATGTCCAGATCACCCTCTGAGAAGCGCAGGGCATGCTGACGGGCCTTCTCTGGCGTTGCCATGACTCCCTGGGGCTGAGCAGCAGTGTTGAGGCCTCTTTGCAAGGCTGCAGTGTGCAGGGCGTGGCAGCAGACCAATTCGTCCCTTCCCCCTTTAAGAGCTGGTCGGCGCCACGGGGTCTGCTGTCAGTCCAAAAATGACCGCACCCGCGCTGCGCCCCGCCTAGGCGCTATCCCTCTGGACCGCCGGCTTAGCGCCTAAAGATAGGAGTGGAACGCCTCTTTTAGCGCTCCACCAATCTCTTAGGGCGAAGCCACTGAATTTCCGGCAACGGGGCGCTACTTTGGGGCGGGCGCTAACTTCGGGCGGGCGCTAAGGTTAGCGCCCCAAAACTGTCTATACTGAAAATCTAGCCCTAGGTCTCCTGCCTCTGATGAACGTTAACAATCTTAAGTAAAACAAGCCTGGCTATGTGACCCTACTCAGTACATGCATTCTGAAGCCTCTTTTTCTGCAGAATGCACTTCAGTGATCAGAAAGTTATTCTACTTTGTCAGCAAAATGTTCACCTTGAGGAAGTTAGGTACTGTTACATGCAATTGAAATTCATGTCAGGCTCTTTTCCCCTAATTGTTTTCCCTCCACTCCTGAAAGAGTGACTCTTGTTGGGATGCAATTGCAAGGGTACGTACGGACAGCCCCCTCTGGTACTTTTGCCTAAGAACTTATTTTTCATGTGAGTCCAGACAGCAGCGTAGGTTTTCCGATCAGGCGCAAGGCTGACTGGAAGTCAGGCAATGCACGAATTGTACCCATCTGATCTGCATTGTGCTGAGCCTGCACGAGTTTCTGGATCAGCCTAATTTAAATACGGTGTGGAGATGCCGGAGTTGGACTGGGGTGGACAAATGTAAGAAGTCACACAACACCAGGTTATAGTCCAACAGCTTTATTTGAAATCACAAGCTTACGGAGCGCTGCTCCTTCTTCAGGTGAAGAAGGAGCAGCGCTCCGTAAGCTTGTGATTTCAAATAAGGCTGTTGGACTATAACCTGGTGTTGTGTAATTTAAATACGATGGGTGAGCACCAGGCACAATTGGGAGCTCATCCATTGAGGGGCAGGAAAGTGAATGCTGCTGGATTTAGTGTCACTAAGTGCATCTCTGGACTCCACTGCCAAAACTCGAGGGCCACCTCACTTCCAAGAGGCTGCTGTCAGCATGTAGCAGACAGCAACCTCACGCACTCCCGCCACTGAGAGTATCTGCCTCAAGAAAAGCACTATACGAGAAAACACCGGGCAAATGCACTCAATGTGTGCTTATTAAAAATGTGGTAGCACTAAAGTTACGGTCTGTGCAAAAAATGTTCTTGAAAAGGCTTGGGAGCAGATTTCCTCAGGTATAGAATAATAGAAATTTACAGCACAGAAAGAGGCCATTCAGCCCATCTTGTCTATGCCGGCCAATAAAGAGCTATTCAACCTAATCCCACTTTCCAGCACTTGGTCCGTAGCCTTGTAGGTTACGGCTCTTCAAGTGCATATCCAAGTACTTTTTAAATGTGATGAGGGTTTCTGCCTCTACCACTCTTTCAGGCAGTGAGTTCCAGACCCCCACCACCCTCTGGGTGAAAACATTTCTCCTCAAATCCCCTCAAAACCTCCTACCAATTACTTTAAATCTATACCCCCTGGTTATTGACCTCTCTGCTAAAGGAAATAGGTCCCTCCTATCCACTCTATCTAGGCCCCTCATAATTTTATACACCTCAATTAGGTCTCCCCTCAGCCTCCTGTGTTCCAAAGAAAACAACCCCAGCCTATCCAATCTTTCCTCATAGCTAAAATTCCCCAGCCCAGGCAAAATCCTCGTAAATCTCCTACGCACCCACTCTAGTGCAATCACATACTTACTGTATTATGGAAGGCATATCTGTCAGTTGCACTGAAAAGGGAAGGTACAGTAGGTGAAGGTCTATGTATGGTGAGCAGTAGGAAGAAGTGATAGGACATCTAATGCTGATTTACAAGTTCAGAAAAAATCTCCCATAAGAGAATTTCACGAATTTCTGCTGCAGCTCCAACCTCTTCAGGCGCCTCCTGCTGCTACAGCTGGTTCTCGTGCTGCGCCTGGATGTCTTCCTCCTTTGGAGCTTCTATGTTGATACCTCTTTGCAAAGTGAAGTTGTGTAGCATGCAGCACAAGTCAACAATTCTTGAAACTTTAGCCAAGCTGAAAGCCCCTGATGGAACCAGGCACCAGAAATTCTGCTCCTCCTTACTAGTGCTGTGCTTGACGGTTATTCTGGCAAATGAATGTATCTCACTATTGCTATGTTCAACTCGTGTCCTGGGATAACACAGAGGTGTCATAGCTGCAGAGGATAGCCTTGATCCACCAAGAGTCACTCTGTAACTTTCCTATCTTGGTCAAATATTGGTAGCACGATGGCTGGCTTAAAATGAAAGTATTCTGCCAGCTGTCTTTGACGCAAGTTTCGATTTTCATTATGCAGTGCTGATGGTGAGAAATGAACTGAACGTTCAGAGAATAGAACCCTTCAGATCAGAAATGGGGATCTTTGCTGATGACTGCACAGTGTTCAATGCCATTCACAACTCAGATAATGAAGCAGTCCATGCCCGCATGCAACAAGACCTGGATGACGTTCAGGCTTGGGCTGATAAGTGGCAGGTAGCATTCGCACCAGACAAGTGACAGGCAATAACTATCTCCAACAAGCGAGAGTCTAATCACCTCCCCTTGACATTCAACGGCATTACCATCATCGAATCCCCCACCATCAACATCCTGGGGGTCACCATTGACCAGAAACTTAACTGGACCAGCCACACAAATACTGTGGCAACAAGAGCAGGTCAGAGGCCAGGTATTCAGCGGCGAGTGTCTCACCTCCTGACTCCCCAAAGCCTTTCCACCATCTACAAGGCACAAGTAAGGAGTGTGTTGGAATACTCTCCAGTTGCCTGGATGAGTGCAGCTCCAACAACACTCAAGAAGCTCAACACCATCCAGGACAAAGCAGCCTGCTTAATTGGCACCCCATCCACCACCTTAAACATTCACTCCATCCACCACCGACGTACCGTGGCTGCAGTGTGAATCATCTATAAGATGCACTGCAGCAACTCACCAAGGCTTCTTCGGCAGCACCTCCCAAACCCACGACCTCTTCCACCTAGAAGGACAAGGGCAGCAGGCACATGGGAACACCACCACCTCCAAGTTCCCCTCCAAGTCACAAACTATCCTGACTTAGAAGCATATCGTCGTTCCTTCACCATCGCTGGGTCAAAATCCTGGAACTCTCTCCCTAACAGCACTGTGGGAGTACCTTCACCACATGGACTGCAGCGGTTCAAAAAGGTGGCTCACCACCACATTCTCAAGGACAATTAGGGATGGGCAATAAATGCTGGCCTTGCCAGCGACGCCCACATCCCATAAACGAATAAAAAAAAGATTGTTTTTAGTATTGTGCACGGGAGCACATATGGCCACATGATTGTAACGCATAACCGAGTAGGCCTTCAGAAAACCTGTCACTCTGTAAAATGATTCTCTCATGCATCTATGAGAAAGGAAATGGGCCTAGAAATTGAGTAGCCTTAGCGCCGCATTTGAGGCGCTAGAGGGCCTAGCGCCGGAGTTATGGCCAGTTGGGAAATTGAGTGGGGCCCTTCCGTCGGCGTTAAGCCGGTAGCGCTGCGCCGGCACCGATGACGTCATCGGTGTGCGCAGCGTCCCGGTTGCCATGCCGACGGGCCCCAGCGCCGAAATTCAGTTGCGGCCGCCTCGCCCGTGGCAGCCGCAACTAAGACTCTGGCAATCGAGTCTTCCCCGAGTTAGCGCCGGCGCATTAAGGTCGCGCGGCGGCCGGCTGCTTTCCCGTCGGCTGCCTCCCCGCACCTCCCTCCCCGGACTCCTCCACCCCCCCCCCCGCGGAACAGATGCGTCTGGCCTGCAAGCCCGGCACTTGTCCGAGGTGCCGGGCTCATTTTTTCAATATTTGAACGGACAGCGGGCGGGTGCAGGCAGCTCCTCCTTAACTGAAGGAGGAGGCCTGCACTTCCCCAGCCTGCCGCACCGCATCGGGTGCCGCAGCGCCGGATTAGCGCCGCAATTCGGCACTCAGCGCCCATTGGGAGGCGCTCACGCCCGCCAGTAGCGCCGGCAGCCGTCTGGGCGCGGCGCTACTGAATTTTTGGCGCGCGCAAGGGAATTAGCGCCGGCGCTAAATTTCCGGCGCTAAAGCCCTGGCGCGGCGTCAACTCAATTTCTAGGCCATGATCTGTGTGGCTCGAGCAAACAATTCATACATTCCTGCACAGCTGATAATTGCAATTTTCCCAGTGGCAGCTAGAAATGCGACCTAAACTGCCTGTGATCCCTCTATTAGTTCATCAAAAAGCATAAATACAGGGGAATCTGTCTTGTTTTGCACACTTTGTACAAAAATAATAAATTGCAGGACAACGGAGTATTACAATTTAAACTCTTTTAATGAAGCATCAGGTCTGTGACTTCCATACAGCACTGTGTGGACAAGATGGAGTCAGGGCCCCTGGGTCATCTTCACAATAGCAGTCCTTACAGATGCCTGCAGGCCAATGATAACTCAGCATGTGATCACATGTGAATATAATAGGTATTCCTTACAGATGCCTGCGGGCCAATGATAAATCAATATGCAAATGTTACATCCCCTTTCTTTTAAAAGAAAAATGTTAAGCATTACTTTCGAACCTTTCTTCTACATAATGTTCTCAGTAGCATCAACATATAAGTAAACTCAACATTTAACTAGCACTGAAAACATCTCAACGTTTCAATAATGATGTACAGTTTTTTTTAGGGCAGCCATCCGCCTACACCTTTTGGCAGTTCACAAGCCAAGGATAACTCTAGTCTTGACCTCTCGTCCGAATGACGGTGTTGTTCCTTGGTGTTCAGGAGGTGCCTGCAATTGCGGCGGTACACCTGCCCTTCTGGGGTGCAGATGTGATACGATCACTCAGTGTCAGTTGGCTGGATGATGACTGCAGGCTTCCAGTAGCCATGCTCCTGAATTCTGATGGATTCTCCATTGTGCAGCGGCGGCAGTAGTCTAGCTGACCTGTCAGAGTATCTCTTTTGGTGTTGCTGTCTCTGTACACGTTTTGCATGCACTTGCTTGCAGCTGACGACCTGCCAGGGCCTGTCTGGGATACGGTGAGGTATCATGTGTTCTTTGACATTTGGTGTTCTAGACAAGTGGAACATTTTCCGACAATGTCCTCAATGTGTTTGCACATTCCAGGCCAAAACATAATGTCACATGCTCTTTGTTTGCATTTTTCCATGCCCATATGTCCAGCATGAATTTTTGTCAACATCTCTTCTCTGAGACTGGTAGGAATGATGATTTTCTTCCCTTTGAAGACGATTCCGTTGATTTGTGACAGTTCGTCTCTGTGGTTCCAGAATTCAGATATGCTCTGAGGGCATTTCCTCCTTTCCTCAGGCCATCCTTCATGTATGACTTTGCTCAGCAGTGTGAGTTGTGCATCTTTCTCTGTTCCTGCTCGGGTCTCCTTCAGTTTTGAGTCACTCACAGGTAAGCTGTTGTACACCATGTGCACCTGCACATCCATACCTTCACTGAGGCTGCTGTCCTGGTAGCTAAGAGACTTTCTGGAGAGCATGTCTGCGACAGGAATGTCTTTGCCTAGACAGTGAATGATTGTGAAGTCATACTTCTGTAGCTGAAGGATCATTCTCTGTAGCCTTGGTGGGGCTGTGGCTAGTGGTTTCCTCATGATTGACTCGAGGGGCTTGTGGTCGGATTCCACAATGACTTGTCGGCCATAGACGTATTGGTGGAAACGCTTACATCCAAACAGAATTACATATAGCTCTTTCGCGATTTGAGCATAGTTGATTTCACTGTCTGTGAGAGATCTAGAAGCGTAGCCGATGGGCTTTCCTTCTTGCAGTAATAGTTCGTACTTTGACGCATCCACTTGTAGTCTGAGCTCTTTGTTGGGGTCAAAGTAGGCAAGAACTGGTCCTGGTTCTCTGGTGATTAGGTCTTTCATTTTCTGAAATGCTGTGTCATGTTGTTTGTCCCACAGGAACTCATTGGATTGTTTGAGCAACTGACGCATGGGTGCGTTGATTTTGGAGAGGCTCGGGGCAAACTTGGCTAAGTAGTTAACCATGCCTAGTACTGTCTCTAGCTCTGTGCGGTTCTTCGGCGGCTCCATCTTCTTGATGGCGGAGATTTTCTCTGGATCCGGCTTAATGCCATCAGTTGAGAGGCAATGCCCGAAATAACTGATCTCGGTGGATCCAATTATGCTTTTCTTGGGGTTGAGCCGAATACCTTTCTCCCGTTATCTTTGTAGCATCGCACGGAGGTTCCTGTCATGTTCCTCTCTATTCCTGCCATAGATGAGGATGTTGTCTACGATTGCAACTACTCCGTCGAGGCCTTCATAGGTTTCGTCGATCTTCCGCTGGAATTCATCCTGAGCTGAGATAAGGCCAAGTGGTAAACACAGAAATTGGTAGCGTCCAAATGGTGTGTTGAACGTTGTTAGCTTAGATGACTCTTCCGTGAGCTTGATAGTCCAGTATCCTGATCGTGCGTCCATTACACTGAAGTACGTGCTCCCACTAGCTTGGGTGTGATGTCATCTAGCATTGGTAGAGGGTAGTGAGGGCGTTTGATAGCCTTGTTGAAATCTCTGGGGTTGAGACAGACTCTGAGCTTGCCTGTACATGGTTTCTCAACCACTGCTAACGCGTTGACCCACTCTGTCGGTTCTGTTTCCCGGACGATGATTTCTGTATTCTCCATGCTCTGCAGCTCCTCCTTCAGGCGACTATGTAGAGCAAGGGGTATCCTTCTCAGTGGGCAAACCACAGGGGTTGCTGCTGGGTCGAGGTGAATAGTGCATTCACCTGGGAATAGTCCGATTTCTTTGAAAACGTCAGCAAACTCCTCCATGACTGTCTGCTTATCAACTGGTGTTGTCAATGATAGTACTAACTTGACGAGGTCCATGTCTAAACATGCCTTGGAGGTGCTTGAGTGTCAATAATGTAAAAGTCCAGCATCATGTCACTTTCTTTGTACTTGCATTTCATCACGCATGTGCCTTTTACAATGAGCTGCTCACCCCCATAGCCGGTCAGTCTGCGTGAGGTGGGCTGTAGCTCACACTCATCCTTCAAGCTGTGATACTCACTCAGAGGAATTACATTAACCTGAGTTCCAGTGTCTAGTTTAAACTTAAGCTCTTTGCCCTGTTTTCCTATCTCAATATCGGCAAAAGCTTGCTCAGTCTCTGAAATCTGTTTTTTCTGTGACACAGAATCAATAAACAGTTCCTCTGCATTTGGCTCTCTATCTGGCATTTGGCTGTCACTCACTGTGTGTACTGCTTTTCCGAAAACAGCCTTGCAAACTTTAGCAAAGTGGTTCCGTTTACCACATTTAGTACATTGCCTTCCTTTGGCAGGGCAGTACTCCTTTTCTCCATGCCAGTTGCTTCCACAATATCCACAGTTTTTGAAGCGTTTTATGTCTGTGTCGCCCATTTTTAGAACTCTCGCTGTTTTTTCTGTTCTGAAACATGCTCTCTGGGCGTGTGTGTCTATTAACTGCATGCACTGTCTGTTCACTCGAGCTGCTCGTGGCGCCGGTTATGGTTCAACTGTGCTTGGGCTATCTCGTGTGATCTAGCTATGTCTATAGCTTTGTCCAGCGTTAGCCCAGACCCAACAACAAAAAAAGTTTCTCTCTCACTTTAGCTGAATGTATTCCAAACACATTGCGGTCTCTGACCATCTCATCTTTATCTGCATATACACAGGGCTAGATTTTCAGTATAGACAGTTTTGGGGCGCTAAGCTTAGCGCCCGCCCGAAGTTATCGCCCGCCCCAAAGTAGCGCCCCGTTGCCGGAAATTCAGTGGCTTCGCCCTAAGAGGTTGGTGGAGCGCTAAAAGAGGCGTTCCACTAGTATCTTTAGGCGCTAAGCCGGCGGTGGAGAGCGCAACACCCGAGCTCGGGCGCAGCGCACGGCAGACACTCTGGTGCCAGTGAGCTCTTAAAGGGGAAGGGTGCATGTATTTTTTTCAAATGCAAAGTCTGGGGGGAAACGGGAGGAGGAGGAGGAGGAGGAGGAGGAGGAGGAGGAGGAGGAGGAGGAGGAGGAGGAGGAGGAGGAGGAATTGGTGGCCGGTAACATAAATAGACCGTTCACAACAACACACAGCTTACTTCCACACAACACATGCAGAGTGCCTTCTGTACGAGTGCCCTTTAATTTGCGCTCCCCATGGTGTGTTGCGTTCCATTTTACAAACGCTCTGGACGCCAGGCGCACAATGGGGCGGTCCGACTGAAGTTTGGATTCGGGGCGGCCAAAGGGCGTGGCACGAGGATGTGACGTCATTTTCTGCGCGCGCATCCGGGCGGCCGCTAAACTTTGCGCCGGCGCTAACGGGCAACTTAATTTGGGGCGGGGCGCAAACTGCGCTGCGCCCAGGCGCTACACGCATAGCGCCCGAAAATCACTTCTCTTAAGGCGCTAACTGCTGGCGCAAGCAACTGAAAATCTAGCCCACAGTCTTTTACCAGCAGTTTTAACTCAGTCACGAACTGTTCAAACGACTCACTAGCTCCTTGTACTTTCTCCTGAAACTTGTACCTAGCGAATATCATATTTGTCTTGGGCATCACATATGCTTCAAAACGGTCAAAATAACTTTTTAGTACCTTTGCTTCATCCGCGGTGAGAGACCATGTGTTAAAAATGTCTCTCCCTTTTTCTCCAATCCACAAGAGTAGATAGCTGCATCTTTCTTCTTCCCCTTTGCTTTTCAGTGGACCCGAGAACATCAATTCCACGTGTTGCTTGAACTTGCTCCATTCTCTAGGTAAGTTTAAAGATTCCCAATTCATTCGGGGTAAGAGGGCTCCAACGATGTCCATTTCAAATCCCTGTTCTGACACCATGTCTTGTTTTGCACACTTTGTACAAAAATAATAAAATGCAGGACAACGGAGTATTACAGTTTAAACTCTTTTAATGAAGCATCAGGTCTGTGAATTCCATACAGCACCATGTGGACAAGATGGAGTCAGGGCCCCTGGGCCTTCTTCACAATAGCAGTCCTTACAGATGCCTGCAGGCCAATGACAACTCAGTATGTGATCACATGTGACTATAATAGGTATTCCTTACAGATGCCTGCGGGCCAATGATAAATCAATATGCAAATGTTACAGAATCCCCAGTCGAAAGCCCATTATGGCACTATGGCAACTTCACAGCAAGTACCACAAAGGCTCTTCAAAAACCTCGGGATCAATGGAAAATAAAAACAAATAAAAAGCTTCAGCAATGTGTCAAACTTACTACTAGTCTCATTCAACTGATTTTTATATGGACCTCAGCAGCTAACAACCCTGAACGCCCAGATTATTTGGTTAGATAAAGCAGTAAATGGGTGGCAATGATGGAAAATCACATGAATTGTGTCATTACACCCTCTTTTGCAAGTTTCTGCCCACAAACTGGAGCCATCAAAAGTCCAATTTTAAAATCGGATGAGGCAGCAAAATGGGCTTCACCCAATTTCACAATCCATCATGCCCAATTAATGCATGAAAATCAAGCATAACTGATTGGAAAAGCTCACCTTGTAAATAGTGGCAGATGATTAAATCAGAGTACCCAGCTCTACATTGCTGCCTGCACCTTCTGATCTACCGCACATTCCTTCTCTCTCTGCTCTAACATTGGTAGCAAAGCTTTTCACCATCTTGCCCCCCAAATGCTGCAACTCCTTCCTGAAATCTCGACATCTCTATCCACCTTTAAAACACTCCCCAAATCCATATGTTCAACAACAGCTTTGGCCACCCCCCCTTAACAGCCCTCATCACTCCTACTTGGGTCTTACACCCTCGCCCCCTCCTCATTTGTGAAGTGCCTTGCGACATTTTGCTGTGTTAAAGACTGATTATTTTCCCCCTTCCCCAGCCTATGGGCATTGAGTTTAACTGTCATACACCCACTGCTGGATCAAGCAATTCAACGCAGGTTGGAACCTGGGCATTGCCTGGGCTGGGGAATTTTAGCTATGAGGAAAGATTGGATAGGCTGGAGTTGGTTTCTTTGGAACAGAGGAGGCTGAGGGGAGAGCTAATTGAGGTGTATAAAATTATGAGGGGCCTAGATAGAGTGGATAGGAAGAACCCATTTCCCTTAGCCCAAGGGTCAATAACCAGGGGACATAGATTTAAAGTAATTGGTCGGAGGTTTAGAGGGGATTTGAGGAGAAATGTTTCACCCAGAGGATGGTAGGGGTCTGGAACTCACTGCCTGAAAGGGTGATAGAGGCAGAAACCTTTATCAAATTTAATAAGTATTTGGATATGCACGTGAAGTGCCGTAACCTAAAAGGATATGGACCAAGTGCTGGAAAGTGGGATTAGGGTGGATAGCTCTTTGTCAACCGGCAGGGACAAGATCGGCCAAATGGCCTCCTTCTGTGGCTGTAAATTTCTATGATTCTATGATTCTATGATTTCTATGATTCTATGTTTCTATGATTTCTATGATTCTATGATTTCTACGATTCTATGATTTCTATGATTCTGATTTATATGATTTCTATGATTCTATGATATCAATGATTCTATGATTTCTATGATTGTATGATTTCTATGATTCTATGAATTCTATATTTGCTATGATTCTATGATTTCTATGATTCTAGTAATTCTATAATTTCTATGATTTCTATGACTATGATTTCTATAATTTCTATGATTTCTATGATACTATGATTCTATGGCCTAGAAATTCAGTTGGCTGCGCCAGCCATTAGTGCCTTAGGAGGAGTAGATCTCGAGCGCTAGGCGCTTTGCGCCCGGGCGCAGCGCGATCTGCGCCTCGCCCCAACTTCAGTAGACATTTAGCGCCGGCGCAAAGTCATTGCGCGCGCTCATCTGCGCACGCAGATCATGACGTCATTTCGTCGTGCAACGCCCTTTGTGCGCCCGGAACCGGAACTTCACTCGCGCCGCCCCATTGTGCGCTGGGTGGCCCTAACGACTGTTGAGTGGAACGTTGCTCAGCCGATGCGGGCCACGGGGAGCGCAAATTAAAGGGCACTTCACCTGCACTAGAAACGGCAGCCGTGTTGCAACACTCCTTTATGTGAGAGACGGATCTTCTGGTTTGGCTCAACGACGGAGGAGGAGGAGGAGGAGGAGGAGGAGGAGGAGGAGGAGGAGACCGGTACCACATAACAAACAAACTGATGGAGAGAAGACCTCCCCAAAAACACAAATACACTAGTCTCGGCCTTTCAAAAAAACAAATCCACCCTCCCCCTTTAAGAGCTCACCAGAGCCAGAGTGTCTGCCGGCAATCAGCAGCTCGCCGCACCTGCCCTGCGCCCAACTTCCGGTGTTAGCGCCCCGGGCTGCTGGCTTAGCGCCTAATGATAGTTGTGCATCGCCTGTTTTAGCGCAGCAGCAACCTCTTAGGGCGATGCAACTGAATATCGGCGAAGGGGGCTCGACTTTGCGCCGGGTGCAAACTTTAGCGGCCGCCCGACTTTACTGCCCCAAAAGTGGCTATACTGAATTTCTAGGCCTATGATTCTATGAATTCTATAATTTCTATGATTTCTATGATTCAAGATTTCTATAATTTCTACGATTTCTATGATTCTATGGAGGAGAAATTTGGTATCGTCCCATTTGGGGCGCAATTATTGGCCGGGCGCAAAGATTAACGCCTGGCGCTAAATATCGCCTCTGACTTCAAACTTGGCTTTTATCGCCCCTGGAGGTGATTGGGACGCTAAATCAGGCACTTCACATCTGTCTTAAGGCACAAAGGCCAAGGAGCGAGGCGCTAACTCACAGCGCTGGCAAAGCTCATGTGATGTCAGTCAGCAATGGAACACAGACACACTGGCACCGGCCAATTCTTAAAGGTGAGTTCTGATGAATGGTCATTGACCTGAAATGTTAACTCAGTTTCTCTCTTCACAGATGCTGCTTGACCTGCTGAGTTTCTCCAACATTTTCTGTTTTTATCTTAAAGGGTAGGGTTTAATCTTGGTCTCCATCCACATCTTGTTCATTGCAGCCTTGAGTCTTGGCCTGGGGAGACCTGTACATCAAATCTGCTGGAAAGAACAATGCAGAGACCCAGGGAAAGTGCTCAGAGTGCAGCCCCCACTGTCTCTTTTAAGTAGATACAAAGAAGGGCAAATCTAAATGAACCTGCAAAGTGCTGCTCAGTATGCAAAACTCCTTCACACAGTGTAGAATCTCTCCAGAAGTCTCTCTCTCTCTCTCTCTCTCAGAATGCATGGTGCAAAAATGTCACCAACAAAAAAAGGCAGGAAGTGGTCGCCTTTAAACAGTGCTCTCCCAGTCCCTTCCCGACTGCAAAACGCTCCCCTCAACCTGTCGTTGCTAACGGCAGGCGTTAAGGCAGGGGGCGCCAATAAATTTCCAGTCTGGGGTGCTACCGGGGCGTTGTGCACTCAACTGACATCACGATCTGCCAGCGCAGGAGATCGTGGCGGTAGTGTTTAGCGCCACCACAAAATGTCCGGTCAATTTTGCGAGAGGCACAGATATCGCTGCGCCTGGGCGCTAGTTGGTTTGTGACCCACTTAGTGCCCTCTTAAGGTGCTAACAGGTGGTGCTACCAACTGAATTTTCCCCTATGACTTCTATGATTCTATGATGTCTATGGGCTAGATTTTCAGTATAGACAGTTTTGGGGCGCTAACCTTAGCGCCCGCCCGAAGTTAGCGCCCGCCCCAAAGTAGCGCCCCGTTGCCGGAAATTCAGTGGCTTCGCCCTAAGAGATTGGTGGAGCGCTAAAAGAGGCGTTCCACTCCTATCTTTAGGCGCTAAGCCGGCGGTCCAGAGGGATAGCGCCCAGGCGGGGCGCAGCGCGGGTGCGGTCATTTTTGGACTGACAGCAGACCCCGTGGCGCCGACCAGCTCCTAAAGGCGGAAGGGACGAATTGGTCTGCTGCCACGCCCTGCACACTGCAGCCTTGCAAAGAGGCCTCAACACTGCTGCTCAGCCCCAGGGAGTCATGGCAACGCCAGAGAAGGCCCGTCAGCGTGCCCTGCGCTTCTCAGAGGGTGATCTGGACATAATGGTCACAGCTCTGGAGGTGAGGCGCAAGATCTTGTTCCCAGAGAGTGGGAGGAATCCAACCCACCACGACTACACCAAAGCCTGGAAGCAGATCGCCCAGAGGGTGACGTTCACCGGCGATGCCCCCAGGACCCACAAACAATGTCGTAAAAAATACAACGATCTGACCAGGATTGTGAAGGTGAGTAGCCTTTCCAGTCTCCTCCTCATTCTTGCATGTACACCTGACATGATGGGCAAAGGGAGCTGAAAGTCCTATTGGCCAGCCCTCAGCCAGCAGCATTGGGACAGTCATGAGCATCACATGGCCATTCGGCACTCTACACTTTGTCCAAGCTATTCCACCATGGGAGGCAGTGCACACTACATCAGGGCTTCACTCTGTCCACGCTATTCCACCATGGGAGGCAGTGCACACTACATCAGGGCTTCACTCTGTCCACGCTATTCCACCATGGGAGGCAGTGCACACTACATCAGGGCTTCACTCTGTCCACGCTATTCCACCATGGGAGGCAGTACACACTACATCAGGGCTTCACTGCGCACTTACAGCCCGTCCTTTCTCTTGCAGGCTAAAGTAGCGTTTAATCGCCAGGCGCGTGCCAGGGGTGGCCGCGCCAAGCTGCAGAAGCTCACTCGGCTGGAGGAGCGCGTGTGTGTGCTCATGGGAGCCCGTGTGATTGTCCCCACAGCGTGCGGAGTATCCGGCCCTCCACTGACCGGCAACGGTAAGGACCTCGCCTTTTGGCCCTCTCGCGTCGCACTGGCCCATCCGAGCTACCTCCTTTGCCACTGTCCCACCAATGCGCTGAATGCCACCAGTCCTAACTCCCTCGCTGACGCCGTCTCCTCACTCTGAAGCTACTCTTGTGCATTCCTGCTTTCAGCTGGTGACGACCAGGACCCTGAAGCTGCCAGTGACAGCACCTCCGACCAGGAGGAGGAGGAGGAGCAAGCCGGACCTTCGGGGGAACAGTCACGTCCCGCAGGAGAGGAGGAAATGCTTGACACCTCCTCACTGGACGAGTGCCTGGAGGAACTGTCGCAGGGCAATGCAGCTTCTGGGACCAGTGGCGTCCAGCCACCCAGGAGCCGTGCGCGTGGCCCGCGGCCTTCCCCCCAAAGGGGGGAAGGATCAGAGGGGAGTGCTGCTGTTCGGCACACTCACCGCCACCAACGCGGCAAGGGTCCCCTAGTTCGGCCCCCTCCTCCCCAGCGGGAGAGTCGCGACTCCAGTCCGGACACCTTCACCTCGGAGGAGGTGCGGAAGCTGGATAAGATGGCTGAGGATTCGGACCGGCGCCACACGGAGCTCATGAGCGTGGTGGGGCGCATGCCTGAGGCCATCGAGTCGCTGGCGACCAGTGTGCGCGAGTTCGGCGCAGCAAATTCCGCGAGTGGCTGCATGCTGACTGATGCCGTCAAGACCCTGGCGGATGTGATGCGCGCGCACACCAGGACCACAGGGGCACTCACTGCTGCCACATGCGCTGTCTCAGGCAGGCATCGCCAGGGCAGCCGCCGCGCTGGACCATCCCAGCAAGCCGCCCCTCGGCTGATTGTTGCGGATCCTGCAGTGCGGGCCCGGCCGAGTGCCACCGCGCCACAGCACCAGCCAGCGCATCCCACACACCAGCTGGCCCACATTGCGCCATCCGTCGCCGCCATTCCCCCACTGGGGCGTCAAGGGCAAGCGGCTGCAGCTGATGGTGGCCAGGCTCAGGTGCGCCACTCAGCAGACGGCCCCTCGAGGCCCAAACGCCGTGTAGGCCGCCCCCCAGCGGCATCTGGCGGAAGGGCATCTGAGCCTCAGGCACCTTCCCCCAGCCTCGCAGCAGCCACTGGGCAGAGCTTGCGAAGGAGCAGCAGGCCGGGCAGGGGAGGCAAAAGGCTGGGCAAGGTCTCGCCCTCGCGGGCCACTCAGTAGAGGGTGTGCGCAGCTTTCCTTTTATATGGCGGTGGCCATCTTTATTTTGCCCATGGTTGTGTTGTTGGAGTGCTTATTTTTTGCGTTAGGCCGACGTTGAGGCCCGGTTTGAAGAAAGGTGGAGTGACTCCTCCCCCGTTTGTGGGAGTGAGTCGTTTGTTGGGCTTTTTGTGGGGCCCGTTTATTGTTTTTGGGGATTCATGTGGGAAGGGCTTTTCATTTTTGTGTAATAAAAAATTATCTTTATTCATGCAGTCTCCATGGTTGTTCTTCTTAGTGTTTGTTGGCTTCGCCGGCTGAGGGGTTGCGGAGCGGCTGCATTCATCTTCCCTCATGGCCCCTGGCCATTCCCTGACAGGGGGCTTAGAAGTACCGTGTAATAAGGTGGCGTCGTGCGGCCCTTGGCCCTGGTCGCTCCCTCCTGGGAACGTGCTCCTGCTCCTCCTCCTCCTCATGCTCCTCCTGCTCCTCCTCCTGAGGTGCTGGTCCAACGTCAGGTGGCAGTGCCTGAGTCCTGCGGATAGCCAGGTTGTGTAGCATGCTGCAAACCACCACAAATTGGGAGACCCGGTCCGGCGAATACTGGAGAGCTCCTCCGGAGAGATCAAGGCAGCGGAACCGCTGCTTGAGGACCCCAATAGTTAGCTCGATGATGTTGCGGGTGGTTTGATGGCTCTCATTGTAGGCCTCTTCAGCAGCGGTCCTGGGCGCGCGGAGCGGGGTCATGAGCCAGGTGCACAAAGGATAGCCTTTGTCCCCGAGTAGCCATCCTCTTGGGGGAGACTGTGCCTGGAACATGTCATGCACAGTACTCTGCCGCAGGATAAAGGCATCGTGGCTGCTGCCTGGGAAGCTGGCATTGACTGCCATGATGCGCTGCTTGTGGTCACAGACCAGCTGCACATTCAGAGAATAGTAGCCCTTCCTGTTGCGATACTGCTCGCCATGCTCCAGAGGGGCCCGCAAAGCCACATGCGTACATTCAATGGCGCCCTGCACCAAGGGGAATTCCCCGAGTCTGGAAAATCCCAATGCGCGCTGATGCTGGCTTTCCAGGGCCATGGGGAAGGAGATGAATTGGCTTCTCCTTCTGAACAGTGCTTCGGTCACCTGGCGGATGCAGCGATGCGCGCCGTACTGGGAGATGTTTGCTATGTCCCCAGCAGCGTATTGGAAGGAGCCGGTGGCATAGAAGTTCAATGCCAGCATCACCTTCACTTCCACCAACAGAGACGTCCTGCACCTGAGCTTTGGCCGCAGATCTCGGCGAAGCAGGTGGCAGATCTCTGCAATCACCTCCTTTCGGAATCGGAGCCTTTTAACACATCGCGCGGCACTCATGTTTAGGTAGGAGCGCTGCTGGCGGTATAGCCTGACTGGGTAAGGCCTACGTGGCCGATGCCTGTAGCCCCCTCTGCCTCTAGCCAGGGCTGCCCCTCTCACAATGCATCTGCGAGCCCTACGGACATGGAGCTGCAGCTCCGCGTTGGCACCCCATGCAACCCCCATCAAATCCTGGCAAACACTCTAATTTCCAAAAGGCCACTTGCAGCGCTCTGGCCCGAGTCCAAAAATACCTGGCTCTTGCTGCTTGAAACCAGTTAGCTATCCTCCTTGTTGTGTCTCCAGAAATGCGTTGCACAAGAGTGTTTTCTGAAAAAAGGCTTGCCTTTATACTGGAGAGCACGTCCCCTTTAATTTGCGCCCCCCGGGGCCCGCGCTGGTTGTGTTGTGTTCCTTTTTCCAAACGCTCCGGCCGCCAGCCGCACAATGGGGCGGTCCGACTGAAGTTTGGAATCGGGGCGCACAAAGGGCGTTGCACGAGGATGTGACGTCATTTTCTGCGCGCGCATCCGGGCGGGCGCTAAACTTTGCGCCGGCGCTAACGGGCAACTTAATTTGGGGCGGGGCGCAAACTGCGCTGCGCCCGGGCGCTACACGCCTAGCGCCCGAAAAACACTTCTCTTAAGGCGCTAACTGCTGGCGCAAGCGACTGAAAATCTAGCCCTATGATTCTTTGAATCTATGATTCTATGATTTCTATGATTCTATGATTTCTATGATGCTATAATTTCTATCATTCTATGATTTTTATGATTCTATTATTCTATGAATTCTATGATTCAATGATTTCTATGATTTTGATAATTTCAATGATTTCTATGATTCTGTGACTTCTATTATTCTATGATTTCCATGATTCTATGGCCTAGAAATTCAGTCTGGACACTTTTGGGGCGCTAAAGCCGGGCGTTCGCTAAAGTTAGCGCCCGCCGGAAAGTGTAGGCCACATCGCCGAAATTCAGTAGAGTTGGCCAAGAGTTTGGCCGAGCACTGAAACTGGCGTTGCAATGCTCTCTTCAGGTGCTAAGCCGACGATGCGGCCTGATAACGCCGAGGCCGGGCGCAGCGCAGGTGCGGTCATGTTTTGATTGACAGCAGACACCCTGACGCCGGCCAGCTCTTAAAGGGGGAAGGGTCGACTTTGACTGCTGCCACGCCCTGCATACTGGAGCCCTGCAGCTAGGCCTCAACACTGCTGGTGGGCCAAAATAGCGCCTGGAGCCATGGAGAGGGCCCGTGAACGAGCGCAGCGCTTCTCAGAGCATGCTCTGAGGGTGCTGATTAATGGTGTCGAAAACAAAAGAGAGATCTTGTGCCCGGACAGTGGCAAGAAGGCTCCCAGGAGCCAGTACAGGAAAGCCTGGAGGAAAATCGCCCGCAGGGTGTCATCCACCTGCGATGTCCCCAGGAGTGCGGACCAATGCCGCAAGAAGTACAACGACCTCACTCGGATGGTGAAGGTGAGTACCCTTTCCAGTGTCCTCCTCATCCTTGCATGTGCACCTCACATTATGGGCAAAGGGACCTCAAAGGACTAATGGGCAGCCCTCCTCCTGCAGCAATGGCACTGGCATGATCATCAATAGCACTTTCTGCACTTAACACACTGGCCAAGCTATTCCACCATGGGAGGCAGTGCACACAGCAACAGGGCACCACACTGTACTTAGAGGCCGTCCTTTCTCTTGCAGGCCAAGCTGGCGCGGAATTTGAGGAGCCAGTCTGCCACCGGGGGAGGCCGTCCCCAGTACCAGCCGCTCAGTGAGCTGGAGGAGAGCGTGGCTCGACTCATGCGTGCCCGGGTGACTGGCCCTGTTGCGATCGGAGATGCGGACCCTGTACTGGGACCCACTGGTAAGGACATGACCGGTTGGACCTCTGTCATTGCCCTTGCGCTTCAGATCTACATCCTTTCGCACTGACCGTCAAATGCGCATAATGCCACCACTCAGGCCTCCCTCGCTGACGCCCTGTCCTCACTCTAAAGCTACTCTTGTGCCTTCCTGCTTTCAGCTGGTGAGGAGGAGGTGGTCCCTGAAGCTCAGAGTGCCAGGCCCTTGGAGGAGGAGGACGACGAGGACCAGGAGGAAGGCGGCACATCGGGGTAACTCTCATCCGCGCCAGGGGATGGCAATGGAGGGGAGACGTCTGGCCTGCAGGAGAGCCAGGGGGAAGTGTTGCAGGGGAGGGCAGATCCTGGGCCCAGTGGGCTCGAGGCACGCGGGAAGGGTCCGGCAGCACGCCGGCCTTCTCCCCAGAGGGGGGAGGTGTTGCAGGGGAGGGCAGATCCTGGGTCCAGTGGGCTCGAGGCACGTGGGAAGGGTCGGCCAGCTCGGCGGCCTTCTCCCCAGAGGGAGAGTCCGCCCTCCAGTCCGGAGACGGTCCTCGCCCAGGAGGTGCGCCTCCTCGATGAGATGTCGGCGGCGTCTGAGCGGCACCACCAGGAGTTCATGGGGGTTGTGCAACAGATGCCTCAGGCCATTGAGTCCCTGGCTCATAGTGTGGTCGCTTTCGGGGAATCACAGGCCAGGGGGGTCGAACAACTCGCGGCAGCGCACGACAGGGGTGTCCAGCAACTCGCGGCAGCCCAGGACGCGACTCGCGAGATGAGTGGTGCCGTCCAGACACTGGCAGAGCTGATGCGGGCACATACCAGGGCAGTTCGGGCACTCACTTCTGCCACACTCGCTGTGGCGCGGAAGCATCGCCAGGGCACCCGCCGCCCTGCTGCAGCACAGCGGTCTGGCCTCCACCAGATTGCTGCGCTTGCTGCACTGCCAGCCCGGCCGAGTGCCAGTGTCTCTGGCGAGCAGCGCGCGCCTGCCATCAGCCAGCTTGCCCCCATTGGTGCAGCCGACACTGCCACTCCCCCAGCCAAGGTGCGACGAGCTGCTGCTGAGACTGATGCTGGCCAGCCACAGCTGCAGCAGTCAGCAGCCGGCCCCTCCCGGGCCGGGCCTCGTCTAGGGCGACCCCCAAGGGCATCTGCCGACACGCATTGTGGCCCTCATGAGCCTTCCCCCAGCCTTGCCACACGCGCAGGGCCCAGGTTGAGGCGGAGCAGCAGGTCGGCCAGGGGCCGGAGAAGCCTGCCTAAGGACTCGCCCTCTCGGCACACCCATTAGAGTGCGGTGATAGCGGTTTTTTTTATATTGGGGGGCTTGTGTTCTGGGGGGGCATTATTTTGGTAAGTCCGAGGATCAAGGCATTTTTTGTTTTTATGGGGGTGTTTGTGTTGTGGAGGGGGGGGCTTATTATTGTAAGGCCGATGATGAAGGCCATTTGGATGGCCAAGTTTTGTTAGTCCTCCCCAGGTTTTGGGAGTGACAGATGTTTTTGACTGTTTTTTGGGGGTCTTGTATGTTTTTCTGTTTCATGTGGGAAGGGCCCTGAGTTTGTGAAATAAAGCTTTTTATTTATTCAGCATGTCCACGTCTCAGGTTTCAAGTGGTTGTTGCGTTAACCGGCTGAGGGCTTGCGGTGCGGCTGCCTTCAGGTGCGTTCATTGCCACAGCCCATTCCCTGACAGGGGGGCCTAGAAGTGTCGATCAATAAGCCCCCGGCGGACGGCCCTTGGACCTTGTGGCTCCCTCCTGGGCTGGTACTCCTCCTCCTCCTCCTCCTCCTCATGGTCCTCCTGCTCGTCCTCCTGAGGTGGTGGTGCAATGTCAGGTGGCAGTGCCTGAGTCCTGCGGATAGCCAGGTTGTGCAGCATGCAGCACACGATGACGAACTGGGAGACTCTATCCGGCGAATACTGTAGAGATCCGCCGGAATGATCCAGGCAGCGGAACCGTTGCTTGAGGACGCCTATCGTTTGCTCTATGATGTTCCTTGTGGCTTGATGGCTTTCGTTGTATGCCTCCTCCGCTGGGGTCCTGGGCGCGCGGAGCGGGGTCATGAGCCATGTACACAAAGGGTAGCCCTTGTCCCCGATAAGCCATCCCCTTGGTGGAGGCTGTGCCTTGAACATGTCAGCCACAGTAGTCTGGCGCAGGATAAATGCATCGTGGCTGCTTCCTGGGAAGCGGGCATTGACAGCTAGGATGCGCTGCCTGTGGTCACACACCAGCTGTACATTTAGGGAATGGTAGCCCTTCCGGTTGCGGTAATCCTCGGCATTGTGGATAGGTGCCCGCATAGCCACATGCGTGCAGTCAATGGTGCCCTGCACCATGGGGAAGCGCGCGATCCTGGCAAATCCGACTGCACGCTGCTCCTGCCTCTGTCGGGTCATGGGGAAGGAGATGAATGGGTGTCTCCTCGCGAAAAGTGCATCGGTGACCTGCCGGATGCAGCGATGCGCGGCGAACTGGGAGATGTTCGCTATGTCCCCAGCAGCGGCTTGGAAGGAGCCGCTTGCATAAAAGTTCAGAGCCACCGTGACCTTCACTTCCACCGAGAGAGATGTCCTGCACATCAGCTGTGGATGCAGATCTCTGTGAAGCAGCTGGCAGATCTCTGCAACCACCTCCCTTCTGAAGCACAGCCTCTTAACACAATGCGCCGCAGTCATGGTGAGATAGGACACCTGCTGCCGGTATTGCCTGAGTGGGTAAGGCCTGCGTTGCCGACGCCTGATGGCCCCTCTGCGTCTAGGCATGGCTGCCCCTCTCTCACAGCGTCTGCGAGCCCTTCGCACATAATGCTGCAACTGAGGGTTGGCCCCCCATACAGCCCCCATAATAAAGTTGAAAACAGTGAAATCAAATGAATCAAATGTCAAAGCACTGGCCAGAAGCCAAAAATACCTCTCCTATGTTGTCCCAAATCAGTAAGCTCTGTCCCTTGGTCTCTGTCCAGAAATCGAAAGCAGTAAAGTCATTGCAGCAAAATGGCTGGGCTTTATAGGTCAGTGTAAGTGCCCTTTAATTAGCGCTCCCCGAGGCCCACAGGGCCTCTGTTGCGTTCCACTTCACAGTTCTTAGCAGCGCCACGCCCACATTGGGCGGGCGCCACTGAATTTCCGGTTTGGGGCGCACAAACAGCGTTGCACGACGAAATGACGTCATAAGCTGCGCACGCAGCTGAGCGGGCGCAAATACTTTGCGCCGGCGCTAAATGTCAACTGAATTTGGGCGTTGGCGCAGATCGGTCTGCACCCGGGCGCTAAGTGCCTAGCGCTGGAAATATACCCCTCTTATGGCGTTACCGGCTGGCGCAACCAACTGAATTTCTAGGCCTATGAGTCTGTGATTTCTATTATTTCTATGATTCTATGCTTACTGTGATTCTATTATTTTTATAATATCTATGATTTCTATGATTCTATGATTTCTATGATTTCTATGAATTCTATAATTTCTATGATGTCTATGTTTCTATGATTTCTATAATTTCTATGACTTCTGTGGTTCTATGATTCCATGATTTCTATGATTCTATGATTCTATAATTTCTATGATTTCTAAGGTTCAATGCTTTCATGACTCTATGATTTCTATAATTTCTATGATATATGAGAGTAGGGCCTAGAAATTCAGTGGGCCTTGCACCCACTTAGCGCCTAAAGAGGTCTTCTGCGCCGGCGGGGTTGGTAGCGCGGAAATTGAGTGCAGCGTTAATGGCGGCGGTAGCCGGTAGCGCTGCGCCGGCACCGATGACGTCATCGGTGTGCGCAGCATCCCGGTTCTGCCCCGACGCCCATATTCAGTTGCGGCCGCCTCTTCCGCAGCGGCTGCAAACAACGTTCATGAAACACGGCCTTCATGCAGCGTTAGTGGGGTGCATAAAGGTGGAGGTGCGGCCGGCCGCTTTTTCGGCGGCCGCCTGCCCACACCTCCCTCCCCGGCCTCCTGCACCACCCCCCCCGCGGCATTGGTGGCTGATTCCCGCGAGCCCGGCACTTCTCCGTGGTGCCGGGCTCATTTGCCGGCAGAATCCAGCGGCGATCTCACGGCTGCAGGCAGCTCCTCCTTAAGAGAAGGAGAAGGCCTGCAGTACCCTAGCCTGCCGCACCACATCGGGTGGCGCAGCGGCAGCTGGAGCGCTGAAATTCACTTTCAGCGCCCCAAGCGGAGGCGGGCACACCCTGGAACAGCGCCCGGTTCCGACTTGGGGCGCTAAAAGTGAATTTCTGGTGGGCGCAACGGGCTCCGGGCGCTGCGCAAACTTTTGGCCGCAACTGAGCTGGCGGGGCCATACCTAATTTCTAGGCCTAAATGTTTTCATGATTCTATGATTTCTATGAGATCTATGATTCTATGATTCTAGGATTTCTGTGATTACTATGATTACATGATTTCTATGATTCTATGATTTATATGATTCTATCATTTCTATGATTCTATGATTTCTATGTTTTCTATGGTTCTATGATTTCTATGATAATACAATTCCTATAAGTCTATGATTTATATAATTTCTATGATGTCTATGATTCTTTGATTTCTATGATTCTACGATTTATATGATTTCTATGATTCTATAATTTCTATAATTCTATGATTTCTATGATTCTATGATTTCTATCATTACTATGATTTTATGATTTCTATGATTCAATGATTCCTATGTGAATATGATTTCTATAATTTCTATGATTTCTATTATTCTTTGATTTCTATGATTCTATGATTTCTATAATTTTTATTATTCTAGGATTCTATGATTCTGTTATTTCTATGATTTCTATGATTCTATGATTTCTATAATTTCTATGATTCTGATTGCCATGATTTCTATGATTCTATGATTTCTATGATTCTATGATTTCTATGATTCTACAATTTTTACGAGTCTATGATTTCTATAACTTCTATGATGCATTGATTTCTATGATTCTATTATTTCTATAATTTCTATGATTCTATGATTCTACAATTTCTATGATTCTACAATTTCTATGATTCTATGATTTGCATGATTCTGTGATTTCTATGATTCTACAATATATATGAGTCTATGATTTCTATAATTTCTATGATATCTATGATCCTTTGATATCTATGATTTCTATATGTTCAATGATTTCTATGATTCTTTGATTTCTTTGATAATATTATTTCTATGATTCTATAACTTCTATCATTTCTATGATACCTTGATTTCTATGATTCTATGATTTCTATGATTCTATGATTTCTATGTTTTCTGTGATTCTTTAATTACTATGATTGTATGATTTCTATGATTACTATAATTTCAATGATTCTGAATGCTATGATTTATACGATTCTCTGATATCTATGATTCTATGATTTCTATGATTCTTTGATACTACGATTTCTATGATTCTATGATTTCTATGATTCTATGATTTCTATGAATCTATGATTCTACAATTTCTATGATTTCTATGATTCTATGATTTCTATGATGCTATGATTTCTATGACTCCTATGATTCTATGATTTCTATGATATTATGAGTTCTATAATTTCTATGATTTCTATGATTCTTTGATTTCTATGTTTCTATGATATCTATGATTCTTTGATTTCTATGTTTCTAAGATTTCTATGATTCTATAATTTCTAGAATTCTATTATTCTATGATTTCTATGATTCTATTATTGCTATGATTTCTATGATTCTTTGATTTCTATGTTTCTATGATTTCTATGATTCTATAATTTCTATGATTCAATGATTTCTATGATTCTGATTTATACGATTTCTATGATTACTATGATTCTATGATTTCTGTGATTCTACGATTTCTATAATTTCTATGATTTCTATGATTCTATGATTTCTATGATTATATGATGTCTATGATTCTATAAATTCAATAATTTCTATGATTTCTATGTTTCTATGATTTCTATCATTTCTATGATTCTATGATTTCTATGATTTTATGATATCTACAATACTATGATTTCTACTATATCTATGATTTCTAAGGTTCAATGATTTCATGATTCTATGATTTCTATAATTTCTATGATTTATAAGAATCAATGTTTTCATGATTGAATCATCGAAATCATATAAATCATAGAAATCATAGAATCACAGAACGGTGGCATAGTGGTTAGCACTGTTGCCTCACAGCGCCAGGGCCCCGGGTTGGAATCCGGCCTCGGGCGACTGTCTGTGTGGAGTTTGCACATTCTCCCCGTGTTTGCGTGGGTTTCCTCCGGGTGATCCGGTTTCCTCCCACAGTCCAAAGATGTGCGAGTTAGGTTGATTGACTATGATAAATTGACCCTTAGTGTTAGGGGGATTAAATATGTGGGGTTACGGGGATAGGGTGGGATATGTGTTGGTGTAGGAGTTACGGGGATCGGGTGGGATATGTGTCGGTGCAGGCTCGATGGGCCAAAATGGCCTCTATCTGCACTGTGGGGTTTCTGTGTGATTCTGTGATTTGATTTCTATGATTCTATGATTTCAATGATACTATAATTGCTGTGATTCTATGATTTAGATAATTTCTATGATTTCTATAATATCTATCATTTCTATGACATCTATGTTTTCTATGATTCTATGATTTCTATAATTTCTATGATTCTATGATTACTACGATTCTATGAATTCTATAATTTCTATGATTTCTATATTTCTATGATTTCTATAATTGCTATGATTTCTATGAATCTATGATTCTATGATTTTATTATTTCTATGATTCTATGTTTGCTATAATATCCATGATTTCTAAGATTCAATGATGTCATGATTCTATGATTTCTATGAGATCTATGATTCTATGATTTCTATGATTCAATCATTTCTATTATTCTATGAGTTCTATGATTCTATGTTTTCTATGATTCTATGATTTCTGTGACACTTTGATTGCTATGATTCTATGATTCCTATGATTTCTATGATACTATGATTTCTATGATTTTACAAATTCTACGATTTCTATGATTCAATCATTTCTATTATTCTATGAGTTCTATGAATATATGATTTCTATGAATCTATGATTTTTATAATTTTTATGATTCTATGAGTTCTATGATTATTTTATTCTATGATTCTACAATTTGTATGATTTCTATGATTCTATAATTTCTATGATTCTACAATTCTATTATTTCTATGATTTCTATGATTCTATGATTTCTATTATTTCTATGGTTTCTATGATTCTATGATTTCTACAATCTAGTGTTTCTATGATTCTTATTGCTATGATTTCTATGATTCTCTGATATCTATGATTCTATGAGTTCTATGATTCTATGACTTATGTAATTCTATTATTCTATGATGTCCATTATTTCTATGATTTCTATGATTTATGATTCTATGATTTCTATGATTCTATAATTTCTATGACTCTGATTTTTATGATTCTATGACTTCTATAACTTCTATAAATTCTATGATTTCTATGAGTCTATAATTTCTTATTCTATTATTTATATGATTCTATGATTTCTAATATTTCTATGATTTCTATGATTCTATGATTTCTATAATACCTATGATTTCTATGATTTCTATAATTTCTATGATTCTATGATTTCTACAATTCTATAACTTCTATGATTCTGATTGCTATGATTTCTATGATTCTATGATATCTATGATTCAATGATTTCTATGATTCTATGATGTCTGTAATTCTATTATTCTATTATGTCTATAATTTCTATGTTTTGTATGACTCTATGATTTCTATGATTCTATGACTTCTATAACTTCTATAATTTCTATGAATTCTATGATTCTATAATTTCTATGATTCTATAATTACTATGATTCTATGATTTCTATGATTTCTATAACTTCTAAGATTTCTATGATTCTATGACTTCTTTGATTCTGTTACTATGATTCTATGATTTCTAATATTTCTATGATTCTATGATTTCAATGAGATCTATGATTCTATGATTTCTATGATTCTATGATTTCTATGTTTCTATGTTTTCTATGATTTCTACGATTCTATGATTTATATGATTCTGATTGCTATGATTTCTATGATTCGATGATTTCCATGATTCTATGATTTCTATGATTCTATGATTTCTGTAATTCTATTATTCTATGATTTCTAAAAATTCTCTTATTTCTATGATTCTATGATTTTAGGATTTCTATTATTCTATGATTTCTGTAATACTTTTATTCTATAATTTCTATGATGTCTATCTTTCTATGATTTCTATTATTTCTATGATTCAATGATTCTATAATTTCTATGGTTCGATGATTTCTATATTTCTATGATTCTATCATTTCTATGATTCTATAATTTCTATGATTCTATGATTTATATGATTCTAGTATTATATGATACTATGATTTATATGATTCTAGTATTTATATGATTCTATAATTTCTATGCTTCTATGATTTCTATGATTCTATGATTTCTATAATTTCTATGATTTCTATGATTTCTATGATTCTATTACTTCTATGATTCTATGATTTCTATGAATCTATGATTCTATGATCTCTATGTTTCTATAATTTCTATGTTTCTATGATTTCTATGATTCTATGAATTCTATAATATCTATGATTTCTATGTTTGTATGATTTCTATAATTGATATGATTTCAATAGCTTCTTTGATTTCTATGATTCTATGACATGTATGATTCTATGATTTCTATGTTTCTATGATTCTACGATTTCTATGATTCTAGTATTTATATGATTCTATGATTTATATGATTCTAGTATTTATATGATTCTATAAGTTCTATGATTTCGATGATTTCTATGATTATATGACTCTATAATTTCTATGATTTCTATGACTCTATGATTTCTATAATTTCCTTGATTTCTACAACTTCTAAGACTTCTATGATTCTATGAATTCTTTGATTTTATGTTACTATGATTCTATGATTTGTAATATTTCTATGATTCTATGATTTCAATGAGATCTATGTTTCTATGATTTCTATGATTCTATGATTTCTATGTTTTCTATGATTTCTATGATTCTATGATTCTGATTGCTATGATTTCTTTGATTCGATGATATCTATGATTCTCTGATTTCTATGATTCTATGATTCTATGATTTCTGTAATTCTATTATTCTTTGATTTCTAAAAGTTCTCTTATTTCTATGATTCTATGATTTTAGGATTTCTATTAATCTATGATTTCTGTAATACTTTTATTCTATAATTTCTATGATGTCTATGTTTCTATGATTTCTATTATTTCTATGATTCAATGATTCTATAATTTCTATGATTCTATGATTTCTATGTTTCTATGATTCTATGATTTCTATGATTTCTATGATTCTGTAATTTCTATGATTCTATGATGTATATGATTCTAGTATTTATATGATTCTATGATTTATATGATTCTAGTATTTATATGATTCTATAATTTCTATGATTCTATGATTTCTATGATTCTATGGCCTAGAAATTCAGTTGTTTGCGCCAGCCGCTAGCGCCTTAGGAGGAGGAGATGTGGGGCGCTAGGTGGCTAGCGGCCGGGCGCAGTGCAATCTGTGCCTCTCCCCAACTTCGGTAAAGATTTAGCGGTGGCGCAAAGCCTTTGTGCACGCTCAGCTGCGCGCGCAGATCCTGACGTCATTTCACCGTGCAACGCCCTTTGTGCGCCCCAAACCAGAAATTCAGTGGCGCCGGCCTATTGTGCGCCTGGCACCCCTAGCGACTGGTAGAGGGGAACAGTTCCCAGTCGCTGCGGGGCAAGGGGGGCGCAAATTAAAGGGCACTCCTCCTGCAGTAGAAATGGCAGCCATTTTGCAACACTCCTTCTTTGTGAGAGATGGATCTCTGCAGAGAGACAAAGGTAGAGAGCTTTCTGGTTAGGCTCAACACTTGCACAGGTACTTGTGGCTTCCGGCCACAGCTTTGCACTTGTCTTTAACTTCAGAGCCATAGCATTGATTGGAAACATATAATGGGGGCAGCAAGGGGTGCAAACGTTGGCCTTCTCCATAGTCCTGGGCATTGTACAGGTCAAGCAGCAGTGGTCAGGCCTTGCTTCAGGGCTGCAGTGTGCAGGGCGTGGCAGGCAAACAAATCCACCCTCCCCTTTAAAGAGCTCACCAGCGCCAGAGTGTCTGCCATCAATCAGCAACTCACCGAACTTGCGCTGCGCCCGCCCTCGGGGGTATCGCCCCGGGCCGCCGGCTTAGCACCTAATGATAGTCGTGCATCGCCTGTTTTAGCGCAGCAGCAACCTCTTGGGGCGATGCCACTGAATATCAGCGAAGGTGGCGCGAAGGCCACTGAATATCAGCGAAGGTGGCGCGAAGTTGCGCCGGGCGCAAACTTTAGCGGCCGCCTGGCTGTAGCGCCCCAAACATGGCTATACTGAATTTCTAGGCCTATGACTCTATGGGGGAGAAATTGGGTGAGTAGCGCCACCTGGCTGCGTCTCTGGCGATATTCAGTAGGGGCACTAATGGTGGTGTTAGGCATTTGCGCTGCGCCGCCACCGATGACATCATTGGTGTGCGCAGCGCCCCATTCGTGCACCGTTCGCGATATTTGGTAGCGAACGCCGCAGTTGTGCTGCTCGCTACCTGCGCCCGGTTCACGGGGCCTTACTGTGCCGGCAGTGGTGCAAGTTAAGGTGGAGGTGCGGAGCGGCCGCTTTTTCGGCGGCCGCCTGCCAGCACCTCCGTCCCCGGCCTCCTAACCACCCCCCCCCCGCAGCATTGCCGGCTGTTTCCCAAGAGCCCGGCACTTCTCCTTGGTGCCGGGCTCATTTGCCGGCACTCGCGATCGGGGATCGCGCTGTTGCAGGCACCTCCCCCTTAACAGTGGGAGGAAGGCCTGCAGTACCGCAGCGTGCCGTGCCGCAGCGTGTGGCAACGAAATTGCGTTGGGCCCTACCACGTTGCGCTGCGATATTCAGTTTCAGCGCCCTAAGAGGGACGCGGAGTGCCTCGAGTCTTGCCCCGTGTCCCTCGAGCAGCAATGAAACTGAATATCTGGCGATCGGTATCACTCCGATCGCTGCGCTAAATCCTGCGCGCCGCCGACTTTTGCACCACTTTGGCGCCCCAACCCAATTTCTAGGTCTATAATTTCTATGATTTCTATGATTCTATGATTTCTATAATTTCTATGATTTCTATAATTTCTATGATTTCTATGATTCTATTACTTCTATGATTCTATGATTTCTATGAATCTATGATTCTATGATCTCTATGTTTCTATAATTTCTATGATTCTATGATTTCTATGATTCTATGATTTCTATGATTGTATGATTTCTATAATTTATATGATTTCTATAGCTTCTTTGATTTCTATGATTCTATGACATCTATGATTCTATGATTTCTATGTTTCTATGATTCTACGATTTCTATGATTCTAGTATTTATATGATTCTATGATTTATATGATTCTAGTACTTATATGATTCTATAAGTTCTATGATTTCTGTGATTCTAAGACTCTATGGCCTAGAAATTCGGTTGTGGGTCCGCCAGGGCTTTAGCGCCTGAAACTTTGCGCCGGCGTTTATGCCGCTGCGCCCGACGAAAATTCGGTTGCCCCGGGCCCAGACGGCGGCGGGCACTAATGGAGGGTTTTAGCGCCTCACTATGGGCGTTCAGTGCAGTTTTGAGGCGCTAATCCCCCGCTGCGGCACCCGAGGTGGTGCGGCAGGCTGGGGTACTGCAGGCCTCCTCCTTCTGTTAAGGAGGAGCTGCCTGCAGCCGACCGCTGGCCGGTCGATTCGCCCGACAAATGAGCCCGGCACCTCGGGGAAGAGCCGGGCTCGCGGGCCACACACATCAGTGCCGCGGGGGGGTGGTGGAGGAGTCCGGGGAGGGAGGTGCGGGCAGGCGGCCGCCGGGAAAGCGGCCGGCCGCCGCTCCACCTTTATGCGCCGGCGCAAAGGTGTGTAACATCCCTTTCAACAATCGTTGGTTGCGGCTGCCACGGGCGAGGCGGCCGCAACTGAATTTGGGCTTGGGGCCGGGTTACCATGGCAACCGGGACGCTGCGCACACCGATGACGTCATCGGTGCCGGCACAGCGCTACCGGCTAACGCCGATGGTAGTGTCAAACGCAATTTCGTTACCAGCTATAATTCCGGCACAAGACCCTCTAACGCCTCTAATTGGGCGCTAACCCCACCGAATTTCTAGGCCTATAGGCCTAGAAATTCAGTGCCCTTAGCACCGATTTTGCGGCGCTAGAGGGCCTAGCGCTGCAATTGGCGCCGGTTCCTAAATTGCCTGGGGCCCTTCCACGGCGGTAGACCGGTAGCGCTGCGCCGGCACCGATGACGTCATCAGTGTGCGCAGCGTCCCGGTTGCCGTGGTAACCCGGCCCCAAGCCGAAATTCAGTTGCGGCCGCCTCACCAGTGGCAGCCGCAACTAAGACTCCGGCAAACGAGTGTTGCCGGAGTCTGCGCCGGCGCTTTAAGGAGGCGCGGCGGCCGGCCGCTTTCCCACCAGCCGCCTGCCCGCAGCTACCTCCCCAGACTTCTCCCCCCCCCCCGGAACAGATGCAAGCCCGGCACTTGTCCGAGGTGCTGGGCTCATTTTTGAAGAGATTTGCGCGGGCCGCGGCCGGGTGCAGGCAGCTCCTCCTTAACGGAAGGAGGAGGCCTGCACTTCCCGAGCCTGCCGCACCACAGCGGGCGCCGCAGCGCCGGAATAGCGCCGCAATGCGGCGCGTTGCGCCAGTTTTCAGGCGCTAAAACCCTTCAGTAGCGCCGGCAGCCGTTTGGGCGTGGCGCTACTGAATTTTTGGCACGCGCAAAGGGACTTAGCGCCAGCGCTAACTTCCGGTGCTAAAGCCCTGGCGCAGCGCAAACTCAATTTCTAGGCCATAATTTCTATGATTTCTATGACTCTATGATTTCTATAATTTCTATGATTTCTATGAGTTCTATGATTCTATTACTTCTATGATTCTATGATTTCTATGATTCTATTATTCTGAAATCTCTATGATTCGATCATTTCTATGATTTCTATGATTCTATGATTTATATGAATCTATGTTTCTATGATTTGATTATTTCTATGTTTCTATGAGTTCTATAATTTCTATAATTTATATGATATCTATGTTTCTATGATTCTACGATTTCTATGATTCAATATTTATATGATTCTAGTATTTATATGATTCTATAAGTTCTGTGGTTCTAGGATTTCTATGATTCTATGACTATAATTTCTATGATTTCTATCATTTCTATGAGTTCTATGATTCTATTACTTCTATGATTCTATGATTTCTATGATTTTATGATATCTACAATACTATGATTTCTACTATATCTATGATTTCTAAGGTTCAATGATTTCATGATTCTATGATTTCTATAATTTCTATGATTTATAAGAATCAATGTTTTCATGATTGAATCATCGAAATCATATAAATCATAGAAATCATAGAATCACAGAACGGTGGCATAGTGGTTAGCACTGTTGCCTCACAGCGCCAGGGCCCCGGGTTGGAATCCGGCCTCGGGCGACTGTCTGTGTGGAGTTTGCACATTCTCCCCGTGTTTGCGTGGGTTTCCTCCGGGTGATCCGGTTTCCTCCCACAGTCCAAAGATGTGCGAGTTAGGTTGATTGACTATGATAAATTGACCCTTAGTGTTAGGGGGATTAAATATGTGGGGTTACGGGGATAGGGTGGGATATGTGTTGGTGTAGGAGTTACGGGGATCGGGTGGGATATGTGTCGGTGCAGGCTCGATGGGCCAAAATGGCCTCTATCTGCACTGTGGGGTTTCTGTGTGATTCTGTGATTTGATTTCTATGATTCTATGATTTCAATGATACTATAATTGCTGTGATTCTATGATTTAGATAATTTCTATGATTTCTATAATATCTATCATTTCTATGACATCTATGTTTTCTATGATTCTATGATTTCTATAATTTCTATGATTCTATGATTACTACGATTCTATGAATTCTATAATTTCTATGATTTCTATATTTCTATGATTTCTATAATTGCTATGATTTCTATGAATCTATGATTCTATGATTTTATTATTTCTATGATTCTATGTTTGCTATAATATCCATGATTTCTAAGATTCAATGATGTCATGATTCTATGATTTCTATGAGATCTATGATTCTATGATTTCTATGATTCAATCATTTCTATTATTCTATGAGTTCTATGATTCTATGTTTTCTATGATTCTATGATTTCTGTGACACTTTGATTGCTATGATTCTATGATTCCTATGATTTCTATGATACTATGATTTCTATGATTTTACAAATTCTACGATTTCTATGATTCAATCATTTCTATTATTCTATGAGTTCTATGAATATATGATTTCTATGAATCTATGATTTTTATAATTTTTATGATTCTATGAGTTCTATGATTATTTTATTCTATGATTCTACAATTTGTATGATTTCTATGATTCTATAATTTCTATGATTCTACAATTCTATTATTTCTATGATTTCTATGATTCTATGATTTCTATTATTTCTATGGTTTCTATGATTCTATGATTTCTACAATCTAGTGTTTCTATGATTCTTATTGCTATGATTTCTATGATTCTCTGATATCTATGATTCTATGAGTTCTATGATTCTATGACTTATGTAATTCTATTATTCTATGATGTCCATTATTTCTATGATTTCTATGATTTATGATTCTATGATTTCTATGATTCTATAATTTCTATGACTCTGATTTTTATGATTCTATGACTTCTATAACTTCTATAAATTCTATGATTTCTATGAGTCTATAATTTCTTATTCTATTATTTATATGATTCTATGATTTCTAATATTTCTATGATTTCTATGATTCTATGATTTCTATAATACCTATGATTTCTATGATTTCTATAATTTCTATGATTCTATGATTTCTACAATTCTATAACTTCTATGATTCTGATTGCTATGATTTCTATGATTCTATGATATCTATGATTCAATGATTTCTATGATTCTATGATGTCTGTAATTCTATTATTCTATTATGTCTATAATTTCTATGTTTTGTATGACTCTATGATTTCTATGATTCTATGACTTCTATAACTTCTATAATTTCTATGAATTCTATGATTCTATAATTTCTATGATTCTATAATTACTATGATTCTATGATTTCTATGATTTCTATAACTTCTAAGATTTCTATGATTCTATGACTTCTTTGATTCTGTTACTATGATTCTATGATTTCTAATATTTCTATGATTCTATGATTTCAATGAGATCTATGATTCTATGATTTCTATGATTCTATGATTTCTATGTTTCTATGTTTTCTATGATTTCTACGATTCTATGATTTATATGATTCTGATTGCTATGATTTCTATGATTCGATGATTTCCATGATTCTATGATTTCTATGATTCTATGATTTCTGTAATTCTATTATTCTATGATTTCTAAAAATTCTCTTATTTCTATGATTCTATGATTTTAGGATTTCTATTATTCTATGATTTCTGTAATACTTTTATTCTATAATTTCTATGATGTCTATCTTTCTATGATTTCTATTATTTCTATGATTCAATGATTCTATAATTTCTATGGTTCGATGATTTCTATATTTCTATGATTCTATCATTTCTATGATTCTATAATTTCTATGATTCTATGATTTATATGATTCTAGTATTATATGATACTATGATTTATATGATTCTAGTATTTATATGATTCTATAATTTCTATGCTTCTATGATTTCTATGATTCTATGATTTCTATAATTTCTATGATTTCTATGATTTCTATGATTCTATTACTTCTATGATTCTATGATTTCTATGAATCTATGATTCTATGATCTCTATGTTTCTATAATTTCTATGTTTCTATGATTTCTATGATTCTATGAATTCTATAATATCTATGATTTCTATGTTTGTATGATTTCTATAATTGATATGATTTCAATAGCTTCTTTGATTTCTATGATTCTATGACATGTATGATTCTATGATTTCTATGTTTCTATGATTCTACGATTTCTATGATTCTAGTATTTATATGATTCTATGATTTATATGATTCTAGTATTTATATGATTCTATAAGTTCTATGATTTCGATGATTTCTATGATTATATGACTCTATAATTTCTATGATTTCTATGACTCTATGATTTCTATAATTTCCTTGATTTCTACAACTTCTAAGACTTCTATGATTCTATGAATTCTTTGATTTTATGTTACTATGATTCTATGATTTGTAATATTTCTATGATTCTATGATTTCAATGAGATCTATGTTTCTATGATTTCTATGATTCTATGATTTCTATGTTTTCTATGATTTCTATGATTCTATGATTCTGATTGCTATGATTTCTTTGATTCGATGATATCTATGATTCTCTGATTTCTATGATTCTATGATTCTATGATTTCTGTAATTCTATTATTCTTTGATTTCTAAAAGTTCTCTTATTTCTATGATTCTATGATTTTAGGATTTCTATTAATCTATGATTTCTGTAATACTTTTATTCTATAATTTCTATGATGTCTATGTTTCTATGATTTCTATTATTTCTATGATTCAATGATTCTATAATTTCTATGATTCTATGATTTCTATGTTTCTATGATTCTATGATTTCTATGATTTCTATGATTCTGTAATTTCTATGATTCTATGATGTATATGATTCTAGTATTTATATGATTCTATGATTTATATGATTCTAGTATTTATATGATTCTATAATTTCTATGATTCTATGATTTCTATGATTCTATGGCCTAGAAATTCAGTTGTTTGCGCCAGCCGCTAGCGCCTTAGGAGGAGGAGATGTGGGGCGCTAGGTGGCTAGCGGCCGGGCGCAGTGCAATCTGTGCCTCTCCCCAACTTCGGTAAAGATTTAGCGGTGGCGCAAAGCCTTTGTGCACGCTCAGCTGCGCGCGCAGATCCTGACGTCATTTCACCGTGCAACGCCCTTTGTGCGCCCCAAACCAGAAATTCAGTGGCGCCGGCCTATTGTGCGCCTGGCACCCCTAGCGACTGGTAGAGGGGAACAGTTCCCAGTCGCTGCGGGGCAAGGGGGGCGCAAATTAAAGGGCACTCCTCCTGCAGTAGAAATGGCAGCCATTTTGCAACACTCCTTCTTTGTGAGAGATGGATCTCTGCAGAGAGACAAAGGTAGAGAGCTTTCTGGTTAGGCTCAACACTTGCACAGGTACTTGTGGCTTCCGGCCACAGCTTTGCACTTGTCTTTAACTTCAGAGCCATAGCATTGATTGGAAACATATAATGGGGGCAGCAAGGGGTGCAAACGTTGGCCTTCTCCATAGTCCTGGGCATTGTACAGGTCAAGCAGCAGTGGTCAGGCCTTGCTTCAGGGCTGCAGTGTGCAGGGCGTGGCAGGCAAACAAATCCACCCTCCCCTTTAAAGAGCTCACCAGCGCCAGAGTGTCTGCCATCAATCAGCAACTCACCGAACTTGCGCTGCGCCCGCCCTCGGGGGTATCGCCCCGGGCCGCCGGCTTAGCACCTAATGATAGTCGTGCATCGCCTGTTTTAGCGCAGCAGCAACCTCTTGGGGCGATGCCACTGAATATCAGCGAAGGTGGCGCGAAGGCCACTGAATATCAGCGAAGGTGGCGCGAAGTTGCGCCGGGCGCAAACTTTAGCGGCCGCCTGGCTGTAGCGCCCCAAACATGGCTATACTGAATTTCTAGGCCTATGACTCTATGGGGGAGAAATTGGGTGAGTAGCGCCACCTGGCTGCGTCTCTGGCGATATTCAGTAGGGGCACTAATGGTGGTGTTAGGCATTTGCGCTGCGCCGCCACCGATGACATCATTGGTGTGCGCAGCGCCCCATTCGTGCACCGTTCGCGATATTTGGTAGCGAACGCCGCAGTTGTGCTGCTCGCTACCTGCGCCCGGTTCACGGGGCCTTACTGTGCCGGCAGTGGTGCAAGTTAAGGTGGAGGTGCGGAGCGGCCGCTTTTTCGGCGGCCGCCTGCCAGCACCTCCGTCCCCGGCCTCCTAACCACCCCCCCCCCGCAGCATTGCCGGCTGTTTCCCAAGAGCCCGGCACTTCTCCTTGGTGCCGGGCTCATTTGCCGGCACTCGCGATCGGGGATCGCGCTGTTGCAGGCACCTCCCCCTTAACAGTGGGAGGAAGGCCTGCAGTACCGCAGCGTGCCGTGCCGCAGCGTGTGGCAACGAAATTGCGTTGGGCCCTACCACGTTGCGCTGCGATATTCAGTTTCAGCGCCCTAAGAGGGACGCGGAGTGCCTCGAGTCTTGCCCCGTGTCCCTCGAGCAGCAATGAAACTGAATATCTGGCGATCGGTATCACTCCGATCGCTGCGCTAAATCCTGCGCGCCGCCGACTTTTGCACCACTTTGGCGCCCCAACCCAATTTCTAGGTCTATAATTTCTATGATTTCTATGATTCTATGATTTCTATAATTTCTATGATTTCTATAATTTCTATGATTTCTATGATTCTATTACTTCTATGATTCTATGATTTCTATGAATCTATGATTCTATGATCTCTATGTTTCTATAATTTCTATGATTCTATGATTTCTATGATTCTATGATTTCTATGATTGTATGATTTCTATAATTTATATGATTTCTATAGCTTCTTTGATTTCTATGATTCTATGACATCTATGATTCTATGATTTCTATGTTTCTATGATTCTACGATTTCTATGATTCTAGTATTTATATGATTCTATGATTTATATGATTCTAGTACTTATATGATTCTATAAGTTCTATGATTTCTGTGATTCTAAGACTCTATGGCCTAGAAATTCGGTTGTGGGTCCGCCAGGGCTTTAGCGCCTGAAACTTTGCGCCGGCGTTTATGCCGCTGCGCCCGACGAAAATTCGGTTGCCCCGGGCCCAGACGGCGGCGGGCACTAATGGAGGGTTTTAGCGCCTCACTATGGGCGTTCAGTGCAGTTTTGAGGCGCTAATCCCCCGCTGCGGCACCCGAGGTGGTGCGGCAGGCTGGGGTACTGCAGGCCTCCTCCTTCTGTTAAGGAGGAGCTGCCTGCAGCCGACCGCTGGCCGGTCGATTCGCCCGACAAATGAGCCCGGCACCTCGGGGAAGAGCCGGGCTCGCGGGCCACACACATCAGTGCCGCGGGGGGGTGGTGGAGGAGTCCGGGGAGGGAGGTGCGGGCAGGCGGCCGCCGGGAAAGCGGCCGGCCGCCGCTCCACCTTTATGCGCCGGCGCAAAGGTGTGTAACATCCCTTTCAACAATCGTTGGTTGCGGCTGCCACAGGCGAGGCGGCCGCAACTGAATTTGGGCTTGGGGCCGGGTTACCATGGCAACCGGGACGCTGCGCACACCGATGACGTCATCGGTGCCGGCACAGCGCTACCGGCTAACGCCGATGGTAGTGTCAAACGCAATTTCGTTACCAGCTATAATTCCGGCACAAGACCCTCTAACGCCTCTAATTGGGCGCTAACCCCACCGAATTTCTAGGCCTATAGGCCTAGAAATTCAGTGCCCTTAGCACCGATTTTGCGGCGCTAGAGGGCCTAGCGCTGCAATTGGCGCCGGTTCCTAAATTGCCTGGGGCCCTTCCACGGCGGTAGACCGGTAGCGCTGCGCCGGCACCGATGACGTCATCGGTGTGCGCAGCGTCCCGGTTGCCGTGGTAACCCGGCCCCAAGCCGAAATTCAGTTGCGGCCGCCTCACCAGTGGCAGCCGCAACTAAGACTCCGGCAAACGAGTGTTGCCGGAGTCTGCGCCGGCGCTTTAAGGAGGCGCGGCGGCCGGCCGCTTTCCCACCAGCCGCCTGCCCGCAGCTACCTCCCCAGACTTCTCCCCCCCCCCCGGAACAGATGCAAGCCCGGCACTTGTCCGAGGTGCTGGGCTCATTTTTGAAGAGATTTGCGCGGGCCGCGGCCGGGTGCAGGCAGCTCCTCCTTAACGGAAGGAGGAGGCCTGCACTTCCCGAGCCTGCCGCACCACAGCGGGCGCCGCAGCGCCGGAATAGCGCCGCAATGCGGCGCGTTGCGCCAGTTTTCAGGCGCTAAAACCCTTCAGTAGCGCCGGCAGCCGTTTGGGCGTGGCGCTACTGAATTTTTGGCACGCGCAAAGGGACTTAGCGCCAGCGCTAACTTCCGGTGCTAAAGCCCTGGCGCAGCGCAAACTCAATTTCTAGGCCATAATTTCTATGATTTCTATGACTCTATGATTTCTATAATTTCTATGATTTCTATGAGTTCTATGATTCTATTACTTCTATGATTCTATGATTTCTATGATTCTATTATTCTGAAATCTCTATGATTCGATCATTTCTATGATTTCTATGATTCTATGATTTATATGAATCTATGTTTCTATGATTTGATTATTTCTATGTTTCTATGAGTTCTATAATTTCTATAATTTATATGATATCTATGTTTCTATGATTCTACGATTTCTATGATTCAATATTTATATGATTCTAGTATTTATATGATTCTATAAGTTCTGTGGTTCTAGGATTTCTATGATTCTATGACTATAATTTCTATGATTTCTATCATTTCTATGAGTTCTATGATTCTATTACTTCTATGATTCTATGATTTCTATGATTCTATTATTCTGAAATCTCTATGATTCGATACTTTCTATGATTTCTATGACTTCTATGATTCTATGATTTTATGAATTCTATCATTTCTATGATTTCTATGATTGTATGATTTCTATAATTTATATGCTTTCTATACCTTCTATGATTTCTATGATTCTATGACATCTATGATTCTATGATTCTATGATTTCTATTATATCTATGATTCTATGATTTCTCTGTTTCTATGATTTCTCTGTTTCTATGATTTCTATGATTTCTCTGTTTCTATGATTTCTATAATTTATATGATTTCTATGAGTCTTTGATTTCTATGATTCTAAGATTTATATTATTTGTATGATTCTATGATTTCTATGATTCTATGATTTCTCTGATTCTATGATTTGGTGACTTCTATGATTCTATGATTTCTACAATTCTATGGTTTCTATGATTCTGGTTTATATGATTTCTACAATTCTATAATTTCTATGATTCTATGAATCTGTGGTTCTATCATTCTATGATTTCTATAATTTCTATCATTTCTTTGATTCAATGATTTCTATAATTTCTGTAATTTCTATGAGTTCTATGATTTCTATGATCCTATGACTTCTGCGATTCTATGATTTCTATGATTGTATGATATCTATATTGTCTATGATTTCTATATCTTCTATGATTTCTATGATTCTATGAGTGGTACAATTCTGATTGCTATGATTTGAATGATTCTATGATATCTATGATTCTATGACTTTTATGATTAAACGATTTCTATGATTCTATGATTTCTATGATTCTATCATTTCTATGATATCTACGATTCTATAATTTCTATGATGCTATGCTTCTATGATTTCTATGATTATATTATTTCTATGGTTTCTAGGATTCTATGATTTCTTTGATACTGATTTCTATTATTTCTATGATTCTATGATATCTATCATTTCTATAGTTTTTATGATTTCTATGATTCTATGATTTCTATAATTTCTATCATTTCTATGTTTTCTATGATTCTCTGATATCTATGATTCTATGATTTCTATGTTTCTATGATTCTACGATTTCTATGATTTCTATGATTTTATAATTTCTATGATTCTATGATTTATATGATTCTCTTATTTCTATGATTCTATAAATTCTATGGTTCTATGATTTCTATGATTCTATGACTATAATTTCTATGATTTCTATGACTCTATGGCCTAGAAATTCGGTTGGTAGCGCCAGCGGTTAGCGCCTAAAGAGCCCGAGAATTGGGGCGTAACCCAATGTTGGGGCGGGCGCAATGAAGATTGCGACAACTCCCATATTGACTATACATTTAACGCCTGCGCTAAGTGTTTGCGCGCGCCCGCATGCGCAAGCAGATCATGACGTCATTTCAGTGTGCAATGCCTTTTAGGCGCCCCTGACCGGATATTGGGTGGCGCCCGGAACCTTTACGCCTAGCACTGTTAGTGACAGTTCGAAGGAACATTAGCAGGCCCTTCTCGGCGTCGGGGGGCGCTATTTAAAGGGGACAGCTCTAGTATAAAAGCTGCAGCCACTTGGCCTTTTCATTGCGAGCATTGCTGGAGAGAGTTGGTGAGCTACTGTGGAGCAGAGTTTTTGGAATTTAGCATTAGAGTACTTGGGACCTTCAAACCTGTCCGGAGCAGTTGGAGCACTACACCTAACAGCGTTTTGACCAACTGGCATCGGAATGGGAGCTGCTTTGGAGGGCGACGGCCTCATGGCCGAACACTGTGAAGGGGCAGAGAGACGGCGGGAGAGAGGGCTGGGATTGGCCAGAAGGAGGAGGGGCAATGGAGGTCGGCCAATCTGAGGGTATGCTGCGAGGGTCTTTAGGCAGCAGGTGTCATACCTTGACATGTCGGAGGAGCAGTGTGTGTGAAGGCTCCGATTCGGGAGGGCTGTTGTTACTGAGCTGTGCCATCTGCTTGCTGAGGATCTGCAGCCGCGTCTACGGTGCAGGACCTCTCTGTCGGTGGCTGTAAAACTGACTGTTACCCTCAATTTCTATGCCACCAGATCCTTTCTGTCAGCCACTGGGGACATTGCGAATATCTCTCAGTTTGCAGTCCACTGTTGCATCCGGCAAGTTACAGCTGCCCTTTATAGATGAAGGCATCAATTCATCACCTTCCCTCTGACCCTGGAGAAGCAGGCGGAGCATGCGCTGGGCTTCGCTGCTATTGCGGACTTCCCCATGGTGCAGGGGGCGATTGACTGCACACACGTGGCTTTGAGGGCGCCATTCCAGAATCCTGAGGACTTCCGCAACCGCAAGGGGTCCACTCCCTCAACGTGCAGCTGGTCTGTGACCACCGCCAAATCATCATGTCAGTCAACGCCCAATTCCCAGGGAGCAGCCACGATGCCTTTATCCTGCGGCAGACCTCAGTTTGTGACCTTTTTGAGGGGCCGGCTCGACCATGAGGCTGGCTTATTGGGGACAAGGGCTATCCTCTCTGCCCATGGCTGATGACACCACTCCGTCTGGCCGCCACCCCAGCAGAAGAGCTGTTCAACAGCAGCCATCAGGTGACCAGGAACATTGTAGAGCACACTATTGGTGTGCTCAAACAGCGTTTCCGCTGTCTGGACCATTCGGGGGGAGCCCTGCAGTACTCGCCAGAACAAGTGGGTCACATCGTCGTCGTCTGCTGCATGCTCCACAACTTGGTGATTCGACGCACCCAGCCATTTCCAGCTGTCCCTCAACGTCCAGCAGAGCAGGCAGACGAGGAGGAGGAGGACGAGCAGGCGGAGGAGGAGGAGGAGGAGCATGCGGACGAGGAGGAGGAGGAGGTGGAAGATGGAAGGGCTCCTGAAAGTGGAAGGGCCATCCGTCAGAGGCTCATCAGGACTCGTTTCGAGGCCCCTCTGGCGGAATGATGGGTGTCTTTACTCCTGCGCACTTTGGATCTTTGAAAGCCTCTGAAGGCCAGCATCACTGTAAATAGTCACGTGTAACATAGCAAATTAAAACTTTTCTTTATTGTCACAAAAGTCTTTCAGTACAGCAAAACAACGTCAAGTCAACAGAAACCATAACTAACAAAATAACAGTTAACTCTTCGGCAAAGCCGCAAAACTAAACAAACCATTTCCAACAATTACAACAGGTGAGGGTGTCCTTGAATTTGGCCAAAGAAACATCTCAGCACCTCCCTCTACTGCTGGCCCCTTGATGGAGAACGACTTCTCTTTCGCAGTCAGCCCCTTCCCTCCCTGCTGCTCCTATGTAATTGAACCCCAGTGGCGGGGTCAAGGCTGGGGGACGCCTGCTGACTGTGTGGAAGCGCAGAAGCCCCTGAGGGACGGCCTGGCCGACCTCTGGTCTTGGAGGGTGCGGACGCAGGCTGCTTGATCTGAGCATGGCTGGAAGCAGTATGCCCTGCAGGTGGTGGCAGCTGCACTGCAGACGTACCAGCGCTGGCATGTGCAATGGTCACCTGCCGAGAGAGGACACCTGCACCATGGTCGGACGACACACTGGCTCTCTGAGGGGACCGGTTCGGCTCATCCGCCACAATCGCATGCTCCACTGATTCCTGGCCTTGTATGGGACTGGAAGGGCCCGGGGTGATCCTAGCTGATGCAGACAGGGTGGCTGCAGTGAGAGTTCACGTTGCCTCAATCTGGGTGTGGATGAGGTCGGCAAGTGACTGCGTGGCAGCAGTGAGGACCTGTGTGGCAGGTGCCACTGCCTCAGACAAGCCCTGGACAGACCTTTCCAGGGATTGTCCGAAGCCCTGAACAGTTCTTTCCATAGCAGCCTCGAAGCCCTGGACAGTCCTCTCCATGGCTGCCCCGAAGCCCTGGAGAGTCCTTTCCATTGTTGCCCCGAAGCCCTGGAGAGTCCTCTCCATTGCTGCCCCGAAGTCCAACACACTCTTTACCAGTGTTTCTATTGACTGAGGCATCCTCCCCACTGCAGCCATCAGCTCAGTGTGCCTGAGCCGGGCCTGGGTGCTCATTTCAGCCAGGCGACGCACCTCCTCTGCACTCTGTGCAGCAGTCATCACTCCCTGCCTTGCCCTCCGGGGAGCCGATGGCTGAACTTGCCTACTCCCCTTGCGTTGCTGCATGCCGCTTGTTCCGGCAACTGACTCATCATCAGAGCCCCCCCCCCTCCCCGCCAGGGAACTACTATCCCCAGTCTGCAGATGTGTATGCTTCCCTGAGATTGGAACGGATGCTCCGGCTTCCTCCTGATCCTCGCCTCCGGAGGCGCTGGCACTGGCAGCTTCAGGGCGTTGATCCCGAGTTGGTGATGAATCATCTGAAAGCAGGGAGGTGGAAGAGTGGTTTTAGTGAAAGGACAGGTTGGCGGCAGGGCATGCCAGATTGCGGCAAGGCTCTGATATGGCTGCACACTGAGGAAGCATGCTGGTGGGGGGACCAAGTGGAAGGAGACAGCTGAAAAAGGTGAGAGCCTTACCCTCGCTGTCGAGAAGGGGGTCGGCAGCTGCAGTGGTAACAGGACCACTCAGACGTCCTCCAAGAATCTGGTGCACTCTCTCCTCGAGATCCGTGAGAGTGACAACTTGTGGAGGCCCACCACCGGTTTGAAGCTGGTCCTTTCGCATCGCCGCCAGCTTGGACTGCAGGGGAAAGAAGGGGAAGTTCTGTAACATGAGGCCTTGAGAGATCATCTCATGCCCCCCATGGTGCAAGAGCCCTTACATGAGGCCTTGAGCAATCATCTCATGCCCCCCATGGTGCAAGAGCCCTTACATGTGGCCTTGAGTCAAATGTCCATGTGTGTGCCCAGAAAGGGCCATGGGTGCTTGCTGACAGATGGCCATTGGGGCATCATGGCAGCAGGGTGCTCGAAGTCAGGTGCAGATGGAGGGAATCAGAAGTTTGCATAAACAACACTCACCCTAACGACCCGAGTGAGGTCGTTGAATTTCTTCCTGCACTGAACAGGGGTCCTGGTCGCCATACTGCTGGAGTTGACCCTCAGAGAAACCTCCCTCCAAGATCGCCGGTAATCCTTTTGATTCGGCCTCCTGCCATTGTCAGGATACAGAACATCTCGACGGCGCTCCACTGCAGACACCAACTGGTCCAGAGCCTCAGTGCTGAAGCGCTCTGCTCTCTGTCTCACCTTCTCCATCCTCACCAAGTTTTTTGCGCCAGAGAAGGGCGAGCGCTGATTCTGAGGCCTACAGGGCATTGAGTGTGGCAGCTCAGGCTGACTGACCCACCCCTTTAAGAGTCGGCCGGCGCTTGGAAGTCTCGTGGTTTTCGGTGATTGAGATCAACTGCGCTGCGCCCGTCCACGCCGATATTGGGTAGCGCCTGAACTTTTGCACCTTAGGAGCCCCGTGCAACATCTGAATTTGCGCCTCAATCCCCTTTGGGGGCGATGCAACCCAATATCGAGCCAGGCAGTGATAAGTTTCATCTGGCTATAAACTTTGCACAGTGCCAGTTCTAATGCCTCAAGCGGGGCTATACCCAATTTCTAGGCCTATGATTTCTATAATTTCTATGATTTCTATAATTTCTATGAGTTCTATGATTCTATTACTTCTATGATTCTATGATTCCATGATCTCTTGATTCTATAATTTCTATGACTCTATGATGTCTCTGATTTTATGATTCTATGAATTCTATAATATCTATGAATTCTATGATTATTTGATTTCTATAATTTATATGATTTCTATAACTTCTTTGATTTCTAAGATTCTATGACATCTAAGATTCTATGATTTCTATGTTTCTATGATTTCTATGATTTCGATGATTCTATGATTTCTATGTTTCTGAGTTCTATAAATTCTATAATTTGTATGATTTCTATGATTCTTTGATATCTATGATTCTAAGATTTATATTATTCCTATGATTCTATGATTTCTATGTTTCTATGATATCTATGATTCTATGATTCATTGGTTTCTATGAGTCAATAAATTCTATGATTCTACGATTTCTATGATTCTATAATTCCTATGATACTAGGATTTATATTATTATATTATTTCTATGATTTCTATAATTTCTATGAGTTCTATGATTCTATTACTTCTATGATTCTATGATCTCTTGATTCTATAATTTCTATGACTCTATGATGTCTCTGATTTTATGATTCTATGAATTCTATAATATCTATGAATTCTATGATTGTTTGATTTCTATAATTTATATGATTTCTATAACTTCTTTGATTTCTAAGATTCTATGACATCTAAGATTCTATGATTTCTATGATTTCTATGTTTCTATGATTTCTATGATTTCGATGATTCTATGATTTCTATGTTTCTATGAGTTCTATAAATTCTATAATTTGTATGATTTCTATGATTCTTTGATATCTATGATTCTAAGATTTATATTATTCCTATGATTCTATGATTTCTATGATTCTATGATTTCTATGATTCTATGATTTCTATAAATTCTATGAATTTATGATTTCTATGATTCTATGGTTCTATGATTTGTATGATTCTGTGATTTCTATGAGTTCTATGATTCTATGATTTCTGTGGTTTCTATGATTTCTGATTCTATGACTTCTATTATTCTATGATTCTATGATTTCTATGATTCTATTATTTCTATGATTCTGATTTCTACGATTCTATGATTTCTGTGATTCTATGATTTCTATAATTTCTATGATTTCTATGACTATGATTTCTATGATTCTATGAGTTCTATGTTTCTATGAGTTCTATAATTTCTATAATTTACATGATTTATGTGATTCTTTGATTTCTATGATTCTAAGATATATATTATTCCTATGATTCTATGATTTCTATGATTCTATGATTCTATGCTTTGACAGTTTATATGATTCAATAAATACTATGATTCTATGATTTCTATGATTCTATAATTTCTATGATTTCTATGATGCTATAACTTCTATGATTCTGATTGCTATGATTTCTATGATTCTATGATATCTATGATTCTATGGCCTAGAAATTCGGTTGGTAGCGCCAGCGATTAGTGCCTAACGAGCCCGAGAATTGGGGTGTTACCCAATTTTCGGGCGGGCGCAGTGAATATAGTGCCACCTCCCATATTGAGTATCCTTTTAGCGCTGGCGCTAACTCTTTTCGCTCGCCCGCAGGCGCAGGCAGATCATGACATCATTTCAGTGTGCAACGCCTTTTTGGTGCCCCGGACCGGATATTCGGTGGCGCCCGCATCCTTTTTGCCTGCCGCTATTAGTGACAGTTGGATGGAGCATTCCCAGGCCCTTCTTGGACTCGGGGGGCGCTATTTAAAGGGGTCAGCACTAGTATAAAAGCTGCAGCCATTTGGGCTGGCCATTCTGATCGTTGCTGGAGAGAGTTGCTGACTTTCTGTTGGACAGTAATTTTCTCATTGAGCCTTCAGAGGCACTGGCACTGGCAGCTTGAGGGCCCGGCTCCCGAGCTGGTGATGCAGCATCTGAAAGCAGGGAGGTGGAAGAGTGGCTTTAGCAAAAGGGCAGCTTGGCAGCAAGGGATGCCAGATTGCGACAAGGCTATGACATGGGTCCACAGTGAGAAAGCATGATGGCGGGGGGAACAAGTGGAAGGAGACAGTTGTAAAAGGTGAGAACCTTACCATCGCTGTCGACAATGGGGTCAGCAGCTGCAGTGGTTACAGGACCACTCAGACGTCCTCCAAGAATCTGGTGGACTCTCTCCTTGAGATCCGTGAGAGTGACCACTTGTGGAGGTCCTCCACCGGTGCGAAGTTGGTTTTTGCCAATCCTCACCTGCTTGGACTGCAGGGGAAAGAAGGGGAAGTTATGTTACATGATGCCCTGAGTGATCATCTCATGCCCCCCATGGTGGAAGAGCCCTTAAATGATGCCCTGAGTGATAATTTCATGCCCCCCATGGTGCAAGAGCCCTTACATGACGCCTTGAGTCAAATGTGCATGTGTGTGCCCAGAAAGGGCCATGGGTGCTTGCTGGCAGATGGCCAATGGGGCACAGCCCACCCTGTAGCCATAAAGTCAGGTGCAAATGAAGGGATGCAGAAGTTTGCAGAAACAACACTCACCCTCACGACCCGAGTGAGGTCATTGAATTTCTTTCTGCTTTGGACAGGGCTCCTGGTCACCATGCTGCTGGAGTTGACCCTCTGGCATACGTCCCTCCAAGCTCATCAGTAGTCCTTATGATTCGGCCTCGTGCCATTGTTTGGGCAGAGAACATCTCGCCGGCGATCCACTGTGGCCACCAATTGCTCCAGAGCATTGGTAAAGCGCTCTGCTCTCTGTCTCACCTTCTCCATCTGGTCCAAGTTTTTAGCACCAGAGAAGGGCCTGTGCCAATTCTGAGGCATGCAAGGTGAAGAGTGTAGATGCTGAAGCTGACTGACCCATCCCTTTAAGAGCTGGCCGGCGCCTGGAAGTCTCATGGTCATCAGTAATTGAGAGCACCTATGCTGCGCCCGTCCGCTCCGATATTGGGTTGCGCTGGAAGTTTAGCACCTTAGGAGTCCCGTGTAATGCCTGAATTCGCGCCTCAATCCCCTTCAGGGGCGATGCAACCCAATATCGCGCCAGGCGGCGATAAGTTTTGTCTGGCTATAAACTTTGCACAGCGCCAGTTCTAATGCCTCAAACGGGGCTATACCCAATTTCTAGGCCTATTATTTGTATGATTCTATGATTTCTATTATTCTATGATTTCTGTAATACTATTATTCTATAATTTCTATGATTTCTTTGATTCTATGATTTCTATATTTTCTATGATATCTATGATTCAATGATTCTATAGTTTCTATGATTCTATGATTTCTATGTTTCTATGATTCTACAATTTCTTTGATATCTATGATTCTATAATTTCTATGATGCTATGATTCTATGATTTCTATGTTTCTATTATTTCTATGATTTCTACGATTCTATGATTTCTATGATACTGATTTCTATTATTTCTATGATTATATGATATCAATGGTTCTATGATTTCTATGATTCTATGATTTCTATGATTCTATGACTTCTAAGATTCTGTGATTTCTATGATTCTGATTTATATGATTTCTGTGATTCTATGAATCTATTGTTCTATGATTCTATGATTTCTATCATTTCTATAATTTCTATGATTCATATGATTTCTATGATTCTATGATTACTATGATTCTATGATTTCTATGATTCTATGATTTCTATTTTTTCTATGATTCTATCATTTCTATGATTTCTATGAATCTGTAAGTTCTATGATTCTATTACTTCTATGATTCTATGATTTCTATGATACTATTATTCTATGATCTCTATGAAACTATGATCTCTGTGATTCTATAATTTAAATGATTCTATGATTTCTATGATTCTATGATTCTATGAATTCTATAATTTCTATGATTTCTATAATTTATATGATTTCTATAACTTCTTTGATTTCTATGACAACTATGATTCTATGATTTCTAAGATTCTATGATTTCTATTTTTCTATGATTTATACTATTTCTATGAGCCTATGATTTATATGATTTCTATATTTCTATGATTTCTATGATTCTTTGATTTCTCTGATTCTAAGATTTATATTATTCCTATCATTCTATGAACTCAATGATTCAACGATTTCTTTGATTCAATAAATTCTATGATTCTATGATTTCTATGATTCTATAATTTCTATGAATCATATGATTCAATTATTTCTGTGCTTTGTATGATTCTATGATATCTATGATTTCTATAATTTCTATGATTGCTACAATTCTATGATTTCTACAATTCTGATTGCTATGATTACTATGATTCTATGATTTAGGCTTTCTATTATTCTATGATTTCTGTGATTCAATGATTTCTATAATTTCTATGATTTCTATGACTCTATGATTTCTATGATTCTATGTGTTCTACATTTCTATGAGTTCTATAATCTCTATAATTTATATGAATTCTATGATTCTTTGATTCCTATGATTCTAAGATATATATTATTGCTATGATTCTATGATTTCTATGTTTCTATGATTCTATGATTCAACAACTTCTATGATTCAATAAATACTATGAGTTGATTTTGATGATTCTATAATTTCTATGATACTATGATTTATATGATTCAATTATTTCTATGCTTTTTATGATTCTATCATTTCTATGATTTCTAGAATTTCTATGATTTTTAAGATTCTATGATTTCTATGATTCTGATTGCTATGATTTCTATGATTCTATTATATCTATGATTCTACAATTTCTTTGATTCTATGATTTTAGGATTTCTATTATTCTATGATTTTTGTAATACTATTCTATAATTTCTCTAATTTCTATGATTTCTTTGATTCTATGATTTCTATGTTTCTATGATTCTAAGATTTCTATGATTTCTATGATTCTATAATTTCTATGATTCTAGGATTTATATTATTCTATTATTTCTATGATTCTATAATTTCAATGTTTCCATGATTTCTATGATTCTATGACTCTATAATTTCTATGATTCTATGGCTCTATGATTTCTATAATTTCTATAATTTCTGTGATTTCTTTGATTCTATTACTTCTATGATTCTATGATTTCAATGATTCTATGATTCTAAGATCTCTATGATTCTATAATTTCTATGGTTTCTATGAATCTATGATTCTATGAATTCTATAATTTCTATGATTTCTATGATTGTATGTTTTCTATAATTTATATGAATTCTATAACTGCTATGATTTCTATGATTCTATAACATCTATGCTTTCTATTATGTCTATGATTCTATGATTTCTATGATTCTATGATTTCTATGATTTCTATGATTCGATGATTTCTATGGGCTGAATTTTGCTACGGGGGCGGGTTGGAGGTGGGAAACCCACATTCGGGCTCATGGAGATGTGGCCAACCCACTGGATTTTCCTCTGATTGACCTTGTTGAGCCCGCCCTGTGGGCTCAGCAGGCCAATTAAGGGCCACCTGGCAACAGGTGACATCAGAGATTGACATTTCATCTGTCAAAAGCTTTTGGCAGATGAAGTATCAGTGTTTAACAGCTGTTTGAAGCTGTCAAGCACTGAAAAACTGCTAATTCAGCCTCAGTCCTTTCTCAGGATAACTTTAAAATCATTTTGCTGCAGAAACCAAGAAGCTGATTTTTTTTTTTAAATCGGAGCTTCTTTGGTTCTTGCAGCTGACTCCCGACACCGGAATGCAGGACTCCTGTAAAGGTAAGTAAAAGTAAGTTAAACTTATTTAAACACTTTAAACACTTGCAAAACACTTACTTTTGCACTCCTGCACCCCTCACTCACCTGAACACTGGGCATCTCGACCCCTCCAAGACCTCAGACCCACGTCCCACCTCAAAAACTTTTCGTGGTTTGGAGCTGTCGGGAAGCCCACAAACCAGCAATAAAAATCGCGAATAGGCAAAAAACTACCTGTTAACAGGCAGTTTAATTGCCTTTAATCCCTTCCCGCCTCTGGGAGTCGGGTTCCAGCACTTGTCGGCAACCCGACTCCTATGAAATTGACATGGAGGCGGGTTGGAGGTGGGATGGGGTCGGGACCCCCAGATCTCCGATTTTTATCGCCCGCACGCCTCCAACCCAACTCCAGGGGCTTAGGAAAATCCAGCCCTATGTTTCTATGAGTTCTATAATTTCTATAATTTATATGATTTCTGTGATTCTTTGATTTCTATGATTTATATTATTCCTATGATTCTATGATTTCTATGATTCTATGATTTCTATGAATCTATGATTCAAAGATTTATATTATTCTATGATTTCTACAATTCTATGGGCTAGAAATTCAGTATAGCCACTTTTGGGGCGGTAAAGTCGGGCGGCCGCTGAAGTTTGCGCCCGGCGCAAAGTCGAGGCCACTTCGCCGATATTCAGTAGCAGCGCCCTAAGAGGTTGCTGCAGCGCTAAAACTGGCGATGCATGACTATCTTTAGGCACAAAGCCGGCGGTGCTGAGCGATACCGCCGAGGCCGGGCGCAGCGCAGGTGCGGTCATTTGTTGATTGACGGCAGACAAGCTGGCGCCGGACATCTGTTAAAGGGGGAAGGGTCGAGTTGTTTGGCTGCCACGCCCTGGACACTGCAGCCCTCCAGCTAGGCCTGAGCACTGCTGCTGCACCTATTTAGCGACCAGGACGATGCAGAAGGCCCGGGAAAGAGCGCAGCGCTTTACTGAAGCTGACCTGAGGCTGCTGGTTCGCGCTGTGGAGCGAAGACGCCATATTTTGTTTCCAGACACAGGCAAGAAACCGGTGACCAGCGTCTTCCACAAAGCCTGGAGGGATGTCTCCAACAGGGTGACATCCAACAGTGTGGTTGGCAGGACTCCTGTACAATGCAGGAAGAAGTTTAATGACCTCACTAGGATTGTCAGGGTGAGTACCCTTTCCAGTGTCCTCCTCATCCTTGCATGTGCACCTGACATTATGGGCAAAGGGACCTGAAAGCCCTAATGGCCAGCCCTCATCCCGCAGCTATGGGACTGGCATGACCATCAATTGCACATTCTGCACTTTACACACTGTCCAAGCTATTCCACCATGGGAGGCTGTGCAGACAAGATCAGGGCTACACACCGTACTTAGAGGCCATCCTTTCTCTTGCAGGCCAAGCTGGCTAACAATAAGCGTAGCCAGCTTGCCACCGGGGGAGGCGGTCCTCGGCACCAGGAGCTGACCGACCTAGACCAGCGCGTGGCGCGCATCATGGGAGTCCGTGTCATTGGCCCCGTTGCCACTGGAGATGCCGACCCTGTTCTGGGCACCATTGGTAAGGACCTGACCTTTTGGACCTCTCTCGTTCCACTTGCGCATCAGATCAACATCCTTTGCCACTGTCCGACCAATGCGGTGAATGGCACCACTCATGCCTCCCTCGCTGATGCCCTGCCCTCACTCTAAAGCTACTCTTGTGCCTTCCTGCTTTCAGATGGTGAAGCGCCAGGTGAGGAGGATGTCCCCGAAGCTGCCAGTGTCAGCCCCTCGTCGGAGGAGGAGGAGGAGGAGGAGGAGGAGGAGGAAGAGGAAGGCGGGCCATCAGTGGCACCCTCAGCCGCGCCAACCCATGGCGATGTAGGGGACACGTCTTCCCTGGAGGGGAGCCTGGGGGAAGGGTCGGTGGGGAGTGCAGTTCCTGGGCCCAGCGGCCTGCAGCAACGCGGGAGGGGTGGGGAAGCTCGGCGGCCTTCTCCCCAGAGGGTGAGTGCGGCCTCCAGTCCGGCGACGGTCAGCGCAGAGGAGGTGCGCCTCCTCGAGGAAATGGCGGTCGACTCGGAGCGCAGGCACACGGAGCTCATGGGGGTAGTGGCATGGATGCCTGACGCCATAGAGTCATTGGCGAAGAGTGTCAAGGAATTCGGGGCATCACAGGGCAGAAGTCTGGAGTAATTCGGGGCATCACAGGCCAGAAGTCTGCAGCAATTCGGCGCAGCTCATGACAGGAGTCTGCAGCAATTCGGGGCAGCTCTGGACAGGAGTCTGCAGCAATTCGGGGCAGCTCAGACCAGGAGTCTGGAGGAAGTCGGTGCAGCTCAGGCCAGGAGTCTGCAGGAAGTCGGGGCAGCTCAGGCAGCTAGTAGCCAAATGATCAGTGGTGCCGTCCAGTCACTGGCTGGTCTGATGCGGTCACAGACCAGGGCAACACGGGCACTAACTGCTGCCACACTCGCTGCATCTGCCAGGCATCGCCAGGGCACCCGCCGCGCTGCAGCAGCACAGCGGTCTGTCCTTCAGCAGATTGCTGCGCATGCTGCAGTGCTGGCCCGGGCGAGTGCCAGTGTCTCAGGTGACCAGCGAGCGCCTGCCATCAGCCAGTTTGCCCCCATTCCTGCAGCCGCCACTGCCACTCCCCCAGTGGAGCTGCCATGAGCTGCTGGACAGACTGATGCTGCCCAGCCACAGCTGCAGCAGTCACCAGCCGGCTACTCGAGGGCCAGAGCTCGTTTAGGCCGACCCCCAAGGGCATCTGCCGTCACGCCATGTGCCCCTCAGGAGCCTTCCCCCAGCCTTGCTGCAGCCACTGGGCTCACTTTGAGGAGGAGCAGCAGTGCAGGCAGTGGCCACACAAAGATGGCCAAGGCATCGCCCTCGCGGGCCAAAGAGTAGAATGTGTGGCCAGTTGTGTTTGTTTTTGGAGGCCGAGAATTTGATGTTAGTTGTTTGAAGGCCGAGGATGTGATGTTTGTTTTTTACGAAGGCCAAGGATGACGGCCATTCTTGTTTCACACTTTTGTTAATCCTCTCCAGGTTGTGGGAGCGAGTAATGTGTCTGAATGTTTTTTGGGGGTTTCTTCTGTTTTTGTTTTTCATGTGGGAAGGGCTCTGAGTTTGTGCAATAAACAATTTTCTTTATTCATATTGTCCATGTTTGAACGTTAAAGTTTTGGTTGCCTTAACCGGCTGAGGGCTTGCGGAGCAGCTGCATTCATGTTCTTTCATTGGCACAAGCCATTCCCTGACAGGGGGCCTAGAACCTACGTGCAATAAGCCGCCGACGGGTGGCCGTTGCACCTTGTGCGTCCCTCCTGTGCTGGTCCTCCTCCTCCTCCTCCTCCTGCTCCTCCTGCTCCTCCTCCTGAGGTGGTGCTCCAACCTGAGGAGGCAGTGCCTGAGTCCTGCGGATAGCCAGGTTGTGCAGCATGCAGCAAACGACCACGAAATGGGAGACTCGCTCTGGCGAATACTGCAGGGCTCCGCCGGAACGATCCAGGCAGCGGAACTGTTGCTTCAGGATGCCAATTGTTTGTTCGATGATGTTCCTGGTCGCTTGATGGCTCTTGTTGTATGCCTCTTCAGCAGGGGTCCTGGGCGCGCGGAGCGGGGTCATGAGCCAGGTACACAAAGGATAGCCTTTGTCCCCGATAAGCCATCCTCTTGGGTGAGGCTGTGCCTGGAACATGTCAGCCACAGTTGTCTGTCGCAGGATAAAGGCATCGTGGCTGCTGCCTGGAAAGCAGGTATTGACAGCTAGGATGCGCTGCCTAGGGTCACACACCAGCTGCACGTTGAGGGAATGGTAGCCCTTCCGGTTGCGGTAATCCTCGGCATTCTCCAGCGGTGCCCGCAAAGCCACATGCGTGCAGTCAATGGCGCCCTGCACCATGGGGAAGTCCGCTATTCTTGCAAATCCCATTGCCCGCTGCTGCTGCTTCTCCAGGGTCATGGGGAAGGAGATGAATTGACGTCTCCTTCTGAAAAGGGCATTGGTCGCCTGGCAGATGCAGCAATACACGACGAACTGGGAGATGTTAGCAATGTCCCCAGCAGCGGATTGGAAGGAGCCGGTGGCATAGAAGTTCAGAGCCACCATCACCTTCACTGCCACCGACAGAGACGTCCTGCACCTCAGCTGTGGTCGGAGATCTCTGTGAAGAAGTTGGCAGATCTCTGTGACCACCTCCCTTCTGAATCACAGCCTCCTAACACACTGCTCGTCAGACATGTTGACATAGGAGAACTGCTGGCGGTATACCCTGAGTGGGTAAGGCCTCACTTGGTGACACCTGTTGCCCCCTCTGCGTCTAGCCAGGGCTGCCACTCTCTCACGGCGTCTGTGAGCCCTTTGGACGTAATGCTGAAAGCCAGCGTTGACAGCCCCCATAATATGCTGGCAAACAATGAAATCTCAATGAAGGCAAAGAGAATTACAAAGCTGTGGCCTGAAGCCAGAAATACCTGTCCTAGTGTTGGGCCAAAGCAGTAAGCTCTCTACCTTGGTCCCTCTCCAAAAATCCGTCTCAAAAGAGTGAGTGCTGCAAAATGGCTGGCCTTTATAGTGCAGGGGAAGTGCCCTTTAATTTGCGCTCCCCGCGGCCCACATCGGCTGTGCACCGTTCCACTCCACAGTCCTTAGGGCCACCAGGCGCACAATGGGGCGGCGCAACTGAAGTTCCGGTTTGGGGCGCACAAAGGGCGTTGCACGAGGAAATGACATCATGATCTGCGCGCGCAGCTGAGCGCGCGCAAAGACTTTGCGCCGGCGCTAAATGTCTACTGAAGTTGGGGGGAGGCGCAGATCGCGCTGCGCCCGGTCGCTAAGCGCCTAGCGCTCGAGATCTACTCCTCCTAAGGCGCTAATGGCTGGCGCATGCAACTGAATTTCTAGGCCTATGACTTCTATGATACTGATTTATATGATTTCTATGATACTATGATTTCTACAATTCTATTAATCTGTGGTTCTATGATTCTATGATTTCTATAATTTTTATGATTTCTATAACTTCTATGATTTCTTTGATTATATGACTTCTATGATTTTATGATTTCTAGGATTCTATGATTTCTAGGATTGTATGATATATATAATTTCTTTGATTTCTATAACTTCTATGCTTTCTTTGATTATATGGCCTAGAAATTCACTATGGCCCCGCCAGCTGGCTAGCGCCCAAAAGTTAGCGCTGGGCGGGGAGCCATTTGCGATCATCAGATATTCAGTTTTTGCACCCCAATTCGGAACCGGGCGCTATTCCAGGGTGTGCCCGCCTCTGCTTGGGGTGCTGAAACTGAATTTCAACGCTCTTGGCACTGCTGCGCCAGCCGCTGCGGAGCGGCAGGCTGCGGTACTGCAGGCCTCCTCCTTCTCTTAAGGGGGAGCTGCCTGCAACGGGGAGATCGCCGCTGGATAGTGCTGGCAAATGAGCCCGGCACCACGGAGAAGTGCCGGGTTCGCGGAAAGCAGCCGGCAATGCCGCGGGGGGGGGTGGAGGAGGCCGGGGAAGGAGGTGCGGGCAGGCGGCCGCCGAAAAAGCGGCCGGCCGCACCTCCACCTTAAAGCGCCCCACTAAGGCTACAGTACTGCCCCGTTTTCTGGTCGCTGTTTGCGGCCGCTGCGGAGGAGGCGGCCACAACTAAATATGGGGATCGGGCCAGTTTCGGGGCGGAACCGGGGCACTGCGCACACCGATGACATCATCGGTGCCGGCGCAGCACTAACGGCTACCGCCGCCAATACCGCTGCACTGAATATCAGCGCAAACTCCTTTTTGGTGCAGAAGCCCTCTTTAGGCGGTAACTGGCCACAAAGCTGGCAGCACCTTAATGAATTTCTAGGCCTATGATTTCTATTATTCTATGATTTCTATGATAACTATAATTTCTATGATTTCTACAATTCTATGATTCCTACAATTCTGATTTCCATGATTTGTATGATTCTATGATATCTATGATTCTATGATTTCTATGATTAAATGATTTATATAATTCTATGATTTCTATGATTCTACAATTTCTATGATATCTATGATTCTATCATTTCTATGATGCTATAATTCTATGATTTCTATGCTTCTATTATTTCTATGATTTCTACGATTCTATGATTTCTATGATAATGATTTCTATTATTTCTATGATTCTATGACATCTATGATTCTATGATTTCCATGATTCTATGATTTCTATGATTCGATGACTTCTAAGATTCTGTGATTTCTATTATTCTGATTTATATGATTTCTATGATTCTATGAATCTATTGTTCTATGATTCTATGATTTCTATCATTTCTATCATTTCTATGATTCATATGATTTCTATGATTCTATGATTTCTATCATTTCTATAATTTCTATGATTTCTATGATTCTTTGATTTGTACAATTCTGATTGCTATGATTTGTATGATTCTATGATATCTATGATTCTATGATTTCTATGAATAAATGATTTCTATGATTCTATTCTTCTATGATTTCTGTAATTCTTTTATTCTATGATGTCTATAATTTCTATGAATCCTATAATTTCTATGATTCCTATGATTCTATGATTACTATGATTCTATGATTTCTATGATTCTATAGTTCAATGATTTGTATGATTCTATGATTTCTATGAGTTCTATGATTCTATTATTTCTATGATTCTATGAGTTCTATAATTTCTATGATTTCTATGATTCTATGATTTCCACGATTCTATGGTTCTACTATTTGTATGATTCTATGATTTCTATGAGTTTTATGATTCTATGATTTCTACAATTCTATGACTTCTATTATTCTATGATTCTATGATTTCTATGAGTCTATTGTTTCGATGATTTTATGATTTCTATTATTCTATTATTTCTATGATTCTATGATTTCTATAATGTCTGTGATTCTATGATTTCAATGATTCTAAGAATTCTATAATTTCTATGATTCTATGATATCTATGATTCTATGAATTCCATAATTTCTCTGATTTCTATGATTCTATGATTACTATGATTCTATGATTTCTATGATTCTATGATTTTTATGATTCTATAGTTCAATGATTTCTATGATTTCTATGAGTTCTATGATTCTGTTATTTCTATGATTCTCTGAGCTCTATAATTTCTATGATTTCTATGATTCTATGATTTCTACGATTCTACGGTTCTACTATTTGTATGATTCTATGATTTCTATGAGTTTTATGATTCTATGATTTCTATGATTTCTACAATTCTATGACGTCTATTGTTCTATTATTCTATGATTTCTATGAGTCTATTGTTTCTATGATTCTATGAATTCTATGATTCTATTATTTCTATGATTCTATGATTTCTATAATGTCTATGATTTCTATGATTCTGTTTTCAATGATTCTAAGAATTCTATAATTTCTATGATTCTATGATATCTATGATTCTATGAATTCTATAATTTCTATGATGTCTAAGTTTCTATGGTTTCATGGTTCTAAGATATCTATAAACTCTATGATTTCTATGATTCTATAATTTCTATGATTCTATGAATTGTATAATTTCTATTATTCTATGAGTTCTATAATTTCTATGATTCCATGATCGCTGTTTTTTAGGATTCTATGATTTCTCTGATTCTAATTTATATGATTTCAATTATTCTATGATTTCTATGATTCGATGATATCTACGATTCTATTAATTATATGATTCCAATTTATGTGATTTCTACGATTCTATGATTTCTATGATTCTACGAATCTGTGATTCTATGATTCTATGATTTCTATATTTTCTATGATTTCTGTGATTCAATGATTCTATAATTTCTATGATCCTATGATTTCTTTGCTTCTATGATTCTACGATTTCTATCATTTCTATGATTCTATGATTTATATAATTCTATTATTTCTATGATTCAATAATTTCTATGTTTCTATGATTCTATAATTTCTATGATTACTATGACTCTTTGATTTCTATAAATTCTATAATTTCTATGATTATATGACTGCTAGAATTCTATGATTTCTATGATTCTATGATTTCTATGAATATATGATTCAACGATTTCTATTAATCTATGATTTCTACAATTCTATGATTTCTATGATTCTATGATTTCTATGATTCTACGATTCCAAGATCTCTAAGATTCTATAATTTCTATGATTCTATGATTAATATGAATCTATGATTCTATGATTCTATGAATTCTATGTTTCTATGAGTTCTATAATGTCTTTAATTTTTATGATTTCTATGATTCTTTGATTTCTATGATTCTAAGATTTATATTATTCCTATGATTCTATTATTTCTATGATTCTATGATTTCTATGATTCTATGGTTCTATGATTTGTATAATTCTTTGATTTGTATGAGTTCTATGATTTCTATGATTTCTATGATTCTATGACTTCTATTATTCTATGATTCTATGATTTGTATGATTCTATGATTTCTATAATTTCTATGATTTTTATGACTATGATTTCTATAATTTCTATGACTCTATGACTGCTTGAATTCTGTGATTTGTATAATCTATGATTTCTATGATTCTATAATTTCTATGATTCTATGATTTCTATGAATCTATGATTCTATGAATTCTATATTCTCTATTTCTATTATTTCTATGATTGTATGATTTCTATAACATCCTTGATTTCTATAACCTCTAAGATTTCTCTGATTCTATAACTTCTTTGATTCTATGTTACTATGATTCTATGCTTTCTAATATTTCTATGATTCTATGATTTCTATGAGATCTATGATTCTATGATTTCTATGATTCTATGATTTCTATGTTTTCTATGATTTCTACAATTCTATGATTTCTATGATTCTGATTGTTATGATTTCTATGATTCTGATTGTTATGATTTCTATGATTTGATGATATCTATGATTCTATGATTTCTATCTTTCTTTGATTTCTATGATTCAATGATTTCTGTAATTCTATTATTCTATGATTTCTTAAAATTCTATGATTTCTATGATTCCTTGATTTTAGGATTTCTATTATTCTATGATTTGTGTAATACTTTTATTCTATAATTTCTATGATGTCTATGTTTCTGTGATTCCATTATTTCTATGATTCAATGATTCTATAATTTCTACGATTCTATGATTTCTATGTTTCTATGATTCTACGATTTCTATGATTTCTATGATTCTATCATTTCTATGATTCTATGATTTATATGATTCTAGTATTTTTATGATTCTATGATTTATATGATTCTTGTATTTATATGATTCTATAATTTCTATGGTTCTATGATATCTATGATTCTATGACTATAATTTCTATGATTTCTATGACTATGATTTCTATAATTTCTATGATTTCTATAATTTCTATGATTCTATTACTTCTATGATTCTATGATTTCTATGATTCTATGGCCTAGAAATTCAGTATAGCCACTTTTGGGGCGGTAAAGTCGGGCGGGCGCTAAAGTTTGCGCCCGGCGCAAAGTCGATGGCACTTCGCCGATATTCAGTAGCTTCGCCCTAAGAGGTTGCTTGAGCGCTAAAACTGGCGATGCATGCCTATCTTTAGGCGCTAAGCCAGCGGTGCTGAGGGATAGCGCCGAGGCCGGGCGCAGCGCAGGTGCGGTCATTTCTTGATTGACAGCAGACACCGTGGCGCCGGCCAGCTCTTAAAGGGGGAAGGGTCGACTTGATCTGCTGCAACGGCCTGCACACTGCAGCCTTCCAGCTAGGCCTGAACACTGCTGGTGATCAGAAGGAGCCATGGCAACGGTACAGAAGGCCCGTGAGCATGCCCTGCGCTTCTCAGCCCATGACTTGAAGGTGATGGTGAGGGCCTTGGAGAAGAGACAGCACATCTTGTTCCCGGACACTGGCAGGAAGCCTCCCACCAGCGTCTATAGGAAAGCCTGGAGGGAGTTCGCCCGCTGGGTGTCGGCCACCGGCGATGCCCCCAGGGACAATGTCCAATGCCGGAAGAAGTTTAATGACCTGATCAGGATTGTCAGGGTGAGTACCCTTTCCAGTCTCCTCCTCATCCTTGCATGTACACCTGACATGATGGGCAAAGGGACCTGAAAGCCCTAATGGCCAGCCCTCAGCCAGCAGCTATGGGACAGTCATGAACATCAATTGCACATTCTGCACTTTACACCATGGGAGGCAGTGCACACCACATCAGGGCTACACACTGGCCAAGCTATTCCACCATGGGAGGCAGCGCACACCACATCAGGGCTACACACTGGCCAAGCTATTCCACCATGGGAGGCAGCGCACACCACATCAGGGCTACACACTGGCCAAGCTATTCCACCATGGGAGGCAGTGCACACCACATCAGGGCTACACACCGTACTTACAGGCCATCCTTTCTCTTGCAGGCAAAACTTGCCAACAACCGAAGGCACCAGGAGGAGACCGGGGGAGGCCGCCCCCAGATCCAGGAGCTCACTCCCCTGGAGGAGCGCGTGAGTCGCCTCATGGGACCCCGGGTGATTGGGCCCGTCGCCTGTGGAGATGCCGACCCTCTTCTGGGCCACAATGGTATGGACATCACCTTTTGGACCTCTCTCGTTGCACTTGCGCATCCGATCTACCTCCTTTGCTATTGTCCGACCAATGCGCTGAATGCCACCAGTCATGCCTCCCTCGCTGATGCCCTCCCCTCACTCTAAAGCTACTTTTGTGCCGTCCTGCTTTCAGCTGGTGACGAGGAGCTCCCTGAAGCTGCCAGTGACAGCCCCTCTGAGGAGGAGGAGGAGGAGGAACAGGAAGGCGGACCATCAGGGCAGCAGTCAGGTGCGGCTGCAGATGCCGAAGTAGTGGACACGTCTTCCCTGGAGGAGAGCCTGGAGGAAGTGTCGGAGGGGAGTGGAGCTGCTGGGACCAGTGGCGTCCAGCAACCCAGGAGGGCTGTGGTTGGTCCGCGGCCTTCCCCCCAGAGGGGGGAAGGATCGGAGGGGAGTGCAGTTGCTGGGCCCAGTTGCCGCCGGCAACGTGGCAAGGGTCGGGCAGCTCTGCCCCCTGCTCCCCAGCGGGAGAGTCCGGACTCCAGTCCGGCCACGTTCAACTCAGAGGAGGCGCGCCACCTCGATCAAATGGCCCAGGATTCGGATCGCCGGCACACCGAGCTGATGGGGGTAGTGGCACGGATGCCTGAGGCGATCGAGTCCCTGGCTAGTAGTGTGCACGAGTTCAGGGCCTCACATGCCGTGAGTGGCCGGCTGATCAGTGATGCCGTCCAGACAGTGGCTGCTCTGTTGCGGTCGCAGACCAGGGCAACAGGGGCACTGACTGCTGCCACACGCACTGCGTCAGCCAGGCATCACCTGGACACCCGCCGCGCTGCAGCAGCACAGCGGGCTGCCCTTCGGCAGATTGGTGCGCATGCTGCAGTGCGGGCCCGGGCGAGTGCCAGAGTGCCACATCACCAGCCAGGGCCTACCATCCGCCAGATTGCACACATTCCTCCAGCCGTCACCGCCACTCCCCCAGTGGCGCCTCAACGGCAAGCGGCTGCGAATGATGTTGGCCAGGCACAGCTGCACCAATCACCAGCCGGCCCCTCGAGGGCCAAACCCCATCTAGGCCGCCCCCCAAGGGCATCTGCCGGAAGGACATCTGACCCTCAGAAGCCTTCCCCCAGCCTCGCAGCAGCCACTGGGCAGAGCTTGCGGAGGAGCAGCAGGCCGGGCAGGGGCCCCAAAAGGCTCGACAAGGTCTCGCCCTCGCGGCCCAATAAGTAGACGGTGTGGCCAAGTGTTATTTTATATGGCGATGCCTATGTTTCTTTTGGGGATGGTTGTTTTGTTTCTGGGGATGTTTTTTGGGTTAAGGCCGAGGATGAAGGCCATTTTTGTCCAAATGTTCAGTTATTCCTCCCCAGGTTGTGGGAGTGAGTCATTTGATGTACTGTTTTTTGGGGCCGTTGAATGTTTCTGGGTTTCATGTGGGAAGGGGTTTCATTGGTCTAAAATAAAGATTTCTCTTTATTCAGAGAGTGTCCATGTTTGTTGCTGTAAGTGTTTGTTGCCTTCGCCGGCTGAGGGCTTGCGGAGCGGCTGCGTTCATGTTCCTTCATGGCCACAAGGCATTCCCTGACAGGGGGCTTAGAAGTGATGTTCAATAAGCCGCCGATGGACGGCCCTTGGACCTTCTCGCTCCCTCCTGGGATGGTACTCCTCCTCCTCCTGCTCCTCCTCCTCATGCTCCTCCTGCTCCTCCTCCTGAGGTGGTGGTCCAACGTGAGGTGGCAGTGCCTGAGTCCTGCGGAGAGCCAGGTTGTGCAGCATGCAGCAAACAACGATGAATTGGGACACTCGGTCCGGGGAATACTGCAGAGATCCGCCGGAACGATCCAGGCAGCGGAACCGCTGCTTGAGGATGCCAATTGTTTGCTCGATTATGTTCCTGCTCGCTTGATGACTCTCGTTGTATGCCTCTTCAGTAGGGGTCCTGGGCGCGCGGAGCGGGGTCATGAGCCAGGTACACAAAGGATAGCCTTTGTCCCCGAGAAGCCATCCTCTTGGGGGAGGCTGTGCCTCGAACATGTCACGCACTGTTGTCTGCCGCAGGATAAAGGCATCGTGGCTGCTGCCTGGAAAGCGGGCATTGACAGCTAGGATGCGCTGCTTGTGGTCACACACCAGCTGCACATTGAGGGAATGGTAGCCCTTCCGGTTGCAGTAATCCTCGGCATGCTCCACAGGTGCCCGCAAAGCCACATGCGTACAGTCAATGGCGCCCCGCACCAAGGGGAAGGCCGCGAATCTTGCAAATCCCAGTGCACGCTGATGCTGCCTCTCCAGGGCCATGGGGAAGGAGATGAATTGGCGTCTCCTTCTGAAAAGGGCATCGGTCACTTGGCGGATGCAGCAATGCACGGCGAACTGGGATATGTTAGCAATGTCCCCAGCAGCAGATTGGAAGGAGCCGGTGGCATAGAAGTTCAAGGCCACCGTCACCTTCGCCTCCACCGACAGAGACGTCCTGCTCCTGAGCTCTGGATGCAGATCTCTGCGAAGCAGATGGCAGATCTCTCCAACCACCTACTTTCGGAATCGCAGCCTTTTTACACATCGCGCGCCACTCATGTTGAGGTAGGAGCGCTGCTGGCGGTATGCCCTGACTGGGTAAGGCCTATGTTGCCGACGCCTGTTGCCCCCTCTGCGTCTAGCCAGGGCTGCCCCTCTCACACCGCGTCTGCGAGCCCTACGGACATGACGCTGAAACTCAGCGTTGGCACCCCATGCAGCCCCCATAATATGCTGCCAAACAGTCAAATATCCAAGAGGCCACTTGCAACGCTCTGGCCTGAACCCAAAAGTACCTGAGCTAGTGTTGGCCCAAACAAGAAAGCTGTCTTCCTTGGTCTCTCTCCAGAAATCCGTTGCACAAGAGTGTTTGCTGCAAAATGCCTGCCCTTTATAGTGCAGGGTAAGTGCCCTTTAATTTACGCTCCCCGGGGCCCACGTCGGCTCTGTTGCGTTCCACTAAACAAGCGTGCGGGCCGCCGGCCACACAATGGGGCGGTCCCACTGAAGTTCTGGATCGGGGTGCGCAAAGGGCGTTGCACGAGGATATGACGTCATTTCCTGCGCGCGCAGGTGAGCGCGCGCTAAACTTTGCACCGGCGCTAAATGTCTACTTAATTTGGGGTGAGGCGCAGATCGCGCTGCGCCCGGACGCTACACGCATAGCGCCCGAAATTCACTTCTCTTAAGGCACTAACGGCTGGCGCAAGCAACTGAATTTCTAGGCCTATGATTCTATGGTCTCTATGTTTCTATAATTTCTATAATTCTATGATTTCTATGATTCTATGAATTCTATAATTTCTATGATTTCTATGAATGTATGATTTCTATAATGTATATGATTTTTATAGCTTCTTTGATTTCTATGATTCTATGACATCTATGATTCTATGATTTCTATGTTTCTATGATTCTATGATTTCTATGATTCTAGTTTTTATATGATTCTATAAGTTCTATGATTTCTATAATTCTATGACTATAATTTCTATGACTTCTATGACTATGATTTCTATAATTTCTAAGATTTCTATGATTTCTATGAGTTCTATGGATCTATTGCTTCTATGAATCTATGATTTCTATGATTCTATTATTCTGAAATCTCTATGATTCGATCATTTCTATGATTTCTATGATTCTATGATTTATATGTTTCTATGAGTTCTATAATTTCTATAATTTATATGATTTCTATGTTTCTATGCTTCTACGATTTCTATGATTCTAGTATTTATATGATTCTATGATTTATATGATTCTAGTATTTATATGATTCTATAAGTTCTATGGTTCTATGATTTCTATGATTCTATGACTCTGTAATTTCTATGATTTCTATGACTATGATTTCTATAATTTCTATGATTTCTATAATTTCTATGAGTTCTATGATTCTATTACTTCTATGATTCTATGATTTCTACAATTCTATTATTCTGAAATCTGTATGATTCGATAATTTCTATGATTTCTATGATTTCTATGATTCTATGAATTCTATCATTTCTATGATTTCTATGATTGTATGATTTCTATAATTTATATGATTTCTATGATTTCTATGATTCTATGTTATCTATGATTCTATGATTTCTATTATATCTATGATTCTATGATTTCTATTTTTATATGATTTCTATGATTTCTATGATTCTATGATTTCTATATTTCTATGAGTTCTATCATTTCTATAATTTCTATGATTATTTGATTTCTATGACTCTGAGGCCTAGAAATTCGGTTGGTTGCACCAGGGATTAATGCCTAAAGAGGGCGAGTACTGGGGCGATAGCCAATTTCTGGGGGGGGCGCAAGGCACTTTGCGCCTCACCCCATATTGAGCATGCATTTAGCGCCGGCGCTAACGCTTAGTGCCCGCTCATGGGCGCAGGCTGATTATGATGTCATCTGAGTGTGCAATGCTTTTTGGGTGCCCCAGATGGGAAATTCAGTGGCACCCCTCTCCATAGCGCCTGGCGCTATTAGTGACAGCTTACCTGGGCCTTACCAAGTCGCTCTCGGGCTGGAGGAGCATTATTTAAAGGGGACTGGTGTGGTTTAAAAACGGCAGACAGTTCTGGTGCACAACTTCCCTGAGAGCTACAAAGAGTTGCTGAGCTGTACACTGAGAGCCATTTGACCACTGGGCCCACACTGGCAGAGGAACTTCAGCCTTCTGACCATTGCTTTGCTGTTGGTGAGCCTTGACAACGGGGAACCTTCCTGTGGGCACTTATTATGTGGGCTGCATTGGAGGGGAACGTCCTGCTGCTGCATCATCTGCAAAGGTCACTGAGATGCAGGGAGAGGGGGGCAGGCATGTCCAGATGGAGGAGGACCAACAGACATTGCCACACCAGACCTTGTGCTGGCAGGGTTTCCCAACAGCAGTTTTCCTTAATATATAATCATAGGAATCATGGATTTCTATGAATTCTATGATTCTATGGTTATATGATTTCTATGATATCGATGATTCTTTAATTTCTCTGATTCTATGGTACTATGATTGCTATGATTCTATGATTTCTATGATTCTATGACTTCTATGATTTCTAATATTTCTATGAATCTATGATTTCTATGATTTCTTTGATTTCTATTATTTTGATTTCTATGACATCTATGATTCTATGATTTCTATGAACCTATGATATCTATGAGTATGATTTATATAATTTCTATAATTTCTGATTTCGATGATTATATGATTTTTATGATTCTCTGACTTTTATGATGTTTAATATTTCTGATTCTATGATTTCTATGATTTCCTTGATTTCTATCATTTTGATTTCTATGATTTCTATGATTCTATGATTTTTATGAATCTATGATTCTATGATTTCTTTGATTCTATGGTTTCTATAATTTCTATAAGTTCAATGATTTCTACGATTCTATGATTTCTATGATGCTTTGAATTCTATGACTCAATGATTTCTATGATTAGTATAATTACTATTATTTATATGATTGTTTTATTTCTATGATTCTATGATTTCTATGAATCAATGTTTCTATAATTTCTATGTTCCTTTGATTTCTATGATTCTATTATTTCTATGACACTATGATTTCCATGATTTCTATAATTTCCAGAATTCTATTATTTCTATGATTCTATGATTTCTATGATTCAGTGATTTCTATGATTCTATTAATTCTATGATTCTCTGATTTCTATGATTTTTATGATTTTATGATTTCTATGATTCTATAATTTCTATGATTCTTTGGCCTAGAAATTGGGTTGGGGTGCCAAAGTGGCGCCAAAGTCACCTGAGCGCAGGATTTAGCGCAGCGATCAGAGTAATTCTGATCGCCAGAAATTCAGTTTCAGTGCCGCTCGAGGGACACGGGGCGAGGCTCAAGGCGCTCCACGTCCCTCTTAGGGCGCTGAAACTGATTACCACAGCACAATGTGCCACAGTGCCATACGCTGCTTCACGGCACGCTGTGGTACTGCAGGCCTTCCTCCCACTGTTAAGGGGGAGGTGCCTGCAACAGCGCGATCCCCGATCGCGAGTGCCGGCAAATGAGCCCGGCACCAAGGAGAAGTGCCGGGCTCTTGGGAAACAGACGGCAATGCCACGGGGGGGGGGTTAGGAGGCCGGGGATGGAGGTGCTGGAAGGTGGCCGCCGAAAATGCGGCTGCCCCGCACCTCCACCTTAACTTGCGCCGCTGCCAGCAGAGTAAGGCCCCGTGAACCGGGCGCGGGTAGCGAGCGGCACAACTGCAGCGTTCGCTACCAAATATCGTGAACGGGGCATGAATGGGGCACTGCGCACACTGATGACGTCATTGGTGGTGGCGCAGCGCAAAAGCCTAACGCAACCATTAGCGCCCCTACTGAATATCACAGGAGACGCAGCCAGTGGCGCTACAGCCACTGACTGCCTCTTTAGGTGCTAACAGGTGGCGCTACTCACCCAATTTCTCCCCCTTTGAATTCTATGACTCTATGATATCTATGATTCTATGATTAGGTCAGTTTCTATTATTTCTATGATTCTTTGATTTCTATGATTCTATGATTTCTATGATGCAATTTTTCTCTAATTTCTATAATTTCTATGTTACTTTGATTTCTATGATTCTATGAATTCAGTGATTTCTATGTTTCTATGGTCTCTATAATTTCTATAAGTTCAATGATTTCTACGATTATTTGATTTCTATGGTTCTATGATTTATATGGGTCAATGATTTCTATACTTACTATGATTTCGATGATTATATGATTTCTATAATTTCTATGATTCTTTGATTTCTATGATTCTATAATTTATATAATACTATGATTTCTATGATTCTATGATTTTATGATTTCTATGATTTTATAATTTATATGATTCTATGATACTATGATTTCTATGATTCTATGGCCTAGAAATTCAGTTCTGACGCTATTGCGGCGCTAAAGTCGGGCGCTCGTCAAATTTAGCGCCCGCCGGAAAGTGCAGGCGAGCTCGCCGAAATTCAGTAGATTTGGCCAACTTTTTGGCCGAGCGCTGCACAAGGCGTTGGAACCCTGTGTTCAGGCGCTAATCCGGCGATGCAGCCTAATAACGCCGATTCCGGGCGCAGCGCAGGTGCGATCATGTGGTGAGTGTCAGCAGACACCCTGACGCCGGCCAGCTCTTAAAGGGGGAAGGGTCAACTTTGACTGCAGCCACGCCCTGCATGCTGTAGCCCTGCAACTAGGCCTCAGGAGTGGTTGTGTGGCATATCAACGCCTGGAGGACATGGAGAGGGCCCGTGAAAGAGCCGAATGCTTCTCTGAGCATGCGCTGGGTGTGCTCCTTCATGGGGTGCGCAAAAGAAGGCGGGTCGTTTGCCCGGCTAGTGGCAGGAAGGCTCCCAGGAGCCAGTTCAGGGAGGCCTGGACCAAAATTGCCCGGAGGGTCTCCTCCAGCTCAGATGTTCCCAGGAGTGCGGACCAGTGCCGCAAGAAATACAACGACCTATGTCGGCTGGTCAAGGTGAGTACCCTTTCCAATGTCCCCCTCATCCTTGCATGTGCACCTCCCATTAGGGCCAAAGGGACATCCAAGGTCTAATGGCCAGCCCTGCTGCTGCTGCAATGGCACTTGCATGTTAATCAAGAGCTCTTTCTGCACTTACCACACTGTGCAAGCTATTCCACCATGGGAGGCCTCACACAGAGCTACAGGGCACCACACTGTGCAAGCTATTCCACCATGGGAGGCCTCACACACAGCTACAGGGCACCACACTGTACTTAGACGCCCTCCTTTCTCTTGCAGGCCAAGCTGGCGAGGAACGCCAGGAGCCTCCGTGTCACTGGTGGAGGCCCTCGCGAGTTCCAGGAGCTGACGCCTCTGGAAGAGAGGGTGGCCCGACTGCTGCGGCACCCGGTGATTGGGCCTGTGGCGATCGGCGACGCCGACCCTATACTGGAGCCCACTGGTAAGGACAGGACCGGCTGCACCTCTATCCTTGCCCTCGCGCATCAGATCTACATCCTTCCCCAGTGGCCGATAAATGCGCATAATGCACTAGTGCGGCCTCCCTCGCTGTCGGCCTGTCCTCACTCTAAAGCTACACTTGTGCCTTCCTGCTTTCAGCTGGTGAGGAGGAGGTGCTCCCTGAAGCCCACACAGCCAGGCCCTCGGAGGAGGAGGACGTGGAGGAGCAGCAGGAAGGCGCCACCTCGGGGGAACCCTCCTCCGCTCCAGGACATGCCAATGAAGGGGATACGTCTGGCGTGCCGGAGAGCCAGGGGGAGGCGGGGGAGGGGAGCCCCGAACCTGGTCCCAGTGGCATGGACGCCCGCGGCAAGGCTCCGGCGGCATGCGACCCTTCTGCCCAGAGGGGGGATGCGGTGGAGGGGAGGGCAGAACCTGGTGTCAGTGGCGTGGCCGCACGCGGCAGCGCTCCGGCGGCACACCAGCCTTCTGGCCAGAGGGTGGAGGCGCCCTCCAGTCCGGACTCGGACGTCGCCCAGGAGGTGCGCCTCCTGGACGAGATGTCGGCGGCGTCGGAGCGCCACCACGTGGAAATCATGGAGGTGCTGGCACAGATGCCTCAGGCCATCGAAAGCCTCTCTCAAAGTGTGGTGGCTTTCGGCCAAGCCCAGGCCAGGGGCCTCGAGGTTTTCGCTGCAGCGCACGCCAGGGGGGTGGAGCTCCTTGTGGCAGCGCATGAGAGGGGGTCGAGCAACTCGAGGCAGCGCAGCACGCCAGTCGCCAGCTGAGAGGTGCTGTCCAGACAATGGGACTGCAGATGCGGGGACATGCCGGCGCAGTTGGGGCACTGACTTCTGCGACCCTCGCACTGGCGGGGAGGCGTCGCCAGGCCAGGCGCCGCCCTGCTGCCGCACACCGGTCTGGCCACCCACAGTTTGGCGTGCTTGCTCCCCGGCCAGGCCGCCCAAGTGCACGTGTGTCTGGCGACCAGCGCGCGCCTGGCATCACCCACCTTGTACCCATTGGTGCAGGCGAGCCTGCCACTCCCCCAGCCACGGTGCAAGGAGCTCCTGCAGCCACTGAAGAGGGCCACCCACAGCTGCAGCAGCCACCAGCCGGCCCCTCCCGGGCCCGCCCTCGTGTAGGCCGACCCCCAAGGGCATCTGGCGAGACGCCTTGTCGCCCTGAGGATCCTTCCCCCAGCCTCGGCACAGCCTCACGGCCCAGCTTGAGGCGCAGCAGCAGGATGGGCCGGGGCAAAAGACGCCTGTCCACACACTCGCCCTCTCGCCACACCCAATAGAGTGTGTTCACCGAGGGTTTGGGTGATGCGGGGGCTTCTGTTCTGGGGGGCATTATGTGTTTTTGTTTTATGGGGGTCTTTGTGTTGTTGGGGGGGCTTGTTTTTGTTAGGCCAGTGACGAGGCCATTTGGATGCTGATGTTATGTTAGTCCTCCCCAGGTTTTGGGAGTGACAGAAGTTTGTTACTGTTTTTTGGGGGTCTTCTCTGTTTTGCTCTTCCATGTGGGAAGGGCCCTGAGGTTTTCAAATAAAGATGTTTATTTATTCACCATGTGCAGGTGTCATGTTTCAAGTGGTTGTTGGGTTAACCGGCTGAGGGCTTGCGAAGCGGCTGCGTTCAGTGGGCCAGGCCATTCCCTGACAGGGGGCCTAGAAGTGTCGAGCAATAAGCCCCCGGCGGACGGCCCTTGGACCTTGTCGCTCCCTCCTGGCCTGGTGCTGCTCCTCCTCAGGGTCCTCCTGCTCGTCCTCCTGAGGTGGTGGCCCAATGTCAGGTGGCAGTGCCTGAGTCCTGCGGATAGCCAGGTTGTGGAGCATGCAGCAGACCACGACGAACTGGGAGACTCTATCCGGCGAATACTGAAGAGACCCGCCCGAACGATCCAGGCAACGGAACCGTTGCTTGAGGACGCCTATCGTTTGCTCTATTAGGTTCCTTGTGGCTTGATGGCTTTCGTTGTATGCCAGCTCCGCTGGGGTCCTGGGCGCGCGGAGCGGGGTCATGAGCCATGTGCACAAAGGGTGCCCTTGTCCCCGAGAAGCCATCCCCTTGGTTGAGGCTGTGCCTGGAACATGTCAGCCACAGTAGTCTGTCGCAGGATAAAGGCATCGTGGATGCTTCCTGGGAAGCGGGCATTGACAGCTAGGATGCACTGCCTGTGGTCACACACCAGCTGCACATTTAGGGAATGGTAGCCCTTCCGGTTGCGGTCTTGCTCGGCATTGCGGATAGGTGGCCGCATAGCCACATGTGTGCAGTCAATGGCGCCCTGCACCATGGGGAAGGCCGCGATCCTGGCAAATCCGAATGCACGCTGCTCCTGCTTGTGTTGGGTCATGGGGAAGGAGATGAATTGGTGGCTCCTCGCGAAAAGTGCTTCGGTGACCTGTCGGATGCAGCGATGCGCGGCGAACTGGGAGATGATCGCGATGTCCCCAGCAGCGGCTTGGAAGGAGCCGCTTGCATAAAAGCTGAGAGCCACCGTGACCTTCACTTCCACCGAGAGAGACGCCATGGACATGAGCTGTGGCTGCAAATCTGCATGAAGCCGCTGGCAGATCTCTTCAACCACCTCCCTTCTGAAGCGCAGCCTCTTAACACAATGCGCCGCAGTCATGGTGAGATATGAGACCTGCTCCCGGTATTGCCTGACAGGGTAAGGCCTACGTTGGCGACGCCTAATGGCCCCTCTGCGTCTAGCCATGCCTGGGCCTGTCTCAAAGCGTATGCCAGCCCTTCGCACAAAATGTCGCAACTGAGGGTTGGCCCCCCATGCAGCCCCCATTACAAAGTTCCAACCAGCAAAATCACAAGGATGCAAATGTCAAAGCACTGGCTAGAAGCCAAAAAGACCTCTCCTATGGTGTCCGAAATCAGTAATCTCTGTGCCTTGCTCTCTGTGCAGAAATCCAAACCAGTCAAGTCATTGCAGCGAAATGGCTAGCTTTTATGGGTGAGTGGATGTGCCCTTTAATTAGAGCTCCCCGAATCCCACAGGGCCTCTGTTGAGTTCCATTTCACAGTTCTTAGTAGCGCCACGCCAACATCGGCCGGGCGCCACTGAATTTCCGGTTTGGGGCGCACAAACGGCGTTGCACGACGGAATGACGTCATAAGATGCGCGCGCAGCTGACCGGGCGCTAACACTTTGCGCCGGCGCTAAAGCCCAGCTGAATTTCGGCGTAGGCGCAGATCCGGCGGTGCCCGGGCGCTAAGTGGATAGCGCCGGAAATCTGGCGCTAACGTCTGGCGCAAACAGCTGAATTTCTAGGCCTATGTTTCTATGATTGCTCTGATTATATGATTTCTATGCTTTCTATGATTCTATGCTTTCTATGATTCTATGGTTTCTATTATTTCAATGATTCTATGATTTCTTCAATTTCTATGATACTATGGTTTCCATAATTTCTGTAATTGCTATGATTTCTATGATTCTTTGAATTCTATGATTCTACAATTTCTTTCATATCTATAATTCTATAAATTCTATGATTATATGGTTTCTATGATTTTGATAATTCTATGATTTCTCTTTTTCTATAATTTCTATGTGTCTATGGTTCTATGATAGCTACAATTCTATGATTTCTATTATTCTATGATTCTATGATATCTATGATTTTATGATTTCCATAATTTCAATGTTCTATGATTCTATGAGTTCTATGTTTATTCTTCTTCTATTATGTCTATGATTCTCTGGTTTCTATGATTCTATGATGTCTATGATTTCAATGATTCTATGATTTCTATGATTGGATGGAGTATCAATCAGGAAATAGTTGAGGCTTGTAATAAGGGAGCATCTATAATTATGGGGGATTTTAACTATCATATTAATTGGACAAATCAAATTGGGCAGGGCTGCCTTGAGGATGCGTTCATTGAGTGTATTAGGGATGGGTTTCTTGAGCAGTATGTAATGGAACCGACCAGGGGGCAAGCAACCTTAGATCTGGTCCTGTGTAACGAGACAAGATTAATTAAAAATGTCCTAGTAAAGGATCCCCTTGGAATGAGTGACCATAACATGGTTGAATTCTATATTCAATTAGAGGGTGAGAAGGTTGGATCTCAAACAAGCGTGCTAAGCTTGAATAAAGGAGACTATGAAGGTATGAGAGCAGAATTGAGTGGAGTGGATTGGGAAAATAGATTAAAGGGTAAGACGATACATGATCAGTGGTGTATATTTAAGGAGTTATTTTACAACTTCCAAAAAATATATATTCCACTGAGAAGAAAAGGGTGTAAAAGAAAAGACAGCCATCCGTGGCTAAGTAAAGAAATTAAGGATAGTATTCAACTAAAAACAAGGGCATATAAGGTAGCCAAATCTAGTGGGAGGATAGAGGATTGGGAAAACTTTAAAGACAGCAAAAAATAACAAACAGATTGATTAAGAAAGGGAAGATAGATTATGAAAGTAAATTAGCAAAAAATATAAAAACAGATAGTAAGAGTTTTTATAGTTATATAAAAAGAAAAAGGGTGGCTAAAGTAAATGTTGGTCCCTTAGAGGATGAGACCGGGAAATTAATGGTGGGAAATATGGAGATGGCAAAAACACTGAATGAATATTTTGTATCAGTCTTTACAGTAGAAGATACTAAGAATATCCCAACACTGGACAAACGGGGCTATAGGGGGGGAGGAGCTAAGTACGATCAAAATCACTAAGGAAGTGGTACTCGGTAAAATAATGGGACTCAAGGCGGATAAATCACCTGGACCTGATGGCTTACATCCTAGAGTCTTGAGGGAAGTGACGGTAGGGATTGTGGATGCATTGGTAATAATTTTCCAAAACTCCCTGGACTCAGCAAAGGTTCCGGCAGACTGGAAAACTGCTAATGTAATGCCCTTATTTAAAAAGGGCAGTAGACAGAAGGCTGGAAACTACAGACCGGTTAGCCTAACATCTGTGGTAGGTAAAATATTGGAGTCCATTATTAAGGAGACAGTAACAGGACATTTGGATAATCATAATTTAATAGGAAAAAGTCAGCATGGTTTTATGAAGGGGAAGTCATGTTTGACAAATTTGCTGGAGTTCTTGAGGAAGTAACATATAGGGTGGATAAAGGGGAACCAGTGGACGTAGTGTATTTAGACTTCCAAAAGGCATTTGACAAGGTGCCACACAAAAGATTATTGCTTAAGATAAAAAGTCACGGGATTGGGGGTAATATTCTGGCATGGATAGAGGATTGGCTATCTAACAGAAGGCAGAGAGTTGGGATAAATGGTTCATTCTCGGACTGGCAATCAGTAACTAGTGGTGTTCCACAGGGGTCAGTGCTGGGTCCCCAACTCTTTACAATCTATATTAACGATTTGGAGGAGGGGACCGAGTGTAACATATCAAAGTTTGCAGATGATACTAAGATGGGAGGGAAAGTAGTGAGTGAGGAGGACATAAAAAACCTGCAAGGGGACATAGACAGGCTAAGTAACTGGGCAGAGATTTGGCAGATGGAATACAATACTGGAAAGTGTGAGGTTATGCACTTTGGCAGGAAAAACCGTAGAGCAAGTTATTATCTTAATGGCAAGAAACTGGAAAGTACTGAAGTACAAAGAGATCTGGGGGTCCTGGTGCACGAAACTCAAAAGGTTAGTATGCAGCTGCAGCAAGTGATTAAGAAGGCCAATGGAATGTTTGCTTTCATTGCTAGGGGGATAGAATATAAAAATAGGGAGGTATTGCTTCAGTTGTACAAGGTATTTGTGAGACCGCACCTGGAATACTGCATACAGTTTTCGTGTCCATACTTAAGAAAAGACATACTTGCTCTTGAGTCAGTACAAAGAAGGTTCACTCGGTTAATCCCGGAGATGAGGGGATGGACATATGAGGAGAGGTTGAGTAGATTGGGACTCTACTCATTGGAGTTCAGAAGAATGAGAGGTGATCTTATTGAAACATATAAGATTGTGAAGGGGTTGGATCGGGTGGATGCGGGGAGGATGTTCCCAATGATGGGTGAAACTAGAACTAGGGGGCATAGTCTTAGAATAAGGGGCTGCTCTTTCAAAACTGAGATGAGGAGGAACTACTTCACTCAGAGGGTGGTAGGTCCATGGAATATGCTGCCCCAAAAAGCTGTAGAAGCTATATCATTACATAAATTTAAAACAGAAATAGACAGTTTCCTAGAAGTAAAGGGAATAAAGGGTTATGGGGAGCGGGCAGGAATTTGGACATGAGTCTAGGTTCGGATCGGTCATGGCCCTTTGGGTAGCGGAGCGGGCCCAATGGCCGTGTAGCCTGATGCTGCTCCTACTTCGTGTGTCTAATTCTGTTAGATTCAGGAGATGGTTCTGTGATAGTAGATTGGCGGTTAGGATCAGATCAGCCATGATCTTATTGAATGGCGGAGCAGGCTCGAGGGGCTGATTGGTCTACTCCTGCTCCTATTTCTTATGTTCTTATGTTCTTATGTTCTTATATGATTTCTATAATGTCTATAATTTCTATGATTTCTATGATGCTTTGATTTCTATGATTCTATTATTTCAATGATTCTATCATTTCTATAAATTCTATGGTTTCTATGATTCCTATGATTTCTATGATTCTTTGATTTGATTGATTCTATGATTTCTATGATAATGTGATTTTTATAATTTCTATGCTTTCTATGATTCTATGAATTATATGATTCTATGATTTAATTGATTTCTTTGAGTCCGATTTCTAAGATTTCCATAATGCTATGATTCTATGATTCCTATGATTTCTATGATTCTTTGATTTCTATGATTCTATGATTTCTATGATATTGTGAGTTCTATCATTTCTATGTTTCTTCGATTTCTATGAGTCCCATAATTTCTATAATTTCTATGATTTCTTTGATTTTGGTGATGCTATGATTTCTATGATGCTATGATTTCAATCATTTCTATGATTCTATGATTTCTAAAATTTATATAATTCTATGAAATCTATGATTCTATGATTATATGATTTCTATGATTTCAATGATTCTATGATTTCCATGATTCTATAATTTCTATGATTCTATGATTGCTATGATTCTATGATTTCTATAATTCTATGATTCTATGATTTATATGATTCTAGGATTTCTATGATTTCGATAATTTCTATGATTTCTATGGTGCAATGATTTCTATGATTTCTTTGATTTCTATGATTCTAATTTGTGTAATTTCTATTATTTTTATGATTCTTTGATTTCTATGATTCTAAAATTTTATGGTTTCTATGATTCTATGAGTTCCATGTTTCTATGATTTCTATGATTCTCTGATTTCTCTGATTCTATGATTCCCATAATTCCTATCATTCTATGATTTCTATGATTCTATGATTTCTATAATGTCTATAATTTCTATGATTCTTTGATTTCTATTATTCTGAATCTGTGATTTCTATAATTTCTATCATTACTATGATTTCTACAATTCTTTTATTTCTTTGATTTCTATAATTCCTGTGATTTCTATGATTGTATGATTTCTATAATTCTTTGATTTCAATGATTCTGATTTCTATGATTTCTTTAATTCTATGATTTCTATGATTCTATGATTCTGAGTTCAATGATTCTATTTTTTCTAAATCTTATGATTTCTATTATTTCTATAATTTCTATAATTCTATGATTACCATGATTCTATGATTTCTATGATTTCTATGATTCTTTGATTCTATGATTTCTTTAAATCTATGTTTTCTACGATTCTATGATTTCTATGATTAATATAATTCTATGATTTCTATGATTCTATGATTGTAATGATTCTATGGTTTCTATGAGTTCTATGATTCTATGATTTCTATGATTCTATGATTCAATGATTTCAATGATTCTATTTTTTCTAAATCCTATGATTTCTATTATTTCTATAATTTCTATAATTCTATGATTACTATGATTCTATGGTTTCTATGATTCTTTGATTCTATGATGTCTATGAATCTATGTTTTCTACGATTCTACGATTTCTATGGTTAATATAATTCTATGATTTCTATGATTGTAATGATTCTATGGTTTCTATGATTTCTATGATTCTATGATTTCTATGATTCTATGATTTTGATGATTTCCACATCTTCAATAATTTCTATTATTTCCATGAAACTTTGATTTTGGTGACTCTCTGATTTCTATGATGCTATGATTTCAATAATTTCTAAGACTCTATGGCCTAGAAATTGGGTATAGCCTCGCTTGAGGCGTTAGAACTGGCAAAGCGCTAAGTTTATAGCCAGACGAAAGTTATCGCTGCCTAGCGAGATATTGGGTTGCATCGCCCCCAAAGGGTCTTGAGGCACTAATTCAGCCGTTGCACGGTGCTCTTAAGGTGCAAAAGTTCAGGCGCCACTCAAAATCGACGAGGACGGGTGCAGCGCAGGTGATCTCAATTACGGGAAACCACAAGACCTCCAGGCGCCGGCCGGCTCTTTAAGGGGTGGGTCAGTCAGCCTGAGCTTCAACACCCAACTCCCTGTAGGCCTCAGATTCGGCGCTCGCCCTTGTCTGGTGGTACAAAGTTGTTCATCATGGAGAAGGTTAGACAGAGAGCAGAGCACTTCAGCACTGAGGCTCTGGACCACTTGGTGGCTGCAGTTGAGTGCCGTCGAGAGGTCCTGTATCTGGATAATGGCAAGAGGCCGAATCAGAAGGCTTACCGACGATCTTGGAGGGAGGCTGCTGTGAGGGTCAACTCCAGCAGCATGGCGACCAGGACCCCTGTTCAGTGCAGGAAAAAATTCAACGACCTCACACGGATCGTTAGGGTGAGTGATGGTTTAGCAATCTTCTGATTCCCTCCATCTGCAGCTGCCTTCGGGCACCCTGCTGCAATGATGCCCCAATGGCCATCTGTCAGCATGCACCCATGGCCCTTTCTGGGCACACACATGGACAGATGTCTCAAGGCCTCATGTAAGGGCTCTTGCACCATGGGGCACATGCGATGCTCTCTCAAGGCCTCATGTAAGGGCTCTTGCACCATGGGGGCATGCGATGATCTCTCAAGGCCTCATGTTACAGAACTTCCCCTTCTTTCCCCTGCAGTCCAAACTGGCCATGATCCGAAAGGAGCAGCGTCGAACCGGTGGCGGACCTTCACAAGTGGTCACCCTGACGCATCTGGAGGAGAGAGTGCACCAGATACTTGGAGGATGTCTGTCTGGTCCTGTGACCACTGCATCTGCCGACCCCATTACCGACAGCGAGGGTAAGACTCTTACCTTTTTCACCTGTTGCCTTCCACTTGGTCCCCCCACCAGCATGCATCCTCAGTGTGCAGCCATGTCAGAGCCTTGCCGCAATCTGGCATGCCTTTCAGCAAAGCTGTCCTTTTGCTAAAGCCACTCTTCCACCTCCCACTTTCAGAAGAAGCAGCACCAACTCGGGCTCAACGCGCTGAAGCTGCCAGTGCCAGTGCCACTGGAGGCGAGGACCAGGAGGAATCCGGACCAGCTGTTGCAGAATCCGGGGAGCTGACACATCTACAGACTGGGGATAGTAGTCCCCTGGAGGGGAGGGGGCGGCTCTGAGGATGAACCAGTTGCCGGACCAAGCGGCATGCAGCAACGCACGGGGGATAGGCAAGTTTGGCCACCGCCTCCCCGGAGGGCAAGGCAGGTCGTGATGACTGCTGCACAGAGTGCAGATGAGGTCCGTCGCCTGGCTGAGATGAGCAAACAGGCCCGAGTCAGACACACAGAGCTGATGGCTGCAGTGGAGAAGATGCCTGAGTCAATAGATTCATTGGCTAAGAGTATGTTGGACTTCGGGGCAACAATGGAGAGGACTCTCCAGGGCTTTGGGCCAACAATGGACAGGACTCTGCAGGTGTTCGGGGCAACAATGGACAGGTCTATCCAGGGCTTCGGGGCAACAATGGACAGGACTATCCAGGGCTTTGGCCCAACAATGGAGAGGACTGTCCACGGCTTTGAGTCGGCTATGGAAAGGACTGTTCAGGGCTTCGGACAATCCCTGGAAAGTCTGTGCAGGGCTTGTCCGAGGCAGTGGAGCGGTCGACACCTGGCTTGTCCAAAGCAATGGGAAGAACTGTCCAGGCCTTCTCCGAAGCACTGGCACCTGGCACACAGGTCCTCAATGTTGCCACGCAGTCACTTGCTGGGCTCCTCCACAGCCAGATTGACGCAACACGATCTCTCACTGTAGCCACCCTCTCTGCATCAGTTGGATCACCCCAGGCCCTTCCAGTCCCATACAAGGCCAGCAATCAGTGGAGCATGCGATTGTGGCAGTAGAGCCGACCCGCTCCCCTCAGATAGCCAGTGTGTCGTCCGACCATGGTGCAGGTGTCCTCTCTCGGCAGGAGACCACTGCACATGCCAGCGCTGGGATGCCTGCATTGCAGCTGCCACCACCTGCAGGCCACACTGCTTCCAGCCATGGTCCCATCAAGCATCCTGCGTCCGCACCCTCCAAGCCCAGAGGTCGGCCAGGCCGTCCCTCAGGGGCTTCTGCACTTCCAGACAGTCAGCAGGCGTCCCCCAGCCTTGAGGCCGCCACTGGGGTCCAATTACGTCGGAGCAGCAGGGAGGGAAGGGGCCGGGCACGAAAGAGAAGTCGTTCTCCCTCAAGGGGCCAGTTGTAGAGGGAGGTGCTGAGACGTTTGTTTGTCCAAATGCAAGGACACCCTCACCTGTTGTTATATTTGCAGAAGGTTTGTTGAGTTTTGCAGCTTTGCCGAACAGTTCAGTTATTTTGAAAGTTATGGTTTCTGTTGACATTACGTTGTTTAGCTGTAATGAAAGACTTTTGTGCCAATAAACAGAAGTTTCAATGTGGCATGGTGCATGTGACTAGTTCCAGTGATGCTGGCATTCAGAGGCCCTCAAACATCCAAAGTGCGCATGAGTTAAGACTCTCATCATTCCGCCACAGGGGTCTCGACATGAGTGCAGATGAGCCTCTGACATATGGCCCTTCCACTTTCAGCAGCCCTGCCATCTTCCTCCTCCTCTTCCTCCTCCTCCGCCTCCTCCTCCTCATCCTCCTCATCCTCATCCTCCTCCTCCTCTTCCTCCTCCTCCGCCTGCTCTTCCTCCTCCTCCTCCTCCTCCTCCTCCGCCTGCTCTTCCTCCTCCTCCTCCTCCTCCTCCTCCGCCTGCTCTTCCTCCTCCTCCTCTTCCTCCTCCTCCGCCTCCTCCTCCTCCTCCTCCGCCTGCTCTTCCTCCTCCTCTTCCTCCTCCTCCTCCGCCTCCTCCTCCGCCTGCTCTTCCTCCTCCTCCTCCTCCTCATCCTCATACTCCTCCTCCTCCGCCTGCTCTGCTGGTCGTTGAGGGACAGCTGGAACTGGCTGTGTGCATCGAATCGCCACGTTGTGGAGCATGCAGCAGACGACGACGATGTGTCCCACTTGCTGCGGCGAGTACTGCAGGGCTCCTCCCGAATCTTCCAGACATTGGAGACGCTTTTTGAGAACACCAATAGTGTGCTGTTTACTGTGCCTGGTCGCCTGATGGCCGCTGCTGATCAGCTCTTCTGCTGGGGTGTCGGCCACAAGAAGTGTAGTCATCAGCCATGGCCAGAGAGGATAGCCCTTGTCCCCAGTAAGCCAGCCTTGTCTTCGAGGCAGCCCCTCAAAAAGGTTACAAACTGAGGTCAGCCGCAGGATAAAGGCATCGTGGCTGCACCCTGGGAAATGCGCGGTGACTGCCATGATGATTTGGCGGTGGTCACAGACCAGCTGCATGTTGAAGGAGTGCAACCCCTTGCGGTTGCGGAAGTCCTAAGGATGATGGCATGGCGCCCTCAAAGCCAAGTGTGTGCTGTCACTCGCCCCCTGCACCATGGGGAAGTCTGCAATAGAAGCGACACCCTGCGCGCCCTCCGCCTGCTTGTGCAGGGTCCGAGGGAAAGTAATGAATTGACGCCTTCGCCTAAAAAGGGCTTCTGTAACTTGCCGGATGCAACAGTGGGCTGCAACCGGAGCGACAGTCGCAATGCCCCCAATGGCTGACTGAAAGGATCCGTTGGCATAAAAATGCAGGCCATCAGTCAGTTTAGCCATCACGGACAGAGAGGTTCTGCAGCGTTCACGTGGCTGCAGATCATGACCAAATAGGTGGCACAGATCAGTTACAATGTCCCTCCAGAATCGGAGCCTTCCCAAACACTGCTCCTCCGACATGTCAAGGCTTGTCACCTGCTGCCTAAAGACCCTCGCAGCTTCCCGTCGGATTGGCCAACCTCCATTGGCCCTCCTCCTTCTGGCCAATCCCGGCCCTCTCTCCCGCCTTCTCTCTGCCCCTTCACAGTGTTGGGCGATGAGGCCGTCACCCTCCAAACAAGTTCTCATTCCAATGCCAGTTGGTCAAAAGGCTTTTAGGTGTAGTGCTGCAAGTGCTTCGGACAGGTTTGAAGGACCCAAGTACTGTAAAGCTACATTCCCAGAACTCCGCTCCACATTAGCTCGCCAACTCTCTCTGGCAACAATCACAATGAGCAGGCCAAGTGGCAGAAGAATCTGCACTAAAGCTGTCCCCTTTAAATAGTGCCCCCTACTCCGAGAAGGGCCTGATAGCCCTCCCTCGAACTGTCACTGATAGCCCTGGGCGCTAAGGCTCCGGGCGCCAACCAATATGCACTCAGGCACTCCTAGAAGGCGTTGCACACTGAAATGACGTCATGAACTGCTTGCGCTTGTGGGCGCGTGCAAACACTTAGCGCAGGCGCTAAATGTATAGTCAACATCTGAGTTGTCGCTATCTTCATAGCACCCGCCCCAACATAGGGCATCGCCCCAATTCTAGGTCTCCTTAGGCGCTCAGCGCCGGCGCTACCAACCCAATTTCTAGGCCTATGATTTCTATAATTTCTATATTACTATGAATTCTATGATTATATGATTTCTTTGATTTTGATAATTCTATGATTTCTATTTTTCTATAATTTCTATTGTTCTATGGTTCTATGATAGCTAAGATTCTATGATTTCTATTATTCTATGATTCTATCATTTCTATAAATTCTAAGATTTATATGATTCTGTTTTCTATGATTCTATGATTTCTATAATTTCCAAAATTTCTATGATTTCTATGATTCTTTGATTTTGATGACTCTCTGATTTCTATGATGCTATGATTACAATAATTTCTATAATTCTATGAATTCTATGATTCTATGATTGTATGATTTCTAAGATTTTGATTCTATGATTTCTATGACTCTATAATTTCTATGATTCGATGATTCTATGATGTCTATGATTCTAGGATTTCTATGATTTCTATCATTTCTATGATTTCTATGGTGCTATGATTTCTAAGATTTCTTTGATTGCTATGTTTCTAATTTCTATAATTTCTTGATTTTTATGATTCTTTGATTTCTATGATCCTATGACTTCTATGATTCTATGATTTCTATCGTTTCTATAACTTCTATGATTTCTATGATTCTATGATTTCTATGATTTCTATAATTCTATGATTTCCATGATTCTATGATTTCTATGATTCTATGAGTACTATGATTTCTATGCTTCTATGATTGCAATGATTGTATGATTTCTATTATTCTTTGATTCTATGATTTCTATGAATCTATGTTTTCTATGATTCTATGATTTCTATGATTAATATAATTCTATGATTTCTATGATTGTAATGATTGTATGGTTTCTATGATTTCTATGATTTCTATGATTTCCATATTTTCAATAATTTCTATTATTTCTATGAAACTTTGATTTTGGTGACTCTCTGATTTCTATGATGCTATGATTTCAATAATTTCTAAGGCTCTATGATTTCTATAATTTCTATATTACTATGAATGCTATGATTATATGATTTCTTTGATTTTGATAATTCTATGATTTCTATTTTTCTATAATTTCTATTGTTCTATGGTTCTATGATAGCTAAGATTCTATGATTTCTATTATTCTATGATTCTATCATTTCTATAAATTCTAAGATTTATATGACTCTATGTTTTCTATGATTCTATGATTTCTATAATTTCCAAAATTTCTATGATTTCTATGATTCTTTAATTTTGATGACTCTATGATTTCTATGATGCTACGATTACAATAATTTCTATAATTCTATGAATTCTATGATTCTATGATTATATGATTTCTATGATTTTGATGATTCTATGGTTTCTATGATTCTATAATTTCTATGACTCGATTATTCTATGATGTCTATGCTTCTAGGATTTCTATGATTTCTATCATTTATATGATTTCTATGGTGCTATGATTCTAATTTCTATAATTTCTATGATTTTTATGATTCTTTGATTTCTATGATCCTGTGACTTCTATGATTCTATGATTTCTATCGTTTCTATAACTTCTATGATTTCTATGATTCTATGATTTCTATCATTTCTATAAATCTATGATTTCTATGATACTATGATTTCTATGATTCTGTGTACTATGATTTCTATGCTTCTATGATTTCTATGATTCAACGATTTCTATGATTCTATGATTTCTATTATTTCAATTATTCTATGATTTCTAAGATTTTATGATTTCTATAATGTCTATAAGTTCTATGATTTCTATGATGCTTTGCTTTTTATGATTCTTTGATTTCTATGATTCTATGATTTCTGCAATTCTATGATTTCTATAATTTCTATGATTCTCTGATTTCTATGATACTATTATTTCCAATGTTTCTATGATTTCTATTATTTCAGTGATTTCTATGATTCTATGATTTCTATGGATTCTATGATTTCTATGATTCTATGATTTCTATGATTCTATAATTCCATGTTTTCTACAATTCCATTATTCTATGATTTCTATGATTCTATGATTTCTATGATTCTCTGATTTCTATGTTTCTATGATTTCTATGATTATATGATTATTTGATTTCTATGATTCGATGTTTCTATAATTTCTATGATTCTATGATAGCTATAATTTCCAAAATGTCTATGATTTCTATGATTCTTTGATTTTGGTGACGCTCTGATTTCTATGATGCTATGATTTCAATAATTTCTATGATTCTATGATTCTATGATTTCTATGATTCTATATTGTAACATAAGAACATAAGGAATAGGAGCAGGAGTGGGCCAGTCGGCCCCTCGAGCCTGCTCCACCATTCAATACGATCATGGCTGATCTGATCCTAACCGCCAATCTACTACCACAGAACCATCTCCTGAATCTAACAGAATTAGACACACGAAATAGGAGCAGGATCAGGCTACCTGGCCCCTGGGCCCGCTCCGCTACCCACAGGGCCATGACCGATCTGAACCTAGACTCATGTCCAAATTCCTGCCCACTCCCCGTTACCCTTAATTCCCTTTACTTCTAGGAAACTGTCTATTTGTGTTTTAAATTTATGTAATGATGTAGCTTCTACAGCTTTTTGGGGCAGCATATTCCATGGACCTACCACCCTCTGAGTGAAGTAATTCCTCCTCATCTCAGTTTTGAAAGAGCAGCCCCTTATTCTAAGACTATGCCCCCTAGTTCTAATTTCACCCATCATCGGGAACATCCTCCCCGCATCCACCTGATCCAACCCCTTCACAATCTTATATGTTTCAATAAGATCGCCCCTCATTCTTCTGAACTCCAATGAATAGAGTCCCAATCTACTCAACCTCTCCTCATATGTCCATCCCCTCATCCCCGGGATTAACCGAGTGAACCTTCTTTGTGCTGACTCGAGAGCAAGTATGTCTTTTCTTAAGTATGGACACGAAAACTGTATGCAGTATTCCAGGTGCGGTCTCACCAATACCTTGTACAACTGAAGCAATACCTCCCTATTTTTATATTCTATCCCCCTAGCAATGAAAGCCAACATTCCATTGGCCTTCTTAATCACTTGCTGCACCTGCATACTAACCTTTTGAGTTTCGTGCACCAGGACCCCCAGATCCCTTTGTACTTCAGTACTTTCCAGTTTCTTGCCATTAAGAAAATTACTTGCTCTACGATTTTTCCTGCCAAAGTGCATAACCTCACACTTTCCAGCATTGTATTCCATCTGCCAAATCCCTGCCCACTTACTTAGCCTGTCTATGTCCCCTTGCAGGTTTTTTATGTCCTCCTTGATATACCTATCAATTTATCCAATGAAAAGCAACGAGTTAAGAAAGTAACTATAGGTTTTTATTGGCTAAATAACAGAGCCCACCCTCGTGGGTGATCGGATCCAACAAGGAGGAATACCAGCCAGTCGACCACCTTTATACCTGGGCAGGTAGGTGGAGCCATGGGCGGAGTCAGCAGTGGTCAGCCCAGGTATAACAGCGTGACAAGAGGCGACCTCATGTAGTGATACAACAGCGTAACAGTGATAACCATAGTGTAACGATATAACAGTGGAAAACATAGTGTAACGATAGTGAACGATAAAAGTGGTTTACCACATTCACCCCTTGTTTAGATTTGAGTCCGGCGGGGTGAAGTGTATTACCAGTTCGGGTATGTCAGTCTGTCCGGAGGCCTCGTAAGCCTTTCCGATCGTCGCAGCAGCGGCGGCGGTGTTGCAGTATTCGATGTTGTTGCTGGTGTCTGCGTGGTCGGCGAAGGCTCGTGGGGTTCCGGCATGCCGTCTACCTGGGCTGGATTGGGGGTGTGGTGGGGGGGGGGTAGCGGTGGTGTCTCAGGAATGCCCGAGGGTGCGAGGTCTCGTAAAGAGACTGTGTCCTCCCGCCCATCTGGGTACGCCACATAGGCGTACTGGGGGTTGGCTTGCAGGAGGTCCACCCTCTCGACCAGGGGGTCCGTTTTATGGGCCCTCACGTGCTTTCGCAGCAAGACGGGCCCCAGAGAGGTCAGCCAGGTTGGTAGCGTGGTTCCCGTAGTTGACTTCCTGGGGAAAACAAACATTCGTTCATGGGGGGTGGCGTTAATGGCAGTGCAAAGCAGTAACCGGATGGAGTGCAGCGCTGCCGGGAGGACTTCCTGCCAGCGAGAGGTTGGGAGGCCCTTAGACTTTAAGGCTAAGAGGACGGCCTTCCATACAGTCGCGTTCTCTCTTTCCACCTGGCCGTTCCCTCGGGGGTTGTAGCTGGTGGTCCTGCTTGCAGCAATACCTCTCGCTAGTAGGAACTGGCGAAGTTCCTCGCTCATGAAGGAGGAGCCCCGGTCGCTATGTATATAGTTTGGGACCCCGAACAAGGCGAAGAGGTCGTTCAGGCATTTGATGACCGTGGTACTGGTCATGTCTGGGCAGGGGAAGGCAAAGGGGAAACGAGAGTACTCATCAATAATGTTGAGGAAGTACACATTACGGTCAGAGGACGGGAGGGGCCCCTTAAAATCGATGCTCAAGCGCTCAAAGGGGCGGGTGGCCTTGATCAGGCTTGCTCTGTCCGGCCTAAAGAAATGCGGTTTGCATTCGGCACAGGTTTGGCAGTTCCTGGTCATGGTCCTGACCTCCTCGATGGAGTAGGGCAGGTTGCGGGCCTTAATGAAGTGGTAAAGTCTGGTGACCCCGGGGTGGCAGAGGTCGTTGTGGAGGGTCTGCAGTCTATCACTTTGCACGTTGGCGCATGTACTTCGTGATAGAGCATCTGGGGGTTCGTTCAGTTTACCAGGCCGGTACAAGATATCATAATCATAGGTGGAGAGCTCGATTCTCCACCTCAAGATCTTGTCATTCTTGATTTTGCCCCTCAGCTTGTTATTAAACATAAAAGCGACCGAACGCTGGTCGGTGAGGAGGGTAAATCGTTTGCCTGCCAGGTAATGCCTCCAGCGTCATACAGCCTCCACGATCGCCTGGGCCTCCTTCTCGACCGAAGAGTGTCGGATCTCAGGGCCCTGGAGGGTCCTTGAGAAGAAGGCCACTGGTCTCCCCTCCTGGTTAAGGGTTGCGGCCAGGGCGAAGTCGGATGCATCGCTCTCCACTTGGAAAGGGATAGACTCATCCACCGCGTGCATTGTGGCCTTAGCAATGTCTCCCTTAATGAGGGAGAAGGCTGCGCACGCTTCTGCCGTCAGGGGGAAGGAGGTGGACTTCATGAGGGGTCTGGCTTTGTCCGCATAATTGGGCACCCATTGGGCATAGTAGGCGAAGAGCCTCAGGGTTCTCCTCAGCGCATTTGGACAGTGGGGGAGGGGAAGCTCCATGAGGGGGCGCATTCTTTTGGGGTCGGGGCCGATGACTCCGTTCTCTACTACGCAGCCGAGGATGGCAAGGCGCGAGGTGTTAAACACACATTTCTCCTTATTGTAGGTGAGGTTCAGCCGCTGGGCCGTACGGAGGAATCTCTCCAGATTAGCATCGTGGTCCTGCCGGTCGCGGCCGCAGATGGTGACGTTATCTAGATAGGGGAACGTGGCTTGCAGCCCGTTCTGGTCAACCATCCAGTCCATCTCCCTTTGGAAGACCGAAACCCCGTTGGTGACGCCAAAGGGAACCCTCAGGAAGTGGTAGAGGCGGCCATTTGCCTCGAAGGCGGTATACTGGCGGTCCTCAGGGCGGATAGGGAGTTGGTGATAGGCCGACTTAAGGTCGATGGTAGAGAATACGCGGTACTGTGCAATCTGGTTGACCATATCAGATATGCGGGGAAGGGGGTATGCGTCCAGCTGGGTGTACCGGTTTATGGTTTGGCTGTAGTCGATGACTAGGCGGTTTTTATCGCCGGTCTTGACGTCTACGACCTGAGCGCGCCAGGGGCTGTTGCTCCTCTCGATGATGCCCTCCTTCAGGAGGCGCTGCACTTCAGAGCTAATAAAAGCTCTGTCCCCGGCGCTGTACCGCCTGCTCTTGGTGGCGATGGGTTTACAGTCGCGGGTGAGGCTGGCGAACAGGGAGGGAGGCGGGACCCTAAGGGTGGATAGGCTGCAGGTGGTACGCGGTGGGCAGTTTAAAGGCTGCTGGTTGTCGACTGTGAGTGGGGGGAGGGGCCCACCATATGCTAGAGTGACACTTTGAAGGTGGGATTGGAAATCCAGCCCTAGTAGGACGGCAGCGCAGAGTTGGGGCAGGACGAGAAGTTTAAAATTTTTATACTCCGTGCCCCTAACTGACAGGGTCACAACACAGTAGCCGCTGATGTCTGTAGAGTGGGACCTAGATGCCATCGAGACCCGGTTGCGCGTTGGCCGGACAGTGAGGGAGTAGTGGCTCACCGTGTCTGGATGGATGAAGCTCTCCGTGCTTCCGCTGTCGAACAGGCAGGTCGTGGCGTGGCCGTTTACTTCGATGTCCATCATGGACTTGGACAGGTGATGCGGGCGAGCTTGGTCCAGTGTGACGGAGGCTAGTGTATGGCTGAGCGAGCTGCTGTAGTCTGCGGGTGAGGCGGTGGTCAGGTCTGGAGGCGAGGTGGCGGTCGAGTGTGGTGGGTAAAATGGCGGCGCCCACGAGGTGGAGTAAAATGGCGGAGAAGATGGCTGCCCCCGCAACTCACATGTGGCACTGCTGGTGTCGGTGGCCTTGATCAAAGATGGCCGCCCCCACGACTCACACGAGGGGATACTGGCATCTGTGGCCTTGATGAAAGATGGCCGCCCCCACAGCTTGCATGAGGCACTGCTGGTGTCTGTGGCTCTCCCTCTGCAGGCCTTAGCGAAGTGGCCTTTCTTCTGACAACTGGAGCAAGTCGCGTTTCTCGCAGGGCAGCGCGACCTCGGGTGTTTCGCCTGGCCGCAGAAGAAGCAGCCGGCGGCCCGATCGCGGGGGTCCGATGTCGCAGCCTGTACCGGGGGTGGCGATCCCGATCGGGTCCGGGACGCCGACGCTGAGGTAGGTCCCAGGGGCGGCGCTGCGAGGGGTATTGCGGTCGGGGTCGGTCCCGAGTCCCAGGGTCGCGAATTACAGTACCTGGAGTACGCCTCGAGGTCCCGATGGGCCACTTCTAGGGAGCGAGCGAGGGCTGCAGCTGTGTTCAGGTCGAGGTCCTTTGCTTCAAGCAGTCTTTGCCGTGAGTAGTCGGACCGCAGGCCTTTCACGAAGGCATCGCGGATATTATCTTCAGTATTTTCTGCCGCCGTTACTGCTTTAAAGTCACAGTCCCTGCCGAGTGTTTGTAGCGCCCGTAAAAATTCATCTACAGACTCTCCTGGCTGTTGCGGGCGGGATCTTAGGAGGTGTCTGGCATACATGGAATTTACCGGGCTCCGGTACTGTTGTTTCAGCAGGTTGATGGCGGCCTCGTATGTAGTAAGGTCCTGGATGAGTGCGAATACTTTAGGGCTCACTTGGGCGGTCAGAACTCTTAGCTTGGATCTCTGAGGCATGCCGGATTCTCCCAGGTAGGATTCGAAACAGCTCAGCCAGTGTTCGAAGTCGAGGGCTGAGTTTGCTGCCTGTGGGTTTAGATCCAGGTACGGTGGTCGGAGGGCTCGCAGCCAGGCCGGCTGCTGTGGCTGTTGTAGCTGGGCGTCTGACTGGTCGTTTGGCTGCTCAAGTAACGACATTTTAAAATTTAGCCAATAAAATTGATATACCTATCAATTTATCCAATGAAAAGCGACGAGTTAAGAAAGTAACTATAGGTTTTTATTGGCTAAATAACAGAGCCCACCCTCGTGGGTGATCGGATCCAACAAGGAGGAATACCAGCCAGTCGACCACCTTTATACCTGGGCAGGTAGGTGGAGCCATGGGCGGAGTCAGCAGTGGTCAGCCCAGGTATAACAGCGTGACAAGAGGCGACCTCATGTAGTGATACAACAGTGTAACAGTGATAACCATAGTGTAACGATATAACAGTGGAAAACATAGTGTAACGATAGTGAACGATAAAAGTGGTTTACCACACTCCTCACTCACTACTTTCCCTCCCATCTTAGTATCATCTGCAAACTTTGATATGTTACACTCGGTCCCCTCCTCCAAATCGTTAATATAGATTGTAAAGAGTTGGGGACCCAACACTGACCCCTGTGGAACACCACTAGTTACTGATTGCCAGTCTGAGAATGAACCATTTATCTCAACTCTCTGCCTTCTGTTAGATAGCCAATGCTCTATCCATGCCAGAATATTACCCCCAATCCCGTGATTTTTTATCTTAAGCAATAATCTTTTGTGTGGCACCTTGCCAAATGCCTTTTGGAAGTCTAAATACACTGGCCTAGAAATTCAGTATAGCCACTTTTGGGGCGGAAAAGTCGGGCGGCCGCTAAAGTTTGTGCCCGGCGCAAAGTCGAGGCCACTTCGCCGATATTCAGTAGCTTCGCCCTAAGAGTTTGCTCGAGCGCTAAAACTGGCGTTCCACAACTATCTTTAGGCGCAAAGCCGGCGGTGCTGAGCTAAGCCGCCGAGGCCGGGTGCAGCGCAGGTGCGGTCATTTCTTGGTTGACAGCAGACACCCTGGCGCCGGCCAGCTCTTAAAGGGGGAAGGGTCGAGTTCGTCTGCTGCCACGCCCTGGACACTGCAGCCCTCCAGCTAGGCCTAAACACTGCTGCTGAACAGAAATAGTACCAGGAAAGATGCAGAAGGCCCGTGAACGAGCGCAGCGCTTCTCTGGCCATGATTTGAAGCTGCTGGTTGGGGCTTTGGAGAGGAGACGCAAACACCTATTCCCGGACAGTGGGAAGAAGCCTGCGACCAGCGTCTACAGGAAAGCCTGGAGGGAGGTCGCCATCAGGGTGATAGCCAACAGCGAGGTCCCCAGGAACTCTGTCCAATGCAGAAAAAAGCTCAATGACCTCACCAGGATTGTCAGGGTGAGTACCCTTTCCAGTGTCCTCCTCATCCTTGCATGTGCACCTCACATTATGGGCAAAGGGACCTGAAAGCCCTAATGGCCAGCCCTCATCCAGCAGCTATGGGACTGGCATGAACATCAATTGCACATTCTGCACTTTCCACACTGGCCAAGCTATTCGACCATGGGAGGCAGTGCACACCAGATGAGGGCTACACACTGTACTTAGAGGCCGTCCTTTCTCTTGCAGGCCAAGCTGGCCCACAATCAGAAGAGCCGGACTGAAACTGGGGGAGGCGGTCCCCAGATCCAGCAGCTCACGGACCTGGAAGAGCGCGTGGGTCGCCTCATGGGAGCCCGGGTGATTGGGCCCGTTGCCAGTGGAGATGCCGACCCTGTTCTGGGCACCAATGGTAAGGACATCACCTTTTGGACATCTCTCGTCCCACTTGCGCATCAGATCTACATCCTTTGCCACTGTCCGACCAATGCGCTGAATGCCACCACTCATGCCTCCCTCGCTGACGCCCTCTCCTCAATCTAAAGCTACTCTTGTCCCTTCCTGCTTTCAGATGGTGAGGAGGAGGTCCCTGAAGCTGCCAGTGACAGCCCCTCGGAAGAGGAAGAGGAGGAGGAGGAGGAAGAGGAAGAGGAAGGCGGCCCATCAGGGGAACCCTCACCCGCGCCAGGGGATGCCAATGTAGGAGACACGTCTTCCCTGGAGGAGAGCCTGGGGGAAGTGTCGGAGGGGAGTGTCGCTCCTGGGACCAGTGGCGTGCAGCAACGCAGGGGGTGTGCGGTTGCTCAGCGGCCTTCTTCCCAGAGGGGTGTAGCTGCTGGGCCCAGTGGCATCCAGCAACGCGGGAAGGGTCGGCCAGCTCGGCGGCCTTCTCCCCAGAGGGAGAGTCCAGCCTCCAGTCCGGCGACGGTCAACTCTGAGGAGCTGCGCCTCCTCGATCAAATGTCCGTGGACTCGGAGCGCCGGCACACCGAGCTCATGGGGGTTGTGGCATGGATGCCTGAGGCCATCGAGTCCCTGGCTCATAGTGTGGCCGAGTTCGGGGCCTCACAGGCCAGGAGTTTGGAGCTATTCGGGGCAGCACAGGACGCGAGTCGTGCCGAATTCGTGGCAGCACAGGCAGCGAGTTGGGTGGAATTCGGGGCAGCTCACGCAGCGAGTGGGCAGGTGATCAGTGGTGTCGTGCAGTCACTGGCTGGTCTGATGCGGTCACAGACCAGGGCAGCACGGGCACTCACTGCTGCCACACTCGCTGCATCAGCCAGGCATCGCCAGGACGCCCGCCACGCTGTAGCAGCACAGCGGTCTGTCGTTCGGCACATTGCAGCGCATGCTGCAGTGCGGGCCCGGGCGAGTGCCAGTGTGTCACTTGACCAGCGGCCACCTACCATACGCCAGCTTGCCCCCATTCCTCCAGCCGCCACTGTCACTCCCCCAGTGGAGCTGCCACGAGATGCTGGTCCGACTGATGCTGGCCAGCCACAGCTGCAGCATTCACCAGCCGGCCCCTCGAGGCCCAGACCTCGTCTAGGCCGAACCCCAAGGGCATCTGCCGTGATGACATGTGCCCCTCAGGAGCCTTCCCCCAGCCTTGCAGCAGCCACTGGGCACGGTTTGAGGAGGAGCAGCAGGGTGGCCAGGGGCTGCCAAAGGCTGGACAAGGAATCGCCCTCGCGGGCCACAAAGTAGAGGGTGTGGACAAATGTTTGTTTATATTGGGATGGTTGTTTTGTTTCTGGGGATGGTTGTTTTGTTTCTGGGGATGGTTGTTTTGTTTCTGGGGATGGTTGTTTTGTTAAGGCCGAGGATGAAGGCCATTTTTGTTTAAATGTTTTGTTATTCCTCCCCAGGTTGTGGGAGTGAGTCATGTGTGTGACTGTTTTTTGGGGGGTGTTGTCTGTTTTTGGGTTTCATGTGGGAAGGGCCCTGAGTTTGTTCAATAAAGCATTTTATTTATTTATATTGTCCATGTTTGATCTTTGAAGTGTTTGTTGCCTTAAGCGGCTGAGGGCTTGCGGAGCGGCTGCATTCATGTTCTTTCATTGGCACAAGCCATTCCCTGACAGGGGGCCTAGAAGTGACGTTCAATAAGCCGCCGACGGGCTGCCCTTGGACCTTGTGCCTCCCTCCTGGCCTGGTACTCCTCCTCCTCCTCCTCCTCCTCCTCATGCTCCTCCTGCTCCTCCTCCTGAGGTGGTGCTCCAGCGTGAGGTGGCAGTGCCTGAGTCCTGCGGATAGCCAGGTTGTGCAGCATGCAGCAAACAACCACGAACTGGGAGACTCGCTCCGGCGAATACTGCAGAGATCCGCCGGAACGATCCAGGCAGCGGAACAGTTGCTTGAGGACGCCAATTGTTTGTTCTATGATGTTCCTAGTCGCTTGATGGCTCTCGTTGTATGCCTCTTCAGCAGGGGTCCTGGGCGCGCGGAGCGGGGTCATGAGCCAAGTACACAAAGGATAGCCTTTGTCCCCGATAAGCCATCCTCTTGGGTGAGGCTGTGCCTGAAAGATGTCAGCCACAGTAGTCTGTCGCAGGATAAAGGCATCGTGGCTGCTGCCTGTTAAGCGGGCATTGACAGCTAGGGTGCGCTGCCTGTGGTCACACACCAGCTGTACGTTGAGGGAATGGTAGCCCTTCCGGTTGCGGTAATCCTCGGGATGGTCCAGAGGTGCCCGCAATGCCACATGCGTGCAGTCAATGGCGCCCTGCACCATGGGGAAGTCCGCGATTCTTGCAAATCCCACTGCACGCTGCTGCTGCCTCTCCAGGGTCATGGGGAAGGAGATGAATTGGCGTCTCCTTCTGAAAAGGGCATTGGTGACCTGGTGGATGCAGCAATGGACGGCGAACTGGGATATGTTAGCAATGTCCCCAGCAGCTGATTGGAAGGAGCCGGTGGCATAGAAGTTCAGAGCCACCGTCACCTTCACTTCCACCGACAGAGACGTCCTGCAACTCAGCTGTGGACGCAGATCTCTGTGAAGCAGATGGCAGATCTCTGCAACCACCTCCCTTCTGAATCGCAGCCTCCTAACACATTGTGCGCCAGTCATGTTGAGATACGAGACCTGCTGGCGGTATTGCCTGAGTGGGTAAGGCCCACGTTGCCGATGCCTGTTGCCCCCTCTGCATCTTGCCAGGGCTGCCCCTCTAACACAGCGTCTGCGAGCCCTTCCGACATAATCCTGAAACTCAGCATTGGCACCCCATGCAGCCCCCATAATATGCTGGCAAACAATGAGATATCAGTGAAGGCGAATTGCAAAGCTCTGGCCTGAAGCCAAAAATACCTGTCCTAGTGTTGGCCCAAAGCAGTAAGCTCCCTTTCTTGGTTTTTTTCAAAAAATCCGTTGCACAAGAGTGATTGCTGCAAAATGCCTGTCCTTTATAGTGCAGGGTAAGTGCCCTTTAATTTGCGCTCCCCGCGGCCCGCTTCGGCTGTGCACCGTTCCACTCCACAATCATTAAGGCCGCCCGGCGCACAATGGGCCGGCGCGACTGAAGTTCCGGTTTGGGGCGCACAAAGGGCGTTGCACGAGGAAATGATGTCAAAATCTGCATGCGCAGCAGGGCGCGTGCAAAGATTTTGCGCCGGCGCTAAATGTCTACTGAAGTTGGGGCGAGGCGCAGATCGCGCTGCGCCCGGGCGCTAAGCGCCTAGCGCTCGAGATCTACTCCTCCTAAGGCGCTAATGGCTGGCGCACGCAACTGAATTTCTAGGCCACTATGTCCACTGGTTCCCCTTTATCCACCCTATATGTTACTTCCTCAAAGAACTCCAGCAAATTTGTCAAACATGACTTCCCCTTCATAAAACCATGTCCTATTAAATTATGATTATCCAAATGTCCTGTTACTGTCTCCTTAATAATGGACTCCAATATTTTACCTACCACAGATGTTAGGCTAACTGGTCTATAGTTTCCAGCCTTCTGTCTACTGCCCTTTTCAAATAAGGGCGTTACATTAGCAGTTTTCCAATCTGCCGGGACCTTTGCTGAGTCCAGGGTGTTTTGGAAAATTATTACCAATGCATCCACAATCCCTACCGCCACTTCCCTCAAGACCCTAGGATGTAAGCCATCAGGTCCAGGTGATTTATCCGCCTTGAGTCCCATTATTTTACCGAGTACCACTTCCTTAGTGATTTAGATCCTGTTTAGCTCCTCCCCCCTATAGCCCCCTGTTTGTCCAGTGTTGGGATATTCTTAGTGTCTTCTACTGTAAAGACTGATACAAAATATTCATTCAGTGTTTTTGCCATCTCCATATTTCCCACCATTAATTTCCTGGTCTCATCTTCTAAGGGACCAACATTTACTTTAGCCACCCTTTTTCTTTTTAAAGAACTATAAAAACTCTTACTATCTGTTTTTATATTTTTTGCTAATTTACTTTCATAATCTATCTTCCCTTTCTTAATCAATCTGTTTGTTATTTTTTTGCTGTCTTTTAAAGTTTTCCCAATCCTCTATCCTCCCACTAGATTTGGCTACCTTAGATGCCCTTGTTTTTAGTTGAATACTATCCTTAATTTCTTTACTTAGCCACGGATGGCTGTCTTTTCTTTTACACCCTTTTCTTCTCAGTGGAATATATATTTTTTGGAAGTTGTAAAATAACTCCTTAAATGTACACCACTGATCATGTATCATCTTACCCTTTAATCTATTTTCCCAATCCACTCTACTCAACTCTGCTCTCATACCTTCATAGTCTCCTTTATTCAAGCTTAGCACGCTTGTTTGAGATCCAACCTTCTCACCCTCTAATTGAATATGGAATTCAACCATGTTATGGTCACTCATTCCAAGGGGATCCTTTACTAGGACATTTTTAATTAATCCTGTCTCGTTACACAGGACCAGATCTAAGGTTGCTTGCCCCCTGGTCGGTTCCGTTACATACTGCTCAAGAAACCCATCCCTAATACACTCAATGAACTCACCCTCAAGGCAGCCCTGCCCAATTTGATTTGTCCAATTAATATGATAGTTAAAATCCCCCATAATTATAGATGCTCCCTTATTACAAGCCTCAGCTATTTCCTGATTGATACTCCGTCCAACAGAGTTGCAACTGTTCGGAGGCCTATAGACTACGCTCACTAGTGTTTTTTTCCCCTTATTATTCCTTACCTCCACCCAAACTGTTTCATTATCCTAATCTTTTGATCCAATATCATTTCTCTGTATTACAGTGATTCCTTCCTTTATTAACATGGTTTCTATGGTTCTGTGATTTCTATGATTAATATAATTCTTTGATTGCTATGATTCTCTGATTGTAATGATTCTATGATTTCTATTATTTCTATGATTCTATGATTTCGATGATTTCCATATCTTCAATAATTTCTATTATTTCTATGATTCTTTGATTTTGGTGACTCTCTGATTTCTATGATGCTATGATTTCAATAATTTCTATGATTTCTATAATATCTATATTTCTATAAATTCTATGATTGTGATTTCTATGATTTTGATAATTCTATGATTTCTATTTTTCTATAATTTCTATGTTTCTATGGTTCTATGATAGCTACAATTCTATGCTTTCTATGATTCTATGATATCTATGATTCTGATTTCTATCATTTCTATTATTCTATGATTTCTATGTTTCTATGAGGTGTATGATTTTTATGCTTCTATGATTTCTATGATTCTATGATGCCTATGATTTCAATTATTCTATGATTTCTATGACTATATGATTTCTATAATGTCTATAGTTTCTATGATTTCTATTATGCTTTGATAGCTATGATTTCTATGATTCTATGATTTCTATAATTTATATGATTTATATGAATCTTTGATTTCTATGATTCTATGATTTCTATGATTCTATGATTTCTATGTTTCTATGATTATATGATTCCTTGATTTCTATGATTCGATGATTCTATAATTTCTATGATTCTTTGATTTCTATGATTCTATGATTTCTTTGATTTCTATGATTGTATGATTCTATGATTCAATGATTTCTTTGATTCTATAGACCCGGGAGCTTTGGCTTTCACAGGCTCCTCTCTCTGATGAATGCACTTCTGTGAAGTGAACATTATCCCACTCTGTCAGCAAATTATTCAGCTTGAAGTTAAATGCTGCCACTTGCCATTGGCATTTATGCAATATGGATTTAAAGAAAAGAACAGCCTTTCTGTATATTTGTAGGTGGTTTGATACTTAAAATAATAAAATCAATATTATTTCCTCTTCACTAAATTTTGGCCTTTATCTCAAGAGGGCTGTAATAAAAAAGGGGTGGAAGTTATGTTACATCTGTACAGAGCTCTGGTTAGTTCAATTCTGGGCATTGCACCTCAGGAAGGATATATTGGCCTTGGAGTGGGTGCAGTGCAGATTCACCAGAATGATACTGGGGCTAAAAGGGCTAAATTATGAGGACAGATTGCATGGTCTATACTTGTACTCCCTTGAAAATAGAAGATTAAGGGGTGATTTAATAGAGAGAAACTATTTCCTCTGGTGGGAGAGTCCAGAACAAAGGGGCATAACCTTAAACTTAGAGCTCGGCTGATCAGGGGTAGTGGAAATCTGGAACTCTCTTCCCCAAAATGCTGTTGAGGCTAAGTTAATTGAAAATTAAAAAACTGTGATTTATGTTAGGCAAGGGTGTGAAGGGTTACAGAACAAAGGCAGGTTGATAGAGGGAAGTTACAAATCAGCCATGAACTAATTGAATGGTGGACAGGCTCGAGAGACTGAATGATCTACTCCTCTTTCTATGTTCCTTTATTTCCTATTTTTTATTCCATATCTAGACTCATAAATGTAACACCATACTGTGACGGTAACTGCAACTCCTACTGAGATCATTCACCTTATTGTAAAAATGTAAATGCATTAAGAGTTTCTCATAATGGCTCATTACATTAATAACCCTCTGTTGAGTCAGTTCTTTTAGGAGTTTCCAAGACTATAGCTGTGGATAAAAAAAAACAACTTAGACATTCCTATCTGGGTTGAGCCTGATTCTGTTCTCATCCAAAATTCATAAATGTACACTTTCTAGTGAGGCAAGTGAAGCGTCAAAGGTGGACATGAGAAGTGATGGATCAGATATGGGGTTTGAAGCTCAGCTCAGCTCAGGATCAAACATGATACTAGAACTGTACACCATATGGTTCAGCCTGAGCAAGCAGCTATGGAGAAGGATTGAGTTGATGTCAAGGATACATGGTTATTAGTGGAAGCCAAATAAGGTGGCTTTGGTTTTCCAAACAGTCAGTTGGAAGAAGTTCTGGCTTATTCACAAATTGATTTGGACAACACAGAAGTGGTCATACAGTTGAGGTTAGGGATGGAGAAGTAGAGCTGAGTGTCATCAGCTTACATATGGAAACTAACCAAATGCATATGGACATGTCATCAAGGAGCAATATATAATTGAGGAAAAGAAGGGGGTCAAGGATGGAACCTTGAGCTATTCCAAAAGGTGACTTTGTGGGGCTGGAAGGAGAATCCTTGGGCAGGAGAATTGCTGGCTGTGTTGGGAGGAGTAAGAGGGCAGATAAGGGGTATAGTAAGGGTGGCAGAGGCTGTGAGCGGTGAAGATGAAGCACAGCTAAGCCAGGAGGCAGCTGATAGGGTGGTAGGAGGAATGACATTTGGAGCTGCAATCATATTTTCATGTGTGTAGACACACAGCAAATAACTTCATTTACAGTTTCTTACATTACAACATTGACTGCAAAAGCACTTCATTGGCTGTAAAGCACTTTGGGACATCCTGAGGTCATGAAAGGTGCATGAAAAAGCTAAGCAAAGCAGGGGACATCCTTTAACTAGGAGGTTGAGAATTAGATGCAAGAGTTGGTCAATAGTCCATGCCTGTCTTGAGGTTGAGGCTCAACATAAGTGTGGCAATCAAGGGCAATACCCACTTAGTGACTTGACAATAGGGTTCCTGGATCTGGTGCGAAGGAGCCCTGGGCCTCGTCCAATACTTGTGGTCCGAGACCGTCTGATGGTCGGTGGAACGGAGACAGCTGCGGCAGTCAGTCTGGCTGGTGGTGGGAGAATCAAAGCCAAGCAGATGATGTGGGGTTTGAGTCTGCTCAGTGGTTAGTGATCCAGCTGGGCATTGGTTCTTGGATTGATCCTGGGGTTTTTGTGATTTGCACAGTCAACACCTGCTGTGATTTCACTGCTATCTTGTCCTGTGGGGTGTCTCTCTCATCCTGCATGATTTTGCAACGCTTATCTTTTACAATGTGCTTCAGTTTACCCCCACTGATGCCCTCTGCTTTGCTTTGGGGTTGAGGACTTCCTCAGCAAACATCCCTGCTGACTTTGGCTTTATTTTCCTTCCTTATTCAGGTTGCACTGACCTTTGTGCATCCCTAGCAGAGCCACATGTTGGAGAGGGAACACATCACGATGTAACATGCAGTCAGCAGAGGTGAAGCAGTGGGAGCAGATCAGAGGCAGAGGTGGTAGTGGGTCAGCGACAGAGTGGGAGGAAACAGTTGTGGCTGTGTGGCAGGATCATTGGAAACAGAGCAAAGAAAACATTTCAAAAAAGAGAAAAGGGCAGATAAAGGGAGGTGGAAAGAGAGAGAAAAGAGCAGAACGACGGGAGGCAAAATCTAGTGAGAAAACAGAAAAAGCATACATTAGTGCCACTTGGCTACCCCTGCAATCCACATGGCAGGTGTAGCTTGCTGCTTTTAGCCAGGTTTATGGTTCTGGCACAATTGGGCCTCTCAGATACAAGGCTAACAATTGAAGATCTCAAACTCGGGAATTTTTCCAAATGTTGTCAGTTCTGCAGGTTGAATATTTAATTCGGTTGATTTCTCCTCACATCCTCAGCATATTCGATCGTATGTTTGCATACTTAAGGCAGATGTTTCAGAAATATGAGGTAACTGATTTTCTTCAACAACAAAAAATTGCTGCTGGAGTGACTAGATGACATAGTTGGTTAGAGCAATTCTCTTTCACTTTTGGAGCCTGGGTTTGTATTCAGCCCTTATTGCTAAGAGCAATGTTTTCTCTGCCTGATGGCTGCCCTCCCATAGTCAGTCTCAATCCAGTTCTTTGTGAGTGAGGATTCACAGCACAAAACTGGCCTTAATCCAGCACCAACTGGCAATCTCATTTAAAGATACCATAAGGATGGATAATGTGGGAAGTGGAAAAAATCATGATAGTCATTGTCTGAGGTTTTGCCTTAGAAATAATTTTCAGAGTTCCCATCAAAGCTCAGTGAGTAAATGTGCCATGTGGTATGTTACTGAGCCATACAGAGCAGGAACGTCGCAGAATCAATACCCCTACTCACTCAGCAGAAACTTGGCGGGTAGGCAGTTAAAATCGCCCTGGACTAAGAGTGTTAAAAAAACAAGCCTGAAGGCTTAGTGTCTTAATGCAAGGAGCATTCGTAATAAGGTGGATGGATTAGCTGTGCAAATAGAGGTAAACAAATATGATTTGATTGGGATTACGGAAACATGGCTCCAGGGTGGCCAAGGCTGGGAACTCAACATCCAGGGGTATTCAATGTTCAGGAAAGATAGGCAAAAAGGAAAAGGAGATGGGGTAGCATTGCTGGTTAAAGAGGGGATTAACACAATTGTAAGGAAGGATATTAGCTCTGATGATGTGGAATCTGTATGGGTAGAACTGAGAAATACCAAGGGGCAGAAGACGTTAGTGGGAGTGGTATATAGACCTCCAAACAGTAATGCGAAGGTTGGGGATGGCATTAACAGGGAAATTAGAGACGAGTGCAATAAGGGCACAGCAGTTATCATGGGTGACTTTAATCTACATATAGATTGGACTAACCAAATTAGTAACAATACTGTGGAGGAGGAATTCCTGGACTGTTTATGGGATGGTTTCCTGGACCAATATGTCGAGGAACCAATTAGAGATCAGGCCATTTTAGACTGGGTATTATGTAATGAGAAAGGATTAATTAGCAATCTTGTTGTTTGTGTACAAGGCCCCTTGGGTCGGAGCGATCATAATATGATAGAATTCTTCATTAAGATGGAGAGTGAAGTAGTTGACTCAGAGATTAGGGTCCTGAATTTAAATAAAAGAAACTACGATGGTATGAGGCGCGAGTTGGGTAGGATTGATTGGGGAATGGCACTCAAAGGGTTGATGGTGGATAGGCAATGGCAAACATTCAAAGACCGCATGGATGAACTACAGAATTTGTTCATCCCAGTTTGGCATATAAATAAAACAAAAAAGGTGACTCAAACGTGGCTAACAAGGGAAATTAGGGATAGCATAAGATCCAAGGAGAGGGCCTATAAATTGGCCAGAAAAAGCAGTAAACCTGAGGATTGGGAGCAGTTTAGGATTCAACAAAGGAGGACAAAGGGATTAATTAAGAAGGGGAAAATAGAGTATGAGAGTAAGCGTGCAGGGAACATAAAAACTGACTTTAAAAGCTTTTATAGATATTGTGAGCTATGGGGGCGGTTTACTGGTGGATGGACGGTATGTGGCCACCAGATGGAGACAAAGTCCCCCTCTCACTCCAATTCAGGAAGGCCACACCCACCTCCAACACACCTGAGGCAAATTTACCCATTAGCTCACTAGTTTAAAAGGCAAACTAGTGCATCCCTTCAGGGCCAGCGCCAGGGAAAGGGTTCCTGAGTGAGGACCAGGCCAGCGCCAGGGAAAGGGGTCCTCAGTGAGGACCAGAGCCTGAGGACCAGGCCAGAGCCTGAGGAGAGCCCAGAGCCTGAGGAGAGGGCCAGTGCCTGAGGAGAAGGCCAGAGCCTGCGGAGAAAGCCAGGACAGGGCCAGAGCCTGCGGAGAAAGCCAGGACAGGACCAGAGCCTGAGGAGAAAGCCAGGACAGGGCCAGTGCCTGAGGAGAAAGAACCAGTGGTAAAGTAACCCTGGCTTATTGTTTTTTTGGAGAAAGAACCAGTGGTAAAGTAACCCTGGCTTATGTTTTGGATTTTGCCAGATGTGAAGCTTTTTCCCCGTTTGCTAAAATAAAACACAGCTAATTGCTGTTTTTCATAGACCAATCTTGTGACTGTGCTTGTGTTCTCCTGTTCCCGCATCAACACACCCTTCGGTGTAGCGGGTGGTTGATCGCAATAGGTGAAGAGAAAAAGATTGGTGAAGTCAAGTGTAGGTCCCTAGCTGTCAGAATCAGGGGAATTTATAATGGGGAACAAAGAAATGGCCGACCAATTAAATACATATTTTGGTTCTGTCTTCACAAAGGAGGACACAAATAACCTCCCAGAGATGTCGGGGAACATAGCGTCTGATGAGAGGGAGGAACTGAAAGAAATCAGTATTTGTAGGGAAATGGTGTTAGGGGAATTGACGGGATTGAAGGCCGATAAATCACCAGGGCCTGATAATCTACATCCTAGGGTACTTAAGGAAGTGGCCCTAGAAATAGTAGATGCATTGCTGATCATCATCCAACATTCGATGGAATCTGGAACAGTACCCATGGATTGGAGGGTAGTTAATGTTACAACACTATTCAAAAAAGGTGGTAGAGAGAAAACGGGGAATGACAGACCGGTAAGCCTGACATCAGTAGTGGGGAAAATGCTAGAGTCCATTATAAAAGATGTAATAGCAGGGCACTTGGAAAACAGTGACAGGATCGGACAAAGTCAACATGGATTTACAAAAGGTAAATCGTGCTTGACTAATCTACTGGAGTATTCTGAGGATATAACTGGTAAAATAGATAAGGGAGAACCAGTGGGTGTGGTGCATTTGGACTTTCAAAAGGCTTTTGATAAGGTCCCGCATAAGAGATTAGCATGTAACGTTAAGGCACATGGGATTGGGGGCAAGGTATTGACTTGGATAGAGAACTGGTTGGCAGACAGAAAGCAAAGAGTTGGAATAAATGGGTCTTTTTCCGAGTGGCAGGCAGTGGCTAGTGGGGTACCGCAGGGATCGGTCCTTGGACCGCAGCTATTCCCAATATATATATTAATGATCTAAACGAGGGAACTAGATGTAATATATCCAAGTTTGCAGACGACACAAAGTTGGGTGGGCATGTGTGCTGTGAGGAGGATGCTGAGAAACTCCAGTATGATTTGGACAGGTTGGGTGATTGGGCAGAAGCATGGCAGATGCAATATAATGTGGATAAATGCGAGGTTATCCACTTTGGTGTCAAAAACAGGAAGGCAGATAATTATCTGAATGGCAATAGATTGGGAGAAGGGGAAGTGCAACGAGACCTGGGTGTCCTTTTGCATCAGTCGCTGAAGGTAAGCATGCAGGTGCAGCAGGCGGTTAAGAAGGCAAATGATATGTTGGCCTTCGTAGCGAGAGGGTTTGAGTACAGGAACAAGGATGTCTTGCTGCAGTTGTACAGGGCCTTGGTGAGACCACATCTTGAGTATTGTGTGCAGTTTTGGTCGCCTTATCTGAGGAAGGATGTTCTTGCCATGGAGGGAGTGCAGTGAAGATTCACCAGGCTGATACCTGGGATGGCAGGAATGATGTATGAGGAGAGATTGGGTCGATTGGGCTTATACTCACTGGAGTTTAGAAGAATGAGAGGGGATCTCATTGAAACTTATAAAATCCTAACAGGACTGGACAGACTGGATGCAGGAAGGATGTTCCCGATGGCCAGGGAGTCCAGAGCCAGGGGTCACAGTCTAAGGATAAGGGGTAAGCCATTAAGGACACCCGCTACCACCCCAATCGCCAAATTTGGTAGCGCTCCCTGCTTTAACGCCGGTCGCAATTTGCGACCGGTGCAGGGGGGCCTACCTGCGGCAGTAGAGGCGCTGAGTGGCCATTTTTTTGCTGGCTGCCTGCCAGCACCTCTTCACGCCGCCGTCCCCGGCCTCCTGAGCATGCCCCCCCCCCCACATTGTGCCGGCTGTGTCCCAAGAGCCCGGCATTTCTCCTCGGTTACGGGCTCTTTTGCCGGCACTCGCGATCTCTGATCGCGCTGCAGCAGGCCCCTCCCCTTTAAGAAGGGGAGGAAGGCCTGCAGTACCGCAGCGCGCCGTGCCACAGCGTGTGGTGCTGCAGCACGTTGCACTGCGATTTTCAGTTGCAGCACCCCAAGAGGGATGCGTGGCGCCTCGAGTAGCACCACGCTTCCGTTTGGGGCACTGAAACTGAATTTGCGGCGGGCGCGCGCCAGTGAATTTCTAGGCCTATATGTGGTGCTGAGGCTCCATGGAACAACTATGCGGTCCACAAAGACAAAGCTTGAACACCCATAACTTAAGCTACCAAAAGTGAAGCACAGTGGAGTTTGTTAATGTTTCTCTCCTTACTGTACCAATAGAATCCTGCAGTGGAAGAGCTTGCAAATAGTTTCCAAACATCTGCTGTACTCTCAACACTTCATGTCTGGGTTGAATCCAAATTGTATAAATTGGCTGTTTAGTTCAGTTCAAATCCAAACTATTAGGCATTGGGTAAACGCATTTAACGTTATTAATGTACAAATCTTCTGAGCAAATGAAGCAGTATAACAGTATGTTAAAGAGAAATCTACTGTTCAAAAGTGGTTGGATGTTGCAGTGTCAATGAAGTAGAAACCCATTAGCTTTGCTCATCTACACAGTGCGATTTCCTCTGATAATAGTTGTACTGAAAGATTTTTAGGAAAGTTTAAATTACTGACCAAATTTTCTTCTTAATCAGGAAGACTAAACTAAAAGGAATCAACAACATTTTGATTAACGATACATCTAGTTTGGAATACCTGGAGCATGAACTCTCAATTTTCCATATTGAGCCTTTAGTGTTCTACTTGTAGGACATGCGGAATTACCCCTCGCCCCGTCCAACAGGTTATAGAGTTTGGACTTTAGACTTGTGAGAAATTACACCAGACACACCAGTTCTGCTTTTAACCTATTATTGTTCCTAAGACAGATTCAAAACCCCAACCACTATTCGAGTGGAACATCAATAATCTTACAAGAAATCATACATACAAACACCCGCAGATGATTAGTCCAGCGTTGATTGTAGGCCACTTCCTTCCGACTGCAGCTCTTCACCTTTTGACTGAATCTCTTCACTTTCCGACGGCAGCTCTTCGCCTTTCGACAGAAGCTCTTCTTCACCTTTCGACTGCAGCTCTTCACCTTTTGACTGAAGCTCTCCAACTACTGATGGCAGCTCTTCACCTTCCGACTGCAGCTCTTCACCTTCCGACTGCAGCTCTTCACCTATTGACTGCAGCTCTTCGCCTTTCTACTGTACCTCTTCACCTTCTGACTGCAGATCATCATCTTCCGACTGCAGATCTTCATCTTCCGACTGCAGCTCTTCACCTTCCGACTGAAGCATTTGTCAGAAGGTGCATGAATTAGCTGCGCAACTAAAGGTAACAATACTGTGGAGGAGGAATTCCTGGAGTGTTTATGGGATGGTTTCCTGGACCAATATGTCGCGGAACCAACCAGAGATCAGGCCATCTTAGACTGGGTATTATGTAACAAGAAAGGATTAATTAGCAATCTTGTTGTACAAGGCCCCTTGGGTCAGAGCGATCATAATATGATAGAATTCTTCATTAAGATGGAGAATGGAGTAGTTGACTCAGAGACTAGGGTCCTGAATTTAAATAAAGGAAACTACGATGGTCTGAGGCGCGAGTTGGTTAGGATTGATTGGGGAATGTCACTCAAAGGGTTGACAGTGGATAGGCAATGGCAAACATTCAAGGACCGCATGGATGAATTTGTTCATCCCAGTATGGCAGAAAAAAAAAGGTGACTCAGCTGTGGCTAACAAGGGAAATTAGGGATAGCATAAGATCCAAGGAGAGGACATATAAATTGGCCAGAAAAAGCAATAAACTTGAGGATTGGGAGCAGTTTAGGATTCAACAAAGGAGGACAAAGGGATTAATTAAGAAGGGGAAAAAAGAATACGAGAGTAAGCTTGCAGGGAACATAAAAACTGACTGTTAAAGCTTTTACAGATATGTGAAGAGAAAAAGATTGGTGAAATCAAGTGAAGGTCCCTAACAGTCAGGATCAGGAGAATTTAGAATGGGGAACAAAGAAATGGCAGGCCAACTAAATTCATATTTTGGTTCTATCTTTACAAAGGAGAACACAAATAACCTCCCAGAGATGTCAGGGAACATAGCGTCTGATGAAAGGGAGGAACTGAATGAAATCAGTATTTGTAGCGAAATGGTGTTAGGGAAATTGATGGGATTGAAGGCCGATAAATCACCAGGGCCTGATAATCTACATCCTAGGGTACTTAAGGAAGTGGCCCTAGAAATAGTAGATGCACTGCTGATCATCTTCCAACATTTGATGGAATCTGGAACAGTACCCATGGATTGGAGGGTAGCTAATGTTACCCCACTATTCAAAAAAGGCAGTAGAGAGAAAATGGGGAATGACAGACCGGTAAGCCTGACATCGGTACTGGGGAAAATGCTAGAGTCCATTATAAAAGATATAATAGCAGAGTACTTGGAAAACAGTGACAGGATCAGACAAAGTCAACATGGATTTACAAAAGGTAAATCGTGCTTGACTAATCTACTGGAATTTTTTGAGGATGTAACTGGTAAAATAGATAAGGGAGAACCAGTGGATGTGGTGTATTTGGACTTTCAGCAGGCTTTCGATAAGGTCCCGCAGAAGAGATTCGCGTGTAAAGTTAAGGCACATGGGATTGGGGGCAAGGTATTGACTTGGATAGAGAGCTGGTTGGCAGACAGAAAGCAAAGAGTTGAAATAAACGAGTCTTTTTCCGAGTGGCAGGCAGTGACTAGTGGGGTACCGCAGGGATCGGTCCTTGGACCCCAGCTATTCACAATATATATTAATGATCTAGACAAGGGAACTAGATGTAATATCTCCAAATTTGCAGATGACATAAAGTTGGGTGGGCGTGTGTGCTGTGAGGAGGATGCCGAGAAACTCCAGGATGATTTGGACATGTTGGGTGATTGGGCAGAAGCATGTCCGATGCAATATAACGTGGATAAATGTGAGATTATCCACTTTGGTAGAAAAACAGGAAGGCAGATTTTATCTGAATGGCAATAGATTGGGAGAAGGGGAAGTACAACGAGACCTGGGTGTCCTTGTGCACCAGTCGCTGAAGGTAAGCATGCAGGTGCAGCAGGCGGTTAAGAAGGCAAATGGTATGTTGGCTTTCGTAGCGAGAGGGTTTGAGTACAGGAACAAGGGTGTCTTGCTGCAGTTGTACAGGGCGTTGGTGAGACCACATCTTGAGTATTGTGTGCAGTTTTGGTTGCCTTATCTGAGGAAGGATGATCTTGCCATGGAAGGAGTTCAGCGAAGATTCACCAGGCTGATACCTGGGATGGCAAGAATGATGTATGAGGAGGGATTGGGTCGATTGGGCTTATACTCACTGGAGTTTAGAAGAATGAGAGGGGATCTCATTGAAACTTATAAAATTCTAACGGGACTGGACAGACTAGATGCAGGAAGGATGTTCCCGATGGTCGGGGAGTCCAGAACCAGGGGTCACAGTCTAAAGATAAGGGGTAAGCCATTTAGGACAGGAATGAGGAGGAATTTCTTCACCCAGAGAGTGGTGAACCTGTGGAATTCTCTACCACAGAAGGCAGTAGAGGCCAATTCATTAAATATATTCAAGAAGGAGTTGGATATATTTCTTAAGGCTAAAGGGATCAAGGGGTATGGGGAGAAAGCAGGGACCAGGTACTGAATTTGGATGATTAGCCATGATCACATTGAATGGCGGAGCAGGCTTGAGGGGCTGAATGGCCTACTCCTGCTCCTATCTTCTATGTTTCTATGTAGCTCTTCACCTTTCGACTGTAGCTCTTCACCTTTCGACTGTAGCTCTTCGCCTTTCGACTGTAGCTCTTCGCCTTTCGACTGTAGCTCTTCGCCTTTCGACTGTAGCTCTTCACCTTTCGACTGTAGCTCTTCACCTTTCGACTGTAGCTCTTCACCTTTCGACTGCAGCTCTTCACCTTTCGACGGCAGCTCTTCACCTTTCGTCGGCAGCTCTTCACCTTTCGACGGCAGCTCTTCACCTTTCGACGGCAGCTCTTCAACTTTCGACTGCAGCTCTTCACCTTCCGACTGCAGATTATTCACCTTTTCGGCTGAAGCTCTTCACCTTCCGACTGTATCTCTTGGTCCATGTCTCTGAGGCATACAGCAGGGCAGGTATCACTGCTGCCCTGTAGACCTTGAGCTTAGTGCTGGGTTTGAGGTCCTGGTCTTCAAACACTCTCTTCCTCAGGTGACCGAAGGCTGCACTGGCACACTGAAGGCGGTGTTGGACTTCATCGTCGATGTCTGCCCTTGTTGACAGTAGGCTGCCGAGGTATGGAAAGTGGTCCACGTTGTCCAAGGCCTTGTCATGGATTTTGATAATCGGGTGGCAGCACTGTGTGGTGGGGGCAGGTTGGTAGAGGACCTTTGTCTTACGGATGTTTAGTGTAAGGCCCATGCTCTCGTATGCTTTGGTGAAGGTGTTTACGATGGTTTGGACTTCGACCTCCGAGTGAGCGCAGACGCAAGCATCGTCTGCATACTGAAATTCAACGACAGAGGATGGGACGACCTTGGATCGGGACTGGAGGCGACGGAGTTTGAACAGTTTCCCGTTTGTTCTGTAAATTAGCTCCACTCCAGTGGGGAGCTTACTGAGGGTGAGATGGAGCATTGCAGCAAGGAAGATTGAGAAGAGTGTTGGTGCGATGACACAGCCTTGCTTGACCCCGGTTCGTACATGAATTGGGTCTGTGGTGGAACCGTTGGTCAGGATCACGGCTTGCATGTCATCGTGAAGCAGGCGGAGGATAGTGACAAACTTTTGAGGGCAGCCGAATTTGAGGAGGACACTCCATAATCCCTCACAGTTGACAGTGTCGAAGGCCTTTGTGAGATCAAAGAAGGCCATGTACAGTGGTTGGTGCTGTTCCCTGCATTTCTCTTGTAATTGACGTGCAGTGAAGATCATGTCCATTGTGCCCCTTAGTGGGCGGAATCCGCATTGCGACTCTGGGAGGAGCTCTTCGGCCACTGGGAGAAGGCAATTGAGGAGGATTCTTGCGATGGCTTTTCCTGTGGCAGATAGCAGGGAAACTCCTCTGTAACTATTGCATGTACAGCAGGCACCTCAAAGCACTGGAGAGGTACCACCAACGCTGCCTCGGCAAGATCCTGCAAATCCATTGGCAGGATAGGCGCACCAACGTCAGTGTTCTTGCTCAGGCCAACATCCCCAGCATCGAAGCTCTGACCACGCTCAATCAGCTCCGATGGATGGGTCACATTGTCCACATGCCCGATATGAGACTCCCAAAACAAGCGCTCTACTCGGAGCTCCAGCACGGCAAGAGAGCCCCAGGTGGGCAGAGGAAACGCTTCAAGGACACCCTCAAAGCCTCCTTGAAAAAGTGCAACATCCCCACTGACACCTGGGAATCCCTGGCCCAAGACCGCACAAAGTGGAGGAGAAGCATCCGGGAAGGCGCCGAATACCTCGAGTCTCTTAGCCGGGAGCAAGCGGAAGCCAAGCGCAAGCAGCGCAAGGAGCGCACGTCAACCCAAGCACCCCACCCACCCCTTCAACCACCATCTGCCCCACCTGTGACAGACAGTAGGTCCCGCATTGGACTAATCAGCCACCTGCGAGCTCATTTTTAATGTGGAAGCAAGTCATCCTCAGTTCCGAGGGACTGCCTAAGAAGAAGAGTATCTCTTCACCATTCGACTGAAGCTCTTCACCTTCTGACTGTAGCTCTTCACCTTTTGACTGAATCTCTTCCCCTTTCGACTGTAGCTCTTGACCTTGCGACTGAAGATCTTCACTTTCCGACTGTAGCTCTTCACCTCTCGACTGCAGCTCTTCACCTCTCGACTGCAGCTCTTCCCCTTTCGACTGCAGCTCTTCCCCTTTCGACTGCAGCTCTTCCCCTTTTGACTGCAGCTCTTCCCCTTTCGACTGCAGCTCTTCCCCTTTCGACTGCAGCTCTTCCCCTTTCGACTGCAGCTCTTCCCCTTTCGACTGCAGCTCTTCCCCTTTCGACTGCAGCTCTTCCCCTTTCGACTGCAGCTCTTCCCCTTCCGACTGTAGCTCTTCCCCTTTTGACTGCAGCTCTTTACCTTCTGACTGTAGCTCTTCCCCTTTCGATGGCAGCTCTTCCCCTTTCGACGGCAGCTCTTCCCCTTTCGACGGCAGCGCTTCCCCTTTCGACGGCAGCGCTTCCCCTTTCGACGGCAGCGCTTCCCCTTTCGACGGCAGCGCTTCCCCTTTCGACGGCAGCGCTTCCCCTTTCGACGGCAGCGCTTCCCCTTTCGACGGCAGCGCTTCCCCTTCCGACGGCAGCTCGTCCCCTTTCGACGGCAGCTCGTCCCCTTTCGACGGCAGCTCTTCCCCTTTCGACGGCAGCTCTTCCCCTTTTGACGGCAGCTCTTCCCCTTTCGACGGTGGCATAGTGGTTAGCACTGTTGCCTCACAGCGCCAGGGACCCGGGTTCAAATCCGGCCTCGGGTGACTGTCTGTGTGGAGTTTGCACATTCTCCCCGTGTTTGCGTGGGTTTCCTCCGGGTGCTCCGGTTTCCTCCCACAGTCCAAAGATGTGCGAGTTAGGTTGATTGGCCATGAAAAAAAATTGGCCCTTAGTGTTAGGGGGGATTAAATACGTGGGGTTACGGGGTTACGGGGATAGGGCTTGGGTGGGATGGCTGTCGGTGTAGGGACCGGGTGCTAGAGTTTGGATGATCAGCCATGATCTCGTTGAATGGCGGAGCAGGCTCGAAGGGCTGAATGGCCTACTCCTGCTCCTAGTTTCTATGTTTCTATGACTGCAGTGGTTCTTCGAGTTGAGATGATCAGCCAGGCCCCTTCTTCCGACTGCAGTGCCGATATTTTTAGCCGATGGTTTTTATACAGTTTTCCTTGCCTTTTTCAGTAAATCAATTAATCAGAGATTGTGAGATATTCCTTTAACATTTGACATAAGTTGTTTGAGCTGGCAAACTTTCACACTCACACATCCTGTGTGGCTATCTATTAGCTGCCTTTATCAAAGCCCCAATTGTTCATTCATTCATAAAAGTTTACAAAAGTGGCAGTAAACCCCTTGGTCACATTTCATGTGTTACGTTACACATTTCAGAACTCGCAAGGCTTGACTCCTCCCCTTTAGCCACCAAAAGTTGTTTTACAACCTTGTGGCCTGTTTTGTTGCAAAGACGAAGTCTGCAAATCTAAGGGGGTTTATTTCTCTCTCTTGTCTATGATTACCCCCTGCAGTCACAATCATGTTTGCTGCCTTTTAGTAAAGCACATCAAAACACTTTCCATGTCCACTTATCAGTGAAAGACCATGGGCAGGATTTTCATTGGGCCGTGGCGGCGGGATTGGAGGCGTGTGGGGGGTTAAAATCTTGAAATTGGGGAGCACGAACCTTTCCCGCCCCCAACCCGCCTCCATGCCAGTTTCAAAGGAGGTGGATACCCGACCTGTGCTGGGACCCGCCTCCCCGAGGCCGGAAGGGGATTAGTGCCAATTAACTGCCTGTTAACAGGTAGTTAACAGGCAGTTTTTAGCCTAATCCCTATTTATATTGCTGAAGTGTGGGATTCCCGACGGCTCCAAACCACGCCAAGTTAGCGAGGCGGGCCGTGGGGCTGAAGGGCTTGGAGGGTTCGAGATGCCCGGTGTTCAGGTGAGTGATGGGTGCATGAGTTCAGAGGTAAGTGTGTTTGGTGTGTGTAAAGTGTTTAAAGAAGTTTTACTTACACTTACTTACCTTTACAGCCTTCCTTCAGGTCTCGGGAGTCCCTCATCTCACCGGCACAGAAAGCAGAATGGCCGCGAGCTGTCAAAAGTTGCAGCATTCAGCTTTCTGTTCTGGAGAGTTCTCTAAATCAGCCTGAGAGGAAGGAATTAACTTGGAGTACAGATTGTCAGTGTTTGACAGCTTCAAAGAGCTGTCAAACGCTGATATTTCATCTGTCAAAAGCTTTTGACAGATGCAATGTCAACCTGCGACGTCACCTGTTGCCGGGTGGCCCTTAATTGGCCTGCTGAGCCCACTGGGTGGGCTCAACAAGGTCAAACAAGTGAAAATCGCGTGGGTTGGCCACAACTCGATGGAGGCGGGACTACAACCCCGAAGGTTGTAGTCCCACCTCCTACACGCCTCTTCAATCAAAATCTAGCCCCATCTGTTCATTCACCAACTTTGTTTTACTTCGAAAAAACCTTTTGGTCTGGCAAAGCATTTCAATATATACCAAAATTAAAATTAAGGGTCTGTGTATACTTACAACTGAAACCTCAAAGATAGGATCTCTTCATCCTCCTTGGCACTTTTCAGCTCTGTGAAGTTCAGATCTTCGATGTTCCCTGATTTTCCTGCTGTATTCTCCCATTCGCATTACATTGCCTTCCCTTCCATTTTGAAGCCTTTAATTAATTCACTCTTTCCCTTTCCAAATCATTTACATCTGGCTGCCTGAGCTAACACTTGTACATAAACCTTACACATTTTTCCAGCGACTTAAAGTCCTCCAGGATATTAAAAGGGTCTTGTGTCATTCATATTTTTTTTTAAATTATGATACAAGTACATGATATTTCAACTTTTAACTTTTACTTCAAGCCACACAGGAAAAAAGAAAGAAAGACTTGCATTTTTATAGCGCCTTTCATGACCACTGGACATCTCAAAGTGCTTTACAGCCAATAAAGTACTTTTGGAGTGTAGTCATTGTTGTAATGTGGGAAACACGGCAGCCAATTTGCACACAGCAAGCTCCCACAAACAGCAATGTGATAATGACCAGATAATCTGTTTTTGTTATGATGGTTGAGGGATAAATATTGGCCAGGACACCGGTGACCTCCTCTGCTCTTCTTCGAAATAGTGCCATGGGATCTCTTACATCCACCTGAGAGAGCAGACGCAGCCTTCGTTTAACATCTCATCCGAAAGACAGCAACTCTGACAGTACAGCATTCCCTCAGCACTTATACTGGAGTGTCAGCCTAGCTTTATGTGCTCATGTTCCTGGAGTGGGACATGAACCCACAACCTTCTGACTCAGAGGCAAGTGTGCTACCAACTGAGCCGCAGCTGACAAATAATTTCTGGATAAGTTTAGATCAGGACAGTGAGGAAACATATCTGCTAGGAAACCTACCATTTATGTTAAGAATGTTAGATGTCATTAATTATAACGGAATCTTTGTTCAGATGTAAACATTGGTTGAAGTTAACCATGTAATTGTTAAATCCGTGAATCTTGATGTATGGTGTCCTTCAAGAAATAGACAGAGACTGCAGAGGAACAATCAACAGGTGTTTACTGGATGAGGGTTACTCTAAAACTAACAGTACAGATCCCTACTCAGGGTTTATATACAGGTGTGGTCACTGCCGGTACTACAGTATACAGGAGCTGTAAAAAATAGTTCTCCCCTTAAAGGTACATACACTACAATTCCTCCCCTTTTAGATTAACAGTACCATAACATTCATTCAACAATTAACACATTTAACATGCAACATTAACTGAAAATAGTCCATTTATAAATTCAGTCTTTGGGGCGGCTTCCTGATCCTTTCTGGATAGCGCCTTTCCTCAGTGTCTTGCTCTTGGTGCGGAGGCGATTCTTGCCCCCTGTCGTCGGTTGGTTCATCAGCTTCCGATGCTACTGTTTCTGGGGTAGATGCTACCTGTATATTGGATTCATCACCAGGTACGCGAGACATGGGGTTGACTCTGTAGTGTATGTACTTTGAAGAAGGAACTATATTCTGCAGCCCCTGTATACTGCAGTACCAGTAGTGACCACCCGGGTATATAAGCCTGTGTAGTAACTTTGTATAGTAGTTCCAGTTTTGTCTCCATTCAGTAAACACCTGTTATAACCAACTCCTGCAGTCCGTGTCTCAATTACACACGGACGTTACACTGGCGACGAACAGATCCGAACTTACCTATAGTTCTGCACCACCTCACGGGGATCCATCCCTGAAGCAAAGTTGTTAGAGGTCGAAGCCAGAAGGAAGAAATCCAAAAAGAAAAAAAAACAAACCGAAGAAACGGGCGTCGACCGTGGGCAACCGCCCTCTGATTCATCAAATTCGAAGATTTGCAGGAGAGGCTGTCGAGAGCTGGGCTTGGTTATCCAGTCTATGGTGTTCCAGCTAATCGGGCTGGTGGCAGGTAGTACACTGATCCTTCCTGGGCTGCGGCGGGCTAGAGCTCGATCGGGTGGCTTTTCAACGGGGCCGAGCAGCTTTGTCGGGAAGAGGAGAGAGAGAGAGAGAGAGAGAGGGTGGAGCACACAGGGCGCGGCCGGTGCTACGAAGCCGGGCAGCGTACAGACCCGAGAAGAGGGAGGAAAGTGTCCCATAGGGTCTGCTCTGACGACGGGAACAGTAATTAAAATAAAAGAAATTAGAAGCGCAGAAAGCCGCGAGGAGCTGCAATTTGCCATGGGGACCGCGGAGAGCGGTGTTGGCAGCAACGCGGGGGGGAAGTGCGCGAAGACCATAGGGCGTCGCCATCAAGGCATAAAAACGCCAGCAACCGCACTAGCAGCAGCGGAAAAGACAGAGCGCGGAAGGCGCCATCTTAATCCAGCGGGGAAGAAGGCAAAGCACGGGAGGCGCCATTTTGTTCAATCGGGGAAGAAGGCAAAGCGCGGGAGGCGCCATCTTAGATCTCCAAGATGCCGAAGACTGGCAATATCACTGCCTTCGATAATGCAATAGAAGACTGGACCACGTATGTGGAAAGAGTTGAAGTATATTGCAAGGCAAATGAAGTAGCCGATGAGAAAAAGGCATCGGTACTACTAAACTTAATGGGCGCAAGAATGTACAGCCTATTGCAGAACCTGATCACTCCAGTCAAACCGATGGCGAAGAGTTTTAATGAAATTGTTGATATCCTACAGGAACACCTAAATCCTACACCGCTGCTGATAGCAGAAAGATTTAAATTCCACAAGAGAAATCAGCATAAAGATGAGAGCAATGCTGATTACCTTACGGAACTACACAAGCTATCAAACACTGCCAGTTCGGAGCAGGACTGGCAGATACCCTACGGGACAAATTTGTCTGTGGACTCCTGAGTGAAGGAACCCAGAAGAGGTTACTCTCAGAGAAAGAGCTGACGCTAGATAAGGCTTTCAGCGTGGCAGTATCGTACGAAGCAGCAGCAAGGGGAGCTGCAGAAATACAGCAAAAGCCACAGGAATACAGCACCCATGAAATGACACGGGGATTTGAAAAATGTTTTCGCTGCGGCAGAACAACCCATGACCAGAAGGACTGCTGGTCCAAGGACAAAACATGCAGGCAATGCGGAAAGATGGGACACATTGCACGAGTTTGCAGGTCCGGGAAGAAGACTAACGACAACAAAAAGACTACTAAGGAAAAGTACAGGAAAGTACAAAAGATGACGGACAGTAGTTCCGAAGACCAGAAGAGCGATAGTGAATCCGGGAACAAGAGACTAAGCTGTCTCAAACTACACAACATAATCACAAAAGAGGATCACCGAACCATTTGCGTCACCCTCACGATAGCAGGGTTCCAAGTCAAAATGGAATTGGATACAGGATCAGCCCTGACCGTCATGAATCGACGAGATTACGAGCGGCTATTTTCACACATACCCTTGAAAGACACATCCATTGTCTTGAAGACATATACGGGGCAGAAAGTATACCCCAGAGGGAAAATAAGGGTGCCTGTCGAATACAATGGCAAGGAAATACAGAAATTGTATCTGTACATACTGCAAGATGGTGGACCACCGTTATTCGGATGTGAATGGATCAGAAAGAGAACTTTAGACTGGCACTCCATTCAGGCACTGACGGTGGCTGGTAAAAAGGATGACGACGTCACACCTGGACGATTGTCAAAAATCTTGGCTAACGCTAAAGAGGTATTTCAACAAGAACTGGAACTCTTAAAGGCGTAACCGTCTCGATAAAAATAGAAGAGAATGCAATTCCCAAGTTTTTCAAAGCAAGACCGGTACCGTATGCAATTCACCCAGCCGTCGAGGCAGAGCTGGAGAATCTGGAGAATGCAGGTGTGCTAACTAAGGTAGACTGGAGCGAGTGGGCAACACCCATCGTTCCTGTCATGAAGAAAACGTTAAACAATAAGTCTGAGGAGCCAAGGAAGGTTCGCATCTGTGGGGACTTCAAAGTGACTGTGAACCCAGTCCTTCACACAGTACAGTATCCTCTTCCGAGGATAGAAGATATTTTCGCCTCACTATCTGGAGGGAAACGTTTTACAAAATTGACCTAGCGCAAGCATATTTGCAGATGGAGGTTGAAGAATCCTCTAGGAAATATCTCACGATAAACACTCACAAAGGTCTTTACCAGTATAATCGACTGGTATTCGGAGTTGCATCAGCTCCGGCTATATGGCAAAGAGCGATGGAACAAGTCCTGCAAGGGATTCCAGGGACTCAGTGTTACTTGGACGACATCCTAGTGACAGGTGAAAATGACAGTGAACACCTTGCCAACCTAGAGCAGGTGCTCACTAGACTAAGAGAACATGGGCTACGAGCCAATCACCCCAAGTGTGAATTTTTTAAGAAACAAATGTATTGTGGCCACGTGATTGATGAAGAGGGGTTACATAAGTCCCCTGACAAAATTGAAGCGGTAGTTAAGACTCTAGCGCCTGAAAATATGTTGCAACTGAGGTCATTCCTCGGATTGGTGAATTACTACCATAAGTTTTTGCCGAATTTGTCCACAATTCTGCACCCACTGAACACCCTGCTACAAACTGGAGTAGCATGGAAATGGAGCGATGAATGTAAGCGGGCCTTTCAGAAGTGTAAAGGCCTGATCACTTCAAGAGAAGTATTGGCTCACTACAACCCATCACTACCGATAAGACTGGCGTGTGATGCGTCTCCCTTGATGGTTCAGAGAGGCCGATAGCTTTTGCGTCACGCTCGTTAACTGCAGCCGAGCATAACTACGCCCAGATTGACAGAGAGGCCCTCAGCCTGGTGTGGGGGGTGAAGTTCAATCACTACCTGCACGGACAGAAATTTACTCTACTAACTGATCATCAACCTCTTGTCTCCATTTTCAACCCTCAGAAGGGCGTCCCGATAATGACAGCACAACGGCTACAGAGGTGGTCCGTTTTCCTAGGGGCACACCAATATGACATCGAGTACAAAGGAACTAAACAGCATGGGAATGCTGATGGATTGTCGCGCCTACCGTTGCCGACGGTGGAAGAAGCACCTGCAGTGGATCCTGTGGAGATATTCCACTCGACCATAGTCGAATGTCTACCTGTGACGAATGCGAACATAGAAAAGGAAACACGAAATGACCCGACACTCTCCAGGGTCTATGATTTAACGGTGAAGGGATGACCAGCACATGGCGAACCACTGTTGCCAGCATTCTCGCAGAGAAGAGAACAGCTGTCAGTGTGCAGAGGAACCTTGATGTGTGGATCCAGAGTAGTAAATCCACCCAAATTGAAGGATAGAGTGCTCAATGAGCTTCATGAGGGTCATCTGGGAGGGTTAAAATGAAGAACTTAGCCAGAGTGTTTGTGTGGTGGCCGGGAATCGATAGAGAAATCGAAGAGATGACCAAGAGCTGTATAGGATGCCAGAAGGTCCAAAACGCCCCACCATAAGCCCCTCTACATCCATGGGAGTGGCCCTCATCTCCATGGCAAAGGGTACACATTGATTTTGCTGGTCCATTTATGGACTCGATGTTTTTAATTGCGGTGGATGCACATTCAAAGTGGCCAGAGGTAATAAAAATGTCCTCAACCACCACAGAAAAAACCATCACAGTCTTACAAACCATATTCGCCAGAAATGGGCTGCCTGAACAGATTTGCTCTGACAATGGACCACAGTTTGTGTCTGAAGAGTTCCGGAGGTTCTTAAAGAACAATGGTGTTAAGCATTAGACATCCGCCCCATATCATCCAGCCACCAATGGATTGGCTGAGAGGTTCGTTCAAACATTCAAGAAGGCTACCAAGGCAATATGTAATGAAGACATACCCCTACAACACAAGGTGGATAACTTCTTGTTTGCCTACCGGAATGCGACACATGCGGTTACCAACCAAACTCCAGCCATGATGATCTTCAATCGAAGACTAAGATGCCGCTTGGATTTGGTTAAGCCAAACATCAGAAGAGAAGTGGAGAACAGGCAGTTTCAGAATATGAATGAAAGGCCAACCAGGAGTTTTAAGATAGGTCAACCGGTTTTGGCCCGGGACTACCGCACAGAGAAATGGCAGCCAGGAACGATCTGCACACGGCAAGGACCTCTAATGTATACCGTGGACGTTGGAGAGAGCATTGTAAGACGCCATGCTGACCAGATTCTAGAGTCACTGGAAAACGTCAAATCCACACCACGAGCCGATACACCTGGTGATGAAACCGAAGTACCAATTGCATCTACCTCAGAATCGGTGATATTGGAAGCAGACGAACCAAACAACGACGCTGATCCCGAATCAACTTTGCCAGAAGAACCTGATACCCCAAAGAGGCGTTATCCGGGCAGAATCAGGAAGCCTCCTCAAAGACTGAATTTATAATTGCTTAACTTCAGCTAATGTATATAGCAACTGTAATTGTAAATATGTTATTTAATTATTAATCGAATGTTACGTACTGTTTAGCTAAAAGGGGAGGAATTGTAGTGTATGTACTTTGAAGAAGGAACTATATTCTGCAGCCCCTGTATACTGCAGTACCAGTAGTGACCACCCCGGTATATAAGCCTGTGCAGTAACTTTGTATAGCAGTTCCAGTTTTGTCTCCATTCAGTAAACACCTGTTATAACCAACTCCTGCAGTCCGTGTCTCAATTACACACGGACGTTACAGACTCGTTCCTGTGACTCTAGGATCTGGTCGACATGGCGTCTCACAATGTTCTCCCCAACATCCACTGTGTACATTAGTGGCCCCTGCCGTGTGCATATCGTTCCTGGTTGCCATTTCTCTGTTCGGTAGTCGCGGGCCAAGACTGGTTGCCCTACATTGAAGCTCCTTGTCGGCTTCTCATTGATGTGCTGGAATTGCTTATTCTCAACATCTCTTCGTACATTTGGTCTGAGCAAATCCAGACGAGATCTCAACCTTCGGTTAAAGAACATCATGGCTGGGGTCTGGTTGGTGACTGCATGTGTCGCATTTCTGTAGGCTAACAGGAAAGTGTCCACCTTATGCTGCAGTGGAATGTCGTCATCGCACATGGCCCTTACTGCCTTTTAAAAAGTTGCACGAACCTCTCAGCCAATCCATTTGAGGCTGGATGATACGGGGCGGATGTGTAATGCCTTACCCCATTCCTTTTCATAAATTTCCGAAACTCTTCGGACACAAACTGTGGTCCGTTATCAGAGCAAATCTGCTCTGGCAAGCCGTTCCTGGCAAATATGGTCCGTAGGACTGCAATCGTTTTCTCCGTGGTGGTGGAGGACATTTTGATCACCTCAGGCCATTTCAAGTGCGCATCCACGGCTATTAAGAACATTGAGTCCATGAATGGACCAGCAAAATCAATATGCACCCGTTGCCATGGAGATGAGGGCCACTCCCATGGGTGTAGAGGGGCATGTGGTGGTGCATTTTGGACCTTCTGGCATCCTGAGCAGCTCTTTGTCAGGTCCTCGATTTGCTGATCAATCCCCGGCCACCACACATAAGCCCAAGCAAGGCTTTTCATTTTCACCCCTCCCAGATGGCCTTCGTGAAGCTCATTGAGCACTCTCTCCCTTAACTTGGGTGGAATTACCACTCGGGATCCACACATCAAGGTCCCCTGGCATACTGACAGCTGTTCTCTTCTGGATGAGAATGCTGGCAACAGTGAGTCGCCATGTGTTGGCCATCCCTTCACCGTCAAGTCATATACCCGAGACAGTGTCGGGTCATTTCGGGTCTCCTTCTCTATATCTGCGTTAGTTACTGGCAAGCGTTCAATTATAGTCAAATAAAATATTTCGACAGGGCCCACTGCTGGTGCTTCTTCCGCCGTAGGCAGTGGCAGGCGTGATAGCCCATCAGCATTTCCATGCTGTTTCGTGCCCTTATACGCTATATCATATTGGTTCGCCCCTAGAAAAAGGGACCATCTTTGTAGCTGTTGCGCAGTCATCACCGGAACGCCCTTCTTTGGATTTAAGATGGAGACAAGTTGTTGGTGGTCAGTCAGCAAGGTGAACCTCTGCCCGTGCAGATAGTGGTTGAACTTTTTCATTCCCCACACTAGGCTGAGGGTCTTCCTGTCAATCTGGGCGTAGTTACGCTCGGCTGAGGTTAGTGACCGAGACACAAAGGCTACTGGCCTCTCCGAGCCGTCCGGGAATTTGTGCGACAGCACCGCTCCAATACCATAGGGTGATGCATCACACGCCAACCGAATTGGTAGTGCTGGGTTGAAATGAGCCAACACCTCTTTTGATGTGATCAATTCTTTGCACTTCTGGAAAGCTCGTTTACATTCGTCATTCCACTTCCATGGTACCCCCGTTTGCAGTAGGGTGTTCAGTGGGTGTAGTACTGTAGACAAATTCGGCAAGAACTTATGGTAGTAGTTCACCAGCCCGAAGAACGACCTCAGTTGTGACACATTTTCCGTTGCTGGAGCCTTGACTACTGCCTCAATCTTTTCAGGGGACTTATGTAACCCCTCTTCATCAATAACGTGGCCACAATACGAGATCTGCTTCTGGAAAAACTCGCATTTGTGGCGATTAGCTCGGAGCCCATATTCCTTCAATCTAGTGAGCACCTGCTCCAGGTTGGCGAGGTGATCACTGTCATTTTCGCCCGTGACCAGGATGTCGTCCAAATAACACTGGGTCCCTGGAATCCCTTGCAGGACTTGATCCATTGCCCTTTGCCAAATAGCCGGAGCTGATGCTACCCCGAACACCAGCCGGTTGTATTGGTAGAGACCTTTGAGTGTTGATCGTGAGGTACTGTTTCGAGGCTTCTTCTACCTTCATTTGCAGGTACGCCTGGGCCAGATCAATCTTAGTGAAGCGTTTTCCTCCAGATAGCGAGGCGAAAATGTAGTGTATGTGCCTTTAAGTCAGAACTACTTTTACAGCTCCTGTATACTGTAGTACCGGCAGTGACCACAACTGTATATAAGCTTTGCGCATGCCTCTGTACCCCCGTCTTGAGACTACCCTCCTCCAGTAAAGACCTGTTTATTGTTAATTTACAGCATCCGTGTGATTATTGAATAACAGCATATCCTCAGAATCACGGATCTAACAGTGGCAACGAGTGTTGATTTGAATCTACCTGCAACATAAAAAAAATTCGAGGCCAGGAACACGGGCGTCGACCACGAGCAACCGCCCAGCCATCAGGCAGAGAGTGAACATCGCAGGGGAGGCTGTGGAGAGCCGGGCTTGGTTCCCCAGCCACGACGATCAGCAAGAGACCGACGACAGGTCCAGCGCAGACCCTTCCTGAGCAGCAGCAGCTGGAGCAAACCGACGGCAGAGAGATAGCCGAGCAGCGTCGACGGGGTAAGACAGAGGGTGAAGCGCGCAGGGCACAGCTGGCGGTTGAACACCGAGCGGCGTCGAGAAAAAGAAAACAAACCGGAGAGAGAGAGGGTAAAGAAACAGCCGGGTTCAAGACTGAGCGGCGTCGGGGAAAAAAAAAAGAAGGATGCGCAGAGCACAGCCAGGGCTCACAGGCTGAACAGGGTCCGCGGGGAGAAGAGGGAAGAGCGCGGGAGATGCCATTGAGCCGCGGAGAAGAAGGAAGAGCGCGGGAGATGCCATTTTTAGAAGACGCAGCGGAGAAGAAGGGCGAGCGCGGGAAGGAAGGAAGGAAGGCGCGGGAGACGCCATTTTGTGCCAGCGGAGAAGAAGGGGAAGCGCGGGAGATGCCATTTTTGACAGTTAACTCACACCCAGGGATGCCGAAGAGTGGCAGTGTCTCTACATTCGACAATGAAGTCGAAGATTGGGCGACATATGTGGAACGTATTGAGGTGTACTGCAGGGCGAATGAAGTGCCAGATGCTAATAAAGCACTGGTTTTGTTAAATTCCATGGGTGCAAAAACTTATGGGTTACTGCGAAATCTAATAACCCCAGAGAAGCCGGTGAACAAGAATTTCGAAAGCATAGTAGAAATCCTACAGGACCACTTAAACCCCACACCGCTGCTGATAGCAGAACGATTTAAGTTCCATAAAAGGAACCAACACAAAGACGAAAGCAATGCTGAGTACCTAACGGAACTGCGCAAGCTATCGAAACACTGCCAGTTTGGAGCGGGACGAGCAGATACGTTAAGGGACAAGTTTGTGTGTGGGCTACAAAGTGAAGGAACCCAGAAACAGCTTCTATCAGAAAAGGATCTTACGCTGGACAAAGCTTTCAGTATGGCAGTGTCACACGAAGCAGCCGCAAGGGGCGCTGCAGAGATACAATGGAGACCGCAAGAACATGGCACCAATGAAATGTCCTATGGAACAGGGAAGTGCTATCGCTGCGGCAGAACAACACATGACCAGAAAGATTGTTGGTTCAAGGACCAAGTGTGCAGACAGTGTGGGAAAGCAGGACGCATAGCAAGAGTCTGCAGGTCTGGGAAGAAAACCAACAGTAAGAAATCTCCACAGGAGAAGTACAAAAAGGTACACCAGGTGATGGACAGTGGTTCAGACGAACAGAAAAGTGACACAGACTCCGGAAGCCAGGAGCTGGGTTGTCTGAAACTACATAAGGTAACCGAAATGGAGGATCACCAGACTATCTGGGTTACACTCAAGATAGACGGAGTCCAAGTGAAAATGGAATTGGACACAGGATCAGCTCTAACAGTCATAAATCAAAGAGACGACAAGCGGCTATTTTCACACATACCCTTGAAAGCTACAGAGATTGTCTTGAAGACGTATACGGGGCAAAAAGTCTACCCCAAAGGAAAAATAAGGGTGAAAGTGATATATAAAGGCCAGGAAATACCTAAAATGGATATATATATATTGCCAGATGGAGGATCGCCACTGCTAGGACGTGAATGGATCCGGAAGATACAATTAGATTGGCATTCCATACAGGCACTGAAGGTTGAGGCCAAAATGGATGGCGACGTCACACTTGGACAACTGTCAAAAATGCTAACTGATGCAAAAGAAGTGTTCCAGGAGGGACTCGGAACACTAAAAGGCATAACAGCAACGATTAAAATAAAGGAAAATGCAAGCCCAAAGTTTCTGAAGGCCAGACCAGTGCCTTATGCGATCAGACCAGCTGTTGAAGCAGAACTGGAAGGGTTGGAACGTTCAGGAGTACTGTCCAAAGTAGACTGGAGCGAGTGGGCTACGCCCATCGTTCCTGTAATGAAGAGGTCGTTGAGTAATACACCTGGGGAACCAAAGAAGGTCCGCATCTGTGGGGATTTTTAGGTGACAGTGAACCCAGTCCTTCACACGGTACAATATCCGCTCCACGAATTGAGGATATTTTCGCCTCGCTATCTGGAGGTAAACGCTTCACCAAAATTGATCTAGCCCAGGCGTACTTGCAAATGGAGGTAGAAGAAGCTTTGAAACAATAACTTACGATTAACACTCAAAGGTCTCTATCAATACAACCGGCTGGTGTTTGGAGTAGCCTCGGCTCTGGCTATCTGGCAAAGGGCGATGGATCAGGTCCTGCAAGGGATTCCAGGGACCCAGTGTTATTTGGACGACATCTTGGTCACGGGCGAAAATGACAGTGATCACCTCGCCGACTTGGAGAAGGTGCTCACCAGATTAAAGGAGTATGGGCTATGAGCTAATCGCCACAAGTGCGAGTTTTTCCAGAAACAGATCTCGTATTTGTTGTGTATGTAATATGTGTGCTACTTTGAACCTATGGACAGGACTGCACTACTTGTAGGGCGTAGTGATACGCAGTACCACTCCTGGCCATAGGGGTATAAATAGTACTGTGGGTACTGATCTCCCCTCAGTTCCCGCCTGTGGGCATGAAGTAAAGACCTACGTATAGTCCCTACCTCCAACCAGTAAAGACCTGTTTGAGTTAAAGGTTTAAGTCTTTGTGTTAATTGTTCAATACAATACACATACTTAACACTGGCGACGAGTCGGTTCGAACCCTGCGGCAGTTATTCCACGGCGGCTTCGTCCAAAGACAGGACGTTGAAGAGAGGTTTCAATCCTCAACACCCCACTCAAAACTGAAGGGCAGCAGAAATCCTGACAGCTTCCAGCGACTGGAAGCGACAGGCATTAGGACCCTGAAGCCTCCATAACCTCGTGGGTAAGCCAGAGCCCGGGAGGGAGCGAGCAAGAGCCGCGCGAGCGGGTGAGCCAGAGGTCGGGAGCCGCTTCAAGTGCGAGGCGCAGCGCGGGCCAGCGATCGGGACCAAAGATAAGGGCCGCACTCGGGCGATCGCGGTGAAGATAAGGGCCGCACTCGGGGGCTGAAGGGAGATGGCGTCGGGGGACGGGTGAAGACCGCCAAGCGCGGGGAAAACCGCCATTTTGTGGGTGGAGGACGACGGCAAGAGCGGGAAGCCGCCATCTTTGATAACAAGTAAAGAAAATAAAATCTGAGTAATTGCAAATCTACAATGCCTAAACACGGGAATATTAGCACCTTTGATAGTGACCTCGAAGATTGGGCCATATATGTTGAAAGAGTAAAAAATTATTGTAAGGCCAATAAAATTCGTGACCAAGATAAAGCTCTAACATTATTAAATTTAATGGGTGCGAAGACATACGGGCAATTGAAACACCTGTTATCACCAGATGAACCGGCGGATAAGACGTTCGATGAGATTGTTACTGTCCTGAAAGATCATCTAAACCCCACGCCGCTGATGCTAGCGGAACGATTTAAATTTTACGACAGAAGGCAGCTACAGCATGAATATTTGCTGGAATTGCGTAAATTAGCGAAATATTGCCAGTTTGGAACGGGACTGACAGATGCACTACGAGACAAATTTGTGTGTGGTTTATTTAAACAGGATACACAAAAGCGACTGCTCGAGGAGAATGAGCTGACGCTTGAGAAGGCGGTCACTATGGCAGCAGCACACGAAGCCGCAGCGAGAGGCACGGCAGTAATGCAGCTACGGTCACCGGAGCTCAGTGCACACAAATTGGGTGTGAGTTCTGGCAAATGTTATCGTTGTGGAAAGACAACGCATGATCAGAACCAGTGTTGGTTTAAAAACCAAGAATGTAGAACTTGTGGTAGGCTTGGACATATAGCTAGAGTATGCAGGTCAGGGAAGAAGACCAGCAACAAGAAGTCACCGCAAGGAAAATACGCAAAGGTACACAAGGTGACCGAACAGGAGTCCGATTCAGACGCTAGCAGTAATGAACTGGCTAGCTTAAGCTGTAATGAACTGGCTAGCTTAAGAGTATTCAACGCTGGTAAGGGTGCAGACCTCCAGACAATTTGGGTCACTCTTCAGATAGAAGGAGTCCAAGTAAAACTGGAATTGGACACTGGACCGGCATTGTCGGTCATAAATAAGAAAGATTACGGAAAGTTATTCCAACATATTCCCCTACAGGATACGGGGATTATATTGAAAACATACACGGGGCAAAGAGTGTACCCCATCGGGAAAATAGAGGTTGCAGTGGTCCACAAGGGCGAAGACAGTCAAATAATGGACTTATATGTGATATCTGAAGGAGGTCCTCCACTATTAGGACGGGAGTGGATTAGGAAAATGAATATGGACTGGCATTTCCTACAAACAATAACGAGTGAGAACTCGGTGAAGATAGTCGGCCCAGACTCTGGAACGGATGATGGTAAGCCCAACTCAGGTGCAAAAGACAAAGTTTCAGCACAGAATTCCACTGAGCAACAACAACATAGTTTAACTGTGGATTCTGAGTCTGGCAAGTCTACTGATGTGCCCATTTCTGAGGGACACCGGGCTCGAACTCAACTCCATTTCAAACTACAACAGCAATTAGAACAAATGCTTCGCCGTTTTGAGCAAGAGTTGAATGCAACGAAAGAGTTCTTTGATATAGAGCTGGAGAATCTGGAAAGACAACAGAAGCAGCTGATGGAGAAAATGGAGCAGGAGCACACAAAACGTCTGATGTCAGAGGAGTTAACGGTCAGCCAACTCCTGCATATGCTGAAGGACAGGACTCTGAAATGGGAAAAACTTGAACACGAACTTCAATATTCAAACGAAAGGGGTTCGGAGCTCTCAAAGGTTATTGGAAGAGCTGAGGTGGCAACACAGACTGAGATGACTGCAACAGAGCAGCCCTTGGATGCCAAAAGTACGCTGACTCACGTCAACGTAGAACAACAGACCGCTGAAACAGCTGCTCCGGTAGAGGGATTGAATAGTCCGATCAATCAATCTCCAAAAGAAGTTGAAGTAGTAAAATCTCAAATGAGGTCATTAGTAAACGACTTGCTTAAAGCCCAGAAAAAGCTGGATGAAGAGGTACGCATGAAGAAGTCTCTTCAGGAAAGATGTCTGGACTTGGAACAAAAGCTGGCTAACGCCCAGCTGGGTATGGAGGAAATAGAAGACCCTCTCGCTGGCCTAGATCAGGACGACACCGAATATTACTATGTCCTGTCCTGCCCAACTTGTAACTTCGACTCCCACCATACAGAAATCATGGAGGAGCACCGAAAGTCTACGGAACATCGGGAGAAGGTGGCTCTACTACGGAAAAAGGAGGAAGAGAAGGAGGAACTGCGCATGCAGCTGGCAGCTGACAGTGGAGCCCAGAGAGTCTCCAAGAAGCAGAAAAGGAAAAGTCAAAACAGAAGATGACCCATCTGAACCATTATTACCTCTACCAGATCACACACGTGGTCCCTCCGAACGGAGCCAATTCAGTTCGGAAGTTCAAACTGTTAAATCGATGGAAGGACTATTGAATGAGTCACTCCAGCAACGTGAACCGACTACACCACAGAGATTGAATCTGTGAACTGTTTTCCGCAGAGACTGAATCTGTGATCTGTTTTGACATGAAGTTATCTATGTATCTATGTTATTCTGTTATGTAAACCTGAAGTTATATATGTATATATGTTATTACGTTATGTTAAATGGGGAGATGACTGTAAAGCTAAGAAGGGAGGAATGTTGTGTATGTAATATGTGTGCTACTTTGAACCTATGGACAGGACTGCACTACTTGTAGGGCGTAGTGATACGCAGTACCACTCCTGGCCATAGGGGTATAAATAGTACTGTGGGTACTGATCTCCCCTCAGTTCCCGCCTGTGGGCATGAAGTAAAGACCTACGTATAGTCCCTACCTCCAACCAGTAAAGACCTGTTTGAGTTAAAGGTTTAAGTCTTTGTGTTAATTGTTCAATACAATACACATACTTAACAGTATTGTGGCCACGTCATCGATGAAGAGGGGTTACATAAGTCCCCTGACAAGATTGAGGCAGTAGTCAAGGCTCCAGCACCGGAAAATGTGTCACAACTGAGGTCGTTCCTCGGGCTGGTAAACTACTACCACAAGTTCTTACCAAATTTGTCCATGGTATTACACCCACTGAACACCCTACTGCAAACAGGGGTACCATAGAAGTGAGATGATATACGTAGACGAGCTTTCCAGAAGTGTAAAGAATTGATCACATCAAAAGAGGTGTTGGCCCATTTCAACCCAGCACTACCAATTCATTTGGCATGTGATGCATCACCCTATGGTATTGGAGCGGTGCTGTCGCACAAATTCCCAGACGGGTTGGAGAGGCCAGTAGCCTTTGCGTCTCAGTCACTAACCTCAGCCAAGCGCAACTACGCCCAGATTGACAGGGAGGCCCTCAGCTTAGTATGGGGAGTAAAAAATTCAACCACTATCTGCATGGGCAGAAGTTCACCTTGCTGACTGACCACCAACCACTTGTCTCCATCTTTAATCCTAAGAAGGGCGTTCCAGTGATGACTGCACAGCGGTTACAAAGATGGTCCCTGTTTCTAGGGGCGAATCAATATGAAATAGAATATAAAGGCACGAAACAGCATGGGAACGCTGATGGGCTATCGCGCCTGCCACTGCCTACTGTGGAGGAAGCACCAGCAGTGGACCCTATCGAGATATTTTATTCGTCAATAATTGAACGATTGCCAGTAACGAACGCGGATACAGGGGAGACCCGCAATGATCCGACGCTGTCTCGGGTATATGATTTGACGGTGAGGGGATGGCCAACACATGGCGACTCACTGTTGCCAGCATTCTCATCCAGAAGAGAACAGCTGTCAGTATGCCAGGGGACAGTGATGTGTGGATCCAGAGTGGTGATTCCACCCAAGTTAAGGGAGAGAGTGCTAAATGAGCTACATGAAGTTCATCTGGGGGGAGTGAAAATGAAAAGCCTTGCTAGGGCTTATGTGTGGTGGCCGGGAATCGATCAACAAATCGAAGACCTAACTAAGAGCTACTTAGGATGCCAGAAGGTCCAAAATGCACCACCACATGCCCCTCTACACCCATGGGAGTGGCCCTCCTCTCCATGGCAATGGGTGCATATTGATTTCGCTGGCCCATTCATGGACTCAATGTTCTTAATAGCAGTGGATGCTCATTCAAAGTGGCCTGAGGTGTTGAAAATGTCTTCAACCACTACAGAGAAAACGATTGCAGTCCTACGGACCATATTTGCCAGAAACGGTTTGCCAGAGCAGATTTGCTCTGATAATGGACCACAGTTTGTGTCCGACGAGTTTCAAAAATTTATGGGAAGGAATGGGGTAAGGCATTACACATCCGCCCCGTATCATCCAGCCACAAATGGATTGGCTGAGAGGTTCGTACAAACGTTTAAGAAGGCGATAAAGGCCATGTGCGACGATGAAATTCCACTATAGCATAAGATGAACAATTTCTTATTAGCCTACCGAAATGCGACACATGCAGTTACTAACCAGACCCCAGCCATGATGTTCTTTAACCGAAGGTTGAGATCTCGCCTGGATTTGCTCAGACCAAATGTGCGAAGAAATGTTGAGGACAAACAATTCCAGCACATCAATGAGAAGCCGACAAGGAGCTTCAATGTAGGGCAACCAGTCTTGGCCCGTGACTATCGAACAGAGAAATGGCAACCCGGAACGATATGTACAAGGCAGGGGCCATTAATGTACACAGTGGATGTCGGGGAGAACATTGTGAGACGCCACGTCAATCAGATCTCAGCGTCACAGGAACGCGTCAACCCCATGTCTCGAGTACCTGGGGATGAACCCGACATACCGGTAGCATCTACCTCAGACCCAGTAGCAGTGGAACCCGATGAACTACCCGATGAAAAGGGGTCAGAATCGCCTCTGCACCAAGAACAAGAACCTCCGGAAAGGCGCTATCCCGAAAGGGTCAGGAAGCCACCCCAAAGACTGAATCTATAAATGGACTTTTGTTGTTTAATGTACATGTTAAAATGTTAATTGTTATTTGAATATTAGGGGTACTACTAATCTAAAAGGGGAGGAATTGTAGTGTATGTGCCTTTAAGTCAGAACTACTTTTACAGCTCCTGTATACTGTAGTACCAGCAGTGACTACACCTGTATATAAGCTTTGCGCATGCCTCTGTACCCCCTGTCTTGAGACTACCCTCCTCCAGTAAAGACCTGTTTATTGTTAATTTACAGCATCCGTGTGATTATTGAATAACAGCATATCCTCAGAATCACGGATCTAACAGAAAATATCTTCAATCCGCGGAAGCGGATATTGTACCGTGTGAAGGACTGGGTTCACTGTCACCTTAAAGTCCCCACAGATGTGAACCTTCTTTGGCTCCCCAGGCGTATTACTCAATGACCTCTTCATTACAGGAATGATGGGTGTAGCCCACTCGCTCCAGTCCACTTTGGACAGTACTCCAGAACGTTCCAAACCTTCCAGCTCTGCTTCGACGGCTGGGCGGATCGCATAAGGCACCGGTTCAGCCTTAAAAACTTTGGGCTTGCATTTTCCTCTATTTTGATCATCGCTGTTCTGCCTTTTAGTGTTCCGAGTCCCTCCTGGAACACTTCTTGTGCGTCAATTAGCATTTTTGTCAGTCATCCAGGTGTGACGTCGTCATCCTTTTTGGCATCTACAGTCAGTGCTTGTACGGAATGCCAATCTAGCTGTATCTTCCGGATCCATTCACGTCCTAGTAGTGGTGGTCCTCCATCTGGCAATACATATAGGTCCATTTTTGGTGTTTCCTTGCCGTTATATATAATGTTCACCCTTATTTTTCCTTTGTGGTAGACTTTTTGCCCCGTGTACGTCTTCAAGACAATCTCTGTATCTCTCAAGGGTATATGTGAGAATAGCCACTTGTAGTCCCTTCGGTTTATGACTGTTAGGGCTGATCCTGTGTCCAATTCCATTTTCGCTTGGACTCCGTCTATCTTGAGCGTGACCCAGATAGTTTGGTGATCCTCCATTTTGATTACATTATGTAGTTTCAGACAACCCAGTTCCTTGCTTCCGGAGTCTGTATCACTTTTCTGTTTGTCTGAACTACTCTCCGTCACCTTATGTACCTTTTTGTACTTCTCCTGTGGAGATTTCTTGCTGCTGGTTTCCATTCCCGAGCTGCAGACTCTTGCTATGTGTCCTACTTTTCCACACTGTCTGCACACTTGGTCCTTGAACCAACAATCCTTATGGTCGTGTGTTGTTCTGCTGCAGCGATAACACTTCACTGCTCCATAGGACATTTCATTTGTGCCATATTCTTGCGGTCTCCGTTGTATCTCTGCAGTGCCCCGTGCGACTGCTTCGTGTGATACTGCCATGCTGAAAGCCTTGTCCAGCATAAGATCCTTTTCTGATAGAAGCCGTTTCTTGGTTCCTTCACTTTGAAGCCCACACACAAACTTGTCCCTTAAAGTATCTGCTAGTCCTGTTCCAAACTGGCAGTGTTTCGATAGCTTGCACAGTTCCGTTAAATACTCAGCATTACTTTCGTCTTTATGCTGGTTCCTTTTGTGAAACTTAAATCTTTCTGCTATCAGCAGTGGTGTGGGGTTTAAGTGGTGCTGTAGGATTGCCACTATGCTTTCAAAATCCTTTTCCACTGGCTTCTCTGGGGTTACTAGGTTTCGCAGTAAGCCATACGTTTTTGCACCCATGGAATTCAACAATACCAGTGCTTTCCTGGCATCTGGCACTTCATTCGCCTTGCAGTACACTTCTATGCGTTCTACATATGTCGCCCAACCTTCGACTTCATTGTCGAACGCTGTGACACTGCCACTCTTCGGCATCCCTGGGTGTGGTTAGACTGGCTATAAATGGCGTCTCCCGCGCTCTCCCTTCTTCTCCGCTGCGGCTCAAGTGGCGTCTCCCGCGCTTTCCTTTCTTCCCCTGCGGACGCTGCTCAGCCCTTGAACACCGGCCGCGCTCTGCGCATTTCCCTCGCGCCTCTCTCATTGACGCCGCTCGGTCCTGAACCCCAGCTGCGCCCTGTGCGCTTTACCCTCTATCTCTGCTCCCGTCGACGCTGCTCGGCCTTTTCCTGTGCCGTCGGTCGGCTCTAGCCGCCGCTGTGCGGGAAGGGTCTGCGCCGTACCTGTTGCCAGCCTGCCTCGCTGGAGTCTCCGCCGGATGGTCGACGCCCGTGCCTCCAGAATCGGCCTTCCTCTGCAGAGTTGCAGGTAGGTTCGAATCGACTCGTCGCCAATGTTAAATCCGTGAATCTTGATGTATGGTGTCCTTCAAGAAATAGACAGAGACTGCAGAGGAACAATCAACAGGTGTTTACCGGATAAGAGTTACTCTAAAACTAACAGTACAGGTCCCTACTCAGGGTTTATATACAGGTGTGGTCACTGCCGGTTCTACAGTATACAGGAGCTGTAAAAAGTAGTTCTCCCCTTAAAGGTACATACACTACAGTAATGGAATCATACAACCATAAAAGATAGTGGAGAGGTACAGCAAACCCAGTGTCCATTGGGCTGATTAGGTTGAGTAAAAATGGAGAAAAACAGTTTGGGCCGCGATTTTACGAACCTTGGTGGGTCCGTGGCGGGTGACGTCGGTGGCGGGTCCCGGCCCCACTGCTGTCTCCATCCCGGCCTTCGAAATGAATTTCCCGAGATTGGGCTTGTTAAGCCCGCCCAGCGGGTTTCCTGGCCAATTAGAGGAAGTGTGTCTGGTGACATCATTTGATGACATGTCATCAGCCGGTTTCCTTAAAGGGATCATGCCCAACTTTCTTTTGACATTTGTGCTATCAGTGTTCTACAGCATTGAGGTGCTACAAACATGGGCAATGACTGCACAAAGGTGCAGGTCTGCACCCAGGCTCTCCATGTGCTTATGGAGGGAGTCACAGCTTCCAGTGAGTGGAAGAGACCTCACCAGGAGATCAACACAACCTGGTTGTACATTGCAGAGGAGGGCACAAGCAGGGATGTTGTCAGGAGGACCTGGGTGCAGTGCCGCAAACCTTTCAATTATATCAGTAGATCACAAAACGTTAGTACAAAACCACATTCAACCTCATCCAGCTGTGCCTCTCATCACATCCCCATCACTCTGCCTTCCCTACCCTACTCCTGCACATCCTTACTCATACCAATTTACTTTGCACCTCCATCCATCCCTCTCTATCTATATTATCACATCCCCATCTCACTAGCTACCCCTCACACTCACCCTCTTCCTAGTGCAATCATACCAACTAACAACACACAAGGGTAGGCACTTGGATGTTTTATGCAATGTTCATGTAAAGTTTCTGTTAATATGGTGTCAAATTTTGAAACCTTTATTTTCAACACTCTGTGCACTTGGACAGATTTTTGTGCACCTTTGGAAGTGGCTTAGTGAGTTGCAGTGAATGGTGAGACATAACAGTACCCCCCCCTTCCCCCACAGCCCCCCCCCCCACTCCCTGCAATGGTGATTAGTGTGAAAGGAATGGCTTGGGCATTGTAGGGATGCTTTATGGTGTTGGTGTGGCGTGGTGCAAACCTGGTGCATCATGTGCCAGCCAGGGTGTACAGCATCAAGTGAAGTAAATCTGGCCATGGTGAGGCCATCCCTGGCCTCCCAGGCAGCAATGTGGTCGGGTGCTGATGCACTGTGACCTGTGCAGCATCAGTTGATTGCGGAGAAGGTTGGTGTTGTTGGTGCTGCTGGTGAGCCTGGGGCTGATTGTGGTGGGTTTCTGAGGACCAAGGTGAGAGAGTTTCAAGGGTACCCATGCTGATGGAATAGATGGCATGTGAAATAGGGATGACAGAAGCGATCTGTCAATGGTGGGAGTGGTAATGAGGTCAGACTGGATTGAGACTTGCTTAAGGACCTGCAGCATCCTGAACCTGTAGTGGAAATGCAGTTTTAATATTCTAATGGTTAAGGGAACATTTCTCAATCAGCTGGGAGCTTTGACTTGACATTTGAAGCTGTCAAGTCATCAGCTGATTCAATGGTCACTGACCTCCTGCCTCAGCTTCGCAGACGAGGTCTAGGCACAGCGAGAAACCAGTGGTCGACCTGACAAATAAAAAAAACTGGGGAAAAAAACATTGATAAGTGGCTGTGAACAAACCACTATTGATTTTAATTGCTTCCCCCGCCACTGTGTGTCGGGTCTGTCAGCGCTGAGCAGACCCAACATTTGGTAAAGGCGCATGGCGGCGGGCTCATAGTGAGGTCCCGACCGGCTGGCCACCGATCCCACCCGCTGACCCTCCGCAAGATCCAACCCTTTGTTCTCCCTCATCTAAGGTCCCAGAAGTATGCTTTCTAGAATAGATGTGTTGAAATTTGTGTTCAAGTTGCACAGAGCCAATATTACTGAGCAATAGGCAAAAAACATTTCAGCAGTATCCCACGCCTTTCTATAAGTACTCAAGATTTTAGTACAAGCTACAGTATTACATCCGCAATAAAATAATCAGGAAATTCTATCAACAATAATCAAATGTATCAAAAAACTATGAAATCTTGTCGATTAAAAAGTTATTTTCTGTATGAAGTACTAATGAGTCCCTTTTTGGAGAAGCGAATAAACTGCAACAATAGCTAAAGATTACTCTTTTTTTTTAAATTAGCAGTGAAAAACCTGGCAAGATTTCCACAACAAAACTACAGCAAATCCCAAGACATACCACCACCATGAATTTTTCATTCAATATTATTACAATTATTTCATTTCAAATACTCAGAGTTCATCAAATGTATTTTTGTTTCCAATTTCTTCTCCCCCCACCCCACTAAAGATGCTGACTCTTGCTGAAATATATTTCTATGAGCACCAGCATCCTCATCTGAATGAATGCCAGCAGGAGAGAATCACAACTGAACCCATCGTGGAGTCACCGGATAGCAATTGGGAGCGGGAACCCTGGCTGATTTCTCTCTCTCTCTCTCTCTGTAGACCTCAGAAACTGTAGCTAATTTTAATGATTCACTGCCACCTTAGCTAAGTTCAGCTAACTCAAATACATCAGGGATTGAACCTGGAATCGGCTGGTCTGTACGGCTTAGCACTACATAGAGCTTACTCACAGAGCAGCTATTGTGTGTCTCACATGGAGTTCTGCAACATACAGATGAGGGTGGGACTTGTAGTTTCGAATGGTAAGAATTAGTTGAATGCTCTGTAATAATACTATCATTATTTAATGAGACAACTTTTAATTTAACTGCACTTAAGTTAGTTACTTCTCCCATATTTGGGGAGGCTGTTTTACCACCTCTCTCCCACTTCCAACATTGTACAAGGAGTGTTACTTTGCATCTAGCCATGCTGACTGACCTCAAAGTGCTTGATGCCAATACAATGTGCTTAAACTGGAAAATATTCCATTTCCCAGCATAAGTATCCCTTCCCTTGATGTGCGCAAAATTTACCGAAAGAAAGCAATAAAAAATCTCTCACATCTTTTTAGATTTAATGGCAGTCTTGAGGTTTTGGCTAGATGAAGTAAGCCTCCTCTGGGTGACCCTCAGCTGCACTAAATAGAAATGCTGCAAGCGCGCCGATCTTCCCCTTAAAAACCAAATTTAAATTGCAAACTTTTACCCAGTGGTGCTGTAATTTTATTGCCGTGAGCAGTGGTTTTAAAATCTCACATTTTTAATAGTACATCTGCTCTTTTTTCTTCTAGCCCAGCTGTTAAAATTCCATCGAGGCTCATAGTACTGTCAAAGTGCTACATTACTATTTCCTTGTTTCATGCAATTTCCCTCAAATCGAAGCAGATACAAACCATAAAAAAGGCTTTGATAAGTACTAATAGGAGCACATCTTCTCTTCTTTCAATTACCTTCACTTTTCTCCTGGGGTACAATTCCACAAGTCTGAGATGCCCTCTCTTAAGTGCCCATTGTTCACTTGTGTGTCTAGACAGTGAGTTTCAGCAGGCTATTCACCCATGGATGTATCACAGCCAAGCCCGTCTTCTCACTCAACATGCCAAGATATGTGAGTAGCCTCCTTGACCGAAGAAGGTAACTGTCCAGCCTAAAGTGACCTGCCATTCAGTACCCTAAAGAAGGAGTCAGTCTCATGGCATCTCTTTGGCAAACCCAATTTTATGAGTCCTGGGTTAAGCAACTGGTGATGAGTAAGTTTGGTATGCAGCACTGGACTTTGAACATAGAGATAGGAGTAGACCATCCAGCCCCTCAAGTCTGCTCTGCCATCCAATTATATCACAGCTGATATTTGTGTAAAGAAGTGCTTCCAGATTTCACTCCAAAATGGCCTGGCTCTAAATTTAAGTTTATGCCCCCTTGTTCTGGATTGCCCCACCAGAGAAATAGTTTCTATATCTACTTAATTGAATCCCTTTATCATTTTAAACACCTTTATTGGATCACCCCTCAATCTTCTGTACTCAAACTGGAGGCAAGCATGCATTGCGAGGAACCAGACATAGTAGGGATTACTAAGACATGGCTACAGAAAAATCAGGACTGGGAATTAAACATTGCAGGGTATAACATATTTAGAAAAGATAGAGAGGGAAAAGGGGGAGGTGGAGTTTTTGTACTTATTAGGGATAACATAATGGCAGTAGAAAAATGTGACACAGCTATCAACAAAACAGAAATAGAATCCATGTGGATAGAGATAAAAGATAATAAAGGATCAATCACACTAATAGGGGTAACCTACAGACCACTTAATAGTGGAAGGGAGGTGGAGGAAGAAATATGCAAACAAATTAGGGAAATGAGTAAAAAAAAATTAGAACAATAATCATGGGGGATTTCAACTACCAGATATTAATTGGACAGAAGAGGTAGGTAAAGGGGATAAGGGAATTGAGTTCCTACAATGTGTACAGGACTCCTTTCTAACCCAATATGTAAAAAGCCCTACAAGGGAGGATTCGCTATTGGATCTAGTAATGGGGAATGAACCACAGCAGATAAGAGAAGTGAAAGTAGGAAAACATCTAGGCAATAGTAACCATAATATAATATACTTTAAGATAATAATTGAGAAAGACCTAAGTATGACAAAGACCAGGTTAATAGATTGGAGAAAAGCTGATTTTGAGGGGCTGAGAATAGAACTTGGGAAAATAAAATGGACAACAATATTGTCAAACAGTGATATAGAGCAGCAATGGGAAACACTTAAAACTGTGTTCAACAGAGTCCAGGAAAAATATATTCCACTGAAAAACAAATATAAGCTAAACACTAATGAGACCACCGTGGATGAATAAAGCCATAAGGGAAAAATTGAAGGTAAGGAAAGAGGCATACATTAAGTACATGGACAGCAGGGGAGAGCATGATAAGGGAGAATACAAAGAGATTAGTGGGGAGAAATTCGGTTGATAGCGCCACCAATTAATGCCTAAAGAGGCCGAGAAGTGGGGCGCTAGCCAATTTCCGGGTGGGCGCAAGGTGCCTAGCGCCTCGCCCCATATTGAGCATGCATTTAGCGCCGGCGCTAAATCTTAGTGCCCGCTCATGGGCGCAGGCTGATTATGACATCATTTGAGTGTGCAACGCCTTTTGGGTGCCCCGGACTGGAAATTCAGTGGCGCCCCCCCTCCGTAGTGCCTGGCGCTAATAGTGACAGCTTACCTGGGCCTTACCAAGTCACGCTCGGGCTGGAGGAGCGTTATTTAAAGGGGACTGGTGTGGCTTAAAAGCGGCAGCCATTTTTGGATCACAACTTCCTCGAGAGCTACAAAGAGTTGCTGAGCTGCACACTGAGAGCCATTTGACCACTGAGCGAGTGCAGGCAGATGACCTTCAGCCTTCTGACCATCAACTTGCTGTTGGTGAGCCTTGATAACGGGGAACCTTCCTGTGGGCACTTATTATGGGGGCTGCATTGGAGGGGAACATCCTGCTGCTGAATCATCTGGAAAGGGCACTGAGATGCAGGGAGAGGGGGGCGGGCATGGCCAGATGGAGGAGGGCCAACAGACGTCGCCACAGCAGACCTTACGCTGGCAGGGTTATCTGACAGCAGTTTTCCTACATGAACATGCCGGAGGAGCAGTGTGTCAGAAGGCTGCGATTTAGAAAGGAGGTGGTGACTGAGCTGTGCCAGCTGCTTCAGCCAGATCTGCAGCCTCAGATAAGGTGCAGGACATCTCTGTCGGTGGCTGAGAAGATGGCTGCTGGCCTGAACTTCTACGCGAGCGGCTCTTCTCAGGCTGCACGTCAGAGGCTGATCAGAAGTAGCTCCTAGGCCCCTCTCACGGAATGCTTGCTGCCATTCCAAGAACAGGGATGGAACCGGTCTGATACCCCCAAGCCTGTGAAGGGCACGATACATGTAAATAGCAGGCATGGCCATTGTAAATGAAGAAAGTGTTTCATTACACAAAATGTGGTTCCTTCAAACATGAGAAAGCTATGGCAACAGAAAGCAAAACTAATACACTGACACATAACTGACTCTCACACCTGGGAGACTGTCCAAAACATAAATCACATTCCGACCATCTTCCTTGGCCTTGATTCCAATGCCCCATCAGTGAATCATTCTGCCCTCTGCCTCACCCTTTCCATGTCTTGCTAGGCTGGTGCGCCACAGGTAGGCTCCCACCGCTTTGAAGGCCTACAAGGCAGTGAGTGTGTCTGGTGATGCCAATTGACCTGCCCCTTTAAGAGCTGCCCGGCGCCACTGTGTCTCAGGGAAAGTGATTATTGACAGCACCCTCGCTGCGCCCCGCTGCCACGAAATTGGGTTGCGCCGCCGGGTTAGTGTCTTAAGAGTAGCGTGCAGCGCCTGATTTAGCGCCGCAATTACCTTTAGGGGCGCTGCAACCCAATATCACGCCAGGTGGCACTAAATTGTGCCTGGCGCTAAGCTTTGCGCATCGCCAGGACTAGCGCCCCAAACGCAGCTATACCGAATTTCCAGGCCTAGGAGAGAAGTCAAAAAACAATTAGGAAGGCAAAGAGGAACTATGAAATTGAATTATCAAGGAACATAAAACAAAATAGTAAAATATTTTATAGGCATGTAAATAAAAAATAAGAAGGGCGGGATGGGAATAGGGCCACTAAGAGAGGGACAGGATAATACCACAGGCAGCGATAGAGAGATGGCAGCGATATTAAATATCTACTTTGCTGCAGTATTTACCAGAGAGATAGAACAGGTTGAGATGACATCAGATGATGAGATTATTAATGAGGTAACTGCATTTAATATAAAACAAGAAGATGCATTAAACAAACTAATGAAACTCAAAGAGGATAAAACACCTGGTCCAGACAGATTACATCTGCACATTTTAAAAGAATCTAGGGTAGAGATAGCAGAGGCATTACTACACATATTTAGTAATTCATTAGAAAAAGGCATAGTGCCAGATGACTGGTGGATAGATAATGTAATATCTATATTTAAGAAGGGAGATAGAACATGTCCAGGGAACTATAGACCAGTCAACTTAACATTCACACACAGAATCACACAGAATCCCCACAATGCAGATAGAGGCCATTTCGGCCCATCGAGCCTGCACCGACACATATCCCACCCGATCCCCGTAACCCCTACACCAACACATATCCCCGTAATCCCACGTATTTAATCCCCCTAACACTAAGGGTCAATTTATCATAGTCAATCAACCTAACCCGCACATCTTTGGACTGTGGGAGGAAACCGGAGCACCCGGAGGAAACCCACGCAAACACGGGGAGAATGTGCAAACTCCACACAGACAGTCGCCCGAGGCTGGATTCGAACCCGGGTCCCTGGCGCTGTGAGGTAACAGTGCTAACCACTATTGGTGGTAGGAAAATTAATAGAATTTCTACTAAAGGAGAAAATGGAAGAACATCTAGAAACCAAAAATATAATAATAAATAGCATGGATTTCAAAAGGGAAAGTCTTGCTTGACCAACCTAATTGAAATTTTTGAAGAGGTAACAGAGAGAGTAGGCAAGGATAATGCAGTAGATGTAATTTATCTAGATTTTCAAAAGGCCTTCGATAAGGTACCACATAGTAGACTAATGAATAAGGTCAGGGAATGTGGAGTCATTGGACAAGTAGCAGAATGGATAGCTAGCTGGTTTCAAGACAGAAAGCAGGGAGTAGGCATAAAGGGTAGCTATTCAGAGTGGCAGAAGGTGGGAAGTGGTGTTCCACAAGGATCAGTGCTGGGGCCACTGTTGTTCACGATTTATATTAACGATTTAGACTTTGAAATCAAAAACACAATTTCTAAATTTGCGGATGAAACCAAATTTGGGGGGGTGGTCAATATTGAGGAGGGCTGCAACAAATTACAGGAAGACATTAATAAACTTGCAGAATGGGCATATAATTGGCAAATGAAATTCAACACAGATAAATGTGAGGTATTACATTTTGGTAAGAAAAATAGGGAGGTTACATATTACTTGGAAAATAAGAATCTAAATGGGGTAGAGGAGCAAAGGGATCTCAGAGTACAAATACACAAATCACTAAAAAATATCGACACAGGTTAGCCAGGCCATAAAAAAAGCAAACCAAGCACTATGGTTTATTTCTGGAGGGTTAGAATTGAAAAGTAGTGAAGTTATGCTAAACTTCTATTGCATACAATTCTGGTCACCATATTATAAAAAGGATATAGAGGCACTGGAGAGGGTGCAGAGAAGATTTACAAAGATGATACCAGAAATGTGAGATTTTACCTATCAGGAAAGGATGAACAGACTGGGTCTCTTTTCTCTTGTAAAGAGATGGCTGAGGGGTGACCTAATAGAGGTCTTTAAAATCATGAAAGGTTTTGATAGAGTAGATACAGAGCCCAGAATTTTCTGAGGGGTTAGCGGTTTGGATCGGTGGCAGGTCGGGTGGGAAAGTGTGTTTTTTCCACAGTGGGTGGGGAACCCGCTTTGAATCCACCGCCATACGCCTTTCCCAATGTCAGGTCTGTCAATACTGAGCAGACCCGACCGGCAGCGGTGGGGGACCTAATTAAATTGATTAGCATCTAGTTGCCAGATGCTTAACAGCCTATTTTCACTTACCTTTTGTCTTTAACTTCATGACCACGGGATCCCCGCTGTGCGCAGACCACGGCTGTCAAGCTGAGGCATGAGTTCAGTGGCCATTGCTCTAGCTGTTTACTTGACAGCTTCAAATGTACAGTAAAAGCTCCCAATGAGCTGATATTGACTTTACTCAGGCAGAAGCTTTTTCTCACTCCATTTCCAGCACACATTCTGCAGGCTTTCCACTTACCAATCTCCAACCACTCTCAAACATTGGAAAAACTCTCTCATCATTGACAGAATGCTTCTGTCATCTCTACTTCTCCTGCCATCTATTCCATCAACATGGGTGCCCTTTATACTCTCTCACCTTGGTCCTCAGAATCTCATTACGATCAGCCCCAACACCAGCAGCAATAGGCACACCAGCAGCACCAACAACAACACCAACCTTCTCCACAATCAACTGATGCTGCACAGGACACAGGGCATCAACACCCAACCACATTGCTGCGCGGGAGGCCAGGGATGACCTCACCATGGCCAGATTTACTTCACTTGGAGCTGTACACCCTGGCTGCCACATAATGCGCCAGGTTGGCACCACCCCACACCAACACCATAAAGCATCCCTTCAATGATCAAGCCATTCCTTTCACACTCATCACCATTGCGGGGGGGGGTACCATTATGTCTCACCATTAACTAAGCCACTTCCAAAGGTGCGCACAAATCTATCCAAGAACGCAAAGTGTGGGAAATAAAGATTTCAATGTTTGACACCACATTAACAGAAACTTTACATGAACATTGCATAAAACACCCAAGTACCTACCCTTGTGTGTTGTTAGTTGGTATTATTGCACTAGGATGAGGGTGAGTGTGAGGGGTGGCTAGTGAGATGGAAATGTGATAATATAGATAGAGAGGGATGGGTGGAGGTGCAAGGTAGGTTGGTGTGAGTAAGGATGTGCAGGAGTAGGGTAGGGAAGGCAGAATAATGGGGATGTGATGAGAGGCACAGCAGGATGAGGTTGAGTGTGGCCATGTACTAATGTTTTGTGATCTACTGAGATCATTGAAACGTTTGTGGCACTCTAAAGGTTTGATATGACTGCAATTGGAAGGTGTTACTTGGAGCACACACTCTTATTTCCACGGTTAGCTGTGGGTGAAGTTCCGCAGCACCAACTGATGGAGCCACCGTTTATGGCAATATGCCATGTGTCGATGCTATAACGAGGAAAATGGTGACAATGTACTGGCACATTTTTGGGGGGGAATTGTGCTGCTCACCTTGTCATAAAGAATTTCTGGTATCTGCTGCCCCCCTAATGAGGGCTCAAATCTGTTCTTGTCAATTGTCGAATGGCAAATTAGCGTGTGCACTCCCTGGGGAAGATGGAGAGTCAAGCAGGGTTGCTTTGGGTCATGTTGGATTTAAATTGACACACTTTGCAATGGATGACTGGAAACAAGTCAATCCTCCATGGAAGACTCAGTAAACTAACACCTGAGACATACAGATCTGCAGTATTCAGGGCATTTTGATGATTGACTAACCATCCTGGTTTATTAGTGAGATCTGATGGGATACTTCCGTCATTGGGAGCTGGGACACTCACTGGATTCCAGCTAACCCTGAAATTTAATTCTCTAAATGGTAGGGAGGTTGGAGACTGGAGATGCGCAGCCAGTTTGCGATTCACAACTGCATTACCCAGGTCACATATGCCCTGTTTTGTCATATTGACTTCTTCAGTTATTTCAGCGAGATAACAACTTGAACAGCTGACTCATGATACAGCTATACAACTCCCATATCCCTCAGCAAGATCCCACAAAAGGCACATATAACAGCCAGGGACATTTTTGAGATAACATGCTGAAACAACACTTGTGAGGTCTAGGCCAGCCTTTGGGATGCTTTACAATATGGTAGTGGTGAGCAGCATGCCACTGAAAGAGGTAGACAGCAGTTTGTGGATGAAGGGAAGTAAGAAGCCATGGCACAGGAGGTAGAGGAGGACGAGTAGTCAGCAGAGACAGAGGAGCCAATGTAGGAGCAGTACAGTAGGAAATAGACAATCAAACAGGGAATTGGTGGTACCAAAATAATCAACAGCACTTATACAATTCCAAAAGCAGACTTCAACACACCAGGTCAAATAGCTTCCTTCCCACTAGGCAGGCGATCATGTTATCAGTCAGTTTTACCACTTGAGTACATAGTATGTGAACTGCAGTCTCTTGGCTGCCCTTCCAGATGTTTGCTCCTGACAGCTGCCCAACAATACATATTGAAATTTCAGCTGGTGTAAAACTTCTTTGATGGTGGAGCAATTAAAAATAACAAGTTTTGTCATATTTCTCAGCTGCCAACCTTGCATGAATTAGCATTTGAAGGACATATGGTAAACCAGCTCGGCTAGATCCCCATGGAGATGCAGATGTCTCCAGACACTTAAACTACAGCAACCTGAAGTCCATTTTAATTTCACAACATTTTCTCCAGGTGAGGTCGTAAGAAAAATTCAGACACTTCATGGTGTGAAGCATGCTAGAGCTCTAATCTGTCACACTAAGCTATTCAGGCAAATAGTCCTGACAGCTGTAACTTATTTATATTCGCACAAATAGCTTCCTACATATCTGGTAGCCAACCATGTATGTCTACCTATGATTATTCATGGTTGCCTTTACACTTTTCTTCAAGTCACTTCACCTTTTTGGTGATATCCTTTCAGCTTCTTATGGTGCATGACTCAATCCTCACAGGTGGATTAGAAAGAACTTTGCTGTGCTCTCGAGCCAGCTAGTATTAGGTGTGCATTTCCTCTGCAAATTGAGGTTTATGCTTTCAGTATTCTCCCAGACATTGCATACTCCACAGCTGGATTGGTCCACCGTGAACTGTTATACCAGTTAAGTTGCCGTTTAGCGAGTTCTACAGCATTATTTCAGGTGCTTTACAATTGGCCACTCATTTTAGTGCACCCTAGTTCTAAACAGCCCACAGAGTAAAGCTGTGTGTTCCTACAATGTGTTTAAAAAAAGGAAGGAAATTGTAACTCATTGTCTATGTTCGAAGAAGAATCTACCTCCAAAAAGGAAAGACAAGATAAATGAGGAAGTAAAGAAACATGGAAACATAGAAGATAGGAGCAGGAGTAAGCCATTCGGCCCTTTGAGCCTGCTCCGCCATTCAATGAGATCATGGCTGATCATCCAAATTCAGTACCCTGTCCCTGCCTTCTCCCCATATCCCTTGATCCCTTTAGCCTCAAGAAATATATCCAACTCTTTCTTGAATATATTTAATGAACTGGCCTCCACCGCCCTCTGTGGCAGAGAATTCCACAGGTTCACCACTCTCTGGGTGAACAAATTCCTCCTCATTTCAGTCCTAAATGGCTTACCCCTTATCCTTAGACTATGACCCCTGGTTCTGGACTCCCCGGCCATCAGAAACATCCTTCCTGCATCTAGTCTGTCCAGACCTGACAGAACTTTATAGGTTTCGATGAGATCACCTCTCAATCTTCTAAACTCCAGTGAGTATAAGCCCAATCGACACAATCTCTCCTCATACGTCATTCCTGCCATCCCAGGTATCAGCTTGGTGAATCTTCGCTGCACTCCCTCCATGGCAAGAACGTCCTTCCTCAGGTAAGGTGACCAAAACTGCACACAATACTCAAGGTGCGGTCTCACCAAGGCCCTGTACAACTGTAGCAAGACATCCTTGTTCCTGTACTCGAACCCTCTTGCTACGAAGGCCAAAATACCATTTGCCTTCTTAACCGCCTGCTGCACCTGCATGCTTACCTTCAGCGGCTGGTGCACAATAACACCCAGGTCTCTTCGCACTTCCCCTTCTCCCAATCTATTGCCATTCAAATAATAATCTGCCTTCCTGTTTTTGCCACCAAAGTGGATAACCTCACATTTATCCACATTTTTGTGCATTTGCCATGTTTCTGCCCAATCACCCAACCTGTCCAAATCGTACTGGAGTTTCACGACATCCTCCTCACAGCTTACCCTCCCACCCAGCTTTGTGTCGTCTGCAAATTTGGAGATATTACATCCAATTCCCTCGTCCAGGCCATTAATATATATTGTGAACAGCTGGGGTCCTAGGACCAATCCTTGCAGTACCCCACTAGTCACTGCCGGCCACTCGGAAAACGACCCGTTTATTCCAACTCTTTGCTTTCTGTCCGCCAACCAGTTCTCTATCCAAGTCAATACCTTGCCCCCAATCCCATGTGCCTTAATTTTGCACGTTAATCTCTTATGTGGGACCTTATCGAAAGCCTTCTGAAAGTCCAAATACACCACATCCACTGGTTCTCCCTTATCTATTTTACCAGTTAGATCCTCAAAAAATTCCAGTAGATTAGTCAAGCATGATTTACCTTTTGTAAATCCATGTTGACTTTGTCCGATCCTGTCACTGCTTTCCAAGTGCTCTGCTATTACATCTTTTATAATAGACTCCAGCATTTTCCCCACTACCGATGTCAGGCTTACCGGTCTATAATTCCCTGCTTTTTCTCTACCACTTTTTTTGAATAGTGGGGTAACATTAGCTACCCTCCAATCCATGGGTACCGTTCCAGAGTCTATTGAGTTCTGGAAGATGACCAGAAATGCATCTACTATCTCTAGGGCCACTTCCTTAAGTACCCTGGGATGTAGACCGTCAGGCCCTGGGGATTTATCGGCCTTCAGTCCCATCAATTTTCCTAACACCATTTCCCTACAAATACTGATTTCTTTCAGTTCCTCCCTTTCATCAGACCCTATGTTCCCCGGCATCTCTGGGAGGTTATTTGTGTCCTCCTTTGTGAAGACAGAACCAAAGTATGTATTTAGTTGGTCTGCCATTTCCTTGTTTCTCATTATAAATTCCCCTGATTCTGACTGTAAGAGACCTACGCTTGACTTCACCAATCTTTTTCTCTTCAATCCCCTGGTGAGTCATCCCCCTCAACAAAATCCAAAACAGTCAGCTTTTATGTTTCCTGTTAGCTTACTCTCATATTTTATTTTCCCTTTCTTAATTAATCCCTTTGTCCTCCTTTGTTGACTCCTAAACTGCTCCCAATCCTCAGGATTATTGCTTTTTCTAGCCAATTTATATGTCCTCTCCTTGGATCTTATGCTATCCCTAATTTCCCTTGTTAGCCACGGTTGAGTCACCTTTTTTGTTTTATTTTTATGCCAAACTGGGATGAACAAATTCTGTAACTCATCCATGCGGTCTTTGAGTGTTTGCCATTGCCTATCCACCGTCAACCCTTTGAGTGCCATTCCCCAATCAATCCTACCCAACTTGCTCCTCAGACCTTCGTAGTTGCCTTTATTTAAATTGAGGACCCTTGTCTCTGAGTCAACTACTTCATTCTCCATCTTAATGAAGAATTCGATCATATTATGATCGCTCCAACCCAAGGGGCCTCGTACAACAAGATTGCTAATGAATCCTTTCTCGTTACATAATACCCAGTCTAAGATGGCCTGATCTCTGGTTGGTTCCTCGACATATTGGTCCAGGAAAACATCCCGTAAACACTCCAGGAATTCCTCCTCCACAGTATTGTTACTAATTTGGTTGGCCCAATCTATATGTAGATTAAAGTCACCCATGATGACTGCTGTGCCCTTATTGCACGCATCTTTAATTTCCCTTTTAATGCCATCCCCAACCTCCGCCTTACTGTTTGGAGGTCTATATACCACTCCCACTAATTTTTTTTCCCCTTAGTATTTCTCAATTCTACCCATACAGATTCCACATCATCAGAGCTAATATCCTTCATTACAATTGTATTAATCCCTTCTTTAACCAGTAATGCTACCCCACCTCCCTTTCCTTTTTGCCTATCTTTCCTGAATATCGAATACCCCTGGATGTTGAGTTCCCAGTCTTGGCCACCCTTGAGCCATGTTTCCGTAATCCCAACCAAATCATATTCGTTTACCTCTATTTGCGCAGCCAATTCATCCACCTTATTACAAATGCTCCTCGCATTAAGACACAAAGCCTTCAGGCTTGTTTTTTTAACGCTCTTAGACCTATTAGAATTATTATTTACTGTGGCCACGTTTGATTTAAACCGTTGATTTTTCTGACTGCCACTTTTGTTTTTCTCCTTCCTATCTTTTGCTTTTATCCCTGTTTTCCTTTCCTCTGTCTCCCTGCTCAGGTTCCCAACCCCCTGCCATTTTAGTTTAAACCCCCCCGAACAGTGCTAGCAAACCTCCCCGCAAGGATATTTGTCCCGCTCTGGTTCAGGTGCAACCCGTCCGACTTGTACAAGGCCCACCTTCCCCAGAAGCAGGCCCAGTGATCCAGGAAACTAAAGCCCTCCCTCCTGCACCAACTCTTTAGCCACGCATTCATCTGCTCTATCCTCCTAGTCCTATACTCACTAGCACGTGGCACCGGGAGTAATCCAGAGATTACAACCTTTGAGGTCCTACTCTTTAATCTGCTACCTAGCTCCCTAAATTCTTGCTGCAGGACCTCATCCCTCTTCCTACCTATGTCGTTGGTCCCAATGTGAACCATGACCTCTGACTGTCCCTCCCCCTTCAGAATGCCCTGCAGCCGTTCAGTGCCATCCTTGACCCTGGCACCAGGGAGGCAACAAACCATCCTGGAGTCACGTCTACGGCCACAGAAACGCCTACCTGTTCCCCTTATGATAGAATCCCCTGCCACTATTGCTCTCCCACTCTTTATCCTCCCTTACTGAGCAGCAGAAGCACCGCTGGTGCCAGGAAGTTGGCTGCTGCTGCCTTCCCCTGGTGAGTCATCCCCCTCAACAGTATCTAAATTGGTATACCTGTTTGAAAGGGGGATGGCCACAGCGGTCCCCTGCACTACCTGCCTGCTTCTATTGCTCCGCCTGGTGGTCTCCCATTTCCCTTCTGCCTGTGCAGCCCTACCCTGTGGCATGACCAACTCATCAAATGTGTGATCCACGACCCTTTCAGCATCGTGAATGCTCCACAACCCATCCATCTGCAGCTCCAGCGCCTCAATACGGCCCGTTAGTAGCTGCAGCTGGATGCATTTCTGGCACACGTGGTCGTCAGGGACACTGGCAGCGTCCCTGAATTCCCACATAGAGCAAGAGGAGCATAACACGGGGCTGGGCTCTCCTGGCATGACTTACCCCTTTAATTAATTTAAATTAATTCAATACCACCAGTTAAAGATATACTCTAGGGCGCTTATTTACCAACTGTCCCCACTACACCACAGAGACCCAAGAAAATATAAACCGCAGAATTTAAGCTTGTAATGAAAAGGAGAAAGAAATGCTCACCAACCAATCACTTACCTGCTTCCTGGTGACGTCACACTTGGATTCCTTTTTACCTCTCTCCCCTGCTGCTGAATTGGTCGGGCCACGCCTCACTCCTCCTTTTAACTGCCGCCTCACCTCGTACCTCATGCAGGTCCGCTCTGGTCGGGCCTCGCTCCTCACTGCACTCCCAGGTCAGCCGCTGTGGTCGGGTCTCGCCTCGCTCCTCCTTTTAACTACTGCCTCGCCTCGTACCTCACGCAGGTCCGCTCTGGTCGGGCCTCGCTCCTCACTGCACTCCCAGGTCAGCCGCTGTGGTCGGGCCTCGCCTTGATGCTCCTTTTAACTGCCACCTCACCTCGTACCTCACGCAGGTCTGCTCTGGTCCGGCCTCGCTCCTCACTGCACTCCCAGGTCAGCCGCTGTGGTCGGGCCTCGCCTCGCTCCTCCTTTTAACTGCCGCCTCGCCTCATACCTCACGCAGGTCCGCTCTGGTCGGGCCTCGCTCCTCACTGCACTCCCAGGTGGTGCCGTGCTCGTTTATCATAACCCTTTAGATGGTCGGATGAAGGAAAGGCGAGCGAGGTCAAGAATTCCACAGGTATTGATATCCTAGGAAAGAACGAGATAGAGAAGGAAACAAGTCTACTTTTGCGCTTTGTAAATGTGATTGTAACGCTTTTCGCTGTGCAGTCCAGCTTTTATTTTCATACAAAGCTAATTAAATAGCATTGCTCGTCAAGGGAAATCAAGGGTTATGGGAAGCGGGCAGGAAAGTGGAGTTGAGATCGAAGATCAGCCATGATCTTATTGAATGGTGGAGCAAGCTCGAGGGGCCGTATGGCCTACTCCTGCTCCTAATTCTTATATTCTTATGTTCTTAATTGTTCTGTTCCTTTAACACTCCATAGTGGGTCTAGAAGCAATATAGCAGACCACACTGACGCCATCCACTGCTTCTAAAAGCCCACAAGTCTAATTAAACCTGACTGATAACACTTCCAGAAATTGCTGGAGTCAGGGATATTTACAGATACTTTGTCCTATATATTACTAATGTTATCCTATGTTAATGTTAGAAAAATGTCGATTTTACATTGTGTCAATGACTTGAAAACCCAAAGGACAGTTTTGTGCTACGGGACCAGGAATGGACGAATGGCAAAAGCTAGAAAACTGTTTGAAAGATATTTAAAATGACTAAAAGGATCGTGGAGGCACCATATTAAAAAGCTGCTCTCTTGAGGTTTTTGTGAAGAATTCCATCTCACTTGTGTAGTTTGCATAATCAGACAAGTACCACATGATAGCATCAAAGTCTGTATCCTATTAAGCACCTGAGCATGTAGTATTGCCAACTTAACTTACATCCATTCAGTTATTCCCAATCCTATGACACAAAACTGCCCTTTCGTTGTTACGTGTACACTGAGGTTGGGATATTTATTACAGCTCTGTCACGTTTTTTTTAGTTACTGTCAAAAATGGATTTCACAAGATGCAACAGATGCTTCTGGAGTAATTACTGACAAAGGCAATTCTTTCTATTCAGCACATTTGGTTGCAGACTGCTCTATTAATAGAAAAAATAGTTATCTAGATATACATGATCCGTTTTTAAGTAGTCACATATTGTTTATACAATTATCCTGCTCAATTATAAAAACTGTTTGTGAAAAGCACGTATGACACAGTATGAGGGTTCCATCATTATGGTGACTGGCCAACTGATAATGCAACTGGTTAACTGCACTGCCTGTAATGGTACTGTGCCATATGTGTTGAGTTAGTAATCCCCACTAGGGCAGCGGTAAAGTTAATACACTTGACCTCAGTCCCTCTGGGCTAAGGAGGGCAAAAATCAGCAATGATAGCTCCTGATCACTATCTAGCCTACTGGATAAGTGTGTGTTGTGTGATGAAATATTCCATTCATCACTCATCAGTATTTCTCTGCCTGTGACTGTGGTTGGTTTCAGTTTCATTTCCATTGTATTGTACTGTGTGTAGGGCTCCGCCCATACCTGGCTCCTATGTAAGCTGGCCCAGCCTGCAGCACATCCAGTACGGCAGATCTCTGGATGGAAGATACATTCTCCTCTGTGTGTTACCTTCTAAGTCAATAAAAGCCTTGTTTTGTTTCGCTAACATCGAGTCTTGGATTTATTGAGGCACATCATGTTGGGGCTGGATTTTGCCAGCCCCAAGGAGGCGGGTATGCAGGCGGGACTGCCGGTAAAGTTGCAGAATGTGGGGGCGGCTGGCAAACCCACCTCCGTGCCCTTTTGCCAGGAGGCGGGATGCCGTCCTGCCCCGGGTCCCATCTCCTTGAGGCGGAAAAGGAATTAAATCCTATTAACTGCTTGTTAACAGGTAGTTAACAGGCAGAAAAAAGGATTAATCCCATTTTACCTTTCCAAGTGCAAGCTTCCCGACCTCGGAGCACCACGCCAGGGTGGAGGAGTCGAGTAGGAGGTCTGCCGGGGTTGGAGGGGTCTGAAAGTGCAATGTAGAGGTGAGTGATGGGTGCAAGTGTGGTAAGTATGTAAGGTGAGTGTAAAGTGTTATAAAATGTTCACTTACCTTTGTTTCTGCCTACAGCCTTCAGCTGCGGTGGATCCGGAGTTCCGACATCTTCATTGTAAATTTCACAGACTGGCTGTTGGATCCTCCGAACCAACAGTCATCTGATTTCTACAAAGTAGAAAGATTTGATGAGTCCTAAACACAAGGGCCTAGAAATTCAGTTGCTTGCGCCAGCCGGTAGCGCCTTAGGAGGAGGAGATGTTGGGCGCTAGGCAGCTAGCGGCCGGGCGCAGCGCGATCTGCGCCTCTCCCCAACTTCACTAGAGATTTAGCGTCAGCGCAAAGTCTTTGCGCGCGCTCAGCTGCGCGCGCAGATCCTGACGTCATTTCATCGTGCAACGCCCTTTGTGCGCCCCAAACCGGAACTTCAGTGGTGCTGCCCTTCTTTGCGCCTGGCGCCCCCAGCGACTGGTAGAGGGGAACGGTTCCCAGTCGCTGCGGGGTGCGGGGGGCGCTGTTTAAAGGGGACTCCTCCTGCATTATAAGTGACAGCCATTTTGTGCCAATCCTTCTGTGTGAGAGACAAAGGCAGAGAGCTTTCTGCTTTGACTCAGCGCTCGCACAGGTACTTCTGGCTTCAGGCCAGAGCTTTGCACTTGGATTTCACTTTCAGTGCCATAGCCTTGAGTCGCCACATATACTGTAATGGGGGCTACAATGGGTGGAAATGTTGGCTTTCTGCATTGCATTCAAAGGGATCAGAGACGCCGTGAGAGAGTGCCAGTCATGGCCAGACGGAGAAGGGCCAACAGGTGTCGGCACAGGAGGCCTTACCCACCCAGGGTATACCGCCAGCAGTTCTCATATCTGAACATGTCTGAGGAGCAGTGTGTTCGGAGGCTGCGATTCAGAAGGGAGGTGGTCACTGAGATCTGCCACCTGCTTCGCAGAGATCTGCAGCCACAGCTGAGGAGCAGGACGTCTCTGTCGGTGGCAGTGAAGGTGACGGTGGCTCTCAACTTCTATGCCACCGGCTCCTTCCAATCCGCTACTGGGGACATTGCCAACATCTCCCAGTTCGCGGTACATTGCTGCATCCGACAGGTGAACAATGCCCTTTTCAGAAGCAGACGTCAGTACATCTCCTTCCCCATGACCCTGGACAAGCAGCAAGAGCGTACAATGGGATTTGGAAGAATAGCGGCCTTCCCCATGGTCCAGGGCGTAGAACCGATGAACCAGCATTGGTCAGGCCTTGCTTCAGGGCTGCAGTGCACAGGGCATGGCAGCCAGACAAGTCCACCCTCCCCCTTTAAGAGCTGACTGGCGCCAGAGTGTCTGCCGTCAATCAGCAACTCGCCGCACCTACGCTGCGCCCGCCCTCGGGGGTATCGCCCCGGACTGCCGGCTTAGCGCCTAATGATAGTCGTGCATCGCCTGTTTTAGCGCAGCAGCAACCTCTTGGGGCGATGCGACTGAATATCGGTGAAGGTGGCGCGAACTTGCGCCGGGCGCAAACTTTAGCGGCCGCCCGACTAGCGCCCCGAACGTGGCTATACTGAATTTCTAGGCCAAGGGCTCATCAAACTACACAGAATGTCAGTGTTTGACAGCTTCACAGAGCTGTCAAATGCTGACATTTCTTCTTTCAAGAAATCTTGACAGATGGCACGTCAGACGTTGACGTGTTCTGTCGGTGACTTCCCCCTAATTGGCCTGCTAAGCCCGCAAGGCGGGCTTAACAAGATCAATCAGGGGAAAATCCCACTGGTTGGCCAGAAGATGATGGAAGCGGGACTGAGACCCGGCAAGCAGCAGTCCCGCCTCCAACACATCTCCATTCAGAAAATCCAGCCCTATGTGTCTATTCCTTTGGGGGAGAAATTCAGTATCGCCCTGTTTGGGGCACAATTATCGGCCGGGCGCAAAGCTTAGCGCCTGCTGCTAATTATCGCCTCCGACTGCAAACTTGGCTTCTATCGCCCCTGAAGGTGATTGGAGCGCTAAATCAGGCGCTACACACCTCTCTTAAGGCGCTAACGCCAAGGAGCGAAGCACTACCTCAGAGCGCTGGCGAAGCTCATGTGATGTCAGTCAGCAATGGAATACAGACACACAGTTCTTAAAGGAGAGGGTCGATCTTGCTCTCCATCCACACCTTGCTCATTGCAGCCTTGACTCTCGGCTTGGAGAGACCTGTACATCACATCTGCTGGAAAGAAAAATGGAGAGGCCCAGGGAAAGAACACAGAGTGCAGCCACATAGTCTCTTCTAAATCGATGCAGGGAAGGTCAAAGTAAAATGAACCTGCAAAGTGCTGCTCAGTACCCAAAACTCCTCGACACTGCGTTGAACCTCTCCAGAAGTCTCTCTCTCTCTCTCTCTGTCAGAATGCGTGGTGCAAAAATGTCACTGACAAAAAAAAGACAGAAAGCGGTCGCCTTTAAATAACACTCCCCCAGTCCCTTCCTGACTGCAAAACACTCCCCTCAACCTGTCGTTGCTAGCAGCAGGCAGTAAGGCAGGGGGCGCCACTCAATATCCGGTCCGGGGCGCTACTGGGCGTTGCACGCTTGACTGACGTCACGATCTGCTGGCGCAGGAGATCATGGCAGTGGTGTTTAGCGCCACCGCAAAATGTCGTGTCAATTTCGCGACCGGCGTCAACATCGTCGCGCCCGGGCACTAGTTCCTTTGCGCCCCATTAGCACCCTCGGGAGGCGCAAAGCAACCGAATTCTTCCCCCATAATGTCTAAATTATATTCGCAGTGCAGGATGGAATTTTTTCTATGCAAAAATAAATATTTGATAAACAACAATTTAATACTTTACTGTTAACTCTTCCCTTCCACTCATTAGCCTGCATCACTTACCATTCCAGTTCGAGATGCCGGAAAATGAGCTGACCATTCCAATGTGACTGTGTAATTAGCCATTCCTGAGAAGCAACTCCACACAGCCTGTCATTTCCCTATAATATCAGGGTTGAGACTCAAGGCCATACCACGTGGGGAATCGCAAATATCCACCCTACCACGCTATGAAAAAGCAGGATATCTTCAATTGGTGAAGCCTCTGCCATTCAGAACAGAAAGTTCTGAAGTTCAATTCCTAGTTTTGTGCTAAGTTAGCCAAACTCAACTGATGCCTTACAAGTGGCTTCAGTGCCCCCCACAAAAGGGAGGGAAATATGAGCCAGGTTTCCCACTCCTTTTCACCATCCACTGACCCTTAGCCTCCATGGCTAAATTGCATAGTCCCTGTAAACGGGCACGGGGATCGCGGCGATCGCAGGGTTCACAGGGATCGCAGTGCGCGATTAACCAGCGCCCATTGGTAGAAATGCAGTAACTGGCCAACTTCATGCTGCCTGCTCATTAGAATGATTTCTGTGTGCAGCCAGTGCTAACCGCCCTGTTCATTAGCTGCGTGCAACAGCAGGAGGCCCAAAATCGTAACTTCCTCGCACCACTTAAAGCTAGCCTGCACCTCTTAAAGGGGAGGAGCATTGTGGCTGCAGCAGGTGCTGGGAGTCATGCAGGAAGTGAATGTGTCTTGGGCAATGTTGGGCCAGAAATTCGCGGCCAGAAGCGTGAGTACGGTCGGGGTACTCACGCATTTGGTCGTTGGAAATGCCGGCGTTCAGCAGGAACAGCGCATGCGGGGAACGCCGGCATTTCCAGACCCGAGGTCTATTCACAGCGCGTGCGACTGCACAGGCAGCGCTTGCGCAGTGAACTTTGTGGATTTCAATGATGGATTCAGTGAGGGTAAGTCCTTAGAAGTTACACTTGAAAAAAGCAAGTGTAAAGTTGTTCATTGGCTGCGGAGGAAGATATATTTTATCGTGGAGCTTCTGAAATGCAATATTTTTGTTTGGGAAAGGGAGGGAAGTTATTTTAAGAAATTTTAAGTAAGTTTTAAAGTTAAAATTTTTTTTTTTTTTTTTTAAAAAGGGTTTTCAGAACGGTAGGTAGAAGGAGCAATTGTGGCTGTGTGAATGGAATGTGAGAATGAGTTATGTATGTATGTCCACATATATTCCTTTACGTATATGTATGTATGTTTTATATTCCTTTACTAATGTGTATGAATGTATGTTTTTAATTATGATTTTCCAATAAGTTACTTTCTCTGAAAGTCATAATTAAATAATACATTCATACACATAAGTAAAGGAATATATACATAACACGCAAAGGAATATATACAGACATACATACTTTCAGAAGCTCCACGATAATAAATATCTTCCTCCGCAGCCTCTGGAGCAACTGTACCCATGCTTTTTTCATGTGTAAGTTGTAATGACTTGACCTCACTGAAAGCGTTAATGAAAGCGGCGAATTATACTGCGCACGCGCTGCCTGTGCAGTCGCACGCGTTCTGCCTCTGAACCCCTTCGTTCAGAGGACAGGAAATGTCGGTTTTCCCGACATGCACTGTGCATGCTGAAAACCGGCATTTCATCCGGCCAGATGCGTAAGTACCCCGACCGTACTCGCGCATTTGGAAGGGAATTACTGGGCCAACATTTTACATGTCAATAAAATGAAAATTTTAACAATTGCACGACTTGCCCCCTCGCATCTGCGACTGAGGGTCCAAGGAGGTGCATTGCGCAAGAGGTCATCATCGTACGTATCCTCACACTGTTCCCTTTGGGGAACTGTATGAAGTGGTGGAAGGATTTATGGCCGTGATTAACGCTCATTCCGTGACCGTAACCATCTTTGAACCAGCCATTAGGGTGGTTAGTCCTATGGCGGGAGGGTTTTACGGGCTCCCACAACCCATCTGAGGGGGGGGGGCGGCCACCAACACCCACGGACACAAGTATCCCGCTGGATGTCCACCCAGAATTTAAAGTTGGAGCTCCGACTCCACTTGCCGGGACTGTCTGGAGTGGGGTTCAAAACCCTACTCCTTCTGGCCCAGCGGCGGGGATGCTTACTGCTACGCAAAAGGCCCACTCAGCACAAAAGGTGACACCCATACGTTTCCTGCGCCTTTTCCCTCCCCGTGACTGGAGCCCTATGCTGCCATTTCACGTTGCTAATCGGATTGGGCCTTTGTCATAGCGGTAGGATCCCTGCCGCTGGGCCAGATCAGGGTAGGGTTTCGAACCCCGCTCCAGACAGTCCCGGCAGGTGGAGTCGGAGCTCCGGCTCTAAATTCTGGGTTGACATCCAGTGGGATATTTGCGTCCGTGGGTGTGGGTGGCCCCCCCTCCTTGTATAGCTTGTGGGAGCCCGTAAAACCCTCCCGCCATAGGACTAACCGCCCTAATGGCTGGTTCAAAGATGGTTACGGTCACGGAATGAGCGTTAATCATGGCCATAAATCCTTCCACCACTTCATACAGTTCCCCAAAGGGAACAGTGTGAAGACACGTATGACGACGACATTGCTAAATAAATAAATGGAATTAAAAAAATTCTTTTAGGGCTTTTAAATGTCTTTAAATTGCTTTAATTCTCTTTAAAACTACTTCAGATTACTCAAAATAATGTAAACATTTAAAAAAGTTTATAAAAGTTACCAAAATCTTCAAAAAACTTCCAAAAACCTATTTAAACTGCTGCTTTGCATGTAAAAATGCTTAGCAGCTTGACAGAAACATTGGGGGCGTGTCCAGTGAAACTGAGACCTCAAGGGGCGTGTCTCACTTGCACTGCACGCTCCTGGCTTCGCGCTGGCTGCACTCCTGGGCGGCGTGACGTCATACGCTGCCCGGGATTCTTCTTTTTCAAACACCAAGTCCAGGCGTCCCTGGAGCTGATCGGCAGTAGCGCGGGGTAAGTGCATATACGGGGCTTGCACGCGCGGCAAGCCCCGTTCACCAATTTCTGGCCCAATGAGAAATGCCACAACACGTGGGCTCCAATGTTATCAGATGCTGCACTGGAGGTCTTGGTGGAGGAGGTGGAGAGGTGGCGAGATGTTCTGCAGCCACAGGGGGGCAGGAGGCCCTCCAGACACAAGGTCAAAAGGCAGTGGGAGCAGATAGCTGTGTAGGTCAAGTCCTGAGGACCTGGATGCAGTGCCGGAAAAAGTTCAACGACATCACAAAAGTTGTCAAGATCAGTGAATGTATCTTCAAATGCCATATCCTACCAACTGCACCACCGCAGCCACTGCTAAATTCACCACACCCCCATCACTCACCTATCAACAATCTCTATCAATCAGGACTCATACCTAACATTCATAGCTTCAGCTCACCCCCTCACACGTAGCATTGCTGCAAGCCTCACACCCACATCTCACAGCTTGCACACACTGCCAGCTATTCAATCATGACAGGCACGTCACCCAAACAGATTGCACAACACTCACTGACACACTTCCCTCTCTCTTGCAGGACAAGGGTGGCGCACAGCCATAGGCAGCAGGAGCTAACCGGAGGGGGACAGGCCTGCCTGCATGTCCTAACCCCAATGGAGGAGACGGTGCTGCCGATTATTGGAATGGCCATTTTGGATGCTGTGGCCAGTGACGGGGCTGAAACCATCGAAGATAACAGTATCCTCATACCTAATCCTCCTTCTCACATCCCACTTCCTGCTCATCCCATAATCTCTTCTGATTTACAAGCTGCAGATGGTGTAAACATGTACTTCTTATTTTCCCCCCGTCCCCTCACCACAGCCTTACCTGTGCACCTTTTTCCTTTCCCCTTTCCCAAGGGGTGCAGTCTGGCCAGGTAGTGGAGGAGCACCAACAAGAGAGAGATGATGAAGACGCGGCACTGTCACTTGATTTCACACTCACAGCCATAAGCTCAGATAGTGACAATATGCATACCTTAGAGAATAGGTTAGAAGTGGGATCTGCTCATGGTGAGACACTGGGCACAAGTACACGGCAGCCAGGGCAGGGGGCATGGATAACGCATGTGCCAGCTTGCTGCAGAGCAAGATGTCATACAGGTTCTTCTGCAGAGGACTCAGGTGAGGACTTCAATGGAGCCGCTCACAGAAGAAGGCTGATGGGTATGTACCACAAAATGCTTGGTGCATTGGGAAGCCTGCCAGAAATCCTGCGCTCAATGTCAAGGAGCATGGAGGAGTCCAGCGAAAACTTGGCACATGACTTTACAAAGAGCTTGGAGCCCATATTTCCAGCATGGAAGTGGTGGCCACCTCCGTTCGCACACTTGTGGACCCAACCATGATGCAGCGTCTGATGGCTGATTTAAAAAAAAATTGTTTTTATGGGATGTGGGTGCCGCTGGCAAGGCCAGCATTTATTGCCCATCCCTAATTGCCCTTCTTGCCACCTTCCTGAACCGCTGCAGTCTGTGTGGTGAAGGTACTCCCACAGTGCTGTTAGGGAGGGAGCTCCAGGATTTTGACCCAGCGGCGATGAAGGATCGGTGATATACTTCAAAGTCAGGATGGTGTGTGTCTTGTAGGGAAACTTGAAGGTGGTGGAGTTCCCATATGCCTGCTGCCCTTGTCCTTCTAGGTGGTAGAGGTCGCGGGTTTGGGAGGTGCTGCCAAAGAAGCCTTGGCGAGTTGCTGCAGTGCATCTTGTAGATGGTACACACTGCAGCCACGGTACACCGGTGGTGGAGGGAGTGAATGTTTAAGGTGGTGGATGGAGTACCAATCAAGTGGGCTGCTTTGTTCTGGATGGTGTCGAGCTTCTTGAGTGTTGTTGGAGCTGCACTCATCCAGGCAAGTGGAGAGTATTCCATCACACTCCTTACTTGTGCCTTGTAGATGGTTGAAAGTCTTTGGGGAGTCAGGAGGTGAGACACTCACCGCAGAATACCTTGCCTCTGACCTGCTCTTGTTGCCACAGTACTTATATGGCTGGTCCAGTTAAGTTGCTGGTCCAGTTAAATTTCTGGTCAATGGTGACCCCTCAGGATGTTGATGGTGTGGGATTCAGCGATGGTAATGCCATTGCATGTCAAGCAGCGGTGGTTAGACTCTCGCTTGTTCGAGGTAGTCATTGCCTGGCACTTCTGTGGCGCAAATGTTACCTGCCACTTATCAGCCCAAGCCTGAACGTCATCCAGGTCTTGTTGGACTGCTTCATTATCTGAGGAGTTGTGAATGGTGCTGAACACTGCACAGTCATCAGCGAACATCCCCATTCTTCCACCTTCCATTGCAACACAAGCAGCAGCCACCCAACATCTGAGTGCTGCAGTGGAAGCTCAGACTTCTGTCATGCAAGCTCAGACTGCTGCCATCATGGCTGTGGATTACAGTGTTCAAAGGGGCTTGCAGGGTGTCACAGCGGTCCAGCAATCTGTCCTCCAACAAATTACGAGGATTGCTGAGGTGCTGCCCCGGAGGAGTGGCAGTGGCTCCATAGAGCACGAACCTGCTGTCCTCTCTCAGGATGACAGCATTCGTCTTTCCACCGCCACTTCACCAGTGCCCTTGCTAGAACATAAGAACATAAGAACATAAGAAATAGGAGCAGGAGTAGGCCAATCGGCCCCTTCAGCCTGCTCCACCATTCAATAAGGTCATGGCTGATATGATCCTAACCGCCAATCCACTATCACAGAACCATCTCCTGAATCTAACAGAATTAGACACACAAAATAGGAGCAGAATCAGGCTACACGGCCCCTGGGCCCGCTCCGCTACCCACAGGGCCATGACCGATCCGAACCTAGACTCATGTCCAAATTCCTGCCCGCTCCCCGTAACCCTTAATTCCCTTTACTTCTAGGAAGCTGTCTATTTCGGTTTTAAATTTATATAATGATATAGCTTCTACAGCTTTTTGGGGCAGCATATTCCATGGACCTACCACCCTCTGAGTGAAGTAGTTCCTCCTCATCTCAGTTTTGAAAGAGCAGCCCCTTATTCTAAGACTATGCCCCCTAGTTCTAGTTTCACCCATCATCGGGAACATCTTCCCCGCATCCACCCGATCCAACCCCTTCACAATCTTATATGTTTCAATAAGATCGCCTCTCATTCTTCTGAACTCCAATGAGTAGAGTCCCAATCTACTCAACCTCTCCTCATATGTCCATCCCCTCATCCCCGGGATTAACCGAGTGAACCTTCTTTGTACTGACTCGAGGGCAAGTATGTCCTTTCTTAAGTATGGACACCAAAACTGTATGCAGTATTCCAAGTGCGGTCTCACCAATACCTTGTACAACTGAAGCAATACCTCCCTATTTTTATATTCTATCCCCCTAGCAATGAAAGCCAACATTCCATTGGCCTTCTTAATCACTTGCTGCACCTGCATACTAACCTTTTGAGTTTCGTGCACCAGGACCCCCAGATCCCTTTGTACTTCAGTACTTTCCAGTTTCTTGCCATTAAGATAATAACTTGCTCTACGGTTTTTCCTGCCAAAGTGCATAACCTCACACTTTCCAGTATTGTATTCCATCTGCCAAATCTCTGCCCACTTACTTAGCCTGTCGATGTCCCCTTGCAGGTTTTTATGTCCTCCTCACTACTTTCCCTCCCATCTTAGTATCATCTGCAAACTTTGATATGTTACACTCGGTCCCCTCCTCCAAATCGTTAATAGAGATTGTAAAGAGTTGGGGACCCAGCACTGACCCCTGCGGAACACCACTAGTTACTGATTGCCAGTCTGAGAATGAACCATTTCAGCCAGCCAGACCAGACTGCTGCCGCACATGCCGAGATTATGCATTCCGAAGCCGGGCCTTCTCAGCCCAGAGCTGCTCGAGATCGTCCTCCAAGGCCATCTGCAGATTCCTCTACTGAAAGTCAGCAGCCTTCCACCAGCCATGCTACAGCCACTGGGGTAGCATTGCATAGGAGCACTAGGACAGGCAAAGGCACACAGAAGACAGGCACTAAGGGAATGCACGAGGGTGATTAGTTTATGTTTGTATGCAATAAGGCATGAATTCATTTATAAATTTGGTTAGAAATGTTTAATTTGTGGTGGCTTTTATTTTTGCATTGTGGTCAAGCATACGCTGTAATGGTCAGTGAGGGAAGGTAAGGTGTGGGACTGTTGCGGAATGGGGAATTGGGGTTGCGGTTACTGGTATCGCACTCGAATTAGCTCTTCATGGACAGCCCAGGCAGAAAAGAGCTGTCTAGGGTGCCTCCTCCCTTCCACTTCTTATTCTTCCTCCTCCTCCTTCTCCTCCTCCTGTTCCTTCTCATGCTCCTGCTCCTCAGATGGTCACCGTATAGCTGTGCCCTCATAATGCCAAGGTTGTGCAGCATGCAGCAGACCACCATGGATCTTGACACCCGCTCTGCCAAGTACTCCTCCAGAGCGATCCAGGCAGTGGAAGCATAGTTTAAGCGTGCCAATGATCTACTCCATCACATTTCGTGTGGCAGCATGGCTTTCATTGTCTGCATGCTACGCACATTTGCGTGGGTTGCGCACCAGAGTCATGAGCCATGTTGTCAGTGGATAGTCCTTGTCACCCAGTAGCCACCCTTTGGTTTGCCGTGGTGGCTGAAATGTAGATGGCACAGTGGACTGCTGCAGAATGAAGGCATCATGACTGCTGCCAGGAAATCGGGCATTGACCTGCATTTTTCACTGCCTATGGTTGCACACCAGCTGGACATTGAGGGATTGGAATCCCTTTTGGTTCCAGTATATGGCAGACTTGACAGGTGGTGCCTGCAAACTGATATGCGTGCAGTCAATGACACTCTGCAGGTGGCAGATTTCAGTGATGACGTCCTTATTGGAATGCAGACGTCTCACATATTGTTCCTCGCTGAGGTTCAGTTCGGAGAAGTGCTCCCTGAACAGCCTGGGTGGATATGGCCTCCTGCTGAGAGCCCTTCTCCCCAAGCCCCCACCCTTCTCCTCCTCCCTCTTCTAGCAGCTTGTCCTGCTCAGTGTGGCTTCTGCTCATTCTCCCAGTTATGCTGTTATTCCAAGGGGAATGCCTACTACTGCACACATGTCTGGGAGCGATTGATTTGTGCAGAAGCCTTGAAGTCAGGAAAAAGTCCTTTAGCACCTGCCACACCACTCCCTGTAGACTTTTGCAACTTGAACGAACTATGGAAACCACCAACACTTGTAGAATCATAGTAACAGCCAGAAGAAATCAACCAGCAACTAACCTGTAAGTAGTTGATGATCCCTGTAAATAGTGCTGGTGGGGGCCAATGTTCCCTCTAATTTTTTTTGGGTGCACGGCCCCTTTAACGGGCTGCGCAGCCCATTCAAAATTCCGTGCACGTATGGTTTTTCCATTTAAAAGCTGGTGAGCTAGTTGCGCGGCAGCTCCAGAGCGCTGCACGGCCGCTCAGCTTACAGGGATCATTGGGGGTCCTTCCTGATGCTTATCATGTGTTCAGCTGTGCGAGATTAAGAGGGGGCGATGGCTGGAGCATGGGGCTCCAAAATGTCACCGCTGGCTTCAAGTCAGCATTGCACACTGATTGATGTCATGATCTGCCTGCCCTGCATACTTCCGGCAGATGTCAGCTGCGTGGGCTAACGTCCTCACCAAGATGGCGTCAGGCGCAATTCGTGGCAGAAGTGTGCGCGCATGCATCGGATGCCACTTTGGTCCACGACGGCACCCATAGCGTCCAACTTCGCACCCCTTGGGCTCGAATTTGCAAGCCCCATAGAGGCAGGTTTGGAGGCGGGAGTGGTGGGAAAATTGCAGAATCGGGGGGCAGGAACCCATTCCGCCCCCAACCCGCCTCCGTGCCAATGTCCCAGGAGGCGGGTATCCGACCTGTGCTGGGAGCCGCCTCCCCGAGGCAGGAAGGGGATTAGTGCCAATTAACTGCCTGTTAACAGGTAGTTAACAGGCAGTTTTTTGCCTAATCTCTATTTTTAGCCCTGAAGTGTGGGCTTCCCGACAGCTCCGAACCACGCCAAGTTAGTGAGGCAGACCGTTGGTCTGAAGGGGTTGGAGGGGTCGAGATGTCCATTGTGCAGGTGAGTGATGGGTGCATGTGTGCAGAGGTATCTGTGTGAGGTAAGTGTAAAGTGGTTTAATAAGTTTTACTTACCTTTACTTTCTCCTGTAGGCGCCTTTCCTTCAGTTCTCGGGAGTCCCTCAGTTCACCGGCACAGAAAACAGAATGGCCGCTGAAATGTCAAAAGCTGCAGCATTCTGCTTTCTGGTCTGGAGAGATCTCTAACTGAGTCTGAGTAGAAGGACTCAAGTTAGAAGACAGATTGTCAGTGTTTGACAGCTTCACAGAGCTGTCAAATGCTGATTTTTCATCTGTCAATAGCTCTTGACAGATGAAATGTCAATCACGGACGTCACCAGTAACCAGGTGTCCCTTAATTGGCCTGCTGAGCCCACTGGGCGGGCTTAACAAGATCAGTCAAGGGAAAATAGCGTGGGTTGGCCACAAGTCGATGGAGGCGGGACTACAACCCAAAAAGTGGGAGTTCAGCCTCCATCACGTCCCTGACGTAAGAAAACTACTAGGCACTTGGTCTAAGCATTAAACAAAGCTTTAATCAACTGTTTTACAACATGGAGGTCCAGTTGTGTCCTTCACTAGTTCCTGTTAAGAATGTCCTGCGCAAGCTGGGCCCGTGCCCGAGTATTTATACTGTCCCTGGACAGCGCCACCAGCAGGCCGCTCAGTATTATTTCATAAGTCTTTCTTTCATGAATGACTGATTCATGTCAGTCCCCATCGACAAAATCCAGACCATGTCCAGAAGTTGGGTGATGACCGTCCTCCATGATTAAATGGCCTGCCATCATTCATTGTCTAGCCTCATACATGAAGAAACATCACTTTGATGAGGTACTGGAGGACTGCGGGTACCTGTGCAACTGTCAGTGCTGTCGAGAGGAAATCTGAGAAAATGAACTAAAAGAACTTACATTTCTCTTCCATTATCTTTGGCCATCTGTTTAATACACAAGGAAAAGAAAATCTCAAAACAAAACTAAACATAAAGCTTGCAATTAAAAGTGGGCGAGTCGCCAATAATTAGCTTGGTAGTGGTAAGCACAATACATTTAGGATGGAGTAATGGTTCCAGCAATTAATCAAGTCAAGTTGTAGGCTTCTCAATTAGCAGCCAATGGAGAAATGCAAGTGATCTCTTTGGGTTGCCCCTTCATTTTTATTCACTTTTTAGCTGGAGTACAGTGTACTTTTGTCATATCAAATCTGCAGTTTGTATTTAATTAAATTTACTTTAGAGAACTGCTGATAGTGTAAGAATTCAAAGCATCATTTAAAGAAGACAGCTCTGCTTCCAAACCTGCACTTCTATGATAAACTGCTGGAAATGCAGAGTCATTTATTTTCTGACAGATGAATGGTACAAAATGAAAGTTTTTTTTGAACAGTACTGGAGGGCGGTTAGAAACCAAACATGCAATAATTCAATAAAATTCACTTCAGAAAGACTGCAAAGTTAAAGATGAAATTAAAGGACAGAATTTTGCATAAGATTAAAGAAGGCTAGTATGCTAATTTAAAGTATGGCTGTAACTATCAAACGTAAAGCAAGTCATTAAAATGTGAAAGGCAGAATTTAACCCCACACATACTGGCTGGAATCTTTACCTTGGAGTTGAGTAGTGTGCGTGCGGGGCGTGTAGCGGGTCGGGAACGCGATGCGAGCAGTGCGTTGTTCAATGCGACTTTTACTTAATGGCCACAATTAAACCAGTCATGCGCATTTCCCGGCCCAATTAAATGGAGCAGGTCTGATGATGTCATCGATGACTCGTTTCCAGTGCCGATATTTAAAGCAGTCTTGCACACGTCTCATTTGAAGGTTGATGAAGAAGTGTGCAAGGTCACTTCCAGAGGTCTGAGCACTGTTACAAAGCTGATAAAAGTGCCGCTCATGGATACACTAAAGCAGAGGGCTGCACCAAGATTTAGCGATGCATCCCTCGATGTTCTGGTGCAGGCAGTCAGAGCACACAGGGAGGTCCTCTTCCTTGCTGACAGGCGCAAAAGACCACCAAAGACACCAAAAGGGCATGGTTGGAGATCACAGAGGAGGTCAGCAGTAGGGATGTTGTCAGGAGGACGTGGATCCAGTGCTGCAAGAGATTCAATGATCTCATGAGGTCAGCAAAGGTGAGTGCAATGCCACACTCGCCTTCATTCTGATGTGCCTGTCAGCACATCCCCATTGCTCTGCCTTCCGAAGCCTACTCCTGCACATCATTCCTCACACCAACATACCTTGCAGGTCCACCTATCCATCTCTGACTATGTAAATACTCACATCCCAATCTGACTAACCACCCCTCACACTCACCCTCATCCTAATGTAATCATAGCAAGTAATACCACAGAAGGAGGCCATTTGGCAATATCACACCACTCCCTCATAGTCACCTTCTACAGATGTAGCCCATCCATTTCTTACACTCATTCCATCACTCGCACTTAAAGTTCTCTTCTTTCCCTCGTTGCAAGAGAAAAGAGCCCACAACAATAGGGAGAGGAAGAGAACTGGAGGTGGCCCTCCAATATTCACTTAATTGATTCCAGCATAGGAAGAGATATCTCGAGCTGCAGAGCTGCTGGTGGTGGGAGACGGAGAGAGGGGGGCATCCCAGCAACCTGGTGACAGAATTACATCTCATACAGCCACATGGTATATGGTGACTGATGGCATCAGCCAGTGAAATTTCGTCATGTGCATAATGGTAACACTATCCAGTCTTAATATAACATTTCTAAATCATCACTTTAGTCTCCCACAGGTCCATCAAGTCCAGTCCAGCCAGAGGAGGAAGACGACTCCTCAGAGGAGCCTCCAGCCTCTGAGGGAGCAGCATCAGCAGACCCAAACACACCCAACACCAGCGCAGATACGCACACCTCAGTGGGTCCTGTGCGAGATAGAGTAGTGTTGTCACCTGGTGTCTCACACTTCACAAGTGAGCAAGAGCAAGTGGCGTTGACAGGGACAGCAGTGGAGACTCCACGCTGGAGGGTGCAGGACACTTCAAGCTCTGCCCAGCTGCAGGCAGATGCTGAGTCTTGTGCGCCATCGAGAACGAGGGTGATTTTGGAGGGGCAGCAACAATTGCAGGAGGCTCTGGCAGCTTTTGCAGCCACGATGTCTGCAAATGTGCAGAGAATGGAAGAGTCCATCTCCAACATGAGCACCACCATGTCGCAGGCGATGGCGATGATGTGCTGGTCAATGGAAAGGATGGCCACCTGCATAGAGCAGCTAATGTGCCAGTCACACGAGAACATGCTTGCTGTGGACAACAGATGGCAGATGCTCATAGACCTCATCTCAAGGAGGGAAATAAATGTAGACTTGGGCGTTCATCGCCAAACTGCTGTGCAGCAAGGTGCTCTCCAGCTCCTTGCTAGCAGGGAAGTGCGGGTGGCCCATGAGAGGGATGATGGTGAGAGGGAACATGGAAGTGGGGAATCTTCTCAAAGTGCTCCCTATTCTCCCCCATTGCCTCTCCCTCAGTCAGAGTCCCACACGCTGCCTCGGATTCCAATGGTCGATTCTGGCCCTGCGCAGTTGCAGGAGGAGCAGTCTTTGGCGGGGCCCTCACAGGCTCCAAAACCCAGAGGTCACCCGCCAAAAGTGCCGAAGCAGTCAGAGCAGGGAAGTGAGCAGCCTGCCTCTACCTCTGCTGAAGCCACAGGGGTTGCACTTCGTAGAAGCATGTGGAAAAGAAAAAACACAAAAGTAGATGTACATGGGTGTATGAAAAAATTTGTGTGTTAATTTTCAGTTGTATTTATGACACAGATAAATGTATTTCTTTGCACCACTTTCCGGTCTTGTCCATTTTTGCCTGCTACCTTGGAAGTGGCACTGTCACTTGGAGTGAATAGTGAGACCTCGAGCAATGGGGGTTTGGGTGACAGGAATGGCTTTGTCATTGTAGGACCGCTTTATGGTGCTGCTGGGGGGGTGGGGGCAGTGGGAGGGGGGAACTTTGTACAGCATGTCACAGACATATGAGTGCATTGGAGCAAGTTAAGTAAATCTGGCCATGATGAGGCCATCCTGGGCCTCCTGGGCAACAATGTGCACCATTGATGGTGCCATCTCCACCTCAGGTCCCTCCTCCTCCTCGTCTTCCACCTGTTCCTCCTCCTCTGAAGAGGCTGTGCACTCTGTGTCTTGTTCTTCCTGCAGCTCCAATCCTCGCTGCTGCAGTACGTTGTGCAGCGTGCAGCAAACAACGATGATTCTGGAGACCCTGGCTGATATGTACTGAAGGGCTCCTCCAGATCTATCAAAGTATCTGAAGTGCATCTTCAGCATGCCTATTGCTTGCTCTATGACACATTTGGTGACATGTGGCTCTCATTATAATGCTCCTGGGCCTCAGTACTTGGCCTCCTCAATGGTGTCATGAGCCATGTCTTCAGTGAATAGCCCTTGTCTCCAAGCAGCCAGCTAGTTAGTCTGTTTGGAGGTGTGAAGAGCTGAGGGAGGGTGGATTGGCACAGCACAAAAGAGCCTTGACAGTTGACAAGGAATCTGGTGCACACATGCATGATGATCTTCCTGTGGTTGCAGACGAGCTGCACATTGAGGGAATGGAAGCCCTTGCGGTTCATAAATACTCCTGGGTGATGATGGGATGCTTCATGGCCACATCTGTGCAGCTGATGACACCCTGCACCTGTGGGAAGCCAGCCAGAGCCGCAAGGCCGAGCAACCGCTCAGTAACACTGATTTCATCAGTGGCAAAGTTGACATAATTGGCTGAATTGTGAAATATGGCATCGGTCATCTGGGTGATGCATCTGTGGGCGGCCGACTGCGAGATCCTGCTGTCTGCTGTGGATCCCTGGAAGTAGCCTGAGGTGAAGAACTTGAGGGCAGTGGTGACTTTGACAGTCATTGGTAAGGCAGGTCCACCAGGTCCTCTGGGCAGCAGGTCTTGTTCCAGCAAGCTACAAATGTCTGTGATGACCTGGCGCGATAGCCTGAGCCTCCTGAAGCACTGCTGGTCAGTCATGTCCAGGAAGCTCATCCTCTGCCTCTATACCCTGTGTTGGGGGTATCACCTCCAGCGCGGTGCAGCCCTGTGCTGATCCCCTCTCTCCTGGGCAGCATTAGGTCGGTAAGGAGAAGGCTGCTGCTGTTGGTGTGGCAGGTGTTGTTGGTGCTGGGGCTCATCTTGGCCCAATTCTGACGTCCAAGGTGAGACAGCAAAAGTGGCCCCCATGCTGATGTAATAGATGGCAGGTAAAGTGGAGATCAGAGGCCCAATCCCTCAATGTTGTGATAGTGAATAGCAATGTGGTGAGAGTGACTTCTGAGGTTGTAGACATGACCTGCAAACTGCTGACAGTTAAATCTGTGCACAAAATAGAGTCAGCAAGAGCCTTTCCATTAGCCACATAATCAGGTGTAATGTGGGAGTATTTATGTGTTTTTCCGAGCTCTCAATTAATGGACTCGCACAATGGCCACTGAGCTTCTGCTTCCCCTTCACAGGTGAGGTTCCCGAGTTGTGTGAATCCTGTGCTGCTGAAGTTAAAACCAAAAGCTGCTGTTAAAAACCCTCTTAAGGATCTCTCAACAAGCATTTAAGCACTTCAATGAGGTCGCCCACCTCTCCCGATCAGGTCCGGGCGTGCCTCCAAACATGCCCGAGTTAAATGCAGAAGTTGGCTGGATGACAGCAGGTTCCCAATGTGCTGTCAATTTCTTTGAATTTAACTGCCGACCTGCCCCAAACCTGCACGCTTGGCAACAGTAAAATTCTGGCCTTTATTTCTGCTCCCAAGATCTCCCATTTTATTCTTCCCATGGGTTAATTCTAGGATGCAAGAAGATGTGATCACTATTACAGCGGCAATCCATGTGGTCTTTCACATTGTACGGTCTCATCTTAATATTTTATCCTTTTGTGCTTTGTTACAGTTGTCTTTCAGACTTATTCATGGCCTGGCACTGAGTGCTGTTTAGCACAAGCTGGGTCCAATTCAGTAAGTGTCATTATACCTCATAAACTAGGCAATAAACCAGTCAGAGAAATCAACGGTTTAAATCAAACATGGCAACAGTAAATAATAATTCTAATAGGTCTAAGAGCGTTAAAAAAATAAGCCTGAAGGCTTTGGGGGGGAAATTGGGTATAGCCCCATTTAGGGTGCTAGTTCTGGCGAAGCGCAAAGCCTAGCGCCAGTTGCGATTTAGCGCCACCTGGTGCGATATTGGGTTGCAGCGCCCCTAAAGGTGATTGCGGCGCTAAGTCAGGCGCTGCACGCTACTCTTAAGGCGCTAACCCGGCGGCGCAACCCAATTTCGCGGCGGCGGGGCGCAGCAAGGGTGCTGTCAATAATCACTTTCCCTGAGACACAGTGGCGCCGGGCAGCTCTTAAAGGGGCAGGTCAATTGGCATCACCAGACACACTCACTGCCTTGTAGGCCTTCAAAGCGGTGGGAGCCTACCTGTGGCGCACCAGCCTAGCAAGACATGGAAAGGGTGAGGCAGAGGGCAGAATGACTCACTGATGGGGCATTGGATGCTTTGGTTGGTGCAGTGGAATCAAGGCCAAGGAAGATGGTCGGAATGTGATTTATGTTTTGGACAGTCTCCCGGGTGTGAGAGTCAGTTATGTGTCAGTGTATTAGTTTTGCTTTCTGTTGCCATAGCTTGCTCATGTTTGAAGGAACCACATTTTGTTTAATGAAACACTTTCTTCATTTACAATGGCCATGCCTGCTACTTACATGCATCTTGCCCTTCACAGGCTTGGGGGTATCAGACCGGTTCCATTCCTGTTCTTGGAATGGCTGCAAGCATTCCGTGAGAGGGGCCTATAAGCTACTTCTGATCGGCCTCTGATGCACAGCCTGAGAAGAGCTGCTCGCGTAGAAGTTCAGGCCAGCAGGCATCTTCTCAGCCACCGACAGAGATGTCCTGCACCTCATCTGAGGCTGCAGATCTGGCTGAAGCAGCTGGCACAGCTCAGTCACCACCTCCTTTCTAAATCGCAGCCTTCTGACACACTCCTCCTCCGGCATGTTCATGTAGGAAAACTGCTGTCGGAAAACCCTGCCAGCGTAAGGTCTGCTGTGGCGATGTCTGTTGGCCCTCCTCCGTCTGGCCATGCCCGCCCCCCTCTCCCAGCGTCTCAGTGCCCTTTCCAGGTGATTCAGCAGCAGGACATTCCCCTCCAATGCAGCTCCCATAATAAGTGCCCACAGGAAGGTTCCCCATTGTCAAGGCTCATCAACAGCAAGGTGATGGTCAGAAGGCTGAAGATCGTCTGCCTGCGCTGGCTCAGTGGTCAAATGGCTCTCAGTGTGCAGCTCAGCAACTCTTTGTAGCTCTCGAGGAAGTTGTGATCCAAAAATGGCTGCCGCTTTTAAGCCACACCAGTCCCCTTTAAATAACGCTCCTCCAGCCCGAGAGTGACTTGGTAAGGTCCAGGTAAGCTGTCACTATTAGCGCCAGGCGCTACGGAGGGGGTCGCCACTGAATTTCCGGTCCGGGGTGCCCAAAAGGCGTTGCACACTCAAATGACGTCATAATCAGCCTGCGCCCATGAGCAGTTGCTAAGATTTAGCGCCGGCGCTAAATGCATGCTCAATATGGGGCGAGGCGCTAGGCGCCTTAGGCCCACCCGGAAATTGGCTAGCGCCCCACTTCTCGGCCTCTTTAGGCGTTAATCGGTGGCGCTAACAACCAAATTTCTCCCCCTTAGTGTCTTAATGCAAGGAGCATTCGTAATAAGGTGGATGAATTGGCTGCGCAAATAGAGGTAAACTAATATGATTTGGTTGGGATTACGGAAACGTGGCTCAAGGATGGCCAAGGCTGGGAACTCAACATCCAGGGGTATTCGACATTCAGGAAAGATAGGCAAAAAGGAAAGGGAGGTGGGGTAGCATTACTGGTTAAAGAAGGGATTAACACAATTGTAAGGAAGGATATTAGCTCTGATGATGTGGAATCTGTATGGGTAGAATTGAGAAATACCAAGGGGCAGAAAACGTTAGTAGGAGTGGTATATAGACCTCCAAACAGTAAGGCGGAGGTTGGGGATGGCATTAAAAGGGAAATTAAAGAAGTGCGCACGGCAGTCATCATGCGTGACTTTAATCTACATATAGATTGGGCTAACCAAATTAGTAACAATACAGTGGAGGAGGAATTCCTGGAGTGTATTTGGGATGGATTCCTGGACCAATATGTCGAGGAACCAACCAGAGATCAGGCCATCTTAGACTGGGTATTATGTAACGAGAAAGGATTAATTAGCAATCTTGTTGTACGAGGCCCCTTGGGTCGGGCGATAATAATATGATCGAATTCTTCATTAAGATGGAGAATGAAGTAGTTGACTCAGAGACTAGGGTCCTCAATTTAAATAAAGGAAACTACGATGGTCTGAGGCGTGAGTTGGGTAGGATTGATTGGGGAATGGTGACTCAACCGTGGCTAACGAGGGAAATTAGGGATAGCATAAGATCCAAGGAGAGGACATATAAATTGGCCAGAAAAAGCAATAATCCTGAGGATTGGGAGCAATTTAGGATTCAATAAAGGAGGACAAAGGGATTAATTAAGAAAGGGAAAATAGAATATGAGAGTAATCTTGCAGGGAACATAAAAACTGACTGTAAAAGAGAAAGAGATTGGTGAAGTCAAGCGTAGGTCCCTTGCAGTCAGAATCAGGGGAATTTATAATGGGGAACAAAGAAATGGCAGACCAACTAAATACATATTTTGGTTCTGTCTTCACAAAGGAGGACACAAATAACCTCCCAGAGCTGCCGGGGAACATAGGGTCTGATGAAAGGGAGGAACTGAAAGAAATCAGTATTTGTAGGGAAATGGTGTTAGGGAAATTGATGGGATTGAAGGCCGATAAATCCCCAGGGCCTGATAATCTATATCCTAGGGTACTTAAGGAAGTGGCCCTAGAAATAGTAGATGCATTGCTGATCATCTTCCAACATTCGATGGAACCTGGAACAGTACCCATGGATTGGAGGGTAGCTAATGTTACCCCACTATTCAAAAAAGGTGGTAGAGAGAAAATGGGGAATTACAGGCCGGTAAGCCTGACATCGGTTGTGGGGAAAATGCTAGAGTCCATTATAAAAGATGTAATAGTAGAGCACTTGAAAAACAGTGATAGGATCGGACAAAGTCAACATGGATTCACAAAAGGTAAATCGTGCTTGACTAATCTACTGGAATTTTTTGAGGATGTACTGGTAAAATAGATAAGGGAGAACCAGTGGTTGTGGTGTATCTGGATTTTCAGAAGGCCTTCGATAAGGTCCCGCATAAGAGATTAGCGTGTAAAGTTAAGGCACATGGGATTGGGGGCAAGGTATTGACTTGGATAGAGAACTGGTTGGCAGACAGAAAGCAAAGAGTTGGAATAAACAGGTCCTTTTCCGAGTGGCAGGTAGTGACTAGTGGGGTACCGCAGGGATCTGTCCTTGGACCCCAGCTATTCACAATATATATTAATGATCTAGACAAGGGAACTAGATGTAATATCTCCAAATTTACAGACGACACAAAGCTGGGTGGGCGTGTGTGCTGTGAGGAGGATGTCGAGAAACTCCAGGATGATTTGGACATGTTGGGTGATTGGGCAGAAACATGGCAGATGCAATATTACATGGATAAATGTGAGGCTGTCCACTTTGGTGGCAAAAACAGGAAGGCAGATTATTTCCTAAATGGCAATAGATTGGGAGAAGGGGAAGTGCAATGAGACCTGGGTGTCCTTGTGCACCAGTCACTGAAGGTAATCATGCAGGTGCAGCAGGCGGTTAAGAAGGCAAATGGTATGTTGGCCTTCGTAGTGAGAGGATTTGAGTACAGGAACCAGGATGTCTTGCTGCAGTTGTACAGGGCCTTGGTGAGACCACATCTTGAGTATTGTGTGCAATTTTGGTCACCTTATCTGAGGAAGGATGTTCTTGCCATGGAAGGAGTTCAGCGAAGATTCACCAGGCTGATACCTGGGATGGCAGGAATGATGTATGAGGAGAGATTGTGTCGATTGGGCTTGCACTCACTGGAGTTTAGAAGAATGAGAGGTGATCTCATTGAAACTTATAAAATTCTAACAGGACTGGACAGGCTAGATGCAGGAAGGATGTTCCCGATGGTCGGGGAGTCCAGAACCAGGGGACACAGTCTAAGGATAAAGGGTAGGCCATTTAGGACAGAAATGAGGAGGAATTTCTTCACCCAGAGAGTGGTGAACCTGTGGAACTCTCTACCACAGAAGGCAGTGAAGGCTAGTTCATTAAATATATTCAAGAAGGAGTTGGATATATTTCTTAAGGCTAAAGGGATCAAGGGGTTTGGGGAGAAAGCAGGGGCCGGGTACTGAATTTGGATGATCAGCCATGATCACATTGAATGGCGGAGCAGGCTCGAGGGGCCGAATGGCCTACTCCTGCTCCTATCTTCTATGTTAATATCTAATCTAATGAGCCTGGAATGAATCAGTAATGAAGGAAATCCAGTCTCATTCCACCCCTTGATCTCCTTTGATTCCAAATATTGTTCATGTGTTTCTTTTATTGCAGATATTGCCTCCAGAATGCTTGGTTTCCTCACTCATGCCAAACATTATCCCCCTCAACAGCTGTCGACTCTCTGTAACTCCAAGTCCAAGCTTTGAATACTACTCCTGTATCTGGGACAACTCTTCTGTTGCACTCCTGGATACAAGCGAAAAATGCCATCTGATAGGCAATACTTGTTAAATTCGAGCCCCTAACCCATCTCAGTGTATATTGTGGCGGATCGCCACCTAAACGGGCGCAATCCACTTTTCCGTCCGTGTACAATAAATCGGGCACCTTGCCTTTAAGAAGCATGCTGCCTTTAAGGCATGACAAAGGAGCGGGCGTCGCCCTCAGTGTGTACACAAAAGCGCGGGCGTCACCCTCATGCTGTTTTCGGGTTTAGCAGAGAGAAGAGCTGGGGCAGCCATCTCTCAAGAGAATGTAATAAAAGCCATGTGTTCCTCAGATCGGTTCGGCCTCCATTCGTGTTCCGCGGCAGCCTCAACATTGGTGACCCCGACGCTCAGAACATATTCCGAGCACTGCAATGGCGGACACGAACGCAGTTTCCGTGAAACTGCCGGAGTTTTGGGAAAACCAGCCCGAAGCCTGGTTCCTCCAAGCTGAGTCCCGATTCCGGCTGCGACACATCACCACAGATGGGACGAAGTATGACTACCTCGTCGCATCACTCGGTAGCTCCACAGTCACAAAGGTCTGGATAGCGCTGCAGAACTCACCAGAGGAGGGCAAGTATGCACATTTTAAGGCCGCGCTCCTTAAAAAATTTACGACCTCGACATACCAGCGAAACTGCCGCCTCCTTGACCTTCCAGGCCTCGGTGATGCCTCACCGTCAGACCTCCTCTCCCACATGCTCTCACTCACCGACGAGAGCCCTCCCGGGTCCCTCTTCCGCACGCTGTTCATCCGCCAGCTACCTCCCAGCATCCGCCCAGCGATCATGGTGTCCGGCCTCACGGACCTAGAAGCCCTGGCCGACGAAGCCGACAAGCTGCTGTCCGCTCACTCCAGCCGCGACGTCGCTCCGGACCTGGCAGCCACAGCCTGGGCGCACCCCTCACCGGCCACCACGCGGCCACAAGGCCCAGCCACGGGGCCCACGGGGCCTTCACGCCCCACAAACCCGGGCTACTGTTACTACCACGCACGGTTCGGCGCCAGGGCACAACGGTGCACACCTCCCTGCTCCTTCAAGTCCGCCCCCGTACCAGCCCCCGCGATGGCCGTGGGCCACGCGGGCTCCCTGCTGTACGTCACGGATGACAAAACCGGCCGCCGGTTCCTGTGCGACACTGGAGCTCAGCACAGCATCATCCCGGCCTCTGCCCTCAACATCCAAAAGGGCGAACGAGGACAGGCGCTGGCTGCCGCTAACGGCTCGGACATCCGGACGTACGGCACCCGTACAGTCACCCTCGACCTCGCTGGTCGCCGCTACCGATGGGAGTTCATCACTGCCAAGGTACTCTCCCCTCTCATCGGTGCAGACTTCCTGTGCGCCCACAGCCTACTGGTAGACATCCCTCGACACCGCCTCGTGGACATGAACACCATGTCCCCCATCCTGGGCGCCATGGCCCCCCGTCAACCCGCCAACATGGCGTCACAGTGCCACGCCCGGGCCACGGATGATTACTCGGCACTCCTGGCCGAATTCCCGGCCCTCACCAACCCGACCTTCTCCGCGGAGGTCGCCAAATACGGGGTGGAACACTTCATCCCCACCACAGGCCCCCCAGTGTACGCCCACGCCCGCAGGCTAGACCCGGCCAAACTGGAGATCGCGCGGACCGAGTTTGCCACTATGGAACAGCTCGGCATCATCCGCCGCTCCAACAGTCCCTGGGCCTCCCCACTCCACATCGCCCCCAAACCAGGCGGGGGTTGGCGCCCCTGCGGGGATTGCCGCCGCCTCAACGACGCCACCACCCCTGATCGGTACCCCGTGCCGCACATTCAGGACTTCTCGGCTAGACTGGCCGGCCGCTCAGTCTTTTCCAAAGTCGACCTGGTGCGCGGCTACCACCAAGTCCCCGTCCACCCCGCGGACGTCCCCAAGACAGCCGTAATCACCCCCTTCGGACTTTTCGAGTTCCTGCGGATGCCCTTCGGCCTCAAAAACGCGGCCCAGGCATTCCAACGGCGCATGGACTCGGACCTTCGGGACCTGAAGTTCCTGTTCGCCTACCTGGACGACATCCTGGTAGCCAGTTCCTCCAAGCAGGAACACCTCGAACACCTTCGCATCCTGTTCGGGCACCTCAGCGACCACGGTCTCATCCTCAGCCCAGCCAAGTGCCAGTTCGGCCTGGACAAGATCGACTTCCTCGGCCACCACATCACCCATGCTGTGGCCATCCCCCTGCCCACCAAGGTGCAGGCCGTCCAGCAATTTCCCCGCCCCACCACCATCAAAGGACTCCAGGAGTTCCTCGGGATGGTGGATTTCTACAACCGCTTCATCCCCAAAGCGGCATCCCTCATGAGGCCCCTGTATGAAGCCCTCCGGGGCAGGAGCGGCAAGATGGCGGTCGAATGGATGGCAGACGTATCAGCCGCCTTCAACTCCACCAAGACCGCGCTCGCCGACGCCACCCTGCTCGCGCACCCACGGCCCAATGCCAGAGTAGCGCTCACCACGGACGCCTCCGACCACGCGGTCGGCGCCGTGTACGAGCAGTGGGTCAACGGCGCCTGGCAACCACTTGCCTTCTTCAGCCGCCAACTACGCCCCCCGGAGGTCAAGTACAGCACCTTCGACCGCGAGCTCCTCGCGCTGTACCTGGCGGTCCGCCATTTTCGGTTTTTGTTGGAGGGCCACCCCGTCACTGCGTTTGTCGACCACAAACCCCTGACATTCGCAATGGCAAAGACAACCGACCCCTGGTCCACCAGGCAGCAGCGCCAGCTCGCGGCAGTGTCCGAGTTCACCACGGACATCCAACACGTCTCCGGCCGAGACAACGTGGTAGCCGACTGCCTCTCCCGCCCAGCCATCCACGCCGCACACCTTGCAGTCGACTACGCTCAACTCGCAGCAGACCAGCTCACGGACCCTGATCTGCTCTCCGCACCTACCAACCTACCAGGGCTACGCCTGGCCGACGTCGCCTGCGGCCCGACCGCAGTCACGGTCAAGTGCGACATATCCCTATCTCAACCTCGGCCTGTCATCCCAGCGTCCTGGCGCCGCCGGGTATTCGAGATTCTCCACAACCTCTCCCACCCCGGCGCCCGCGCATCCAGCAAATTGGTAGCCAACCGCTTTGTCTGGCGCGGCCTTCACAAGGATGTGCGTACTTGGGCCAACTCCTGCCTAGCCTGCCAACGGGCCAAGGTGCAGCAACACACGAAAGCACCCCTTGAGGAGTTCACCGCCCCTTCACGTAGATTCGACCACATCCACGTGGACATCGTCGGGCCCCTGCCGCCATCGCAAGGCCACACGCACTTGCTGACGATCGTCGACCGCACCACGCGCTGGCCCGAGGCAATTCCACTGACCTCTACCACCACCGCCGACATCGCCAGAGCCTTCGTCAGCACCTGGGTCGCACGGTTCGGCGTCCCCTCTGACATGACGTCGGACAGAGGTCCGCAATTTATCTCTGAAGTCTGGACCGCCATCGCACGCAATCTCGGGGTACCCATTCACCGCACCACAGCATACCACCCCCAAGCCAACGGACTGTGTGAGCGGTTCCACAGATCCTTGAAGGCATCTCTTTGAGCCAGCCTCCAGGACGGCGCCTGGACCGACCGACTCCCGTGGGTCCTCCTCGGCCTGCGCTCCACAGTTAAAGAAGACCTCCACGCATCGGCAGCAGAGTTCGTGTACGGCCAGCCGCTGCGCATACCCGGCGAGTTCCTGCCCACTGCCACGACACCCTGGTCAGCCGACCAGCAACACCACGACTTCGTCTCACCGGCGCTACAGTTCGCCCCGGTGCCCATTGCCCGGCACGGCGAATCCACCTCACACGTCCCGCTAAGCCTGCACCAGGCACGGTTCGTTTTCGTCCGGCACGACGCCCACATCGGACCCCTTCAACCCCCGTACGACGGGCCCTACAAAGTGCTACAGGCTGGGGACAAATTTTTCAACCTACAAGTGGGCGACAGGGCTGAAAAAGTGTCAGTTGACCGACTCAAGCCAGCACACTCGGAGCCCGGTGAGCAGGTCCCAGTAGCTCGTCCACCGCCACGCGGCCGACCTGCCCTCAAGCCAGTACACCCGGCTGCTCCATGCCCGGCCGTTCCACGTCCACTGGCGTCCTACAAGAGCCGCTCTGGCCGGCCCATCAGACCGCCGCACCGTCTCGTCCACACCTCCTAAGCAGATTCTGGGGGGAGCTGTGTGGCGGATCGCCACCTAAACGGGCGCAATCCACTTTTCCGTCCGTGGACTATAAATCGGGCACCTTGCCTTTAAGAAGCATGCTGCCTTTAAGGCATGACAAAGGAGCGGGCGTCGCCCTCAGTGTGTACACAAAAGTGCGGACGTCGCCCTCATGCTGTTTTCGGGTTTAGCAGAGAGAAGAGCTGGGGCAGCCATCTCTCAAGAGAATGTAATAAAAGCCATGTGTTCCTCAGATCGGTTCGGCCTCCATTCGTGTTCCGTGGCAGCCTCAACAATATAACAATTCATGTCTTTATTTTATTGATACTGCAGTGGCCACTGCTCCTCTCAACTTTCCTCTCTTGTTTTTCTCAAATTCACAGTCCTAAATGCTCTTCCTCACCTCCTAAATCCTTGCTTGACTCAGCACACCATCTCCTACTCTAATGCATTATTTCAGGGACTTCTAAACTGTGGTACTCCTTACCCCCATCAATCCTCTCTTCCTCCTACAATCTAAAGGCTTTTAAACCCCAACCTGAATGCCACCTAACCACTGTTTCCTGACTTATTTTGTCTTATGTCAAATACTTCAATCTCAGTGCTGTCCTGCACTATGGACATTAGCTATTCACCTAGGTGCCACAATTAATGAATAAATACACAAGTAAATAAGGAAGCAAGGTGTGTCCAGGGCTGCATTCATACAGCATAGAAGGAGATCATTTGGCCCATTGTGTCTGCGCCAGTTCTTTGAAAGAGCTATCCAATTAGTCCCACTCCCTGCCCTTTCTCCATAGCCCTGCAAATTTAACCCCTTCAGATACTTATCCAATTCCCTTTTGAAAGTTATTATTGAATCTGTTTCCACTACCCTTTCAGGCAGCACATTCCAGATCCTAACAACTCGCTGTGTGCATCTCGCCTCTGGTTCTTTTGCCAATTACCTTAAATCTGTGTCCTCGAGTTACCTACCCTTCTGCCACTGGAAACAGTTTCTACTTATTTACTCTAGCAAAACCCTTCATGATTTTGAACACCTCTATCAAATCTCCCCTTCTTCTCCGAGGCTTCAGTTTTATTGGCAATTAGTGGCAGGTGACTGCCCCATCACCTTGAAGACACGTGTTACTAATTCCAACCTTAATAATAAAAACTATAGTCATCAGTGGCAGATTTTATAGAAAGATAGAGACCAAAAGTAACATAGGAACATGCCAGAAGACCCAAAAAGCATGTCCTGTTGTTTCAAGTATATTGGGGGAGAAATTCGGTATCGCCCCGTTTGGGGCACAATTATCGGCCGGGTGCAAAGTTTAGCGCCTGGCGCTAATTATCGCCTCTGACTGCAAACTTGGCTTCTATCGCCCCTGGAGGTGATTGGAGTGCTAAATCAGGTGCTATACACCTCTCTTATACACCTGCAGCCTTGAATCTTGACCTGGAGGCACCTGTATAGCAAATCTGTTGGAAAGAACAATGGAGAGGCCCAGGAAAGATCTCAGGGTGCAGCCCCCATAGTCTCTTCTAAATCGATGCAGGGAAGGTCAAATCAAAATGAACCTGCAAATTGCTGCTCATTACCCGAAACTCCTTCACACAGCGTTGAATCTCTTTAGAAGTCTCTGAGGGGAAAATTTGGTTGGTTTGCACCTCCCGTTAGTGCCTTAAGAGGCCGCTAATGGGGCGCAAAACAACTAGCACCCGGGCGCGGCGATGTTTGCGCTGCTTGTGAAATTGACCAGACACTTTGCGGCAGCGCTAAACACTACTGCCACGATCTCCTGCGCCCGCAGATCATGACATCAGTCGAGCGTGCAATGCCCCAGTAGCACCCCGGACCGGATATTGAGTGGCGCCCCCTGCCTTACCGCCTGCCGCTAGCAACAACAAGTTGAGGGGAACGTTTTGCAGTCGGGAAGGGACTGGGGGAGCGCTATTTAAAGGTGACCGCTTCCTGCCATTTTTTTCGGTGACATTTCTGCACCACGCATTCTGAGAGAGAGACTTCTGGAGAGATTCAATGCTGAGTTGAGGAGTTTTGTGTACTGAGCAGCACTTTGCAGGTTCATTTTGATTTAATCTTCCTTGTATCGATTTAGAACAAAATATGGGAGCTGCACTCTGACATCTTTCCCTGGGCCTCTCCATTGTTCTTTCCAGCAGATTTGATGTACAGGTCTCTCCAGGCCGAGATTCAAGGCTGCAATGAGCAAGGTGTGGATGGAGAGCAAGATCAATCCACCCCTTTAAGAACTGGCCGGCGCCAGTGTGTCTGTGTTCCATTGCTGACTGACATCACATGAGGTTCGCCAGCGCTCTAAGATAGCACCTCGCTCCTTGACGGTAGCGCCTTAAGAGAGGTGTGTAGTGCCTGATTTAGCACTCCAATCACCTCCAGGGGTGATAGAGGCCAAGGTTGCAATAATTAGCGGCAGACGCTAAACTTTGCGCCCGGCCGATAATTGCGTCCTAAACGAGGCGATACCGAATTTCTCCCCCAGGGTGATTTGAATTCAGTCTCTGCCATGTAAGGCCTGAACTATAGAACTATCATGTGGCAGAGAAGTCAAGTGAACATTGCACACATAAACTGTACACAAAATACTGAAAGTGTTTTTGCATTATGTCACTTCATTTTGAATTTGGGGATTTTAATGGTAAAGGATAATTTCCTCCGATGGAAATGACCCTTATTTTATGAAGGATCTTGCAAAATTATATTTTACACTACTGAATTGTAATTTGTAATTGTATTCATTCTCAAGATGATATTTTAAAACATATACATCTTGCCTGTTGGAAGCCACTTGCCAAGTATCTTTAAGATCAGGAGATTGTAGTTCTGCTTCAATTTATTTCTGTTTGGTGACAGTGTTACCATCATCCAGAACACTTTAATACAGACTGAAAAGAAAGAGACTGATATTAACTGGCTTGAGTGGTACTAATTTTGCCTTGATCAAAGTGAATGATTTGCAATCACTGAGTTTGAAAAATATGTGCAAACGTCTCAATTCTTTTGCTCATACAAAGATTACAGCTCCCGAACCAGCTCTCCATGCTTATTACTAGTTATACCTTTCCATTTGTCATGAAGGCACTGTAATACCTTCTCGCTGTGGAGCTCATATACACAGAAAATGTGTGTTGAATGGTTCCAAGAGGATAAACCAAATGCTGACGTTGACATATTGATAAGCAGTGAGGAGATGATTCATATCAGCCATAACACCCCATTCTCTGTAGACCACAGAACCGTAAAGATTTACAACAGAAGGAAGCCATTCAACCCATCGTGTCTGTCCAGGCTTTTTTCCAGAGCAATCCAGGCTTAGTGGCAGGAGGCAGAGGGTGATGGTCGAAGGTTGTTTTTGTGACTGGAAGCCTGTGTCCAGTGGTGTACCGCATGGATCGGTGCTGGGTCCTTTGCTGTTTGTAGTGTACATTAATGATTTAGATATGAATGTAGGAGGTATGATCAGTAAGTTCGCAGATGACACGAAAATTGGTGGAGTGGTAAATAGCGAGGAGGGAAGTCTCAGGCTACAGGATGATATAGACAGGTTGGTCAGATGGGCAGAACAGTGGCAAATGGAATTTAACCCTGAAAAGTGTGAGGTGATGCATTTTGGGAGGACTAACAAGGCAAGGGAATACACAATGAATGGTAGGATTCCAGGGAGGACAGAGGATCAGAAGGACCTTGGTGTGCATGTACATAGATCCCTGAAGGCAGCAGGACAGGTAGATAAGGTGGTTAAAAAGGCATGTGGGATACTTGCTTTCATTAGCTGAGGCATAGAATATAAGAGCAGGGAGGTTATGATGGAGCTGTACGAAACATTAGTTAGACCACAGCTGGAATACTGTGTGCAGTTCTGGTCGCCACACTATAGGAAGGATGTGATTGCATTGGAGAGGGTGCAGAGGAGATTCACCAGGATGTTACCTGGGCTGGAGCGCTTCAGCTATGAAGAGAGACTGGACAGGCTGGGGTTGTTTTCCTTAGAGCAGAGAAGGCTGAGGGGGGACCTGATTGAGGTGTACAAAATTATGAGCGGCATAGATAGGGTAGATAGAAAGGAACTTTTCCCCTTAGTAGAGGGGTCAATAACCAGGGGGTATAGTTTCAAGGTAAGGGGCAGGAGGTTTAGAGGGGATTTGAGGAAAAACCTTTTCACCCAGAGAGTGGTTGGAATCTGGAACTCACTGCCTGAAAGGGTGGTAGAGGTAGGAACCCTCACAACATTCAAGAAGCATTTAGATGAGCACTTGAAACGCCATAGCATACAAGGCTACGGAGCAAGTGCTGGAAAATGGGATTAGAATAGACAGGGCTTGATGGCCGGTGCGGACACGATGGGCTGATGGGCCAAAGGGCCTCTTTCTGTGCTGTAGAAATCTATGGGCTTGATTTTCAGTGTGCCGTGGAGTCGGGATTGGAGGCGTGCGGAGGGTTAAATTCCCAAAATCGGGGGTCGCGACCCCATCCCGCCCCCAACCCACCTCCATGCCAGTTTCAAAGGCGGCGGGTACCTGACGCGCACTGGGACCCGCCTCCCCGAGGCAGAAAGGGATTAGTGCCAATTAACTGCCTGTTAACAGGTAGTTAACAGGCAGTTTTTAGCCTAATCCCTATTTTTAAGCTTGAATTGTGGGATTCCCGACGGCTCCAAACCACGCCAAGTTGGAGGAGTCGGGCAGTTGTGTCGAAGGGCTTGGAGGGGTCGAGATGTCAGTGTTCAGGTGAGTGATGTGTGCATGAGTGCAAAGGTAAGTGTGTTTGGTGTGTCTAAAGTGATTAAAGAAGTGTAAATTCCCTTTTACCTTTTCAGCCTTCCTTCCTTTAGGTTCGGGGAGTCTCTCATCTCACCGGTACAGAAAGCAGAATGGCTGCGAACTGTCGAAAGTGACAGCCTGCAGCTTTCTGTGCAGGAGAGATTTCTAACTGAGCCTGTGGAGAAGGACACAGGTTAGAAGTAAGACTGTCAGTGTTTGACAGCTTCAAACAGCTGTGAAACACTGATATTTCATCTGTCAAAACATCTTGACAGATGAAATTTCAGTCTGTGACATCACCTGTTGCCGGGTGGCCCTTAATTGGCCTGCTGAGCCCGCTGGGCGGGCTCAACAAGGTCAATCAAGTTAAAATCGCGTGGATTGGCCGCATCTCCATGGAGGCGGGACTACAACCCCGAAAGTTGTAGACACGCCTCCAACCCGACTCCTGAATGAAAATCCAGCCCTATGACTCTATGAGAACTAATCCCATCACCCTGCTCTCACCCCAGAGCCTTGTATCTTCCTCTGCTTCAAATATTTGTTCAAATTTTCCCTTAAAAGATGCAATGGTCTCTGCCTCAACCATTCCCTGTGATAAAGCATTCCATGCTCCAACAAACCTCTGTGTAAAAGACATTTCTCCTAATAATAAGAACATAAAAACATAAGAAATAGGAGCAGGAGTAGGCCAATCGGCTCCTCGAGCCTGCTCCGCCATTCCATAAGATCATGGCTGATCTGATCCTAACCGCCAAACCACTATCACAGAACCATCTCCTGAATCTAACAGAATTAGACACACAAAATAGGAGCAGGATCAGGCTACACGGCCCCTGGGCCCGCTCCGCTACCCACAGGGCCATGACCGATCCGAACCTAGACTCATGTCCAAATTCCTGCCCGCTCCCCGTAACCCTTAATTCCCTTTACTTCTAGGAAACTGTCTATTTCTGTTTTAAATTTATGTAATGATGTAGCTTCTACAGCTTTTTGGGGCAGCATATTCCATGGACCTACCACCCTCTGAGTGAAGTAGTTCCTCCTCATCTCAGTTTTGAAAGAGCAGCCCCTTATTCTAAGACTATGCCCCCTAGTTCTAGTTTCACCCATCATCGGAAACATCTTCCCCGCATCCACCCGATCCAACCCCTTCACAATCTTATATGTTTCAATAAGATCACCTCTCATTCTTCTGAACTCCAATGAGTAGAGTCCCAATCTGCTCAACCTCTCCTCATATGTCCATCCCCTCATCCCCGGGATTAACCGAGTGAACCTTCTTTGTACTGACTCGAGAGCAAGTATATCCTTTCTTAAGTATGGACACCAAAACTGTACGCAGTATTCCAGGTGCGGTCTCACCAATACCTTGTACAACTGAAGCAATACCTCCCTATTTTTATATTCTATCCCCCTAGCAATGAAAGCCAACATTCCATTGGCCTTCTTAATCACTTGCTGCACCTGCATACTAACCTTTTGAGTTTCGTGCACCAGGACCCCCAGATCCCTTTGTACTTCAGTACTTTCCAGTTTCTTGCCATTAAGATAATAACTTGCTCTACGATTTTTCCTGCCAAAGTGCATAACCTCACACTTTCCAGTATTGTATTCCATCTGCCAAATCTCTGCCCACTTACTTAGCCTGTCTATGTCCCCTTGAAGGTTTTTTATGTCCTCCTCACTCACTACTTTCCCCCCCATCTTTGTATCATCTGCAAACTTTGATATGTTACACTCGGTCCCCTCCTCCAAATTGTTAATATAGATTGTAAAGAGTTGGGGACCCAGCACCGACCCCTGCGGAACTCCACTAGTTACTGATTGCCAGTCTGAGAATGAACCATTTATCCCAACTCTCTGCCTTCTGTTAGATAGCCAATCCTCTATCCATGCCAAAATATTACCCCCAATCCCGTGATTTTTTATCTTAAGCAATAATCTTTTGTGTGGCACCTTGTCAAATGCCTTTTGGAAGTCTAAATACACTACGTCCACTGGTTCCCCTTTATCCACCCTATACGTTACTTCCTCAAAGAACTCCAGCAAATTTGTCAAACATGACTTCCCCTTCATAAAACCATGCTGACTTTGTCCTATTAAATTATGATTATCCAAATGTCCTGTTACTGTCTCTTGAATAATGGACTCCAAAATTTTACCTACTACAGATGTTGGGCTAACCAGTCTATAGTTTCCAGCCTTCTGTCTACTGCCCTTTTTAAATAAGGGTGTTACATTAGCAGTTTTCCAGTCTGCCGGGACCATTGCCGAGTCCAGGGAGTTTTGGAAAATTATTACCAATGCATCCACAATCCCTACCGCCACTTCCCTCAAGACCCTAGGATGTAAGCCATCAGGTCCAGGTGATTTATCCGCCTTGAATCCCATTATTTTACCGAGTACCACTTCCTTAGTGATTTTGACCGTGTTTAGCTCCTCCCCCCCTTTAGCCCCCTGTTTGTCCAGTGTTGGGATATTCTTAGTGTCTTCTACTGTAAAGACTGATGTAAAATATTCATTCAGTGTTTTTGCCATCTCCATATTTCCCACCATTAATTTCCCGGTCTCATCCTCTAAGGGACCAACATTTACTTTAGCCACCCTTTTTCTTTTTATATAACTATAAAAACTCTTACTATCTGTTTTTATATTTTTTGCTAATTTACTTTCATAATCTATCTTCCCTTTCTTAATCAATATTTTTGTTATTTTTTGCTGTCTTTTAAAGTTTTCCCAATCCTCTATCCTCCCACTAGATTTGGCTACCTTATATGCCCTTGTTTTTAGTCGAACACTATCCTTAATTTCTTTACTTAGCCACGGATGGCTGTCTTTTCTTTTACACCCTTTTCTTCTCAGTGGAATATATATTTTTTGGAAGTTGTAAAATAACTCCTTAAATGTACACCACTTATCATGTATCGTCTTACCCTTTAATCTATTTTCCCAATCCACTCTACTCAATTCCGCTCTCATACCTTCATAGTCTCCTTTATTCAAGCTTAGCACGCTTGTTTGAGATCCAACCTTCTCACCCTCTAATTCAATATGGAATTCAACCATGTTATGGTCACTCATTCCAAGGGGATCCTTTACTAGGACATTTTTAATTAATCCTGTCTCGTTACACAGGACCAGATCTAAGGTTGCCTGCCCCCTGGTCGGTTCAGTTACATACTGCTCAAGAAACCCATCCCTAATACACTCAATGAACTCATCCTCAAGGCAGCCCTGCCCAATTTGATTTGTCCAATTAATATGATAGTTAAAATCCCCCATAATTATAGATGTTCCCTTATTACAAGCCTCAACTATTTCCTGATTGATACTCCATCCAACAGAGTTACCACAGTTCGGAGGCCTATAGACTACGCCCACTAGTGTTTTTTTCCCCTTATTATTCCTTACCTCCACCCAAACTGTTTCATTGTCCTGATCTTTTGACCCAATATCATTTCTCTGTATTACAGTGATTCCTTCCTTTATTAACATAGCCAATTCTCGTAGCGATAACTTTAAACTGATGACCTCCTCGTCAATGACCTCCTAATCAGAGGAAATGATCTTTCCCTATTTGCCCATCAAAACTCTTCATTATTTAAAAAAAAACACCATTAAATCTCTTTATAGCTTTCTTTACTGCAGTAGAAATAGTGGTCCCGGTATTTACTGGGTCCAGGTTTCGGAGCGGGGTGGGGGGTTGGGGATGAGATGGTGGCGGGGAAGTTGACTGCCATGGGGTTTTAACTCCATGGTGTGCGTGTTTTTTTTGAGCAGGTTCCCCGCCCAGAAGCCAGCCTTAATGACAGGCTTGGCTGCCTGTCGGGCGGGGAATGCACCACAAAAGGCCGCAGCCCAGGAGCAGGTTAGTTAAGTTTATGTTGAGGGTAGAGATCGTGGGGGTGGGTGGATCGGGGTGATCGTGGAGGAGTGGAAGATCGTGGGGGGTCGGAGTTCTGAGACAGAGGTGGAGTGTTGGGGGAGAGTCAGAGATGATGGAGTTGGGGATAGATTGGAGGGAAGTCGGAGATGCGGGACATAGATGGGGGGATGAGGGGAGAGTAGGAGATCGGGGGGTCAGGGAGAGATCAGAGATGGGGGTGTCGGGGAGAGATTTAAGGGGGGTCGGAGATCGGGGGACAGTTAGGAGGGGTTGGACGGAAAGTCAGAGTTCAGGGGGATGGGTTGAGGTCGAGGGGGATCGGGTAGAGATCAGGGGTGGGTGGGACATGAGGGTGCCGGTGATGGGGAGGGTCGGTGATTATGTGGGGGGTCGATAATCATGGGGGGTTCAGGAGGAGATCGGGGTGGGGTCGGTGATGGGGTGGGGGTGTTGGACAGAGATCGTGGAGGTGGTGGGGGTTTACAGGTAAGCTTGCTTTGCCGGGGGGAAACACTCCTGCTCCTCCTGGTCCACAAGCAGTGCTGTAAACGCATTAACCTTTATGGATCCAGCCCTTCTTGCCTCCAGTTACCTGTTGGATTTCCCGAGTCCCAGAAAACCCAACTGACTGTGATTAAAAATAAAAATTGGAGGCACGCAGCCTCCTTAAAAGGTTAAAACGACCAACCCACTTCCTGAAAGCGGATTGATCGCCTGCCCCTCATCCTGTACCATTAAAACCAGAAGTGGGCGGGTCTGAGGCACGTTGGCTTCCTGTTTCAGATTTTTAACATTTTAATTTCCCACTCGACCCAAACCCACCCATTTATGGGGGTTAAAATTACCCCTGGTGTCTCAAATCTCTCCTCATAACTAAAATTTCTCATCCATGGCATCATCCTAGTGAATCTACACTTTACACTTTCTATGGCTTTAATGTCCTTTCCATAATGCGGCACCAAAAGCTGTACACGGTATTCAATCTGTGGCCTAACCAATGTTTTGTATCAATTCATTTTTACTTTTTTACTCTTGTACTCTATGCCCCTATTATAGAACCCAAAATTCTATTGGCCCGTTTAGGGCTTTGTCCACCTGCACTCGCACTTTTAGGGAATTGTGTATTTGAACCCCCAGGTCTTTATGTTCATCTACATCTTTCAGTCTCTTTCCATTGAGTATATATTTCCATTTCTTGCCTTTTTCTCCCAATATGTATTACCTCACACTTATCCACATTAAATTGCATCTGTCACTTATTTTTCCATTCTACTAGTCTATCTATGTCATCCTGAAGTGTTTTGCAGTTTGCCAAGCCTACTTTTTGTGTCTTCAGCAAATGTCAACAGTGTGTTCACTATACCCAAGTCCAAATTAGTCTTTTATACTGAGAACCAAAATGGACCCAGTACTGACCTCTGGGATATACCACTTCTAACCCTTCTCCAGTCTAACCAATGCCCATTTAACCTAACTCTCTGTTTCTTGTTCATCAACCAATGTTCTGTCCATGCTGCTACATTTCTTCTTAGACCATATGCCTCAATTTTTCTAACAAGCCTTTCGCGAGACACTTTATTGAACGCTTTCTGAAAATTGATATGCACTGCATTTACCACATTCATTTTAGTTATCCAAATGGTTGCTTCTTCACAAAACTCAATAAATTTGTCAAACACAACTTACCTTTAACAAATCCATGCTGACTGTCTTTGATTATCCCCAGCATTCCTAAATGATAATTAATTTTATCTCAAACTATGGGTTCTAAGAGTTTGCCTACAACTGGTGTTAAATTAATTGGTCACTATTTATCCTATTTATCCTTTCCTCCTTTCTTGAACAAGTGTGCTACATCAGCTACTCTCCAGTCCCATGGCACAATTTACATATTTAAAGAGGACTGAAAAATGGTGGCCAGGGCCTCTGCTGCCTCCTCTCTGATTTCTTTCAACAGTCTAGAGTGTTTGTCATCAGGGTCCGACGACTCATCCACCTTGAGTTCCGCTATTTTTTTCAGAATCAATTCCTTCTACAGTTATCTCTCACACGTGTCCCATTTCCTTCTCTATTACGCCTACAGTTTCCTTCCACCATCATTTATAAAAACTGATGCAAAGTCATTAATGGCCCAGAAATTTGGGTTGGGGGCTTCCCGCGGGTGCAAGCCCCCAACCTGCACTTACCTTGCGCGCTGGCGGTTGAGCTGTAGGACCCTGTGGAATTCCGCTCCGGGGCCTGGCCCAGCTGCCGGCACGCAGTGCTTGCATGTCCCAGGGGCGTAGTTAGTGCGATGCGTCCCCTGGGATCACGTGAGCCATGGGCAGCCAATCGGAGGAGGGAAAAGCCCATTCATAAGATTGACAGGAAGACATGTCAAAACTTATAAATACTATGGGCCCCAAAATAGCAGTAAACCTTCAAATAATTTTTTTTTTAAATCACTCTTTTTAAATAAACTATAAATTACATTAAATAACTATTTTAAACAATAATTTAAATTTTTGAAAAAAATAATTTTATATTCTAACGGGGCTAAAAATAAACTTACCTTGCTTTAAAGTATTTAAAAATAATAAACCTGTGGAAAAAATGTTTTAATTTTAATTAATTGACCACTTACCTTGCAAAAAATAGGTCTTACACCTGCTTTTTAAATGTGTAAATCCTGCAGGCTTACCCTCCCGGGAAAACCTGTAAAAAAAAACTAAGTTCGATGCGCACGCGCAGCCTCTCCTGCGCGTGTGTTTGACCTCTGAACCCCTTCGTTCAGAGGATCGGAAGTGCCGGTTTCCCACGCATGCGCAGTGCATGCAGAAAACCGGCACTTCCATTCGGCCTACGGGTGAGTATCCCGTGCGTACTCACCCGTGGAGACCCGAATTTCTGGGCCATACCATGTCTGTATCCTCCACAATTAGATTCCTTCCTTTATCACTGAGCAGTCCTACACTCTCTTTAACTACTGTTTTACTTTTTTATATGCTTATGACAGTCCTTATTTCCTTTTTTATTATCTGCTAGTCTTTTTTCTCATACTCCTTTTTAGCCTGTCTACGCTCCCTTTTTACCTCTGCACTACACATTCTATACTCCTCATGATTATCTATTAGTATTGTTAGGCCTAAATTCATTGTATGACTCCCTTTTAAGTTCCAGTTTAATCTCTTTAATTATCCACAGAACTCCATAATTTGATGATCCCCTCTTTGCCTTATAGGAATATATTTATTTTGTGCCATATGCATTTCATTTTTGGAGATTCCCCACAGCTGATCTGACGAATTGCTTGCTAACTTTTCTGCCTGGTTGATTTAGGCCAGGAGTTCTATTCTAATCACTTACCGGTGATTCCTAGTGGAAAATGAGCTTCGAGTCTGTACCGGCAATCCAGTTAGTGCTGATGATAGGATTGGGCTCGGCTGTAATGCCCTCTATTGTCCAATAGATCACCAACATTCAAACTCACCATCTGGGTTCATGAATAAAAAATGGTCCTTTGGATGAGGGACCAGAAAACAGCTGCTACCTATGGAACTGTACCCCAATGTGAGACAGCAGTTTGAGAGCGGAGAGGAAAATAGCCTCATCTGATGTCCAGGTTTACTAGTGATTTATTGTCATAAGTAAATTAATTGTTGAGTAAAAGGGATTTAAGACCACCAGAATTTGTTACACCTTTGATCAATAATTATCATGGTGGAAGCTTATACGTGGACAGCTATTCCCGACTAAGATGGGCAATATTGAAATAACAATACCAGTTATTGTTTTTTGGCATTGCAGGTTGCAAATACTTCCAACACTGATTTCTTACATTGACTTGACAATTCATTCTATCAACAAATTCAAAAAGTTCCATTACTGTACCGCGATGACTTTCCTGTATGAGTGTTGCGATATCAAATTTACTGCACTCTTCTGTTTTTGATTTATACCCACTATTGACAAATCTTAAATCAGGATAACTCAAATTATCCGTGATGCTCATTGGCCATTCAGGACAGAAAGATAAGATTAAGTTCAGAAACTATGAAAAAGCCATCTACCCATGTAATTCATTCTTTTAAAGTTCAGGCCACTGCTCCTATACCCTGATTATAATATACAGTGCCTAAGGGTGCCTAAGGATTGCTTTCAATTCAGATCAAGATGCTCCAAATTAAAAGCAATGCTAGTTTTATAGTTATGGCAGCTTTCACTTTGAATGAGAGGCATTGATTTCTCCTCTTGGTAGAAAAGATCATTTTCATTAATTTTTTTGACTTCACAAAGGAACATGGTCAAGAAATAGGAACTATAATTCTAAACTCCAATAAGTGAATAATTCAGCACAGCTAATCTTGTATTTCAACCGTGACTTTGCAACAGAACAGAACAGAACAAGGTCTAAGTTATGGTCAGTCCTTCCTATTCAGCTTTTACATTTTTTTCATCTATTTGCTTCCTTCATCTCTTCTCCGGAAGGCATTGACCCCTCAACTGGGATATGCTTTCATGTGCTCCAGCTGCCTCCAGTCACTCGCCAGGTGGCCATTCTTCATGCGCAAGTCTCGACTGCGAATGCTATTCAGCTGCAATGCATATCACAGCCTAGCCCAATCCTGTTTTCAGCCTATGACCACACATGCACCCTTCTAGCAGGTAACCTGACAGATTTCTGCCCCCCCTCCCCTTAACCAAAGTGTGCTGAAGTGAGTTAAGTTCCATACTATCACCCTGGCTGAGATCATTCAAAGCAATGAGAATACTACTTTTTAATTTTCTTACAGGAAAAAAATCCATCCAAAATAGAGGAATATGCAGAATTTGGTGTGTATTAATAACGCTCCGATTCCTTGACTTTGTTTAGGATTTAAATTTAGGATTTAATTCCCCTTCAATTGTCTTCCAGGTTTGCGTTTGAGAGAAACAATGATTCCAGCATTCCCATTGCTAAAGGGATCAGGTGAGGGGGAATTTTAAAAAGTGAAAGAGAAAGGAGAAGGCAATAGTGCAGGGTAGCGATAGGGGTAATGATAACCAGAGTGTGACAGGAAGGGACAGAACATATAAACATAAGAGTGCATTAGATACTTGAGTCAGAGTAGGGAAAATGGTAAAAAGACAAAATTAAAGGTGTGGCGACACGCCACCACTGAACATAATCCGCTCACGGCGGCACAGACAGTCTAAGCAGAAGCCCCCAGCCGGGGGCCCTTTCCTCCAGCAACTTGTTTCCCGCAGGGACAGGCTGCCGGGAGCACTTCCTGTCTGGGAAGTATTTACGTGGATGCGCGGGCTTTTCTAGTTCCTCTTTGTTATGTGGTTGGAATAAAGCAGTTGAGTTTTCAATAGCTCTGGTCTCGACTCCCACGTTTGCCACGGTATCTCAACACTGGTGACCCCGACGCTCAGGACGAATCCTAAGCTAGCATGGCGGATACAAACGCAGTCACGGTTAAATTACCAGACTTTTGGGAGAACCTCGCTGAAGCCTGGTTCGTTCAAGCTGAGTCCAGATTCCGGCTGAAAGGCATTACAGTCGACGCCACGAAGTACGACTACCTCGTCGCCTTGCTCACCTACGCTACAGTCCCCAAGGTTTGGGCAGCGCTGCAGAATCCACCAACGGAGGGCAAGTACGAACATCTGAAGGCTGCGCTACTTAAAAAATTTCAAACGTCCTCTTACCAGCGCCACTGCCAACTCCTGGACCTCCCTGGCCTTGGTGACGCTTCACCATCAGACCTGCTTTCCCACATGCTGTCCCTCTCAGACGACAAAAATCCCGGCGCCCTTTTTCGCACGCTTTTCATTCGGCAGCTCCCCGCCAGCATCCGCCCGCTCACTGTGGAGTCTGACTCCACGGACCTGAATGATATAGCCGAAAAGGCCGACCGGCTGCTCTCTGCACAGGCCGCTCGCGACGTCGCGCCCGACCTCACGGCAACGACCACGCGGTCTTCCCGGGCCGCTAGGCCCGACCGCCCTACCACTCCGGGTCACTGCTACTACCACACCCGTTTTGGCGCTAGGGCTCAACGCTGCACGCCACCGTGTTCCTTCAAACCCCCCCCCGCACCGGCCCCCGCGATGGCCGCGGGGCAGAAGGAGCCCCAACTGTACGTCACTGACGACGGAACCAACCGCCGATTTCTGTGCGACACAGGGGCCCAGCACAGCATCACCCCCGCCTCCGCCCTCGAGATCCAACGCGGCACACGGGGTATCACACTGGCTGCAGCCAACGGTTCTGAAATCCGCACATATGGCACCCGCATGGTCACGCTCGACCTCGCGGCCCGCCGCTACCGCTGGGAGTTCCTCACAGCCAAGGTCCTCTGCCCACTCATCGGCGCCGACTTCCTATGCGCCCACGGCCTCCTTGTTGACATTCCGAGGCACCGCCTCGTCGACATCAACACTATGGCCCCCATCCCCGGCGCCTTTACCCCGGCCCGTTCGGCCGGCCTGACGACCTACTGCCTCGCCAGAGCCACGGACGACTATTCGGCACTCCTAGCTGAGTTTCCCGCCCTCACTAACCCGACCTTTTCGGCCAAAGCCGCCAAGCACGGTGTGGAACACTATACCCCCACCACCGGCCCCCCAGTTTCTGCCCACGCCCGCAGACTCAACCCGGCCAAGCTGGAAATCGCGCGGGCCGAGTTCACCAACATGGAACAACTCGGCATCATCCGCCGCTCCAGCAGCCCTTGGGCCTCGCCCCTCCACATCGCCCCCAAGCCCGGCGGAGGCTGGCGCCCTTGCGGGGACTACCGCCGCCTCAACGACGCCACCACCCCCGATCGATACCCGGTGCCACACATCCAGGACTTCTCGGCCCGACTGGCCGGACGAACCGTCTTTTCCAAAGTCGACCTGGTGCGCGGTTACCACCAAGTCCCCGTACACCCCGCGGACATCCCCAAAACGGCCGCCATCACCCCATTCGGCCTGTTCGAGTTCCTGAGGATGCCCTTCGGCCTCAAGAATGCAGCACAGGCTTTCCAGCGCCTTATGGACTCAGTCCTCCGGGACCTGAACTTCCTATTCGTCTATCTAGACGACATTCTCATGGCCAGCTCCTCCAAACAGGAACACCTCGAACACCTTCGCATCCTGTTCGGGCGCCTAGCCCAACATGGGCTCATCCTCAGCCCGGCGAAGTGCCAATTCGGCCTAACCGAGATCGATTTTCTCGGTCACCACATCTCCCCTGCTGGGGCCGTCCCCCTGCCCAACAAGGTGCAGGCCCTCCAGCAATTCCCCCGCCCCACAACCATCAAGGGCCTCCAGGAGTTCCTCGGGATGGTGAACTTCTACAACAGGTTCATCCCCAGAGCCGCAGCCCTCATGAAGCCCCTATACGACTCCCTCCGAGGAAAATCCGGCAAGATGGACGTAGCCTGGACCACTGACACGGCAGCCGCCTTCGACGCCACCAAAAACACGCTCGCCGACGCCACTCTGCTCGCGCATCCGAGGGCCGATGCCCGGGTCGCGCTCACCACCGACGCCTCCGACCACGCGGTCGGGGCCGTGTTCGAGCAGTGGGTCAATGGCGCGTGGCAGCCACTTGCCTTCTACAGCCGCCAATTGCGCCCCCCGGAGGTCAAATACTCCACTTTCGACCGCGAGCTTCTCGCACTCCACCTGTCGGTCCGCCATTTCAGGTTCCTCCTGGAAGGTCGCCCCTTCACCGCGTATGTGGACCACAAGCCACTCACATACGCGATGGCCAAGCACACCGAACCCTGGTCCGCTAGGCAGCAACGCCAGCTCACGGCCATCTCCGAGTTTACTACGGACATTCAGCACGTCTCCGGTAGAGACAACGTGGTCGCCGACTGCCTTTCCCGTCCCGCCGTCTGTGCGAATCACCTCGCGGTCGACTACGCACAACTAGCAGCGGCCCAGCTCATCGACCCAGACCTCCTCTCGGCGGCTACCAGCCTGCCAGGGCTATGCCTAGCCAAGGTCGCGCACGGGCCCGAAGCCATGGCAGTCACGTGCGACGTCTCACTCGGCCAACCCAGGCCGGTCGTCCCTGAGACCTGGCGCCGCCGCGTCTTCGACGCGCTCCACGGGCTCTCTCACCCGGGTTCCCGCGCATCCGGCAAACTCCTCTCCAAGCGCTTCGTCTGGCGCGGCCTCAGCAGAGATGTTCGGACTTGGGCCACCTCCTGCCTCGCCTGCCAACGGGCTAAGGTACAGCTGCACACCAAAGCACCCCTGGGAGACTTCGAGGTACCCAGCCGCCGCTTCGACCACGTACACGTCGACATCGTCGGTCCCCTGCCGCCATCGCAAGGCCAAACTTATCTCCTCACGATGGTCGACCGCTACACGCGCTGGCCTGAGGCAGTGCCGCTGACCTCCACCACCACAGCCGACATCGCCAGGGCGTTCGTTAACACCTGGGTTGCGAGATTCGGCGTACCGGCCGACATAACCTCTGACAGAGGCGCCCAGTTCACCTCCGAACTCTGGACGGCCACAGCACGCAACCTCGGGGTGACGCTCCACCGCACCACGGCGTACCACCCGCAGGCCAACGGACTTTGTGAACGCTTCCACAGGTCACTCAAGGCCTCACTCCGCGCCGGCCTGCAGGACAGTACCTGGACTGACCGCCTACCGTGGGTGCTACTCGGCCTACGCACCACGGTCAAGGAAGACCTCCAGTCCTCGGCAGCGGAGTTAGTCTACGGACAACCGCTGCGCGTCCCAGGCGAATTCCTCCCGGAGCCTACCAAGCCTTGGTCGGCCGAACAGCAGCGGCTCGACACTTTCTCTTCCGCTCAGCAGTTCGCCCCACTTCCGGTCAACCGACACGGCGAACTCGCACCTCCCGTCCCGCCAAATTTACAGCAGGCGCGCTTCGTCCTCGTGCGACACGACGCGCACCGCGGACCCCTGCGACCCCCGTACGACGGTCCGTACAAGGTACTACAAACCGGGGACAAGGTCTTCAAGCTGCGACTCGGCGACAGGGTCGAGACAGTCTCCATCGACCGGCTCAAACCAGCACACACAGAACCAGGGGAACAGGTCCCCGTGGCCCAGCCTCCAACTAGAGGCCGTCCCCCCGGCAAGCCAGCACAGCCGGCGGCGAACCGCCCGAACCAACCAACCAGACCGGCGACCACTCAGAGCCGCTGCGGCAGAACCATTAGACCACCGTCACGACTCGTCCACTCCTCCTAAGCGGATTCTGGGGGGAGCTCTGTGGCGACACGCCACCACTGGACATAATCCGCTCACGGCGGCACAGACAGTCTAAGCAGAAGCCCCCAGCCGGGGGCCCTTTCCTCCAGCAACTTGTTTCCCGCAGGGACAGGCTGCCGGGAGCACTTCCTGTCTGGGAAGTATTTAAGTGGATGCGCGGACTTTTCTAGTTCCTGTTTGTCATGTGGTTGGAATAAAGCAGTTGAGTTTTCAATAGCTCTGGTCTCGACTCCCACGTTTGCCGCGGTATCTCAACAAAGGCTCTTTATCTGAATGCACGCAGCATTCATAACAAGATATATGAATTGACGACACAAATCAAAATAAATGGGTATGATCTGACAGCCATGACAGAGACGTGGTTGCAAGGTGACCAAGGCTGGGAACTGAATATTCAAGGGTATTTGACATTTCGGAAGGATAGGCAGAAAGGAAAAGGAGGTGGGGTAACTCTGTTAATAAAGGATGAGATCAGTGCAGTGGTGAGATATGATATTGGCTCAGAAGATCAAGATGTAGAATCATAATCATAATAATAATCATAATCAACTTTATTGTCATTGTTAGTGCACAAGTGCAGTACAACGAAATGTAGGCTTGCGGCTCCCGAGAGTTTACATTTAGATTAAGACATTTAAACATTCAACATACATTTGGCTTGTAATACATTAACATAAACATAACCATAATAAAGTGCATTGGCAGATGTGCAGGCTTTAGAGTTTATTTGTGGAGTTCAGTAGGATGACAGCCCTGGGAAAGAAGTTGTTCCTAAATCTGGTCGTACGGGTGCGAATGCATCTGTAGCATCTCCCAGATGGCAGGAGGGTGAACAGACTGTGGCTGGGGTGGGTAGGGTCTTTGATGATGGACCGTGACCTCCGTAAACAGCGTTTCTGGTATATGTGCTCTATGGTCGGTATCCGGGTGCCGGTAATGCGTTGGGCAGTTTTGACTACCCGCTGCAGGGCTTTCCGGTCATAGTAGCCACAGCTGCCATACCATACTGTGATACAGTTCGTCAGGATGCTCTCTATTGTGCAGCGGTAAAAGTTAGAAAGGATCAGGGGTGACAGGTTACATCCCTTCAGCCTCCTTAGGAAATATAGGCGCTGCTGGGCCTTCTTCACCAGAGAGGAGGTATTGAGGGACCAGGAGAGGTCTTCCGTGATATGGACTCCGAGGAACTTAAAGCTGTCCACCCTTTCCACCACAGCCCCATTGATGTGGATGGGGGTGTGACTTCCGCCTTTAGACTTCCTGAAGTCCACAATGATTTCTTTGGTTTTCTTGATGTTAAGGGCCAGGTTGTTATCGGCGCACCACTTCACGAGATGCTGGACCTCCTCCCTGTAGGCTGACTCATCAATCAGTTTGGGTGGAGATAAGAAATAATAAGGGAAAGAAGTCATTGCTGAGAGTAGCCTATAGGTGCCCGAACATTAGCTACACTGTAGGACAGAGTATAAATCAAGAAATAATGGAGGCTTGTAAGAAAGGTACTGCAATAATCATGGGCAATTTTAATCTTCATATAGATTGGACAAATCAAATTGGCAAAGGTAGCCTTGAGCAAGAGTTCATTGAATGTATTCGGGATGGTTACTTAGAACAATACATTGTGGAACCAACCAGGGAGAAGGCTATTTTAGATCTGGCAATGTGTAATGAGATAGGATTAATTAATGATCTCATAGTAAAGGATCCTCTAGGGAAGAGTAATCATAGCATGTTAGAATTTCAAATTCAGTTTGAGGGTGAGAAACTTGGGTCTCAAACCAGTGTCCTGAACTTAAATAAAGGCAATTACAAAGGTATGAAGACAGAGTTGGCTAAAGTGGACTGGGAAAACAGATTAAAGAGTAAGATGGTAGATAAGCAGTGGCATACATTTAAGAAGATATTTCATAACTCTCAGTAAAAATATATTCCAGTAAGAAAGAAAGACTTTGAACCATCTGTGGCTAACTAAGGAAGTTAAGGATGGTATCAAATTGAAAATAAAGGCTTACAATGATGCAAAGATTAGTGGTAGGCCAGAGGATTGGGAAATTTTTAGAAACGAGCAAAGGATGACTAAAAATAAATAGAGAGAGAAGATAGATTATGAGAGTAAACGAGCAAGAAATATAAAAACAGACAGTAAGAGCGTCTACAGGTATATAAAAAGGAAGAGAGTAACTAAAGTAAACATTGGTCCCTTAGTGGATGAGACCGGGGAATTACTAATGGGAAACAGGGAAATGGCAGAGACTTTGAACAAATATTTTGTATCGGTCTTCGCGGTAGAAGACATTAAAAGCATCCCAGTATTAATAGGTAATCAAGGGGCTATAGGGAGGGGGAAATTTAAAACAATCACTATCACTAGAGAAAAAGTACTAGGCAAACTTATGGGACTAAAGGTGGACAAGTCCCCTGGTCCTGATGGCCTGCATCCTAGGGTCTTAAAAGAAGTGGGTGCAGAGATACTGGATGCATTGGTTGTAATCTACCAAAATTCCCTGGATTCTGGAGAGGTCCCAGCAGTTTGGAAAACCGCAAATATAACATAGAAGGTAGGAGATAGGAGCAGGAGTAGGCCATTCGGCCCTTCGAGCCTGCTCCGCCATTCAATGAAATCATTGCTGATCATCCAAATTCAGTACCCTGTCCCTGCCTTCTCCCCATATCCCTTGATCCCTTTAGCCTCAAGAAATATATCCAACTCTTTCTTGAATATATTTAATGAACTGGCCTCCACCGCCCTCTGTGGCAGAGAATTCCACAGGTTCACCACTCTCTGGGTGAAGAAGTTCCTCCTCATTTCAGTCCTAAATGGCTTACCCCTTATCCTTAGACTATGACCCCTGGTTCTGGACTCCCCAGCCATCCGAAACATCCTTCCTGCATCTAGTCTGTCCAGACCTGACAGAATTTTATAGGTTTCGATGAGATCCCCTCTCAATCTTCTAAACTCCAGTGAGTATAAGCCCAATCAACACAATCTCTCCTCGTACGTCATTCCTGCCATCCCAAGTATCAGCCTGGTGAATCTTCGCTGCACTCCCTCCATGGCAAGAACGTCCTTCCTCAGGTAAGGTGACCAAAACAGCACACAATACTCAAGGTGGGGTCTCACCAAGGCCCTGTATAACTGTAGCAAGACATCCTTGTTCCTGTACTCGAACCCTCTTGCTACGAAGGCCAACATACCATTTGCCTTCTTAACCGCCTGCTGCACCTGCATGCTTACCTTCAGCAACTGGTGCACAAGAACACCCAGGTCTCTTTGCACTTCCCCTTCTCCCAATCTATTGCCATTCAAATAATAATCTGCCTTCCTGTTTTTGCCACCAAAGTGGATAACCTCACATTTATCCACATTATAGTGCATTTGCCATGTTTCTGCCCAATCACCCAACCTGTCCAAATCGTACTGGAGTTTCACGACATCCTCCTCACAGCTTACCCTCCCACCCAGCTTTGTGTCGTCTGCAAATTTGGAGATATTACATCCAATTCCCTCGACCAGATCATTAATATATATTGTGAACAGCTGGGGTCCTAGGACCGATCCTTGCGGTACCCCACTAGTCACTGCCTGCCACTCGGAAAATTACCCGTTTATTCCAACTCTTTGCTTTCTGTCCGCCAACCAGTTCTCCATTCAAGTCAATACCTTGCCCCCAATCCCATGTGCCTTAATTTTGCATGCTAATCTCTTATGTGGGACCTTATCGAAAGCCTTCTGAAAGTCCAAATACACCACATCCACTGGTTCTCTGCTATTACATCTTTTATAATAGACTCCAGCATTTTCCCCATTACCGATGTCAGGCATACCGGTCTATAATTCCCCGCTTTTTCTCTACCACCTTTTTTGAACAGTGGGGTAACATTATTTACCCTCCAATCCATGGGTACCGTTCCAGAGTCTATCGAGTTCTGGAAGATGACCAGCAATGCATCTACTATCTCTAGGGCCACTTCCTTAATTACCCTGGGATGTAGACCATCAGGCCCTGGGGATTTATCGGCCTTCAGTCCCATCAATTTTCCTAACACCATTTCCCTACAAATACTGATTTCTTTCATCAGACCCTATGTTCCCCGACATCTCTGGGAGGTTATTTGTGTCCTCCTTTGTGAAGACAGAACCAAAGTATGTATTTAGTTGGTCTGCCATTTCCTTGTTTCCCATTATAAATTCCCCTGATTCTGAATGTAAGGGACCTACGCTTGACTTCACCAATCTTTTTCTCTTCACATATCTATAAAAGCTTTTAAAGTCAGTTTTTATGTTCCCTGCTAGCTTACTCTCATATTCTATTTTCCCTTTCTTAATTAACACCTCTATCATAAGAACATAAGAAGTAAGAGCAGGAGTAGGCCATTCGGCCCTTTGAGCCTGCTCCGCCATTCAATGAGATCATGGCTGATCTTCTGCCTCAACTCCATTCACCGGCCCTATCACCATATCTCTTGATGCCCTTCCTAGCCAGAAATCTATCGACTTCTGTTTTCAATATACCCAATGACTGAGCCTCCACAGCCCTCTCGGGCAGAGAATTCTGAAGATTCACCACCCTCTGTTTGAAGAAATTTCTTTTCATCTTAGTCCTGAATGGCCTACCCTTTATCCTAAGGCTGTGGCCCCTGGTTCTAGACTCCCCAACCAAGGGAAACATTCTCCCAGCGTCCACCCTATCAAGCCCTGTAATAATTTTGTATGCTTCAATGAGATCCCCTCTCATTTTTCTGAATTCAAGAAAATAAAGGCCTAGTTTACTCAATCTCTTCTCATATGACAGTCCCGCCATCCCAGGAATCAATCTCGTGAACCTTCATTGCACTCCCTCTATGGCAAGTATATCCTTCCTTAGGTAAGGAGACCAAAATTGTACACAGTACTCCAGGTGTGGTCTCACCAAGGCCCTATATAATTGAAGTAAGATTTCTTTACTCCAGCACTCAAATCCTCTTGTAATGAAAGCCAGCATACCATTTGCCTTCCTAATGGCTTGCTGCACCTGCACATTCACTTTCAGTGACTCATGTACAAGGACACCCAGGTCCTTTTGAGCATCTGCATTCCCCAATCTTTCACCATTTAGGAAATACTCTGCCTTTCTGTTTTTTCTACCTCACATTTATCCACATTATATTCCATCTGCCATGTTCTTGCCCACTCACTGAGCCTGTCGAGATCCCCTTGAAGCCTCTTCACATCCTCTTCGCAACTGACACAGCCACCTAGCTTTGCATCATCAGCAAATCTAGAAATGTTACATTTAGTTCCCTCATCCAAATCATTGATATAGATTGTGAATAGCTGGGGCCCAAGCACCGATCCTTCCGGTACCCCACTAGTCACAGCCTGCCATCCTGAAAAAGACCTGTTTAACCCTACTCTTTGTTTTCTGTCTGTTAACCAATTCTCAATCCATGCTAGTATATTACCCCCAATTCCATGTGCCCTAATTTTGTTCACCAACCTCTTGTGTGGGACCAAGAAAGGAGGGAGACAGAAAGCAGGAAACTATAGACCAGTTAGCCTAACATCTGTCATTGGGAAAATACTGGAGTCCATTATTAAGGAAGTAGTAGCAGGACATTTAGAAAATCCTAATACAGTCAAGCAGAATCAGAATGGTATTATGAAAGGGAAATCATGTTTGACAAATTTGTGGAGTTCTTTGAGGATGTAACGAGCAGGGTGGATAAAGGGGAACCAGTAGATGTATTTGGATTTCCAGAAGGCATTCGATAAGGTGCCACATAAAAGGTTACTGCACAAGGTAAAAACTCATGGGGATGGGGTAATATATTAGCATGAATAGAAGATTGGCTAACTAACAGGAAACAGAGAGTCGGGATAAATGGGTCATTTTCAGGTTAGCAAACTGTAACTAGTGGGGTACCACAGGGATCAGTGCTGGGGCCTCAGCTGTTTACAATCTATATTAATGACTTGGATGAAGGGACTGAGTGTAATGTAGCCAAATTTTCTGATGATACAAAGATAGGTGGGAAAGCAAATTGTGAAGAGGGCACAAAGGGCAGGATTTTCATTGGGCCATGGAGGCAGGATTGGAGGCGTGTGGGGGTTAAAATCCCGAAATCGGGGGGGCACGTTCCCATCCTGCCCCCAACCCGCCTCCATGCCAGTTTCAAAGGAGGCGGGTACCCGACCCGCACTGGGACCCACCTCCCCAAGGCGGGAAGGGGATTAGTGCCAATTAACTGCCTGTTAACAGGTAGTTAACAGGCAGTTTTTAGCCTAATCCCTATCTTCATTGTTGAAATGTGGGATTCCCGACAGCTCCAAACAACGGCAAGTTAGTGAGGCGGGCCCTCGGGATGAAGGGCTTGGAGGGGTCGAGATGTCCGGTGTTCAGGTGAGTGATGGGTGCATGAGTGCAGAGGTAAGTGTGTTTGGTCTGTGTAAAGTGTTTAAAGAAGTTCTACTAACCTTTACTCACCTTTACAGCCTTCCTTCCTTCAGGTCTCGGGAGTCCCTCATCTCATCGGCACAGAAAGCAGAATGGCTGTGAACTGTCAAAAGTTCCAGCATTCAGCTTTCTGTTCCGGGGAGGTCTCTAAATCATCCTGAGAGGAAGGAATTAACCTGGAGTATAGATTGTCAGTGTTGGCCAGCTTCAAACAGCTGTCAAACACTGATATTTCATCTGTCAATCACTGATATTTCATCTGTCAAAAGGTCTTGACAGATGAAATATCAATCTGTGACATCACCTGTTGCCGGGTGGCCCTTAATTGGCCTGCTGAGCCTGCTGGGCGGGCTCAACAAGGTCAATCAAGTCAAAATTGCGTGGGTTGGCTCGAACTGAATGGAGGCGGGACTACAACCCCAAAAGTTGTAGTCCCGCTTCCTACCCACCTCCTCAATGAAAATCCAGCCCAAAGAATCTGCAAAGGGATATAGATAGGTTATGTGAGTGGGCAAAAATTTGGCAGATGGAGTATAATGTGGGAAAATGTGAGGTTATCCACTTTAGTAGGGAAAATAAAAAAGCAAATTATTATTTAAATGGAGAGAGACTGCAAAATGCTGTGGTACAGAGGGATCTGGGGGTCCTTGTACATGAAACACAAAAAGTTAGCATGCAGGTACAGCAAGTAATTAGGAAGGCAACTGGAATGTTGGCCTTTATTGCAAGGTGTTGGAGTATAAAAGTAGGAATGTCGTGCTACAATTGTACAGGGCGTTGGTGAGGCCACACCTGGAGTACTGCGTACAGTTTTGGTCTCCTTATTTAAGGAGGGATATACTTGCATTGGAAGCAGTTCAGAGAAGGTTCACTAGATTGATTCCTGAGATAAAGGGGTTGTCTTATGAAGAAAGGTTGAGCAGGTTGGGCCTATACTCATTGGAGTTTAGAAGAATGAGAGGTGATCTTATTGAAACGTATAAGATTCTGAGGGGGCTTGACATTGTAGATGCAGAGAGGATGTTTCCCCTCGTGGGGGAATCTAGAACTAGGGGACATAGTTTCAGAATAAGGGGTCGTCCATTTAAAACAGAGATGAGGAGGAATTGCTTCTCTCAGAGGGTCATAAATCTTTGGAATTCTCTACCCCAGAGAGCTGTGGAGGCTGAGTCATTGAATATATTTAAGGTGGAGATAGACAGGTTTTTGAACAATAGGAGAGTCAAGGGTTATGGGGAGCGGGCAGGAAAGTGGAGTTGAAGCCAATGCCAGATCAACCATGATCTTATTGAATGGTGGAGCAGGCTCGAGGGGTCAAATGGCCTACTCCTGCTCCTATTTCTTACATTCTTATGTAATGCAAAGAATTGTTTAGCTTTTCTGGGATACTCTCTCTCCGTTTTTCCTGAGCGTAGTTATTTTTCATACATACCTAAATGGTGAGTGCCAGCATGGTATTCACCATGCGAGGCAACACAGCTGAGCCCTCCCCTGACATTAGTGCATGCACATCTTCCAACGGGAGTCACTAGATAGCAATCAATGGCAGAACCATGTCTGGGTGCTCTGGTCATTTGTAGTGTTACTACTGCGACCCCAGGGGAATGAACTAACAGCACAGACTGGGTATTCACCTTCAGAACTTTCCTGTGTATTTACTAGCTTAGCTTTTGGGGAAGCAGCTCCTTTTCTGTTTTGTGCATTTCCTTTCTTGTTGCAAGTACTGATCATAGGTTTTTGCTGCCTTTCCCTCGACTGCATACCAACCTGGTTGCCAGAAAGCTTGGTAAGAAACTGAGATGAGACGCTATAACAAAACCTGCCTCAATCATGAAGTTTTCACGTTATTCTGTGATACAAAAAATATATAGAAAACGAATGACCTCAGGGTTTATACATGGATGACATTCAGGGGATTACAAGAGCTATTTCATGTTCAGACAAGGGTGCATTGACAAGGGAATTAATAATCGTTTTTGAGCTCGACAACTGTCTGTTCTTTGTACTGATTATAACTTATTAAAACTTTAAATTGTTTTGGGGTAATCTGGTTGTCATAATTATGTGATTTTTCTACTTTTGTAATCTCCTTGGTCCAAGCGCTCTATCAAAATGATTTCAGTGGTCCATGAATATTTTGCACAACAGATAAGGTCACCATAAATCTTAAAACCTTTTTTAAATTGCAAAACTTGGGCGAGCACTGCAAGCGTCTCTGAGCTTAAGAGTCATTTTTCATTTATCTCAAGCTCCTTATAATCCTTCAAACAATGGGATTCTTTTATTTCAGTAAGCTTAGTGGCAATATAACTTCCCATTGCCTATCTGATATAGTTTGTCCTCAGCAGCCTTTAGAGTTCATATATATTGTGCACCAAGTACATTTTCAGGCTAAATAATGAAATTTTGTTCTGGCTTTGATGTTAAAAAAGACTCTTTTGGAATTCACAACAGGGAATCTGCAATTCTGACAGCATTCATATGTTGGAAGCTAGTTTACTGGTTTTCAGTATTTACAGATTTTAGTCCGAGCGCAATATATTTCAACAGAGCGTGGAATGAATTTAGTAAGATTTCAAAAGTTTAACACCTTCACATCAAACTACATTAGAGATTTATCATCCAATTTGTACGACGTCATATATTTCAGAAAATATTTAATCACTTTGCCTTCTGGGGCAAACTGTGCAATCATGTGCTTGACATTGTGTTACAAAAACAACCTAGCTGGCAGGCCTGGAAGGTCCCAACTGAGCTGTAGAGGAGGAAAGGACTAAGGATGCTACAGTTGACCTCAGCATTTCTGGGCTTATAGAGGAGAAAAATCAGCTCCTGATCGCTAGCTCGTGACCCCTGTTGGAAAATGCTTGAGCGTGGACATTGGGTAAGGACTGGCTTGGGCTTGGCTGTCATGCTGTCTACAGTAAAACACTCACTATCTAGACTCATGTATGAACAATCGCCATTTGGGTGAGGTATTGGAGTATAGCCGGCACCTGTAAAATGGTACCCCAGCAAGAGGAGAGGAGAAAACCAGAAGAAGGGAAACCAAAGTTGGATCTATTGCATGAGCTATTTAATGGATTTTGTGGCTGTGTTTTTATTTTCTCTCTGGACCTATTTCACATTTATTTTTTATAATTTTTAATGGTCAATAAAGGGACCAGTGTCCTTACAGGACTAGCATAGACTGAGATGGCCAAATACTCCATCGAACATGATGGCTGCATTACTTTTAAGTGGATGCCATTCTGATTCCTAGCAAGAACCTACATGAGAGCAACCTCTAGTGGCTCCCTGACACATTAGGATAAATGTGCTGATCAGTTACGCTTGATAAATGGGTGCACACTTAGCAAAAGGGATGGAGATCTGTGATTTCAGATCTCTGCCCATTTTGTGCCATGTCCAAGTTCCCGGTAGTAATTTTGAAACCCCCTAGACGCATCTGACAGTTCCCTATTGGATCCATGCAAAATAAAGATAAAGGCTGTCATTGGCTTGGGTAAGCAATTTCCCAGCATTCACACTGACGCAGTGCAGTTTCATGTGTTCATCCATATTAAATGGGCAGCCAATGTTACTCGGGGCTGTGCTGTTTACAGAGTAGATTTAAAGGAAACCATAAGAAGACTGGTGGGAATATATTCAGGCTATTTTTTTGCTTGTGTTTCTTTTTCTTCTTTTGTGTTGTTGCCATTTTAATATCTGCAGCCTTTAGGGCTGTTGTTTAGCTGCTGCCATTTTTCACCTCTGACAACAAAAGTAGCACCATGGGTTTCCCCATGGGAATCCCTCTGTACTTGTAATTTCTGGAGGAAGAAGAGAAAGATTAACAGGGAGATTCCAGACATGTGAACAGTGCTCTGCACCCACCTACCAGTACCCTTGCAGCGGCCATCTAAAGACAAAAATGCACACACCCCGATTTGTCATTGATGCAGTGGTTGCAAGTCACAAGGAGGGCTGTGAGAGAGTTCTGCTGTATACTCCAAGGCTGTGCTACATGTGTCGGCTGTGGCTCAGGTGGTAGCACCCACAACTTTGAGTCAGAACGTTATGGGTTCATAGTCCCACTCCAGGGACTTGAGCACAAAATAAATCCAGCTGACACTCCAGTGCTGTGCTGAGGGAGTGCTGCACTGTCGGAAGTGCTGTCTTTCAGATGAGAAGTTAAACCAAGGTCCTGTCAGCTCTCTCGCGTGGATGTAAAAGATCCCATTGTGGCGGAGCCACTAAGGGACTCCAATCAATTGAATATAATTCCCTTTAATAATATGTTGGCTACAGCCTGAGTCCGTATCTTTGTTTTCACTGTTTACTTGTACAGAGTGCGATCACTTTAATAGCGCGGGTAAACGCGATGACGTCATGCCGTTCATCACGTGATCCCCCACCGGTGGGAAAAACGTGATGATGTCATGACGTCAGCCACGGGACCACCCTAGCAGTCCTCGTGGAGCCTCCGAACTGACTAGACCTATATTCGATGTTCTCCTGTAGTTATCTGTTAAACTCTGTTACTGTTCATTAAACCTCGTTGATTTGAACACCTGAGTGGACCTCAGTCTTTTCGATAGGAACTAGACATTCCTACATTGGTGACCCCGACTTTTGCGAACAGTTTTCGCAGAAGTTACTGAACATGGAATCGAATGCCGTTGCTTTGAAGCTACCACAGTTCTGGGAGCAACAGCCAGCCGTGTGGTTCATCTAGGCTGAAGCCCAGTTCGCCATCAGGAACATCGTTGCGGATCAGACCCGTTACTATCACGTGGTCTCCGCCCTCGACAGCACCACAGCCTCGCGGATCGTCAGCCTGCTTGGTAATCCACCAGAAGATTGCAAGTATGATACGATAAAGGCGCGGTTGTTACAGGTCTTCAGGCTCACGAAGTCGGAGTGCGCCCGCCGGCTGCTCAATATGCCCGGCCTCGGGGACTCCAAGCCGTCCGAGCTCATGAGCCAAATGCTCACGCTCCTGGGCTCCGAACCGGAATGCTTCCTCTTCAGGGAGCTATTCCTCAGCCAGCTACCAGAGCAAGTGCAGGCTGCCCTTGCCAGGTCGGAAGTCACAGACTGCGCAGAGCTGGCTGCCAACGCGGACAAGATCTTTGCGGTGACACAGCAGTACTGCGCTGCCACGAGGCGCCCATCCCCCACAGACGCCGCTCCAGCCCCTCAACCTGCGGGGTTGTGCTTCTACCACGCCCGTTTTGGCACGAAAGCAAGATGCTGCCGCCCTCCCTGCAGCTTTTCGCTCAAAAAAAAAACAGCAGCCACCCTGTCAAAAGAGGACCGAGTATAAGGAGTGCCCCGCGGCTGCGATGGCAATCGGTAATTCGGGAAAACTCCTCTTCATCAACGACTCCCTATCTGGTCGACATTTCCTTTGTGACACTGGGGCGCAGTGTAGCATCCTACCCGCGTCAGATCTTGATCGACAAGTTGGGGTGCATGGCCCCTCCCTCCAGGCGGCTAATGGTGGGGCCATTCGGACCTTCGGAAGCCGACGGGTCCAGGTGTGCTTCGGCGGTCAGCGGTTTTACTGGGATTTCATCACGGCCAAAGTCTCTCAAGCCATCCTCGGGGCGGATTATTTGTGCGCCAACGGACTCCTGGTGGATGTACGGCACCGCCGGTTGATCAATGCGGCCACTTTTCACTCCATCCCATGCTACCGCGGTAACACCGTGGCGCGCACTGTCTCCTGCGCTTCCCCACCTCCGGATGACTTCACTCGCTTCCTCGGAGATTTCTCAGACCTGACCAGACCCACTTTCTCTTCCACGGCCATGAAGCATGGTGTCGAACACCACATCACCACTACTGGCTCCCCGGTCTATGCACGGGCCCGGCGCCTTGAACCTGGCAAGCTCGCAGCTGTGAGAGCGGAGTTCGACATGATGGAGCGGCTAGGGATTATGCGCCGGTCGAATAGTCCCTGGTCTTCGCCTCTCCACATTGTTCCCAAACCTGGCGGCGGATGGCGGCCTTGCGGCGACTACCGATGCCTGAATGACACCACTACTCCTGATCGGTACCCGATCCCTCATATTCAGGATTTCTCTGCACATTTGGCGGGAAATACCATTTTTTCAAAAGTAGACCTTGTCCGTGGCTACCACCAGGTCCCCGTACACCCGCAAGACGTCCCGAAAACTGCAGTCATCACCCCATTCGGCCTGTTTGAATTTATGCGGATGCCGTTTGGATTGAAGAACGCTGCACAGGCTTTCCAGCGCTTGATGGACTCCGTGCTTCGGGACCTCAAGTTTCTATTCATCTACCTCAACGATATCCTCATCACCAGCCCTAATAAAGAGGAGCACATCTGCCAATTGCGTACCCTCTTTAGTCGCCTCAGTCAACACGGCTTGATCATCAACCCGGCCAAGTGCCAATTCGGCCAGCAGCAGATTGATTTTTTGGGCCATCGCATCACATCAGACGGCGCAATTCCCCTGCAAACGAAGGTGGAGGCAGTTACTTTGTTCCCGCGCCCGCAGTCCGTCAAGGCCCTGCAGGAGTTCTTCGGGATGGTAAATTTTTATCACCGGTTCATCCCTAATGCAGCTCTGCTCATGCAGCCCCTGTACGAGGCCCTCAAGGGCAAGTCCGGCAAGGATCCGATCAGCTGGACGGTCGACATGGACCGGGCGTTCGTCGACACCAAAGGCGCGTTAGCCAACGCAACCATGCTGGCACACCCGCTGCCAGGTGCCACCATCGCCCTTACCATCGACGTGTCAGACTACGCCATCGGCGCAGCGCAGGAACAGTGGGTGCAGGGGACGTGGCAACCGCTGGCGTTTTTCAGCCGTCAACTACGGCGAAACGAACGGAAGTACAGTACGTTCGACCGGGAGTTGCTGGCCCTTTTTCTGGCCATCCGCCATTTCCGGTTCTTGCTAGAGGGACGTCCGTTCACGGCTTTTGTGCAGCATAAGCCAATAACGTTCGCTATGGCCAAGACCGCCGAACCGTGGTCAGCTCGGTAACAACGTCAGCTGACATATATCTCAGAATTCACCACTGACATTCAGCATGTGTCCGGTAAGGACAACCTGGTGGCGGATTGCCTCTCCCGTGGGACCGTTCATGCAGTCCAGCTCGGCATCGACTATGCCCTCATAGCTGCAGATCAAGCCTCGGATCCGGAGGTCCAATCTTACAGAACCAACCCCTCTAGCCTCCAAGCGGCCGACGTCAAATTCCATGCCGCGGGCACTACGCTTCTCTGCGACGTCTCCGTCGGAGATCCTCGCCCTATCGTCCCGGTTGCCTGGCGCCGAAAAGTTTTTGACACCATCCACGGGTTGTCGCACCCTGGCATGAAGGCCTCGCAACGGTTGATGTCATCCAAATTCGTGTGGCGGGGCATGCACATGGATGTCCGCGACTGGGCCAACACCTGCGTGGTCTGCCAAAAGGCCAAGCTGCAGCGTCACGTCAAGGCTCCATTGGCCACTTTCGCCATTCCGGAACGTCGGTTTGATCATGTGCATGTGAACTTGGTGGGGCCACTTCCGCCTTCGCACGGGTTTACTCATCTTCTTACAATGGTGGACCGCACCACTCGATGGCCGGAGGCGGTTCCTCTGCCTTCCACCGCTTTCGCAGACATCGCCAGGGCATTCATCTCCTCTTGGGTCGCCCGCTTCGGGGTACCGGCGAACATCTCCTCCGATCGTGGGCCACAGTTTTCTTCACAGCTCTGGAACGCTGTGGCTCAGGGGCTCGGCGTCAAGCTACATCGCACCACTGCCTACTAACCACAGGCGAACGGCCTGTGCGAACGATTCCACAGGTCGCTCAAAGCTGCACTGCGAGCCAGCCTTCAAGGCGCGGGCTGGGTGGACAAGCTTCCATGGGTCCTTTTGGGTCTTCGTACGGCACCTAAAGAAGGTCTTCAATCATCCTTGGTGGAGCTCATATATGGCCAGCTGCTATGCGTACCAGGGGATTTCCTTCCGTCTCCAACAAAGCCATGGTCCGCGTCCCAGCAGCTCATCAGCCACCAGGAGGCAGCCAGAAGTTTCGCTCCAGTGCCTACGTCGCATCACGGCTTGCAGAGTTCCCATGTCCCAGCTGAGCTGAAGAACGCCGACTATGTGTTTATCCACCATGACGCTCATCAGGACCCGCTCAAACCCCCTTACACTGGTCCTTTCCGTGTGATAGAGCCGGGAGACAAATCTTTTTCGGTCGATGTCGGTGGTAAACCAGACCACATTTCGGTTGACCGGTTGAAGCCGGCTCACTTGGACCTTGACCGCCCAGTCGAGATCGCACAACCGCCGAAACGTGGCCGACCGCCCACAGTCGCCGTGCCAGATCAAACGCAACCACCCGCCAGCTCGCCCGCCGTCCATCAGCTTCCACTTCAAGGCTACAGAAGTCGATCTGACAGGCTTGTCAGGCCTCCTCGCCGTTTTACTTTTGCTATTAAAGACAATTCTGGGGGGGGCGCATGTGGCGGAGCCACTAAGGGACTCCAATCAATTGTATTTAATTCCCTTTAATAATATGTTGGCTACAGCCTGAGTCTATATCTTTGTTTTCACTGTTTACTTGTACAGAGCGCGATCACTTTAATAGCGCGGGTAAACGCGATGGCGTCATGCCGTTCATCACGTGATCCCCCACCGGCGGGAAAAACGTGATGACGTCATGACATCAGCCACAGGACCGCCCTAACAGTCCTCGTGGAACCTCCGAACTGACTAGACCTATATTCGATGTTCTCCTGTAGTTATCTGTTAAACTCTGTTACTGTTCATTAAACCTCGTTGATTTGATCGCCTGAGTGGACCTCAGTCTTTTGGATAGGAACTAGACATTCCTACACCATGGCACTATTTCTAAGAAGAGCAGTGGAGTTATCCCCAGTGTCCTGGCCAATATTTATCCCTCAATCAACATCACTGAAAAACAGATGATATGGTCAATCACATTGCAAATTGGCTGGTGCATTTCCTACATTACAACAATGGCTACACTTCAAAAGTACTTCATTGGCTGTAAAAGTACTTTGGGATGTCCTGAGGTTGTGAAAGGCACCATATAAATGCAAGTCTTTCTTTTTACATGCCTGTAGACAACCTCCTCCACAGGCACAGCACGGCACAGCACTGCCGGTGGCCGTCAAAATCAAAATCACTCTTCAATTTATACTTCGGGATCATTCCAGTCTGCCACTGGCAACATCAGAAATATAAGCCAATCAATTGTCTAAAGGTGTATTAAACTGCTCACCAATGCCTTGTTTGCTTGAGTGAGCAATTCCACCTCCTTCCATTTAGAGAACTACCAGCAGCATGAGGACACTGCATTTTTACTAAGTGGCAGGTTCCCCAGAGGTCTAGGGGGGTTATAGATAATACCCACCTGGACTTAAGTACTCCTTCACAAATTGCCACGATCTACATGATTCCATTCTCTTAACGAGCAACTTGTATGTAACCACCAGCAGTGCAGTATGCAAGTTAATGGTCGCTTACCAGGCAGCTATCGTGATGTTCTCACTGTGCCACTAATTTCTCATCCACAAAAGGAAATTTGCAAAATGGTTCCTGAACAATCAAGGCTACTCTATGTAGACCTGGCTCATGAACTCTCTTCTCCTGATTGCAATACACTGCTCAGATTCCTCTTCACTTCATCCTTCCTTTTCCAGTGTATCTTCCCCCTGGGTTACCCAGTGCATGAAATCTATTTTTTACTTTTATTTCCTGCCAACAGTAAGGAGGTTAAAATGGAATTGAACATCTTGTTAAACTTTGCTTTGCACAGCCATTGTAGTTAGACTGCAGCCTCTGTGTCAGACTACCTGTTCAAGTTGGTCTCATGCTGCTTGCTGATTCGGTAACTTCACTCCCAAACAATTCAACAGATTTGGCCTCAATTTGAATTTCTTGACTGATAAATTAAACTCTCTTTTTTAGTACAGACGCTGGGAAATCAGTTGAAATACCCAAGCTCATTTCACATAGGCCCTCCAGAGCCAGCAGGCAGAGAGAGATGTAAAGATGGTACAAACCCAGGTGCCAGAAGTGTAAAGACAGTGTACTAACCAGCTGTGCCCACCCTGATTCTTTACCTCACTCAATAGGGCTGATGCCCCAGCCGGGCACTTGTGGTGAGGACCAGCATTCATAGGGAGCACTAGTTGGAAAATTGTAGGCATGCAGCCCCTGATTTTCTGCCTATTTAAATTAATTGATGGAAAATTGACGCAACTACCAGGATGGTCGAAGGCAAACTAGATGGACCTTGGCCTTTTATCGTCTAGCCATTTCTACATTGCTATGTTCCTATGAAACTCAGGGGCTGTGGGCCCCCAAATTTCCCAACAGTCATTCCCTTTGGGTGGCACTTCTCAGTAGGAGTGCCCCATCGCAGATTCAGCCCTACTATTTACCCACCCACACTTTCCACTGGGTGTAATTAGATAATGATCAGGAGCAAGAGCTCTGCCCGATTTATCGCCTCAATGATAGAAGGCCAATTATAGCTCCCTTATTGTCTTCCTAGTTGAAATCAGCTAAGAGCATAGACTGGGATAGAACCAGAGCTCTTCCTCATCTGTAATACACTGGGAAGTGAATTTGCTCACTAAACCACTGAGGAAGTGTGTTGTTCATGTCACCTTTTGGGTTCATGTACAATAGCTCTTTATTGTTCACTCACCAAGCTGGTTTTTTTTAAATTTACTTTGACGGGCAGTTTTGGGTTTTTGCCAATTCCTTCAATTGAGAAGACACGTGTATTGTATGTCATTTTAAGTGATGGTTTGAAAGATTAAACAAAATAAAGAACCGGCACGAATTAATTTTGTTGTATTGGTGGTATAGTGCCTAGTCGCCCTTTGCCCCTGTGTATTGTCTGGGGTGCTTGAAGTGATGTCACATCTGTCGTCTCTTTTTACTTTCATTTATTGTGCATTTATTTTATCTGTCAGCCAAGAGATGTTCTCTGTCTTGAGTCATTATCTCATCTATTGCTGTGGAATGTTCTGGTTATCTCTTATGGCTGCTTTCAGGTTTCCTCGTTGTACTCCCAGTGGCATTTGAAATCTTTTCTCTTTCTGGTGATGTTCAAACATTTAATTCCTTGTCATTTTCCATCCTATCTGTATTTGCTTGTGCTTTGTTTGATTTCTATAGCGTTGTCTAGTTAGGGTATATTTCACATCAAGCGGTATCTCCATTTATTGTACAATGTTTCCAGTAAGTCATCATTGGTGATACATTTCTATATTCATTCAAATATATCTTACTTTACATTTTTCAGAATTTTACCCTAGCTGCCATGTTAGTAGCTATTGTACATTTTGCTTCTACACCTGTACACTCTGATGCATTTAATCTGCTGTACATACTGGTATAGTGGTTGTAGTGTATGTACCTTTAAGGGGAGAACTACTTTTTACAGCTCCTGTATACTGTAGTACCGGCTGTGACCACACCTGTATATAAACCCTGAGTAGGGATCTGTACAATTAGTTTTAGAGTAACCCTCATCCAGTAAACACCTGTTGATTGTTCCCTGCAGTCTCTTGTCTAATTATTGAATGACACAACATCAAGATACACGCCTCTAACATTGGCAACGAGAAGATTCAAACCTACCTGCAACTCTGCATCACCTCCCAGGGATTCGCTCCTGGAGAACAGTGAAAGAAGAAGGCCGAGTCCAGAAGCACGGGCGTCGACCACGGGAAACCCCCCATTCATCCAGCGGAGATTTGAGCATTGTAGGGGAGGCTGTCGAGAGCCGGGCTTGGTTCTCCAGTCACGGTGGTCCCAGCGAAATGGGCTGGCAACAGGTACGGTGCAGACCCTTCCCGGACAGCGGTGGCTAGAGCCGACCGACGGCACAGAAAAAGGCCGAGCAGCGTCGACGGGAGAAGAGAGAGGGTAGAGCGCACAGGGCGCAGCCGGTGTTCAGGACCGAGCGGCGTCAACGAGAGAGAGCAGAGCGCAGCCGGTGTTCAAGGGCCGAGCAGTGTCAACGAGAGAGAGAGGCGTGCAGGAAAACGCGCAGAGCGCAGCCGGTGTTCAAGGGCCGAGCAGCATCAGCGGGGAAGAAAGGAAAGCGCGGGAGCCGCCATTTTGAGCCGCAGCGGAGAAGAAGGGAGAGCGTGGGAGACGCCATTTTGAGCCAGTCTAACCACACCCAGGGATGCCGAACAGTGGCAGTGTCACAGCGTTCGACAATGAAGTCGAAGATTGGACGACATATGTCGAACACATAGAAGTGTACTGCAAGGCGAATGAAGTGCCAGATGACAGGAAAGCGCTGGTATTGTTGAATTCAATGGGTGCAAAAACGTATGGCTTACTGCGAAACCTAGTAACCCCAGAGAAGCCAGTGGAAAAGGATTTTGAAAACATAGTGTCAATCCTACAGGACCACTTAAACCCCACACCACTGCTGATAGCAGAAAGATTTAAGTTTCACAAAAGGAACCAGCATAAAGATGAAAGTAATGCTGAGTTTTTAACGGAACTGTGCAAGCTATCGAAACACTGCCAGTTTGGAACGGGACTAGCAGATACTTTAAGGGACAAGTTTGTGTGTGGGCTTCAAAGTGAAGGAACCCAGAAACGGCTTCTATCAGAAAAGGATCTTACGCTGGACAAGGCTTTCAGCATGGCAGTGTCACACGAAGCAGCAGCACGGGGCGCGGCAGATACAACGGAGACCGCAAGAATATGGCACAAATGAAATGTCATACGGAACAGTGAAGTGCTTTCACTGCGGCAGAACAACACACGACCATAATGATTGCTGGTTCAAGGACAAAGTGTGCAGACAGTGTGTGAAAGTAGGACACATAGCAACAGTCTGCAAGTCGGGAAAGAAAACCAGCAGCAAGAAATCTCCACAGGAGAAGTACAAGAAGGTACATAAGGTGACGGAGAGTAGTTCAGGCGAACAGAAAAGTGATACAGACTCCGGAAGCAAGGAGCTGGGTTGTCTGAAACTACATAATGTGATCAAAATGGAGGATCACCAAACTATCTGGGTCACGCTCAAGATAGCCGGAGTCCAAGTGAAAATGGAATTGGACACAGGATCAGCCCTAACAGTCATAAACCGAAGGGACAACAAGCGGCTATTCTCATATATACCCTTGAGAGATACAGAGATTGTCTTGAAGACGTACACGGGGCAAAAAGTCTACCCCAAAGGAAAAATAAGGGTGAACGTTATATATAACGGCAAGGAAACACCAAAAATGGACCTATATGTGTTGCCAGATGGAGGACCACCACTACTAGGACGTGAATGGATCCAGAAGATACAGCTAGATTGGCATTCCATACAAGCACTGATTGTAGATGCCAAAAAGGATGATGACGTCACACCTGGACGACTGTCAAAAATGCTAACTGACGCACAAGAAGTGTTCCAGGAGCGACTCGGAACACTAAAAGGCATAACAGCGACGATCAAAATAGAGGAAAATGCAAGCCCAAAGTTTTTTAAGGCCAGACCGGTGCCTTATGTGATACGCCCAGCCGTCAAAGCAGAGCTGGAAGGTTTGGAACGTTCAGGAGTACTGTCCAAAGTGGACTGGAGCGAGTGGGCTACACCCATCGTTCCTGTAATGAAGAGGTCGTTGAGTAATACGCCTGGGGAACCAAAGAAAGTTCGCATCTGTGGGGACTTTAAGGTGACAGTGAACCCAGTCCTTCACACGGTACAATAATCGCTTCCGCGGATTGAAGATATTTTCGCCTCGCTATCTGGAGGTAAACGCTTCACTAAGATTGATCTGGCCCAGGTGTACCTGCAAATGGAGGTAGAAGAAGCCTTTAAACAGTACCTCACAATCAACACTCATAAAGGTCTCTACCAATACAACCGGCTGGTGTTTGGGGTAGCATCAGCTCCGGCTATTTGGCAAAGGGCAATGGATCAAGTCCTGCAAGGGATTCCAGGGACCCAGTGTTATTTGGACGACATCCTGGTCACGGGCTAAAATGACAGTGATCACCTTGCCAACCTGGAGCAGGTGCTCACTAGATTGAAGGAATATGAGCTCCGAGCTAATCGCCACAAATGCGAGGTTTTCCAGAAGCAGATCTCGTATTGTGGCCACGTTATTGATGAAGAGGGGTTACATAAGTCCCCTGAAAAGATTGAGGCAGTAGTCAAGGCTCCAGCACCGGAAACTGTGTCACAACTGAGGTCGTTCCTCGGGCTGGTGAACTACTACCATAAGTTCTTGCCGAATTTGTCCACAGTCCTACACCCACTGAACACCCTACTGCAAACGGGGGTACCATGGAAGAGGAGTGACGAATGTAAATGAGCTTTCCAGAAGAGCAAATCATTGATCACATCAAAAGAGGTGTTGGCTCATTTCAACCCAGCACTACCAATTCGGTTGGCGTGTGATGCATCACCCTATGACATTGGAGCGGTGCTCTCGCACAAATTCCCGGACGGCTCGGAGAGGCCAGTAGCCCTTGCGTCTCGGTCACTAACCTCAGCTGACCGTAACTACGCCCAGATTGACAGGGAGGCCCTCAGCCTAGTGTGGGGAGTCAAAAAGTTCAATCACTATCTGCACGGGCAGAAGTTCACCTTGCTGACTGACCACCAACCACTTGTCTCCATCCTTAATCCAAAGAAGGGCGTTCCGGTGATGACTGCGCAACAGCTACAAAGATGGTCCCTTTTTCTAGGGGCGAACCAATATGAAATCGAGTATAATGGCACGAAACAGCATGGAAACGCTGATGGGCTATCACGCCTGCCGCTGCCTACTGCGGCGGAAGCAGCAGCAGTGGACCCTGTCGAAATATTTCATTCGACTATAATTGAACGCTTGCCAGTAACTAACGCTGATATAGAGAAGGAGACCCGAAATGACCCGACACTGTCTCGGGTATATGACTTGACGGTGAAGGGATGGCCAACACATGGCGACTCACTGTTGCCAGCATTCTCATCCAGAAGAGACCAGCTATCAGTATGCCAGGGGACCTTGATGTGTGGATCCCGAGTGGTAATTCCACCCAAGTTAAGGGAGAGAGTGCTCAATGAGCTTCACGAAGGCCATCTGGGAGGGGTGAAAATGAAAAGCCTTGCTAGGGCTTATGTGTGGTGGCCGGGGATCGATCAGCAAATCGAGGACCTGACAAAGAGCTGCTCAGGATGCCAGAAGGTCCAAAATGCACCACCACATGCCCCTCTACACCCATGGGAGTGGCCCTCATCTCCATGGCAACGGGTGCATATTGATTTTGCTGGTCCATTCATGGACTCATGTTTTTAATAGCCGTGGATGCGCACTCGAAATGGCCTAAGGTGATCAAAATGTCCTCCACCTCCACGGAGAAAACTATTGCAGTCCTACGGACCATATTTGCCAGGAACGGCTTGCCAGAGCAGATTTGCTCTGATAACGGACCACAGTTTGTGTCCGAAGAGTTTCCAAGATTTATGAAAAGGAATGGGGTAAGGCATTACACATCTGCCCCGTATCATCCAGCCACAAATGGATTGGCTGAGAGGTTCGTACAAACCTTTAAAGAAGCAGTAAGGGCCATGTGCGATGGCGACATTCCACTGCAGCATAAGGTGGACAATTTCCTGTTAGCCTACAGAAATGCGACACATGCAGTCACCAACCAGACCCCGGCCATGATGTTCTTTAACCGAAGGTTGAGATCTCGTCTGGATTTGCTCAGACCAAATGTACGAAGAGATGGTGAGAATAAGCAATTCCAGCACATCAATGAGAAGCTGACAAGGAGCTTCAATGTAGGACAACCAGTCTTGTCCCGCGACTACCGAACAGAGAAATGGCAACCAGGAACGATATGCACACGGCAGGGGCCACTAATGTACACAGTGGATGTTGGGGAGAACACTGTGAGACGCCATGTCGACCAGATCCTAGAGCCACAGGAACGAGTCAACCCCATGTCTCGCGTACCTGGTGATGAACCCGACATACAGGTAGCATCTACCCCAGAAACAGTAGCATCGGAAGCTGATGAACCAACCGACGACAGGGGGCCAGAATCGCCTCCGCACCAAGAGCAAGGCACTCAGGAAAGGCGCTATCCAGAAAGGATCAGGAAGCCTCCCCAAAGACTGAATTTATAAGTAGACTATTTTCAGTTAATGTTGCATGTTAAAAGTGTTAATTGTAATTAGTTGATATTTAATTGTTAAATGAATGTTATGGTACTGTTAATCTAAAAGGGGAGGAATTGTAGTGTATGTATCTTTAAGGGGAGAACTACTTTTTACAGCTCCTGTATACTGTAGTACCGGCAGTGACCACACCTGTATATAAACCCTGAGTAGGGATCTGTACAGTTAGTTTTAGAGTAACCCTCATCCAGTAAACACCTGTTGATTGTTCCCTGCAGTCTCTTGTCTAATTATTGAAGGACACAACATCAAGATACACGGATCTAACAGTGGTGTTACATGCTTCAGGAATGGAAGGGGTAACTTTGACCTTACTCGCCCGACAGGATACTGACAGGATTGATCGGCCACCTGTTTTACATCCCACTGATTTTACTCTCTCCCAGCGAGGTGTAAAACGGGCAACCAATCTGATCCCGTCAATTTCCTGCCCCGAATATTAGGTTACCATTACCCCCAGGGTGTTTTATGGGTGCTGGCCATACTGGAGAACAGGGAAAGGCAGCTGGAGAGTGCTGCACAGGAGCTACCCTACCTTGACTAGGGGGGTTAGATCACTGTTGTGGTGCCTAGCAAAGGTAAGGACCTACTCTAATTTTTCCTCTCATGTCAGCCTGTTCTGCCCTCTGTGCTCTGGTGTTTATGAGGGGGAATTGTGTTATATAGACCCCCAAGAAGAGGCACCAGACTGCCTGGCAATTCTGCAGAGGAGGCTGAACATCATTTCTTCCATTTTTTTAAATTCCTTCTTGGGATATGGGCAATGCTTGCGTTTATTGCCCACCCCTAGTTGTCCTGAGAGGGTGGTGGTGGGCCTTCTTCTTGAACCACTGTTGTCCATGTGGTGAAGGTGCCTCCACAATGCTGATGGGTAGGGAGTTCCAGGATTTTGACCAAGCAATGATGAAGGAACTGCAATATGTTTCCAAGTCAGGGTGGGCTGTGACTTGGAGGGGAACTTTGAGGTGGTGGTGTTCCTCTGAACCTGCTGTCCTTGTCCTTCTAGCTTGTGGAGGTTGCAGGTTTGGGAGGTGCTGCCGAAGAAGCCTTGGCAAGTTGCTGCAGTGCATCCTGTAGATAGTACACACTGCAGCCACAATAGGTCGGTGGGGAGATGGATGTTTATGGTGACTCAGATTTAAAATTGATCGGTACTTGGACCGTGAGTTGTTGCTGGGTAATAAGATTTTTATTACAGCACTGTTTTTATCCAGTGGGACTCATAATACAGCATTGGCGCTGTTTGGAGTCTGTCATCCATGCCCTAGGCAGTCTTTTAGCTACATGTACCGCTGCGTATCCATTCATAGCTTGTTTGGCTGTGGGATCTTTAAAAAGACTGTTTCTCATTCTCCTTTTTAGTTTATGGTCTTACTCATTTTATTTAGGCCAGCTGCGTTGCCATGGTATTTTTTTTCTCTTGCAAAGAAGGACTCCCCCTCTCCCATGGCCCAGTAATCTGACAACATTCATCATCTTGGCTCACATGTGAGCAATGGCCACTTAAAGAGATACTGGCACTCATGGAACTGTATCCCTTCAGGACAGGAGGGAGCTAATTGGCCAACAACAGCATCAAGTGCAATTTTCTTCAATTTGATATTAATTATGATAAAGAAAATTTTTAGGACAGCTATTTTCCCTGAATGGAATCTTTTGTCTTAAGGCATTGATCAGTAACGTTGCGCAGATAACAAAAAGTAAAATATGGCTTAACTCTTGTTTTTCCATTTCCTTTCTTTAGATCCCGTCCCAATTCTTTAACTCTACCTGCTTTTTCAGATTTAATAGTTGAAGGTTTGCTCTAATGAACTAACCCTCAATCCATAGTAACCAGCTGAGATATTACAAAATATTGAGTGCTAGTTTCTGCTGGAGCTTAAAGCTGTAGCCATAGCAACACGCTTCTTAAAGGCCTAGTGAAAAGGCTTGGCTTTCCATACATCTCCTGGACAAAACATTGATTTTTTTTTTACTGAGAAAATTAAATAAAGGGCCAAGGCCCTTAGTGCAGAGCAACCACCAAAGTTGAAAAGTGTAGGCGAGAAGACGAGGTAAATCAAAAAAGTAGTGATTAGGGGGCTAACTTGGGCTGTGAAGCCCCTATTTTTTAGGCGCTATGCAGTAACCTGTTGCTTGAAAATGGGGTCTGAGATGCGTGCGCACACTTCCGATGGGAAATGCGCAGGGTGACATCTTGGTAAAGGGGTTTGCACCGTGCGCCTAACGACCGCCGACAGCATGCAGAGCAGGCAGATTATGACGTCAAACAGTGTGCTATGCTGATTTGAAGCCAGCGCTGTCATTTCGGACTCCACACTCGAGCCAATGCCCTGTCTTAACCTCGCACAGCTGAACACGACATTAAGCAAAATGAAAACCCCCCCACCAGCGCTATTTAATGGGATCATGAACTATTTTCAGGTTAGTTGCTGGATTATTTCTTCTGACTGCTGATGCAATTGTATGTGTTTTTGGAGCTTTCCAATATTTGGCTAAAGTTTGATTAGTCTGCAGGGAGTGTTCTGGTTGGTGCTGAAGTACATTTTTGGTGATTTAAGAGCTTGTGCTGAAACAAGTTGCTTCAAGACATGGGTGGCCTGGTAGGGGTTCCTCTGGGAATTGAGCATGACTGGGAGAATGAAGAGAGGCCACACAAAGTTGAAAAGTGTAGGCGAGAAGACGAGGTAAATCAAAAAAGCTGCTAGAAGAGTGAGGAGTAGGAGGGGAGAAGGGCTCTCAGCAGGAGGCCATATCCACCCAGGGTCTTTAGAGAGCAAATCCCTTACCTCAACTTTGGCGAGGACCAATGCTTGAGATGTCTTCACTTCACAAAAGAGTGACTGAAATCTACCAACTTCTGCAGCCACAACTGCAACCTCAAAGCAGGGCAAGGACAGCACTGCCAGTGGCTGTCAAGGTAATGGTGGCGCTTAACTTTTATGCGTCTGGCTCCTTCCGGACTGCTGCTGGAGATATAAGCAACATCTTGCACTTGCAGTGCACTGCTGCATAAGGAAGGCCACTAATTCTCTCTATACACAGAGAGAAAGCTTCATCTCATTCCCTCTTGCCAGAAACAAGCAGGCAGAGAGAGCACAAGGGTTTGCACGGATTGCAGGCTTCCACATGGTGCAGGGTGCCATTGACTACACGTACATTGCCTTGCGTGCGCCTCATCTGAACTCGGCCATTTTCATGAACCGAAGGGGATTCCACTCCCTCAATGTGCAGTTGGTGTGCGACCACAGGAAGCGCATCATGCAGGTGAATGCTCGTTATCCTGACAGCAGTCATGATTCCTTCATTCTGTGGCAGTCCTCTGTACCACATGTATTTGACCCACCACGGCACGTCAAATGCTGGCTACTGGGCGACAAGGGTTATCCCCTCATGACGTGGCTCGTGGCTCCAGTCTGGAACCCACGCACACGTACACAGCAGGTATACAGTGAGAGCCATGCTGCCACAAGGAACATTATAGAGCACACTATGAGCATCCTCAAGCAATGCTTCCGCTGCCTGAACCGCTCTGGAGCAGCCCTGCAGTGCTCAACTGAGCAGGTATCAAGAGTTGCGCTAGTGTGCTGCACGCTGCCCAACCTCACCATTATGAGGGAACAGCCCTTGCCACCATCTATCAGATGAGAAGCTGAGGAGCATGAGCACAAGGAAGAGGAGGAGGAGGAGGAGGAGGAATTGAAGGAGGCAGAAGTGCAACAGGAAGTGGAGGAACACAAAGAGTAAGGGAGGCTACAACGTAGACAGCCCCTTTCTGTCCGGGCTCTATGTGATCAAATAATTCATGAGTGATGCCAGTAACCTCAACCACGCCTCCCCATTTACCAGCAGTCACACACTCGTTACCTCTCCTCTATCACTAACCATGACATCATCCTTTTTCCCACACCACAAAAATAAAAACTACCAGAAAATGCACATTCTAATTCAATTTTATAAAGTCAATCATTGCATAATGCATACTAAAATAAACTAATGATCCTCGTGCATTCCCTTAGTGCCTGGCTTCTGTTTGCCTTTGCCTCTCCTAGTGCTCCTGCGAGGTGCTTCCCCAGTGGCTGCAGCGTGGCTGGTGGAGTGCTGCTGATCTTCAGTTGAGCAGACTGCAGATGGCCTTGGAGGGCGACCTCGAGCAGCTCTGGGCCTAGAGGGCCCGGCTTCAGACTGCACCATCTCGATCTGGCCTGGTTGACTGACAGGCAAGGGCACTGGCAGACTGGCAGGGGTGAGAGCAGGAATGCTGCCCTCCTGAGAGAAGACAGCAGGCTCGTGTTCCATGGAACCAGTGCCATTCTCCCGGGGTGGCTCCTCAGCTGATCTGATAGAGAACAGATTGATGGAGTGCTGTGATGCCCTGAAGCCCCTTTGAACAGTGGTATCCTGAGCCATGATGCCAGCAGTCTGAGCTTCCACTACAGCACTCAGACCTTTGAAGGAAACTGTTGTACTGCAAAGGAAGCTGTGACATCGGCCATCAGATGCTGCATCACGGTGGATTCCACAGGTGTGCTGTTGGAGGTGACCACTTGTTACATGTTGGAAAGGATGGACTCCAAGCTCTGCACAAAGCCCTGTGCTAAGTTGGTGCTGGACTCCTCCATACTCCTTGACATTGTGCGTAGGCTTTCTGGCAGGCTTTCCGGTGCACCAACATTTTGTTATGTACACCCAGCCGCCTTCTTCTATAGCCTGGGCCATCAAAGTCCTCATCTAACTCCTCTGCAGCAGAACTAGTGTGCGACCTCGCCCTCTGTGCACTTTCCTTTCCCCCCACCCTGGTTCCTGCGCACTTGTGCCTGGTGTCTCACCAGGTTCAGATCCCTCCTCTAACCTATTCTCTAAAATACGCAGTCAGTATCTGAGCTGGTGGCTGCAACTGTAAGTTCGAGTGACTGTGTCTCTCCATCTTCACTTTCTTCTTCCTCTTCCTCCACTCTCTGGGCAGGTTCCAAGTCTTGAGTATCTGAAATGTAAAAGGGACAAGGGTGTTGTGTATGTAACCTGTTCCACCTTAAGAGAGCTTAAGCCTGTTCCACCTTAAGAGATGTACTACTTTCTCAGGCTGCTGTAGGCGTAATACCGGGGGTGAACACACCGGTATATAAGCACTGTGCAGTAATCTTGTATTCAGAATAGTCCCTACCTCCAACCAGTAAAGACCTGTTTTATTGTTACTGATTAAGTCTGAGTATTAATTACTTGAACAACTCACAGACTTAACACTGGCGACGAGTCTGATTCGGACCCTGCGGCAGTCACTCCACGGCAGCTTCGTCCACAGCCAGGACGTTGCAGAGAGGTTTCCACCCTCTCCACCCCACTGGAAGACATCCTGACCTCGGAGCCTCCATCGGCGACCGTCAGCTTCTTCTCCAGCTTGGTGGTGGGTAAGCCGTTGTCTGAGCCGGGCAGCGACGCGACAGGCAGTCGACCGCATTGGCCGCACGAACGGGGCTGGGGGAGCCGGAGGAATAGGGCGCGAGAGCCGCTTCGAGCGGGAGGCGTTTCAACAGAGCGATCGCATCTCCTGATAAGGGCCGAGAGCCGCGAGAGCGATCGCATCTCCAGATAAGGGCCGAGACCCGCTTCGGTCGGGAGCCACTTCGCGATCCAGCGATCGCATCCGCTGATAAGGGCCGCACTCGGGCGATCGCGGCGAAGATAAGGGCCGCACTCGGGGGCTGAAGGGAGACGGCGTCGGGGGGACGGGTGAAGACCGCCAAGCGCGGGAAAACCACCATTTTGTGGGCGGAGGACGACGGCAAGAGCGGGAAGCCGCCATCTTGGATAGCAGTAAAAAAAAAAATCTGAGAAATTGCAAATCTGATAAAGTACTACAATGCCTAAACACGGGAATATTAGCAACTTTGATAGTGACATCGAAGATTGGGCCATATATGTTGAACGAGTTAAAAATTATTGTAAGGCCAATAAAATTCGTGAGGCTGATAAAGCACTAACATTATTAAATTTAATGGGTGCGAAGACATACGGGCAATTGAAACACCTGTTATCACCAGATGAACCGGTGGATAAGACGTTCGATGAGATTGTTACTGTCCTGAAAGATCATCTAAACCCCACGCCGCTGATGCTAGCGGAACAATTTAAATTTTACGACAGAAGGCAGCTACAGCATGAAAGCAATGCTGAATATTTGCTGGAATTGCGTAAATTAGCGAAATATTGCCAGTTTGGAACGGGACTGACAGATGCACTACGAGACAAATTTGTGTGTGGTTTATTTAAACAGGATACACAAAAGCGACTGCTCGAGGAGAATGAGCTGACGCTTGAGAAGGCGGTCACTATGGCAGCAGCACACGAAGCCGCAGCGAGAGGCACGGCAGTAATGCAGCTACGGTCACCGGAGCTCAGTGCACACAAATTGGGTGTGAGTTCTGGCAAATGTTATCGTTGTGGAAAGACAACGCATGATCAGAACCAGTGTTGGTTTAAAAACCAAGAATGTAGAACTTGTGGTAGGCTTGGACACATAGCTAGAGTATGCAGGTCAGGGAAGAAGACCAGCAACAAGAAGTCACCGCAAGGAAAATACGCAAAAGTACACAAGGTGGCCGAACAGGAGTCCGATTCAGACGCTAGCAGTAATGAACTGGCTAGCTTAAGGGTACTCAACGTTGGTAAGGGTGCAGACCTCCAGACAATTTGGGTTACTCTTCAGATAGAAGGAGTCCAAGTAAAAATGGAATTGGACACTGGATCGGCATTGTCGGTCATGAATAAGAAAGATTACAGAAGGTTATTCCAACATATTCCCCTACAGGATACGGAGATTATATTGACAACCTACACGGGGCAGAGAGTGTACCCCATCGGGACAATAAAGGTTGCAGTGGCCAACAAGGGCGAAGGAAGTCAAATAATGGACTTATATGTGCTACCGGAGGGAGGTCCACCACTACTAGGCCGGGAGTGGTTTAGAAACATAAATATGGACTGGCATTCGCTAAAAGCCATAAAGAGTGAGAACTCGGTGCAGATAATCAGCCCAGACTCTAGAACTGATGATGGTAAGACCAACCCATGTGCAAAAGACAAAGTTTCAGCACAGAATTCCACTGAGCAACAACAACATAGTTTAACAGAGAATTCTGAGTCTGTCAAGTCTACTGATATGCACATTTTTGAGGGACACTGGGCTAGAACTCAACTCCATTTCAAACTACAACAGCAATTAGAACAAATGATTCGCCGTTTTGAGCAAGAGATGAATGAAATAAAAAAGTGCTTTGTTACAGAGTGGGATAATCTGGAAAGGCAACAGAAGCAACTGATGGAGAAAATGGAGCAGGAGCACACCAACCATCTGCGCGAGGAGGCCGAACGAATCAAAGCTGATTCAGGTTCTGAAGGTGCGTGCCATAATCTGGTGTCAGAAGAGTTAACGGTCAGCCAACTCCTTCATATGCTGAGGGACAAGACTCTGAAATGGGAAAAACTTGAACACGAGCTGCGATCTTCAAAGGAAATGGGTTCGGAGCTCTCAAAAGTCATTGAGATGGCTGATGTGACGACACAGACTGAAACGACTGCAACAGAGCAGCCATTGGATGCCAAAAGTACGCTGACTCACGTCAATGTAGAATAACAGACCGCTGAAACAGCTGCTCCGGTAGAGGGATTGCATAGTCCGATCAATCAATCTCCAAAGGAAGTTGAAGTATTAAAATCACAAATGAGGTCACTAGTAAACGACTTGCTGAAAGCCCAGAAAAAGCTGGAGGCAGAGGTACACATGAAGAAGTCTCTTCAGGAAAGATGTCTGGATTTGGAACAAGAGCTGACTAACGTCCAGCTGGGTATGGAGGAAATAGACGACCCTCTCGCTGACCTGTCGGACGACTCCGAATATTACTATGCCCTGTCCTGCCCAACTTGTAACTTCGACTCCCACCATACAGAAATCATGGAGGAGCACCGAAAGCCTACGGAACATCGGGAGAAGGTGGCTCTACTACAAAAAAAAAAGGAGGAAGAGAAGGAGGAACTGCGCATGCAGCTGGCAGCTGTGGCAGCTGACAATGGAGCCCAGAGAGTCTCCAAGAAGCAGAAAAGGAAAAGTAAAAACAGAAGATGACCCATCTGAACCATTATCACCTCTACCAGATCACACACGTGGTCCCTCCGAACGAGGCCAAATCAGTTCGGAAGTTCAAGCTGTTAAATCCATGAAAGGACTATTGAATGAGTAACGTGAACCGACTACACCACAGAGATTGAATCTGTGAACTGTTTTCCGCAGAGACTGAATCTGTGATATGTTACGTTAAACATGAAGTTATATATGTATATATGTTATTACGTTATGTTAAATGGGGGGGATGACTATAAAGCTAAGAAGGGAGGAATGTTGTGTATGTAACCTGTTCCACCTTAAGAGAGCTTAAGCCTGTTCCACCTTAAGAGATGTACTACTTTCTCAGGCTGCTGTAGACGTAATACCGGGGGTGAACACACCGGTATATAAGCACTGTGCAGTAATCTTGTATTCAGAATAGTCCCTACCTCCAACCAGTAAAGACCTGTTTTATTGTTACTGATTAAGTCTGAGTATTAATTACTTGAACAACTCACAGACTTAACAAAGGGTAGCGCTGTGGGGAGGGGAGAGGAGAAAGTAAGAAGTGCATGATTATACACTCTGTAGCTTCTCAGTCAGAAGAGATTGAGGGATGAGGGAGAAGTGGGATGAGAGAAGGAGGATTAGTTATGTAGATACCCTCATCATCAATACACCAGCCCCGTAGGTTGCCACAGCTTCACAGATGACCCTTCCCATGATAGCCAGCACTGTCTCCTCCATGGAGGTTAAAACTTGCAGGTGTGCTTGTCCTCCTCCAGTTTTTTCCTGTTGCCTCCTGTTATGCACCACCTTCTCCTGCAAGAAAGAGGGCAGTGCGTCAGTGAGTGTCCTGCAATATTTTTGGCTGATGTGGCTGTCATGGTTGAATAGCTGCCAGTGTGTGCGAGCTGTGAGTTGTGGGTTCGAGGCTTTCAACAGTGCTAAGCGTGTGAGGGTGAGGTAAAGCATATGAACTGAAGGGTTGAGTCCTGATTGATAGAGAGTGTTGGTAGGTGGGTGATGGGGGTATAGTGAATTGAGCAGTGGATGGGGGTATAGTGAATTGAGCAGTGGATGGGGGTATAGTGAATTGAGCAGTGGATGGGGGTATAGTGAATTGAGCAGTGGATGAGGCTAATGGTGCAGTTGGTAGGATATGGCATTTGAAGATGAACTCACTCACCTTGACAACTGGTGTCATATCGTTAAACTTCTTCCTGCACCGCATCCATGTTCTTGGAGCAACATTCCTGGCATTGACCTCCATTGTTACTTCTTTCCACTGCCTCCTGAGCATGTGTCTAAAGGGCCTTCTGCTCCTGCTGTGGATACAAGGGGCTGGATTTTGCCAGGCCCGAGGAGGCGGGAATGGAGGCGTGTGGGGAGTTAAAATTGCAAAATGTGGCGGACGGGCCCGACCCCGCCTCCATCCCACCTCCAAGCAATTTTCCCAAATGCGTGGTTTCTGATCCCGTCTCCGTCCCGCCTCTAAGAGGCGGGATAGACCCTTAAGATCCTTAACAACCACTAAATTGCCTCTATAATCCCATTTTGAGAAGCCTTTCCGATTTTAACATGTTTCCCACGTGATTCACGTCTCCTCTGAAACACGACAGTGAAACCTGGCGGGAGCACAATTGGATTGCTGACTATCAGCTGCAGCTCCACCATTAAATAGAAGATTTGATCAGTCATCATTTGCAGGTGGCAGGACTTTGTTGTCTCAGGTCTGGGGGAACTTTTAGCAGGCATAACCATAGCTGTGGAAGTTTGGAGCCTGACACCCATCTCCAGTGTGACCTCTTGGGAAAACCCCCTCGCCACCTTTACTGAGCACTTTCTCAACTGAGGCATCTACCAGAAGCATGGGAACCATTTATTTCCTTTCCTCCTGGACATCAGATGAGGACGAAGACCAGCCACAGCAGCAGCAGAACCATGAACAACAGCAGCAGCAGTGGCAACAACAGGAGTGCCAAGCTGCTGCTCACACACCTGAAGCTGCACAGGCCAGAAGGCGTCAGCCCATGGAAGGCCGTCGGCGCAGGAGATACTCCCCAAACAGGGTCTACAGACACAGGGTCAGCTACCTCAACATGACTGAGCAGCAGTGCCAAAGGCGGCTCCGACTTTCGTGAGAGGTAGTGGGTGACATCTGCGCAATGGTGCAGCAAGACCTGGAGCCCAGAGGAGCAGGTGGACACCCCTTACCAGTGGCCATCAAAGCCACCACCGCACTCAACATTTTTGCTTCAGGCTCATTCCAGAGATCAGCAGCAGACATCAGGGGCATCTCCCAGGTGGCCGCACACACTAGCATCACGCAGGTAACCGATGCCCTCTTTGCCATCACACACAATCACATCCATTTCTCCAAGGATCAAGCAAGTGTCACGGCGCGTGCGGTTGGATTAGCTAATCTGGCGGGCTTTCCAAGGGTGCAGGGCATCGTTGACTGCACACATGTGGCCCTTAAGGCACCCCATCGTAATCCAGGTATTTTTCTCAACCTCAAGGGCTTCCACTCCCTCAACGTGCAGCTGGTGTGTGACCACAAGAAGGACATTATGTATGTTTGTGCCAAGTACCCTGGCAGTTGCCATGACTCCTTCATACTGCCCCAATCTAGTGTGCCTCCGCTCTTCGGTCCACCAGACCAACTTAACAGATGGCTATTTGGAGACAAGGGCTATCCTCTGAAGACGTGGCTAATGATGCCATTGAGGAGCCCATCCAACGAAGCTGTGGAGAGCAACAACTACAGCCACATTTACACCAGATCCATGATCAAGCAAACTATCGGCATGCTGAAGATGCGCTTCAGATGCCTGGATAGATCAGGTGGAGCCCTGCAATACTCAGCAGCCAGGGTCTCCAGAATCATCGTGGTTTGCTGTGCACTTCACTACATGGCACAGCATCGTGGCTTGCAGATTCCTGAGGACCAAGTGGCTCCTCACATATCCTCCTCAGATGAGGAGGAGGAGGAGGAGAAGAGCAAAAACAAACATCTTGCAGAGGCCCATCAACCAGCGGCAGCAGTACGCAAGAACATTGCTGCCCAGGATGAAAGGAACGCACTCATCTTGGCCAGATTTGCTTAGCCTAGCCAATCATGCACTTTTGCGTCACAGCTTCTTACCAGAGCATCGACAATGGCCAAGAACCAGCGGATTCCTAGCATTCTGACCACCATACTGACAATTGCAAGTAATCCTAAGCCCTCAATGTGGAAGTCCCATTAGGGAAATGACACATGCCACAACTGCAACAGTTGCCATCAGAATTTTTATTTACAATAACCAACTGATGGCATTTTAAAAATTAACACAACATTTCACCCAAGTGACTACCCTTGTGACTATTTGTGCAGTATCTTTCCCTTATCACAGAATCACAGAATCACAGAATCCCCACAATGCAGATAGAGGCCATTTCGGCCCATCGAGCCTGCACCGACACATATCCCACCCGATCCCCGTAACCCCTACACCAACACATATCCCACCCTATCCCCGTAACCCCACGTATTTAATCCCCCTAACACTAAGGGTCAATTTATCATAGCCAATCAACCTAACCCGCACATCTTTGGACTGTGGGAGGAAACCGGAGCACCCGAAGGAAACCCACGCAAACACGGGGAGAATGTGCAAACTCCACACAGACAGTCGCCCGAGGCTGGATTCGAACCCGGGTCCCTGGCGCTGTGAGGCAACAGTGCTAACCACTATGCCACCGTGCTGCTACATGGTGCTTCCCCTGTGGCTTCAGCAGATGTGGAGGCCCCTTGCTCACTTTCTTGCTGCTCCTGTCTCGACACCTTTGGCGGGCGTCCTCTGGGGTTGCGAACCTATGAGGACTCGGCAATAGTCTGCTGCTCCTGCGGCTGTGCAGGGGTTGAGACGCCGATCTCAGTTGGATGGGGACTCTGGTGGGGCTCTGACCGAGGACTTGGCAATGGCATGGAAGTGTGAGCGTTTGGAGAGGAGCCCCCACTTCCTTGTTCTCTGCCACCAACATCCCTCTCATGGGTCAGGTCCACCTCAGCGCTTGCAAGTGGCTTGAGAACACCTTGCTGCACATCAGGGGGGCCATGGGGACCCGTATCTGCACTGGCAGTCCTACTCAGAAGGACTTCCATGAAGGTCTGGTTTCTCTGTTCAATAGCTGACCATCACTTCTCCAGAAATGTCAGTCTATTCTGAACACTCACCATGTTTTCTACACTCTGACGACTTAGCTCCTCTATGACCGTAGCCATCCTCTCGTCTACTGTAGCCATCCTTTCCATGGAGGTTGCCATCCTTTCTGTGGTGCTGCGTTCATGCACCAATGACTCCACAAAGGCTCTGCTCATGTTCGCAATGGACTCCTCCATTCGCTCCACACTCACAGCGACCCTGGAGACAAAACCTGCCAGAGACTTCTGCACCTGTTCCTGGAGTTCCAGCACTGCTGTTCTTCTGGATGGACCCAGAGGCAGAGGGTCGACATGCAGCTGAGCCGAGCTGGGAGAGTCCTGCGCCCTCCGACTAGGACTCTCCACTGCTGTCCCTGTCTCCACAATCTGCTGATGCTCATTTGTGAGATGTGATACACCAGGTGACAACAGTACTCTATCTCACGAATGTCCCACCGAGGTGTGAGTGTCTGCGCTGGTGCTGGGCTGGCTGAATTCTGCTGATGCTGCGCCCTCAGAGGTTGCAGCTTCCTCTGAGGAGCCTGGAGGCTCAGGCTGTTCCTCCTGCATAGTGGGGATGGGTGCTTGTGAATGTTCCTGTGGGGGAGTAAAGGAAAGAGTCAGAGATGTGAGGCCAAGGTTACATGCACATTGCATATTGCAGATGATCATAAGTCCATCTGTTAGAGCTTCAGAATCATTATCAGTGATTCATGCAATGTCAATGAGAGAGATGAAAACCTATTCTGTCACCAGCTTTCTCTGATGCACCCGTCTGTCCATCCCCCACTTGCGCATCGTCCTCGAGTCCCACGATCTCCAGGACTGCATCCTCCCAGGGGGTGAGGTGGGCTACTGAGGGTGGCTCTCCTCCTGTCCTCGCTCTTTCCCTCTTATTGTGAGCTCTCTTTTCCTGCAATGAGGGAGACAAGTGGAGTTTGAGTGAGAATGAAGGAGTAAGTGTCGAGAATCCATAGCATAGATGCTTAGAAGGAGACAAAGATGGAGTGAGTTGGCAAGACCAAGGGCCCTACTGTGTTTTGTAAGTTGTTTTCATAGCATCACAGTGATAGGGAGTATGAGGGCTGCATAGTCGAATAGTTAGGTGAATGTGACCATAGAGAGAGAGGGAATGGGTAAGGGTGCAGGGATGTCAGTGTCAAGTGGGATGTGGAGGAAAAGGTTGCTAAAGCTGAGTACTGGTGAGGAGTAACAATGGGGAGCAGATTGAGGGTGATGGCAAAGTCATAATCACTTTTCCAGTGCGCAGAAGGTCATGAAACCTCTTCCTGCACTGAAGCCAGGTTCTGCAGATCATTGACAACGAGTTTACCTCCTGGGCCACCTGGATCCACACAGCCTTCATCTGCTGGGGTGGCTTCTTCCTCCCTGAAGAAGGGAAGAGCACCTCTTTACTAGCTCTTGCTCCCTCCACCAAAGCTTGCAGGGTGACATCATCAAATCTGGGAGCAGACTTAGGTCTCCCACTGCTCATTCTGCCTCCAGGTCCCTCTCACTGCAAAGGCCAAAAGGTTGGCAGTCTGCAGAAGAAGCAAGGCTTCTTGCAGACCTTAAATGCAGCAGCAATGATGACGTCATCGGAGGCGAGTTTCAGACTGAAAAAACGAAATGGGCCATGGGTTCCCACACGCTGGAACTCAATTGCCCAATTATGTGAAAATCAATCTCCCACTTCGATTTGGAATCGGGTGGATAACACGAAAAGTGGATGACACGATCCCAGCCTGCCCCAATGACAAAATCCAGCCCAAGATGTCTCTCTTTCTTCCCACCTCTTCCACCAAGACCTCCAGTGCAGTGTCTGTAAGCCTTGGTGCTTGCTCTCTCGCATGTTCAACCATTCCTCAAAGTATCACAGCCCAGATTCACTTTTCAAAAAAAACTCTCACCACTTCTTGCAGCCACAAAGCACTTCCCCTTTAAGAGGTGCAGGCTGCCTTTAACTAGCACTAGCCACTTGCGATATCAGGCCCCCCGCTGATGCGTGCAGCAAAGAACAGCACGGGGAGCACTGGTTGCTGACAGAAATCATTTTTAAACAGCAGGTAGCACCAATTTAACATGCTGCCTGCACGCAATGAACGGGCGCAGGTTAATCACATACCACGATCCCCACACCCATATTTGGGGGTTAGCCAACTTAACTCCACTGTCACCTACAAACTGTAGAATCAAGAGGAAGGGGAGACTGAAGGAAGTAAGGAGTGGCCATAGTGAAGCCCTGGGAAAGTATGAGTTAAAGTAGGAGATAATGCAATGAATTGAATCAATTGTCAAAACACTCCTTGGGATGTTTCAGTACTTTAAGGCACTATATAAATGCAAGTTTTTGTTGAATTCAACACTAGAGGATAAGAGTCTATCTAGTTTTGAACAGACATTCCACTTTCAAGCTTAATTTTGACTATCCAAAACTGGACTACTATCGTCCCATTTTCAGTTACTACATTATGAAAGTAATACACACCTTTAATCTGTGTCATTTGTGCTTTTATTCATAAATTGCCCTGCTACCAACCAGTGTTGGACTTCTCTTAGGCAATCCCTTGGAACCGAGGATGACTTGCTTCCACATTAAAAATGAGTTCTCAGGTGACTGATGATTCCAATGCGGGACCTACTGTCTCTGCCACAGGTGGGGCAGACGGTGGTTGAAGGGGCGGGTGGGTGGGGTGCTTGGGTTGACGTGCGCTCCTTGCGCTGCTTGCACTTGGCTTCCGCTTGCTCCCAGCGAAGAGACTCGAGGTGTTTGGCGTCTTCCCGGATGCTTCTCCTCCACTTTGTGTGGTCTTGGGCCAGGGATTCTCAGGTGTCGGTGGGGATGTTGCACTTTTTCAAGGCGGCTTTGAGGGTTTCCTTGAAGCGTTTCCTCTGCCCACCTGGGGCTCTCTTGCCATGTCGGAGCTCCGAGTAGAGCGCTTGTTTTGGGAGTTTTGTATCGGGCATGCGGAAGATGTGACCCATCCATCGGCTCTGATCGAGCATGGTCAAAGCATCGATGCTGGGGATGTTGGCCTGAGTGAGAACACTGACGTTGGTGCGCCTATCCTGCCAATGGATTTGCAGGATCTTGCGGAGGCAGCGCTGGTGGCACCTCTCCAGTGCTTTGAGGTGCCTGCTGTACATGGTCCATGTCTCTGAGGCATACAGGAGACTACTCTGAGGCATGCAGTATCACTGCTGCCCTGTAGACCATGAGCTTAGTGCCGGGTTTGAGGTCCTGGTCTTCAAACACTCTCTTCCTCAGGTGACCGAAGGCTGTACTGGCACACTGAAGGCGGTGTTGGACTTCGTCATCGATGTCTGCCCTTGTTAACAGTAGGTTCCCGAGGTATGGAAAGTAGTCCACATTGTCCAAGGCCTCGTCGTGCATTTTGATAATCGGGGGGCAGTACTGTGTGGCGGGAGCAGGTTGGTAGAGGACCTTTGTCTTACGGATGTTTAGTGTAAGGCCCATGCTCTCGTATGCTTCGGTGAAGGTGTTGACGATGGTTTGGAGTTTGACCTCCGAGTGTGCGCAGACGTAAGCGTTGTCTGCATACTGTAATTCGACGACAGAGGATGGGACGACCTTGGATCTGGACTGGAGGCGATGGAGGTTGAACAGTTTCCCGTATGTTCTAGGCAAAAGGTGGCATCTTAAATAAGGCTGCAGGGAGCCAGAAGAACATGTAGGACATCCTATTTTCAGCTGCAAGAGGAACTAGAGTGGGAAGTTCAAAGGAGTACGAACACAGTGGTATCAATGAAATACATTTCTTCCATCTTTAAAAAAAATTCAGACTTAAAGAAATGTAGCGTAATGTAAATGTGTACCTTTCGTTGGATCACTGAACATTTATCAACCGCTTCCTATTCCTCCTTTCAGAGTTGGTCATATATATCTTATTCAGACCAGCTGGTTTGCTAAGGTACTTTTCCCCCTAAGAATTGTAAAATACTTTGCATTTAAGAAGTTGATATTATAGGGTGGGCTTTACACGGGGTCTGCCGTTCCTCGGTTACCCTCTCTACGCTTAACTTCCAGTCGCAAAATTAAACCATGGCAACCACAGGGAGCCTAAATAAAGAAGCACAGAATGTTTGGGCTGAAGGATAAGAAAATAGGCAGGTAGTTGGAGGTGTCACGTGTTAGTGCACTGAGGTACCACCTCAATGGTACTCCTAATACTGTTTGGGGCTCATTTGCAACCTACCTCCCCATCACTTGTGCCCTCAACTAATTGCTGCTCCATGCTATGTAAGCAGGAGCTTCTTGAAATGGCCAGAGATTTGGGGTGGGGTAGAAGAGAGGAGATACTCTCTTTGTCTGATCATACCTATTGTACAGGAATTTAACTGATAATGGATACAGGACATCCCTTCTACCCTGCACCTCCTCCACCAGGAGCGCCGGTGCCACGTCCAAGAACCCGTGCACCCTCTCCCTCGGTCCCTGAGCCTTCCTGAAATGTGTCTCTGTGTGTCAGCCAGTGCACTCCACGCCTTCAGTGGAAGCGGGTGGGTGGAGCCCACGTATAATGGCCCACGAAAATTGCGTCTAATCAGTGCTTGAGTGCTAAACCTGCAGGTAACTCTGTTTTTGCGCCTCCAGGCAAGTTCAATTTATGTTAATCAGCAATTAGGACCAAAATTGTGTCTTAAAACCGGACTTTCAAACAGGCGTGTCTTATTAGCACTGCACCCATTTAGTGCCTGTTTTCACCCTTTCACCAAAATAGCCCCAATTATTTGTCTTCTTTTTAATATAAAAACAGAATAGGTTACATTTTATTGATTAAAGAAAACTTGCCAAAAACTTACAAAATGCTAAACCCAGTAAACTTTCTTATAAAAGAGATTAAAGAATTGCATGACAAGAATTTCGCTATATCAGAGATCATTAAAGAATTTAAGAATTTTTAAGAACAGGAAAGGGTCATTTGGTCCCACAATCCTGTCCCTTTTTGATATGTCTTTCAGATGAGATATTAAACTGAGACCCTGTCTGCCTGCTCAGGTGGGCATAAAAGATTCCATTCAAAGAGCAGGAGAATTCTCTGTGGCCTGGCCAATATTTATCCCTCAATCAATACCATTAAATCAGATTATCTGGTCATCTATCTCATTCACTAAATTAGGAGGCACAGTAAATTGTGTATCATAGAATCATAGAAATTTACAGCACAGAAGGAGGCCATTCGGCCCATCTTGTCCGCGCTGGCTGACAAAGAGCTATCCACCCTAATCTCACTTTCCAGCACTTGGTCCGTAGCCCTGTAGGTTATGGCACTTCAAGTGCATATCCAAGTACTTTTTAAATGTGATGAGGGTTTCTGCCTCTATCACCCTTTCAGGCAGTGAGTTCCAGACCCCCACCACCCTCTGGGTGAAAAAGTTTCTCCTCAACTCCCCTCTAAACCTCTGACCAATTACTTTAAATCTCTGCCCCCTGGTCAATGACCCTTCTACTAAGCCAAATAGGTCCTTCCTATCCACTCTATCTAGGCCCCTCATGAATTTATACACCTCAATTAGGTCTCCCCTCAGCCTCCTATGTTCCAACGAAAACAACCCCAGCCTATCCAATCTTTCCTCATTGCTAAAATTCCCCAGCCCAGGCCACATCCTCGTAAATCTCCTCTGCACCCTCTCTAGTGCAATCACATCCTTCCTGTAATGTGGTGACCAAAACTGCACGCAGTACTCAAGCTGTAGGTGGGAGAAGGAAGTTACAAAGGGATGTAAAGTGTGGGTAAAACTGTGGCAGATGGAGTTCAATGTGAGGAAGTGTGAGATCATCCATTTTGGATCCAAGAAAGGCAAATCATAATATTTCCTTTATGACAAGAGACTCAGAACTGCGGAGGAGCAAAAGGAGTTGGGTGACGATGTAAACAAATCACTAAAAGCTAGTGCATGGGTAAAAAAAATAATCACAAATGCCCTTTATCTCAAGGGCACTGGAATACAAAGTTATGCTTCGACTGTACAGAGCCTTGGTCACACCCCATATGAGGTACAGTGTTCAGTTTGGGGAACTGCACCACAGGAAAGATATATTGGCCTTGGGGGAGGTACAGTTTTGTTCACCAGAATGATATCGGGGTTTAAAGAAAACTTGCCATAAAAAATCTATTTGGCATAAAAATAAAACAAAAAAGGTGACTCAACCGTGGCTAACAAGGGAAATTAGGGATAGCATAAGATCCAAGGAGAGAACATATAAATTGGCCAGAAAAAGCAGCAAACCTGAGGATTGGGAGCAGTTTAGGATTCAGCAAAGGAGGACAAAGGGATTAATTAAGAGGGGGGAAATAGAATATGAGAGTAAGCTTGCACGGAACATAAAAACTGACTGTAAAAGCTTCTATAGATATGTGAAGAGAAAAGGATTGGTGAAGTCAAGCGTAGGTCCCTTGCAGTCAGAATCAGGGGAATTTATCATGGGGAACAAAGAAATGGCAGACCAATTAAATACATACTTTGGTTCTGTCTTCACAAAGGAGGACACAAATAACCTCCCAGAGATGTCGGGGAACATAGGGTCTAATGAGAGGGAGGAACTGAATTAAATCAGTATTTGTAGGGAAATGGTGTTAGGGAAATTGATGGGATTGAAGGCCGATAAATCCCCAGGGCCTGATAATCTACACCCTCGGGTACTTAAAGAAGTGGCCCTAGAAATAGTAGATGCATTGCTGGTCATCTTCCAAAATTCTATAGACTCTGGAACAGTTCCCATGGATTGGAGGGTAGCTAATGGAACCCCACTATTCAAAAAGGTGGTAGAGAGAAAACGGGGAATTATAGACCGGTAAGCCTGACATCGGTAGTGGGGAAAATGTTAGAGTTCATTATAAAAGATGTAATAGCAGAGCACTTGGAAAACAGTGACAGGATCGGACAAAGTCAACATGGATTTACAAAAGGTAAATCGTGCTTGACTAATCTACTGGAATTTAACTGGTAGAATAGATAAGGGAGAACCAGTGGATGTGGTGTATTTGGACTTTCAGAAGGCTTTCGATAAGGTCCCACATAAGAGATTAGTGTGTAAAGTTAAAGCACATGGGATTGCGGGTAAGGTACTGACTTGGATAGAGAACTGGTTGGCAGACAGGAAGCAAAGAGTTGGAATAAACGGCTCTTTTTCCGAGTGGCATGCAGTGATTAGTGGGCTACCGCAGGGATCGGAGCTAGAACCCCAGCTATTCACGATATATATTAATGATCTAGACGAGGGAATTGATGTAATTTGCAGATGACACTAAGCTGGGTGGGCGTGTGTGCTGTGAGGAGGATGCCGAGAAACTCCAGGATGATTTGGACAGGTTGGGTGATTGGGCAGATGCATGGCAAATGCAGTATAATGTGGATAAATGCGAGGTTATCCACTTTGGTGGCAAAAACAGGAAGGCAGATTATTATCTGCATGGCAACAGATTGGGAGAAGGGGAAGTGCAACGAGACCTGGGTGTCCTTGTGCACCAGTCGCTGAAGGTAAGCATGCAGGTGGAGCAGGCGGTTAAGAAGGCAAATGGTATGTTGGCCTTCATAGTGAGAGGATTCAAGTACAGGAGCAAGGATATCTTGCTGCAGTTGTACAGGGCCTTGGTGAGACCACACCTTGAGTATTGTGCGCAGTTTTGGTCACCTTATCTGAGGAAGGATGATCTTGCCATGGAGGGAGTGCAGCGAAGATTCACCAGACTGATACCTGGGATGGCAGGAATGACGTTTGAAGAGAGATTGGGTCGATTGGGCTTATATTTGCTGGAGTTTAGAAGAATGAGAGCGGATCTCATTGAAACTTATAAAACTCTAACAGGACTGGACAGACTAGATGCAGGAAGGATGTTCCCGATGGCGGGGGAGTCCAGAACCAGGGTTCACAGTCTAAAGATAAGGGGTAAGCCATTTAGGACAGAGATGAGGAGGAATTTCTTCACCCAGAGAGTGGTGAACCTGTGGAATTCTCTACCACAGATGGCAGTTGAGGCCAATTCATTAAATATATTCAAGAAGGAGTTAGGTATATTTCTTAAGGCTAAAGGGATCAGGGGATATGGGGAGAAAGCAGGGACAGGGTACTGAATTTGGATGATCAGCCATGATCTCATTAAATGGTGGGACAGGCTCAAGGGGCCGAATGGCCTACTCCTGCTCCTAACTTCTATGTTTCTATCTTCTATGTTTCTATGTTTCTAAATTATGAGGACAGGTTGCATAAACTTGGCCTGTATTCCCTTGAGTTTAGAAGATTGAGCGGTGATCTAATTGAGGTGTTTAAAATAATGTGATCTATTAGGGTAGATACAGAGAACATAAGAAATAGGAACAGGAGTAGGCCATTCGGCCCTTCGAGGCTCCTCTGCCATTCAATATGATCATGGCTGATCTTCTACATCAACTCCACTTTCCTGCACTCTCCCCATATCCCTTGATTCCCTTAATATCCAATACTGTTTCCTCTGGTGGGAATCCCAAAAGGCTGTGGATACTGGGTCAATTTAAATCTTTGAGACTGCGATTGCTAAATTTTTGTTGGATAAGGCTACCAAAATACATAGAGCAACAGCGGGTAAATGGAGTTGAGGTACAAGTCAGCCATGATTGAATGGAAAAACAGCTCAAGGGGCTGAATGGCCTACTCCTGTCCCAAATTCCTATTGTTGTTTGTGGGACTTTGCTGTATGCAAATTGGCTGCTGTGTTTGTCTACATAACAATAGTTGTGGTTCAGAAAAAATGTCCTTCATTGCCTGTGAAATGTCTTGGGACTGCCTGAGGACGTGAAAGGTATTATATAAAATGCAAGTTCTTTTTTCGAGGTCTCAACCTCATCTATCTGCTACCTTACACTAGCTAGAAATGACTGATGCCAATATTAACAAACAAATGTTTAATACATTCATCTAACATTCCTCTGTCCACTACCATAATGCAGGCATTGGCACGTTTGTTTGAATTGGGTTAACTCCTCCATTAAGATGACAGACAGAGGAATGCCAGACAAACACATTAAGCATCTGTCCACTAACATTCCTCATGTCTTTCAATCCTCCATCCAAAAACCTCATCCTCATTGTATCAGCATTCATTAAAGGAGAATTTCACTGTTTCAGGAGTTCACAGTTCTGCTAAAAAGTATTTGCAGTTTCAGTATAAAATGAACTTAGGTGAGACACAGTTTATTACAAAAAGGTTTCTTTTGACGACTGAAATAAAACGTTTTTAGCCCCCGCTTTATAATTCTCAAGGTCTGCAACAAATTGATTTTTTTCAAAATCTCTAACTGAATGATTAAATCCGCAGGGTATTCTATCATTTCCCAGCCAACTGATTTTCTTTTTAATAAATGATAAAGACGCCAAAGTAATCTTGTCTGTGGATGAATTTTTATTGTCACCTACAAAAGTAGAAGTGGCATGTTGAAGGCCAAGCTGGGAGCTGAGTTTGAATAGAGTTACTGCCAAACTTCAGTGGGAGGAGTGCTTAGCTATGACTGAGTGGGGGCTATATTGAGGTCTGTAACGCCTGTTTTTTGGGTGCTATGAGGCCTTCCAAAGGTCAAAAATGGTGTCTGCGATGCGTGCATGCACTACCGACGGGAAATGCGATTGACGCCGTATTTGTAATGGGATTTGCATGCGTTCACCTAACAACCACCAGAACCATGCAGAGCAGGCAGATGATGATGCCTATCAGTGGGCCATGCTGATTTGACACCAGCGCTGCCATTTTCTCTAACGGAAAAAAGAGGGTAGTTTACTCAGGCGACTCCACCACCGCGCCCTGGGACCACGTGACGACGGCAGGTCCCAAAGGACACAAAGAGTGAACCCCAAAACCGGAACCGGCTTAGTCGACAGGATTCGACCTGTCCTGAAACCCTTATTGGTGAGCATAATCCCTGGCCCCTTATAGCACAATCTAGTTAGATATTGGGGGTGGGACAAGGGTAGGGGGATTATTAATGTGATTTTTCCCTCGATGTGCCGTTTGTTTCCCATTCCTAATTAAGTGTACTCTTGTATGCCTGTAACTATTCCAGTAATTTTCAGTGTTGTAATTTTATTGTGCCTTTAATAAAACTACAGTTTTCTTGCACCAAACCAGTTGTCTACTCCAATTCTGTATCGCCGCCTGTACCTAAGCCCGGTGTCTAGAACCCAGGGGTGTGGGAGTGATTCGAACCGCTCAAAACCCAGTCAGAGGCAAAGCTGACTGCACACACGCCACCCCCTACAGAAATGGTGATCGTGGCAGGACACCAGCAAAGGGAGTGCAGGGGTAGCTTTAGCCCCGGACCTTGAGACGGTCCAAACCCAAGACCCCGTCCTCAAGGCAGTCCTCAGTGCAGTGACTGAGGGAAAAAGGGTAGAGGGCCCTTACAGCACAGCAGCCGTCTCTGTGAAAGAAGGCATGCTGTTTAGGGGAGAACAATGGGTGGTACCACAGCAGCACCGGAGGGAATTCCTTCAACTGGCCCATGGGGGTCCAGGAGCGGGGCATCCCAGGCCTGAGACCACCTGGCAGCGGGTAGAACAGGCGGGATGGTGGCCAGGACTCAGGGAAGATGTCCGCAAGTTCTGCGCCAGCTGTCTGGTGTGTGCTGCTAACAACCCTGACCCCCACAAAAGGAAGATACCTATGGGACACATCAGGAGGGTAGACGGACCATGGCAGTCGATCCAGGTCGACTACATTGGGCCCCTACCCACCGCCCAGGGAGGCTATAAGTACTGCCTAGTCCTGGTGGATGTGTTCATGAAATGGGTAGAAGCCTTCCCCTGCAGAACAGCCACAGCTCTGGGTAGAGCCAGGATCCTGTTCAGGGAGGTGTTCTCACGATAGGGGCTACCACAGTATGTGGAGTCCGACCAAGGGAGTCACTTTACCGGACAGGTCATGCAGAATACCCTTATGGTACTCGGCATCGAGGGGAAATGGCATGTTGCACACAACCCACAGTCCTCAGGGGTTGCGGAGAGGATGAACAGGACCTTGAAAGAAAGGCTGAGGAAAGAGACGGCGGACTCACCTAGTAAATGGGCAGAGGTCCTACCGTTGGTCCTGATGAGGATCCGAGCCAGCCAGTCAAAAAGCACGGGGTACTCCCCGCACGAGCTGATGACTGGCAGAGGTATGCGGACCCCCAACCATGTACTAGCCCCGGTGCTCACGGAAGGTCAGCTCAGGGAGGTAAACTGGGACAGGTTCGCCAGGAACCTCTTCGAGCACCTTCAACAGGTCCACGGGCAGGCGGCTGGGAACATGGGAAGGCAGCATCGGAGTAACCGATTGCTGTTAGAACCCCGAAAACACCATGAGTGGGAGATAGGGGATCAGGTTATGGTGAGGAATTTTGCTCGGGTAGGAAGTCTAGAATCGTTATACATGGGGCCCTACATCATTGTAGACAAGGTATACGCCATAAAGATGCCTCGGCGCATCAAATGGTTCCATATTAATCAATGTAAATTGTTTAAGCCCGAGAAAAGAGAACAGCCAGTTGGGGCAAGGTCTGAGGATAGAAATCCTCAGCCTGCAGCAGGGGAAAACTCACAGACTGCACAGGCAGGTGCAGTGGCTTGTTTTAGGGGAGGGGCCATCCCGCCCACCATTTGGGACACTCAACCACTCTTCTGGGATTTAGATGAGGTGGGATGTGAGGACAAGGACCCCCAGCCTGCAGCACCAGGCTGCGAAGAGTTACCTGCCCCTAGCACAGGTTTAGGAGAGGTAAAGCCTGAGGATGAAAATCCCCAGCCAGTGGTAGTGGAAAGCCCATAGACCGCACCGGAGGGGGCAGTGGCTCGTGTTAAAGAACCACCAGCCAGAAAAACCCCACCAGCCAAAGTCCCTAGAAGGTCCCCACGAACGCCACGGCCAAGGGAACCGTGGTCACCGGCTCCCCAGTTCAAAAGGGCAGCCTCTTGAGTCAGGGATCAGTCTGAGGACAAAGATTCCCAGCCAGCAGCTGTAGGCTGCGAGGGACCAAAGGAACACGACAGAGCAGCCACACCGAAGGGAATAGTGTGCTGCAGCCCGAACAGGAATTAGCCTGGCCACCTGGAGACGGGCGGCAGATGTACATAGTTTCTGTAATGTAATTTTAGTTATTGTTAAGTTTGGGTGTTAGTTTAAGTTTATACGAGGTGATTGGTAGTTTAAGTGTTATTGTTAAAGAATGTTTGTATTGAGTCAAAGTCGCAAGACTCGACTGTGCTGTACCCAACCAGAGAATCTTCTCGGGACTTGGCTATATGCTCTTGTGTCTCTTTACAGAAGGAATTTCGAGATGAAGGGGGGCATACTACTACTCGCCCTGATAGGAATGAGCACTGGGAAGCGAGGTGACGTGGAGGACTCCCACAACTATGGGTGCTCAGGAGAGAGAGCACCGGTTGTGACTGTTGGGGGCGCCAAATGAGGCGTGGAGGAGCTCGCTATCTATTCCCATGAGGGAAGATGGCCAGGGTGGCTGGGATCTAACTCCACCCGGTACTCCAGCCAGACCGGGTTCACCTACGGGGAGGCCTCCCTCCCCTGCCCCAGCGTACAGGTTGTGGCCTCACGGGTCGGGGTCACTGAGGGGAAACGCGTGTGCCTGACCTGCAGGGGACAGATTCCCCTGGGAAGGTGGTGGTGGCTCAGGAAGCTGAGCACAGACATGGGGGACCGTACAGCTGACTAGGTACGACTGGGGAACGACACCTACCGGACAGTCGCAGGGACACAAGGGGGGACTAGAGTATGCTGGGATAAGTGGTGTGAGTCGGAACAGGGAATTTATGTCTGTATGTGGGGGTCACAAAGGGCCTGCCCCACAGGCATATCTATCACCTTCTCCGCATCATGGCAGGATAAGGGGAGGGGATGGAATGGGATTCCCACCTACACACTTGCATAGTCCCACGCTCCCCAGCCCCAGTTAAAGCCACTGAACTAGTGGCACATGCCCGAAAGCCCCTGCCCACGACTCAGACAGCAAGGACACACCTAGAGGGGTGCCCTGCCACCACCAAGGGACCAGGGAATGGGCTGGTACTAGTGCCGACGGAACAGGTGCTATACCAGGGGGTACACTACGCGGTAGCTTCCGTGATTCTGAACCTTACCGAGGTACACTTATCTGAGTGGTGCCCCAAAGAGACAGAACAGCTACACCAGGCCCTGTTAAAAGAAATGTTTAGGAAATTCTACAAGTTCGATTTTGCCAATGTAGGCAAGACAGAACTGTACACTACACACATGGAGTATTTTGGTAATGCGGGGAGACAAAGAAGGGGAACCTGGAATGTTTTCACAGCGTTTAACACAGGATCCTCTGTTATAAACAGCCTGGATGACATAGAATTGCAGACACAGATAAACAGTTTAAAAACACAATTGTGAAAAATCTTAATGGATGAAAATACGTAGTAGGCTCAGAGTTACACGGGGACCAAGCTATGACGGTCCATTTAAAAGAGATCATTGCTGAGCTGGAAAGTCATGCCAAAACTGTAAATGCCCTCATAAGAGAGGACAGGAATGCTTCAGATCAGGCTGCACAGAACAAGGTGTGCGTACTGTATGGGGCATGTTTGCTGGGTGAGGGCCGCAGTAACCTGGAGGATTTAAAACAGGGTTTAGCCCCTCCTAGATCAGCAACAAGCACCTCGCAGCCCTCCATCCATTTGAGAATGCATTGAGCTTGTGTCAACTCCGGCTAGCTTCTGAGGCCTACCCTGTCCCAGTAGATTGTGGGCGCTCTAACCACACCATCATGGGGATAGTAGTGAGGATGCCGGTCATGGGTGGGACAGCCCGATCCGCACCGTTATACAGGGTAGAGAACATTGGAGTCATTCAAGGGGGTGCACACATCTGTTTCACAGTAGTCCCACCTTATGTCATAAAGTGGGAGCACACTATGACAGGTACTGACCCCTCGGGGTGCCGGAGCTGGGGAGCACACATAATACTGTGCCCCCAGCACTTGAATGCCTATTCAAAACCACAGTACGGGTTTAAAGCTGCTGGCGCAAAACCTATAAACTTTACCATGGAGGTAATGGCACAAGACCATGTTCCCCCACAGGTAGCATATATAGGAGGTGGGACATATTGTGTCACCACAGGTGCGCCCCACTACCAGCATGGACAGCATAGCTGGTGTCCAGTAAGTGACAACAGTTTCTGCTTTAAACCCGAGGCAGAAGTTCAAGTGGCCCAGGAACGAATTGTCCCCATTCCTGAACCCTCCACTGTTCACCTCACGATAACAGAAAATTTTACCAACCTGCAAAAATATGTAGCACATTTCAGCTATGAAATCCCCCCTCTACCAGAACATCTGACCAAGATACTAAAAGCAGTAATCGTCTCATAAAAACGTTTCTGCATGTTAGAGCAGAAGACAGTAGAGATAGGGGCCAAGATATTGGACATTGTAGTTCCACCCTGGTGGGACATTTTTGAAAATATAGAGGTCCCTTCATGGGTTAGAATGGCTTCCCACATCCTCATGGTTTGCCAGCTGGGAATAGTATTGTACCTAGTGTGCACTCAGTGCAAGGGAAAAGGCCAAATACTAGAATTCTGAAACCATAGGACTTGGAAAGAGCATTATGTTAAGGTGGAGGGAGATACACCTGTTTGAATCTTTTATTTTGTATTTTTGAATAAAGATTGTTGGTTTTTTTTGGGTTTTGTTATTTTTAATAAAGACTTTGATGTGTTATTTTTAATAAAGATGTATGTGTACCAAGTGGTGCAGGGGTGTTGGACCCCCTCCATGCTTGGATGTGTGTAAACAACTGTATTCTGCCTATGTATGCTTATGTACACTACATTTTTGAAGAATGGGAAATGCATGTGTCATGGGATTTTAGATAGGTAATTACAGGGAAGATTGGCTGTGGAGGGTTGGAATTTTGCTCACCTTCGTAAGTATGATACTTAAAGCGAGTTTTAGTATCAACAGGGGGGAGTGTAGGGTTCTCAAAATTCCCACATTTCCTAAAATTAGTATAAAGGGACCCTGAAAGACAAAGTTATTAATAAGGGTACCCTAAAGACACCAGCACTGCCATTTTCGAGCTCCACGCTGCAGCCTATGCCCTCTTTTAACCTCGCACAGCAGAACACAGCGTGTGCAGCATGTCAACGCTGCCACTTTCCTGAACTGAAAGGGATTCCACTCCCTTAGTGTGCAGCTGGTGTGCGACCACAGGCAGCACATCATGCAGGTGAATGCCTGGTATCCTGGCAGTAGTCACGACTCGTTCATTCTGCGACAATCATCTGTGCCAGCTGCATTTGAACCACCACGGCAATACAGATGGTGGCTGCTGAGCAACGGTTATCCACTCATGATGTGGCTCATGACACTGGTCCAGAACCCATGCACATATGCACAGCAGGCATACAATGAGAGCCATGCTGCCACAAGGAACATTATAGAGCACACCATCGGCATCCTCAAGCAACACTCCCGCTGTCTGGACCGCTCTGGAGGAGCCCTGTAGGGTTCTCAAAATTCCCACATTCCCCAAAATTAGTATAAAGGGACCCTGAAGGACAAAGTTATTAATAAGGGTACCCTAAAGAAAATGGCTTCTGGACCTCGTGGCAGAAGCCTGCAAGATTGGAAAGCAGGACCCTGCAAAAACGGCAGGCCAAATTCAAAAGGGCTTTGAAAAACCTGACATGCCTGGGCCTGTGAGAGACTTGTTATTTCTGAAGCCAGACAACTAGATAATACAGAATACGCATTCTTCATTTTGAAACAAATCAACTCAGGAAAGACTTAATCTTGAACCCATCAAACCTTTGCATAAATAATCGGTTACAGTTCAAAGTAGCTACCGAGCCAGGAAGACGCGGATTAAACATTATGAATAACAAACACCCAAGATATTAAAGCCATTTAGCAATGAGACAACCGCCCCAAAAACAGTTAAGGTGAACGACTATAATCACCTCAGACGAGCCCGCCAAAATTAGACAAAAAACTAACCCTGATTTGGCACGCAGATAACAACCTCCAAAATAGTATAATTGTAGGCCCACCGGTAACCAAAAGTGTGCAGCAAGTGGGCAAGCGAGGCGAGATGAACAGCAAGGCCGACAAGCAAGCAGAGAAGGGCAGTGTGGAGAAGCATTGGGGGACGAGCAGGCACACGCTCAGGTCCAAGTTTACTCGAAACGCAAAGAAGTGTTGGGGGATGAGCAGGCACATGCTCAGGTCCAGAGGTACTCGAAACTCAAAGAAGCAGACCGGCACGGTAGGGCAGGCTCGACCGAAGACGACTAGGCCACAACCGCAGCCTCACACGAGGAACGACCACGAGCACTGCGGTAACAAAGGTAAACCATACCTTCAGATCATTACCACTGCACAGGTAGTGATCTAGGCCACCGCGACCGAGCCAACACCGAAGACCGCCAACCGAACCCCAACCGCAACAAAACTTCGACGACCAGACCGCCACCAGAAGAACAAAACCCGAAGTTTTCCACTCTACAAGGTAAAGTACCCAACAAAGACTTTACTCCCTATCTCTAATGGAGAAAAGAGGGTACTTTACTCAGACGACTCCACCACCGCGCCCTGGGACCACATGACGACAGCAGGTCCCAAAGGACACAAAGAGTGAACCCCAAAACCGGAACCGGCTTAGTCGACAGGATTCGACCTGTCCTGAAACCCTTATTGGTGAGCATAATCCCTGGCTCCTTATAGCACAATCTAGTTAGATATTGGGGGTGGGACAAGGGTAGGGGGATTATTAATGTGATTTTTTCCCTTGATGTGCCATGTGTTTCCCATTCCTAATTAAGTGTACTCTTGTATGCCTGTAACTATTCCAGTAGTTTTCAGTGTTGTAATTTTATTGTGCCTTTAATAAAACTACAGTTTTCGTGCACAAAACCAGTTGTCTGCTCCAATTCTATATCGCCGCCTGTACCTAAGTCCGGTGTCTAGAACCCAGGGGTGTGGGAGCGATTCGAACCACTCAAAACCCAGTCAGAGGCAAAGCTGACTGCACACACGTCACCCCCTACAGCCCTGCAGTGCTCAACTGAGCAGGTCTCAAGATTTGTGGTGGCATGCTGCATTCTGCACAACCTTGCCATTATGAGGGAGCAGCCCTTGTCACCAGCTATCAGGCGAGAAGCTGAGGAGCAGGAGCATGAGGAGGAGCAAGTGGACAGGAAGAGGAGGAACAAAAAAGGAAGGGAGGCTGCAATGTAAATAGCCCCTTTTTTCCCGGGCTCTACGTGATCAAATAATTCATGAGTGATACCAGTAACCTCAACCGCAATGCCCAATTCACCAACAGTCCCACATGCTTTACGTTTCCTCTGTCACTGACCATAACAATGTCCTCTTTTCCACAATGCAAAAATAAAAGCCAACACAAAATACGCATTCCAATCCAAATTTATAAAATAAATCATGACATAATGCATACAAAAATAAATTAATCACTCTTGTGCATTCCCTTAATGTGTCTTCCGTGTTCCTTTCCTTCTTCTAGTGCTTCTATGAGGTTCTTCCCCAGTAGCTACAGCATGGCTGGTGGAAGGCTGCTGACCTTCAGTTGAGAAGACTGCAGATGGCCTTGGAGGATGACCTTGAGCAGTTCTGACCTAGAAGGTCAGGCTTCAGACTGCACCATCTCAGCCTGGGCTGCAGCAATCTGGTCTTGCTGGTTGACAGGCAAATGCAAGGGCACTGGCAATGTGGCAGAGGTGGGAGCACGAATGCTGCCATCCTGAGCAAGGACTCCATGGTGCCAGTACTATTCTCCTGGGGCAGAGCCTCGGCAATCCTAGTAATCTGTTGCAGAACAGATTGCTGGAGTGCTGTGATGCCCTGGGAGCCCATTTGAACACTGGTATGCAGAGCCATGATGACAGCAGTCTGAGCTTCCACTGCAGCACTCAGACTTTTGGTGGAAGCTGCTGGTGCTGCAATGGAAGCTGAGACATCGGCCATCAGATGCTGCATCATGAAGGTGACCAACTGTTCCATGTTGGAGAGGATGGACTCCAAGCTCAGCACAAAGCCCTGTGCCAAGATAGTGCTGGACTCCTCCATACTCCTTGACATCGTGTGCAGTCTTTCTGGCAGGATTCCCAGTGCACCAAGCATTTAGGTGTACACCCATCAGCCATCTTCTGTAGCCTGGCCCATCAAAGTCCTCATCTGAGACCTCTGCAACAGAACTAGTGTGCGACCTTGCCCTCCAGTGAGCTGGCATCTACACTATCCTTTCCCCCCGCCCAGGCTCCTGGGCACTTGTGCTCTGTGTCTCACCACGTGTAGGTCCTGCCTCTAACCTATCTTCTAAAATACGTGCAATGTCAGTATCTGAGCTGCAACTGTAAGATCGAGTGACAGTGGGGGAGAAATTCAGTCGGTTAGCGCCTCCCATTAGTGCCTGGCGAGGGCGCTAATGGGGCGTTAATGCAGTAGCACTGGGGCGAGGCGAAACCAGCGCCGCACGCCAAATCCAATCGCCCCTTAGTGCCACCACTAACAGTTAGTGCCTGGGGCTTTAGCCCCAGGCAGGTCATGATGTCAGTGAGCTTGCAATGCTCAGAGAGCGCCCGATCTGCCAACTTGATTATCGCCCCCTGCCTTAGCGCCTCGCCCCGACAACGACAGGGAGAGGAGATGTCAAGCAGGCGGATGGCTGCTCCAGGGATGAGTTGCAGCTTTCAGGTTAGTGCTGTTTCACTGCTTCCTTGTCAGTTTCAGGTTGTGCAACAGTTTAATTAAGTCATTTAAAGGTTTTTTACTTTCAGGAGTGTTGTGGTTACTCAAAATTAGTGACATTTATTCTGAGAACATGTCAAAGTGCTACACTTTGTGCTATTAATGGGGGCTGTACTGGCAGTCGACATCGCCCTCCAGGATCTACTGCAGAGGGAGTGCAGGCAGCGAAAAAGATTGGAACATGTAGCCAGAAGGAGGTGAAGGGTCATCAGAGCACTCAACAGGAGGCCTTACCCTCTGAGTGTATTCTGAGAGCACTTCTCCTACCTCCAATTAAGCAAGGAGCAGTGTAGTGGAAGGCTCCACTTTAGCAAGGAGGTGGTCACAGAACTCTGCCACCTCCTGCAACCAGACCTCCAGCATCAGACCAGTGCAAACACGGCTCTCTCAGTGGCAGTCAAGGTCACCATCGCCCTCAATTTCTTTGCCAGCAGAACCTTCCAGTCTGCAACAGGGGATATAGCGAACATCTCACAGTTCGCCGTCCATCACTGCATCCGGGAGGTCACTGGGGCACTCTACAGTAGGAGAAGGGACTACTTTTTCTTCCCCATCACCACAGAGAAGCAGGATGAACGTGCATGTGGCTTTGCCAGGATAGCGGGATTCCCCATGGTGCAGGGTGTAAGGGGTGGTGTGTGTGGTCAGCTTTGCCTCTGACTCCCTGAGTGGTTCGAATCGCTCCCACTCCCTTGGTTCTAGACTTTGGACTTATTTGGGGGCTGTAATGAAAGTGCAACAGACACCTGAGTTGGTCAAAAGAATTGAGATTTTTATTTTGAGACAGGAAAATATACAATACAATAAAACTTATACTCTAGAAGGGGGAACACTTCGGGATCTATGAGGGAGAATGACAATAGACAAAAATACCTTACCCTCCCAATCCCACTATCCTAACTAGGTTGAAATCCAGAGGACCAAGAAATGCTCACCAAATGACTTTTCTTGACAGATTGTAGAGGTTCACAATTTCGGGGTTCTCTTTAGTTGTGGCAGTTGGGGCCTGCCGTACCCTGGACGTGGTGGAAGACTGCACCTGCATTGGGTTTTCAGTCTTCGCCTGTCCGCTGATGCGCTTCAATGCGTAGTTGGATTTATCGGGTAAGTACCCAATTTCCTTTGGTTAGGTATAGTTTTTACAGTCTTTTGTGTCAAATCTTACCCAGGGGTAAGTCAGGCTAGCTTGTAGAGTGGAAACAAACTTGCGAATTTTCGACTTCTTGTTGGTTGGTTTCTTGTTGGTCGGGTGGCCCAATATTACCTATTTGGTGGTAATATTGTTGGTTGTTGGTTTCTTGAGGACTTTGGTTGCCGCGATTTCCTTTTCTTTTTCGTTTCGTTCTTCTTTCCTCAAGTCTCCGATCTTCCGACTGTGTACGGTGATGATGATAATGAGTAGTACTCTGTCTGAGCTGTACTTTCTCTCTCCTGTACTGAACTTGAACTTTCTCTTGAGCTGTGTCCTCAACTGACTCGACTGTCTTGTCTTTTCTGTCTTGTCTCAACTGTTGTACTGAACAAGCAGGCCTCAATTATACTGTGTTGAGGCCTGGCTTATCTGACCGCCAAATCTCCTCTGGCCTATTGTTGATTTTGGCGGGCTCGTTAATTTTAATAGGTTTAAATTCTCATCAAGTTTCGGGGCTGGTCCCATCCACTTTTAATTGGCCTTTAACTGGTTTTGGGATTGCTCCAAAAATCAGTTTAAATGTGCAAAGTGGTTTTGGAAATCTTTCTAAGTGGTTTAAACTGTTGTTTTGATTGTTTTCTCCTGCTGGAGCCAGGGTCTCTTTTGTTGACTAGTGGCATGTATTGTATTATTCATGTACTTGATGGCCCTGTAGGTTTCGGCAGGAACAGTCTTTTCCGTGGGCTTATTGTCTTTATGTAGAATGACTGGGGCAGTCCAGAACATTCTCAGACAATCTGGCCTTTCCAATACTCAAACTGTCTGTCCCACAGTGTCCAACCTATTCCTTTTGTTGCAGCTTTTCCACAGACCTGAACATGCCTTTTTAAACTAGCCAAATCTTCCTGGGGTTTTGATTTTAGGTCCCCTTTGGCCCAATATTATTTCAAACAATCCAATATCTCTTCTTTTCTTACTTTGGGGGAATCTGTATAATTTTGTGAGCCTTACAAGGGCGCCATTGACTGCACCCACGTGGCTTTGCGGGCACTGCATAACAATCCTGAGATCTTTCATAACTGCAAATGCTACCACTCACTTAATGTGCAGTTGATGTGCGACCACAGACAGCGAATACTCAATGTGAATGCCCGCTTTCCTGGCAGCAGCCAAGATGCCTTCATCCTGCGCCAGACCAGTATGCCAGCACTCTTCTAGCCACCACATCAAGCTCGCGGCTGGCTGCTTGGATACAAGGTCTATCCGCTCTCCACCTGGCTCATGACTCCCCTCTGAAACCCCAATACACCTGCACAGCACTCATATAATGAGAGCCATGCTGCCAATTGGAACATCATCGAGCAGACCATCGGAGTGCTCAAGCAATGCTTCCGCTGCCTTGACCGCTCGGGAGGCGCCCTCCAGTACTCGGCTGAGTGGGTGTCCCATTTCGTGGTGCTCTGCTGCATGCGCCACAACTTGGCCATCAGGAGGGCCCAGCCCTTGCCACCAGGGATTGCGGGACACCTCAGGAGGAGGAAGAGGGAGAGGAGGAGGATGAGGAGGATGAGAAAGACGAGGAGGAGGAGGAACAGGAGCGAGGGAGGAGGCAACCATTCAATCGGCCTTCTGGAAGGGCGGTCCATGACTGCCTCATCAGACAGCGGTTCCAATAAATTAAACACCAGATCCCCATTGCTCACCACATCCCCATCATTCTATTCCTGTCACAGGGCATATCACAGCGCAAAGCTGAATTGAGAGACACCACAAAATCATCCAAAGTCAATTAATAAATTTATCAATAATCAGTGAACACATATTTACAACAACAATATTAGCTATTTACCCTTGTGCAATCCCCTTAGTGCCTCTCGTTACTGTGCCTTTGCCTACTCTAGTGCTCCTACGAAGTTTTGGCCCAGTGGCTGCAGCAAGGCAGGTCGAAGGCTGCTGAGTGTCTGTGCGGGAGACTTCAGATGGTTTGCAGGATGCCCTCGACCAACTCTAGGTCTGGAGGGCCTGGCTGTAGACTGCACCACCTCAGCATGGGCGGCAGAAGTCTGGGATGGCTGGATGACAAGCAGTAACAAGGTACCAATGGCTGAGTGCCAGTGGTGGGATCAGGAATGCTGTCATCCTGAGAGAGGACAGCAGGTTCCTGTTCCACTGACCCACTAGCACTCCCCCAGGGCAGAACCTCATTATCACTACCAATCTGCTGGAGCACAGATTGCTGGCCTGCTGCGACACTGTGAAAGCCCCGGTGGACGGTGGTTGACACAGCCACGATGAGCTTGCGTGGCATCAAGTTGAGACTGCATGAGGGCAGTCTGAGAATCGATGACACCAAGTGTAGACTGCATTACAGCACTAAGACGTTGCGTGGCTTCCGCATGTGCTGCAATAGATGCTGCTAGATTACCCATCACACGTGGCATTGAAGGGATAATTACTAGTCCTAGCCCTTTTCGGGCTACCCCGGCATATTCCCCAGACATTCACCTTCAACTAAAGTTAGAGATAGCCAAATCCTATAAGATGCTTAATTGGGTCTAAAGGTCCAGACTATCTCTCCCTAAAGGAAAGGAACAACTTGAAGATGTTACCATCCTCCAGTTAAACTAGACTGTAACATTCCGGATATTATGAGGGTCCGGAAAACTCCACCAGAATTCTGCAACTCCTCACCAAAGAGTGTACAGAGATTGAGTTTGCGAGTTTGATACAGAAGTACTATGTGAGGCAATTCTAAAAATATATAGATTTATTAAAGAACCGACATGTAATTACAGCTGGTGAGTCAATTGCAACTTTAGCAGTTCAAAATACAAATAGCTTACAATTCTTATTCTCAAATCTTAACTTCGTTACATTTTTACATTTCTAAGTCTTATTCCAGGATATCCACCAAAATCAAAATACCTTTGATTTCCCGAGACTCAAAGGGTTGTAGGCTTTCAGAGCCTGTCTCTGAAGCTGAGAATCACTTTGCCCCTTCCAACAAATTCTGTCTTCCCATTTGAAAGCTCTATATTTATATTCTCTCTCAGTGGTATATCCTTTGACGTTTTCTGCTGATGTAAGCTAATTATCTCTAGTCATATTTCCGTTGACCCTTTCTATTCTTACAGCCAGTTCAGCTGTTAGCTTGCAGAATCATGTCTCTACCTTTAGATGTTCAAAACTTATCAAAACTTATCATAAAAACAATGTGACAGCAGTGGTTCTATTTGATGTCATTTTTACAAAGGTCTCTTGTTCAATTCTTAAGTCACCTCAGCTTGTTGTAAGCGGACTTCGTGTCTCCTATGTGTTCCAAGTTCAACACAAAAACAATGTGATTTCTTGGTGCATCTATTGATGTCATATTTACAAAATCTTGTTTGTATCTTTTACAACATGTAAATTAAAAACACTTCAACCGAGTACATGATTGTCTTCCTAGCTTGGTTGTATTAAGAATTATGTCTCCTGTCTTTCATTTGATGTCATATTTATGAAGGCATATGTTTCTTTAATGGTCTGTGTTTCTGTTTCCTGAAGTGTTGGTTTATGACACCTTAACATTATACCATTGTGCTCTTTCATGTGCCTGTTTACAAAGTGTTGGTTTAAAACAATTTAACTGGGTATGGTATTGTGTTCTTCCCAAAGCTCAGGCTTTATGAAAGCTCCAACCTTCTAGCTTCAATAGGGCTATTGTTTCAGTGTCAACAACTGATCTAATGTCAAAAGCCTGTATGGTGTTTACAGCTTTGTGTTAACAACTTATCTTATCTCAAAAGCCTGTATGCTGTTTACAGCTTTGTGTCATTGAGGCTTTTAGATTTTTAAACCCAGTTTGTCATGTTTTAATAAAGTCAAAATTCTGTTCATAGGATGGTGTATTTTTCTGAATAGGTATGGCTCATTCCTTCACATCATCAGGTCTGGGTCGCCACAGTCTCTCTGGGAGTCCACCATCCTTTGCAGCCTGGAAATAATGGGCCCCATGGTGTGCGCAGGGCTCTGTGCAATGTTGGAGGTGGACTCCTCCATGCTCCTTACCATTGCTGAGAGGCTCTCAGGCACCCTTGCCATTAAACCTATCATCTCCATGTGCATGCCCATCACCCTTCTTCTAAAGGCTTCCCCATCTAGGTCCTCATCTGTGTCCTGTGCAGCAGAGCTCGCGCGTGAACTCGCCCTCTGGGGAGCTGACTCCCAAGCTACCCTTTTCCCCTGGCCTTGCTGCATCCTGTCGTCCCCGGTGCATCACCCTGTGCAGATTCCGCTACTATACTAGCCTCTAAAGAACATGTAGTGCCAGTACCTGAGCTCGTGCCTGCGGGTGAAACATGCAGTGACACTGTGTGTTCTTCTTCCTCCTCTTCTTCTGCCTTGTTCTCTATGGTACCCTCAGGGAAAGGCTTCTCAGCTGCTTGCTCATTATCTGAAAGCATAAAGGCACAAGAGTCAGGTTAAGGTGAGGGGAGGGGGCAGGAAGGGAGAAAGGCATGCATACAGCATGATTAGCTGGAAAGTGCGACAGGCTGTGGGGTGAGGGGGAAATGGGATGTGAGATGAAGGAGTAGGGATGAACATACTGTTGTTGTCCCCAAGGGGGGTCAACATCGCCAGTGGCCACGGCGCTCACCACCTGGCGCCCAATGATTTGCAGCACTCTTTCCTCCAGCTCAGAAAGTGGTTGTGTGTCAGGTTGTCCCCTGCCTGTGCACTCCTGCTCCCTCCTCTTGTGAGCCATCTTGGCCTGCAAGAGAAAGGAAAGTTTGTGAGAGAGTGTGGAGCAATGTGTTTGGGTGATGTGCCTGCCATAGTTGAATAGCTGTCATTGTGTGCAAGGTACGAGATGTGGGTGTGAGTGTTGGTAGGTGGAGATTGTTGGTGGGTGAGTGCTGGGAGTGTGGTGCTTTGGCCAGTGTGTGCAGACTGTGGTTCAGATGGTGGTAGGTAGCATTTGTTGAAGCATTGACTCACCCTGACCACCCGAGTGAGGTCATTAAATTTCTACCTGCACTGTTTGTGGGTCCTGGGGACATGCTGGGCTACCTCCCTCCACATGGCGCAAAAGACTTGCAGCGAGGGCCACCTGCCACTTGCCGGATACAAAACCGCCCTCCGTCACTCCTGTGAGATATCTACCTGGGCCGTTGATCTGCCATAATGACACCTCCTTCAGTGGTCCGGTTCCTTCGCCTTGGCCTTCTGCTGTTTGCTGAAACAGCCGCAGAACCAGCAATGCTGAGAATGAGGTTCTGCAGCATGATTCATCCTCCTCTTCAAGAACTGGAAAGAGCCTGTAGCTATGATGACTAGCGATTAGACTGCACCTGAAATTGCTTAGCGCTTTGAGTGTAACGCCACTGAGCTAGGTGATTAGCACTTGATTTAGTGCTCCAGTCCTTTCTTTGAGTGCTAACACTTAATTTAGCGTGCACTCTGAATCATTAGCTCCTGGCGCTAAATCGCTAATGTTTCAAAAGTTAGCGCCCAATCCTGGGCTATAATGAATTTCTCCCCCAGTGTCTCTCCACCTTCACTTTCTTCTTCCTCTTCCTCCACTGCCTGGGCAGGTTCCAAGTCCAGTAGCTGAAATGTAAAAGGGTCAAGGGTAGCGCTGTGGGGAGGGGAGAGGAGAAAGTAAGAAGTGCATGCTTATACACTCTGTAGCTTCTCAGCCAGAAGAGATTGAGGGATGAGGGAGAAGTGGGATGAGAGAAAGAGGATTAGGTTTGCGGATAGCCTCATCATCGATCGCTTCAGTCCTGCCAGTGGCCACAGCCTCAGCGATGCCCCTTCCGATGATGGCCAGCACTGTCTCCCCCATTGGGGTTAGCACAATAGAGAGCATCCTGACGAACTGTATCACAGTATGGTATGGCAGCTGTAGCTACTATGACCGGAAAGCCCTGCAGCGGGTAGTCAAAACTGCCCAACGCATTACCGGCACCCGGCTACCGACCATAGAGCACATATACCAGAAACGCTGTTTACGGAGGTCACGGTCCATCATCAAAGACCCTACCCACCCCAGCCACAGTCTGTTCACCCTCCTGCCATCTGGGAGATGCTACAGATGCATTCGCACCCGTACGACCAGATTTAGGAACAGCTTCTTTCCCAGGGCTGTCATCCTACTGAACTCCACAAATAAACTCTAAAGCCTGCACATCTGCCAATGCACTTTATTATGGTTATGTTTATGTTAATGTATTACAAGCCAAATGTATGTTGAATGTTTAAATGTCTTAATCTAAATGTACACTCTCGGGAGCCGCAAGCCTACATTTCGTTGTACTGCACCTGTGCACTAACAATGACAATAAAGTTGATCATGATTATGATTACATGCAGGCACGCTTGGCCTCCTCCAGTTAATTCCTACTGCCTCCTGTTATGTGCCACTTTCTCCTGCAAGATAGAGGGAAGTGTGTCAGTGAGTGCCATGCAATATGTTTGGGTGATGTGGCTGTCATGGTTGAATAGTTGCCAGTGTGTGTGAGCAGTGAGATGTGGGTGGTAGGCTTGCAACAGTGCTAAGTGTGTGAGGGTGAGGTAAAGTTCATGAATGGAGTCCTGATTGATAGAAATGGTTGGTAGGTGGGTGCAGTGAATTGAGCAGTAGATGAGGCTCGTGGTGCAGCTGGTAGGATATGGCATTTGAAGATAAACTCACTGAACTTGACAACTCGTGCGAGATCATTAAATTTCTTCCTGCACTGCATCCAGGTTCTTGCAGCTATACTCCTACCATTGACCCTCACTGCTATCTCTTCCCACTGCCTCCTGAACATGTGGCTGGTGAGCCTCCTGCCCTCCTGAGGATACAGGACTTTGTTCTTCTGTTCCACCTCTTCCACCAAGACCTCTGGTGCAGTGTCTGAAAACCTTGGTGCACGCTCTCTACCATGGTTAGCCATTGTTGCATCTTCCAGAGCATACTTTTGAAAATACTCTCACCACCTACAGCAGCCACAATGCGCCTTCCCCTTTAAGTGATGTAGGCTGGCTTTAAGTACCACTGGGCACTTGCGATATCGGGCTCCCTGCTGATGCATACAACCAATGAACAGTGCGGGTAGTGCTTGGCTGCACGCAACAATCACTTAAAACAGCAGGCAGCGCAAATTTAACGTGCTGCCTGCATCGCAGTCAACGGGCGCGGGTTACTCACGCCTCATGATCCCCGCGCCTCTTTTTTGCTTCTTATCCAAATTAACCCCCTCTCAGTCTTAACTTGCAATAAATCCAGGATATACAATGTGGTAAAGCTGAACAGTGTTGCTCAATGTTTCGTTCTTATGTCACCATCTAACAAATAAATAAGTATGCTTGAGGAGGGGATAAAGCTAACTTTCATTCTGCAGATAAATACTTAACTGGTCCGACCATAACTCCAGTCCACCCACTGAGCTGCAATAGACCAAATCACTTCCAACACAATCCAGTTACATAGAATTCCTGATCCAAATATCAATTACATGTATAATTCTGATCTTAGTAGAATGTTTCCTTTAATTGTTCATATTTTCAATGCTTGGCACTTTAATGTTCAAGTTGCTTCAGTTTACATTCATCTGCTGAATGATGCACATGTAGGGGATAAGATTCAAATGCTGCCAAATTATATGCAAAGCTGTGCTTTTTATGTATGGATTTTGAAAGTGAGGTGATTTGGCTACTAAATGCAACCTACATCTGTTTTGTTTGCCCTCCACTTTCTCCCATCCTCTCCTGAAGATGCTGACTCATGCTGACAAGAGGCCATTTTTCCAAGTGTGAGCCTAGACAGTGACTGTCAGCAGACTGATCAACCATAGAGTTCATGAGAGTGAAGCTCAATCCTGTACTCACCTGACATCCACAAATGCGTACTTCCCAGCAGGCCTCACTGGATGGCAATCCGGAGCAGGAATCAGGGGTGTACCCTCCTCCCTAGCCCAGGGATGTTGAGGACAAGCGTAGTAACTCTCCTACTAATGGCTAATATCAATTAACTAAACAACAACTTGCATTTATATACTCAGCACAGACAACACACACCTTGATATACTGATTTTTAACAATGAAGTGAATGTTTTAACCCTTTGAGAGCAGCAATATTTCTAAAGAGAGCGGGGTTAAGGAATTTACTGAGGCGGTGGATAAGTGGCGTTCAACTATGACAAATGGGCAGGCTAGTTGGTTCACCTCTTCCTGTTCTTAAACATTCTTCTGTTCAGAGTTGATCTTAAGTCTTGCTTCACTGCACCATCTTCTATCACAGACAGAAGTAGCCTTGAGCTTGGGCCCAACCTCTGTAAGCTCTCACTGGCCTGCTGTGTCTTCATTGTAGCTGATAACTGGCTTACAACATTTTATTAGCCTGGCTTCAAAGAAACAGGAGCAGAGAGCAGCTGTCTAATCACAGCCCTGCCTTATTGGACAAGTCTCGATACTCCAGGCTAGCAGAACTTGTATTCTCCTTGATGGAGAAATATCCTTGGTGGATATTTCATTAATAAAGCAACCATCTTTGTATATCTGCACCATAATACCCATGATGTTCTAGGACCAACTTGAGACTAATTAAGGATTCTGTTCATGAAAAATTACTCCATTTTAGAATATAAGACAGGAAGAATATTTAGACTTGCTGGAGGTGGTCTTATGCTGTGTCAGGTAGAATTACAAGGCTTTGGATAACTATTAGGAGTCAGACAGACTTCCTCAGGATTATGTTTTAATCCCAGGGCCTCTGCTCAAGACCTGCCATATGTGCATTTAGTTTTACTGAACTCACATTGCCATTTCGCAAGAACAAGACCTGGCCCCACAGAAACTTATTATCCTCTTGTAGGAATGTCTAGTTCCTATCCAAAAGACTGAGGTCCACTCAGGCGATCAAATAAACGAGGTTTAATGAAAAGTAACAGAGTTTAACGGATAACTACAGGAGAACATCGAATATAGGTCTAGTCAGTTCGGAGGCTCCACGAGGACCGCTCGGGCGGTCCCGTGGTTGACATCATGATGTCATCACATTTTTCCCGCTGGTGGGGGATCACGTGATGAACGGCGTGACGTCATCGTGTTTACCCGCGCTATTAAAGTGATCGCGCTCTGTACATGTAAACAGTGAAAACAAAGATACAGACTCAGGCTGTAGCCAACATATTATTAAAGGAAATTATATACAATTGATCAGAGTCCCTTAGTGGCTCCGCCACATGCGCCCCCCCCAGAATTGTCTTTAATAGCAAAAGTAAAATGGCGAGGAGGCCTGACAAGCCTGTCAGACTGACTTCTGTAGCCTTGAAGTGGAAGCTGATGGACAGCGGGTGAGCTGGCGGGCGGTCGCGTTTGATCTGGCACGGCGACTGTGGGTGGTCGGCCACATTTCGGCGGTTGTGTGATCTCGACTGGGCGGTCAAGGTCCAAGTGAGCCGGCTTCAACCGGTCAACCGAAATGTGGTCCGGTTTACCTCCGACATCGACCGAAAAAGATTTGTCTCCCAGCTCTATCACGCGGAAAGGACCAGTGTAAGGGGGTTTGAGCGGGTCCCGATGAGCGTCGTGGCGGATAAACACATAGTCGGCGTTCTTCAGCTCAGCTGGGACGTTGGAGCTCTGCAAGCCGTGATGCGACGTAGGCACTGGAGCGAAACTTCTGGCTGCCTCCTGGCGTCTGACGAGCTGCTGGGATGCGGACCATGGCTCTGTTGGAGTCGGAAGGAAATCTCCTGGTACACGTAGCGGCTGGCCATATGCGAGCTCCACCGAGGACGATTGCAGACCTTCTTTAGGCGCCGTACGAAGACCCAAAAGGACCCATGGAAGCCTGTCCACCCAGCCCGCACCTTGAAGGCTGGCTCGCAGTGCGGCCTTGAGCGACCTGTGGAATCGTTCGCACAGGCCGTTCACCTGTGGATGGTAGGCAGTGGTGCGATGTAGCTTGATGCCGAGCCCCTGAGCCACAGCGTTCCAGAGCTCCAAAGAAAACTGCGGCCCACGATCAGACGAGATGTCCGCCGGTACCCCGAAACGGGCAACCCAAGAGGAGATGAATGCCCTGGCGACGTCTGCGGAAGAGGTGGATGACAAAGAAACCGCCTCCGGCCATCGAGTGGTGCGGTCCACCATTGTAAGAAGATGAGTAAACCCGTGCGAAGGCGGAAGTGGCCCCACCAGGTCCACATGCACATGATCAAACCTACGTTCCGGAACAGCGAATGTGGCCAATGGAGACTTGACGTGACACTGCACCTTGGCCTCATGGCAGACCACGCAGGTGTTGGCCCAGTCGAGAACATCCATGTGCATGCCCCGCCACACGAATTTGGACGACATCAGCCGTTGCGAGGCCTTCATGCCAGGGTGCGACAGCCCGTGTATGGCGTCAAAAACTTTTTGGCGCCAGGCGACCGGGACAATAGGACGAGGATCTCCTATGGAGACATCGCAGAGTAGCGTAGTGCCCGCGGCATGGAATTTGACGTCGGCCACTTGGAGGCTAGAGGGGTTGGTTCTGTAACATTGGACTTCGGTTCCGAGGCTTGATCCTCAGCCATGAGGGCATAGTCGATGCCGAGCTGGACTGCATGAACGGTTGCGCGGGAGAGGCAATCTGCCACCAGGTTGTCCTTACCGGACACATGCTGAATGTCAGTGGTGAATTCTAAGATAAACGTCAACTGACGTTGTTGCCGAGCTGACCATGGTTCGGCGGTCTTGGCCATAGCAAACGTTAGTGACTTATGGTCCACAAAAGCCGTGAACGGATGTCCCTCTAGCAAGAACCGGAAAAGGCGGATGGCCAGAAAAAGGGCCAGCAACTCTCGGTCGAACGTGCTGTACTTCCGTTCATTTCGCCGTAGTTGACAGCTGAAAAACGCCAACGGTTGCCACGTCCCCTGCACCCACTGTTCCTGCACTGTGCCGATGGCGTAGGCTGATGCATCGGTGGTAAGGGCGATGGCGGAACCTGGCAGCGGGTGTGCCAGCATGGTTGCGTTGGCTAAAGCGCCTTTTGTGTCGGTGAACGCCCGGACCATGTCGACCGTCCAGCTAATCAGATCCTTGCCGGACTTGCCCTTGAGGGCCTCGTACAGGGGCTGCATGAGCAGAGCTGCATTAGGGACGAACCGGTGATAAAAATTTACCATCCCGAGGAACTCCTGCAGGGTCTTGACGGTCTGCGGGCGCGGGAACGAAGTAACTGCCTCCACCTTCGTTTGCAGGGGAATTGCGCCGTCCGATGTGATGCGATGGCCTAAGAAATCAATCTGCTGCAGGCCGAACTGGCACTTGGCCGGGTTGATGATCAAGCCATGTTGACTGAGGCGTCTAAAGAGGGTGCGCAAATGGCAGATGTGCTCCTCTTTATTAGGGCTGGCGATGAGGATGTCGTCGAGGTAGATGAATAGAAACTTGAGGTCCCGAAGCACGGAGTCCATCAAGCGCTGGAAAGCCTGTGCAGTGTTCTTCAATCCAAACAACATCCATAGAAATTCAAACAGGCCGAATGGGGTGATGACTGCAGTTTTCGGGCCGTCTTACGGGTGTACGGGAACCTGGTGGTAGCCACAGACAAGGTCGACTTTTGAAAAAATGGTATTTCCTGCCAAATGGGCAGAGAAATCCTGAATATGAGGAATCGGGTACCGATCAGGAGTAGTGGCGTCGTTCAGGCGTCGGTAGTTGCTGCAAGTCCGCCATCTGCCGCCAGGTTTCGGAACAATGTGGAGAGGCGAAGGCCAGGGACTATTCGACTGGCGAATAATCCCTAGCCGCTCCAGCATGTCGAACTCCGCTTTCGCAGCCGCAAGCTTGCCAGGTTCGAGGCGCCGGGCCCGTGCGTATACCGGGGAGCCAGTACTGGTGATGTGATGTTCGACACCATGTTTCGTGGCCATGGAAGAGAAAGTGGGTCTAGTTAGGTCTGGGAAATCTCAGAGGAGGCGAGTGAAGTCATCCGGAGGTGGGAACGCGCAGGAGACAGTGCGCGCCACGGTGTTACCGTGGTGGCATGGGATGGAGTGAAAAGTGGCCACATTGATCAACCAGTGGTGCCGTACATCCACCAGGAGGCCGTTGATGCAAAAAATCTGCCCCGAGGATGGCTTGAGAGACTTTGGCCGTGATGAAATCCCAGTAAAACCGCTGGCCGCCGAAGCACACCTGGACCCGCTGGCTTCCGAAGGTCCGAATGGCCCTGCCATTAGCCACCTGGAGGGAGGGGCCATGCCCCCCGGCTTGTAGATCAAGATTTGACGCTGGTAGGATGCTACACTGCGCCCCGGTGTCGCAGAGGAAACGTCGACCAGATAGGGAGTCGTTGATGAAGAGGAGTTTTGCCGAATTACTGATTGCCATCGCAGACGTGGGGCACTTGTTATAACCAGTCCTCTTTCGACAGGGTGGCTGCTGTTTGTTTTTTTTGAGCGAAAAGCTGCAGGGAGGGCGGCAGCATCTTGCTTTTGCACCGAAACGGGCGTGGTAGAAGCACAACCCCGCAGGTTGAGGGGCTGGAGCAGCGTCTGTGGGGGATGGGCGCCTCGTGGCAGTGCAGTACTGCTGTGTCACCGCGAAGATCTTGTCTGCATCGGCAGCCAGCTCTGCGCAGTCTGTGACTTCCAACCTGGCTAGGGCAGCCTGAACTTGCTCCGGTAGCTGGCTGAGGAATAGCTCCCTGAAGAGGAAGCATTCCGGTTCAGAGCCCAGGAGCGTGAGCATTTGGCTCATGAGCTCGGACGGCTTGGAGTCCCCAAGGCTGGGCATATTGAGCAGCCGGCGGGCACGCTCCGACTTCGTGAGCCCGAAGACCTGTAACATCCGCGCCTTTATCGTTTCATACTTGCGATCTTCTGGTGGATTACCAAGCAGGCTGACGATCCGCGAGGCTGTGGCGCTGTCGAGGGCGGAGACCACGTGATAGTAATGGGTCTGATCCGCAACGATGTTCCTGATTGCGAACTGGACTTCAGCCTGGATGAACCACGCAGCTGGCTGTTGCTCCCAGAACCGTGGTAGCTTCAAAGCAACGGCATTCGATTCCATGTTCAGTAACTTCTGCGAAAACCATTCGCAAAAGTCGGGGTCACCAATGTAGGAATGTCTAGTTCCTATCCAAAAGACTGAGGTCCACTCAGGCGGTCAAATAAATGAGGTTTAATGAAAAGTAACAGAGTTTAACGGATAACTACAGGAGAACATCGAATATAGGTCTAGTCAGTTCGGAGGCTCCACGAGGACTGCTAGGGCGGTCCCGTGGCTGATGTCATGATGTCATCACATTTTTCCCGCCGGTGGGGGATCATATGATGAACGGCGTGACGTCATCGCGTTTACCCGCGCTATTAAAGTGATTGCGCTCTGTACATGTAAACAGTGAAAACAAAGATACAGACTCAGGCTGTAGCTAACATATTATTAAAGGGAATTATAGACAATTGACCGGAGTTCCTTAGTGGCTCCGCCACACTCTCCCATTAACTTCTCAGCTTTAATCTTGTTAGATCCCACTGCTGAAACCACAGTCAAAGTTCAGTTGGTTTAGGTCAAATGTATTTAGTCTAGCTTTGAACAGTCATATTAAACCATAGGAGGATTACAGCTCAAGACACAGCAGAGTTGAAGTTCCCTATAACCCTCAGTGCGGAACTTAGCAAGAAGATAAATCACTCTTTTGATAATGGGGCAAGAATCCACCATTTGGCTTTCTATTATTTTATCAATGGCAATCGAGCATTGATTTATTTTTATAAAACACAAGAAAGACCCTACAATTCTCCTCAGCTACTGTAGTGAGAACAACATTAGCTGAACTACCCCAGGGTTCTTCTCAAAAAACCTCAGATCTACAATGCAATTTTCTAAATCTTCAGTGTGGTGTATGTAACCTGTTCCACCTTAAGAGAACTTAAGCCTGTTCCACCTTAAGAGATGTACTACTTTCTCTGGCTGCTGTATACGTAATACCGGTGGTGACCACCGGTATATAAGTACTGTGTAGTGATATTGTATTTAGTATAGTCCTGACCTCCAACTAGTAAAGACCTGTTGAACTTTATTCTTGTAGTCTGTGTCAGTAATTAATCTTAATACAACTGGAACACACAGACTTAACAGTGGCGACGAGTCCGATTCTTACCCTGCGGCAGTTTATATCCACGGCGGCTTCGTCCACAGAACGGGCGTCGAAGAGAGGCATCCACCCTCATCACCCTGCTGGAAGACACGTCGCGCGGCAGGCATCGAGGACCCGGAGTGCAGAAGACATCCTGAACTCGAAGCCTCCATCAGCGGCAGTCAGCTATCTTCTTTCTACCTCGGTGGTGGGTAAGCCGGTCAGCGACGTGAGCAGAAAGTCGGCCGCGTTGGCTGTACAGACGGGGGGGAGGAAGACGGAGGAATAAGGGCGGTGAGATCGATTGCGACCGGAGATAAGGGCCGGGCCGCATTCGGGCCGAATGGCGCAGCGCGGGGACATCGATCGCGGCTGGTGATAAGGGCCGGTCCGCTTTCGGGCCAAAAAGGCGCAGCGTCTGAAGGCGCGAGAGCCGCGGTGAAGGCGAATGCAGCCGGTGCTAATAACCGGGCTGCAAGAAGGGCTGCGAGGCGCGACATCGGGGAAGCGCGAATGCCCGAGGGAGCCGCGGTGAAGCGGAGACAGCGTCGGGGGAGTTACTAACCGCTGGGAAAGGGGCGCAGCAGCGGCACACCAAACACCATTGCAGCCAGCGGGTGAAGACCGCCAAGCGCGGGAAAACCGCCATTTTGTAGGCGGAGGACGAAGACAAGAGCGGAAAGCCGCCATCTTGGGATAAAATAAATTGCAACGATGCCTAAACATGGGAACATTGATACCTTTGATGGCGACATCGAAGATTGGGCCATGTATGTAGAACGCATACAAAATTATTGTAAAGCAAATAAAATCCCAGATGCAGAGAAAGCACTAACGTTATTGAACTTAATGGGTGCGAAGACATACGGGCAATTGAAACACCTTTTATCACCAGATGAACCGGCGGATAAGACGTTCGAGGAGATTGTTACTGTCCTGAAAAATCATCTAAACCCCACGCCGCTGATGTTAGCGGAACGATTTAAATTTTACAGCAGAAGGCAGCTGAAGGATGAAAGCAATGCTGAATATTTAATGGAATTGCGTAAGCTAGCAAAGTACTGTCAGTTTGGAACGGGACTAACAGACGCGCTAAGAGATAAATTTGTGTGTGGATTATTAAAAGAAGATACACAAAAGCGACTGCTCGAGGAGAATGAGCTGACGCTTGAGAAAGCGGTCACTATGGCAGCAGCACACGAAGCCGCAGCAAGAGGCACAGCAGTAATGCAGCTACGGTCACCGGAACACAGTACAAATAAATTGGGTTTGAGTACTGTAAAAACCAAGAATGCAGAACGTGTGGCAGGCTTGGCCACATAGCTAAAGTATGCCAGTCAGGAAAGAAGACCAGCAACAAAAAGTCACCGCAAGGAAAATACATAAAGGTGCACAAGGTGACAAAGACCAGTTCGAACGAACAGAAGTCAGATTCAGACGCTAGCAGTAATGAACTGGGTAGCTTAAGAGTACACAACGTTGGTAAGGATGCAGATCTCCAGACAATTTGGGTCACTCTTCAGATAGCAGGAGTCCAAGTAAAGATGGAATTGGACACTGGATCGGCATTGACGGTCATGAATAAGAAAGATTACAAAAGGTTATTCCAACATATTCCCCTACGGGATACGGAGATTATATTGAAAACATACACGGGGCAAAGAGTGTACCCCATCGGAAAGATAGAGGTAAAAGTGGTCCACAAGGGCGAAGAAAGCCAAGTAATGGACTTATATGTGCTACCTGAAAGAGGTCCACCACTACTGGGACGGGAGTGGATTAGGAAAATGAATATGGACTGGCACTCCTTAAAAGCACTAACGGGTAGATTCCGGGGAAACAGATGTCAAACCTAAACGATTGTCCAAAATATTGGATGATGCTAAAGAGGTGTTCCAGCAAGGACTGGGAACACTGAAAGGAATTACGGCAAACATCAAGATTGATGAACATGCACAACCAAAATTTTTCAAAGCCAGACCGGTACCCTATGCAATACGACCTACTGTAGAAGTGGAACTGGAAGCGCTAGAACGTTCAGGTGTACTGTCTAAGGTAGATTGGAGTGAGTGGGCTACGCCCATTGTTCCCGTTATGAAACATCCTTCGAGCAACAAGCCAGGAGAACCAGGGAAGGTTCGCATCTGTGGAGATTTCAAGATCACCGTTAATCCGGTGCTTCACACGGTGCAGTATCCGCTTCCGCGGATTGAGGATATTTTTGCTTCGTTGTCTGGCGGGAAACACTTCACCAAGATAGACCTGGCGCAGGCGTACTTGCAGATGGAGATTGATGAAGAGTCACGCCAGTACCTCACGATCAACACGCATAGAGGTTTGTACCGGTATAATAGGCTGGTTTTTGGAGTGGCATCGGCTCCGGCAATTTGGCAGAGGGCCATGGAGCAGGTATTACAGGGAATTCCAGGCACACAATGTTACCTGGACGATATTCTGATTACAGGTGATGGTGATGAAGAACACCTCGCAAACTTGGAACTGGTGCTCAACAGACTGAAAGAGTATGGACTTAGAGTTAATCGGCAGAAATGTGAGTTCTTTCAGAAGCGGATCTCGTACTGTGGTCATGTCATTGACCGGGAGGGGCTTCATAAGTCTCCTGACAAGATAGAGGCAGTTGTAAAGGCTCCCGCTCTGGATAATGTCTCTCAGTTGAGGTCGTTTCTGGGATTGATTAACTATTACCATAAGTTTCTACCGAATCTATCCACGGTACTGCACCCGCTGAACGCTCTTTTACAGAAGGGTGTACCATGGGAATGGAGTGAAAACTGTAAGAAGGCATTTCGCAAAAGCAAAGAATTGATCACCTCAGAGGAAGTGTTGGCTCACTTCAACCCGACACTGCCTATTCGGTTGGCTTGTGATGCTTCTCCATATGGTATTGGGGCAGTACTCTCACACAAGTTGCCAAATGGCACGGAAAGGCCAGTCGCGTTTGCATCCAGATCATTGACCTCCGCTGAGCGCAACTATGCGCAGATCGATAGGGAGGCTCTCAGCCTTGTATGGGGAGTGAAGAAGTTTAATCATTACCTGCAGGGCCAAAAATTCACACTTCTGACAGACCATCAGCCGTTGGTATCCATTTTTAACCCTAAGAAGGGTGTTTCGGTGATGACAGCACAGCGACTCCAGAGATGGTCCCTTTTCCTAGGGGCACATCAATATCAAATAGAATTCAAAGGTACAAAGCAGCATGGCAATGCTGATGGGCTGTCGCGCCTGCCACTACCTGAAGCAGAAGAGACGACGAAAGTTGACCCTGTTGAGTTATTTCATTCGACCATCATCGAGTGTTTACCAGTCACCAATGCAAGTATTGAAAGAGAAACCAGGAACGACCCGACACTGTCCCGAGTTTACGAGGTGACAGTGAAGGGATGGCCAACACATGGTGATCCTCTGTTACCGGCATTCTCGGCAAGGCGAGACCAGCTGTCCGTCTGCCATGGTACTTTGATGTACGGGACAAGAGTGATTATTCCTCCCAAGTTACGGGAAAGAGTTCTAAAGGAACTGCATGAAGGTCATCTGGGGGGAGTTAAGATGAAAAGTCTTGCTAGGGCTTATGTATGGTGGCCGGGCATTGACCAACAGATAGAGGAGTTGACAAAAAGCTGCGCTGGGTGCCAAAAAGTGCAAAATGCACCTCCGATCGCACCGCTACACCCATGGGAATGGCCTTCAGCCCCATGGCAACACGTACATATTGACTTTGCTGGTCCATTCATGGACTCCGTGTTCCTAATTGCGGTGGACGCACATTCCAAATGGCCAGAAGTGATCAAGATGAATACCACTACTTCAGAAAAGACAATTGCGGTGTTAAGAACAATACCCGCAAGGAACGGATTGCCAGAACAGATATGTTCGGACAACGGACCACAGTTCGTGTCGGAAGAATTCCAAAAATTCTTAAAGAAGAATGGGGTGAAACATTATACCTCTGCCCCATATAATCCGGCGACAAACGGGTTGGCCGAGAGATTTGTCCAAACATTCAAAAAGGCAATAAAGGCCATGAACGATGATCAGATTCCATTACAACACAAGGTGGACAATTTCCTAATGGCATATCAAAACGCCGCTCATGCAGTGACTAACCAAAGTCCTGCCATGATGTTTTATAACAGGAGGTTGCGGTTCAGGTTGGACTTGTTAAAACCAAATGTGCAGAGGGAAGTGGAAAACAAACAGTTCCGGCATATTAATAACAAGTCCACTCGAAGTTTCGACGTAGGACAACCAGTGTTGGCAAGGGGCTATGGAAACGAAAAATGGCAGTCCAGAACAATTCGGGCCAGACAAGGACCTCTGATGTACACAGTAGATATTGGTAACAATGTGATAAGGCGTCATGCGGATCAACTGGTAGAATCAAGAGCAAGGGTCGAACCCCTGGTTGCGACAGAGACAACTTTGGAAGACGTTAATGAACCTAAAGCATCTACCTCGGCAGGGACTGTACCTGATGATGACGTCCAATACATAGGAAACCAACAAGAAGAGTCACCTCAGCAACAAGAATCAGAGACCACTGAAAGGCGTTATCCAAACCGAATCAGAAGGCCTCCTGAGAGACTGAACCTTTGAACTGTTTATACCTGAAGTTATATATGTTATGATGTTATGTTAAATGGGTATATGACTGTTAAGCTAAAAAGGGAGGATTGTGGTGTATGTAACCTGTTCCACCTTAAGAGAACTTAAGCCTGTTCCACCTTAAGAGATGTACTACTTTCTCTGGCTGCTGTATACGTAATACCGGTGGTGACCACCGGTATATAAGTACTGTGTAGTGATATTGTATTTAGTATAGTCCTGACCTCCAACTAGTAAAGACCTGTTGAACTTTATTCTTGTAGTCTGTGTCAGTAATTAATCTTAATACAACTGGAACACACAGACTTAACATTCAGCAGCACCAAATAAAAGAGCATATTACAGTGACAGTTGTATTGGAGAGATACAGATATTCTTGAGGGCCTAGTGCTGTTTTGGTAGGGCATTGGCTGTGTCCCATTTTTTTGTCAGCAAATTTCAGATTAGCGTCACTTGTGCACTTTCTCTTGATTGCTGTGCTGTGACTCCAACTGGAAATTGTACATGTGTGAGTAATGGCTGAGAACAGGATAGGGCGTAGCCATTGTGCACCCTCTCGATGAAGCCTCTCCCCCTCCCGACCCTCCCCCCACCTGCCGTCCCCCACCTCCCTGCCTCTCAGTTGAATATCCTAGTGACCCTCAAGCTTAGATTTTTCAATTAGCCATGGACCCAAACAGAAGTAGAATGGAGTGTGATTCACTCCTGCCTGATGTAGTGAGTCCCGACCCCAATGTCATGGGGCAGTCGTATTATAATATTTTGGGTGAATTCCCAAGTGCTGTCTGCCCTCTAAGCTGTTGCAGCACATGAATTCCTGTAACATCGCACTATTTTCCACCCTGAAACAGGTGAGCTCCTCTGCTTGGAGGCACTGAGTTCTCTAATAGAGTAGTAGAAATGCTGCTGCAGGAGCTTAGGCAAAGAACAACAATACTCTTTGGTATGGAGTGCTGCAGGACCCCAAGAAGAGCTGCCCAAGGGCAATAGCAGCAGATCGTCATATACCGTAAGTATCAACTTAGCCAGGCAGCCCCAGAAGAAGTTTAATGATCTTACCAGGCCAGCCAAGATAAGAGAGGTCACCAACCCCTTCCAAGAATACAGCATTATGCCAGCCACTTGCAATGACCTTTCTATCACACTGTGTTAAAGTGCTTTATTACTTACCATCAATATCCCTGAGGTGGCACCATACCCTTGATATCCCAGTCTTCACTTGGAATTGTTTCTTCCCCCATATCATGAGATGCAGCCACTCTGCAAAACCTGCATGTGGCTATTAATTGCTCATTTCATGCACCAGTCATCGCATCCATTATGGGCTGAACATTGTGTTTTACCACATAACATAGTAACAAAAGTTAATTCTTACTTTTTGTATCCTTTTTCAAGAAGGTCCATAGTACTAGAGAGAGCTGTGACAGACGATATACCTGAAAACCTCCCATCTCTTACCCGTAATGAGGAATAGGTGCAGCAAATCCTGGTGAGGAAGACTAAAAGGGCGCCAGAAGGGGGTAGAATAAGGGCATGTGCCAGCTGCGGGTTCATAATGAAAATCTATCTAGCTTCATTCTCATCCCATTATGCTCCACATCAATGTTCTGGACAACTGTTTTTTATGGGTAAGAGCAGGTCCAGGTCGAGTTCAGAAGAATGAGAGGTGATCTTATTGAAACATATAAGGTTGTGAAGGGGCTTGATCGGGTGGATGCGGTGAGGATGTTCCCAATGATGGGTGAAACTAGAACTAGGGGGCATAATCTTAAAATAAGGGGCTGCTCATTCAAAACTGAGATGAGGAGAAACTTCTTCACTCAGAGGGTGGTAGGTTTGTGGAATTTGCTGCCCCAGAAAGCTGTGGAAGCTACATCATTAAATAAATTTAAAACAGAAATAGATAGTTTCCTAGAAGTAAAGGGAATTAAGGGTTACGGGGAGCGGGCAGGAAATTGGACATGAGTCTAGGTTCGGAATGGTCATGGCCCTGTGGGTAGTGGAGTGGGCCCAGGGGCCGTGTAGCCTTGTTCTGCTCCTACTGTGTTCTAATTCTGTTAGATTTCAGGAGATGGTTTTATTCCTGTTCCTGGCTGGGGTGGAGATCGCCTTTACAGAAGGTAAGTACTGTAGAAAATATAGGGACAGAGTGATCTCCTGGAAGAATTTCGATCGCCTAGATGGGTCGGAGAGGAATTTCCCAGATTTTTTTCTCCCAAATTGGCCATTGGGTCTTTATCTGGTTTTTCGCCTCTCCCGGGAGATCACATGGGTTCGGGTGGATGCAGAGTGATAGAAGATTTGAGGTTAGGATCAGATCAGCCATGATCTTATTGAATGGTGGAGCAGGCTCGAGGGGCCGATTGGCCTACTCCTGCTCCTATTTCTTATGTTCTTATGTTCTTATGTTCAGACACAATGGAGGCTGCAATAACTTAAAATCGGACAGCTTTTATCACTATGTAATTACTGCCTGATTTGAATGCACATAGCCATTTTGGGACGTTGCTTTCCTTAACAGGTATAGATCCCTATTTCCATTTCCTGTCTGAATTGGATTGTTAAAATCCAGGATTCATTGTCTAGGTTCATTACTTCTTGGCCAAAGTGCCAGAGAGAGACTAGCACCCAAGAAATTGTAACCCAATGCACTCAGGAGAGGAGGCAAGATCATTAGAACAGCAACAATATTTGATGGTGTTTCTCATTTAATTTTGCAGTTTAGATGGAGTTGCTGAACAGATGATTTATTGGACTCTGCTACAACAATTTGCAAATTGGTTATTTTTTATATACGGCTCATAAAAATAAAAATCCTGATACCAGCAAAATCTGGATCCCAGAATAACACTTTTGGAAAGCATTTGTCACAATTCGATTGTACTGCCCATCAGGAACAGATGGAGAGGCAATAATTTGCTACGTCAGATTTGCTTACATTATGACCATTGTGCAAAGCATTATGGGATAGGGAGAATTTAAGATTTGAAGTCAGTTTGTGTGACAGTATCTCACTGCACCCTTTCTCATAGCTGAATCCTTGATACACTTCCACTCCAATCTTATTTATGTTGCAAAATATATTTTTTGGTGGGCAAAGTGAATACAGGAACAAAACTTCCCTGAGCCTCCAGCCCTCATTGTTTCACTTCTATTAATATCAGCTGCTCTCAGTGATCACACTCTTGTCTCTCAGAAAGTTGTAGGTTCAAGCCCCACTATGGACTGGTGCACACAATCTGAGCTGACACTCTGGGCTGAATTTTGCCAATGGGGAGGTTTTGGAGGCAGGACTCCCACTTGTTGGGTTTCAGTCCCGCCTCCATCAACTTCTGGTCAACCCACGCTATTTTCCCTTGATTAACCTTGTTAAGCCTGCCCACTCCTCATCAAACTACAGAGAATGTCAGTGTTTGACAGCTTCACAAAGCTGTCAAATGATGATAATTCATCTGTCAAAAATTTTTGACATACGTTGACATTCTTTGCAACCGGCTTTCCCTTAATTGGCCTGTCAATCAAGGGAAAATAACGTAGGTTGGCCAGAAGTTGATGGAGGTGGGACTGAAACCCGACAAGTGGGAGTCCCACCTCCAAAAGCTCCTCACTGAGAAAATCACCCCCTAAATCTTCTGATGGATGCACCCATATTTAGCAGTTCAATGGTATTGAGGTGAAAATGCCTTCATGGCCTTATACCTCCAATTTTCCTTCATTTCCACCTCATTTACACAGCTTGCTCTTCTTGCTCTTATGGAAAGGTGGGGGAATTGGGTGGTGCCCATTTTGGGGCGCTAACCTCACCGGGGTGCTAATTTTAGCGCCCCAAAATAGTTAGCGCTGCTACCCCGTAAATTCAGTAGTAGCGCCCCAAGAAGGAGGCGGAGTGCTGCTGGAAGTGCTCTACCTCCTTCTTGGGGCACTACTATTCAATGTCGCGGTGCTACGTGCAACAGCGCCGCGACATTGCAGGCCTCCTGTCCTGATTAAAGGGGAGGGGCCTAGTGCTGCACACACCGGGGCCCTGCCGGACCACCGGGGAGTGGGGTGTTGTGGAATCAGCCTGGCACTCAAGAGGAGTGCTGAGCTGAGTGATCGCAGCCAGCACCCTACATACAAATGTGAAAGGGGGCAGATGCTGGCAGTTGGCCAAAATAAAAATGGCCGCACGATACCTGCCGTTTAAATTGCGCCGCCGCCCGCTACCACCACTGCAAAACCGCCCCCTGATCCTGTCACACATATTGCCCGGCGATAGGTCAGGGGACGCAAGGGAAGTTTGTGGCTGGGGAGTAAACAGGGCGCTGCACACAGCGATGACGTCATCACCGCCGTGCTACCTTCGCCGCTAACCTCCCACTGAATTTCGCAGGAGGCGTTAGCGGCGCCCTGCCCGGGCACAGGGCATTTGCGCCCCGTTAGCGCCCAAGGTGCAAAGCAACCCAATTTCTAGCCCATCTGAGTGTCCAAAGTTACTGGGTGCTGGGCAGAAGAAAATTTAAAAGAGGCTAGCATCAATATTCATAGCATCAGTGTAAAGCTTATTTTTGACTCAATTTTTCAGGTATTTTTACTGTTGCTAACTACTTAGATACTTGCCTGAGCCATTTGCAGTGGGATTGCCGTTTTTTCTCCCCACCATTTCAGACAGGACACAATGGGCTTTCCATTGGGAATCATTATTTAGAAGAAGAGGAGCAATGTAGGGATGCCAGGCAGGCCAGGCAGCACTGGAGGCTCTGCATCATTCACCAGTATTCCCATACCAGAATATATAGGCAAAGGTGCACGTAACTGTATTTGTCAGAGGAGTAACCCATAAGAAGGGACTATTGTTCATAAAAGATGACAGATTGAAATATTTGCTACGGTTCTGTCAACACTAAGACAACAGGCCAACTCAATAACTACCCAAGAGTGAACCTATATTACTTTATCTCCTGATGCTGGCAAGTGAAGGTTGGAGTTCCTAGGAACTGAAATGTTCATTCGAAAGGTTTATAAATAAAATGATATTTCTGATCCAATAAAATGTCAATGAAAGTAGGTGATTGATCGGATAGTTTTGATATCTGTCAGTCTTTGGCTCTGGTTTAAAGTATTTTCTGACCTCCCATTAACTCTAATAGGAGCTGTCAGATTATTCCCAGACACATGCCATTTGTTTTGAACCCCCTCCTGAACTGTTCCTACCATGAGTCTTGAACACCACCACCTTGTATTTATAAACAGCTCATGTAAAGAACATCTTGGAGCACTTTACAAGGCAGAGTGCAAGAAGCGAAGGAATTTAGAGGAGAGACTGAAATATTTGATGAAAGCTTTTGAAGGCAGGGGAACAAAGAATTCAAGAAAACATCAGCATAACAGCTGAAAAGTTGGCCTTTGATAATGGAACTAAGTAGATAGGGAATGAGTTGTGTTTTGGAATCTGAGGAATGAGGGATATATGGTTGGAAAAGACTTCCCATGTATGGTGGGGCAAGACCATGGAAGGATTTGAAAATTAGGATCTTGTCAAGGGCGTTGATGGGAGTCTTCAATGCCCTCCCCACCTCGGGCTGCAGCAACCATACAGCTCTGCCTCAGCCACTCCTAAAACATTACCTCCCACCCAACAACTTATTTCCTTCCCCAACAGTTAGCTGTTAACAAGCCTTATCTTCCTGGCCACCAAAATTTGCTTTCATTTTTCCCTCTGCTTGAATAATAGAAAAACCATTCACTCCCTAGGTTGCTTTGGTTAACCTTTGTTCCATTCCACCTTGGGGCATCATCCTTTCTGGCCATCCCAACCATCACAATAAACCTTTACTTCCCCCCTCCCCCATCAAACCAGGAGGATTTCTTCCCTTCAGCTTTCTGCTCGTTTCTACTGAAGGCATTGAATCTTACTGAAGACAGTTCTACCAGCCACCCTTACCTGAATGGCTACTCTTCATGCATAAACCAAGGCAGTAAGGCCTGGATTTTCCTCAGATATCCAACCCTGACCTTAAATTTCCTCTCACTGCCCCCACTGGGACTGCCCATGAATGCCTCTTTCCTGCCCACCGCGGTGGCGTTGAGTGGAGCGAGAGTTTGGTAAGTGGGAGAAAAGTCATTTAAGTGTATTTAGTGAATTTAAGTGAGGGGAAAAGTAAATTATTTAAAGTAAGTTTAATTATTTAGAGTTAGTAAAGCTGTTGGGGAGTTTAAACCGGAAGTCGAATCCGGGTATAAAAAGGGGCGGGCCTAGTGCGGCAGCACGAGTGCGGTGGTGTTGAGTGGAGCGAGAGTTTGGTAAGTGGGAGAGTTCGGGCAAGTGGGAGGTGAGGGGGTGTTTTTGCTCTGTTTTGTTCCCTACTCCCAGGCTTAGACAGCACTGCGGAAGTGGAGCAGCGAGACGAATCAACCTAACAGGCCCCACAGACAGCATTCAAAAGGGAGGTTGGTGATCAGCTGGTTGGTAGGTTCTCTTCCTTCTCTTTTATACCTGTAAGTTGGTAAGCCCTATTAAATAGTGGTGTGATATTACCATCTATATCCGGGCAGAGGGTCTTCATAACTAATAATAAGAAATTTAATTAATTACATAGAATGGAGCAGGTGATGTGTTACTGTTGCAAAATGTGGGAGCCGGTGGTCCCCATTGAGGCTCACGGTGATTACATTTGCGACAAGTGTTTGCTGCTAGAGGAACTCCGGCTCCGTATTGAGGTGTTTGAGACCGACCTTCAGACACTGCGACACATCAGGGAGGGGGAGAAGTACCTGGACTCTATGTTTCAGGAGGCAGTCACACCTATGAAATTAACTAATTCAGATGTAGTCCGTGGTCAGGGACAGGATGGTGTGACTATGAGTGAGGCAGGTACGGGGATCCAGGAGGCAGTGTTGAAGGAGCCACAGCCCTTGCTCTTGTCAAACAGGTTCGAGGTGCTTACTCACTGTGAGGGCGGGAGCGGGGACTGCAGGGAGGATGAGCAACCTGGCCACAGCACCGTGCAGCAGGGGGCCATTCAAGTGGGGGGAGTAAAAAGAAATGTTGTAGTGGTAGGGGATAGTATCATTAGGGGGATAGATAGGGTTCTATGCAGTCGAGAGCGGGAGTCCCGAAGGCTGTGTTGCCTGCCCGGTGCCAGGGTTAAGGACATCTCTTCTGGGCTGGAAAGAAACTTGGAGTGGGAGGGGGAGGATCCAGTTGTCATGGTCCATGTTGTTACAAATGACGTAGATAGGACAAGGAAGAAGGTTCTGTTAAAGGAGTATGAACAGCTAGGGGTCAAATTAAAAAACAGAACCTCAAGGGTAATAATCTCTGGGTTATTACCTGAGCCACAAGCGAATTTGGCTAGGATAAATAAAATTAGAGAGTTAAATGCGTGGCTCAAAGACTGGTGTGGGAAAAATGGTTTTTGCTTCTTGGGGCACTGGCACCAGTACTGGGACAGGAGGGAGCTATTCCGTTGGGACAGACTTCACTTGGCCAGTGCTGGGACTAGAATCCTGGTGAATCATATAACTAGGGCTGTAGAGAGGGCTTTAAACTAATTAGTGGGGGGGAGGTTTCTAGAGAGCAAATAATAAAAATGACAACGGAGAAGGTCATAGACTTAGGTAGCAGTGGGGGGATTAAAAACCAGAGCGTGTCAGGAAGGGACAGAAGGTATGGAGTGAAAGGTAAAGTAGTAAAAGGGGAAAAAGCAGGAACTAAGTGTCACAAAGCATATTTGAAAGTTCTTTATCTGAATGCACGTAGCATTCATAACAAAATGGACGAGTTAACGGCACAAATAACTACATATGGGTATGATCTAGTGGCCATTACAGAAACATGGCTGCAGGGTGACCACGACTGGGGATTAAACATACCAGGTTATTTAACAATCAGGAAGGACAGGCAGGAAGGAAGGGGAGGTGGGGTGGCTATGTTAATAAAGGAAGGAGTCACTGTAATACAGAGAAATGATATTGGGTCAAAGGATCAGGATAGTGAAACAGTTTGGGTGGAGCTAAGGAATAATAAGGGGAAAAAAACACTGATGGGCGTAGTCTATAGGCCTCCGAACAGTTGCAACTCTGTTGGACGGAGTATTAATCAGGAAATAGTTGAGGCTTGTAATAAGGGAACAGCTATAATTATGGGGGATTTTAACTATCATATTAACTGGACAAATCAAATTGGGCAGGGCAGCCTTGAGGATGAGTTCATTGAGTGTATTAGGGATGGGTTTCTTGAGCAGTATGTAACTGAACCAACCAGGGGGCAAGCAACCTTAGATTTGGTCCTACGTAATGAGACGGGATTAATTAAAAATGTCCGAGTAAAGGATCCCCTTGGAATGAGTGACCATAACATGGTTGAATTACATATTCAATCAGAGGGTGAGAAGGTTGGATCTCAAACAAGCGTGCTGAGTTTGAATAAAGGAGACTATGAAGGTATGAGAGCGGAATTGATTAGAGTGGACTGGGAAAATAGATTAAAGGGTAAGACAGTACATGATCAGTGGTGTACATTTAAGGAGTTATTTTACAACTTCCAAAAAATATATATTCCACTGAGGAAAAAAGGGTGTAAAAGAAAAGATAGCCATCCGTGGCTAAGTAAAGTAATTAAGGATAGTATCCGACTAAAAACAAGGGCATATAAGGTAGCCAAATCTAGTGGGAGGATAGAAGATTGGGAAGTCTTTAAAAGACAGCAAAAAATAACTAAAAGATTGATTAAGAAAGGGAAGATAGATTATGAAAGTAAATTAGTAAAAAATATAAAAAAATATAGCAAAGGTTTCTATAGTTATATAAAAAGAAAAAGGGTGGCTAAATTAAATGTTGGTCCATTAGAGGATGAGACCAGGAAATTAATGGTGGGAAACATGGAGATGGCAAAAATGCTGAACAAATATTTTGTATCAGTCTTTACGGTAGAGGACACTAAGAATATCCCAACACTGGACAAACAGGGGGCTCTAGGGGGGGAGGAGCTAAATACGATTAAAATCACTAAGGAAGTGGTACTCGGTAAAATAATGGGACTCAAGCCGGATAAATCCTAGGGTCTTGAGGGAAGTGGCGGTAGGGATTGTGGATGCATTGGTAATAATTTTCCAAAGCTCCCTGGACTCAGCAAAGGTCCCGGCAGATTGGAAAACTGCTAATATAACACCCTTATTTAAAAAGGATAGTAGGCAGAAGGCTGGAAACTATAGACCTGTTAGCCTAACATCTGTGGTTGGTAAAATTTTAGAGTCCATTATTAAGGAGACAGTAACGGGATATTTGGATAAACATAATTTAATAGGACAAAGTCAGCATGGTTTTATGAAGGGGAAGTCATGTTTGACAAATTTGCTTGAGTTCTTTGAGGAAGTAATATACAGGGTGGATAAAGGGGAACCAGTGGACATAGTGTATTTAGACTTCCAAAAGGCATTTGACAAGGTGCCACACAAAAGATTATTGCTCAAGATAAAAAATCACGGGATTGGGGTTAATATTCTGGCATGGGTGGAGGATTGGCTATCTAACAGAAAGCGGAGAGTTGGGATAAATGGTTCATTCTCAGACTGGCAATCAGTAACAGTGCTGGGTCCCCAACTCTTTACAATCTATATTAACGATTTGGAGGAGGGGACCGAGTGTAACATATCAAAGTTTGCAGATGATACAAAGATGGGAGGGAAAGTAGTGAGTGAGGAGGACATAAAAAACCTGCAAAGGGACATAGACAGGCTAAGTAAGTGGGCAGAGATTTGGCAGATGGAATACAATGCTGGAAAGTGTGAGGTTATGCACTTTGGCAGGAAAAATCATAGAGCAAGTTATTATCTTAATGGCAAGAAACTAGAAAGTACTGTAGTACAAAGGGATCTGGGGGCCCTGGTGCACGAAACTCAAAAAGTTAGTATGCAGGTGCAGAAAGTGATCAAGAAGGTCAATGGAATGTTGGCTTTTATTGCTAGGGGGATAGAATATAAAAACAGGGAGGTATTGCTGCAGTTGTACAAGGTATTGGTGAGACCGCATCTGGAATACTGCATACAGTTTTGGTGTCCATACTTAAGAAAAGACATACTTGCTCTCGAGTCAGTACAAAGAAGGTTCACTCAGTTAATCCCGGGGATGAGGGGGTGGACATATGAGGAGAGGTTGAGTAGATTGGGACTCTACTCTTTGGAGTTCAGAAAAATGAGAGGCGATCTTATTGAAACATATAAGATTGTGAAGGGGCTTGATCGGGTGGATGCGGTGAGGATGTTCCCAATGATGGGTGAAACTAGAACTAGGGGGCATAATCTTAGAATAAGGGGCTGCTCTTTCAAAACTGAGATGAGGAGAAACTTCTTCACTCAGAGGGTAGTAGGTCTGTGGAATTTGCTGCCCCAGAAAGCTGTGGAAGCTACATCATTAAATAAATTTAAAACAGAAATAGACAGTTTCCTAGAAGTAAAGGGAATTAGGGGTTATGGGGAGCGGGCAGGATATTGGACATGAGTCTAGGTTCAGAACGGTCTTGGCCCTGTGGGTAGCAGAGCGGACCCAGGGGCCGTGTAGCCTGGTCCTGCTCCCACTTCTTATGTTCTAATTCTGTGTTAAATTTCAGGAGATGGTTCTATTCACAGGGATCAGTGGAGACATCGAACAGGCTGCCAGCTAGGTGTCCTTCAAGAGTAAATTGGGCCTGTTCCTGGCTGGGGTGGAGATCACCTTTTACAGAAGGTAAGTACTGTAGGAAATACAGGGACAGAGTGATCTCCTGGAAGAGTTTCGATCGCCTCGATGGGTCGGAGAGGAATTTCCCAGGTTTTTCTCCCAAATTGGCCATTGGGTTTTTTAACTGGTTTTTCGCCTCTCCCGGGAGATCACATGGGTTCGGGTGGGATGGAGAGTGATAGTAGATTTGAGGTTAGGATCAGATCAGCCATTATCTTATTGAATGGTGGAGCAGGCTTGAGGGGCCGATTGGCCTACTCCTGCTCCTATTTCTTATGTTCTTATGTTCTTATGTATAAATGCTGGCAGAAAGGTAGGGGCCACATTCCTGGTCCATTTCCCTCCTGTCCTGCCTCCTTACAGTCACTTCCTAGGAATGCCACGTGAAGCCTATCAGTAGTTGATGGGACGGCTCCCAAGTGTGATGATGGAGGCAGAGGGCCTAATTGTAGCCTCCTCACCCTCTATTTTGCCCTAATCCCTTACCTACTTCCTGGTCTTAGCTGAGGCCTTCACTAGAAGATCTGCTGCAGCCTTTGGGGCTCTTCTACCACTTTAACCTGGCCTCCCGCCTCTTCTGGTGCTACACTGGTGGTCTCTGTTTGTGGCAATTGGCAGGTTTCTGCTTGCTGGTGGGGAACCTGCCATGAATACATAATAAGTCCCAATGCAGGAAAATGGACCAAGGTCATGGTGGAGTCGCGAGGCTGCGGCATAAGACCTGCCCTGAATCTCAAGGACAGGATCAGGAAAATCCAGCTCCGTCAGCAGGCAATTTGCTCATGGGAACATCACAGCCACTCTGATCGAACAATCACACATATACACACTTTGCAATAGTGCAATAGCCATTCATCCCACAGCAGTCACGTACACGGTGTGATGTTGTCCATGAAATAAATGTAACTGATGCAGGAATTTCTAGCCCAGTGTTTGCACACATGAAGCCTCTTTGAAGGCTGAGAATAGTATTCTGATTGAAAGCTATGAGAAAAATGTTTGAATGGAACGTGACACCTGACCTATTAACCCATATTTCTCTGTCAGATACATAGAAACACAGAAACATAGAACATAGAAGATAGGAGCAGGAGTAGGCCATTTGGCCCCTCGAGCCTGCTCTGCCATTTAATGAGATCATGGCTGATCATCCAAATTCAGTACCCTGTCCCTGCTTTCTCCCCATATCCCTTTAGCCTTAAGAAATATATCTAACTCCTTCTTGAATACATTTAATGAATTGGCCTCAACTGCCTTCTGTGGTAGAGAATTCCACAGGTTCACCACTCTCTGGGTGAAGAAATTTCTCCTCATCTCTGTCCTAAATGGCTTACCCCTTATCTTTAGACTCTGACCCCTGGTTCTGGACTCCCCCGCCATCGGGAACATCCTTCCTGCATCTAGTCTGTCTAGTCCTGTTAGAATTTTATAAGTTTCAATGAGATCCCCTCATTCTTCTAAACTCCAGTGAGTATAAGCCCAATCGACCCAATCTCTCCTCATACATCATTCCTGCCATCCCAGGTATCAGTCTGGTGAATCATCGCTGCACTCCCTCCATGGCAAGAACATCCTTCCTCAGATAAGGTGACCAAAACTGCACACAATACTCAAGATGTGGTCTCACCAAGGCCCTGTACAACTGCAGCAAGACATCCTGGCTCCTGTATTCAAATCCTCTCGCTATGAAGGCCAACATATGTAGAGAAGGGGGGCGGTGGTACTGGGGTTATTGTCTCTGGCCAGTCAGAAGTATCTGAGCTGCTCCAGAGCCCCGTGCGGTTTCGAATCGCTCCCCTTTTCTGGTTCTGACCGCCGGACTTATTTCAGTAGCGATATAGACAAAATGAGACTCGTGGTTGGGTGCAAAGAAGACCAGTATTTATTGGAAATAAGAATAAATTGAAAATAATGATGAATACAGCACTCTTTTACTTAATACAGCACACCTTTGCTTAATACAGCACACCTTTGCTTAATACAGCACACTTTTGCTTAATCTTAATAGAGCACACCTGTGCTTAATACAGCACACCTTTGCTTAATACAGCACACTTTTGCTTAATCTTAATACAACACACCTGTGCTTATACAGCACACTTTTGCTTAATACAGCACACCTTTGCTTAATACAGTGTACTTTTCTACTTAATACAGCACACTTTTGCTTAATGGGAGGAGAAACAAACACATCGAGGGAAAATTGACTAAATTATGATTTAACAAAATTCCCCTTTAATTCCCACCTTAATACCTATCTAGGTTGCCTTGTAAAGGGCCAGAAAGTTTTATGCTCACCAGTAAATGCCTGCTCTGTGCCCCTGCGGTCTGTCTTGGATTCTTCACCGCCGCGAAGTAGAGATACCCCAGTAATTCAAAAGTAACTGCTGGTATTCCACTTCTTTGGGCGGGCTGTTGAGCTGTTCCCCTTTGTAGGCAGGGCATGGAGGCGAGGCAGCAGAGAGAGAGAGAATGGCTCCCTGAGGGGCTATCTTTATACCCCATTGGGAGCCGTAATCTTCGTGCCCAAATCTGGATGGATCTGGGCCATACAAAAAGGACCGAACTATCCCCATTGACTGTAATGGGTTTGAATGTGTTACCCATTCATTTACACTGATTTACGACCAGTTTGAAATGTCCCACTGATTTCTCAAGTGTTCAGTCAACGGCACTCAAGTGCTTTGTAAACAATCCATTGTTCTGCGGTCACCGCCCAACCGCAATTGATTGACAGCTTTAAGTACTTAAGCCTTTGAGTCAACATTGTAGACAGTTCTGTAAACAACATCCTTTGTCCTGTGGGTGAAACTTCCTAAACTGCAGTTGATTGACAGTTTCAAGTACTTCAACATTCGCGCAGGCTGGTGTTTTATTCAAATCCTTTGTCAGCCCATGATTGAAGATATACAAGCAGGCTGTCTTTGTCTTCTGCCACGAGGCCTGACAGCCATTTTGATACCCTGGGTTTTTAAGGTATATTCCACCCAGGTTTTCTTTAATCAAAAATAATCTTCGGGGGCTGTAGGAATTTTCTGAAATTTTTGCAAACCTTATAGTCCCCCATCGGATACTAAAACTTGCTTGAAGTATCCTGTTTAAAGGTGAGCAATAACTTCTGACCCCCCACAAACAACCTGCCCTCATACTTATCTATATCTGTCTCTGATCCCCCGACACCTCCATCTCCCCTACCCAGAGAGAATCACATTACACGGTAGGCATCAATCAATAGAAAAACATGATTAGTTAATAATTCAAACATGGAGGGGTTCCAATGCCCCTGCACCACTGAATACTTACAATAATTCAAGCATGGAGGGGGACCAATGCCCCTGCACCACTTGTGACATAGTTTTTAACATGATACAACGGCCTAGAAATTCAGTATAGCCACTTTTGGGGCGGTAAAGTCGGGCGGCCGCTAAAGTTTGCGCCCGGCGCAAAGTGGAGGCCACTTTGCCGATATTCAGTAGCTTTGGCCAAGGAGTTTGCTCGAGCGCTAAAACTGGCGATGCACGGCTATCTTTAGGCGCTAAGCCGGCGGTGCAGAGTGATACCGCCGAGGCCGGGCGCAGCGCAGGTGCGGTCATTTCTTGATTGACAGCAGACACCCTGGCGCCGGCCAGCTCTTAAAGGGGGAAGGGTCGAGTTCGTCTGCTGCCACGCCCTGGATACTGCAGCCCTCCAGCTAGGCCTAAACACTGCTGCTGGAGAGAAATAGCGCCAGGAAGGATGCAGAGGGCCCGTGAGCGAGCGCAGCGCTTCTCTGCCCATGATTTAAAGGTGCTGGTTAGGGCTTTGGAGAGGAGACGCCATATCTTGTTCCCGGACAGTGGCAAGAAGCCTGCCACCAGGGTGTACAGGAAAGCTTGGAGGGATGTCGCCCAGAGGGTCACAGCCACCTGCGATGTCCCCAGGACTGGTGTCCAATGCTGGAAAAAGTTTAACGACCTCACTCGGATTGTCAGGGTGAGTACCCTTTCCAGTGTCCTCCTCATCCTTGCATGTGCACCTCACATTATGGGCAAAGGGACCTCAAAGCCCTAATGGCCAGCCCTCATCCAGCAGCTATGGCACTGGCATGAACATCAATTGCACTTTCTGCACTTTACACACTGGCCAAGCTATTCGACCATGGGAGGCAGTGCATACAGCAACAGGGCACCACACTGGCCAAGCTATTCAACCATGGGAGGCAGTGCATACAGCAACAGGGCACCACACTGGCCAAGCTATTCGACCATGGGAGGCAGTGCATACAGCAACAGGGCACCACACTGGCCAAGCTATTCGACCATGGGAGGCAGTGCACACAACAACAGGGCACCACACTGTACTTAGAGGCCGTCCTTTCTCTTGCAGGCCAAGCTGGCCCAGAATCTGAGGAGCCGGACTGACACCGGGGGAGGCCGTCCCCAGTTCCAGCAGCTCAGTGACCTGGAGGAGCGCGTGGGTCGACTCATGGGTGGCCGGCTGATTGGCCCCGTTGCATGTGGCGATGCCGACCCTGTGCTGGGCCCCAATGGTAAGGACATCACCTTTTGGACCTCTCTCGTTCCCCTTGCGCTTCAGATCTACATCCTTTGCCACTGTCCGACCAATGCGCTGAATGCCACCACTCATGCCTCCCTCGCTGATGCCCTGTCCTCACTCTAAAGCTACTCTTGTGCCTTCCTGCTTTCAGCTGGTGAGGAGGAGGTCCCTGAAGCTGCCAGTGACAGTCCCTCGGAAGAGGAGGACGAGGAGGAGCAAGAGGAAGGCGGCCCATCTGGGGAACCCTCATCCGCGCCAGGGGATGGCAATGGAGAGGACACGTCTTCCCTGGAGGAGAGCCAGGGGGAAGTGTCGGAGGGGGGTGTAGCTCCTGTGCCCAGTGGCGTCCAGCCACGCGGGAAGGGTCGGTCAGCTCGGCGGCCTTCTCCCCAGAGGGGGGAAGTGTTGCAGGGGAGTGTAGTTGCTGTGCCCAGTGGCGTCCAGCCACGCGGGAAGGGTCGGGCAGCTCGGTGGCCTTCTCCCCAGAGGGGGGAAGTGTTGCAGGGGAATGTAGTTGCTGGGCCCAGTGGCGTCCAGCCACGCGGGAAGGGTCGGGCAGTTCGGCGGCCTTCTCCCCAGAGGGAGAGTCCGGCCTCCAGTCCGGAGATGGCCCTCGCCCAGGAGGTGCGCCTCCTCGATCAAATGTCCGTGGGCTCGGATCGCCGGCACACCGAGTTCATGGGGGTTGTGGCACGGTTGCCTGAGGCCATCGAGTCCCTGGCTCATAGTGTGTCCAATTTCGGGGCCTCACAGGCCAGGGGTTTCGAGCAACTCGGGGCAGCACAGGCCAGGGGTTTCGAGCAATTCAGGGCAGCACAGGACGCGAGTCGGGCCGAATTCAGGGCAGCACAGGACGCGAGTCGGGACGACTTCAGGGCAGCACAGGCAGCGAGTGGCCAGTTGATCAGTGGTGCCGTGCAGTCACTGGCTGGTCTGATGCGGGCACAGACCAGGGCAGTACGGGCACTCACTGCTGCCACACTCGCTGTGTCAGCCAGGCATCGCCAGGGCACCCGCCGCGCTGCAGCAGCACAGCGGTCTGGCCTTCAGCAGATTGCTGCGCTTGCTGCAGTGCCAGCCCGGCCGAGTGCCAGTGTCTCAGGCGAGCAGCGAGCGCCTGGCATTAGCCAGCTTGCCCCCATTGCTGCAGCCGCCACTGCCACTCCCCCAGTGAAGCTGCCACGAGCTGCTGGAGAGACTGATGCTGCCCAGCCACAGCTGCAGCAGTCAGCAGCCGGCCCCTCGAGGGCCAGAGCTCGTCTAGGCCGACCCCCAAGGGCATCTGCCGTCACACCATGTGCCCCTCAGGAGCCTTCCCCCAGCCTTGCAGCACCCACAGGGCCCAGGTTGAGGCGGAGCAGCAGGTCGGCCAGGGGCCGGAAAAGGCTGGACAAGGACTCGCCCTCTCGGCACACAAAGTAGAGGGTGTTGCCAAATGTTTTTTTATATGGGGGTGGTTGTGTTGTCTATGGGGGTGGTTGTTTTGGTAAGGCCGAGGATGAAGGCCATTTGGATGGAAAAGTTTTGTTATTCCTCCCCAGGTTGTGGGAGTGAGTCATGTGTTTGACTGTTTTTTGGGGGTGTTGTCTGTTTTTGGGTTTCATGTGGGAAGGGCCCTGAGTTTGTTCAATAAAGCTTTTTCTTTATTCAGCTTGTCAATGTTTGATGTTTGAAGTGGTTGTTGCGTTAACCGGCTGAGGGCTTGCGGAGCGGCTGCATTCATGTCCCTTCATTGCCACAAGCCATTCCCTGACAGGGGGCCTAGAAGTGTCGTTCAATAAGCCGCCGACGGATGGCCCTTGGACCTTGTGGCTCCCTCCTGGGCTGGTACTCCTCCTCCTCCTCCTCCTCCTCCTCATGGTCCTCCTGCTCCTCCTCCTGAGGTGGTGGTCCAACGTGAGGTGGCAGTGCCTGAGTCCTGCGGATAGCCAGGTTGTGCAGCATGCAGCAAACGACGACGAACTGGGAGACTCTATCCGGCGAATACTGCAGAGATCCGCCGGAGTGATCCAGGCAGCGGAACCGTTGCTTGAGGATGCCAATCGTTTGCTCTATGATGTTCCTTGTGGCTTGATGGCTTTCGTTGTATGCCTCCTCAGCAGGGATCCTGGGCGCGCGGAGCGGGGTCATGAGCCATGTACACAAAGGATAGCCTTTGTCCCCGATAAGCCATCCTCTTGGGGGAGGCTGTGCCTGGAACATGTCAGCCACAGTAGTCTGGCGCAGGATAAATGCATCGTGGCTGCTGCCTGGAAAGCGGGCATTGACAGCTAGGATGCGCTGCCTGTTGTCACACACCACCTGTACATTGAGGGAATGGTAGCCCTTCCGGTTGCGGTAATCCTCGGCATTGTCGATAGGTGCCCGCAAAGCCACATGCGTGCAGTCAATGGCGCCCTGCACCATGGGGAAGTCCGCGATCCTCGCAAATCCGACTGCACGCTGCTCCTGCCTCTCCAGGGTCATGGGGAAGGAGATGAATTGGTGTCTCCTTGTGAAAAGGGCATTGGTGACCTGCCGGATGCAGTGATGCACGGCAAACTGGGATATGTTAGCTATGTCCCCAGCAGCGGCTTGGAAGGAGCCGCTTGCATAAAAGTTCAGAGGCACCGTGACCTTCACTTCCACCAACAGAGGCGTCCTGCACATCAGTTGTGGATGCAGATCTCTGTGAAGCAGCTGGCAGATCTCTGCAACCACCTCCCTTCTGAAGCGCAGCCTCTTAACACACTGCGCGGCAGTCATGGTGAGATAGGACACCTGCTGGCGGTATTCCCTGAGTGGGTAAGGCCTACGTTGCCGACGCCTGATGCCCCCTCTGCGTCTAGGCATGGCTGCCCCTCTCACACAGCGTCTGCGAGCCCTTCACACATAATGCTGGAACTGAGGGTTGGCACCCCATGCAGCCCCCATAATATACTGGCAAACAATGAAATCACAATGAGGCAAATTGCCAAGCTCTGGCCAGAAGCCAAAAATACCTCTCCTATGTTGGGCCAAATCAGTAAGGTCTCTTCCTTGGTCTCTGTCCAGAAATCCGTTGCACAAAAGTCATTGCAGCAAAATGGCTGGCCTTTATAGTTCAGCGTAAGTGCCCTTTAATTAGCGCTCCCCGAGGCCCGCAGGGCCTCTGCTGCGTTCCACTTCACAGTTCTTAACACCGCCATGCCCACATTGGGCGGGCGCGACTGAAGTTCCGGTTTGGGGCGCACAAAGGGCGTTGCACGACGAAATGATGTCATAAGCTGCGCGCGCAGCTGAGCGCACGCAAACACTTTGCGCCGGCGCTAAATGTCTCCTGAAGTTGGGCGCAGGCGCAGATCGCGCTGCGCCCGGCTGCTAAGTGTCTAGCGCTCGAAGTCTACTCCTCTTAAGGCGCTAACGGCTGGCGCACGCAACTGAATTTCTAGGCCAACATCTTTAATGGGATTACCACCAAGCCAAAACATATCTGTTAAAAATACAAACGGAAGAAAACGAGCTTCCTTTTCTTTTTCTTTATAATGCAATTGCCTGACACTTTAATAAATGGCACCATTCTCCAGCCATAAATGTATTTCAAACTTTCACAATATACAGACACAACAATTCATAGGCATATGCAACTTGTTCAATTGACTCTAAACAAGTAGTGCAATCTCACAGTTAGGAACTAAATTCACACATTATTTCCTTTGGAGTTGGGACCAGTACATAATACAAAATATAAAATAATTAACAAGCTTTTGGTAAACTCTTAATCTTAATCTGGATTTCCAATAACAGTTTAATAGCTGTGGGCATCTGCCTCCTGCAGACCCCTCCCTTCGTGGGCTAGGGGTGCTCCCTTCTCCGAGCATTCAAAGACACGATGGTCCTCTGCACCTCCCGAAACTCTGAAAAAGACTTTAAAAAAACATCTAGCCAGGTTCCCTGGCTCGGGGGAATGTGATCGGGTCCCACGACCTTGGCTCACATAGACAACACTCTGGAACGGTACCATACTTAAAACTTATACTCTAATAATTAACACTACCGAATTGCAATATAAAATTAAAATTAACACATTCTAACTTAATCATTTATACACGTTACTTAAACAAAGCTATATACAAGCACCGCCCATCTCCGGGCGGCCAGCCTAATCCCTGTTTGGATTGTTACAGGCTGCTCCCTGTGCCGAAGCTGGACTGATTCCAACTTCTAGTCCCTCGCAGCTTATGGCTGCTGGTTGGGGACTTCTGTCTTTTGGCTACTCCCTGACTCGGGAGACCACCCTATTCCACTGGAAAGTGGGTGACCATACTTTCTTGGGCTGGGGTACCCGAAGAGACCTCCTAGGGAGTGTCGCTGGTGGGGCTACCCTGGTGAGTGGACCCTTAGCTCGGGTCACAGTCCTTGCTGGCTGGGGACCTTCTCCCTCGGGTCCCTCCCTTCCCAAACCTGGGCTGGGGACAGGCAATCCCTTGCCACTGGCTGCCAGTGGCTGAGAGTCTTCCCCTTCAGGTCTAAAACCTGGTTCAGGCTCCTCCCCGGAATCCCATAAGAGAGGGGGAATCGCTCAGGCCAATTGCTGGGGAACTTCTCCTCTCACGCACGCGACTGCGCCTGTGTGTGCAGCCTGTGTGAGTGTACGCGCTGCAGGCTGAGGATTTCTATTCTCAGGTTCAATCCCAGCTGCCCGTTTCCCTGCCTCCGGCTTATACAACCTGCATTGTTTAATATAACTGGCAGCCTGCCAGTAACCCTGTTCTAAATCCTTTTCCCTTACCAGGGCGGCCTTAAAGGCGGAATCTTGGGCTTGGACCTGCTTTTGGTCCGGGGCCAAAACTATCCCCTGTGTGCTTCCCTTGTCCCGGATTGCTGCTACCAGGCCTGCTCTACAGGGGTCCCAGAACTCTCCTTCCCTGTCCACCTGCTTAAACAACTTACACTGGTCATGAATGGCTCCTCCCCTAACACAAGCCACAGCGCCTGCCTGTGCAGCCTGTGAGCTTGTACCCACTGCGGGCTGAAGATTTCTGGCCTCAGGTTCAATCCCAGCTGCCCGTTTCCCTGTGGGTCCCATTAAGCTAAATGGGACCTTGTTAGACCGGGGTGAATTGGTCAGGTCTTCCGAGTGGACCACCGTGCTGGAAGCTCCAGTGTCCACCGAATATCTCCCCTGCACTGTCTTCACCCCCATCTTATCATAGGGCCTGCTCCCCTCAGCATTTTCGCGGGGACACAGGTCGACAGGCTGCGCTGGCTCTAGTCATTGCTGGGAGTGGGAAGGGGCAGATGGGGTCAAAGCACCGGTGGTGGCTGCTACTCTCCCCTGGCCAGTCAGAAGAGACCGTAGGGGCTGTAAAAATGACTCGACCACAGCGGGAGGGATATCTGGCCCTGCCTTTTGGGCTGGAGCTGTGGGGTCCTTTCCCTTGTTATCCTTCCAGGGATTCTTACAGTGTTTTCCCCAGTGACCGTCTTTCCCGTACCCATAACAATTTAACCTAGCCTGGGAGGGACGGTTCCCCTGCTGGTGCCACTCTTTTTTACTCTGGCTCCCAGGTTTGACCTCATGGACTTTTCCCTTAGGTTGGGGCGCCTTGATACACCTTGTGATAAAAATGATAACTTCCGGAAAGTTATGTCATCACTTCCTGTGAACTATGAACTATGAACTGTGTACATACCTCACTTCCTGTCATATGTCACTTCCTGTTGGACTGGTATAAATACTGGTCTGTTCAGTATTGTAAGAGGCTTCTACCAGAGGCATGGTAAAGACCTCTCGTGTATATAGTGTGTTTATAAGTTACTTAAAGCTTACTTTAAAGTTACTTGATGGTAAGTCTCCTTTTTCTTACATCAATTTAAGTAACTTAGTATTTACACTGACAAATACTAGACCTTCAGACAAACTCGGAAGTTAAGGATCCAGGGAACCACCCATCATGGAGAAAATCCTTAGACCTATTCGTCTGGACTTGGACCCGAATACACCAGCAGCTGGCAGGGTATGGAAGCATTGGTATCGTACTTTTGAGAATTTTCTGGATGAATGTAAAGCGGATGCTTCTGCTAAATTGAAGATACTTGTCAATTATGTGACCCCAAAAGTGTTCGAATATGTTGATGAATGGGATAATTACGAAGAGGTGATTCGGGCACTTAAGAAACTGTATGCGAAGACCCCAAATGAGGTCTATGCTAGACATCTACTGGCCACAGCCCGACAAGGGCCCGGGGAATCAATTGACGAATTCCTGCAAGAACTTCGCAGGCTCAGCGTAGATTGTAACTTTCAGGCAGCCTCAGCTGAGCTGTACCGCCAAGAAATGATTCGTGATGCTTTCATCTGCGGGATTGCCTCTCCATTTATACGCCAGCGTCTACTAGAAAGTAAAACACTTGAGCTACAAAAAGCTTTTGACCTAGCTTGTTCACTGGATTTGGCAAAGAGAAATGCAGACCTCTATCAGCTGCCCAGATCTCGATCTGCTGCTGTAGCTGCAACCAGACAATTCAAGCGGTCTCAGGTGAACCCTATCATGGGGGAATCTAATTCTGATAATTCTGATGAAGAAGAGGAGGACGACCCCACTTTAGCAGCCTCTTGGCAATCTAGGAAGGAATGCTTCTTTTGTGGAGATGCTTTTCACCCTAGGAAAACCTGCCCTGCTCGCAATGCAATCTGCAGTTATTGCGGGAAAAAAGGACACTTTGCTAAAGTTTGCCTATCAAGGGCCTCTACGAGGGCCAATCCAGCTAAGGCCTACCGAACTGCCCCAATTAGGGCCTATCAAGATGCTCCAGCTAGGACCTATCAAGCTTCCTCTCGAGCTCTCTCCCGAAGAAGCACACCGAGAGTTTTAGCCACTCTCTGTGCAACGACACCAATTACAGCTGCTTGCCCACAGAACCTGTCTCATGCAGCCACAAAAATTTCAATTAAAGGGCATACCTTAGATGCCTTAATTGACTCAGGAAGTACTGATAGTTTCATTAAGGAACAGATTGTTGCGAAATTGAAACTACATGTCTTCCCATCGGACCAGGCAATTGCGATGGCCCAGTCATCACTTAATACCAGAATCTCCGGCTTTTGTGTTGTTGATATGACACTTCATGGTCGTATGTATCCCTCCACCCGACTTTCGGTGCTCAAGGACTTATGTAGTGATCTCCTCTTAGGGCTGGACTTCCAAAAACAGCATAAGAAACTCACCATTGAGTTTGGTGGATCCAAACCCGGACTTACTATTTCTAATATACCGTCTAAATTACCATTTTGTGCATTATCAGCAGCTTCACTTGATGAACCCTCATTATTTGCCAGTATTCCGCCTCAATGCCAACCGATAATAACGAAATTGCGGCGCTTTAATCAGGAAGACCAATCTTTTATTGCGGCTGAAATCTCTCGACTTCTAGCAGAGGATATCATTGAACCATGTTCGTCGCCCTGGCGGGCTCAAGTCGTCATTGTCAAGAACCCTCTAAAACCTCACAAACAGCGACTATGCATTGATTATTCGCAAACCATCAATCAATATACCGACTTGGACGCCTACCCATTGCCACGCATTGATGATATGGTTAATAAACTGGCCGAATACAAAGTGTTCTCAACTTACGATTTAAAAAGTGCCTATCATCAGTTACCCTTGAAGGTCTCAGATAAACAGTACACAGCCTTTGAGGCCAATGGACGGCTGTACCAATTTCGTCGCCTCCCATTCGGGGTTACTAATGGAGTGGCTGTCTTTCAACGGGCAATGGATGGCCTGGTTAAGCAGGAAAACCTAAGGGACACTTTTCCCTATCTTGATAACATTACCATTGCAGGTCACGATCAACAGGAACACGACTCCAACCTCCAAAAATTTCGGGATGCCCTCCATCGCCGTAATTTGACCCTGAATGAATCCAAATCTGTTGAGTCGCAACCGACCATCAACATCCTTGGCTACTGCGTAGGCAATGGTATCATTAAGCCAGACCCAGAAAGACTTCGCCCGCTCCAAGAGCTCCCGTCACCTAAGAATCCGGCTTCTTTACGTCGGGCTCTCGGTCTGTTTGCATACTACGCTAAATGGATTCCTCATTTTTCGGACAAAATCCAACCCTTGCTGCATGCTAGATCATTTCCACTGGGAACAGCGGCTGTTGCAGCCTTTAACCTTCTCAAAAAACAGTTGGAGAAAGCGGCTCTTCACTCCATTGATGAGAATCTCCCTTTCGTGGTTGAATGTGATGCCTCGGAGGTGGCGATCTCGGCTACTCTGAATCAGGAAGGTCGTCCTGTAGCATTTATGTCCAGGACCTTACAAGGTGCCGAGCTACATTATCCTCCGGTTGAGAAAGAAGCCACAGCCATCATAGAGGCAGTACGGAAGTGGAACCATTTTCTAGCTCGCCAGCACTTTACATTGATCACGGACCAACGATCAGTCGCCTTCATGCTCGATAATCGAAAACGAACCAAAATTAAGAATAATAAAATACAACTTTGGAGGATGGAACTGGCCTCTTTTGGTTATACCATTCTCTATCGGCCTGGCAAGGAGAATGTGGCCCCGGACACCCTCACACGGGCATTCTGCTCCACTATGTCATCCTCCACTCTCATGGATGTCCACAATGGTTTGTGTCATCCTGGCGTTACGCGCATGCTACATTTCGTACGATCACGGAATCTCCCTTTTTCCACTGGAGATGTGAAGAAAATATGCTCAGAATGCCGGCTTTGTGCGGAATTAAAACCTCAGTTCTTCCGCCCCTCAGATGGTATACTCATACATGCAACCCAACCGATGCAACGACTTAGCATCGATTTTAAGGGCCCAGTGCCCTCTTCAACTCGGAACACATATTTGCTCACCATGATCGACGAATATTCACGTTTTCCGTTTGCCTTCCCCTGCTCCAATATGCTGGCGTCCACAGTAATCTGCTGCCTTGAGCAGGTATTTTCTCTCTGTGGCATGCCGGCTTACATTCACTCAGATCGGGGTCCATCCTTTATGTCAAGGGAACTCAAGGACTACCTCTCAGAACGGGGAATTGCTACAAGCAAAACAACACCATACCATCCCATCGGAAATGGGCAGGTAGAGAGGTATAATGGTATCATCTGGAATTCCGTACGTCTCGCTTTAAGATCTCGGGGCCTACCAGACCAGCAATGGGAAACAGTGCTTCCGGATGCATTGCACTCTATACGGCCCCTGCTTTCTACAGCCACAAATACTACACCTCATGAGCGGTTCTTTAGATTCCAGCGTCGCTCATCTCATGGGACATCACTCCCGTCATGGCTAACTACTCCTGGACCTGTATTACTCCGAAGATACGTTCGGACGTCTAAAAATGACCCTCTTGTAGACGAGGTCGAACTAACCCATGCCAACCCCACCTATGCAAACATACGATATTCCGACGGCCGAGAATCTACCGTATCATTACGGGATCTGGCTCCCTGCCCACCAGGACCTAGTGGGATATCGGGTGATGGCATTTCACCAGGAAACTCTTGGGACCTATCGGGTACCCCTCTCCAGGATCCTGATCGGATACCAACTAGCTTGGTGCCGGTAGAACCCCGTGCTCAAGGTTGCGACCCTCCCAGTACCGCGCATGAAAGTACTGATCTGCCACAGACCAGCTCTGCACCTCCCTCTGAACAGAGGCAGTCCGACTTTGAACCTATTGGGGCTCGTACTTGAAGCCATGATCTCCCCGACCCTTCACAGGGCAATCCAGGCCACACAGACTCTGACCAATGGCCAACCGCATGTAAGCGGACCAGCGACCCTCTACGACGGGAATCCAAACGGGTGCGACTCTTCCTTGTTCGGCGGCTGCGGACCAAAAGGTAGACCACAGCCTCCAAATCCTGCAGGAGGGAAGAATGTGATAAAAATGATAACTTCCGGAAAGTTATGTCATCACTTCCTGTGAACTATGAACTATGAACTATGAACTGTGTACATACCTCACTTCCTGTCATATGTCACTTCCTGTTGGACTGGTATAAATACTGGTCTGTTCAGTATTGTAAGAGGCTTCTACCAGAGGCATGGTAAAGACCTCTCGTGTATATAGTGTGTTTATAAGTTACTTAAAGCTTACTTTAAAGTTACTTGATGGTAAGTCTCCTTTTTCTTACATCACACCTCATGTCTCTAAAGGCTACTGTGAGCCGGTGGGTCACTGCTTCTTCGGTGGTCTGGGGGTTTTGGGGGTCAAACCAAGCCGCGACCTGGGCTTGGATTTGGGGTAGGCTGTTTGTCATAAGACAACGGAGCCAGTGAGTCAATTGGACTGGGTTCAGTGCTGCCCGCCCAGGCATTCCCGGGCATGCACTCCGGTAGACTGGCCACAGCCTGTCTGCGAATGCCTGCGGGGACTCCCCTGGGAGCTGCACCGTTCTTTCTACCCGGGCAAATGGACTACCATCATTGAGTCCCATGGCCTCCAATATCTCATTCTTCAGATCCTCATAATCCTTCTGCCCCTGTGAGGTGCCAGTCAGTTCCTTCTGTAACCTCTAGATGGCACCTTCACTTGTTTGTTTGCTAGGCCTTTGTTAATTGTTTCCTAGCCTCCTGTGTTTATGCTTAATGGCCTGTTAGCTGTTCATGGGTTGCACCTGGTTTTCTTGGTATATAAGTTCTGTGGTTGCTTCATTCCTTGCTCAGTCCTAGCCGGGTAACTGGGGGGGACTAGCCCTTGCTCTGTGGCTCCTGGCTTTAACTAGTTGGTTGCCACAGTTCTCTCGAGCTTTGTATTTAAGATGTATTCTCGAGCTTTGTATTTAAGATGTATTCTCAAGCTCTGTATTTAAGATGTAACTAACATTGTGTCCTTGTTTTCTTAGTCTTGATAAGGTGCTGGACTGGACTGGCGTGTTGCCATGCTGGCGCTTGTCTTGAGCTCTATTGAGAAGCCTGTTATCCCTGCGGCAGCCCCTCGTGATAGCTTGTCTCGAGTCCCGTCTCGGCAAGCTGGTTGCGCTTGTGGTAAGCTTATCCCAGCTCAGCTTGGACAAGTATGTTGCCTCATGGAAGCTGTCCTGAGTTCCTATTCTTGACTAGCCATTTTGTAACTTGTCTCGAGTTCTATGTATATTGTTCTTCTCTCGAGTTCTATGTATGATGTGGTGTTCCTGTCTTGAGTTCTTACGTATGCTGTTGTGTCCCTTGTATGAATCTAGTTATGTGTGAATCTTGTTAAGTAATGAATAAAGTACTGTTCCTTAAGATTGTATACCTGCCTCTAGCCTGGTTTCTGCACTTGGGTCCAGACCCTACCTTGCCCGGAGAGCACGGCCCCATATCTACACGGCCCCGTGGCTCCCCAACCCTGACAGTAGGACTGAGCCATACATGGACCCAATAGAAACCAACCGGCTAAGGTTTGAAACTCTCAAGTTAATTTTCGAGTTCTCTTGGGCAATATAAACTCTTGAGTTAATTTTCGAGTTCTCTTGGGCAATATGCGGTTCTCCTAGGAAGGAGACCCCCACTGTGTTAAGTTTTCAAGTGTACTTTCAAGTCTTGTGTTAAATTTTCGAGTGAATTTTCGAGCCTCCGGTGTTAAATTTTTGAGTGAATTTTCTAGTCTCTTGTGTTAAGATTTTGAGTAAACTTTCAAGTCTCCTGGGCCTTCATAGTGTTAAATTTTCAAGTAAAACTTTTGAGTCTCCTGGGCCTTCATTGTATTTAGACTCCCAGGTGAACTCTCAAGTCTCCTGGGCCTCTATTGTGTTAGAACCCCAAGTAAATTCTCAAGCTTCCTGGGCCTTTGTTGTGTTATATTTTCAAGTCAAACTCTCAAGCTTCTTGGGCCTCTACTGTTAGACCCCCAAGTCAACTCTCAAGCTTCTTGGGCCTCTACTGTTAGACCCCCAAGTAAATTCTCAAGTCTCCTGGGCAAATTAAGCCTTCAAGTTCTCCTAGAAAAGTTAGGTTTTCCAGTTCTCTTGGGCAAATTAACTTTTCAAGTTCTCCTGGGCAAGTTAAGATTTCAAGTTCTCCTAGGAAAGGTTAGGTTTTCAAGTTCTCTTGGGCAAATTAAGTTTTCAAGTTCTCCTGGGCGAATTAAGCTTTCAAGTTCTCTTAGAAAAGTTAGGTTTTCAAGTTCTCTTGGGCAAATTAAGTTTTCAAGTTCTCTGGGGCAAATGACTCCCCCCTGTGTTTGTGTTTAATTCTTGAGTTCCCTAGGAGGAAGACCCCGCTGTGTTTTGTTATTCTCCTGGACAAGTTAAACTTTCGAGCTCTCCTGGATAACATACTTTCGAGTTCTTCTGGACAAATGAAACTTTCGAGCTCTACTGGATAAGACGTTCTTGAGTTCTCCTGGACAATTAAATTCTCAAGCTCTCCTGGACAAGTTAAATTCTCGAGTCTTCGCCCTTCTTGCATCCCTTCGGAATATAGTCCATTGAGCGTGCTAACTCTGGAGAGACGATGGCTCCGTTGCTTACCAAGATTTTGGTCAGATGATCGCCACGACATGTCTCTGCCGCTAGTGGATGAAGAGGATGATTCTGTCTTGAGATTTCTGAACATCTGCAGTTTGTGAACTGTTGGAATGGGGAATATCATTGCTTGAAAAGCTAAGAAGAGCGCCTTGTGTGTTAGCGCCCTGTGTATTAGCGCCCTGTGTATTAGCGCTCTGTGTATTAGCGCCTTGTGTATTTTCGAGCCCAGTGTATTTTTGAGCCCAGTGTATTTTCGAGCCCTGTGTATTTTCGAGCCCTGTGTATTTTCGAGCCCTGTGTATTTTCGAGCCCTGTGTATTTTTGAGCCCTGTGTATTTTCGAGCCCCCCTGTTGTCTCTCGAGCCCCCCTGTTGTCTCTCGAGCCCCCCTGTTGTCTCTCGAGCCCCCCTGTTGTCTCTCGAGCCCCCCTGTTGTCGCTCGAGCCCCCCTGTTGTCGCTCGAGCCCCCCTGTTGTCTCTCGAGCCCCCCTGTTGTCTCTCGAGCCCCCCTGTTGTGGAACGTCAGGAGCCGTTCCTAGGAGGGGGGGTCCTGTGAGGTGCCAGTCAGTTCCTTCTGTAACCTCTAGATGGCACCTTCACTTGTTTGTTTGCTAGGCCTTTGTTAATTGTTTCCTAGCCTCCTGTGTTTATGCTTAACGGCCTGTTAGCTGTTCATGGGTTGCACCTGGTTTTCTTGGTATGTAAGTTCTGTGGTTGCTTCATTCCTTGCTCAGTCCTAGCCGGGTAACCGGGGGGGGGGACTAGCCCTTGCTCTGTGGCTCCTGGCTTTAACTAGTTGGTTGCCATAGTTCTCTCATGCTTTGTATTTAAGATGTATTCTCGAGCTTTGTATTTAAGATGTATTCTCGAGCTCTGTATTTAAGATGTAACTAACTTTGTGTCCTTGTTTTCTTAGTCTTGATAAGGTGCTGGACTGGACTGGCATGTTGCCATGCTGGCACTTGTCTTGAGCTCTATTGAGAAGTCTGTTACCCCTGCGGCAGCCCCTCGTGATAGCTTGTCTCGAGTCCCGCCTCGGCAAGCTGGTTGCGCTTGTGGTAAGCTTATCCCAGCTCAGTGTGGACAAGTATGTTGCCTCATGGAAGCTGTCCTGAGTTCCTATTCTTGACTAGCCGTTTTGTAACTTGTCTCGAGTTCTATGTATATTGTTCTTCTCTCGAGTTCTATGTGTGATGTGGTGTTCCTGTCTCGAGTTCTTACGTATGCTGTTGTGTCACTTGTATGAATCTAGTTATGTGTGAATCTTGTTAAGTAATGAATAAAGTACTGTTCCTTAAGATTGTATACCTGCCTCTAGCCTGGTTTCTGCACTTGGGTCCAGAACCTACCTTGCCCGGAGAGCACGGCCCCGTATCTACATGGCCCCGTGGCTCCCCAACCCTGACAGCCCCCTTTTGCACTCACTAGATAGGGCCTGGAGGAGATCACCTCCCAGGGAAAACAGCAGCATTTTTGCTTGCTCTGCGGCAGCGCAGTCATTAACACAAGCTGCTTGTTCTATCTCCCTGAAGTGCAGTGAGGGGTCTCCCTTTTTAGCGAGCTTGGGGATGTGGCTAACCATGTCCCTGAGCTGGTGGGTGCCATACGGCACCACAAACAGATTCTGGATGGCCCCTGGGTCATCTTCATCAATGGGCGGACCGTACCTCCGTTGTCAGAGGGGGTACACTGGTCCTGGTTCCGGCCTAGCTAGCGGGGCCTGCTGTGCTTCCTCTACCACCTCATCCTCCACCCCACTTTGCTGCCAGAGCTCCTGAAAGCTCGGAGCTGTGGGTGGCGGTCGTGGACCTCTGATTCCCTGACCAACCTTGTTCTGGGTGTTGCCTGTGGGACGGTTCTATTAGGGTTGTCGGTAAAATCCGACTGACCTGTCTATGGGCCCTCTTTAAAGCCATATTCAAGCTTTCTATCTCTTCCCTACAGGGGCCATGATCTGCTTCCTCAAACCCTTGGTTGCAGGCCAGCTTATACGCTGCCTTTACCTCCCTAACCTTTTCCTCCTGCTCTTTTACTTCTTGTATGAGGTGGGCATTCTCCTCCCGCACCCTCATCTCATTGCTCTTGGCCTCTGCAAGTAGGCACTTCAAGTACTCTAATTCGTACCTCGTGTGGCTTTTGCTCTCACTAAGCTGGTCCACCAGGCGCTCTATCTTGGCCTGGTATTCTTCAATGTCCATTTCCCTATCCCAACTCTCTGCTCTAACTTCCCTAAGCTTGCGGGAACCTAACCACAAACAGATCAATGGGATAAAAAGAAACCCAATAAGTGCTGCTCTCTCCAGACCCAAACCATCGTCTGCTACATCGCATACTGTTGCCAATGGTCCTGCCGCGGTCACCATTTTGTAGAAAAGGGGGGGTGGAACTGGGGTTATTGTCTCTGGCAAGTCAGAAGTATCTGAGCTGCTCCAGAGCCCCGTGCAGTTTCGAATCGCTCCCCTTTTCTGGTTCTGACCGCCGGACTTATTTCAGTAGCGATATAGACAAAACGAGACTCGTGGTTGGGTGCAAAGAAGACCAATATTTATTGAAAATAAGAATAAATTGAAAATAATGATGAATACAGCACTCTTTTACTTAATACAGCACACCTTTGCTTAATACAGCACACCTTTGCTTAATATAACACACCTTTGCTTAATACAGCACACTTTTGCTTAATCTTAATACAGCACACCTCTGCTTAATACAGCACACTTTTGCTTAATACAGCACACCTTTGCTTAATACAGTGTACTGTTTTACTTAATACAGCACACTTTTGCTTAATGGGAGGAGAAACAAACACATCGAGGGAAAATTGACTAAATTACAATTTAACAAATTCCCCTTTAATTCCCACCCCTAATACCTATCTAGGTTGCCTTGTAAAGGGCCAGAAAGTTTTATGCTCACCAGTAAACGCCTGCTCCATGCCCCTGCAGTCTGTCTTGGATTCTTCACCGCCCCAAAGTAGAGATACCCCAGTAATTCAAAAGTAACTGCTGGTATTCCACTTCTTTGGGCGGGCTGTTGAGCTGTTCCCCTTTGTAGGCAGGGCACGGAGGCGAGGCAGCAGAGAGAGAGAGAGAATGGCTTCCTGAGGGGTTATCTTTATACCCCATTGGGAGCCGTAATCTTCGCACCCAAATCTGGATGTATCTGGGCTATACAAAAGGGACCGAACTGTCCCCATTGACTGTAATGGGTTTGAATGTGTTAGCCATTCATTTAAACTGGTTTTTGACCAGTTTGAAATGTCCCACTGATTTCTCAAGTGTTCAGTCAACAGCACTCAAGTGCTTTGTAAACAATCCATTGTCCTGCGGTCATCACCCAACCGCAATTGATTGACAGCTTTAAGTACTTAAGCCTTTGAGTCAACATTGTAGAGCGTTCTGTAAACAAACATCCTTTGTCCTGTGGGTGAAACTTCCTAAACTGCAGTAGATTGACAGTTTCAAGTACTTCAACATTCGCGCAGGCTGGTGTTTTTTTCAAATCCTTTGTCAGCCCGTGATTGAAGATATACAAGCAGGCTGTCTTTGTCTTCTGCCACGAGGCCTGACAGCCATTTTGATACACTGGGTTTTTAAGGTATATTCCACCCAGGTTTTCTTTAATCAAAAATAATCTTCGGGGGCTGTAGAAATTTTCCAAAATTTTTGCGAACCTTACAATACCATTTGCCTTCTTAACCACCTGCTGCACCTGTATGCTTACCTTCAGTGACTGGTGCACAAGGACACCCAGGTCTCGTTGCACTTCCCCTTCTCCCAATCTATTGCCATTCAGAAAATAATCTGCCTTTGTTGGAGTCGACAGAAAACAACAGGCTGAGACTTTTCTTTAGGCAAAAACAAAATGTGTCTTACTTTAATCACATCTCCACGAGGTCTGATGACCCAGCCCCGTGCAGGGGCTATGACATCCTCATGTTCCCGATGCTCTTAAAGCGACCCTGCACCAATAACCCAACCCAGCATGTACATATCACAACATTGCTATACAAAGTGAATTGTGTTTAGGTACATATAACAGCATTGGGTACACATTGTGTTATTGTCCCTTTGTGGTCTCCGCCACATACGTCCCCCCAGAATTCACAAGTGCTGGCAATGTCAGTCGTCGGGGGGGCCGGATCACTCGGTTGGAACGGCTCTTCGATTCCGGGGTGGAGACCGGGGGGTTCATCGGAGGGACCTCGGGAGCTCGGTGGTGGACAGAGTGTGTGGAAACCGGAGGCCGGTCCCGTCTCGGGGGCTGTGCCAGCTCAACGGGTCGGTCCAGATCCAGGTGGGCCGGCTTAAGACGGTCTACAGAAATGCAGTCCGGCTTACCGCCGACATCCACGACGAAGGTCCTGTCCCCGGTTTCCAGGACGTGGAATGGTCCATCGTAGGGTGGCTGAAGAGGTCCCCGGTGGGCGTCATGGCAGACGAAAACGAATTCCGCCGCACGAAGGTCGAGCGGAACGTGGGACTGCGGGAATCCGTGCTGCAACGTTGGCACCGGAGCGAAAACCTTGGCGTTGTCCAGAAGGTCGGACCGCTGATGGGCTGCGGACCAAGGTTCCGTTGTGTTGGGGATGAAAGCCCCGGGAACCCGCAGCGGCTGTCCGTAGACGAGCTCGGCGGATGAGGATTGGAGGTCCTCCTTGGGAGCGGTCCTGAGTCCCAGCATGACCCACGGGAGTCTGTCGATCCAGCCGTCATCCCGGAGGCTGGCTCGGAGCGTGGCCTTCATGGAGCAATGAAACCATTCGCACAGCCCGTTAGCCTGAGGGTGGTAAGCTGTGGTGCGGTGGAGTTTCAAACCGAGGCCTCGGGCGACAGCATTCCAGAGCTCTGACTTGAACTGGGGCCCCCGGTCGGAGGAAATGTCAGATGGGGCGCCGAGCCGGGCGACCCAAGTGCTGATGAACGCCCGAGCTACATCGACGGCTGTCGTCGAAGACAGCGGGACGGCTTCCGGCCATCGGGTGGTTCTGTCGACCATTGTGAGGAGGTGGGTGAACCCATGGGAGGGCAGCAGGGTCCCTACCAGGTCCACGTTAACGTGGTCGAACCACCTCTCGGGGACTGCGAAAGGCGCCAACGGGGCCTTGGTATGGCGATGTACTTTGGGGCATTGGCATACCACGCAGGTGCTGGCCCAGTCGCGAACGTCTTTCCTGAGCCCGTGCCAGACGAACTTGGCCGCCATCTGCTTCTGTGATGGCTTCCTGCCCAGGTGGGAAAGATTATGGATGGCTTCGAATACTTGCCGTCTCCACCCTTCGGGTACGACGGGACGTGGCTGCCCAACAGAGACGTCGCACAGGAGAGTGGTGCCGGCAGCGTCAAACACAACATCTTCAAGTTGAAGGCCCGTGACCGCCGTCCTGTAGGCCTGGACGTCCGGGTCGGAGGCCTGGTTGGCCGCCATGTGGGTGTAGTCGACGCCGAGGTGCACGGCGCTGGCGACGGCTCGGGAGAGACAGTCGGCGACGGAGTTGTCTTTCCCAGCCACATGCTGGATGTCCGTTGTAAATTCCGAAATGAAAGCCAAGTGGCGTTGCTGATGGGCCGACCATGGCTCCGAGGCTTTGGCCATGGCAAAAGTCAACGGCTTGTGGTCCACGAACGCCGTGAACGGGCGGGCCTCCAACAGGAAACGGAAGTGCCGGATGGCGAGGTAGAGGCCGAGGAGCTCGTGATCAAATGGGCTGCACTTCCGCTCGTTGGGGCGGAGCTGCCGGCTGAAGAAGGCGAGCGGCTGCCAGGCACCGTTGACCCACTGTTCTTGGACGGCACCGACCATGTAGTCCGAGGCGTCGGTGGTGAGAGTGATCGGCGCATCGGGCAACGGATGCGCCAGCATGGTCGTGTTAGCCAGGGCCCTCTTCGTGTCTGTGAAACAAGTGGCCATCTCATCAGACCAGTTGACGGCGAGTTTGTCGGGCTTGCCTTTGAGGGCCTCGTAAAGGGGCCGCATAACCTGGGCTGCTCGGGGTATAATGTCTGTGTCTGTGTATAATAAGACACAGACTGCAGGAGAACGGTACAACAGGTGTTTGCTCAACGTGGCTCACACTGGAACTGATCTGTACAGATTACTACTCAGTGCTATATACAGGTGTGGTCACTGCCGGTACTACAGTATACATGAGCTGTAAAAGATAGTTCCCCCCTTAAAGGTATATACATTACAATTCCTCCCCTTTTAGATTAACAGTACCATAACACTCATTTAACAATTAAATATCAAACTAATTACAATTAACACTTTTAACATGCAACATTAGCTGAAAATAGTCTATTTATATATTCAGTCTTTGGGGAGGCTTCCTGGTCCTTTCTGGATAGCGCCTTTCCCGATCGTCTTGCTCTTGGTGCGGAGGCGATTCTGGCTCCCTGTCGTCGGTTGGTTCATCAGCTTCCGATGCTACTGTTTCTGGGGTAGATGCGACCTGTACGTCGGGTTCATCACCAGGTACGTATGGGCGAGGCATGGGGTTGACTTGTTCCTGTGACTCTAGGATCTGGTCAGCATGGCATCTCACGATGCTCTCCCCAACGTCCACTGTGTACATTAGTGGGCCCTGCCGTGGGCATATCGTTCCTGGCTGCCATTTTTCTGTTCGGTAGTCGCGGGCCAAGACTGGTTGCCCTACATTGAAGCTCCTTGTTGGCTTCTCATGGATGTGCTGGAATTGCTTACTCTCAACATCTCTTCGTACATTTGGTCTGAGCAAATCCAGGCGAGATCTTAACCTTCAGATAAAGAACATCATGGCCGGGGCCTGGTTGGTGACTGCATGTGTTGCATTCCAGTAGGCGAACAGGAAATTGTCCACCTTGTACTGCAGCGGAATGTTGTCATTGTACATAGCCTTTATTGCCTTCTTAAAGGTTTGTACGAACCTCTCAGCTAATCCATTTGTGGCTGGATGATACGGGGCGGATGTGTAATGCCTTACCCCATTCTTTTTCAAGAACCTCCGGAACTCTTCGGACACAAACTGTGGTCCGTTGTCGGAGCAAATCTGTTCTGGCAAGCCATTCCTGGCAAAAAAGGTCCGTAGGACTGCAATAGTTTTCTCCGTGGTGGTGGAGGACATTTTGATGACCTCAGGCCATTTCGAGTGCGCATCCACGGCTATTAAAAACATTGAGTCCATGAATGGACCAGCAAAATCAATATGCACCCGTTGCCATGGAGATGAGGGCCACTCCCATGGGTGTAGAGGGGCCTGTGGTGGTGCATTTTGGACTTTCTGGCATCCTGAGCAGCTCTTGGTCAGGTCCTCAATTTGTTTATCGATTCCCGGCCACCACACATAAGCCCTGGCTAGGCTTTTCATTTTTACCCCTCCCAGATGACCCTCATGAAGCTCATTGAGCACTCTATCCCTTAACTTGGGTGGAATTACCACTCAGGATCCACACATCAAGGTCCCCAGGCACACTGACAGCTGTTCTCTCCTTGTCGAGAATGCTGGCAACAGTGAGTCGCCATGTGCTGGCCATCCCTTCACCGTCAAATCATATACCCGAGACAGTGTTGGGTCATTTCAGGTTTCCTTTTCGATACAAGCGTTAGTTACCGGTAGGTATTCAACTATAGCCAAATGGAATATTTCGACAGGATCCACTGCTGGTTCTTCCTCCGCAGTAGGCAGTGGCAGGCGTGATAGCCCATCAGCATTTCCATGCTGTTTCGTGCCCTTATATTCAATCTCATAGTGGTGCGCCCCTAGAAAAAGTGGGACCCAACACCGGCATCCTCACCACTATTCCCATGATAGTGTGATTCGAGCGTCCACAGTCCACTGGGACTGGATACACCTCTGCAGCTAGTCTGAGCTGGCATGGACTTAATGCGTTCTCAAAGGGGTGGAGTGCTTGCAAGTGCTTATTGCTGATCCAGGACGGGACCAAACCTTGTTTTAAATCCTCCAGATTACTGCGGCCCTCGCCCAGTAATCACGCCCCGTATAGCACACAAGCCTCATTCTGTGCAGCCTGATCGGACGCATTCCGATCCTCCCTAATGAGTGCATTTACCGTTCTAGCGTGTTTCTCCAGCTCAGCGATTATTTATTTTAAGTGTAGTGTCATGGCCTGGTCCTCATGTAGCTCAGAACCCACTACCTTATTTTCGTTTGTCAGTATGTTCCTTAACTGGGCCTTTAGACCATTAATCTGTGTCTGCAGCTCCACGTTGTCTAGAGCGTTGACAACAGACGTCCCGGTACTAAAAGCAGTGAAGATGTCATTTACAGTACCCCTTCTTTGCCTCCCTACCCGATCCAAAACTTCCTGTGGTGTGGTGTACAATTCGGCTTTGTCGATGTCGGCAAAGTCAAACTCATAAAATTGTCTGAACATCCTGGTTAACAGGACCTGGTACAATTTCTCCGTTTCCTTGGGACACCACTCCGGCAATCGTATCTCAGTGAGGTTTAAATTCACTGAGGCCACGGCGTAGTGTACCCCTTGGTACAGCATCTGACCGGTGGGTACCAATACTAAACCGTTCCCGGGTCCCTTTGTGGTGGTGGGGCACCCTTCCTTCTGGGCTAGTGCTACCGGAATCGTGGGCAGGGGCTTGCGTGGGCGGGTGATGAGTTCAGTGGCGTTTACCGGAATCGGGGAGCATGGGACTCCGCACTACCGGGTGCTCCCACCTCATCCCTTTCCCTTCATCCTGCCACTGCCTCTGGAAAAAGATGGATATGCCTTTGGGGCAAACGTACTTCGAACCCCACATGCAGACATATATCCCTTCATCTGGTTCCCACCACTTGTCCCAACACACACGTAATTGTCCGTGAGTCCCCGTAATTGTCCGATGGGTATTGTTACCCAGTCGCTCCCACTCGATTGTAGAGTTCTTCATATTCCTTCCCAGCTTTCGAAGCCACCACCATCTACTTAGCGGTGCGTTCCCATTACACACCAAACAGATCCCCTTTCCCACGGTAACGCTGACTCTGGGTGCAATGATCCTCACCCGAGGGCACAGTAACGAAGCCTCTTGGTAGGCAAACCCGGATTTGCTGGAGTATTCTGTAGAATTCGACCCCAGCCATCCTGGCCATCTGCCTTGGTGGAAGTAGGTGGCGGTTTCCTCAACCTCTCGCTTCCCCATCCCATCCGTCGCGACGGGGGCTGTGTCCCCGGAGCATCCGAACACGACGACGTCCTTGGTGCGGCCTCGGTAGGCCAGCCCGCACCCGATCGCCGCGAGCACCACGAGAATCCTCTCCAATGTATTCCTGGTTTCTGTAACCGATAAGATGATGTAGCCAGGCTCCCAATAGGCGCTGGCCTAATTAAACGGACGCTCGGGTCCCTTGACCCCGCTTCCAAACAAACACACATACTGGGCAGACTTCGAAAACTACCTTTTAAAACATCCCCATCATCTTAAACTTTACATGCCTTAAACTAACGTTAAAATTACTTAACTTAACTTATCATTACCTAAACTTAACATACCTAAACTTCAGGCGGCCTACCTAATTCCTGTGAGGGCTGCAGCGTGCCGCTCCCTGTGGCGGGGCTGCACTGACCTTCGGCTTTGATCCCCCGCAGCCTGTCGCTGCTGAACGGGAATCGTGTCTTTCCTGGGCTACCCTGGATCGATGTTGGGGGAAGTAAGGACGATCTGGCCAAGACTTTCTGGGCTGACGCGTCCGAGCCGACCTACGAGGGGGCACCTTGGGCGAGGCTCCCAGGGCTAATGGACCGGGGATCGGGACCTCCACCGTCGCAGCCTGTGGTCCCACCACAGCTGCCGGCTCCGGCTCCCTTCCCTCAGGCTCCGCCCTCCTGGGGCTGGGATTCCGTGGCATCCGACTCCACCCCACCTGTCCCCACAGGTGGTGAGTCTCCGCCCCCAATCCTTACCTCCCCTATGCTCGAGTCGGGGGCGGGACCTTCGTCCTCCGACTCCTCCTCCTCCGTGATCGGGTCGGGGCGGGGTCGAGCTGTTCGGGCTCTTCCTCGTCCGAATCCCAAACTAACGGGGAGACCTCCCACTCCGATGGGATGACTCCTCCCCTCACGCAGGCTACAGTTCCAGCCTGTGTGGTCTGTGACCCTGTCTCAGGCTGAGGATTTCTGTCCTCAGACCTGGCCCCTGTTGTTGGCCCTTGTGCACCCGGCTTAAACAGTTTACACTGGTTAATGTGAAACCATTTAGTACGTCAGGGCACCTTCACTGCGTACACCATGGGGCTGGCCTTGTCTACAATGCTGTAGGACCCCATGTACAGTGGTTCTAGGCTCCCTACTCGGGCATAGTTCCTAACCATGACCTGGTCTCCGACTTCCCACTCTTGCTTCTTACGGGGTTCCAGCAACAGTCGATTGCCCTGATGCTGTCTCCCCATGTTCCCAGCCGCTTGCTCATAAACCTGTTTCAGGCGCTCCAAAAGGGTTTGGATGAACTTGTCCCGATTCACCTCTTGGAGCTGGCCCTCAGTGAGCACCGGGGCTAGTACATGGGTGGGTGTTCGCATGATCCTCCCAGTCATTAACTCGTGCGGGGAGTACCCCGTACTTTTGGACTGGCTGGCCCGGATCCCCATGAGGACTAGAGGCAGGATCTCCGCCCACTTCTGGGGCGAGCCCATTGCCTCTTTCCTCAGCTCTTCCTTGAGGGTCCGGTTCATGCGTTCAACAATCCCGGATGACTGGGGATTGTGCGCTACGTGCCACTTCCCTTCAATGCCCAAGAGCATGAGGGTGTTCTGCATCACTTGGCCGGTGAAATGACTCCCTCGGTTGGACTCAACAAACCGGGGGAGCCCCCACCGTGAGAACACTTCCCGGACCAAGATCTTGGCAGTACCCAGCGCCGTAGCTGTTCTACACGGGAAGGCTTCTACCCACTTGGTAAACACATCCACCAAGACAAGGCAGTACTTATAGCCTCCCTGGGCGGTGGGCAGGGGCCCTATGTAGTCGACCTGTATTGACTGCCATAGTCCCTCTACCCTCCTGATGTGCCCCATGGGCACCTTCCTTTTCTGGGGGTCTGGGTTGTTTGCAGCGCACACAAGACAGCTTGCGCAGAACTCGCGGACATCGTCTCGAAGTCCCGGCCACCATCCCGCCTGCTCTACCCGTTGCCAGGTAACCTCAGGACCGGGGTGTCCTGCCCCTGGACCCTCATGGGCCAGTTGAAGGAATTCCCTCCGGTGCTGCTGCGGCACAACCCACTGTTCCTCCCGGAACAACATGCCTTCCTTGACGGAGAGGGCTGCCGTACTGTACGGACCCTCTACCTGCTTGCCCTCAGCAATAGCATTGAGGACTGTTTTCAGGGCGGGATCCAGGGTTTGGACGGTCTTTAGGTCTAGGGGCGGTGTCACCCCTGTGATCCCTGGAGTCCCCTCCCTGCCTCGGATCGCTGCCACGGGTCCGGGTCCATAGGGGTCCCAGAAAATGCCGTTGCGGGCACCCTCCCTGGCTAGCGCATCCGCCTGCTGGTTTCCCTGACTGCGGGGTTCTGTGGTGGAATGAGCCTTCACCTTGTGGATGAACACCTCCCCTTCCTCCCCCACTGCTGCCAGGATCTTTTCCAGCAAGGGCTTAACTGTTAAAGGTCGTCCGTCCGCGGAGGTATATCCGCGACGAGACCAAATGGCCAGGTTTTCCTTACACGAATTGCATGTGAGCATGCTGTCCGAGCAAATCGTGTATGGGGTTGGGAAGATCTCGGGGTGGGTAACCACGTACGCCACCGCGGACAGTTCAGCCTGCTGTGCGCTCATAGTGCTGGGGAGCCTAATCGCCAGGGCAATGTTTGCCGCGGGGTCATAAACTCCACACCCTGTGAGCCGTTCGCCAGCAGATACCGTGCTGGAACCGTCTACGTAGATCTCGCGGCCTGTGGGGTGTATCCCGGCCCGTAAACCTATGTTGACCTCCCATACCCCTTCGACGGTACACCGATGGGCTGTTCCGGGATATACCGTGTTGGCCGCGAGCTTCGGCTCGCAAAGACCTTTAACCTTGAGATCCATCTGGGAAAGGAGGAGGGTCCAGCGCGCAATCCGAGTGCTGCTTACGGTCCCATCCTTAATCCTTCCATCCAGAAGCATCTTTGTGGGTGTGTGATGGGTGAGGAGAGTGATGGGAGAGGTTCCTGTGAAGATCGCTGATCTGTTCACAGCCCAATGCGTGGCCAGGAGATGCCGTTCGCAATTGGAAAAACTCCTCTCCACATCCGTAAGCACCCTGGAGGAGTAGACCACCGGCCTCAGCTTGCCGTGTCACTCCTGGAGCAGCACGGCGCTCAGGCTGTCTCCACTGGCGGCTACTTCCAGGAAAAACTCCTCCCCCCCATCTATGGCCCCTAGGGCTGGCGCGGTCTGCAGGTCCCCTTTCAACTTCTCGAATGCTGCCTGACAACCCTCGTCCCACGACCACTCGACTCCCTTGTGTAAGAGTCGGAGTAGCGGGGCTGCTGTGGCTGCATAGTCCTCGATGAAGTCTCTGCAGTACCCGGTCAGTCCCAAAAAGGACCTCACACCCGTTACTGTGTTAGGAATCGGCAAATCTTGCACCGATTCCCGCCTAGCCTTATCTATGGCTCTTTCCCCAGCGCAGATGGTCAGACCCAGGAATTTCACCTCCTGCTGACCGATCCGTGCTTTCTTTGGGTTTACTTTAAAACCCTTCCTTTCCAGTAGCTCCAATAATTCGGCTAATAGTGGGCCGTGCTCCTCCCTTGAATCCGTGAACAGGAGCAAGTCATCCACATACTGCACTATCTGATTGGGCTGGCTAAATTCCTTTAAACTTCCTGCCATGCACTGATGGAAAATGCTGGGGCTGTTGTGGAAACCCTGTGGCAAGCAGTTCCAAGTGTACTGTTGCCCTTTAAAAGTAAAGGCAAACTTGTACTGATCCTCCCGCCGCAACGGAATGGACCAAAAACCGTTCGAGATATCCAGCACCATGAACGTGGTCGCGGATGCTGGAATACTCCCTATTAAGTCGGCAACTGCTGCTACCGTGGGCGCGCAGGCTGGGATGTTACTGTTGAGGACTCTGTAGTCCACCGTGGCCCTCCATGAATTGTCCGGCTTCCTTACCGGCCATAATGGGGAGTTCACGTGAGTGGCTATCGGCCTCAACACGCCCTGCTGCGCCAATGAAGATATTGCTGTCTCCATGTCGGGTTCTGCTTCCTTGGGGAAGTTATACTGCCTTTGGGGTCGGATCATGGGGTCCCCGTCTACGCTGACCTCAAACCCGGTGACCCTCCCACAGTCGTGCTTGTGGGTGGCAAATGCGGTCAGATTGTCCGACACAAACGCTTGCAAGTCCGTTGGGATGTCCGCGACCATAAGCTCGAGGTCGTAACCCCCTGACGGCTTCATGGTGCACAGGGTCCCCTTTTCTCCCTTCCCTGGGATCACAACTACCTTACCTAAACCATTCTCGGCTCCCCAGAGACAGTGATTTCTAAGGTCCACGAGGATCCCGTGTTCCACCAAGAAATCAGACCCGAGGATGCCTTTACCACCCCAATCGTTCCACTTAATCAGGATACACGTCCATGTGGTGTGGAGTGCTCCCAATTGAATGGAGAGCGGGATGGAGAGCGCGCCAGCCTGTTCTTTGCCTGTGAAACCCGCTAATGAGAATGGAGCCTGGGTAGACAGAGGTGAGGCAAAAGGTTTAGCTGTGTGGATCACGGTACATGATGCCCCCGTATCCAACAGGTAACTACCCTTTTCCTTCTCTACCTCCATCTCCACAAGGGGTCTTCTCCACGCGTCATATCGGAGCAGACACAGGTAGACGGGCTGCGCGGGCTTTAGTCATTGGGGCGCTGCGGTTGGGGCTGGGGGCGCAACAGGGCCATTGGCGACTGCCACCTTCCCCTGCGAGGTCATTAGAGACCGCATTGCCTCTAAAACTGACTCAATCACATCGGGATGGATCGACGCATCGGCTCCTTTCTCCCGGATGGGCATTTGGGCTGGGGCTGAGGGAGCTTTTCCCTTTAAATCCTTCCAGGGATTTTTACAGTCCCGGCGCCAGTGACCTTCCTTCCCACACCCGTAACAACTATTCTTGGCTTGGGGAGGGCGATTCCCCTCCTGATGCCACTCCCTTTTAACAGGAGCTGCAGGCCTCACCTCATGCACCTTTCCTTTCGGGGGAGGCACTTCCTTACTCCTGCTGTTCCTGTAACCTATCGTGAGCTGATCAAGTACTATCTCCTCCGTGGAGCGGGGGTTATTGGGGTCAAACCATGTTTTGGCCTGCTCCCTCACCTGTGGCAAGCAATTGGTGACCAGGCACCGGAGCCAATGAGCCCTTTGACCAGCGTCCAGCCCGTCCCGGGCCGGCCCGCCCGGGCAGCTGCGCCGATACACTGGCCACAACCTTCCGGCGAAAACCCGTGGGGGCTCTCCCTCTAGCTGTACCGTCCTACCCAATCGGAGGAACGGACTTCCGTCATCTTCCCCCATAACCTCCAGGACCTCGTCCCGTAAAACCTCATACTCCCTGTGCCCTCTCTTGCTCTCGTGAGAGAGACACTGGAGGATCGAGCTGTCCAGGGAGAACAGCAGCATTCTGGACTGCTCTACCCCGTCACAGTCATTAACTGCTGCAGTCTGCTCCATGTCCCTAAAATGGACGGAGGGATCTCCTGACTCGGAGAGTTTTGGGATGTGGCTTATCATTGCCCTTAGCTGTTGTGCGCTGTGGGGCATTACGATCTGATTCATGAGGGGTCCGTCATCGCCATTCGCTTCGTCCGGACCGAGCCTCCGGTGTCGAGCGGGACACATCGGTGCCGGCTTCGACCCTACTACCTGGGGTTGCTCTACCTCAGGAATCTCTTCGACTAACTCCACCGTTTCCTCCCCCGCAACCCAAGACTCATCATAGCTGGGAGGTGCCGAGGGCTCGGTGGTTGGTACCCCAACTGCCTCTCGCGGAATCGGTCTTTTGGATTCCCTGGCTAACTGTAGATGGCTCGCTGGTGGGTTTATGAGACACACCAAGCTGTTTGCCTCCACTAGGGCCGTTCTCAGGTCCTCTAGCTCCCTTTGGCAAGCGCTATGGTCGGCGTTCTCAGACCTATCCTCGATGGCCATCTTGTACGCTGCTCTAGCTCCCAGAATACTCTCCTCCTGTGCCTTTACCTGCTGAGCTAGGCGGACACACCTGTCTCTTATTCTTCCTTCACTGGACTTGGCCTCAGTGGCCTGACACTCCAAGTAATCTATCTTGGTCTCATGGCGATTGGTTACGGAGTGGCGTTCCTGATTCAGCGCGTTGAGCAATGCAATCAGTCTCTTTCCTCCCGCAACCTTTTCCTCTACTTCTGCTAGTAACCCTTTGATCTGGGCCGTCTGTGCTACAACGACTTGGTCCAAAAGCTGGACTTGCTTCTTGTAGCACATCAGCCAGACCGCTTTTTCTACACATCTTTTGTGCTCTTTGCTTTCTGTCCACTTGATGGCTGCATCTAGCGGGCGCCTATCTCTTAATAGGTCGGATATCCACTGTTTTGTAAGGTTTACCTTCCCAAAAACATAATCCGCTATTCTCTCATCCATCACATTTCGTTTATTCAGACCTTGATCTAAAACACTACATTCCTGCTGCCAAGGTCCTGCCGCGGTCGCCATCTCTGTAGGGGGTTTCTCTTGCTTGCTCTGGTCTCCTGCCAGGCTTCTTGCAATAATTACCCGTGAGTGGTTCAACCCACTCGCCCCTACGGTTCTAGAACTTGGACTTAGGTGCAGGGAGCTGTAGTGCAGAAAAACTCAATAGACCAGGTCGAATAGCACAAAATGGATGCCTTTATTGAACAGTTTGCAGCATTATAAAATACATGTCATATGCACAGATTAAAGCAACTACAAGCATGCACACATCTATAAACTTAACTCTATAGAAATGGGGAACACACGGCACATCGTGAAAGGGGTAACACATTACAATTACCCTTAACCCCCTCCCCTAAACCTAACTAAGTTTCGATTTGAGGGACTCGGGATCATGCTCACCACTTTAAGAATTGCGAAAAAGGCTTTGCAGCCTTTCGACACAGCCTTCCGTCGTCACGTGGGTTTGGAAGCTGCTGGTGCAGCTTGTTTTCCTCTTGGTTCTCCTGCGATGGAGGCAGCCGATACAGCCTTGGTGAGCGCTTGCCACGGATGGATCCATTACTGATGTGATTTTTAAGAACTGGATGCACACGGATGAATCTGTTACCGATGTGATGTTGAAGAACTGGATCCTGGGCTCCGGGACCTGAGTGTCTTCTTCTCCGGCCTGGGTCGTCGATGATCTCCCGACAAAAGTACCCGGGCCTCCCTCGTCGTCTTCCCGTCGTGGCCGGGCCTTGCCTGGCCGAGCTGGCTTCCAAGCCGAATTTTTCTCGTCGTCTTCTCGTCGTGGCCGGGCCTTGCCTGGCCGAACACCGAACACGTTCCGAACCAAAATTGTTCCGAAGGTCCGAACCGAAGTGCTCCTCGAAGCGTCCCCATGGACTTTACTCAATCCACAGTTATACCTTTTTGGAACATTCTTATATCCCGCCAAATCATAGTCCTGTCTTTGTAATAATTTTGGCGGGCAGAACTCTCTGCAGGGGTGTTTTGTCTTCATAACGGGAGTCGGTGATAGCTTAACTGGCCTTCCTGGGCCGATAATGTCTTTTGCTTTGTTACCGTAACTTGGTTTGTATATTGATCGGTCTGGAGATTGCCCTGGATGGCTGTTAAACGGCTTCTCTTTGTACAGTGTAATGGGCTAAAGCGTTCGTTCAATTGTCCGCCCATTTCTTGATGGGTCTCATCCTGTCACCCAAATCTGTCCTGTACTTATAATCTAATCAATATGTATGCTCAGTTCCATGAGTTTCGGCTTCCCGAAACTGGTTTTCGCGGGCTTTTAATGCCCTCAATCCACAAGCCTGTCTGGCTTGCAGTAACAGAAATTCAAATGGTCCCAGAAGCTGGTCACGAGGTCTGGCGGCCATTTTGTGTGCCCTTTTATCAAAGGTTTCTCTGTAAAAGCTTCTTTTGGTCAATAAAGCTGTTTTATTAACCCTATTTTCTTCCGTGATTATTTACTGAAAATTTCGCGAATCTTGCAGTACGTCTTCAAAATAATTTTTGTGTCTCTCAAGGGTATGTGTGAGAATAGCCGCTCATAGTCCCGTCGGTTTATGACTGTTAGGGCTGATCCTGTGTCTGATTCCATCTTTACCTGGACTCCTGCTATCTTGAGAGTGACCCAAATGGTTCGGTGATCCTCCGTTGTGATTACATTATGTAGTTTCAGACAACTCAGTTCCCTGCTTTCGGAGTCGTTATCACTCTTTTGTTCGTCTGAACTATTCTCCGTCATCTTATGTAACTTCTTGGACCTTTCTTTGGTAGGTTTCTTATTGCTGGTTTTCTTTCCCGACCTGCAGACTCGTGCTATGTGTCCTACTTTTCCACACTGTCTGCACACTTTGTCTTTGAACCAGCAATCATTCTGGTCATGTGTTGTTCTGCCGCAGCGATAGCACTTCTCTGTTCTATATAACATTTCGTTTGTGCCATATTCTTGCGGTCTCTGTTGTACCTCTGCAGCACGCTGTGCTGCTGCTTCATATGATACCACAATGCTGAAAGCCTTTTCCAGCGTAAGGTCCTTTTCAGATAAAAGCCATTTCTGGGTTCCTTCACTTTGAAGCCCACACACAAACTTATCCCTTAAGGTATCTGCCAGTCCCGCTCCAAACTGGCAGTGTTTCGATAGTTATCGCAGTTCTGTTAAATAACCAGCATTGCTTTCATCCTTATGCTGGTTCCGTTTGTGAAACTTGAATCTTTCTGCTATCAGCAGCGGTGTGGGATTTAAATGTTCCTTTAGTATCGTTACTATGTCTTCAAAACTCTTTTCCATTGGCTTCGTTGGGGTTACTAGATTTCGTAATAAACCATACGGCTTTGCACCCATTAAATTTAACAATACCGACGCTTTCTTGTCATCTGACACCTCATTTGCCTTGCAGTATACCTCTATTCGTTTGACATAGGTAGTCCAATCTTCGACTTCATTGTCAAACGCGGTGATACTGCCACTCTTCGGCATTTTGGGTGTGGTTTAAAATGGCATCTCCCAATGGCTTAAAATGGCGTCCCCCGTGCTTTCCTTCCTCCCCCGCTGCTGCCAACGCTGCTCCCGGTGGTTCTCATGGCAATGGCGGTGCCCTGTAGGTTTCGCGCGCTTCTCCTGCGCTGCTGCCAACGCCGCTCTCGGCAGCCCTCGTGGCAATGGTGGCGCCTCGCGAGTTTCTGCGCGTCTCTCTCTCCCTCTCTTCGACGCTGCTCAGCCCCTGAACACTGGCTGCGCCCTGTGCGCTCTGCCCTCTCTCTCTCTCCCCCATCGACGCTGCTCGGCCCTTTGCTGTGCCGCTCGGTCGGGCTCTAGCCCGCCGATGTCCGGGAAGGGTCTGCGCACTACCTGTTGCCAGCCCGTTTCGCTGGACCGCCTCGACTGGAAAGCCAAGCCTGGCTCTCGACAGCCTCCCCCGCAATTCTCGAGTCTCTGCTGGATGACTGGGCGGTTGCCCGTGGTCGACGCCCGAGTCTCTGGCCTTGACCTCCAATCCACTGATCTCCAGGAATGAATCCCCGGGAGGTGATGCAGAGTTGCAGGTAGGTTCGAACTTGCCTTGTCGCCAATGTTGTGTCTGTGTACAATAAGACACAGACTGCAGGAGAATGGTACAACAGGTGTTTACGCAACGTGGCTCACACTGGAACTGATCTGTACAGATTATTACTCAGTGCTATATACAGGTGTGGTCACTGCCGGTACTACAGTATACATGAGCTGTAAAAGATAGTTCCCCCCTTAAAGGTATATACATTACAGAAACGATGGTAAAAGTTCACCATGCCCAAAAACTCCCATAGGGCCTTAAAGGTGAGGGGTCACGGGAAGTCCATTACGGCCTCCACTTTCGATGGGAGTGGCACCGCCCCGTCCTTCGTGATGCGGTGCCCCAGAAAGTCGATTGAGGACAGCCCGAACTGGCACTTGGCCGGGTTGATGATTAGGCCGTGTTGGCTGAGTCGTTCGAAAAGAGTCCGGAGGTGGGACACATGATCCGTCCTGGAGGTGCTGGCGATGAGGATGTCATCCAGGTATACGAACAGAAACGTCAGGTCCCATAACACGGTGTGCATGAGGCGTTGAAAAGCCCGTGCGGTGTTTTTGAGGCCAAATGGCATGCGGAGAAATTTGAATAGCCCGAACAGGGTGATCACCGCGGTTTTCGGGACATCCTGCGGCCGGACGGGGACCTGGTGATAACCCCGGATGAGGTCCACTTTCGAAAATACCACTTTCCCGGCCAGGCGGGCGGAAAAATCCTGGATGTGTGGAATCGGATAGCGGTTGGAGGTTGTCGCGTCGTTGAGGCGCTGGTAGTCTCCACACAGGCGCCACCCGCCGTCTGGTTTCGGGGCGATATGGAGGGCCGAAGCTCACGGACTGTTCGACCGGCGGATGATGCCAAGGCGCTCCATGGTGTCGAACTCGGCTTTGGCGATGGAGAGCTTCCCCGGGTCGAGGCGCCGAGCGCGGGCGTAGACGGGCGGACCGGTGGTCGAAATGTCGTGCTCTACCCCGTGTTTGGTGACGGCGGACGAGAACGCGGGTCTCGTAAGGTCCGGGAACTGGGCGAGGAGGCGGGAAAATTTGTCGGAGGCCGAGAGTGCGCTGGACAACTGCGTCGTGCTGGACCCGCTGAGGGAAAATGGGAGCGAGCTGAAGGTTTCAGCGTTGATGAGACGTCGATTCTTGACATCTGTAGGATTCGCAAAATTGGACTTTGTATTAATAAGGGTCAAATGGCAGAAGAGGCCATGATTTTAAAGACTGTTTTAAAAGAAGACCAGAAAAAGGGGCATACAAAATGGCCACCATACCATGTGACCAGCTTATTGGGACACTTTAAAATGGCTCCTGCGCAGCCTCAGACAGCTTTGTGGATTCAACCTACAGCAAGTTCTGGAAGCCGTTTCTGAGAGAATGAAACCAGACCCACACGTATGCATATGAATTAGATGCAGATCCAGTCAAGATCGGCCTGGAGACAGAGGCCATCTAAATGTTGACCCAGATCAAAGGGGACAATTTCATATTCATGAGAACAGCACCCAGGACTAGATAACGAGATCAGCAGGACATTAAAAACAATGAAGGTAATTCCGACCAGAGATGGGCCTTTACCGGCCGTTTAAGGCATTTTAAAATATAAGAACTACCCCGCTGTGCTCCCAGCCCACCAAAAGTAAAACAAAGACTAACCTGATTTTGGGCGGGAGACGGAAGTTTCTGGAGGAAAGGTATATCTGGAAGACTTTTCGGCAGTTGGAGCAAGCTTGCAGCTTGAGCTCAGATGGAAATCACAGCCAGAAGAAGAAGCAGGCACTCGCAGGAGGAAGAAGAAAGCCAACATCGAGAAGGCTGTCTCGAAGCCGGCGTCCCGCCCCGGGGAAACACATCGGGAGATCATCGACCATCCCCGGGCCGTTGCCGGAATGAGAGGCCATCAACCCAACTTGGGAGAAGAGACAAAAAATAAAAACCCCAAGAGGAGAAACCTTCCAGCCACCCCGGCTCGGGAGAAGAGAGAAAAGGAAACTGAAGAAGTGATGGGAGCCAGCACAAGGCTCCTCTAACCAGGGTCGAGCCGACGATCCTCGACCCCGCCGACATCCAGGCCCGCCGGTGTCCAGCCGCCCCCGACCCCCACCTCAGGAGAGAGGTGTGGCGCAGCTCGCAGGGGCTTCACGATCCACGTGGAGACAAAATGCCTGAAAGGACCAAACACAGACTCGATTTCAAAACCTTGCACTTCCTAGTGGGATTGGTGAGCATGTTTCTGGCCCTTCACAATCAGATCTAGATAGGTTTAATAAGGGGGTGGATTTAAGTGTACAATTAACATGAGTTGTTGTCCCTCGATGTTCCGTGTGTTTCCTTATTTCATGATGATCTTTGTAGAGCATAAGATGCCTGTATTTGCTTTAGTTAGTACTGTGTCATTATGATTTGTTTGTGTGTTTTTCCCTCCCATGTACTCTCTTATCTGCTTGCATTTGATTTGATACTTTTCCTTATGCAATAAAATTTCATTCTGTTTCATCAAACTTGGTCTACAAGAGTTTTCTCTACATTGTAGTTCCTGCACCTAAGTCCAGAGTATAGAATCTAAGGGGCGAGTGGGTCGAACCACTCAAGGTTTTACTGTGCAAGAGAGAGAGGCCTCTAGAGAGAGAAACCTTAGGGAAATCTCTCAAGGAAAACCCCTTACAGAAAATGGCGACCGCGGCAGGACTCTGGCAGCAGGATTGCAATGTAGTCGATCCAAGTTTGAATGGATGAAATGCAATGGATGAGACGATAGCAGATTATGTCTTTTGCAAGGTAAATCTCACTAACAGTGGATTTCCAATCTCTTGCTGGATGGGCGTCCGGTGGACGCAGCCATCAGGTGGACAGAAGGCAAAGGGTATAAGAAGTCAGTGGAAAAGGCAGTGTGGCTGATGTGTTGCAAGAAGCAGGTCCAGGTCTTGGACCGGGTCGTTGCAGCACAGGCAGCCAAGATCACAACCCAGGCAGCCGAGATAGAGGAAAAGGCCATTGGTGGGGAAAAACTCATCACAGCGCTTCACGCGCTGAATCAGGAACGCCAAGTGGTAGCTAGTCAACATCAGGCTAGGATAGAGTACCTGGAGTGCCAGGTTACTCAGGCAAAGATCAATGAAACGAGGATACGGGAGAAAAACGCCCGCCTCGCACAACAGCTAAGAGCGCAGGAGGAGAGAGTAGTGGAGGTTAAGGCAGCTTACAAGCTAGCCCTCGAGCACGGGTTTGAGAGCACAGACCACGGCCCCTGCCAAAAGACCATAGAGGACCTAAGAACGGCCCTGGTTAAGGCAAGAGGCATGGTGTGTCGCGTCAGCCCGAAAGCCAGTCACATGGACTTTTTAAAGGAATCAAAACAGCCGATTCCAGCTGAGGTAATTGTGGTACCTACCACCGAGCCCTCAGCACTGCCGAGCTATAGTGAGACTTGGCCGGAAAAGGAGGGGGTAGTGGATGAGGAGGTAGCCGAGGCGGAGTGTGTGGAAGAACCACTGGTCGCAAAGCCGGGACCGGCACCAATGTGTCCCGCTCGGCACCAGAGGTTCGGTCCCAACGCTGCCGATGGCAGTATCGGACCCCACCAGAACCAGCTCTTGGTGCCCTACGCTGGCCCGCAATTAAGGTCCATGGTGAGCCACCTCGCATGACTCACAGTAAAGGGAGATCCCTCGATTCATTTCAGGGAGATAGAGGAAACAGCAGCCATCAATGACTGTGATGATCAGGAACAGGTCAAGCTGTTGCTTTTCTCCCTGGATTCCACAATCCTTCAGTGCCTCTCAGAGGATGGCAAGAGGGGACGGAAAGGGTGTGCGGACCTCAGGGAGGAAGTTTTAGAAGTAATGGGAGTGGACGACGGTAGTCCGTTCGACCGTGTAGAAGGAACCGTACAGCTATCTGGAGAACCCCCACGGATTTTCGCAGAAAGGCTGTGGCCAGTATATCGACACAGCTGTCCAGGTATGCCTGAATGGGCTTTAATGAGCAACGAACAGCGGGTTCATTGGCTCCGTTGTTTGGTTACCAACAGTTTGCCAGAGATATGGGCCCTAGCCAGGTCATGGTTTGATCCCCAAGGTCCCGGTGTCACGGAGGAGACGGTACTCCGTCAGCTTAATGTAGCGTACAAGAATTGTAGAGGTCAGGAAACACCTCCCCAGAAGGGAAAGGTGCATGAGGCAAAACTCGCAGCCCCAAGCCAGAAGGAGTGGAGTCAGGAGGGGAATCGCCCTGTCCAAGCCAAGCTCAATTGCTACGGGTGTGGGAAGGATGGACATTGGCGCAAGGACTGTAGAAATCCGTGGAAGGATAATAGAGGGAGATTTCCCGCAGCCCAAGCCCAAGCCCAGACCGCCGCCCCAGCACCAGCCCAAACCCAAGCCGTAGCTCCTGCCCCAGCACAAGGAGCTGGTGCAGTTATGAATCCCGCTGCGATTGAATTAATCATAGAGACAATGTGGTCTCTGGTGACTTCGCAGGGGAAAATAGCTGTCACCACCGGCCTTGTCGCTCCTGAAACCCCGATCGCTGTACCCAAGTGACTAGAGTCGGTGCAGCCTGTCTACCTGTGTGCGCTGCGATACGATGTATGGAGACGACCCCTCGTGGAGTTGAAGGTGGAGGTGGTGAAGGGAACCTATCTGTTGGACACGGGAGCATCGTGCACTGTAATCCACGCAGATAACCCCACCGCCTCGCCTCTGTCCACCGGGGTCCCATACCTTCTGTTGGGCTTCACGGGCGAAGAACAGGCTGGCGCACATTCCAATCCCCTCTCCGTTCATTTAGGACCACTCCGCACCACGTGGAAGTGTACACTAATGAAGTGAGAGGTGGGAGGTGGAACGGGAGTCCTGGGGTCTGATTTCTTGGTGGCCCACGGGATCCACGTGGACCTGAGAAATCATTGTCTCTGGGGAGCGGGTACGAGTGTGAAGTAGATAGAGAGTGTTAAGGAAACCCCTACGAAGGCGCGGGTTGGCCGGCGAGAAGTAAAATTCTTGGGTCTAACCCTATGCGCTGGCGAGAGAACTGTAGACCAGGAGGATGGACCGGAATCGGTGGAAAATCCACCGGTCTACGCCACTCGCACAGTGGAGGTGTCCCGATGCAACAAGTGGTTTCGCATGAAGCGGTGCAAACTGTTTAAATCGGGTGCAAGAGCATCAGCAACCGAAGCCAGGTCTGAGGATAAAGATCCTCAGCCTGAGGCGCGCGATGAGTCACAGACCACACAAGCTGGCATTGTAGCCTGCTTGGAAGGAGAAGGGGTCCCGCCCACCTGGGGGGGAGCCTTCTCCAATGGCCTGGGACTCGGACGAGGAGGGGCCCGAACGACAAGGTCCCGCCCTCGACACAATTCTGGAGGAGGTGGAGTCGGAGGGCGGAGATCCCGCCCTCGACTCGATCGTGGGTGAGGTAGAAATTGGGGGCAGAGATTCTCCACCTGTAGGGACAGGTGAGGAGGAGCCATCTGCCACAGGGCCAATTCCCGAAGGGGCGGAGCATGAGGGGAGGGAGCAGAAGCCCACAGTCGTGGAAGAGCCACGGGCTGTGAGAGCTGAAGTCCCACCCGAAGGTCCACTCACCAAGGGAGCCTGCCCAAATCCCAAAGGGGCGGAGCCTGAGGGAAGGGAGCTGAAGTCTACAGTCGTGGAAGAGCCACGGGCTGTGAGAGCTAAGGTCCCACCCGAAGGTCCAATCGCTAAGGGAGCCACGCCCAAAGTACCTTTTCGCAGGTCGACTCGAACGCCTCAGCCTGTAAAACCTTGGCCCGATTCCCCCGCTCCCAGAAGACACCGACTTCAGAAATCCTTGAAAAAACACAGTCCCCGATTAACAGCAAAAGGCTGCGGGGAACCAGAGCCACATGTCACTGCAGCCCCGCCACAGGGAGCGGCAAGCTGCAGTCCAATCAGGGATTAGGCAAGCCGCCCGGGGACGGGCGGCGCTGTACATAAGTTTAGGTTTAAGTTTAAGGTGTGTAAATATTAAGGGAATTTAGAGTTTAAGTAGTTTTAAATCTGCCCAGTATGTGTGTGCTTTTGGGATCGAGGTCGAAAGACCCGATCATGCCGTCACCTAAGTCAGAATCTCTCGGGAGCCTGGCTATATTGTTTGATTTATTGCAGGAACCAGGAGAAAGATGAGAGGGATCCTCATCGCGTTCGTGATAATCGGATGGAGCTGGGCCTATCGGGGCCGCACCAAGGACTCCACGATCTATGGGTGCTCTGGAAATAGAGGCCCCATCGCGACTGACGGAACCGGCCCACGGGACGCTGAAGAGACTGCTGCCTACTTCCATGAAGGGAGATGGCCAGGCTGGCTGGGGTCGAACTCTACTGAATACTCCAGCCAGACGGGGTTTGCATACAGAGAAACATCTCTGATGTGCCCCAGGGTGCGGATCATTGCACCCAGGATCAGCGTCACCGTGGGCAAGAAGATTTGCCTTGTTTGTCACGGACATGTACCTTTGGACCGTTGGTGGTGGCTGCGCAATTTGAGCAGCACCATGAAGAATTTGACGGTGGAATGGGAGAGGTCGGGTAATAACACCCATCGGACAATAACGGGAACTCACGGGGGGTTGAGTGTCTGTAGGGACAAATGGTGGGAACTAGATGAGGGGATCTACATCTGTATGTCGGGTTCAGAACGCGCTTGCCCCACAGGCGTCTCCAACTTTTTCCAAAGACAGTGGCAGGATGCTGGACAAGGAATGAGGTGGGACGTCAGCACACAAGCGTGCGGTGTCCCATACTCTCAGATCCCAGTAAATGCCACTGAGCTCATCGCCCGACCCCGCAAGCCCCTGCCCACAGTTCCAGTAGCAAAAGCCCTCAAGGAAGGGTGCCCCACCACAACAAAGGGACCCAGGAATGGATTGGTATTGGTACCCACAGGTCAGGTACTGTACCAAGGGGTCCACTACGTGGTGGCTTCGGTGATTTTAAACCTCACCGAGGTACGATTGCCAGAGTAGTGCCCCAGGGAAATGGAGCAATTATACCAGGTCCTGTTAACAAACATGTTTAAACAGTTTTACGAATTCAACTTTGCCGATGTCGACAGAGCCGAATTGTACACCACACCACATGAGGTCTTGGACAGAGTAGGGAGGCAAAGAAGGGGTGCAGTAAATGATATTTTCACAGCTTTTAATACAGGAACTTCCGTCATCAACACACTGGGTGATGTGGAGCTGCAAATCCAAATCAATGGTTTGAAAACACAGTTAAGAAAGATACTGTCTGATGAGAATAAGGTAGTGGGTTCTGAGTTACATGAGGACCAGGCCATGACACTACACTTAAAAGAGATAATAGCTGAGCTGGAGAAACATGCCAGAACAGTAAATGCTCTCATCAGGGAGGATCGGAATGCATCCGATCAGGCTGCGCAGAACGAAGCTTGTGTGCTATACGGGGCGTGGTTACTGAGCGAGGGCGCAGTAATCTGGAGGATTTAAAACAAGGTTTAGTCCCCTCCTGGATCAGCAACAAGCACCTCGCAGCCCTCCACCCTTTTGAGAATACATTGAGTCCATGCCAGCTCAGACTAGCTTCAGAGGCCTACCCAGTCCCAGTGGACTGTGGATGGTCTAATCACACCATTATGGGTATAGTGGTAAGAATGCCGGTGATGGGAAAGACAGCAAAGCCCACCCCAGTATACAGGGTGGAGAACATTGGAGTCATTCAGGGGGGTGCGCACATTCGCTACACGGGGGTCCCACCTTACGTCATTCGATGGGAGCATGCAATGATGGGTACTGACCTCTCGGGGTGCCGGAGCCGGGGAGCACACATCATCCTGCGTCCCCAGCACTTGAATGCCCATTCAAAACCACAGTGCGGGTTCAGAACTGCTGGCGCGAAGCCTATAAATTGCACCATGGAGGCAATGGCACAGGACCATGTGCCCCTGCAGGTGGCATATATAGGAGGTGGGACATACTGTGTCACCACTGCAGCGCCCTACTACCAGCATGGACAGCACGGTTGGTGTCCGGTTAGTGACAGCAGCTTCTGTTTCAAGCCCAGGGCAGAAGTTCAAGTGGCCCAAGAGCGAATTGTCCCCATTCCTGAACCTTCCACTGTTCACATCACTGTGAAAGAGAATTTCACCGATCTTCAGCGATTCGTTGCACATTTTGGATATATCATTCCCCCTCTCCCTGAACACCTCACCAAGATATTAAAAGCCGTTGTTGTTTCACAAAAAAACTTCTACACACTGGAGCAGAAAACGTTAGAGATAGGGGCAGACATATTGGACATAGTGACCCCACCGTGGTGGGACCTGTTCACTAATATAGAAGTCCCTTCCTGGATTAGGATAGCCTCCCACATTCTTGTAGTGTGCCAGGTCGTCATTGTAGCTTATTTACTGTTTGTACACTGTAAAAAGGTCAAACATTTGCAAAAGTATGAGAATAGAGGGGAATGGAGGGAGCATTATGTGCGGGTAGAAGAAGAGTCACCCGTTTAGATTTTGCTGCTTTGTATAAAGTTAAAGTTGTCCCTCCCTCCTCTGTATTATTTTTGATATGTATTCATGTGCATTGTGATTTTCCTGTGTACTCTATTTTATTATTGAAGTTTTATTAGATGCGATGTTATTATTAAAAGGGTAATGTGTATGCACTAGGTGATGTAGGGGTATAAGGACCCCCTCCATGCCTGGAAGTAAGTTGTTAGATTTTTAACTCCAAGGTATTGCCATCTATAGATGCTTAATGTACACTAGATTTTTCTGAAATGGGAAATGCATGTGTCGTGGGGTCATAGATAGGTAAATACTGGGGATGGTTAGATTGTGGAAAGTCAGAAAATTTTGCTCACCCAGAATTATGATACTTCAAGCAAGTGACAGTATCATCAGGGGGGAGTGTAGGATTTGCAAAATTGGACTTTGTATTAATAAGGGTCAAATGGCAGAAGAGGCCATGATTTTAAAGACTGTTTTAAAAGAAGCCCAGAAAAAGGGGCATACAAAATGGCCACCATACCATGTGACCAGCTTATTGGGACACTTTAAAATGGTCCCTGCGCAACCTCAGACAGCTTTGTGGATTCAACCTACAGCAAGTTCTGGAAGCCGTTTCTGAGAGAACGAAACCAGACCCACACGTATGCATATGGATTAGATGCAGATCCAGTCAAGATCGGCCTGGAGACAGAGGCCATCAAAATGTTGACCCAGACAAAAGGGGATAATTTCATATTCCTGAGAACAGCACCCAGGACTAGATAATGAGATCAGCGGGACATTAAAAACAATGAAGGTAATTCCAGACCAGAGATGGGCCTTTACCGGCCGTTTAAGACATTTTAAAATATAAGAACTACCCCGCTGTGCTCCCAGCCCACCAAAAGTAAAACAAAGACTAACCTGATTTTGGGCGGGAGACGGAAGTTTCTGGAGGAAAGGTATATCTGGAAGACTTTTCGGCAGTTGGAGCAAGCTTGCTTGAGCTCAGACGGAAATCACAGCCAGAAGAAGAAGCAGGCACTCGCAGGAGGAAGAAGAAAGCCAACATCGAGAAGGCCGTCTCGAAGCCGGCGTCCCGCCCCGGGGAAAACACATCGGGAGATCATCGACCATCCCCGGGCCGTTGCTGGAACGAGAGGCCATCGACCCAACTTGGGAGAAGAGACAAAAAAATAAAAACCCCAAGAGGAGAAACCTTCCAGCCACCCCGGCTCGGGAGAAGAGAGAAAAGGAAACTGAAGAAGCGATGGGAGCCAGCACAAGGCTCCTCTAACCAGGGTCGAGCCGACGATCCTCGACCCCGCCGACATCCAGGCCGGCCGGTGTCCAGCCGCCCCCGACCCCCACCTCAGGAGAGAGGTGTGGTGCAGCTCGCAGTGGCTTCACGATCCACGTGGAGACAAAATGCCTGAAAGGACCAAACACAGACTCGATTTCAAAACCTTGCACTTTCTAGTGGGATTGGTGAGCATGTTTCTGGCCCTTCACAATCAGATCTAGATAGGTTTAATAAGGGGGGTGGATTTAAGTGTACAATTAACATGAGTTGTTGTCCCTCGATGTTCCGTGTGTTTCCTTATTTCATGATGATCTTTGTAGAGTATAAGATGCCTGTATTTGCTTTAGTTAGTACTGTGTCGTTATGAATTGTTTGTGTGTTTTTCCCTCCCATGTACTCTCTTATCTGCTTGCATTTGATTTGATACTTTTCCTTATGCAATAAAATTTCATTTTGTTTCATCAAACTTGGTCTGCAAGAGTTTTCTCTACATTGTAGTTCCTGCGCCTAAGTCCAGAGTATAAAATCTAAGGGGCGAGTGGGTCGAACCACTCAAGGTTTTACTGTGCAAGAGAGAGAGGCCTCTAGAGAGAGAAACCTCAGGGAAATCTCTCAAGGAAAACCCCTTACAGGTCCACCAAAAGACCATTGGTGCAGAGGAAGTCAGCGCCGAGAAGGGGGGTGGACACTTTTGCTGTGACAAAGTCCCAGATGAACCGTTAACCGCCAAAACAAAGTGCCACGTTCCGTTTCCTGAAGGTGCAGATGGAACTGCCATTGGCGGCTTCGCGGACGGGGCCATGGTTCCTCCCTTGAATGTCTATGGTTGATGCGGGCAGGACGCTCACCTGGGCGCCCGTGTCGCAAAGGAAACGACGCCCGGAGTCGGTGTCTGTAACAAACAACAAACTGCCTGAACGGCCGACAGCCATGGCAGCCGACGAGTGGTCTTTAGTTTGCTTCGACGCGGGAAAACTGCACGGGGGCCGTCACCTCCTGGCTTTGGGGCCGAACTGCGCATGGTAGAAGCAGAGGCTTGAGGGTTGCCGCCGTTGGGCTGTATCAGTGGGGGCAGGGCTCCGCGTGGCCGCGCAGTACTGTTGCCCGGCGGAGAAAAATTTGTCAGCTCCTTGGCCAGGTCGCGGAAATCGGTAGTGGAAGAGTTGGCTAACGCCGGCCTTACCTGACCTGGTAGCTGTTGGAGGAACAGTTCCTTGAAGAGGAAGCACGGCGTGTGTGAGCCCAGGAGGGCCAGCATGTGGTCCATCAGCTCCGAGGGCTTGGAGTCGCCAAACCCGGGCAGAGAGAGAAGCTGGCGTGCGCGTTCGGCTTCGGTGAGTCCGAAAGTTCGTAAGAGGTGCGCCTTCAGCATGTTGTATTTGTTGAGCTCCGGGGGGTTTTCGAGCAGGTTCACGACTCTGGCCGCGGTGGAGCTGCCGAGAGCAGAGACGACGTAGTAGTACCTCGTGTCGTCCGTGGAGATGTCCCGGATCGCAGATTAAGCCTCGGCCTGGGCGAACCAAGCGGCAGCCTGTTGTTCCCAAAACTCGGGTAATTTGATGGAAACGGCGTTCGTCGCCATTTCGGATGAGGTCTTAGGAATCGTCCAAAAGAACAGCGGGGTCACCAATGTTGGAGTCGACAGAAAACAACAGGCTGAGACTTTACTTTAGGCAAAAACAAAACGTGTCTTACTTTAATCACATCTCCACGAGGTCTGAAGACCCAGCTCCGTGCAGGGGCTATGACGTCATCACGCAACCGACGTCATGACGTCATCACGTTCCCGATGCTCTTAAAGGGACCCTGCACCAATAACCCAACCCAGCATGTACATATCACAACATTGCTATACAAAGTGAATTGTGTTTTTTAGATACATATAACAGCATTGGGTACACATTGTGTTATTGTCCCTTTGTGGTCTCCGCCGCATACGTCCCCTCAGAATTCACAAGTACTGGCAATGTCAGTCGTCGGGGGGGCCGGATCACTCGGTTGGAATGGCTCCTCGATTCCAGGGTGGAGACCGGGGGGTTTGTCGGAGGGACCTCGGGAGCTCGGTGGTGGACGGAGTGTGTGGAATCCGGAGGTCGGCCCCATCTCGGGGGCTTTGCCAACTCAACGGGTCTGTCCAGATCCAGGTGGGCCGGCTTAAGACGGTCTACGGAAATGCAGTCCGGCTTACCGCCGACATCCATGATGAAGGTCTTGTCCCCGGTTTCCAGGACACGGAATGTTCCATCGTAGGATGGCTGAAGAGGTCCCCGGTGGCCGTGGTGGTGGACGAAAACGTACTCCGCCGCACGAAGGTCGAGCGGAACATGGGACTGCGGGAGGCCGTGCTGTAACGTGGGCACTGGAGCGAAAACCTTGGCGTTGTCCAGAAGGTCGGACCGCTGACAGGCTGCGGACCAAGGTTCCGTTGTGTTGGGGATGAAATCCCCGGGAACCCGCAGCGGCTGTCCGTAGACGAGCTCGGCGGATGAGGATTGGAGGTCCTCCTTGGGAGCGGTCCTGAGTCCCAGCATGACCCACGGGAGTCTTTCGATCCAGCCGTCGTCCCGGAGGCTGGCTCGGAGTGCAGCCTTCATGGAGCGATGAAACCATTCGCACAGCCCATTAGCCTGAGGGTGGTAAGCTGTGGTGCGGTGGAGTTTTAACCCGAGGTCTCGGGCAACAGCGTTCCAGAGCTCTGACGTGAACTGGAGCCCCCGGTTGGAGGAAATGTCAGATGGGGCGCCGAACCGGGCGACCCAAGTGCTGATGAACGCCCGAGCTGCATCGGCGGCAGTCGTCGAAGACAGCGGGACGGCTTTTGGCCATCGGGTGGTTCTGTCGACCATTGTGAGGAGGTGGGTGAACCCACGGGAGGGCAGCAGGGGCCCTACCAGGTCCACGTTAACGTGGTCGAACCGCCTCTCGGGCACTGCGAAAAGCGCCAACGGGGCCTTGGTATGGCGATGTACTTTGGAGCATTGGCATACCATGCAGGTGCTGGCCCAGTCGCGAACGTCTTTCCTGAGACCGTGCCAGACGAACTTGGCCGCCATCAGCTTCTGTGACGGCTTCCTGCCCGGGTGGGAAAGATTATGGATGGCGTCGAATACTTGCCGCCTCCACCCTTCGGGCACGACGGGACGTGGGTGCCCAACGGAGACGTCGCACAGGAGTGTGGTGCCGGCAGCGTCGTACGCAATGTCTGCGAGTTGAAGGCCCATGACCGCCGGCCTGTAGGCCTGGACATCCGGGTCGGAGGCCTGGTCGGCCGCCATGTGGATGTAGTCGACGCCGAGGTGCACGGCGCTGGCGACGGCTTGGGAGAGGCAGTCGGCGACGGGGTTGTCTTTCCCAGCCACATGCTGGATTTCCGTTGTAAATTCCAAAATGAAGGCCAAGTGGCGTTGCTGACGGGCCGACCATGGCTCAGAGGATTTGGCCATGGCGAAAGTCAACGGCTTGTGGTCCACGAACGCCGTGAACAGGCGGGCCTCCAACAGGAAACCGAAGTGTCGGACGGCGAGGTAGAGGCCGAGGAGCTCGTGATCAAATGTGCTGTACTTCTGCTCATTGGGGCAGAATGCTGGCTGAAGAAGGCGAGCGGCTGCCAGGCGCCGTTGACCCACTGTTCTTGGACGGCGCCGACCACGTAGTCCAAGGCGTCGGTGGTGAGAGCGATGGGCGCATCGGGCAACGGATGCGCCAGCATGGTCGCGTTAGCCAGGGCCCTCTTCGTGTCTGTGAAACAAGTGGCCATCTCATCAGACCAGTTGACGGCGAGTTTGTCGGGCTTGCCTTTGAGGGCCTCGGAAAGGGGCCGCATAAGTTGGGCTGCTCGTGGGACGAAACGATGGTAAAAGTTCACCATGCCCAAAAACTCCTGTAGGGCCTTAACGGTGAGGGGTCGTGGGAAGTCCATTACGGCCTCCACTTTCGATGGGAGTGGCACCGCCCCGTCCTTCGTGATGCGGTGCCCGAGAAAGTCGATTGAGGACAGCCCGAACTGGCACTTGGCCGGGTTGATGATTAGGCCGTGTTGGCTGAGTCGTTCGAAAAGAGTCCGGAGGTGGGACACATGTTCCATCCTGGAGGCACTAGCGATGAGGATGTCATCCAGGTATACAAACAGGAACGTCAAGTCTCGTAACACGGTGTCCATGAGGCGTTGAAAAGCCTGTGCGGCGTTTTTGAGGCCAAATGGCATGCGGAGAAATTCGAATAGCCCGAACGGGGTGATCACTGCGGTTTTCGGGACGGCCTGCGGCCGGACGGGGACCTGGTGATAACCCCGGACGAGGTCCACTTTCGAGAATACCACTTTCCCGGCCAGGCGGGCGGAAAAATCCTGGATGTGTGGAATCGGATAGCGGTCGGGGGTCGTTGCGTCGTTGAGGCGCCGGTAGTCTCCACACGGGCGCCACCCGCCGCCTGGTTTTGGGGTGATGTGGAGAGGCGAAGCCCACGGGCTGTTTGACCGGCGGATGATGCCGAGGCGCTCCATGGTGTTGAACTCAGCTTTGGCGATGGCGAGCTTCCCCGGGTCGAGGCGCCGAGCGCGGACGTAGACGGGTGAACCGGTGGTCAAAATGTCGTGTTCTACCCCGTGTTTGGTGACGGCGGACGAGAACGTGGGTCTCGTAAGGTCTGGGAACTGGGCGAGGAGGCGGGAAAACTCATCGGAGGCCGAGAGAGCGCTGGACAACTGCGTCGTGCTGGACCCGCTGAGGGAACACGGGAGTGAGCTGAAGGTTTCAGCGTTGATGAGACGTCGGTTCTTGACGTCCACCAAAAGGCCATTGGCGCAGAGGAAGTCAGCGCCGAGAAGGGGGGTGGACACTTTTGCTGTGACAAAGTCTCAGGTGAACCATTGCCCGCCAAAACAAAGCGCCACGTTCCGTTTCCCGAAGGTGCGGATGGAACTGCCGTTGGCGGCTTCGAGGACAGGGCCATGGTTCCCCACTTGAATGTCTATGGTTGATGCGGGCAGGACGCTCACCTGGGCGCCCGTGTCGCAAAGGAAACGACGCCCGGAGTTGGTGTCTGTAACAAACAACAAACTGCCTGAACGGCCGACAGCCATGGCAGCCGACGAGTGGTCTTTAGTTTGCTTCGACGCGGGAAAACTGCACGGGGGCCGGCACCTCCTGGTTTTGGGGCCGAACTGTGCATGGTAGAAGCAGAGGCTTGAGGGTTGCCGCCGTTGGGCTGTATCAGTGGGGGCAGGGCTCCGCGTGGCCGCGCAGTACTGTTGCCCAGCGGAGAAAATTTTGTCGGCCTCCTTGGCCAGGCCGCGGAAATCGGTAGTGGAAGAGTTGGCTAACGCCGACCGTACCTGACATGGTAGCTGTTGGAGGAACAGTTCCTTGAAGAGGAAGCACGGCGTGTGTGAGCCCAGGAGGGCCAGCATGTGGTCCATCAGCTCCGAGGGCTTGGAGTCGCCAAGCCCGGGCAGAGAGAGAAGCTGGCGTGCGCGTTCGGCTTCGGTGAGTCCGAAAGTTCGTAAGAGGTGCGCCTTCAGCGTGCTGTATTTGTTGAGCTCCGGGGGGTTTTCGAGCAGGTTCACGACTCTGGCCGCGGTGGAGCTGCCGAGAGCAGAGACGACGAAGTAGTACCTCGTGTCGTCCGCGGAGATGTCCCGGATCGCAAATTGAGCCTCGGCCTGGGCGAACCAAGCGGCAGCCTGTTGTTCCCAAAACTCAGGTAATTTGATGGAAACGGCGTTCGTCGCCATTTCGGATGAGGTCTTAGGAATCGTCCAAAAGAACAGCGGGGTCACCAATGTAGGAGTCGACAGAAAACAACAGGCTGAGACTTTTCTTTAGGCAAAAACAAAATGTGTCTTACTTTAATCACATCTCCACGAGGTCTGAAGACCCAGCCCTGTGCAGGGGCTATGACATCATCACGCAACCGACGTCATGACGTCATCACGTTCCCGACGCTCTTAAAGGGACCCTGCACCAATAACTCAACCCAGCATGTACATATCACAACATTGCTATACAAAGTGAATTGTGTTTAGGTACATATAACAGCGTTGGGTACACATTGTGTTATTGTCCCTTTGTGGTCTTCACCACACCTTCCTGTTTTTGCCACCAAAGTGGATAACCTCACATTTATCCACATTATATGGCATCTGCCATATCACCCAACCTGTCCAAATCATTCAGGAGTTTCTCAGCATTCTCCTCACAGCACACACACCCACCCAGCTTTGTGTCTGCAAACTTGGAGATATTACATCTAGTCCCCTCGTCTAGATCATTTATATATATTGTGAATAGCTGGGGTCCTAACACCGATCCCTGTGGTACCCAACTAGTCACTGCCTGCCACTCGGAAAACGACCCGTTTATTCCAACTCTTAATAATAATAATTCAACTTTATTGTCATTGTACAATGCACAAGTACATGAACAATGAAATGTGATCTTGCAAGCTCCCATGAGTCCAGTACAAATAACATTAACGTAAAAAGCACCGTCCTGGGAGAAGCAAAGCCGCTGCGTCTGTGCGCGCCGCCATTCCATTTCCACCACTCCTCCTGTCCGACAATCTTCAGCCCAACGCCCGGGCCTGCTCACCAGCCACCCCTCCCGGGGCTCTTTCCTTGACTTTCTCACCAACCGCCCCTCCTCGGGGCTCTTCCCGTGACCTTCTGCACCTGGTCTCCCTTGATGGTCACCCCTCCAGGTACTAACCAGGCCTAGTCGTTGCTTAGTTTCCAAGCCTTGCCAGTGACCCTGCCCCTAGTCCCAGGAACAGGGCTACCTGTCTGCCAACCAGTTCTCTATCCAAGTCAGTACCTTACCCCCAATCCCATGTGCTTTAACTTTACATGCTAATCTCTTATGCGGGACCTTATCGAAAGCCTTCTGAAAGTCCAAATATACCGCATCCACTGGTTCTCCCTTATCTATTCTACCAGTTACGTCCTCAAAAAATTCCAGTAGATTAGTCAAGCACGATTTACCTTTTGTAAATCCATGTTGACTTTGTCCGATCCTGTCACTGTTTTCCAGGTGCTCTGCTATTACATCTTTTATAATGGACTCTAGCAATTTCCCCACTACTGATGTCAGGCTTACTGGTCTATAATTCCCCATTTTCTCTCCTACCACCTTTTTTGAATAGTGGGGTTACATTAGCTACCCTCCAATCCATGTGAACTGTTCCAGCGTCTACAGAACTTTGGAAGATGACCAGCAATGCATCTAATATTTCTAGGACCACTTCCTTAAGTACCCTAGGATATAGATTATCAGGCCCTGGGGATTTATCGGCCTTCAATCCCATCAATTTCCCTAACACCATTTCCCTACAAATACTGATTTCATTCAGTTCCTCCCTCTCTTTAGACCCTATGGGGGAAAAATACAGTTGGTTTGCGCCTGCCGTTAGTGCCTTAAGAGGGCGGTAATGGGTGCTAATGGGCGAGGCGATTGTTGTGTATGTACCTTTGAGAGAATAACTGGTCTCAGACTGCAGTACCGGCAGTGACCACCCCTGTATAAAAGGCGCTAGAGAGCCTCTGTTGTTTAGTTTCGTTTATGCCTTGCACCAGTAAAGATCTGTTTGTTTTCTCTCCTGCTAGTCCGTGTCTCAATCATTCATGGACTTAACACTGGCGACGAGTTAGAAACGAACTTACCTGCAACTCAGCAGCAGCTCCGACGACGTTGTTGAAGGTCGGAGCCAGAAGAAAGAAGAAAAAAAAATAGGCCATTGAAACTCGAGAAACGGGCGTCGACCGTCAATCATCGAGTTCAAAACTTGCAGGAGAGACTGTCCAGAGCCAGGCTGGGTTCCTCGGTCCGTGGTTTCCCAGCTAATCGGGCTGGTGGCAGGTAGTGCTCTGATCCTTCCTGGGCTGCGGCGGGCTGAAGCTCGATCGGGTGGCTTTTCAGCGGGGCCGGGCAGCAAGTCGGGAAGCAAGGAGACAGAGAGAGGGTGGAGCATACAGGGCGCGGCCGGTGTTTCGAAGCTGGGCAACGTTCGGACCTCAGAAGAGGGAGGGAAGTGTCCCAGAGGGTCCGCTCCACGACGGGAAAATAATAAAAGAAAAAGAATACGCGCAAGAAACCGTGGAAAGCAGCGCTAACAACAGCAGGGAAGAAGGAAAAGCGCGGGAGGCGCCATTTTGTTAAATTGGAGAAGAAGGCAAAGCGCGGGAGGCGCCATTTTAGATTTGCAAGATGCCGAAGACTGGCTGTATCACTGCTTTTGATAATACATTAGAGGACTGGACCACGTATATGGAAAGAGTCGAGGTATATTTCAAGGCAAACGATATAGCGGAGGGGAAAAAGGCATCGATATTGTTAAACTTAATGGGCGCTAGAATGTACAGCCTATTGCGGGACCTGATTACTCCAGCCAAACCAAAGGCGAAGAGTTTTAACGAAATTGTTGCTGTTCTACAGGAGCACTTAAACCCTGCACCGCTGTTGATAGCAGAAAGATTTAAATTCCACAGGAGAACTCAGCACAAAGATGAGAGCAATGCTGAGTATCTTACGGAACTACGCAAGCTATCAAAGCACTGCCAGTTCGGAGCAGGACTGGCAGATACCCTACGGGACAAATTTGTCTGTGGACTCCTGAGTGAAGGAACACAGAAGAAGTTACTCACAGAAAAAGAGCTGACGCTAGATAAGGCTTTCAGCGTGGCAGTATCGTATGAAGCAGCAGCCAGGGGAGCCGCAGAAATTCAACAAAAACCACAGGAATACGGCACCCATGAAATGACACGGGGATTTGCAAAACGTTATCGCTGCCGCAGAACTAACCATGACCAGAAGGACTGCTGGTCCAAAGACAAAATATGCAGACAATGCGGGAAGATTGGACACATTGCACGAGTTTGTAGGTCTGGGAAGAAGACCAGCGACAACAAAAAGGCTACTAAGGAACCGTACAAGAAAGTACAAAAGATGATGGACAGTAGTTCCGAAGACCAGATGAGCGATAGTGAATCCGGAAACAGGAGACTAAGCTGTCTCAAACTTCACAATGTAATCGCAAAAGAGGATCACCGAACCATTTGGGTCACTCTCACGATAGCAGGGTCCCAAGTTAAAATGGAATTGGATACAGGATCAGCGCTAACCGCCATGAATCGACGAGACTACGAGCGGCTATTTTCACACATACCCTTGAGAGAGACATCCATCGTCTTGACGACGTATACGGGGCAAAAAGTATACCCCAGAGGAAAAATAAGGGTGCCTGTCGAATACAATGGCAAGAAAATACGGAAATTGTATCTCTACATACTGCCAAATGGTGGACCACTGTTATTGGGACGGGAATGGATCAGTAAGATAAACTTAGATTGGCATTCCATTCATGCAATGACGGTGGACGGTAAAAAAAATGAAGACGTCACTCCTGGACGATTGTCAACAATCTTAGCTAACGCCAAAGAGGTATTTCAACAAGAACTGGGCACACTTAAAGGCGTAACCGCCTCGATAAAAGTAGAAGAGAATGCAGTTCCCAAGATTTTCAAAGCGAGACCGGTACCATATGCGATTCGCCCAGCCGTCGAGGCAGAGCTGGAGAATCTGGAGAAGGCGGGCGTGTTGTCTAAGGTCGACTGGAGCGAGTGGGCGACACCCATCGTTCCTGTCATGAAGAAAACGTTAACCAATAAGTCCGGAGAGCCAAGGAAGATTCGCATCTGTGGGGATTTCAAGGTGACGGTGAACCCTGTCCTTCGCACAGTACAATATCCTCTTCCAAGGATAGAAGACATCTTCGCCTCGCTGTCTGGAGGGAAGCGTTTTACAAAAATTGACCTAGCACAAGCATATTTGCAGATGGAGGTTGAAGAGTCCTCTAGGAAGTATCTCACGATAAACACTCACAAAGGTCTTTACCAGTATCATCGATTGGTATTCGGAGTAGCATCGGCTCCGGCGATATGGCAAAGAGCGATGGAACAAGTCCTGCAAGGGATTCCGAGGACTCAGTGTTACTTGGACGACATCCTTGTAACAGGTGAAGATGACAGTGAACACCTTAACAACCTAGAACAGGTGCTCACTAGACTACGGGAACATGGGCTGCGAGCCAACCGCCCCAAGTGCAAATTTTTAAAGAAACAGATATCGTATTGTGGCCACGTGATTGATGAAGAGGGGTTACATAAGTCCCCTGACAAAATTGAAGCGGTTGTTAAGGCCCCAGCGCCTGAAAATGTGTCGCAGCTGAGGTCATTCCTCGGGTTGGTGAATTACTATCATAAGTTTTTGCCGAATTTGTCGACAATTCTGCACCCACTGAACGCCCTGCTACGAACGGGGGTAGCATGGAAATGGAGCGATGATTGTAAGCGTGCTTTTCAGAAGAGTAAGGACTTAATCACTTCAAAGGAAGTATTGGCTCACTACAACCCAGCACTGCCAATCAGGCTGGTGTGTGATGCGTCTCCCTACGGCATTGGGGCGGTACTGTCACATAAATTCCTTGATGGTGCGGAGAGGCCGATAGCTTTTGCGTCACGCTCGTTAACTTCTGCCAAGCGTAACTACACCCAGATTGACAGAGAGGCCCTCAGCCTAGTGTGGGGGGTGAAGAAGTTCAATCACTATCTGCACGGTCAAAAATTTACTCTACTAACCGATCATCAACCTCTTGTCTCCATTTTCAACCCTCAGAAGGATGTACCGATAATGACAGCACAACGGCTGCAGAGATGGTCCCTTTTCCTAGGGGCACACCAATATGACATCGAGTACAAAGGAACTAAACAGCATGGAAATGCTGATGGATTGTCACGTCTACCGTTGCCAACGGTGGAAGAAGAAGACCTTGCAGTGGATCCAATGGAGTTATTCCACTCGACCATAGTCGAATGTCTCCCTGTGACGAATGCAAACATAGAAAAGGAAACACGGAATGACCCGACACTATTACGGGTCTATGATTTAACGGTGAAGGGATGGCCAGCACATGGCGAACCACTGCTGCCAGCATTCTCGCCGAGAAGAGAACAGCTGTCAGTGTGCAGAGGAACCTTGATGTGTGGATCCAGAGTAGTAATTCCACCTAAATTGACGGATAGAGTGCTCAATGAGCTTCATGAGGTCATCTGGGTGGGGTAAAAATGAAGAGCTTAGCCAGAGCATTTGTGTGGTGGCTGGGAATCGATAGAGAAATCGAAGAGATGACCAAGAGCTGTGCAGGATGCCAGAAGGTCCAAAACGCCCCACCACAAGCTCCTCTGCATCCATGGGAGTGGCCCTCATCTCCATGGCAAAGGGTGCACATTGATTTTGCTGGTCCCGTCATGGACTCGATGTTTTTAATTGCGGTGGATGCACATTCAAAGTGGCCAGAGGTAATAAAAATGTCCTCAACCACCACGGAAAAAACTATCACAGTTTTACGAACCATATTCACCAGGAATGGGCTGCCTGAACAGATTTGCTCTGACAATGGACCACAGTTTGTGTCTGAAGAATTCCGGAGGTTCTTAAAGAACAATGGTGTTAAGCATTACACATTTGCCCCATATCATCCAGCTACTAATGGATTGGCCGAGAGGTTTGTTCAAACATTCAAGAAGGCTATCAAGGCAATGTGTAATGAAGATATACCCCTACAGCACAAGGTGGACAACTTCTTGTTTGCCTACCGGAATGCGACACATGCGGTTACCAACCAAACTCCAGCCATGATGTTCTTCAATCGAAGACTACGATGCCGCTTGGATTTGGTTAAACCAAACGTCCGAAGAGATGTGGAGAACAGGCAGTTTCAGAATATGAATGAAAGGCCAACCAGGAGTTTTAAGATAGGTCAACCAGTTTTGGCCCGGGACTACCGCACTGAGAAATGGCAGCCAGGAACGATTTGTACATGACAAGGACCTCTCATGTATACCGTGGACGTTGGGGAGAGCATTGTAAGACGCCATGCTGACCAGATTCTAGAGTCACTGGAAAACGTCAACTCCACACCACGATCTGATACAACTGGTACAGGTAGACTACCCTTTATCCGGACTTCCGAAAACCGAAACCCTCTAAAAACCGAAGGTTTTTTCGTTCAGCGTAAGTCGTACGTACGAACGAAAAAACCTTCGGTTTTTAGAGGGTTCCGGTTTCGGAAGTTCGGATAAAGGGTAAGTCGTGCACACGACCCCCCGCCGACCCCCCCCCCCGTGGACCCCGCCGGCCCCGACAACCGCCGACCCCGCCAGCCCCGACAACCGCCGACCCCCCCGCGGACCCCGCCGGCCCCTACAACCGCCGACCCCGCCAGCCCCGACAACCGCCGACCCCCCCGCGGACCCCGCCGGCCCCGACAACCGCCGACCCCGCCAGCCCCGACAACCGCCGACCCCCCCGTGGACCCCGCCGGCCCCGACAACCGCCGATCCCCCCCGCCGACCCCCCCGCGGACCCCGCCGGCCCCGACAACCGCCGACCCTGCCAGCCCCGACAACCGCCGACCCCCCCGCGGACCCCGCCGGCCCCGACCCCCGCTGACCCCGACTGACTTACGCTGAGCGTCAGCGTAAGTCGTGCGCACGACCCCCCGCCGACCCCCCCGCGGACCCCCGCGGACCCCCCCGCGGACCCCTGCCAACCCACCTTCCGAACTCCGAAATTCTCCTTTATCCAAAACTCGGCTGGTCCCGAGGTTTTCGGATAAAGGATAGTCTACCTGTAATGAAATCGACGTTCCAATTGCAGCTACCGCAGAACCGGTAATATTGGAAGCAGATGAACCAAACAACGACATTGATTCCGACTCAACATTGCCAGAAGAACCTGATACCCCAAAGAGGCGTTATCCAGGCAGAATCAGGAAGCCTCCTCAAAGACTGAACTTGTAGTTGCTTAAACTTAACCAATGTATCTAGCAACAGTAATTGTGATTGTAATTCGTTATCATTGGTTGTTAAATGAATGTTATGTACTGTTTATCTAAAAGGGGAGGAATTGTTGTGTATGTACCTTTAAGAGAATAACTGGTCTCAGACTGCAGTACCGGCAGTGACCACCCCTGTATAAAAGGCGCTAGAGAGCCTCTGTTGTTTAGTTTCATTTATGCCTTTCACCAGTAAAGATCTGTTTGTTTTCTCTCCTGCTAGTCCGTGTCTCAATCATTCACGGACTTAACAGCGATATCTGCGCCTCTCGCGGAATTGACCAGACATTTTGCGGCGGCGCTAAACAATACTGCCCGATCTCCTGCGCACGCAGATCTTGACGTCATTCGAGAGTGCAACACCCTTGTGACGCCCCAGAACAGAAATTGCGATGCGCCCCCCTCCTTTCCGCCTGGTACAACCAATGACAGGTAGACTGGAACGCTTCCCAGTCGCTGTGGGGCTGGGGGGCGCTATTTAAAGGGGGCCTCTTCCTGGCTTTTTCTGTGGTAGACATTTTTGCACCACTCATTCTGAGAGAGAGAGAGAGATTTTGAGAGAGAGAAAGAGAGACTTCTGCATTGAGTCAACACTGTCTGTAGTTTTGGCTTCTGACCATAACTTTGCAGGTACTTTGGTTTTTGACCTTCATTACGTTGATTACCAAGATACTATGGGGGCTGCACTGAATGGGGGCATCGTCCTGCGCCATCAGATTCGGAGGGCACAGAGACGCAGAGAGAGAGTGGCAATCATGGCCAGATGGAGGAGGGCCAACAGGCCTCTGTACAGGAGAACTTACCCTCCCAGGGTATTTCGCCAACAATTCTCCTACATTAATATGACTGAGGAGCAGTGTTTGCAAAGGCTGCGCTTCAGCAAGGAGGTGGTCACTGAGCTCTGCCACCTGCTGCAGCCAGATCTGCAGCCTCAAGTGAGGACCAGGACGTCTCTGTCGGTGGCAGTGAAGAGAACAGTAACTCTCAACTTTTATGCCACCGGCTCATTTCAATCAGCTACTGGGGACATCGCCAATATCTCCCAGTTCGCGGTGCATTGCTGCATCCATCAGGTCACAAATGCCCTCTATAAAAGGAGACGAGAGTACATCTCTTTCCCCATGACCCCGGACAAGCAACAAGAATGCGCAATGGGCTTTGCTAGGACAGTGGGCTTCCCCATGGTGCAGGGCGCCATTGACTGCACGCATGTGGCTTTGCGTGCTCCGCATGAGAATGCCAAGGATTTCCGCAACTGAAAGGGGTTCCATTCCTTAAACGTTCAGTTGGTCTGTGACAACACACAGCTGATAGTCCCTATCAATGCCCATTATCCTGGCAGCAGCCACGATGCATTCATCCTGCACCAGACTACTGTGGCAGAACTTTTCCAGGCACCGCATCACCCAGGTGGTTGGCTTCTCGGGGACAAGGGATATCCATTGTGCACCTGGCTGATGACACCGCTCCGTACGCCCAACACCCCTGCTGAGCTGCGGTACAACGAGAGCCATCAAGCTACCAGGAACATCGTTGAGCACACAATCAGCATGCTCAAGCAACGGTTCCGCTGTCTGGACCATTCTGGAGGAGCCCTGCAGCATTCGCCTGAGCGAGTCTCCCACTTCGTTGTTGTGTGCTGCATGCTGCATAACCTGGCAATCCTCAGGACCCAGCCAATGCCACCAAGCCTTGGAGCACCACCAGAGGAGGAGAAGGACGAGGAGGAGGAAGATGAGGAGGATGATCATCAGCAACAACAAGACGGGAGGGAGGCCCACAATGTAGAAACTGAAAGAGCTGTCCATCAACGGCTGATAGCAAGCCACTTCTAGGCCCCTGAGGAAATGGCTTCTGCCATTGAGAACAACATGAATGAAACCAACCCGCAACCCCTAATCCGGCCAAGACAACAATGATTGCAAAGACCAAACATGTACATTTTGAATACAAAAACGTATTTATTTTACAAACTCTGTGTGTGTCATTTCCGCATGCCAAACTAATAGAAAGAAACACACAAAAAAATCATTAACATAACTGGTTCTCACAACCTGGAGATAATGTCCAAAACACTAAACAAAATTTGACCACGAACCTCGGCCTTTAATAAAAAAATGAACAACATTTTGTCACACCTCCTACTTTTTGCCCTTCGAGGGTGATCTCCTTCCCTTGCGCACTTCCCCCCTTCCCACCCTACTGCTCCTCCGTAATGGGACCCCAGTGGCTGCAGCAAGGCTGGTGGAAGGCTGCTGATTGTCACAACCTGAGACTGCAGATGCCCTTGAAGGACGGCCTCGACCAGCTCTGGGCCTGGAGGGCCCGGCTGCAGACTGCACCGACTCTGCATGGGCAGCAGCAGTCTGTCCTACAGGCGGTGGCAAGTGCAGTGGAGAAGTGACAGTGGTGGCAGCAGGAATACTGTCATCTTGAGAGAGGACAGCAACTCCCTGCTCGACCAACACACTGGCACTCCCACGGGGCAGCACTTCAGCATCCGGAGCAATCTGCTGGAGCACAGATTGCTGGCCTGCTGAGGCACGGTGAGAGCCCCGGGGAAATGTGTCCGAACCAGCGAGGATGGCAGAAGTCAGTGCTCGCATGGCCTCAATCTGAGTCTGCATGAGAGCAGTCTGAGATGGGGTCATGGCAGCCAGTAACTGAATTGCAGCACTAAGCATTTGCGTGGCATCCGCCTGTGCTACAGCGAAGTGCTCCACACTCCTTGCCAATGATGCAGTGGATTCGGGCACCCTTCCCACTGCACCCATGAGCTCATTGTGCATGTCCACCGCCTCGGTGTTCATTTCAGCGATGAGCCGCTCCTCCTCTGCATCCAGTGCAGCAGGACTCGAAGCCATACTCTCCCTCCGGGGAGAAGGCCCCCGAGCTTCCCTACCCACATCGTGTTGCTGCAGCCCACTGGGTTTTGGAGCTTCACCCTCATCAGACCCTTTCCCCCTGCTCCCCTCCAGGGAAGGCGTGTTCCCAATGTGGTCATGGGCTTCCACGGGAGAGGGTGGAGCTGATGCTCTGGCCTCCTCTGCCTCTTCGCCTGCAGCTTCACTCCCACTGGCATCTTGAGGGCCCGTCTCCTCAGCTGGTGAATCACCATCTGAATGCAGGGAGGTACAAGAGTGGCTTTAGCGTGAGGACAGGGTGGCAGCAAGGGAGGCATGAGTGCAGTGATTTAGTAAGTTGGATTGAAAGTGTCAAAGGCTGGTGTTGTGAGGGACAAGTGGAAGGAGAGAGGACAAAAAGGTGATGACCTTACCATTGCTGTCCAGAACGGGATCGGCATCTCCAGTGGCGACGGGACCGATCACCCGGCTTGCCACAATCCTGTGGATGCACTCCTTAAGATCGCTGAGGGGTTGCAGCTGAGGCCGCCCTCCACCCATCCATTGCTGTTGTCTCCTATTATGAGATAGCTTGGCCCTCAAGAAAAAGGACAGCGTTTGAGTAAATATACAGCCATGGCCTTACCTGATGTGCCTCCCATAGTTGAATAGCCCTTACTGTATGCAGCCATGGTCTTGCCTAATGTGCCTCCCATAGTTGAATAGCCCTTACTGTATGCAGCCATGGTCTTGCCTGATGTGCCTCCCATAGTTGAATAGCCCTTACTGTATGCAGCCATGGTCTTGCCTGATGTGCCTCCCATAGTTGAATAGCCCTTACTGTATGCAGCTATGGTCTTGCCTGATGTGCCTCCCATAGTTGAATAGCCCTTACTGTATGGAGGGATGGAGAGGTAATGAAAAAAAGCCACTCAGCCTGACGACCCGAGTGAGGTCATTGAACTTTTTTCTACATTGGATATGGGTCCTGGGCACCATGCTCCTTGAGACAACGCTCTGAGCCACCTCCCTCCACACTCTTCTGTACTCACGTGGCAAAGGCCTCCTGCCACTCTCTGGGTACAGTAGAGATCTTCTGCGCTCCACCGCGCCAACCAGAGCCTCCAAGGCCCACTCACTGAAGCGCTGTGCTCACTCCCTGGCCCTCTCCATAGTCCTTGCCTGCAAGATTTAGCCACAGGTCTGTCCAGGCCGAGATTCAAGGCTCCAATGAGCAGGGTGTGGCTGGAAAGAAAGATCGACCCTCCCCTTTAAGAACTGGCCGGCGCCAGTGTGTGTTCAATTGCTAACTGACAGCACCTGCGCTGTGCCCGCGCTCTGAGGTAGCGCCTCGCTCCTCGGCCTTTGCGCCTTAAGAGAGGTGAGTAGCACCTGATTTAGCGCTGCAATCACCTCCAGGGGCGATAAAAGCCAAGTTTGCCGTCAGAGGTGATAATTAGCGCCAGGTGCTAAATTTTGCGCACGGCCGATAACGGCGCCCCAAACGGGGCGATAATGAATTTTTCCTCCTCTGTTTCCCGACATCTCTGGGAGGTTATTTGTGTCCTCCTTTGTGAAGACAGAACCAAAGTATATATTAATTGGTCTGACATTTCTTTGTTCCCCTGATTCTGACTGCAAGGGACCTACGCTTGACTTCACCAATCTTTTTCTCTTCACATATCTATAGAAGCTTTTACAGTCAGTTTTTATGTTCCCTGCAAGCTTACTCTCATACTCTATTTTCCCCCTCTTAATTAATCCCTTTGTCCTCCTTTGCTGAATCCTAAACTGCTCCCAATCCTCAGGTTTGCTGCTTTTCTGGCCAATTTATATGTCCTCTCCTTGGATCTTATGTTATCCCTAATTTCCCTTGTTAGCCACGGTTGAGTCACCTTTTTTGTTTTATTTTTATGCCAAACAGGGATGAACAAATTCTGTAGTTCGTCCATGTGATCTTTAAATGTTTGACATTGCCTATCCACTGTCAACCCTTAAAGTAACATTCCCCAATCCATCCTAGTCAACTCGCGCCACATACCATCGTAGTTTCCTTTATTAAATTCAGGACCCTAGTCTCTGAGTCAACTACGTCACTCTCCAGCTTAATGAAGAATTCTATCATATTATGATCGCTCCGCCCCGAGACCGGAGAGGCAGCGGACCTGAGCGGGATCACCAGAGGCGGGAGAGCTACATAAAGAGCAGCCCGAGGCAGCGAGGCCCAGAGCCCCGAGACCGGAGAGGCAGTGGACCTGAGCGGGATCACCAGAGGCGGGAGAGCTACATAAAGAGCAGCCTGAGGCAGCGAGGCATACCAATCCAGGTTCCGGGAGAGAGGTAAAAAGTAATCCAAGTGTGATGTCAGCAGGAAGCAGGTAAGTGATTGGTTGGTGAGTATTTCTCTCTTTTCAATACAAGCTTGAATTCTGTGGTGTTAAATTTCTAGGGTCTCTGTGGTGTAGTGGGGACAGTTGGTAAATAAAGCGCCCTAGAGTATACCTGTAACTGGGGTATTGAATAAATTTTTAAATTAATTAAAGGAGTAAGTCATGGCAGGAGAGCTCAGCCCCGTGTTCTGCTCCTCTTGCTCCATGTGGGAAGTCAGGGACGCTGCCAGTGTCCCTGACGACCATGTGTGCAAGAAATGCATCCAGCTGCAGCTACTTGTAGACCGCATTCCGGCGCTCGAGCTGCGGGTGGATGAGTTTTGGAGCATGCGCGATGCTGAGAGGGTCGTGGATAGCACGTTTAGCGAGTTGTTCACGCCGCAGGGTAGGGCTGCACAGGCAGAAAGAAACTGGGCGACCATCAGGCAGAGCAACAGAGGCAGGCAGGAAGTGCAGGGGACCCCTGCGGTCATCCCCCTTTCAAACAGGTATACCAAGTTGAATACTGTTGAGGGGGATGACTCACCAGGGGAAAGCAGCAGCAGCCAACTTCCTGGCACCAGGGACGCTTCTGCTGCTCAGAAAGGGAGGAAAAAGAGTGGGAGAGCAATAGTGGTAGGGGATTCTATCGTAAGGGGAACAGATAGGCGTTTCTGTGGCCGCAAACGTGACTCCAGGATGGTTTGTTGCCTCCCTGGGGCCAGGGTCATGAATGTCACTGAGCGGCTACAGGGCATTCTTAAGGGGGAGGGTGAGCAGGCAGAGGTCGTGGTCCACATTGGGACCAATGACATAGGTAGGAAGGGGGATGAGGTCCTGCATCAAAAATTTAGGGAACTAGGTAGCAGATTAAAGAGCAGGGCCTCAAAGGTTGTAATCTCTGGATTACTCCCAGTGCCACGTGCTAGTGAGTATAGGAATAGGAGGATAGAACAGATGAATGCGTGGCTAAAGAGTTGGTGCAGGAGGGAGGGTTTTAGTTTCCTGGATCACTGGGCCTGCTTCTGGGAAAGGTGGGACTTGTACAAGTCGGACGGGTTGCACCTGAACCAGAGCGGGACAAATATCCTTGCGGGGAGGTTTGCTAGCACTGTTGGGGGGGGGTTTAAACTAACTTGGCAGGGGGATGGGATACAGAGGGGAGCTGAAATAGGGGGTGATGTGCTGCCAATTATAGAGAAAAAAACAAGTTAGCTTGGTAGACAGGGCAACTATATAAGGGCAAGGCTGGATGGCATCTATTTTAATGCAAGGAGTCTTGCAAATAAGGTGGATGAGCTGAAGGTGTTGATAAACACATGGGAGTACGATATTGTTGCTATCACGGAGACATGGTTGAGGGAGGGGCAAGACTGGCAGCTCAATATTCCGGGGTACAGAATCTTCAGGCGAGACAGAGGGGGAGGGATAAGAGGAGGGGGTGTCGCAATATTAATTAAGGAATCAATTACTGCCATAAGGAGGGATGATATATTAGCAGGTTCCTCTAATGAGGCCATATGGGTGGAGCTTAAAAACAAAAAGGGGGCAAGCACTTTGCTGGGAGTGTACTATAGGCCCCCAAACAGTCAGGGGGAGATAGAGGAACAGATATGTAGGCAAATCTCAGAGAAATGTGCAAATAATAGGGTAATAATAATGGGGGATTTCAACTTCCCCAATATTAACTGGGATAGTCAGAGTGTGAAAGGCTCAGAGGGTGTAGAATTCTTAAAGTGCATCCAGGAGAGCTTTTTGAGCCAGCATGTAGAAAGTCCTACAAGAGAGGGGGCGGTACTGGACCTAATTCTAGGGAATGTGGCCAGCCAAGTGGAAGAAGTGCTAGTAGGTGAGCACTTTGGTGACAGTGACCATAATATGGTGAGATTTAAGGTGGTCATGGAAAAGGACAGGGATGGGCCGGAAATAAAGGTTCTAAATTGGGGGAAGGCCGATTTTAGTAGGATAAGGCAGGATCTGGCCAAAATGGACTGGGATCAGCTACTTGTAGGAAAATCCGCATCGGAGCAATGGGAGGCTTTCAGAAGGGAGATTGAGATCATACAATGGCAACATGTTCCCGTAAAGGTCAAGGGTGGTTCCAAAAACCACAGGGAACCTTGGATGTCAGGGGGTATACGAGAATGGATTAGGAAAAAAAGGAGGGCTTTTGGCAGATACAAAAGGCTAAAGACGGAGGAAGCCCTAGAGGAGTACAAAAAGTGCAGGGGGATACTTAAAAAAGAAATTAGGAGATCAAGGAGGGACCATGAAATAACACTGGCGAGCAAAATAAAAGAAAACCCTAAGATGTTTTATAAGTATATTAAGGGTAAGAGGATAACTAGGGAAAAAATAGGGTCCATTAGGGACAAAACTGGCAATCTGTGTGTGGAGCCGGAAGATGTAGGAGGGGTTCTAAATGAATTTTTTGCATCTGTTTTCACTATGGAGAAGGACGATGTAGACATAGAAATAGGGTGGGGGGACTGTGATATGCTCGAACATATTAACATCGAGAGGGAGGAGGTATTGGCGGTTTTAGCAGGCCTAAAAATGGATAAATCCCCAGGCCCGGACGAAATGTATCCCAGGCTGCTGTGTGAGGCAAAGGAAGAGATTGCGGGGGCTCTAACACATATATTCAGAACCTCTCTGGCCACAGGGGATGTGCCAGAGGACTGGAGAACCGCTAATGTAGTACCATTATTCAAGAAGGGGAGTAGGGAAAAACCGGGGAACTACAGGCCAGTGAGCCTAACATCAGTGGTAGGAAAATTATTGGAAAAAATTCTGAGGGACAAAATTAGTCTCCACTTGGAGAGGCAAGGATTAATCAGGGATAGTCAACATGGCTTTGTCAAGGGAAGATCATGTCTGACTAATTTGATTGAATTTTTTGAGGGGGTGACTAGGTGTGTGGATGAGGGTAACGCAGTGGATGTGGTATACATGGATTTCAGTAAGGCCTTCGATAAAGTCCCACACAGGAGACTGGTCAAGAAGGTAAGAGCCCATGGAATCCAGGGTGCCTTGGCACATTGGATACAAAACTGGCTTAGTGGCAGAAGGCAGAGGGTGATGGTCGAAGGTTGTTTTTGTGACTGGAAGCCTGTGGCCAGTGGGGTACCACAGGGATCGGTGCTGGGTCCCTTGCTGTTTGTGGTCTACATTAATGACTTGGATATGAATGTAAAAGGTATGATCAGTAAGTTCGCGGATGATACAAAACTTGGTAGGGTGGTAAATAGCAAGGAGGGTGGTCTCAGTCTGCAGGACGATATAGATGGGTTGGTCAGATGGGCGGAACAGTGGCAAATGGAATTTAACCTGGAAAAGTGCGAGGAGATGCACTTTGGGGGGACTAACAAGGCAAGGGAATACACAATGAATGGTAAGACCCTAGGCAAGACGGAGGGTCAGAGGGATCTGGGTGTGCAAGTACACAGATCCCTGAAGGCGGCGGAACAGGTGGATAAGGTGGTAAAAAAGGCATATGGGATACTTGCCTTCATTAGCCGAGGCATAGAATATAAGAGCAAGGAGGTTATGATGGAGCTGTATAAAACACTGGTTAGGCCACAGCTGGAATACTGTGTCCAGTTCTGGTCGCCACACTACAGGAAGGATGTGATCGCTTTGGAGAGGGTGCAGAGGAGATTCACCAGGATGTTACCAGGGCTGGAGCGCTTCAGCTATGAAGAGAGATTGGGCAGATTGGGTTTGTTTTCCTTGGAGCAGAGGAGGCTGAGGGGGGACATGATTGAGGTGTACAAAATTATGAGGGGCATAGATAGGATGGATACTAAGGAGCTTTTTCCCGTGGTAGAAGGGTCAATAACTAGGGGGCATAGATTCAAGGTAAAGGGCGGGAGGTTTAGAGGGGATTTGAGAAATAACTTTTTCACCCAGAGGGTGGTTGGAGTCTGGAACTCACTGCCTGAAAGGGTTGTGGAGGCAGGAACCTTCACAACATTTAAGAAGCATTTGGATGAGCACTTGAAATGCCATAACATACAAGGCTACGGACCAAATGCTGGAATATGGGATTAGATTAGACAGGGCTTGATGGCCGGCGCGGACACGATGGGCTGAAGGGCCTCTATCCGTGCTGTATAACTCTATGACTATGACTCTAAGGGGCCTCGCACAACAAGATTGCTAATTAATCCTTTCTCATTACATAATACCCAGTCTAATATGGCCTGATCTCTAGTTGGTTCCTCAACATATTGGTCCAGGAAACCATCCCGTATACACTCCAGGAATTCCTCCTCCACAGTATTGTTACTAATTTGGTTAGCCTAATCTATATGTAGATTTAAGTCACCCATGATAACTGCTATGCCCTTATTGCACGCGTCTCTAATTTCCCATTTAATGCCATCCCCAACCTCAGCATTACTGTTTGGGGGTCTGTATACAACTCCCACTAATGTTTTCTGCCCCATGGTATCTCTCAGCTCTACCCATACAGATTCCACATCATCAGAGCTAATATCCTTCCTTACAATTGTGTTAATCTCCTCTTTAACCAGCAATGCTACCCCACCTCCTTTTACTTTTTGCCTGTCTTTCCTGAATATTGAATACCCCTGGATGTTGAATTCCCAGCCTTGGTCACCCTGGAGTCATGTCTCCGTAATCCCAATTATATCATGTCCGTTTACATCTCTTTGCGCAGCTAATTCATTCACCTTATTACGAATGCTCCTCGCATTAAGACACAATGCCTTGCTGTGCATTTCCAGAATCTTCTCTTTTTATTTTGTTTTTCCATAAGTTTTAAGCCTGTGAACTGCATCATCGCAACTTTTTCTATAAAATATGTATAAAATATGAATTGTGGTTCATTATGATTTGCATGTCATTTTCCTTGTGTGATAAGTCAGACTTATTGACAAAGGTCAAATGGTTCATTTCCAGTTTTAAATTTGCAGGGTCTGATTGAAATCTCCATTCAATGGTTTCACTCACCATCTGTGCTGCATTACAATAAAGAATTTGGAAAATGCCATTTCTTCCAGCCTAATGATTCACGTGTACCTTGTATTAAAAAAATGTTAGCGTGCACATGGAGGCGATTGCCCCCCTCAGATCTTTGTGTTGGCAGCTTCAACGTCAGCCATAGCACATTGGTATAAATGAAATGGTGCTGCTACCACCAGATCTAGAGAACTCATGAAAGTCATAGATGCCAACCTGGGTATTGATATAAGAACCATGTCAGAATGGTATAAGATTTTTGGCCTAAAAGGGGCTTAAAGTCAAAACCCCAGTATTTTGGTTATTTTAAAAGGCATGTTCAAGCCTGTGAAAAGCTGCGACCAAGGGATTGGGATGGGTCTCTGTAAAACGAGCAGTTTGGATATTGGCAGAAGCCAAACTGTCTGGGAACGTTCTGGACTGTCTCAGTCATTTTACATAATGATAAAAGAGCCATTCTCGCCAAAATCTACAGAGCCATCCAAAGTATGCATAATGCAGAGCATGCCACTGACCAACAAAAGGGACCCTGACCCCAGCAGGAAAAGACAAATCTTACTAATCAAACCAGAGATTAAACAGTCATTTAAAGCCAATTTAGGTTTCAATGGAACATCCCAAAACTAATTCACACCAACATAACCAATTAAGATAGATGGGACCAGCTCAAAACCTGTTAAAGAGTCCAAAAACTATTAATGTTAACGAGCCCGCCAACAATGACAATGGGCCAGAGAAGATTTGGTGGGCAGATAAGCAAGGCCTCAAACGGTATAATTGGGGCCTGCTTTTTCAGTTGGTTAGTGAGTCGGTTCATTCGGTCAAGGAGTTCGGTTCAGTACAGTCCGGAAGAAGAGAGCAGTTCGGTTTCGGTCCGTTCGATACAACACGGCTCGTGTAGAAGAGATAGAACAAGGAAGGAGGTTCTGCTGAGGAAGTTTGAGCAGCTAGGGGCCAAATTAAAAAGCAGAACCACAAGGGTAATAATCTCTGGATTATTACCTGAGCCACGAGCGAATTTGCTAGGACAAATAAAATTAGAGAGTTAAATGCGTGGCTCAAAGACTGGTGTGGGAGAAATGGGTTTTGCTTCCTGGGACACTGGCACCAGTACTGGGGCAGGAGGGAGCTGTTCCGTTGGGACAGGCTTCACTTGGCCAGTGCTGGGGCTAGAGTCCTGGTGGATCATATAACTAGGGCTGTAGAGAGGGCTTTAAACTAACTAGTGGGGGGGGAGGTTCCTAGAGAGCAAATAATAAAAATGACAACAGAGAAGGTCATGGACTTAGGTAGCAGTGGGGAAATTAAAAACCAGAGCATGTCAGGAAGGGGCAGAAGGTATGGAGTAAAAGGTAAAGTAATAAAAAGGGCAAAAGCAGGAACTAAGTGTCACAAAACATATTTGAAAGTTCTCTATCTGAATGCACGTAGCATTCGTAACAAAATAGACGAGTTAATGGCACAAATAACTACATATGGGTATGATCTTGTGGCCATTACAGAAACATGGCTGCAGGGTGACAATGCCTGGGAATTAAACATACCAGGTTATTTAACGATCAGGAAGGACAGGCAGGAAGGAAGGGGAGGTGGGGTGGCTATGTTAATAAAGGAAGGAATCACTGTAATACAGAGAAATGATATTGGGTCAAAAGATCAGGATAATGAAACAGTTTGGGTGGAATAAGGAATAATAAGGGGAAAAAAACACTAGTGGGCGTAGTCTATAGACCTCCGAACAGTGGCAACTCTGTTGGACGGAGTATCAATCAGGAAATAGTTGAGGCTTGTAATAAGGGAACATCTATAATTATGGGGGATTTTAACTATCATATTAATTGGACAAATCAAATTGGGCAGGGCTGCCTTGAGGATGAGTTCATTGAGTGTATTAGGGATGGGTTTCTTGAGCAGTATGTAACTGAACCGACCAGGGGGCAAGCAACCTTAGATCTGGTCCTGTGTAACGAGACAGGATTAATTAAAAATGTCCTAGTAAAGGATCCCCTTGGAATGAGTGACCATAACATGGTTGAATTCCATATTCAATTAGAGGGTGAGAAGGTTGGATCTCAAACAAGCATGCTAAGCTTGAATAAAGGAGACTATGAAGGTATGAGAGCGGAATTGAGTAGAGTGGATTGGGAAAATAGATTAAAGGGTAAGACGATACATGATCAGTGGTGTACATTTAAGGAGTTATTTTACAACTTCCAAAAAATATATTCCACTGAGAAGAAAAGGGTGTAAAAGAAAAGACAGCCATCCATGGCTAAGTAAAGAAATTAAGGATAGTATTCGACTAAAAACAAGGGCATATAAGGTAGCCAAATCTAATGGGAGGATAGAGGATTGGGAAAACTTTAAAAGGCAGCAAAAAATAACAAAAAGTTTGATTAAGAAAGGGAAGATAGATTATGAAAGTAAATTAGCAAAAAATATAAAAACAGATAGTAAGAGTTTTTATAGTTATATAAAAAGTAAAAGGGTGGCTAAAGTAAATGTTGTTCCCTTAGAGGATGAGACCGGGAAATTAATGGTGGGAAATATGGAGATGGCAAAAACACTGAATGAATATTTTATATCAGTCTTTACAGTAGAAGACACTAAGAATATCCCAACACTGGACAAACAGGGGGCTAAAGGGGGGGAGGAGCTAAACATGATCAAAATCACTAAGGAAGTGGTACTTAGCAAAATAATGGGACTCAAGGCGGATAAATCACCTGGACCTGATGGCTTACATCCTAGGGTCTTGAAGGAAGTGGCAGTAGGGATTGTGGATGCATTGGTAATAATTTTCCAAAACTCCCTGGACTCGGCAAAGGTCCCGGCAGACTGGAAAACTGCTAATGTAACACCCTTATTTAAAAAGGGCAGTAGACAGAAGGCTGGAAACTATAGACCGGTCAGCCTAACATCTGTGGTAGGTAAAATTTTGGAGTCCATTATTAAGGAGACAGTAACAAGACATTTGGAGAATCATAATTTAATAGGACAAAGTCAGCATGGTTTTATGAAGGGGAAGTCATGTTTGACAAATTTGCTGGAGTTCTTTGAGGAAGTAACATATAGGGTGGATAAAGGGGAACCAGTGGACGTAGTGTATTTAGACTTCCAAAAGGCATTTGACAAGGTGCCACACAAAAGATTATTGCTTAAGATAAAAAATCACGGGATTGGGGGTAATATTCTGGCATGGATAGAGGATTGGCTATCTAACAGAAGGCAGAGAGTTGGGATAAATGGTTCATTCTCAGACTGGCAATCAGTAACTAGTGGTGTTCCGCAGGGGTCAGTGCTGGGTCCCCAACTCTTTACAATCTATATTAACGATTTGGAGGAGGGGACCGAGTGTAACATATCAAAGTTTGCAGATGATACTAAGATGGGAGGGAAAGTAGTGAGTGAGGAAGACATAAAAAACCTGCAAGGGGACATCGACAGGCTAAGTAAGTGGGCAGAGATTTGGCAGATGGAATACAATACTGGAAAGTGCGAGGTTATACACTTTGGCAGGAAAAATCGTAGAGCAAGTTATTATCTTAATAGCAAGAAACTGGAAAGTACTGAAGTACAAAGGGATCTGGGGGTCCTGGTGCACGAAACTCAAAAGGTTAGTATGCAGGTGCAGCAAGTGATTAAGAAGGCCAATGGAATGTTGGCATTCATTGCTAGGGGGATAGAATATAAAAATAGGGAGGTATTGCTTCAGTTGTACAAGGTATTGGTGAGACCGCACCTGGAATACTGCGTACAGTTTTGGTGTCCATACTTAAGAAAGGACATACTTGCTCTCGAGTCAGTACAAAGAAGGTTCACTCAGTTAATCCCGGGGATGAGGGGATGGACATATGAGGAGAGGTTGAGTAGATTGGGACTCTACTCATTGGAGTTCAGAAGAATGAGAGGCGATCTTATTGAAACATATAAGATTGTGAAGGGGTTGGATCAGGTGGATGCGGGGAGGATGTTCCCGATGATGGGTGAAACTAGAACTAGGGGGCATAGTCTTAGAATAAGGGGCTGCTCTTTCAAAACTGAGATGAGGAGGAACTACTTCACTCAGAGGGTGGTAGGTCCATGGAATATGCTGCCCCAAAAAGCTGTAGAAGCTACATCATTACATAAATTTAAAACAGAAATAGACAGTTTCCTAGAAGTAAAGGGAATTAAGGGTTACGGGGAGCGGGCAGGAATTTGGACATGAGTCTAGGTTCGGATTGGTCATGGCCCTGTGGGTAGCGGAGCGGGCCCAGGGGCCGTGTAGCCTGATCCTGCTCCTATTTTGTGTGTCTAATTCTGTTAGATTCAGGAGATGGTTCTGTGATAGTGGATTGGCGGTTAGGATCAGATCAGCCATGATCTTATTGAATGGCGGACCAGGCTCGAGGGGCTGATTGGCCTACTCCTGCTCCTATTTCTTATGTTCTTATGTTCTTATGTAGAAGAAGAAGAAGACTTCAAAAGCCACGTCAAGTCACAAAAGTATCAGGAGTCCGAGCCAGGAGAAGACATCATCGAATGCCTCGCGGCAACCAAAGGCCCCAAGAAACAAACAACCGAAAATATTACCAGCAACTAGGTAATATTGGGCCACCGCAACCGACAAGAAACCAACCTGGAAGAAACCGAAGATTCGCAAGTTTGTTTCCACTCTACAAACTATTCTGACTTACCCCGGGTAAGATTTGATGGAAAGACTCTAAACCCTATTTCTGACCAAAAGAATTTGGGTACTTACCTGATAGATCCAATACGCACCCAACTGCATCAGCGGACACGCGGAGACTGAAACAGCAATGCAGGTGAAGTCTTCTACTGCGTCCGGGGTACGGCAGGCCCCAACCGCCACATCTAGAGAACCCTGAAATCGCGAACCTCTACAACTGTCAAAAGAAGTCGTTTGGTGAGCACTATCCCTGGTCCTCTGGAGTCCAACTTAGTTAGTGTAGTAGAATTGGGAGGGGTGAAGTATTCTGTCTATTGTTATTCTCCCTCATATATTCCAAAGTGTTCCCCCTTTTAGAGTGATAAGATTGTTGTGTTGTGTATATTTTCTTGTCTCAAATAAAATCCAAGCTCTTTCACCAACTCAGTTGTCTGCTGCAATTTCATTACAACCCCCAAATAAGTCCAAGGTCTAGAACCAAGGGAGTGGGAGTGATATGAACCGCTCACCAATGCAGGAAAGGTTGGAGCCGGGGCCAATGTGCCCGACTCGGCAGCAAAAGTATAGCCCGCCCAGCGGTGGTGGGGGCCAGGGGCCCTTGAAAGCCAATTCGTGATTTCCCACGGTACCCAACAGCTTAGGGCTATGGTAAGCCACTTGAACAAATTCACCCAAAAGGGAGACCCCTAAGTCCACTTCATGGAAGTGGAACAAGCAGTAGGCATCAACGAGTGCGACGACTCTGAGATGGCCAAAATGCTTCTGTTCTCTTTGGATGGCAAGCTGTACCAGTCCCTCTCTGCTGAGAGCAAGAAGGGACAGGGCGGGTTGGTGCCATCCGGGAGCAAGTTCTGGAGGCGATGGGGATGAACGATGGTAGTCCTTTCTCATGGGTGGAGAAGAGTACACAATTAGCAGGGGAGACCCCACAGGCTTTCGCAGACAGGTTGTGGCCTGTGTATAAGAGTGCCTGTAATGGGGATCTCGACCGGACTAACTTGAACCAGGACGAGCTGGCCCACTGGCTCCGGAGTCTGGTGGCAAACAGCTTGCCATGGATCAGGGCCAAGGCCGAGCTGTGGTTTGACCCAAAGGGCCCCCAAGTCACCAAGGAGACAGTGGTCAGACAACTGACCCTGGCTTACCGCAACGGTAGAGGGGTAGAAGAACCACAAACGAAAGGAAAGGTTCACGAATTAAAACCAAGCCAAAGTAAGAAAGAATGGCACCAGGAAGGGGGTAACCCTTCCGATACGAGGCGTAACTGCTTCGGGTGCGGGAAAAGTGGGCATTGGAGAAGGGACTGTAGAAATCCCTGGAAGGAGAGTGTGGGGAAAAACTCCCCAGCTCCTGCCCCAAAGACAGAAACACCGACCTCTCCCCCCACGCTTGATTCATTAGTAGCTGCACTTCGAGTTTTGTTGGCTGGCCCAGGGAAGGTAGCCGCAGCCATGGGTGCTTTAACTCCATCTGCCCCACCTAACACAGACTTATGACTAGAGCCAGCGCAGCCTGTCTACCTGTGTCCCCTTGAGTAGGATGTATGGAAGAGACTGCTTGTTAAGATGGAGGGGGAAATGGTGAAAGGGACCTATCTGTTGGACACGGGCGCATCGAGCACCATAGTCTATTCAGATAACCCCGCCGCCTCACCTTTGTCTAACGGGGTCCCGTACAGCTTAGTGGGGTTTACAGCTAACAAGCAGGCTGGCTTGTTCTCCATCCCGCTGTCCATTCATTTAGGAGCACTCCACACCAAGTGGACCTGAGTTTTAATGAAATGGGAGCAGGAAGGAAGAGGGATCCTGAGGGCTGATTTTATTATAGGCCACAGGATTCTAGTGGATCTTAGGAACCACTGTCTGTGGGGAGCATACACCGGCAAAGAAAACGAAGTAGCAGTTATCCCAGAGAAACAGGGCAAGGGGTCCTTGTGTACCCTAAAACCAAAGGAGGGTTACGACCTCGAACAAATGGTCAGTAACACTCCAGTGGAGTACCAGGCATGTGTGCGAGCACACCTCGGCACATTTGCCGCTCATAAGCACGATTGTGGGAGGGTGAATGGGGTCGAGGTTAGTGTAGATGGGGACCCCATGACCCGACCACAAAAGCAGTATAATTTCCCTAAAGAGGCGGAGGCAGACATGGAAACGGCCATGACCTCTCTGGTCAAACAGGGCATATTGAGACCGATAGTCACCCACGTAAACTCTCCACTGGAAAACCGGACAACTCCTGGAGGGCCATAGTGCACGATCGGGTACTCAATCGAAACATCCCCGCCTGTGCACCCACGGTCGCAGCTGTTGCCGACCTCATTGGAAGTATTCCAGCCTCCGCAACCACCTTCATGGTGCTGGATATTTCCAATAGGTTTTGATCCATCCCTTTACGGAGAGAGGACCAGTACAAGTTCGCCTTCACTTTTAAAGGCCAACAATACACCTGGAACTGCCTACCTCAGGGCTTCCACAACAGCCCTAGCATTTTTCACCAGTGCATGGCAAATTGTTTAAAGAGCTTCAGCTGGCCTCAGCAGTTAGTTCAGTATGTGGATGACCTGCTCCTATTCACCGATGAAGGAGAGGAACACGGTCCACTACTGGCTGAAATGCTGGAGTTGCTCAGGCAAGAAGGCTTTAAGTAAACCCTAAGAAGGTACAGATCGGCCGACAGGAAGTAAAATTCCTAGGGCTGGCTGTGCGAGCAGGGGAAAGGGCCATCGACAAAGCTAGAAGGGAAGCAGTGCAGGAGTTACCAGCCCCCAATACAGTGACAGGAGTGAGATCTTTTCTAGGGCTAACCGGGTACTGCAGAGATTTTATTGAGGATTACGCAGCCACAGCAGCCCCTCTGCTCCAACTCCTATAAGGGAGTGGAGTGGGTTTGGGATGAGGGTTGCGAGGCAGCATTTGTAAAACTCAAACAAGATCTGCAGACCGCGCCGGCTCTAGGGGCTATTGATGGGGGAAAAGTTTTTTTCCTGGAGGTAGCAGCCAGCGGGGACAGTCTGAGTGCAGTGCTGCTCCAGGAGCAGCACGGTCAGCTGAGACCGGTGGTTTACTCCTCCAGGATACTCACAGATGTGGAGAAGGGCTACTCCAACTGTGAGAGGCACCTCCTCGCCACTCACTGGGCTGTGAAAAGATCATTGATTTTCACAGGCACCTCGCCCATCACCCTCCTCACCCATCACACGCCCACCCAAATTGTCCTAGATGGGAGAATTAAAGATGGGACAGTGAGCAGTGCTTGCTGGACCCTGCTTCTCTCCCAGATGGACCTAAGGGTGAAAGGTCTCTGCGAACCGAAGCTCGCAGCCAATATGATTTATCCAGGGATGGCCCACCGGTGTTCCATTGAAGGAGTATGGGAAGTCAACATAGGTTTTCGGGCCGGGATACACCCCACAGGCCGCGAAATCTATGTAGACGGTTTGAGCACAGCATCTGCTGGAAAACGGCTTACAGGGTGTGGAGTTTATGACCCGGGGCGGACATTGTCCTGGCAATTAAACTCCCCAGCACCATGAGCGCCCAGCAGGCTTAACTGTCTGCGGTAGTGTACGTGGTTACACACCCCAAGAAATTCCCTACCCCGTACACGATTTGCTTGGACAGCATGTTCACATGCAATTCGTGTACGGAATACCTGGCCATCTGGTCCCGTCACGGGTACACCTCCGCTGACGGGAGACCCCTGGCAATCAAGCTTCTGCTAGAGAAAATCATGACAGCTGTAGGGGAGGAAGGGAAGGTCTACATCCATAAACTTAAAGCCCATTCAAGGACAGAACTCATGCGGGAGTGCAACCAAAAGGCAGATGAATTGGCCAAGCAGGGAGCCAGGGAAGGAGAGTTTTGGAACCCCTACCAGACAGGTTCGGTAGCCGCAATCCGGGACAAGGGAGGTACATAGGTGGTAGCTTTCATCCCGGACCTAAAGCAGGCCCAGGTACGGGATCCCATCCTTAGAGCCATCCTGAATGCGCTCACAAAAGGGGAGAAAGTAGAGGGCCCGTACGGTACAGCAGCCATAACCGTCAAGGAAGGCATGCTGTTCAGTGGGGGAGCAATGGGTAGTGCCGCAGCAGCACTGAAGGGAATTCCTCCAACTGGCCCATGAGGGTCCAGGAGCAGGGCATCCCAGGCCTGAGACCACCTGGCAGTGGGTGGAACAGGCAGGATGGTGGCCAGGACTGAGGGAACAGGTCTGCGAGTTTTGTGCCGGCTGTCTGGTGTGTGCTGCCAATAACCCTGACCCCCAGAAAAGGAAGGTATCTTTGGGACACATCAGGAGGGTAGAGGGACCATGGCATCCGATCCAGATCGATTACATCGGGCCCCTACCCACCGCCCAGGGAGGCTACAAGTACTGTCTAGTCCTGGTGGATGTGTTTTCAAAGTGGGTGGAAGCTTTTCCCTGCCGAACAGCTACCACATTGGGTACAGCTAAGATCCTGGTCAGGGAAGTGTTCTCACGATGGGGACTGCCACAGTATGTGGAGTCTGATCAAGGGAGTTGTTGTGTATGTAACCGTTTACCTTTAAGGGAACTATAGAATGTAACCGTTCGCCTTTAAGAGCACTACTTTAGGGTGGCACTATTTATTGGCTCATGTATACTGTAATACCGATAGTGACCACACCAGTATATAAGGGTTGGAATACGTTAACTAGGGCAGAAATCGCCCAGACCTCTGAATAGTAAAGACCTGTTTTGTTTGTACTTCTAAAGTCTCTGAAGTTATTTACTGCACAACCTACAGACTTTACAGTGGCGACGAGTCCGATCGTACCCTGCGGCAAGACTAACCAGTAGCAGAGAGCTTCAAAAAGAAAACACGAGGCTCCGTCTACTAAAAGTATAGTACTTACTGGAAGCTGGAAGATTAACAGCAAAGCTGCGGCAGCAACAGGCACAGATTACCCTGCTACCACATCTTGAGCGAGCCAATCAGCCTAAAACAAGGCGGCCGAAGAGACTGTGAGTAGTTAAAACAAATAAAAAAAAATTTAAAAACGGGGTAGAAGTATTTGGAGGAGAAGGGCAAAGCATTCGGGTCCAACGGCGTCGGGTGACAGCCGGACCGCGGGCAATGTGAGAAGCCGTGCAGCAACCGCTGCCACGAAGCGCTGAGCCTGCGAGTAGGCGCGGGAGTGTCAGAGCCGAGAGCCGCGCGAGCGGGGGAGCCAGAGCCGAGTGGGAGGCGTTGCAAGCCAGCGATCGCATCTCCAGATAAGGGCCGAGAGCCGCGAGAGCGATCGGATCTACAGATAAGGGCCGGCAGCCGCTTCGCGATCCAGCGATCGCATTATAGATAAGGGCCGCACTCGGGCTGACAGACGGCGTCGGGGGACCGGGTGAAGACCGCCAAGCGCGGGAAAACCGCCATTGAAGTGGGCGGGGAGAGCGAGAAGCGCGGGAAAGCCGCCATTTTTCGGGGAAAACCGCTGAAGAAGAAGGAAGAAGCGGGAAACCGCCATCTTGGAAATTATTAAGAATTTCAGAAAAGTAATAAGATTTTTCAGAAAGGCTGGTGTGTTCTCAAGAAGAGAAAAAAAAAAAAAATTAATAATAAGTAAAGAAATACTTGTGTTGTTCTCGAGAAGAGAAGATGCCTAAACGAGGTAATATCACCAAATGCTATCGTTGTGGGAAGTCAACACACGACCAAAAGCAATGCTGGGGTAAAAACCAGGAATGCTGGAAATGTGGCAAGATCGGGCACATAGCTAAAGTGTGCCGGTCAGGAACGACGTGCAACAATAATGAGTCCTCACAAAAATGGGACAGAAAGGTACATGACGCAAATAGGAAGAGTCTGAAGGAACAGAAGTCGGACACACACGCCAAAGGCAGAGGACTGGACGGTCTAAGAATTCACAACGTGAGCAATGAAGCCGACCGTCAAACTATTTGGATAACGCTACCGATTGAAAAGGTCCCAGTAAAAATGGAAGTGGACACCGGATCGGCGTTGACGGTCATGAATAAGCATGACTATCAAAAGTTTTTCAAGCATATTCCACTACGGGATGCGGATCTGATACTGAAGACATACACGGGGCAAAAAGTATTCCCCATCGGGAAGATAGAGGTCAAGGTGAAATACAAAGATAAAGTTCACCACCGGTTGGAGCTGTATGTGTTGTCTGAGGGAGGCCCACCACTTCTGGGACGGGAGTGGATCCGGAAAATAAAGATGGATTGGCATGCACTAAACACCATGACGGTGGAGCCCGAAAAAGAGGACGTCAAACCTGAACGGTTGGCCAGAATATTAGACGAAGCTAAAGAGGTATTCCAGCAAGGACTGGGAAAGCTACGAGGTATTAAAGCAAAGGTCAAGATTGCAGAACATGCAAGCCCAAAGTTTTGTAAGGCCAGGTCGGTACCGTATGCAATACGACCAGCAGTGGAGGCAGAACTAGAAGAACTTGAACGATCAGGGGTTCTGTCAAAAGTAGACCACAGTGAGTGGGCCACGGCCATTGTACCCGTCATGAAATCCTCACCAAGTAGTAAGCCAGGGGGACCGGGGAAGGTCCGTATCTGCGGGGATTTCAAGATCACAGTGAACCCGGTGCTTCAGTCGGTACAATACCCGCTGCCAAGGATTGAAGATATTTTCGCTTCGTTGGCTGGAGGAAAACACTTCACGAAGATAGACCTAGCTCAGGCATATTTACAGATGGAGGTTGAGGAAGAGTCACGCCAATACCTAACTATCAATACCCACAGAGGGTTGTACCGTTATAACAGACTGGTCTTTGGAGTGGCTTCGGCACCAGCAATTTGGCAGAGGGCCATGGAACAGTTGTTACAAGGAATTCCAAGCACGCAGTGCTATTTGGATGATATCCTAATCACGGGAATGGATGAAGAGGAACACCTCACGAATTTGAAACTGGTACTCACCAGGTTAAAGGAGTATGGCCTTAGGGTTAACCGCAATAAGTGTGAGTTTTTCCAAAAACGAATCTCATACTGCGGTCATATCATTGACCGCGAGGGACTACATAAATCACCGGAGAAGATAGAAGCAGTCGTGAAGGCTCCCGCTCCAGGGAACGTGTCACAGTTACGATCATTCTTGGGGTTAATCAATTACTACCACAAGTTCCTACCAAATTTGTCCACGGTGCTGCATCCACTGAATGAGCTGTTGCGAAAGGAGACACCATGGAAGTGGAGTGAGGAGTGCAAAAAGGCTTTTCGCAGAAGCAAGGAGTTGATTACCTCTGAAGAAGTGTTGGCTCATTTCAACCCAGCATTACCCCTTCGGCTGGCGTGTGATGCTTCACCGTACGGAATTGGAGCAGTACTTTCGCACAGGCTACCAAATGGCTCGGAAAGGCCAGTGGCTTTTGCGTCCCGATCTTTGACACCCGCGGAGCGAAATTACGCCCAGATAGACAGGGAGGCCCTCAGTCTTGTGTGGGGCGTGAAGAAATTCAACCATTACTTGCAATGTAAGAGGTTCACATTGCTGACAGACCACCAGCCGTTGGTGTCCATATTTAACCCGAACAAGGCCGTGTCCAACATGACAGCACAAAGGCTACAAAGATGGTCAGTCTTACTTGGGGCACACCAGTATGATATTGAATACAAACGGTCCAAGCAACATGGAAACGCTGATGGGCTATCACGCTTGCCATTGCCAATGGTAGAAGAAGCGAGGACAGTAGACCCAGTAGAGTTGTTCCACTCATCAATAGTGGAGTGTTTGCCGATCACGAACTCAATGATCGAAAATGAGACAAGGAATGACCCGACTCTTTCACGAGTCTATGACTTAACGGTGGAGGGATGGCCAGCGCAGTGCGAACCAACACTGCAAGCATTCGCACAGAGGAAAGAACAACTGTCTGTGTGTCGAGGAACCCTGATGTGTGGGTCTAGAGTGGTGATTCCACCCAAACTCCAAAAGAAAATACTCAAGGAGCTGCACGAAGGACACCTGGGGGGCGTAAAGATGAAGAACCTAGCTAGGGCGTTTGTGTGGTGGCCAGGCATCGATGGGGACATAGAGGAGATAACGAAGAATTGCCTAGGATGTCAGAGGGTTCAGAACGCGCCACCACAGGCTCCTCTGCACCCATGGGAGTGGCCCTCATCTCCCTGGCAAAGAGTACACATCGACTTTGCGGGGCCTTTCATGGACTCGATGTTCTTAATAGCGGTAGATGCCCACTCCAAGTGGCCGGAAGTAATTAAGATGACCACCACCACGACGGAAAAAACCATTACGGTGCTAAGGACAATGTTTGCGCGGAATGGTCTGCCAGAACAGGTCTGTTCCGATAATGGGCCGCAATTTGTGTCTGAGGAATTTAAGAAATTTCTAAAAAGCAATGGGGTTAAACATTACACATCAGCCCCATACCATCCCGCCTCCAATGGACTGGCTGAAAGATTTGTCCAGACCTTCAAGAAGGCCATAAAGGCCATGAGTAATGAAGACATAAGTTTACAGCATAAGGTGGATAGCTTTTTGTTGGCCTATCGAAATGCAACACATGCGGTCACGAATCAAACTCCCGCAATGATGTTTTGCAATAGACGCCTAAGATGCCGGCTGGATTTGCTCAAACCAAACGTAAGAAGGGACGTAGAGAACCGGCAATTCCAGGGCATGAATGAAAGGGCCACCAGATCTTTCCAGATGGGGCAACAAGTTTTGGCCCGGGACTACCGTACGGAGAAATGGCAGCCTGGAACTATTAAAAAAAGGCTAGGACCGTTGATGTACACGGTGGACATTGGGGACAAGGTAATAAGGCGCCATGTTGACCAGATCATAGGGTCCGCCACAAATGAGCAGCCGACTTCACCACCTTACCCGAGTAATGTTGAAACTGAAGTACCCAGAACACCTACTTCTGATCTAGTAATACTAGAATCAGATAAACTTGACACTGTTGTTCCAGCTGAATCGACTTTACCAGAGACACCTACTGGACCGCTGGGAATGACGACACCACTGCGGCGTTATCCGGACAGAATCCGGAAACCTCCACAGAGACTGAACCTGTAAACTGTTTCCACTAAGAGTATGTTGCAACTGTTCCTACGGAGACTGAATCTGTGATCTGTTTTGACATGAAGTTATATATGTTATTATGTTATGTTAAACATGAAGTTATATGACGTTGACTCCATCGAGAGTATATCTGTAAATTGTTATATGACGTTGACTCCATCGAGAGTATATCTGCAAACTGTCTATATAAGTTGAAGATTGTATGTTTAACGGGATTCTGTAAGTAATAAGCTAGAAAGGGAGGAGTGTTGTGTATGTAACCGTTTACCTTTAAGGGAACTATAGAATGTAACCGTTCGCCTTTAAGAGCACTACTTTAGGGTGGCACTATTTATTGGCTCATGTATACTGTAATACCGATAGTGACCACACCAGTATATAAGGGTTGGAATACGTTAACTAGGGCAGAAATCGCCCAGACCTCTGAATAGTAAAGACCTGTTTTGTTTGTACTTCTAAAGTCTCTGAAGTTATTTACTGCACAACCTACAGACTTTACAGGAGTCATTTTATCAGACCGGTCATGCAAGAGACACTCATGGTACTCGGCATCGATGGGAAATGGCACATCGCCTACAACCCACAGTCATCGCGTCCTGTGGAGCATTTAAACTGCACCATAAAAGAAAGGCTGCGCAAGGAGACGGGAGACTCACCCCAGAAGCGGGTAGAAGTCCTACCATTGGTCTTAATGGGGATTCAAGCCAGCCAGTCAAAAAGTCCCCACACAAGCTGATGACTGGCAGGGTTATGCGGATCCCCACCCATGTACTAGCCCCGGTGCTCACGGAAGGTCAGCTCAGAGAGGTGAACCGGGACAGCTTCATCAGGAATCTGTTTGAACACCTTAAACAGATTCACTGGCAGGCTGCTAGCAATATGGGAAAACAGTACCGGAGTAATCGATTGCTGCTGGAACCCAACAGGCACCACGAGTGGGAGATAGGGGATCAGGTCATGGTGAGGAACTTTGCCTGGTTGGGAAGTTTCGAACCATTGTACATGGGGCCGTACAGCATTGTGGCTAAGGCAAGCCCCATGGTCTATGCCATAAAGATGCCCCGCCGCACAAAGTGGTTCCACGTTAACCAGTGCAAGCTGTTCAAAACTGAGAGTGTGGAATGGCCAGCAAGAGACCATCAGCCTGCAGCTGTGGCAGACTCACAGACCGCAAAGATGGGGGCAGTGACTTGTGTGACTGGAGAGGCCCTCCCACCGATTATGTGGGACTCAGGTACACCCCCAGTAGCCGGAGCCTTAAGAAGGTTTCCTTGCATACCATAGCCTAAACTACCGTGGACACCCGGGTATCAGTTTAAACGGTCCACCCCCAGGGAAGCCCTTACCAGAAAGGGAAAAACCAAGGTCAGGGACCAGTCTAAGGACACAGATCCCCAGCCCGCCGCCGCCAAAGGTGAGGGACTCACAGGAGAGGTAGCGTTGGGCAGAGAAAGAGAAAAAGGTCCCCAGCCTGCAGCATCAGGCTGCGCAGAACCCACAGGACAGGATAGGGACTCGGCAGCCACACAGAAAGGGGTAGTGTGCTGCAGCACAGGAGGGCACACTCCCCCGGTCAGTTGGGAAATGGAAAAACCCCCAGTTCTTTTAAGAAGGGCTCTCCGGGTCCGGTGGCACAGGTCACCTTATGCCCAACTGTACAAGCTGCCCAGATCCCACAAAAGGCAGAGGCCTAACAGGGATTAGCCTGGCCGTCCGGAGACGGGCGGCGGATGTACATAGCTTTCTGATGAATTTTTAAGTGTGTTTTACAGTTTGGTAGTTTTAGGAATTATTGTTGTTTAATTTAGTTTATGAAAGGTTTAAGTTTTCGAGACTCGATAACTGTTGTCAAGCCAGAGAACCTTCTCGGGACATGGCTATTTGTTTTGTGTGTCCCTACAGAGAGGAAATCGACATGGGAAAGTTTCTGCTCCTGCTCGCCCTGGTAGGGGTGAGCATCGGTGACCGAGGAGACGTGCTCGGGAGAGAGAGCACCGATCGTTACTGCTGGGGGAGGCGAACGGGGTGCGGAGGAGCTCGCTATTTACTTCCATGAGGGAAGGTGGCCAGGGTGGCTGGGGTCTAACTCCACACAATACTCCAGCCAGACCGGGTTCACATACGGGGAGGCCTCCATCCCGTGCCCCAGGGTACAGGTCGTTGCTACAAGGGTCAGCGTCACTGAGGGGAAATGTGTGTGTCTTACGTGCAAGGGACAGATTCCCCTGGATAGGTGGTGGTGGCTCAGAAAGCTGAGCAGGGACATAGGGGACCATACAGTCGACTGGGAACGATTGGGGAACGTCACCCACCGTACGATCACAGGGACCCGAGGGGGAGTGAGTGTGTGTTGGGATAAGTGGTGGAAGTCAGAACAGGGAGTTTACATTTGTATGTGGGAGTCAGAGAAAGTCTGCCCCACAGGCATATCCATCAGCTTCCACAGACAAAGGCAAGATGCCAGGGAGGGGATGGGGTGGGATTCTAGCCTGCATGCGTGCGCGGTCCCACACTCCCCGATCCCAGTCAACGCCACCGAACTCATAGCACGCACCCGAAAGCCCCTGCCCATGACCACGACATCACGGACCATAGTACAAAGGTGTCCTACCACCACCAAGGGACCAGGGAATGGGTTAGTCCTAGTGCCAACTGACAAGTTGCTGTACTAGGGGGTACACTATGCAGTGGCCTCAGTGATCCTGAACCTGACCGAGGTACACTTACCTGAATGGTGCCCTAAGGAGACAGAACAGCTATACCAGGCCCTGCTGAAAGAAATGTTTAGGAAGTTTTATGAATTTGACTTTGCCAACATAGACAAAGCGAAACTGTACACTTTACAACCTGAGCATACTATGGGCGCGGGGAGACAAAGGAGGGGAACCTGGAATTATATTTTCACTGCTTATAATACAGGATCCTTAGTAGTAAATAGCCTAGATGATATACAGCTACAAATCCAGATAAATGTCTTAAAGACCCAATTAAGAAAAATCCTAACTGTACTGGTCTCACTAGATGTAACTCCTATCCAGTTATCCAGTCAGCTAAACATTCATTCAAATAACTCCTCGAGAAGCAGGGTGCTGTTTTGAAACTTTACTTGAATAAAAGTGTGAAACTGTAAACAAAGACAAAGTATGTTTTGGACACAGAGGTAAGTACTATACATTAGATGTTACATAAGATGCAAAAATATGTTTATGAAAACAGAATAGACTGCTTAACACAGATAAGTAGGTAACTGTATAAGTAAATATAAGTGAAGCTAACCCTTAGTAGCTAGCAGCTAATAAACTTCTTATTGACAAAGTATCGTCAAAATACTATACCAACAAGGTTGTTATTATGTTACCAAACAAGGATACTCACAGACATTGCATCTTGCCTAGCATATAAGGAAGGATGGAGGAGGATAGAAAACAAGCTGCCACACTTGGACCTTGTTCGCAACTGAGAAAACACTTCCTCGAATACTACTACCTATGCAGACAGGAAGAAGGTCAAATAACACGCTGCTATACAATAACTACCACTAGGGGCGCTACCTACATCTAACAAGCCCAGAACACTCCCCGTCTGGGGTCGTTAACGACCCCACATAAGCCTAACTCTACTTGTCACTGGAGTCCTCTGGCGACAAAAGAAGGACTACCTCAGAGACAGGCCGAGAGAAGACCTTTGCTGTTACTTGTGGGTGTATCTCGGAGTCAGAAACAGGTTTGAGGAGGTTGAATGACTCATTGGGTTCAGAGGAGTGCAGGGACGGATCCTGAAGAAAAACTGGTCCTGACAGCCATGTCGTGCTGCTGAGGAGGGGCGCTGTTACAGGTTTAGACCCATGGTCAGCTGGGTTCAGGTCTGTGGGGATGTACCTCCAATGGTCGGGGGATGTGGACTGTCGGATACGTTGGACCCTGTTGTTCACGTAGACGTAGAACCACCTAGTTTGGTTATGGATGTATCCTAGCACCACTTTGCTGTCTGTATAATACTTGATGCTGTCGAACTTCAGATCCATCTCCTCCACTATGAACTCTGCAATCTCAACTGCTAATACTGCTGTGCACAGTTCCAATCTGGGTATGGTGAGGTCTGGCTGGGGTGCCAACTTGGCCTTTCCGAAGGCGAAGCTGACTTTGCTTTGTCCATCTTGAGTGGTGACCTTCAGATAAGCCACACCTGCGATGGCCTTAGCGGGTGCATCTGCAAAGACACAAAGCTCCTTGAATTGGACATTTGAGGGAGAGAAGGACGTATGGGAGCGAGGTATTTGGGTCTCCTGTAAGTCTTGAAGTGAATCTCTCCATCTGTTCCACTCTGCTTCCATCTCTTCAGGGAGGGGTGAATCCCACTCTTCAGCACGTGTGGAGAGTTCCCTGAGGAGCAGCCTGCCTTGTATGGTGACAGGGGCTAAGAAGCCGAGAGGGTCATATAGGCTGTTGACTGTAGAGAGCACTCCTCTACGTGTGAAGGGTTTCTTGTCATCTAAGGCTTGGAATGTGAACGTGTCTGTTGCTATGTTCCAAGACACTCCTAGGCTACGCTGTAGGTGGCTATATTTCTTGAGGAGGTTGAAGGGATGTAATCTGTCACCCCCGATCCTCTCTAACTTCTACCGCTGCACTATAGAGAGCATCCTGACAAACTGTATCACGGTATGGTACGGCAGCTGTAGCTCCCATGACCGGAAAGCCCTGCAGCGGGTAGTCAAAACTGCCCAACGCATTACCGGCACCCGGCTACCGACCATAGAACATATATATCAGAAAAGCTGCCTACGGAGGGCACGGTCCATCATCAAAGACCCTACCCACCCCAGCCACAGTCTGTTCGCCCTCCTACCATCTGGAAGACGCTACAGATGCATTCGCACCCGTACGACCAGATTTAGGAACAGCTTCTTTCCCAGGGCTGTCATCCTACTGAACTCCACAAATAAACACTAAAGCCTGCACATCTGCCGATGCACTTTATTATGGTCATATTTATGCTAATATATATGTACAAATATATGTTGAAATGTTTAAGTGTCCTAATCCAAATTGTACACTCTCGGGAGCCACAAGCCTACATTTCGTTGTACTGCACTTGTGCACTAACAATGACAATAAAAGTTGATTTGATTTGATTTGATTTGATTGATCAGTGAAGAGGCCTAGATCCTTGACATCCTTAGCACGATCTTCAGGGGGGAATGCCTCCATCACTGCTCGTCTGTTAGAGGCTATTTTGTGTAGCATGAGGTTGGATAGTGCAAGCAGTTCCTGAGCTTGCCCAAGGGCACTGATGGCCTCTACTTCGGCAGGGAATTACTTCAGTGCATCGTCGACGTAGAACTCTCATTCGATGAACCCTCTCACATCACGGCCAAAGTCATCTTCTTCTTCCTTGGCAGCCCTCCTTAGTCCATATATGGCGACAGCAGGGGACGGGCTATTGCCGAAGACATGGACACGCATTCTGTAGTCCACAATGTCACTGCTGGGGTTGTTGTTGCGATACCACAGGAAGCAGAGGAAGTCTCTGTGGTCTTCTCTCACCACAAAGCAGTGAAACATGTGCTGGATATCGGCAGTGATGGCAACGGGCTCTTGCCTTAATCTCATGAGTACCCCCAAGAGGCTGTTGTTGAGATCGGGCCCTGTGAGGAGTACATCGTTGAGAGAGACTCCCTGATATGGTGCACTGGAGTCAAACAGCACGCGGATCTGTTCTGGCTATTTGGGGTGATAGACTCTGAAGGAGGGGAGGTATCAACACTTTTGGCCTTCCTGGAGTGGAGGAGCTAGCTCTGCATGATCGTTGACAAGCATTTTCTCGACATACTCTAGGAAGTGTGCTTTCATCTTTGGCTTCTTCTCTAGTGTGCGACGGAGTGAGTTAAGATGATTATAGGCATACTCCCTGTTGTTCGGCAGCCGTCGTCTGGGGTTCTGGAAGGGTAAGGGTGCAACCCAGCTGTTAGAGCTGTCACGAGAGACCTCATTGTCCATAAGCTGGAGGAATCTCATGTCGTCGATCGATGGAGCAAGTTTGTGGTCACTGGTGGTGCGACAGAAGACTGACTGACCCGGGTTCTCTCCAGTGAGCAGCATCTGTGTGCTGTCTGTGGAGATCAGCGCTGGGGGGTTCTGAGGCTGGGACATATGACTGAACTTCTCTGTCACTCGGATCTGACTACTGCATGGGGTAAGATAGCTTGGACGACCATTCTCCAGGATGGATGTCTTGAGTGTGCTCACCTGAGATGGCTTGTGAGCACCCCTGAGGCACACGTCTCCAACAATGACCCAGCTGAGGTCTAGCCTTTGGGCAAAAGGGGCATCATGTGGACCGTTGATCTGTTTCTTTACCTTATGTACTCTCAGGATGTCCCTGCCCAACAACAGGAGTATGTCTGCGTCTGGATCAAGAGGTGGGATCTCGTCTGCAATGCATCTCAGATGACTGTGGTGATGAGCTGCATTCAGAGTGGGAATCTCAGAACGGTTGTCGGGGACTTGATTACATTCGATGAGTGTAGGAAGGGGGAGACTAATCTTCCCGTCAGCTGACTCAACAACATAACCACAGGCCCTCCTGCCGGCTGTCTCTGAAAGTCCAGCACACATCTTCAGCGTGTAAGGCGACGGACTTCCTTTGACCTTGAAGATGTCGAAGAACTCGGATCTTGCTAGAGAATGGTTACTTAGTTCGTCTAGTATGGCATACATCGTTTCAGATTCATGGCAACATCCTACAGGGTACACATTAACGAGGCATATCTTGGAGCATGCTCTTGTGCTCACTCCTTCTCCACACACCTCGGTGCACTTGGATGTAATCTCCGGATATGTGGCTCCCTCTCCCTCCCCGCCGTGCTCTGAGGCAGGAGGAGATGACTCTGACTTCCAAGGAGCTGGGCCTGGGTGGAGTGCTGAAATGTGCCGATCACTTTCACATTCTGTGCATTTTGCATCTACTTTGCAGTTCTTAGCGAGATGGTTCGTGGAGGAGCAGCACTTGAAACATATGGAGTTCTCTTTGAGGTACTGTTTGCGGTCTTCCAGGGACTTCTCTCTGAAGCCTCGGCACTTCTTTAATGGATGGGGCTTGTTGTGGATGGGGCATTGTTTGCTCATATCCTCGGATTTCTTCTGATCCCTTGTGTTCTCGGTTGAAGACACTTGCATTTTGTGGACAGGTATTGGTGTCTTTCCATGTCTGTCAAACTTGTCTCTTCTGGCAAGTGCTGTGTGGAAGGACAAGAAGTTGAAGCTGGGGTCTGTCCTGGCTTTGGCTTCTCTACGGATGAAGTTGGCAAACACAGAGAATGGAGGGAAGGTAACGTTGTGCTCTAGCTTGAACTTTGACCCGAATGATGTCCACTTCTCCTGCAGATTGAATGGAAGCGTCTCAATGATGGGACTTACCCCTCTGGAAGTGTCCAAAGATGTGCGGGTTAGGTTGACTGGCTATGATAAATTGACCCTTAGTGTTAGGGGGGATTAAATACATGGGGTTACGGGGATAGGGTGGGATATGTGTTGGTGTAGGGGTTACGGGGATCGGGTGGGATATGTGTCGGTGCAGGCTCGATGGGCCGAAAATGGCCTCTATCTGCACTGTGTGATTTCTGTGTGAATTTCTGTGTGAAAGTACGATAGGCCAGGTAGGTAGCCGTCCTGCTTTGCAGCTTCGAGTTCCAACAGCAGATCTCCAAGGTCGCGGAGCTTCTGGGGTTCCTTATTTGTCAACTTCGTAAGCATAGAAACATAGAGAAACATAGAAGATAGGAGCAGGAGTAGGCCATTCGGCCCTTTGAGCCTGCTCCGCCATTCAATGAGATCATGGCTGATCATCCAAATTCAGTACCCTGTCCCTGCCTTCTGCCCATATCCCTTGATCCCTTTAGCCTTAAGAAATATATCCAACTCTTTCTTGAATATGTTTAATGAACTGGCCTCCACCGCCCTCTGTGGCAGAGAATTCCGCAGGTTCACCACTCTCTGGGTGAAGAAATTCCTCCTCATTTCAGTCGTAAATGGCTTACCCCTTATCCTTAGACTATGACCCATGGTTCTGGACTCCCCGGCCATCAGAAACATCCTTCCTGCATCTAGTCTGACCAGGCCTGACAGAATTTTATAGGTTTCGATGAGATCCCCTCTCAATCTTCTAAACTCCAGTGAGTATAAGCCCAATCAACACAATCTCTCCTCATACGTCATTCCTGCCATCCCAGGTATCAGCCTGGTGAATCTTCGCTGCACTCCCTCCATGGCAAGAACGTCCTTCCTCAGGTAAGGCGACCAAAACTGCACACAATACTCAAGGTGTGGTCTCACCAAGGCCCTGTACAACTGTAGCAAGACATCCTTGTTCCTGTACTCGAACCCTCTTGCTACGAAGGCCAACATACCATTTGCCTTCTTAACCGCCTGCTGCACCTGCATGCTTACCTTCAGCGACTGGTGCACAAGAACACCCAGGTCTCTCTGCACTTCCCCTTCTCCCAATCTATTGCCATTCAAATAATAATCTGCCTTCCTGTTTTTGCCACCAAAGTGGATAACCTCACATTTATCCACATTATAGTGCATTTGCCATGTTTCTGCCCAATCACCCAACCTGTCCAAATCGTACTGGAGTTTCACGACATCCTCCTCACAGCTTACCCTCCCACCCAGCTTTGTGTCGTCTGCAAATTTGGAGATATTACATCCAATTCCCTCGTCCAGATCATTAATATATATTGTGAACAGCTGGGGTCCTAGGACCGATCCTTGCTGTACCCCACTAGTCACTGCCTGCCACTCGGAAAACGACCCGTTTATTCCAACTCTTTGCTTTCTGTCCGCCAACCAGTTCTCTATCTAAGTCAATACCTTGCCCCCAATCCCATGTGCCTTAATTTTGCACACTAATCTCTTATGTGGAACCTTATCCAAAGCCTTCTGAAAGTCCAAATACACCACATCCACTGGTTCTCCCTTATCTATTTTACCAGTTACATCCTCAAAAAATTCCAGTAGATTAGTCAAGCATGATTTACCTTTTGTAAATCCATGTTGACTTTGTCCGATCCTGTCACTGCTTTCCAAGTGCTCTGCTATTACATCTTTTATAATAGACTCTAGCATTTTCCCCATTACCGATGTCAGGCTTACCGGTCTATAATTCCCTGCTTTTTCTCTACCACCTTTTTTGAATAGCGGGGTAACATTAGCTACCCTCCAATTCATGGGTACTGTTCCAGAGTCTATCGAGTTCTGGAAGATGACCAGCAATGCATTTACTATTTCTAGGACCACTTCCTTAAGTACCCTGGGATGTCATAGAGTCATAGAGTCATAGAGTAATACAGCACGGATAGAGGCCCTTCGGCCCATCGTGTCCGCGCCGGCCATCAAGCCCTGTCTAATCTAATCCCATATTCCAGCATTTGGCCCGTAGCCTTGTATGCTATGGCATTTCAAGTGCACATCCAAATGCTTCTTAAATGTTGTGAGGGTTTCTGCCTCCACAACCCTTTCAGGCAGTGAGTTCCAGACTCCAACCACCCTCTGGGTGAAAAAGTTCTTTCTCAAATCCCCTCTAAACCTCCCGCCCTTTACCTTGAATCTATGCCCCCTAGTTATTGACCCCTCTACTAGGGGAAAAAGCTCCTCAGCATCCATCCTATCTATGCCCCTCATAATTTTGTACATGTAGATTATCAGGCCCTGGGGATTTATCGGCCTTCAGTCCCATCAATTTTCCTAACACCATTTCCCTACAAATACTGATTTCTTTCAGTTCCACCCTTTCATCAGACCCTATGTTCCCCGGCAACTCTGGGAGGTTATTTGTGTCCTCCTTTGTGAAGACAGAACCAAAGTATGAATTTAGTTGGTCTGCCATTTCTCTGTTTCCCATTATAAATTCCCCTGATTCTGACTGCAAGGGACCTATGCTTGACTTCACCAATCTTTTTCTCTTCACATATCTATAAAAGCTTTTACAGTCAGTTTTTATGTTCCCTGATAGCTTACTCTCATATTCTATTTTCCCTTTCTTAAGTAATCCCTTTGTCCTCCTTTGTTGAATCCTAAACTGCTCCCAATCCTCAGGATTATTGCTTTTTCTGGCCAATTTATATGCCATCTCCTTAGATCTTATGGTATCCCTAATTTCCCTTGTTAGCCACGGTTGAGTCACCTTTTTTGTTTTATTTTTATGCCAAACTGGGATGAACAAATTCTGTAGCTCATCCATTCAGCCTTTGAATGTTTGCCATTACCTATCCACCATCAACCCTTTGAGTGCCATTTCCCAATCAATCCTACCCAACTCGCTCCTCGGTCCATCGTAGTTTCCTTTATTTAAATTGAGGACCCTTGTCTCTGAGTCAACTACTTCATTCTCCATCTTAATGAAGAATTCGATCATATTATGATCACTCTGACCCAAGGGGCCTCTTACAACAAGATTGCTAATTAATCCTTTCTCGTTACATAATACCCAGTCTAAGATGGCCTGATCTCTGGTTGGTTCCTCGACATATTGGTCCAGGAAACCATCCCGTAAACACTCCAGGAATTCCTCCTCCACATTATTGTTACTAATTTGGTTGGCCCAATCTATATGTAGATTAAAGTCACCCATGATGACTACTGTGCCCTTATTGCACGCTTCTTTAATTTCCCTTTTAATGCCATCCCCAACCTCCGCCTTACTGTTTGGAGGTCTATATACCACTCCCACTAATATTTTTTTCCCCTTAGTTTTTCTCAATTCTACCCATACAGATTCCACATCATCAGAGCTAATATCCTTCATTACAATTGTATTAATCCCTTCTTTAACCAGTAATGCTACCCCACCTCCCTTTCCTTTTTGCCTATCTTTCCTGAATATCGAATACCCCTGGATGTTGAGTTCCCAGTCTTGGCCATCCTTGAGCCACGTTTCCGTAATCCCAACCAAATCATATTTGTTTACCTCTATTTGCGCAGCCAATTCGTCCACCTTATTACAAATGCTCCTCGCATTAAGACACAAAGCCTTCAGGCTTGTTTTTTTAACGCTCTTAGACCTATTAGAATTATTATTTACTGTGGCCACGTTTGATTTAAACCGTTGATTTCTCTGACTACCACTTTTGTTTTTCTCCTTCCTATCTTTTGCTTTTATCCCTGTTTCCCTTTCCTCTGTCTCCCTGCTCAGGTTCCCAACCCCCTGCCATTTTAGTTTAAACCCCCCCCGAACAGTGCTAGCAAACCTCCCCGCAAGGATATTTGTCCCGCTCTGGTTCAGGTGCAACCCGTTCGACTTGTACAAGTCCCACCTTCCCCAGAAGCAGGCCGAGTGATCCAGGAAACTAAAACCCTCCCTCCTGCACTAACTCTTTAGCCATGCATTCACCTGCTCTATCCTCCTATTCCTATACTCACTAGCACGTGGCACCGGGAGTAATCCAGAGATTACAACCTTTGAGGTCCTGCTCTTTAATCTGCTACCTAGCTCCCTAAATTCTTGCTGCAGGACCTCATCCCTCTTCCTACCCATGTCATTGGTCCCAATGTGAACCACGACCTCTGACTGTTCACCCTCCCCCTTCAGAATGCCCTGCAGCTGTTCAGTTCTCCAACCTGGCAAAAAGAGCCCTTTCAATGGCTTCAGGCGAGCCATAGCTTTCTTCCAGCCTCGCCCAAGCCATCATCAACCCAGCTGGCGGATGTCTCACATTGACTGCTTTTATCCTGCGCGCCTGTTCGGCGGACTCTGAGCCGAGCCATTTGGTAAGGAGGTCGCGCTCTTCTCCTGCCGACAGGTCTAGGCCCGATATGGCACCATGGAAGGAGGACTTCCAGGACCAATAATTCTCTGGTTTATCATCAAACATGGTTAACCCTGTAGTCAAGGTATTTGGCAAGGTCGTAGGTGGTGGGGCCTATGCCATGGTTGCGTTGAGTAGGGGCTCTGCTGGGGGTCTCAAGGAAATGAGAGGGGGTTTGTTGCTGACTTTCTCTCTTCAGCGCTCCAATCCTCTGCTCGGTGTCCCCTGTTTTGTGGGGGAGGATTCTTTGACTTGGGGCACACAGTCCATTTTGAACTTGTTTGGTGACATGGGGCATGTTATATGGTGTGCTTGAGTCTGTAGAGATGTGTGGGTCTTCATCTCTCTCTCTCGTAAACTGTGTGTCAGCTTGGTCACTCACATAGTCTGTGGTGCGCTGTAGTCGACTCTGACGCGGAACGGGCATGAAAATTTGATAGCTGACTCAGGATCAGCTTCCATTAAAACTGCCTCCAATATTTGTGCCTCAGCTAATGCAGCATAAGAACATAAGAAGTAGGAGCAGGAGTAGGCCATACGGCCCCTCGGGCCTGCTCCGCCATTCAATAGGATCATGGCTGATCCGAATCTAGACTCACGTCCACTTCCCTGCCCTCTCCCCGTAACCCCAACTCCTTTATCTGCTAGGAAACTGTCTATCTCCATTTTAAATTTATTTAATGTTGCAGCTTCCACAGCACTCTGGGGTAGCAAATTCCATAGATTTACTACACTCTGAGTGAAGAAGTTTCTCCTCATCTCAGTTTTGAAAGGGCAGCCCCTTATTCTTAGATCATGCCCCCTAGTTCTAGTCTCACGCATCAGTGGAAACATCCTCCCCGCATCCACCCGATCAAGCCCCCTCACAATCTTATATGTTTCGATAAGATCGCCTCTCATTCTTCTGAACTCCAATGAGTAGAGTCCCAACCTACTCAACCTTTCCTCATACGTCAACCCCCTCATCTCCGGAATCAACCGAGTGAACCTTCTCTGAACCGCCTCGAGAGCAAGTATATCTTTTCTTAAATATGGAAACCAAAACTGCACGCAGTATTCCAGGTGTGGCCTCACCAATACCCTGTATAACTGCAGCAAGACTTCCCTGTTTTTATACTACATTCCCCTTGCAATAAAAGCCAAAATTCCATTGGCCTTCCTGATCACCTGTTGCACCTGCATACTAACTTTTTGTGTTTCATGCACCAGGACCCCCAGATCCCTTTGTACTGTAGCACTTTGCAGTTTCTCTCCATTTAGATAATAACTTGCTCTTTGATTTTTCTGCCAAAGTGCATAACCTCACACTTTCCAACATTATATTCCATCTGCCAAATCTCTGCCCACTCACTTAGCCTGTCTATGTCCTTTTGCAGGTTTTTTATGTCATCCTCACTCATTGCTTTCCCTACCATCTTTGTATCGTCGGCAATCTTGGATATGTTGCACTCGGTCCCTTCCTCCAAATCGTTAATATAGATTGTAAAGAGTTGGGGTCCCAGCACTGACCCCTGCGGAACACCACTAGTTACTGATTGCCAGCCCGCGAATGAACCATTTATCCCAACTCTTTGTTTTCTGTTAGATAGCCAATCTTCCACCCATGCCAGTATATTACCCCCAATCCCGTGATTTCTTATCTTGATCAGTAATCTTTTGCGTGGAACCTTGTCAAATGCCTTTTGGAAGTCCAAATACACTACATCCACTGGTTCCCCTTTATCCACCCTGTATGTTACATCCTCAAAGAATTCGAGCAAATTTGTCAAACATGACTTCCCCTTCATAAAACCATGCTGACTCTGTCCTATTAAATTATGTTTATCCAAATGCTCTGTTACTGTTTCCTTAATAATGGACTCCAACATTTTGCCAACCACAGATGTTAGGCTAACTGGTCTATAGTTTCCAGCTTTTTGTCTACTTCCCTTCTTAAATAAGGGTGTTACATTAGCAGTTTTCCAATCTGCCAGGACCTTTCCTGAGTCCAGGGAGTTCTGGAAAATAATCACCAATGCATCCACAGTCCCTACCGCCACTTCTCTCAAGACCCTAGGATGTAGGCCATCAGGTCTGGGGGATTTATCCGCCTTAAGTCCCATTATTTTACTGAGTACCATCTCCTTAGTGATTGTAATCATCTTTAGCTCCTCCCCCCCCCCATTGCCCCCTGTTTGTCCAGTGTTGGGATATTTTTAGTGTCCTCTACTGTAAAGACTGATACAATATATTTGTTCAGCGTCTTTGCCATCTCCATGTTCCCCACCACTAGTTTCCCGGTCCCATCCTCTAAGGGACCAACGTTCACTTTAGCCACCCTTTTTCTTTTTATATAGCTGTAGAAACTCTTGCTATCTGTTTTTATATTTTTTGCTAGTTTACTTTCATAATCTATCTCCCCTTTCTTAATTAATCTTTTAGTTATTGTTTGCTGGCTTTTAAATGCTTCCCAATCTTCTATCCTCCCACTAGGTTTGGCTACTTTATATGCCCTTGTTTTCAGTCGGATTCTATCCTTTATTACTTTACTAAGCCACGGATGGCTGTCTTTTCTTTTATTCCCCTTTTTCCTCAGTGGAATATATTTATCTTGAAAGATGTGAAATATCTCCTTGAATGTAGACCACTGCTCTTGTACCGTCTTACACTTTAATCTGTTTTCCCAGTCCACTTTAGTCAATTCTACTCTCATACCTTCATAGTCTCCTTTATTTAAGCTCAGTATGCTGGTTTGAGATCCAACTCTCTCACCCTCACACTGAATTTGGAATTCAACCATATTATGGTCACTCATTCCAAGGGGATCCTTTACTAGGACATTTTTTATTAATCCTGTTTCATTACACAGGACCAGATCTAAGATTGCCTGTCCCCTGGTTGGTTCAGTTACATACTGCTCAAGGAACCCGTCCCTAATACACTCTATGAACTCTTCCTCAAGGCTGCCATGCCCAATTTGATTAGTCCAGGCAATATGAAAGTTAAAATCCCCCATGATTCTCTTTTTCTTCCTGCAGGGCATCTAATGTGACTTGGAGATGGGCCCGTTCAATTTTTATTTCTATTTCTTTCTTGACATAAGCTGCTCTGCCTTGGGCTGCTTCTGCCTTGGCCTGTGCTCTGGCGATGGCCATACTAGCCCTAGAACCAGCTGATGACCGTGAACCAGCTGATGACCTAGAACCGGCTGATGATTTGTAGTAATGAGAGCTTATAGACAGATTGCCCCATTCTCCAGTTAAATCTAACTGTTTAAAGTCTTCTACTTGCTGAGTAGTATTTTCGGTATTAACTTCTGCCATGATGATGTGAGGTAAGTGTGGTGTACAAGGTGAAGACTTAAGCTGGCTATGTCGTGATGGCTTACTCTGCGCCTAGATGACAGCCACTTAACTCTTGAGTCCTTGCTGCTCCACGTGGAGGGTCTCCTCTCTTCACAGCTAGCCGTATTGCTGTCTTTTCACTGTACTGGTCTCACTAGATGTAACTCCTATCCAGTTATCCAGTCAGCTAAACACTCATTCAAATAACTCCTCGAGAAGCAGGGTGCTGTTTTGAAGCATTACTTGAATAAAAGTGTGAAACTGTAAACAAAGACAAAGTATGTTTTGGACACAGAGGTAAGTACTATACATTAGATGTTACATAAGATGCAAAAATATGTTTATGAAAACAGAATAGACTGCTTAACACAGATAAGTAGGTAACTGTATAAGTAAATAGCACTGAAGCTAACCCTTAGCAGCTAGCAGCTAATAAACATCTTATTGATGAAGTATTGTCAAAATACTATACCAACAAGGTTGTTATTATGTTACCAAACAAGGATACTCACAGACATTGCATCTTGCCTAGTGTATAAGGAAGGATGGAGGAGGATATAAAACAAGCTGCCACATTTGGACCTTGTTCACAACTGAGAAAACACTTCCTCGAATACTACTTCCTATGCAGACAGGAAGAAGGTCAAATAACACGCTGCTACACAATAACTACCACTAGGGGCGCTACCTACATCTAACAAGTCCAGAACACTAACAGAGGAGAACACAGTGGTAGGCTCAGAGCTACACGAGGGCCAAGCTATGACGGTCCATTTAAAAGAGATTATCGCTGAGCTGGAGAGACACGCCAAAACAGTAAATGCACTCATATGGGAGGACAGAAATGCTTCAGATCAGGCTGCACAGAATGAGGTGTGTGTACGCTATACGGGGCATGGTTGCTAGGCAAGGGCCGTAGCAACCTGGAGGAATTAAAACAAGGTTTAGTCCCCTCCTGGATTAGCAACAAGCACCTCGTAGCCCTCCAACCATTTAGTAATTTGCTGAGCCCATGTCAGCTCCATCTAGCCTCTGAAGCCTACCATGTCCCAGTGGACAGTCTCACTGACTGTAAAAGCTTTTATAGATATGTGAAGAGAAAAAGATTGGTGAAGTCAAGCGTAGGTCCCTTATAGTCAGAATCAGAGGAATTTATAATGGGGAACAAAGAAATGGTAAACCAATTAAATATATACTTTGGTTCTGTCTTCACAAAGGAGGACACAAATAACCTCCCAGAGATGTCGGGGAACATAGGGACTAATGAGAGGGAGGAACTGAAAGAAATCAGTATTTGTAGGGAAATGGTGCTGGGGAAATTGACGGGATTGAAGGCCGATAAATCCCCAGGGCCTGATAATCTACATCCTAGGGTAATTAAGGAAGTGGCCCTGGAGATAGTAGTGTAGGAATGGCTAGATTCCTAACTAAAGGACTGAGATCAAGTCAGTCTATCAAACAAACGATGTTTAATACTAATCAACAGAGTTTAAAACGAAAACACAGGAGAACTACATTACAGGTCTGTACTCTTTGCTGGCTCCACGAGGACTGGCTAGGGCAGCTCCCCAGCCTGACGTCATGACGTCATCACATTTTCCCACTGCTGGAGGATCATGTGATCAACGTGATGACATCATCACGTTTGGTCTCATTCTTAAAGGGACCGCGCTATGTACATGCAATGATATGAACAAAGATACAGATTGATTCTGTAGCTAATAATTTGTTAAAGATAATTATGCACATTAGATCAGAGTCCCCCTGGTGGCTCCGCCACGTGCGCACCCCCAGAATTGTCTTTAACAGTAAAAGTCAATCGACTAGGAGGTCTGACAAGCCTGTCAGAGCAACTCTTGTATTCTTGGAGTGGACATTGTTGAACAGCGGGCGGGCTGGTGGATGGAAGCCTTCGGTCTGGCGTGGATGCAGCGGGAGGTCGACCACGTCGTGGTGGCTGTGCAGTCTCTACTGGCCGGTCAATGTCCAGGTGTGCCGGTTTGAGATGGTCAATGGATATGTGGTCGGGTTTACCACCAATGTCTGCAGAGAAACTCTTGTCGCCTGTCTCCAGTACGCGAAAAGGGCCTGTGTAAGGGGCCTTGAGCGGATCCCTATGGGCATCATGACGAATGAATACAAATTTAGCATTCTTTAGCTCCGCTGGTACGTGTGAAGATGGAAGGCCGTGATGCAAAGTTGGGATAGGCGCAAAAGCCCTGGCTGTTTCCCGGTGGCTGCTGAGTTGTTCGGCTGCGGACCACGGCCCAGTTGGAAGCGGCAGGAAATCTCCCGGTATGTGGTGTGGCTGGCCGTACATGAGCTCCACGGCGGACGATTGCAGGTCCTCTTTGGGTGCTGTGCAGAGACGCAACATGACCCACGGAAGGTTATCCACCCATCCGGCGCCTTGGAGGCTGGCCCTCAGCGATGCCTTTAACAATCTGTGGAAACGTTCGCACAAACCGTTTGCTTGCGGGTGATAGGCCGTGGTGCGGTGAAGCTTGGTGCCGAGACCCTGGGCCACAGCGTTCCAGAGCTCGGAAGAGAACTGTGGACTGCGGTCTGAAGAAATGTCCGCCGGAACGCCGAAACGTGCGACCCACGAGGAGAGGAATTCTCTGGCGACATCAGCGGACATAGTAGATGCCAGAGGAACTGCCTCTGGCCATCTAGTAGTACGATCGACCATGGTGATGATCTGTGTGAACCCCTGCGACGGTGGAAGCGGCCCGACGAGGTCCACATTGACATGGTCAAATCGACGTTCTGGTACTGCGAACGCGGCCAATAGGGCCTTAACGTGATGTTGCAACTTAGACGTTTGCCAGACGATGCAGGTGTTAGCTCAGTCGCGGATATCCTTATGCATTCCTCTCCAGACGAACTTAGCCGACATTAATTTTTGAGATGCCTTCACGCCAGGATGCGAAAGCCCATATATGGCGTCGAAAACTTTGCGGCGCCAGGCGACTGGAACGATCGGGCGGGGATCTCCCATGGAGGCATCTGTCGAAGTTCGAGCAAGACTCAGACACACAGTAACTGGCAAACCATACTTTTTTACTTGTCACAAGGGAAGAGCAGTACAATCAAAGGTCGATACTACAACTTCAGCGAACGCTTACAAGAGGCTCATATTTATACATTGGAGTAAACAAGTTCCAGATAATATGTGGATATTACATCATTGGTTTAGCAACACTAATTTCTCAAAAAACAACTTACATTAAACAAAGCCTATTCTTTCAATTCCGCTTCTTATCTCTACCAGTCGGACCATCTGAATCACAAGTTCCTGTCTTGTCTTACTGCAGCGTATGCCTTTCTGAGGTGCTGAATCATGATTGGATGCCGTACAATAGCTAGTTAACCATATCCTGCAATGATTCAATCTTCTATCTAGCAGTCAAGCCCTCGTGACCTTTATTGTTCTTTAATACTAAACCACAGGTCAAAGAGCAGGTGTCCCTCTTCCTTCTTATTGAGTTTGCAAAACTGACAATTCTGCTATGCTTGCATTTTGCGAAGCTGAAGTTCCTCTTTGCTCCCTTTCCGAAATGCAATTCATTCCTTATGCGAAGCCATTTTGTTAGCCAGTTCATTGGCCATTTTATTTACACTTCCACATTCCTCCCTTTGGTCCTTCTCAAGGACAATCTTTAAATTTATACCTCAATTTTGTTCAATCGTTCTATCTCCTCCTCTTCTGGACTTTTGATTTCCATCTGGACCATCAGCTTCGCAGGCCCTAGCTTGGTTAACATTTGACCCATGTTATTACAACAGCATTTAAGCACAGCCAGAATTAGGAAGATACTAATTATTATTACCACTAGCCAAATTAGCCCATTGACTAGCCAATCCCACCAACTCCCCATGGCCCAATTGCCAAAATAGTCTCCCCATCCCTGATTCTCACGTGCTCTCTTTCCGCTTTCTCTTATCTTGTCTACAAGATTGTATATCTCTTCTGAGTTATCGGGGATATAAGTGCAACATGTAGGTCCTATTTTAGCGCATGTCCCTCCTTGTTCTGCTAGTAAGTAGTCAAGTGCCATTCTGTTCTGCAAGGCAACCGTCCTAATGGCCACCATTTCGTCAGTTAGCAACTGGTTGGCTCTAGCAGTATCATTGGCTATCTTCTCTAGTAGTTGGTTCATTACCTCAGTTTCCCTTATTGTTCGGTGTATTCCATATTGGGGCACAAAGAGGCTCAATACCTTGTCCCATATGGGTATTTCCCGTTTTACTCTTTGCCTGACTTTCCTTCTTGCCTCGTCTAGATTTCTGACATGGAACATGCTTGGTTGAACATATCCCAGGAAACACATGCTATCCCATTCCTGTGGCAGCCAAGGATAAGCCCGGTTACCACATATGAAATACGTGCCGTTGTATGCTCCCTGTGTTGGGTTTTGGGATCTATCTGCATTTGCGCAGATGGTAACCCGTGATTTGACTCCACCCCACCAAACCCATGATTTTACTAGGCAAACTTCAAACCCTCTGGTGTATACAGTGATATTTACAGATCCTTCAGACCCGTTTTTCAGTGGAACATTTAGGTTGTTGGCCTGGGGGTTGTTCCATATGTGGGGGTTGTTCCATATGTGAATAGTAAGGTTACAAACCCTAGTTTTATTGATGGTTGTGATTTTCCCTAAGGCGAAGTCTAGGCACACCTTCCCAGTTACAATTTTATCAATTACAAGCGCTGGAGGGTTGTGTGTTCAATCATAACTGGGGACATACCATCCTCTAAACTTATTTAAGTTATACCCCATTTCTTCCCATTGGCATCGAGTTGTAATTACTGGGTCACCTGATTCGGGGGAGTTGCTACAATAGCTTTCGACACTTGTTTTATTTAACGATAAGAGCCATGAAATGGTTTCTTCCAGTGAAAATGGGATCACATTCAAAGGAAGTCCCTCTTCGGCATTTGCCGGTCCTTGTGAACATATCCAGCAACGAGAGATCCAACTGGCTTGCATGCTTCCATGACATATACAAGTAACTATTCCCTGATACTCTTTTCCTTGTTACTTCTGTTGCTGTATGTAAACCGGTTATCAGGACAACACATGTGACCAATATCTGATGCATTGTTTTAACAATCTTTTAGGGCTTTCTCTTTTTTTTCTCGTTATTTCCTCCCGGGTTCTTCATCTGGAGTCGGAGCCTTCTTACAGTGTGATGCGTGTATCCATGTAGACCTTTCTTTCACCTTTACGGCTGTGTTAGTGGTAAGGCGGATTTGGAACGGTCCTTCGAAGCGAGGTTCCAGGCCGTTCTTTCTTTTGAAGATCTTTACATAGACGTTGTCTCCTGGCTCGAGGTTGTGGCAACGTCCATCTGCAGGTTCAACCTGGGCCTCCTTCACCTGTTGGTGGAAACTAGAAATACATTTTGTTAGTGCAATGCAGTAGTTCAGCATATTTTCTTCCATCTTGTGAATGTCCATTTGCTTGGCCGTGAAGGGTGCTGGGAAAGATAGTCTCAGTGGCCTTCCCATGACGATTTCGTGTGGTGACAATCCTGTAGTCCTGTTGGTTGCGGATCGCATCGTCATCAATGCTAAAGGTAGTAGTTCAACCCATTTAAGTCCTGTTTCTTCACTGAGTTTTGCGAGTTTGTTTTTCGGCACTCCATTATATCTTTCCACCAATCCTGCTGATTGGGGGTGGTAACTGCAATGGAAGTGCTGGTTAATCTGTAGAGTTTTACATAGTTCTTTGATTACGGTTCCTGTAAAATGGGATCCTTGTCGCTTGACAATTTAACCGGTATCCCGAAGCGAGGTACAATATCTTTCAACAAGCATTTAGCTACAGTAACAGCATCATTTTTCTTACACGGAAAAGCTTCAATCCATCTTGAAAACATATCTACAATGACTAATACATATTTAAATCCCATACATGCTGGTAGTTCTATAAAATCCATCTGTAAATGCACGAAAGGACCCGTGGGGTTTGGATGGGAGGCAGACTGTACTTTCTCTGTCTTACCCGGATTCATAGTCTGACAGGTAACACAATTTTCGCAAATACTTTTTGCAACAGCCGAAATACCTGGTGCGTACCAGGATTTTAAAATATAATCTGCCATCCCCCCTTTGCCCGCATGGGTGAAAGAATGAACACATCGGGCAATCCAAGGCAATAGGGCTCTTGGTGCCACTACTCTACCATCCTGATGAACCCACAATCCATCCGGGTTATGGAAACAATTTTTGGACACCCATTCTTTTGTCTCATCGGCAGTGGCCTGAGACTGAGAGGCCACCACGTCATCTAGAGTGGGGTTTAATTCCTTCTGTGGAGGAGCTGGTTTTAAAGGTAACATCGATACCTGAGGACCAGTGAGGGACAAAGCAGCTCTTTTTGCTGCATGATCTGCCTTTTCATTTCCAAGTGACAGCTCATCCTGACCTCCCGTATGAGCTTGACATTTAATAATCGCCAATTGTTTAGGTCTCTGAATTGCTTTTAAGAGGTTTTCTATTTCTACATAGTTTTTGATAGCTGAACCGGAGGATGTAAGGTATCCACATAGTTTCCAAATCTGTCCATAATCGTGGGCCACTCCAAAGGCATAACGCGAATCAGTATAAATGTTAGCCACTTTTCCTTCAGCTAAAATACAGGCACGGGTAAGCACAAACAGTTCGGCTTGTTGAGCTGAGAATCCATCTGGTAGGGACACAGCTTCAATGGTACCATGTGGGGAAACGACTGCATAGGCAGCTTGTGGCTGTCCTTGTTCGTTGCGGAGGGCTGAGCCATCCACAAAATAAATGTGGTCTGGGTTAACTTTAGGGACATCTGTGAGGTCTATTCTTGGTTTAGTGACCAATCGGGTAACTTCCTCACAGGAATGTTGTTCCCCGTCTTCTTCCGTGGGTAATAGGGTCGCAGGATTAAGAATAGTGCAACGCCGTATGGTCAAGTTTGGGTTTGATAGTAACCCAACCTCATACTTAGTGGACCTTGCAGAGGTAAGGTGTTGGGTCGCACATTTGGTAAGTAAGATATCAATCGAGTGTGGTACGTGGAGGATGGTATGGTGGTTCAGAGTTACAGTCTGACTTTGTTGGGTTGCATAATATGCGGCAGCCAGAGCCGGAAGGCAGCCTGGCAGTCCTCTAGCCACCGGGTCAAGTAGCACACTGAAATATGCGACCGGTCTATGTCGATTTCCGTGCAATTGGGTAAGGACGGATTGAGCAAATCCTGATTTATGGTGGACGAAGAGGTGAAAAGTCTTTTGATAGTCGGGCAACCCAAGTGCTGGTGCTGACACCAATGCTTGTTTTAGTTGTTGGAAGGCTGCCAGTGACTTGTCTGTCCATTCTAATGGGTCAGGGGCTGTGGGTGAGCTTATGTCTAACAGTGGCCTGGTGATTTCTGAAAAGTTAAGGATCCACTGTCTACAGTACCCCGACATTCCAAGGAAATGCTTCATTTCTCTTTTAGTTACAGGTTTGGGTGCGTCGCAGATGGCTTGTACACGGTCAGGCGCCAATTGTATAGTATCCTTGCACAGCTCGTGCCCTAGATACCTCACCCTTGGTGAAACCAACTGCAACTTTGCTTTCGAAACCTTGTGGCCTTTTTGTGCTAAGGCTCTGAGGAGCACAAGGGAATCTTGCTCACATGCTTGCTTTGAGGGAGACGCTATCAGTAGGTCATCCACATATTGAATAATTGTGGAACCTGCGGGGAGGACAAAATCCTCCAAGTCCTTCTTGAGGCACTGGGAAAATATAGTCGGGCTTTCGGGAAAACCTTGCGGCAGTCGTGTCCAGGTGTACTGGCGTCACTTGTATGTAAAGGCAAACAGAAATTGGGATTCTGGGTGTATTGGAATGGAGAAAAAAGCTGAGCACAGATCTACAACTGTATAATAGGTTGTGCCTGGCGGAATACTTGTTCGGATGGTGGCAGGGTTTGGCACTACCGGGTAAGTTGGAATAACTGATTCGTTGACAGCCCTTAAATCCTGTACTAGTCGCCATTTGTTAGTCGCAGCCTTCTCGACTGGCAGTGTAGGAGTGTTGCAGCTACTGGTGGTAGGTACTAGTACCCCTTGTGAAAGGAGGACGTAATTACAGGTTTGGCAGGGCTATAAAAATCCCAGAGACCAGGTAAGGCCTCATAGCGTCGGCGGGAATCTCGAGTGGCAGAGCGGGGCTATAAAAGTCCCAGAGACCAGGTAAGGCCTCAGTGCATCGGCGGGAATCTCGAGCGGCAGAGTGAGTTTATAAAAGTCCCAGAGACCCAGGTAAGGCCTCACAGCGTCGGCGGGAATCCTGAGCGGCAGAGCGGGGCTATAAACGTCCCACAGACCCAGGTAAGGCCTCACAGCATCGGCGGGAATCCTGAGCGGCAGAGCGGGGCTATAAAAGTCCCAGAGACCAGGTAAGGCCTCACAGCGTCGGCGGGAATCCTGAGCGGCAGAGCGGGGCTATAAAAGTCCCAGAGACCCAGGTAAGGCCTCACAGCGTCGGCGGGAATCTCGGGCAACAGAGCGGGGCTATAAAAGTCCTAGAGACCCAGGTAAGGCCTCACAGCGTCGGCGGGAATCTCGAGCAGCAGAGCGGGGCTATAAAAGTCCCAGAGACCCAGGTAAGGCCTCACAGCATCGGCGGGAAACTCGAGCGGCAGAGCGGGGCTATAAAAGTCCCAGAGACCCAGGTAAGGCCTCACAGCATCGGCGGGAAACTCGAGCGGCAGAGCGGGGCTATAAAAGTCCCAGAGACCCAGGTAAGGCCTCACAGCATCGGCGGGAAACTCGAGCGGCAGAGCGGGGCTATAAAAGTCCCAGAGACCCAGGTAAGGCCTCACAGCATCGGCGGGAAACTCGAGCGGCAGAGCGGGGCTATAAAAGTCCCAGAGACCCAGGTAAGGCCTCACAGCGTCGGCGGGAAACTCGAGCGGCAGAGCGGGGCTATAAAAGTCCCAGAGACCCAGGTAAGGCGTACCAGTCTCCAGTCTGGAAGGAGAGAGGTAAAAAGTAATCCAAGTGTGATGTCACCAGAAAGCGTGTAAGTGATTGGTTGGTAAGTATTTCTCCCTTTTAAGCTTAAATCTCTTTGGTTTATAGTTTCTAAGGTGTGATATTCACCATCTAGAATCGGGGCAGAGGATATTTAAGAATAATATTAATAAATTTAATTAATTACATAGAATGGGAGATCAGGCGATGTGTTGCTGCTGCAATATGTGGGAGCTGGTGAACACCATTGATGCTCACAGTGATCACATTTGCAGTAAGTGTTGGCTGCTCGAGGAACTCCGGCTCCGTGTTGAAGAGCTGGAGTCCGAGCTTCAAACACTGAGACACATCAGGGAGGGGGAGAGTTACCTGGACTCTGTGTATCATGAGGTAGTCACACCAATTAGATTAATTAATTCAGATGTAGTCCGTGGCCAGGGTCAGGATGGTGTGACTAGAAGTGAGGCAGGTACAGGGATCCAGGAGGTAGTGTTGGAGGAGCTGCAGCCCTTGCACTTGTCCAACAGGTTCGAGGCTCTTACTCCCTGTGGGGACAGGAGCAGGGACTGCAGGGAGGATGAGCAACCTGGCCACAGCACCGTGGAGCAGGGGGCCATTCAAGTGGGGGGAGTTAAAAGAAATGTTGTAGTGGTAGGGGACAGTATCGTTAGGGGGATAGATAGAGTTATTTGCAGCCAAGAGCGAGAGTCCCGAAGGCTGTGTTGCCTGCCCGGTGCCAGGGTTAAGGATATCTCCTCTGGACTGGAGAGAAATTTGGAGTGGGAGGGGGAGGATCCAGTTGTCGTGGTCCATGTTGGTACCAACGACATAGATAGGACAAGGAAGGAGGTTCTGCTGAGGGAGTTTGAGCAGCTAGGGGCCAAATTAAAAAGCAGAACCACAAGGGTAATAATTACCTGAGCCACGAGCAAATTTGGCTAGGACAAATAAAATTAGAGAGTTAAATGCGTGGCTCAAAGACTGGTGTGGGAGAAATGGGTTTTGCTTCCTGGGACACTGGCACCAGTACTGGGGTAGGAGGGAGCTGTTCCGTTGGGACGGGCTTCACTTGGCCAGTGCTGGGACTAGAGTCCTGGCGGATCATATAACTAGGGCTGTAGAGAGGGCTGTAAACTAACTAGTGGGGGGGAGATTCCGAGAAAGCAAATAATAAAAATGACAACAGAGAAGGTCATAGACTTAGGTAGCAGTGGGGAAATTAAAAACCAGAGCATGTCAGGAAGGGGCAGAAGGTAGGGAGTAAAAGGTAAAGTAATAAAAAGGGCAAAAGCAGGAACTAAGTGTCACAAAACATCTTTGAAAGTTCTCTATCTGAATGCACGTAGCATTCGTAACAAAATAGACGAGTTAATGGCACAAATAACTACATATGGGTATGATTTTGTGGCCATTACAGAAACATGGCTGCAGGGTGACAATGCCTGGGAATTAAACATACCAGGTTATTTAACGATCAGGAAGGACAGGCAGGAAGGAAGGGGAGGTGGGGTGGCTATGTTAATAAAGGAAGGAATCACTGTAATACAGAGAAATGATATTGGGTCAAAAGATCAGGATAATGAAACAGTTTGGGTGGAGGTAAGGAATAATAAGGGGAAAAAAACACTAGTGGGCATAGTCTATAGGCCTCCGAACAGTGGCAACTCTGTTGGACGGAGTATCAATCAGGAAATAGTTGAGGCTTGTAATAAGGGAACATCTATAATTATGGGGGATTTTAACTATCATATTAATTGGACAAATCAAATTGGGCAGGGCTGCCTTGAGGATGAGTTCATTGAGTGTATTAGGGATGGGTTTCTTGAGCAGTATGTAACTGAACCGACCAGGGGGCAAGCAACCTTAGATCTGGTCCTGTGTAACGAGATGCGATTAATTAAAAATGTCCTAGTAAAGGATTCCCTTGTAATGAGTGACCATAACATGGTTGAATTCCATATTCAATTAGAGGGTGAGAAGGTTGGATCTCAAACAAGCGTGCTAAGCTTGAATAAAGGAGACTATGAAGGTATGAGAGCGGAATTGAGTAGAGTGGATTGGGAAAATAGATTAAAGGGTAAGACGATACATGATCAGTGGTGTACATTTAAGGAGTTATTTTACAACTTCCAAAAAAAATATATTCCACTGAGAAGAAAAGGGTGTAAAAGAAAAGACAGCCATCCGTGGCTAAGTAAAGAAATTAAGGATAGTATTCAACTAAAAACAAGGGCATATAAGGTAGCCAAATCTAGTGGGAGGATTGAGGATTGGGAAAACTTTAAAAGACAGCAAAAAATAACAAAAAGATTGATTAAGAAAGGGAAGATAGATTATGAAAGTAAATTAGCAAAAAATATAAAAACGGATAGTAAGAGTTTTTATAGTTACATAAAAAGAAAAAAGGTGGCTAAAGTAAATGTTGGTCCCTTAGAGGATGAGACCGGGAAATTAATGGTGGGAAATATGGAGATGGCAAAAACACTGAATGAATATTTTACATCAGTCTTTACAGTAGAAGACACTAAGACTATCCCAACACTGGACAAACAGTGGGCTAAAGGGGGGGAGGAGCTAAACACGATCAAAATCACTAAGGAAGTGGTACTCGGTAAAATAATGGGACTCAAGGCGGATAAATCACCTGGACCTGATGGCTTACATCCTAGGGTCTTGAGGGAAGTGGCGGTAGGGATTGTGGATGCATTGGTAATAATTTTCCAAAACTCCCTGGACTCGGCAAAGGTCCCGGCAGACTGGAAAACTGCTAATGTAACACCCTTATTTAAAAAGGGCAGTAGACAGAAGGCTGGAAACTATAGACCGGTCAGCCTAACATCTGTGGTAGGTAAAATTTTGGAGTCCATTATTAAGGAGACAGTAACAGGACATTTGGAGAATCATAATTTAATAGGACAAAGTCAGCATGGTTTTATGAAGGGGAAGTCATGTTTGACAAATTTGCTGGAGTTCTTTGAGGAAGTAACGTATAGGGTGGATAAAGGGGAACCAGTGGACGTAGTGTATTTAGACTTCCAAAAGCCATTTGACAAGGTGCCACACAAAAGATTATTGCTTAAGATAAAAAATCACGGGATTGGGGGTAATATTCTGGCATGGATAGAGGATTGGCTATCTAACAGAAGGCAGAGAGTTGGGATAAATGGTTCATTCTCAGACTGGCAATCAGTAACTAGTGGTGTTCCGCAGGGGTCAGTGCTGGGTCCCCAACTCTTTACAATCTATATAAACGATTTGGAGGAGGGGACCGAGTGTAACATATCAAAGTTTGCAGATGATACTAAGATGGGAGGGAAAGTAGTGAGTGAGGAGGACATAAAAAACCTGCAAGGGGACATCGACAGGCTAAGTAAGTGGGCAGAGATTTGGCAGATGGAATACAATACTGGAAAGTGTGAGGTTATGCACTTTGGCAGGAAAAATCGTAGAGCAAGTTATTATCTTAATGGCAAGAAACTGGAAAGTACTGAAGTACAAAGGGATCTGGGGGTCCTGGTGCACGAAACTCAATAGGTTAGTATGCAGGTGCAGCAAGTGATTAAGAAGGCCAATGGAATGTTGGCTTTCATTGCTAGGGGGATAGAATATCAAAATAGGGAGGTATTGCTTCAGTTGTACAAGGTATTGGTGAGACCGCACCTGGAATACTGTGTACAGTTTTGATGTCCATACTTAAGAAAGGACATACTTGCTCTCGAGTCAGTACAAAGAAAGTTCACTCGGTTAATCCTGGGGATGAGGGGATGGACATATGAGGAGAGGTTGAGTAGATTGGGACTCTACTCATTGGAGTTCAGAAGAATGAGAGGCGATCTTATTGAAACATATAAGATTGTGAAGGGTTTGGATCGGGTGGATGAGGGGAAGATGTTCCCGATGATGGGTGAAACTAGAACTAGGGGGCATAGTCTTAGAATAAGGGGCTGCTCTTTCAAAACTGAGATGAGGAGGAACTACTTCACTCAGAGGGTGGTAGGTCCATGGAATATGCTGCCCCAAAAAGCAGTAGAAGCTACATCATTACATAAATTTAAAACAGAAATAGACAGTTTCCTGGAAGTAAAGGGAATTATGGGTTACGGGGAGCGGGCAGGAATTTGGACATGAGTCTAGGTTCGGATCGGTCATGGCCCTGTGGGTAGCGGAGTGGGCCCAGGGGCCGTGTAGCCTGATCCTACTCCTATTTCGTGTGTCTAATTCTGTTAGATTCAGGAGATGGTTCTGTGATAGTGGATTGGCGGTTAGGATCAGATCAGCCATGATCTTATTGAATGGCGGAGCAGGCTCGAGGGGCCGATTGGCCTACTCCTGCTCCTATTTCTTATGTTCTTATGTTCTTATGTATACCCTCCTCTGCCTTTCTTGAAAGGGGATACTGGGCTTTTCGTGGTAGAGGCGCATCTGGGTTCAAGGTGACCTTATAAGGTTGTGCTGTTAACATTTTTCCTACCTCATTTTGATGTTGCGCCCATAGCGTCTCGGGTACCTGTTGTAAGAGATCAGTCTGTTCAGTGCATGGCCAAATTCCCGCCGGTGATCGCTGCATCCTTGTCATCTCCCCGTTGAGATCGAGCGGTTGGTTTAGTTGAATTGAAAATCCTCCGTCCTTGAATTCGATCAAAGTGGCCCCTGATCTTTCCCATGTATGCTGGACCTTCATCCATGGCTTCATTCGCTTCACCATTGGACCTAAATCTTTAGAATGGAATCCTTGGGCGATTGCAAGGGTACCCTGTGGATAAACATGTTTAACTCTGTAAAGAGGCATAGTCCTGGAGGATAGTTCAACAGCAGCAGCTATACCTTCTGGTCCTATAAAGATTTGTTTAATAATCAATCGATACTTTAGTCCTATAAAGGGTTGATAAAACTGTTCCATTTCTGTGTCTTTTCCAGTTTCATCATAGTACGCCATACAATGTAGACCAGGGTGCCAATCATCCATATTCAAATCCTTTAAGTACTGTGATACCAAGTTGGTTACGAAACCCCATGCTCCCACCAATGTAGCTAGTTCTGTGCTAACCGTAGGGTCTGATATCATCCATGCGTAGAGGACAGGGTCCTCAAGCTCTCTTAGTGGGAAGCATGTTAATGGACTAGCGAAACATTTATCCACTGGTATCTCTATTTCAACTCCCCTCGGAGAACACAAAATTTTAGCATTCATTTTACACAGTAAGTCTCGCCCTAATAAGTTCCATTTTGTATCATTGGATAGGAGAAATGCATGAGTTTTGGTCATTCCATCAGCTTTTACATTCAAGGGTTCAGACAGCGATAAACAGGAGGGCACTCCTCCTGTTCCTGTTCCTGGGACTAGGGACAGGGTCACTGGCAAGGCTTGAAAACTAAACAGAGCCAAGCCTGGTTAGTACCTGGAGGGGTGACCATCAAGGAAGACCAGGTGCAGAAGGTCACGGAAGGAGCCCTGAGGAGGGGCGGTTGGTGAGAAGGTTACGGAAGGAGCCCCAAGAGGGGCGGCTGGTGAGCAGGCCCGGGCGTTGGGCTGAAGAATGGTGGAAATGGAATGGCGGCGCGCACAGACGCAGCGGCTTTGCTTCTCCCAGGATGGTGCTATTTACGTTTAATGTTAATGTTATTTGTACTGGACTCATGGGAGCTTGCAAGATCACATTTCATTGTTCATGTACTTGTGCATTGTACAATGACAATAAAGTTGAATTATTATTATTATAGTCCAATAATTGATATAGATTTTTGTGACATTGGTTTTCCTTCCGAGTACTCTAATCCCAACATTGACCAGGTAGCTCCTGTATCTACCAAGAAGGGGACCTCTTTGTTGTCAATCTTAAGTTTCATGATTGGCTCATTTTTAGGATTTACTGACAGAACGGGCATCAGAGCATCTGGGTCACTTGGAAATGATTTTGGTGGTCAACTATCGTTTCCTTGATAGGGCCCTCTTGCCAGATCATTGACTGTGAAATGAGTCTGGGGTCGGTTGTGACCTGGGACTGAGGGTGGCCTTTGGTTGTAATTATTGGGATTACCTCCCTGTTGTTGGGGCGGTTGTGACCTTGGACTGGGGGTGGCCTTTGGTTGTAATTATTGGGATTACCTCCCTGTTGTTGGGGCGGTTGTGACCTGGGACTGGGGGTGGCCTTTGGTTGTAATTATTGGGATTACCTCCCTGTTGTTCGGGTGGTTGTGACCTTGGACTGGTGGTGGCCTTTGGTTGTAATTATTGGGATTACCTCCCTGTTGTTGGGGCGGTTGTGACCTGGGACTGGGGGTGGCCTTTGGTTGTAATTATTGGGATTACCTCCCTGTTGTTGGGGCGGTTGTGACCTTGGACTGGGGGTGGCCTTTGGTTGTAATTATTGGGATTACCTCCCTGTTGTTGGGGCGGTTGTGACCGTGGACTGCGGGTGGCCTTTGGTTGTAATTATTGGGATTACCTCCCTGTTGTTGGGGTGCTTGTGACCTTGGACTGGGGGTGGCCTTTGGTTGTAATTATTGGGATTACCTCCCTGTTGTTGGGGCGGTTGTGACCTGGGACTGGGGGTGGCCTTTGGTTGTAATTATTGGGATTACCTCCCTGTTGTTGGGGCGGTTGTGACCTTCGACTGGGGGTGGCCTTTGGTTGTAATTATTGGGATTACCTCCCTGTTGTTGGGGCGGTTGTGACCGTGGACTGCGGGTGGTCTTTGGTTGTAATTATTGGGATTACCTCCCTGTTGTTGGGGCGGTTGTGACCGTGGACTGGGGGTGGCCTTTGGTTGTAATTATTGGGAATACCTCCCTGTTGTTGGGGCGGTTGTGACCGTGGACTGGGGGTGGCCTTTGGTTGTAATTATTGGGATTACCTCCCTGTTGTTGGGGCGGTTGTGACCGTGGACTGCGGGTGGCCTTTGGTTGTAATTATTGGGATTACCTCCCTGTTGTTGGGGTGGTTGTGACCTTGGACTGGGGGTGGCCTTTGGTTGTAATTATTGGGATTACCTCCCTGTTGTTGGGGCGGTTGTGACCTGGGACTGGGGGTGGCCTTTGGTTGTAATTATTGGGATTACCTCCCTGTTGTTGGGGCGGTTGTGACCTTGGACTGGGGGTGGCCTTTGGTTGTAATTATTGGGATTACCTCCCTGTTGTTGGGGCGGTTGTGACCGTGGACTGTTGGTGGTCTTTGGTTGTAATTATTGGGATTACCTCCCTGTTGTTGGGGCGGTTGTGACCGTGGACTGGGGGTGGCCTTTGGTTGTAATTATTGGGAATACCTCCCTGTTGTTGGGGTTGGTTGTGGCCTTGGACTGGGGGTGGCCTTTGGCTGTAATTATTGGGATTACCTCCCTGTTGTTGGGGGGGTTGTGACCTGGGACTGGGGGTGGCCTTTGGTTGTAATTATTGGGATTACCTCCCTGTTGTTGGGGCGGTTGTGACCTGGGACTGGGGGTGGCCTTTGGTTGTAATTATTGGGATTACCTCCCTGTTGTTGGGGTCGGTTGTGGCCTTGGACTGGGGGTGGCCTTTGGCTGTAATTATTGGGATTACCTCCCTGTTGTTGGGGGGGGGTGTGACCTGGGACTGGGGGTGGCCTTTGGTTGTAATTATTGGGATTACCTCCCTGTTGTTGGGGCGGTTGGTGGCAATCTTTCCGCCAGTGGCATGTCATGCCACAATTCCAACATGCACCGGGTGTGTTCCAACCTCCCCCTTGATTTGTTCTTTGGCCTCTCCCTCGCCCCCCAAATCCCCTTCCTCTTCCTCTTTGTTGTTGGGGGTAATAGGGGCCTGCGTACATCATTGCAGAGGAAGCCTCATGCTCCATTTCCTTTTCTGGCATGAGGACGGCAGCTTTCCCTTTTTGGTTCTCTGATTCTCTACTTCTCTCTTGCAGACCCTTGAGGACCGCAGCTAGTTCTGGGAGGGGTTTTTGTCTCCATTCTAAACAAATTAATCTTACTGGGTCTCCTTGGTCTCTTCTTTTGATCTCTTTTTCTGGTTCCCTCTTTCACTAGCCTCAGTACTTAACTGTTTTCTCCTTTCGGCTTCCCTTTTCCAATCGCCGAATGCTGGCCAATTAACTTTCTTCTTTCCCCTTCTACCTGGATCTCTATCAAGAAGACACTCTTCAAGACAAGTAATCCTATCTAAATTAAAGGATCCGTCTGGCGGAAAGTGTCTTATTTTATTTTTAGTCCAATTAGTCCAATTTTCCATATGGTCGATGGAAGACTGACCACAATTTTTCCACATAAAACAGGCTGGAGTGCCTTTTTCTGGTGTCTTACTTGATTGACTACCCATTTCCCTCTACGTAACTATTAACAGGGGTACTTTCTCAGGGTCTGTTGTCTTTCTTACTTTCTTAACAATTAATACTTTGATTCCGTAGCATAAAATTATACACCACAATATGAGGATTATAATTAACAATCCGAACAGTTGTCGCAACACTTCATCAATATTATGAGAATTGACAAAATTAGACATAACAATTAACAAACATTATGAGACAATCCTAGTGGTCTTTATCAACATCGAACCAGTGTCACAGAATCTCCAACTTTCGCCGCTCAGAGTGTCTCAGGGTCTTGGCGCCTACTTTGTGGTCCTGGCCTTCACGTGGGGCATTTGCCCTCTTAATAACCGGCCTGAGGCTAGGCGTTAGAGATTTAACACTCTCCTTGTCCGATCGGGCTCAGTTGACTGACCGCGACAAGGTTCAAAATCGAGAGACCACCACAAACAATAAACATGAATTTAAGTACTTATAACATCAATTTATTACACCGCGCGGATTCTTAATCTATTCTTCCTACCGGGACTCTAACCCGTCACACATTCCCTTCTTTTGTTTGGGATTCCAACCCGCCGGTTTTCCCACTATCGGGACTTCAACCCGTTACACATCCACTTTTAGGGATTTTAACCCGCCAACTAGTTTAGGATTCCAACCCGCCGGTTTTCCTACAACTATGCTACTCCTTCTTTGGTAGTAGTCTTAACCTTCTGCTGTCCGGACAGTCTTAACCCTTAAACCTTATCGGTATCTCTTACTCTCTACGTGCCAGTATTTTCAGGGTCCGACTTTCCGAGAACCGATCCTCTCTTTACTGTAGTTGATAAAAGAGAAAATGATTACTTAAAGGTAACCGAACTCTGAACTGAGTCTACTCACAGATCGCAGTACACTTGCCGACGAGCGGGACTCAATTGTACCTGTTACCAGGGAAGGCTTCCTGGTTCAAGAGGCACTTCCTGGCCAGTCAGGGACCGTTCCCCGGAACGTCACAACCTTGGCGTCTGCTCCCCATCAAGTAGTAAGCGATCTCGGTGGAACCTCCAAGAAATACTGTCGAAGTTCGAGCAAGACTCAGACACACAGTAACTGGCAAACCATACTTTTTTTACTTGTCACAATGGAAGAGCAGTACAATCAAAGGTCGATACTACAACTTCAACGAATGCTTACAAGAGGCTCATATTTATACATTGGAGTAAACAAGTTCCAGATAATATGTGGATATTACATCATTGGTTTAGCAACACTAATTTCTCAAAAAACAACTTACATTAAACAAAGCCTATTCTTTCAATGCCGCTTCTTATCTCTACCAGTCGGACCATCTGAATCACAAGTTCCTGTCTTGTCTTACTGCAGCGTATGCCTTTCTGAGGTGCCGAATCACGATTGGATGCCGTACAATAGCTAGTTAACCATATCCTGCAATGATTCAATCTTCTATCTAGCAGTCAAGCCCTCGTGACCTTTATTGTTCTTTAATACTAAACCACAGGTCAAAGAGCAGGTGCCCCTCTTCCTTCTTATTGAGTTTGCAAAACTGACAATTCTGCTATGCTTGCATTTTGCGAAGCTGAAGTTCCTCTTTGCTCCCTTTCCGAAATGCAATTCATTCCTTATGCGAAGCCATTTTGTTAGCCAGTTCGTTGGCCATTTTATTTACACTTCCACACATCGCAGAGTAACGAGGTGCCTGCAGCGTGGAATTGCACATCGGTCGGTTGGAGGCTAGAGGTGTCGGTGCGATACGCCTGTGTTTCAGGGTCGGATGCCTGATCGGTAGCCATGAGGGCATAATCGTTGCCCAGCTGGACCGTCCGTACGGTTGCGCGAGAAAGGCAATCAGCTACCAAGTTGTCCTTGCCAGCTACGTGTTGGACGTCTGTCGTGAATTCTGAAATTAAAGTTAGCTGTCGCTGCTGTCGAGCCGACCACGGTTCGGCGGTCCTGGCCATGGCGAAGGTCAGTGGTTTGTGATCTACAAACGCAGTGAAGGGACGTCCTTCTAACAAAAAACGGAAATGGCGGATAGCCATAAACAGCGCCAGCAACTCCCGGTCGAAAGTGCTGTATTTGCGTTCGTTGCGCCGGAGTTGGCGGCTGAAAAATGCCAGTGGTTGCCATGTCCCGTTGACCCACTGTTCCTGCACAGCGCCTATGGCATAGTCAGAAGCGTCAGTGGTAAGGGTGATGGTGGCACCTGGCAGAGGGTGCGCCAACATAGTTGCATTGGCTAGAACGGTTTTTGTGTTGTCAAAAGCGTTGTCCATTTCGACCGTCCAGGCTATTGTACCCTTTCTGGCCTTGCCTTTGAGGGCCTCGTAGAGGGGCTGCATGAGTCATGCTGCCTTGGGCACAAAGCTGTGGTAGAAATTCACCATGCCCAGGAATTCTTGAAGAGCCTTGGTGGACTGCGGCCTTGGGAATGCCATAATTGCTTCGACCTTTGACTGCAGCAGAATTGCGCCCTCCAAAGTAATGCGATGGCCCAAGAAGTCAAACTGTTGTAGGCCGAACTGACACTTGGTCGGGTTGATTATGAGGCCATGTTGGCTGAGGCGCCGAAAGAGGGTGCGGAGATGGCAGACGTGTTCCTCTTTGGTAGAGCTGGCTATCAGGATGTCGTCAAGGTAGACAAGTAAAAAGGGAAGATCCCGCAGGACCAAGTCCATTAGTCATTGAAAAGCCTGTGCGGCGTTCTTGAGCCCAAATGGCATCCGTAGAAACTCGAACAGTCCAAAGGGAGTGATGACAGCCGTTTTCTGGACATCCTGCGGGTGTACGGGAACTTGGTGGTAGTCATGGATGAGGTCAACCTTGGAGAAGATTGAGTTTCCCATCAAAGGGGCGGAGAAATCCTGTATATGCGGGATCGGGTACCAATCGGGAGTAGTGGCGTCATTAAGGCGTCGGTAGTCCCCGCATGGCCGCCATCCACCGCCGGGCTTCGGGACGATGTGGGGAGGCGAGGACCAGGGACTATTCGACCGGCGAATAATCCCCAGCCATTCCATCATGGCAAACTCTGCCTTCGCAGCCGCGAGCTTGCCAGGTTCCAGGCGCTGAGCTCGTGTGTAAACTGGAGAGCCAGTCGTAGTAATGTGGTGTTCAACACCATGCTTAGTGGCTGAGGAGGAGAAAGTGGGCTTGGTCAGCTCCGGGAATTCACCTAATAGGCGAGTGAACTCGTCCGGCGAGGGCAACGCGCAGGAGACAGTGTGCGACGTTGTGGAACTGCGGAAGCAAGGGATGGAGTGGAAGGTGGCCGCGTTGACCAATCGACGATTGCTTACATCCACCAAGAAGCTGTTGGCGCATAAGAAATCCGCGCCGAGGATGGCTTGCAAAACCTTGGCTGTAATAAATTCCCACTGAAACCGTTGCCCGCCGAAGCACACCTGGACCCGCTGTTTGCCAAAGGAACAAATGGCCCCGCCATTAGCTGCCATGAGGGAGGGGCTGTGCATCCCAAACTGAATATCGAGTGCTGAGGCAGGAAGGATGCTACACTGTGCCCCGGTGTCGCATAAAAAGCGCTGGCCTGAGAGGGAATCTGTAATGTAGAGGAGCATCCTGGAATTTCCAATCACCATCACGGCCGCGGAACGTCCCTCAGGCTCGGTTCTCCTTTTCTGGAGTTGCTGCTGGTGTTGATGTCGGGTTTTTTTTAGGCGCAAAACTGCAGGGAGGGCGGCAGCCTCTGGCTTTCGCGCCGAAACGGGTGTGGTAAAAACACAAGCCGGGGGATGGAGGCGTCGTGGCGGTGCAGGTTTGCTGCGTGACCGCGTAAATCGTATCTGCTTCTGCAGCAAGTGCTGCGCAATCTGTGGCTTCTGATCTGGCGAGGGCAGCCTAAACCTGCTCGGGTAGTTGGCTCAGGAATAACTCCCAAAAGAGGAAACATTGTGGTTCTGAGCCAAGGAGCGTGAGCATCTGGCTCATTAACTCAGATGCCTTGGAATTGCCAAGCCCGGGCAAAGCGAGTAGCCGGCGGGCACGCTCCGCATTCGTGAGCCCGAAGACCTGTATTAACCGCGCTTTGAGAGTATTATACTTGCTGTCAACTGGGGGGTTTTCGAACAGACTGATGATCCGTGAGGCCGTGGAGCTGTCGAGTGCGGAGACCACGTAAAGGTAACGGGTCTGATCCGCAACGATGTTTCGGAGATCGAATTGTGCTTCTGCTTGGACGAACCAGGAGGCCGCCTGTTGTTCCGAAAACTGTGGGAGCTTCAAAGCCACGGAGTTCGCATCCATGTTTCGTCGCACTTCGCTTCTTCCGTGAAAATTGTTCACGAAAATTCGGGGTCACCACTGTAGGAATGGCTAGATTCCTAACTAAAGGACTGAGGTTGAGTCAGTCTATCAAACAAACGATGTTTAATACTAATCAACAGAGTTTAAGACGAAAACACAGGAGAACTACATTACAGGTCTGTACTCTTTGCTGGCTCCACGAGGACTGGCTAGGGCGGCTCCCCAGCCTGACATCATGACGTCATGACGCTTTCCCGCCGCTGGAGGATCACGTGATCAACGTGATAACGTCATCGCGTTTGGTCTCATTCTTAAAGGGACCGCGCTATGTACATGCAATGATATGAACAAAGATACAGATTCATGCTGTAGCTAATAATTTGTTAAAGATAATTATGTACATTAGATCAGAGTCCCCCTGGTGGCTCCGCCACAGTAGATGCATTGCTGGTCATCTTCCAGAACTCGATAGACTCTGGAACAGTACCCATGGATTGGAGGGTAGCTAATGTTACCCCACTATTCAAAAAAGGTGGTAGAGAAAAAGCGGGGAATTATAGACCGGCAAGCCTGACATCGGTAGTGGGGAAAATGCTAGATTCTATTATAAAAGATGTAATAGCAGAGCACTTGGATAGCAGTGACAGGATCGGACAAACTCAACATGGATTTACAAAAGGTAAATCATGCTTGACTAATCTACTGGAATTTTTTGAGGATGTAACTGGTAAAATAGATAGGGAGAACCAGTGGATGTGGTGTATTTGGACTTTCAGAAGGCTTTCGATAAGGTCCCGCATAAGAGATTAGTGTGCAAAATTAAGGCACATGGGATTGGGGGCAAGGTATTGACTTGGATAGAGAACTGGTTGGCAGATAGAAAGCAAAGAGTTGGAATAAACAGGTCATTTTCCAAGTGGCAGGCAGTGACTAGTAGGGTAACGCAAGGATCGGTCATAGGACCCAAGCTGTTCACAATATATATTAATGATCTGGGTGAGGGAATTGGACGTAGTGTCTCCAAATTTGCAGATGACACAAAGCTGCGTGGGAGGGTATGCTGTGCGGAGGATGTCGTGAAACTCCAGTACGATTTGGACAGGTTGGGTGATTGGGCAGAAACATGGCAAATGCACTATTATGTGGATAAATGTGAGGTTATCCACTTTGGTGGCAAATACAGGAAGGCAGATTATTATATGAATGGCAATAGATTGGGAGAAGGGGAAGTGCAAAGAGACCTGAGTGTTCTTGTGCACCAGTCGCTGAAGGTAAGCATGCAGGTGCAGCAGGTAGTTAAGAAGGCAAATGGTATGTTGGCCTTCGTAGCAAGAGGGTTCAAGTACAGGAACAAGGATGTCTTGCTGCAGTTGTACAGGGCCTTGGTGAGACTGCACCTTGAGTATTGTGTGCAGTTTTGGTCGCCTTATCTGAGGAAGGATGTTCTTGCCATGGAAGGAGTGCAGCGAAGATTCACCAGGCTGATACCTGGGATGGCAGGAATGATGTATGAGGAGAGATTGTGTCGATTGGACTTATACTCACTGGAGTTTAGAAGATTGAGAGGGGATCTCATCGAAACCTATAAAATTCTGTCAGGCCTGGACAGACTAGATGCAGGAAGGATGTTCCCGATGGCCAGGGAGTCCAGAGCCAGGGGTCATAGTCTAAGGATAAGGGGTAAGCCATTTAGGACTGAGATGAGGAGGAATTTCTTCACCCAGAGGGCGGTGAACCTGTGGAATTCTCTGCCACAGAGGGCGGTGGAGGCCAGTTCATTAAATATACTCAAGAAGGAGTTGGATATATTTCTTAAGGCTAAAGGGATCAAGAGATATGGGGAGAAGGCAGGGACAGGGTACTGAATTTGGATGATCAGCCATGATCTCATTGAATGGCGGAGCAGGCTCGAGGGGCCGAATGGCCTACTCCTGCTCCTATCTTCTATATTTCTATGTTTCTATGTGGATTGTGGATGCTCCAATCACACTATCATGGGGATAGTAGTGAGGATGCCGGTCATGGGTGGGACAGCCCGACCCGCACCGGTATACAGGGTGGAGAACATTGGAGTCATTCAAGGGGGTGCACACGTCGTTTCGCAGAGGTCCCACCTTATGTCATAAAGTGAGAGCACGCTATGACAGGTACAGACCTCTCCGGGTGCCGGAGCCGGGGAGCACACATAATACTGTGTCCCCAGCACTTGAACGCCTATTCGAGACCACAGTGCGGGTTTAAAGCTGCTGGCGCACAGCCTATGAACTGTACCATGGAGGTAATGGCACAAGGCCATGTTCCCCCACAGGTAGCATTCATAGGGGGTGGGGCATATTGTGTCACCACAAGTGCGCCCCACTACCAGCATGGACAGCACATCTGGTGTCCGGTGAGTGACAGCAGTTTCTGCTTTAAACCCGAGGCAGAAGTTCAAGTGGCCCAGGAATTGATTGTACCCATTCCTGAACCCTCCACTGTTCACTTCACTGTCAGGGAAAGCATCACCAACCTGCAAGATTACGTCACACATTTCGGCTATGAAATTCCCCCTCTACCCGAACATCTTACCACTCTATTAAAAGCAGTTGTGATCTCACAGAAGCATTTCTACACATTAGAACAGAAGACAGTGAGATAGTGGCCAAGATCTTGGATATCGTAGTTCCACCCTGGTGGGATATTTTTGAAAATATAGAGGTCCCTTCTTGGATCAGAATGGCTTCCTACATTTTAGTGGTCTGCCAGCTTGGTATAGTTTTCTACTTATTGTGTACAAAGGGGAGGGACAGGATGCTCCAATCTCAACATGAGAGAGCATGGGGACAGCATAAAAATAAAGTCTATGGCCAAGTATAAAACAAACCTTAACCGTTATTAAAAATAAAGTTTGGTGACTGTGTGTGTCGTTATTTTTCCTATGTGGGTGTAATTTTTTTTCCAAGTGGTGCAGGGGTGTTGGACCCCCTCCGTGCTTGGATGTGAATCACAGAAGAACCACAGTGCAGATTAGAGGCGATTTCGGCCCATCGAGCCTACACCGACACATATCCCACCCGATCCCCGTAACCCCTACACATATCCCACCCTATCCCTGTAACCCCAAGTATTTAATCCCCCTAACACTAAGGGTCAATTTATCATAGCCAATCAACCTAACCTGCACATCTTTGGACTGTGGGAGGAAACCGGGGCACCCGGAGAAAACCCACGCAAACACGGGGAGAATGTGCAAACTCCACACAAACAGTCGCCCGAGGCCGGATTCGAACCCGGGTCTCTGGCGCTGTGAGGCAACAGCGCTAACCACTATGCCACCGTGCTGCCTTGCTTTGTATATATATATCTGTTAAACACTACACCCAAAGGGGAATGGGAGAGTGTTTTGTTTGGGATTTTAGTTTCGATAATACAGGGGAAGGTTGACTCTCAGGAATCAGAAATTTTGCTCACCCAGTATGATACTCTAGCGAATAGAGTATCACAGGGAGGAATGTAAGATTCTCAAGATTCAGTTGATCCCCCAAAACCAAGAAGATCACCCTAAAGAAGAGATTTTTGGATTGTTAATAAGCCATGTCAGAATGGTATAAGATTTTTGGCCTAAAAGGGGCTTAAAGTCAAAAAAACAGGATATTGGTTATTTTAAAAGGCATGTTCAAGCCTGTGAAAGGCTGCAACCAATGGATTGGGATGGGCCTCTGTAAAACGAACAGTTTGGATATTGGCATAAGCAAAACTGTCTGGGAACGTTCTGGACTGTCTCAGTCATTTTACATAATGATAAAAGACCAGCGGAAGAGCTATTCCCACCAAAAACTACAGAGCCCTCAAAAGTATGCATAATGCAGAACATGCCACTGACCAACTAAAGGGACCCTGACCCCAGCAGGAAAAGACAAATCTTACTAATCAAACCAGAGATTAAACAGTCATTTAAAGCCAATTTAGGTTTCAATGGACCATCCCGAAACTAATTCACACCAACTTAAACCAATTAAGATAGATGGGGCAAGCTCGAAACCCGTTAAAGAATTCAAAAACTATTAATGTTAATGAGCCCGCCAACAATGACAATGGGCCAGAAAAGATTTGGTGCGCAGATAAGCAAGGCCTCAAATGATATAATTGGAGCCTGCTTTTTCAGTTGGTTAGTGAGTCGGTTCATTCGGTCAAGGAGTTCGGTTCAGTACAGTCCGGAAGAAGAGAGCAGTTCGGTTTTGGTCCGTTCGATACGGCACAGCTCGTGTAGAAGAGAAGAAGAAGAGGACTTCAAAATCCACGTCAAGTCACAAAAGTATCAGGAGTCCGAGCCAGGAGAAGACATCATCGAACACCTCGCGGCAACCAAAGGCCCCAAAGAAACAAACAACCAAAAATATTACCAGCAACTAGGTAATATTGGGCCACCGCGACTGACAAGAAACCAACCTGGAAGAAACCGAAGATTCACAAGTTTGTTTCCACTCTACAAACTATTCTGACTTACCCCTGGTAAGGTTTGATGGAAAGACTCTAAACCCTATTTCTGGCCAAAAGAAATTGGGCACTTACCTGATAGATCCAATACGCACCCGACCGCATCAGCGGACACGCGGAGACTGAAACAGCAATGCAGGTGAAGTTTTCTACCACGTCCGGGGTATGGCAGGCCCCAACCACCACATCTAGAGAACCCCGAAATCGCGAACCTCTACAACTGTCAAAAGAAGTCGTTTGGTGAGCACTATCCCTGGTCCTCTGGAGTCCAACTTAGTTAGTGTAGTAGAATTGGGAGGGGTGAAGTATTCTATCTATTGTTATTCTCCCTCATATCTTCTGAAGTATTCCCCCTTTTAGAGTGATAAGATTGTTGTGTTGTGTATATTTTCTTATCTCAAATAAAATCCAAGTTCTTTCACCAACTCAGTTGTCTGCTGCAATTTCATTACAACCCCCAAATAAGTCCAACGTCTAGAACCAAGGGAGTGGGAGTTATTCGAACCACTCACGAGTCAGAGGCAAAGCTGACCACACACACCACCCCTTACACTCTTCCACCTAGAAGGACAAGGGCAGCAGGCGCATGGGACTACCACCACCTCCAAGTTCCCCTCCAAGTCACACATCATCCTGACTGGGAAGTATATCGCCGTTCCTTCATCATCGCTGGGTCAAAATCCTGGAACACTCTCCCTAACAGCACTGTGGGAGTACCTTCACCACACGGATTGCAGCTGTTCAAGAAGGTTGCTCACCATCACCTTCTCAAGGGCAATTAGGGATGGGCAATAAATGCTGGCCTTGCCAGAGACACCCACATCCCAGGAACAAATTAAAAAAAAATATCCCTGCTGTAGTACGGCAACCAGAATTGTACTCCAAGTGTGACCATACCAGAAGGTCTGAGGTTCAAAGTTCGGTGTGTGTTAATTGAGATGATCTCAGTTGGGCTGGCAGCAGAGCTACTACAATTAGCCTCAGTGCCTCTGTAAGTCTTTCTTTCTTTCTGGGCTAGTGCTTCTGGGCTAGGGAGGGAAAAGGTTAGCCAAAGCACCGGCTCCTGAGTGCTGTCTAGTGATCTCTGCTGAAAAATGGATGTTAGGTTTGACTGTGATGGTGTAGTCAAATAGCCTGTCAATGCACACCGTCTATACTCACGTACAAACAATGGCCACGTAGCCAAGGCACCAGAGGCTGGCCAGCACCTGTACCCTGTACAAAAGGCTGATATTTAGAGATATTTAGTAGACGAGAATCATATACATATAAATTCAAGTGTAGCCATTTACCAAATAATATTACCCATAATTACTCCTGGGTAACTAAAAAGCTAAGACTTGTTCAAAATTCAGCTGCAAAGACGGTCAAAAGCAGTTTTTACTAAGTTCTGATAACAAACAGCCACAGGCTGCGAGTGAAGGTTAAATTGCTAAATAACATATTATGATGCTAAGTAGAAATTAGAATTTGCTTAACAAAACTAATTGCAAAGATATTTTTAAAATAATTAGTATAAGGACATACAATGAGAGAGATCATGGAAATTAAGGTATTTATCTGATAGATTAAAGTGAGATAGTCTGGATACCTCAAGACTAGTGAAACAGCGCTGATGTGGGCCCTTGGTATAAAGGCCTTGTACCAGGGAGGCTATGAAATGAAAGAGGTAAGGTAAATTCCAATGGGGTGAAAAGCTATAAACAAGATAACATGACAGCAGGGCAGAGTTAGTGGAAATGTACTGGAAAAGGAGTGGCCAAGATGCTACCCTTAGTCTGAGTGACAATGGTATTTTGACCATTAGAGCCAATTAAAAAAGGCGATTTTGTTAAAGACCATATATGGACACTGGCCAAACCAACTTTTGATAAGAAATGGGTTAAAACCTCGATACTCAAAGAACAACATTACACAGACGTACTGCGAGAACAAAGGAACAGACTTAAGACGACGTCATCTGTGTCCAAGAGGTTCCAGAGACCCAGGGCTGCGAGCTACTCGTTAAAACTGTCACCTAATATTAAATATATTACGCTGTAAGCTTAATAAATCTTGATCTATTGCTCAAATATACTGGCTGCTGCCTATTGGTGTCTTGTCCAAGAACTCAGAGATCATTAAGATCTTACAACCCCAGCAGGAGGCAGCATCTTCAGGAGAAGAAAGGAGAAAATTGTAGGGCCCAAAAACGTCACTGTTTATATTAGAGGCAAACAGAATCATGGCAGAACTGGTCAACAAAAATAAATTTAAAAGAAAAGCCTAAAGATATAAATAAACATTGTGTGGACAGTGTGTTCAGTCCTCAGACTGCATGAGAGCCACTGGCTGAAAGGCTTACAATGTTTCACTTTAATTGACAGCCATGTTACTGAAGCATAGAAAACACTTTGTATTGTAATTCCTTTGAGATTTTCTTCCATTGTTTTGCCACTGCAAATATCAAGAGGTCATCAATTTTTCTTATGTCAGACTACTGTCTGTATTCAATGTTTAAGAGTTCTTCACAATGTAGCTCAAAGATTGGGAATTACATTGTAGAAATTTCAACAAATTCTGTCTGCTTTTTCCAATATATTTTGGAGACTACACCCAACTCCGAAAGCACACAATAGTAGGAGAATATTGTCTAATTTACTTTACTCATTTGTCAGCAATCCTGAATATGGCAGCAACACAATTAGGTAAATGATTTCACAGAATCACAGAAACCCCACAGTGCAGATAGAGGCCATTTCGGCCCATCGAGCCTGCACTGACACATATCCCACCCGATCCCTGTAACCCCTACACCAACACATATCCCACCCTATCCCCATAACCCCACGTATTTAATCCCCCTAACACTAAGGGTCAATTTATCATAGCCAATCAACCTAACCTGCACATCTTTGGACTGTGGGAGGAAGCTGGAGCACCCGGAGAAAACCCACGCAAACACGGGGAGAATGTGCAAACTCCACACAGACAGTCACCCGAGGCCGGATTCGAACCCGGGTCCCTGGCGCTGTGAGGCAACAGTGCTAACCACTATGCCACCGTTATAAAACCTAAATCCTTTCACTTATTCGCTCTTTTCTTTCTCACATTCTTCCCATCTCATTCTCATTTTCTATATCTTTCCATCTCTCCGTAACCTTTATTTCCTCTTTCACTCCCCTCTCATCGTTCTTCCACCATTTACACTCTCATTGTTTGTCATTCCCTTCCCCCATTCCCTCTGTCTCTCATTATCTTTGACACCCCTCCCTCCCTAACGACTGTCGCCCTGTCCCATTCATTTTCTCCCCATCACACCCTGTCTTTCTCTCCCTCTTGTACACCGTCTGCTTTTGTCTACCTCATTCCAGCTTTTTTTCATTCTCTTTCTCATTATCTCCCTCACATTAGAGCTGTTGCTCTTTGTTTCAGAACCCGGAGCCTTGTTTCACTCTGGATGACACCATCTGGCATCTATTCTGCTGCAGAGGCTGGTAGCGTGCTGCTGGTTGCTCTTGTAATGGGAGCGGAAAATGCCATTCCCCATTTGCTCCTTTGCTATCTTCAGGCCAGAGTTGAATGTACATGATAGGCTGCCTGCCAGATATGGTAGCTCATTCAAACTGCAAAGAATAGTTTGTGAGAATGGAAAGAAAGCAGCTTGTTCTACTGCGGCTGATTGCATCCACTATGTTATTCTGCACCTCTCATGTCAAGATTGAATGCTTGAGCAGGTGATACACCATTGAAAGAGCCTCACTTCAGCCACAAAAGTATTGCATGCAGTGGGAGGTATATAAGAACATAAGAATTAGGAGCAGGAGTAGGCCATATGGCCCCTTGAGCTTGCTCTGCCATTCAATAAGATCATGGCTGACCTTCTACCTGAACTCTTCTTTCCCGCCCGATCTCCATATCCCTTGATTCTCCTAGAGTCCAAATATCTATCTATCTCAGCCTTGAATACACTCAATGACTCAGCATCCACAGCCCTCTGGGGTAGAGAATTCCAAAGATTCGCAATCCTCTCAGTGAAGAAATTCCTTCTTATCTCAGTCTTAAAGAGCCGGCCCCTTATCCTGAGACTATGCCCCCTAGTTCTAGATTCTCCAGCCAGGGGAAACAATCTCTTCACATCTACCCTGTCAATCCCCCTCAAAATCTTATATGTTTCAATGAGATCACCTCTTATTCTTCTAAACTCCAGAGAGTATAGGCCCAATCTACTCAATCCCTCCTCATCGGACAGCTCTCTCACCCCAGGAATCAATCTAGTAAATCTTTGTTGTACTGCCTCTAAGTATATATTTTCTTGGATAAGGAGACCAAAGCGACCACAGTACTCCAGGTGTGGTTTCACCAAAGCCCTGCAAAATTGTAGCAAGACTTCCTTCCTCTTGTACTGCAACCCCCTTGCAATAAAGGCCAACATGCCATTTGCCTTCCTAATTGCTTGCGGAACCTGCATACTAACTCTTTGTTTCTTGTACTAGGACACCTAAGTCTCTTAGAACACCAACATTTAATAGTTTCTCACCATTTAAAAAATATTCAGTTTTCCTATTCTTCATACCTGTTGGCCACCCCAGCTCTACCCCCCAACCTCTCTGCATCACAATCTTTCTTGTTTCTCTCTGTTTTATTGATAATACTAGCATCTGTATTCCTCTGAACTTTCTTGTTCCTCCTAAATATGTCACCCTAAACTTTCTTCTTTATGTGGTTCACTCTACTGGTTCAAGACCCGTCACACTGTCTCATCCTCACACCATTCTTTTCCATGACCTCAAAATCACAGAACTAACATAAGGAGGCAATTATGGGAATTAAATAACTTACATAACACCTTTCACATGCTAAGGAAGTCCCAAAGAGCTTCACAGACAATAAATTACTTTGGAAGTGTAGATAATGGGCCGGATATTCCGATCCCTACAGGTGTGTTCGCACTGTGTACACACCCATAGGGACATCGGAAATGCCGGTTTCAGGCATGCCAAGCGCATGCGCTGAAAACTGGCATTTCCGATCTGTCAAGAATGCTCTTGACAGATCGGATGCCTGCCTGGGAGAAGGGCCTCTGCGGGAGGATTGTTCCGCTTTCTGGAGAACCTCCGCCTGCAGAAAACCCTTAGAAATCTTACGCCTGGTAAAAGCAGCATAAGATTTGAAAAAAGAAAAAAAAATTCACTCATTTATCATTTAAAAATGCTTTAAAAAATGTTACGTTTATTTTTAGCCCCGTAAAAAACTTTAATTCATTTTTTCAAAAAATTTAAATTTTGTTTATTGTAATTTCAACTAATTTTAAAAATGTGATTTTTTTTAACATTTTATTTAATGTTTTAAAGTGTTTTCGGGGTGATCTCCATTCATATATTTGACAGGTCTTCTTTCTGTCAAGTGTATGAAGGGAGATTCCCATCTTTCATTGGCTCCCTATGGCCCACGTGATCCCAGGGACGCTTGCGAACCGCCTGCGCCTTGGGATACGTGGGCCCAGCACATTTCAAGTTGGAGAGGCCCAGGAGCAGAAGTGTCCAGACATCGGGAGCCCTCAGGTAAGTTCGTAGATTTTTTCCAGATCGGAGGCCTCCGCACACAGGAAGCCTCCGATCGGAAAATATGGCCCATTATTGTTATGCAGGAAAACAGAGCAGCTAATTTGCTCACAGCAATGGGATGAATGACCAGTTAATCTATTTTTTGGCACTATTGCTTGAGGAATGAATGTTTGTTGGTCAGGGCACCAGGAGAACTCCACGCTCTTTGGAAAAAGAAAAGCCACAGAACCTTTTCATCCATTTGACCTCTGTTTAATGTCTCATCAATAGACCTCTCTGGCAAAGCAGCACTCTCTCATACTACACTGAAGTGTCAGCCTAGATTGCGTGCTCAAGTCTTGAAGCTTGAACTCACAGCCTTCTAACCAAAAACAAGAATGCTTTCACTGAGCGAAGCTGTCACTTTGGGGAAAGTGCCTGTTCTTAAACTTTTCTTCCTCCTTAACTCACCAGGGGGTGGCTTTTCTTTTGTTTGAAGGTTCCTAAGGCGTGCAAGTTGAGGGCAGTAGCCACCCTCACTGCCACTGTCAGTCCAATGCAGTTGACTGATCCTGCAGTCACAGCCTCCCTTGCAAGCCTGAACCTCCTCACGCAGGGGTCCTACGCTTTGCCTGGGTAGCCAACGTGCTGTAAGTTGCTGCTACCTTCTGCGCCACACTCTCATTTACCTTCTGGCCTACTGTGGTATAACCAGCAACAGCCACCATGGGCAGGAAACTCCTCTGTACTATTCATTTCTCTCATGCTTTGTTTAACAAATTAAAATATTTTCCTGTGTTAGGGACTGTCTTTGAAGTAACTCCATAGAATGCTGCCCAAGTTCAGTGTTAATGGCCTGTAACAGACAGTAACAGGTTAAAATGTTTTTTTCCCTCACTATTCACTAGCTGTTTTACTCCTTTTTGGGAAGTGCTCAGAGCAGTGCTAAACATGCATGATTCATCCGTTACCAATTTCTTCCTACATTCCACTTCTCGTTAATTATGTCTATTTTTTCCGCTATCATCAGTGACCCAAGCTTCTGCCATTAATAGTCAAGTTGAGGTAGTCAATGCTTTAAAAAAAATCAATTTCAAGTATTTCACTGAATTAAATCTCTCTTGTTTTCTGCTCTAACCACGTATCACAGATGATAGATCTTAAAGAACCATAATTTAACAACTGGATTACAATTGAGTGATTCAAGAATTAATAGAAAAATTCTCATTAATGTCACCACTTCATTGAATGACAGATGTAAGTCATGCACAGCAGATCTCTCGTCTTGAGCGAAGACTGTCACTTGAGAATAAATGAGAGGGGCCATCACTTTATCAGAAGTGCAAGACAAAACATGTATTATGCAATATTGTTTATCAGTGCCACATTTTAGGTTAGCTTGCTAAAGCTAAAGTGACTTGGAACAAGCTAATCTTAATGTAGTCAATGTGTTCCCAATAGCTCAGTGCCCCACTTGGTGAATAGCTAATCCACACAGCCTAGGAAGATGCCAGTGTCAATCAATGGTCTGTGCTGCGTTAGCTGATCTCAGTCATGATGGTATCTCAGAGCTACAATTGGCCTGAGACCCCTAGGGTTAGGTCAGGGGAAAAAGTCAGCCAAGGTTCTTGCCCTTGACTAATATACAGTGATTCTGGCAGGAAAGTGTGTGCGTGTGTGAACTTTGGGAAAGAACAAGATTGGGCTTGACTGAGGTTCTTTCCTCCTCTCTTGCAGCCGCCCACTCTTGCTGGGATACAGTTTCACATGCACCAGCTACCTTCAAGTGAGGTTCTTTATATGTGAGTCTGGATAGTGAGTACTAGCTGGCTATTCCGCCAGTATGCTATCACAGTGAAGCCTGATCCTGTCTTCACCAGATGTCCACACATGCACACTGCATTTTTCATACCCATCATACAGGTAAACCTCCTAATAGTAGCTGTTGTCCCAAGACTCAGAGTTTCTTCATCAGACAACTGCCTTCACTGTGGTGGACAGTCTCACACAGGACAGTCGGCATCATACCAGCCATCTTGATGTTCTAAACATCCAAGTACTAGGTTTTCTTTTTGCTCAGCCAGGGGTCTGATGTGTGGAAACCCATCACCATGTTTCAAAAATTCCAAATCAAGCTATTGAGAAATCTACACCCATGTTTAGAGATTCTGTTTGCCCAATATGGAATCCACATTTTCTCCCCATCGGGACCCATCATACTTACCCCAAGACCAAAAAGCTTAGGCGCAGGTTTGCAGAAGCAAGGCTGGTGTCCCAAGTGTGTATAAGGGTAAATATGCTAAAACCAGTGAATTAGCCAGAATAGATCAGTGGAAAGGCTCTCATTGTTTTACCACCCTACTCATTAGGACACTGGCTTGCAGGGTTATTTGGAACTGGGTGGGAATAATCCCAGCCTCCCGTAATGGGCCTATGCTTCCAAGTTCCTTTAGTGAGTGCCGCAGACCAGTCTGATGCAGGCATCAGATTGCCGAGACTAAGAGAGTGCACTTGATTCTAAACTTCCATTGCCAGGCACATCATCTTGGAATTATCCTGACCCCAAAGAGACCCTTCTCACCTTCCCCCAAAGGCAGATAGTCGCTGGTTGATTGTTATCAACTGCTTAATCCTCACGTGGACTTTGGTAAAGAGATCTGCTCACCATGAGACTAACCTCCTGTTTGAGGTACTCAGTGACAGGTGGTGTAGATTGGAATCCTGCCTTCCTGCAACTGCTTCCATTTTTTGCCCCAAATGCATCTCACAGCTTGATTTGAGCAGTCACCCATGGGCTAGAGGAAGCTCTTCCATTGCATCCTAAAGGAGTTTTGAACCAGGAAGGAGAATTGTTTTGACACAAGTCGTTTGTGCCACAAGCTTAACTTGCATTGGAACTTTCCTGTCATTGAATAAAGACTAGAAAGACCAACGTGCCTTTTACCCTTTTCAGCACAGTCCCAGAAGACTGTGTCCAGGCTAAAGTTGGTATTCACTCGGACCAATACACATCAACAGTTGGGGCAGAGGTGCCTTGTATCTTCCTACCTTTGACATCTCCTCTTGAGCTGTGCAAGACCAAAATACCACACTTGGGGAAACCCACCATTATGTCCCACTGGTTCGCCCATTGTTCAAGATGGTGAGTAGGGTGCTTTACATACAAGTCCTCCAACAACACAATATCTAGAAAAAAAGTGCCATAATAGTCTCAGGAATATTTAAAACAGATACTCTGGAGCTGTCCCATACAATGTCATCGAACACATCTGCGCCAGGTGATGGTTCTCCAAGATCTTTGCTCCTCTGCTTCCCCCCAGCACCCCCACAACTCACCTAAAGCAGCTTTCAGGAAGTTAATGTGAATATTGCCCACACCAGCTGCCCTACCATTAGCTAGACAATAGTGAAGAGTCCATTTCCTCCATCAAGCTGGTTCGTTAAGTCCTTCTATCTGTGCAACACACTCAATACAGAGGGATTCTTGCTATAACTTGTGGGTTAGATACTAACTCAATATAGTGCATGCTCCCGGCCCCAAAGGTGCCTTTATTGGGTTTGTTGAAGAACACTAGACTTGTTAGTCATTGCCACTTGCTCAGAGAAATCTGTTTGATCATGATTGATGACAAAATTGTAGCCAACAGAAAAATGATTTAGATTACTTCGATATAAATGCACATCCTTGCAAATTAATGCAACCCACTGATCCTGCTTCATCTCCCTAATACTCTCCTGGCTTCACAGTGCACTGAATTATAATCTGCCTTTGCAGCAGCTCTTGATTGTTCTGGAAGCTTTACATTCTGCTTAGATGAGCAGCGAGCAGGCTCCAGCGCCAGTTTATTTATGACTTCAGCTGCTGAGGTAAGGAAATCACTGGCCACATCATCTGCAATTGCATCCACCCTATCCATGGTCAGACAGGCCCGATTGTAGGCTTTATAAATCAGCAGTATCCTTGTGGCGTAATGCATTGACACAAATCACTCTTAGCACAGAGCTGATCAGTCATACCAACTTTGGAATTAAAAAGCAAAGGACGTGCCTGCTATGCACAACTGCATGGTGGATTACTGTGGTTCTCTAAACCCCACTCCAATGCCACAAAATTGATAAACTTTGGTAAGGAAACAGAAAGCACAGTTGCCAAAAAAATTCACACCACTTTCGAAGCTCCAAGTGTGGCAGGTGCCAATCATCTAAAAGGAACAATAGACAGTTAGGAAACTCTTCTGCAAAACCATCCACAGATGCACCTACAGTCTTGAAGGCATATAGTATTCAGCACTGTGAAGCCTTTAAGAAACTTCCATGGATCCCAAATCCAAGGCTTTGTCCCATTAATGGTTACGTTTGCTCAAGAAGAGTTAGCCAGCTTCCACCCCAAGTAGGTTATTGAACCGTCTCCTGGAACCAAGCCTGCATCCCAGGAGCGACATCAGTATGACGCTGCCAGTAGTTGTAAAAGTGACAAGAACACGCAACTTCTCTAAGGCAAAATCAGGAGACTTGTCCTGGATTAGTCAATGGGTCACCACTGCACTATCTAGGTCGTATATGCCTCGTTTCAATATTTTGGTGACTACATTAAATTCAGCATTATGATGCACGAGCACCAGGAGAGTGTGGTGTATGTAACCTGTACCACCTTAAGAGAACTACCTTAAGAAGATGGACTACTTTCTCTTGCTACTGTATATTGTAGTACCGGTGGTGACCACACTGGTATATAAGCTCTGTGTAGTAATTTGTAAAGCAGTTCAGCCCTGACCTTCAAGTAGTAAAGACCTGTTTAAGTTTTTCCTGTTGTCTGTGTCCAGTTATTGAAAATAAGTATATCTGGAACACACAGACTCAACAGTGGCGACGAGTCGATCTTACCCAGCGGCAATTGCATCCAAGGCAGCTTTGTCCCCAGAACGGGCGTCGAGAAGAGGCATCCGCCCTCATCATCCTGCTGAGCACCGCATTCACACGGGAGGCATAGAGAACCCGGGTTGGAATTGCTGACCACGAAGTCCACCATCAGCGGCAGGCAGTGATCATCCTTCTTCCACGGCGGTGGGTAAGCCGATCTAGCGACACGGGCAGAAAGTCGGCCGCGTTGTCAGTGGAGAAGGGGGGCGAGACCGGAGGAAAAAGGGCGGAGAACTCGACCGCAGCCGGTGTAAAGGGCCGGGCTGCAATCGGAATAGACGCGCAGCAAGAAAGGAAGCGCTAATACCCACGAGGACAGCGGGGAGTAAAAGCAGCAGCGTCGGGGGAAATTAAGGACCGCTGGGAGGCGAGAACGGCAACAGCGCGGTAATCGCCATTGTAGCCAGCGGGGGAAGAAGCCAAGCGCGGGAAGCCGCCATTTTAGTCGGCGCAGGAAGAAGACAAGCGCGGGAAAAGCCGCCAAGCGCGGGAAGCCGCCATTTTGGAAAAAATAAATAAATAAAATAAAATACTTAAAGAAACTTACAAGGATGCCTAAAAACGGTAACATCACTGCTTTTGATAGCGATGTCGAAGATTGGGCCACTTATGTGGAGCGTATTGAAGTTTATTGTACAGCAAATGAGAGACCGGCTGAAAAGAAAGCACTAACCCTATTAAACTCGATGGGTGCGAAGACGTACGGGTTATTAAGGCACCTTGTAACACCAGATAAACTGGCGGATAAGACTTTCGCGAATATTGTTACTATCCTGCAAGAGCATTTAAACCCCACGCCGCTGCTGATAGCGGAACGATTTAAATTTTACAGAAGAACGCAGCTGAAAGAGGAAAGCAACGCTGAATTCTTAATTGAACTGCACAAGCTATCAAAGTACTGTTAGTTTGGTACAGGACTAGCAGATGCTCTGAGAGATAAGTTCGTGTGTGGACTATTAAAAGAAGGAACTCAGAAGCGACTGCTAGAGGAAAAGGACCTTACGCTAGATAAAGCTGTCACCATTGCAGCATCGCACGAGGCGGCAGCACGAGGCACCGCGGAAATGCAGCTAAGGCCATCGGAACTCAGCACCAATCAAATGGCATTGGGTGCAGTAAAGTGCTATTGTTGCGGAAGGACAACGCACGATCAGAACCAGTGCTGGTTCAAAGATCAAGAATGCAGAAAATGTGGCAGACTTGGTCACATAGCGAAAGTATGCCGGTCAGGAAAGAAGACCAGCAACAAAAAGTCACCACAGAAGAAGTACAAAAAAGTACACAAGGTGACAGAGAACAGTTCGGATGAACAGAAGACGGATTCAGACTCCAGCAGTAAGGAACTGGGTTGTCTAAGAATACATAATGTGGGTAACACAGCAGACCACCAAACTATTTGGGTTACACTCCAGATAGCAGGAGTCCAAGTGAAGATGGAATTGGACACGGGATCGGCATTGACGGTCATGAATAAGCAAGATTACAAAAGGTTATTCTCACACATTCCCCTAAGGGATACGGAGATTGTATTAAAAACATACACGGGGCAAAGAGTGTACCTCATCGGAAAGATAAAAGTAAAGGTGGTCCACAAGGGTAAAGAAAGCAAAGGAATGGACTTGTATGTGTTACCTGAGGGAGGTCCACCACTACTGGGACGGGAATGGATCAGGAGAATAAATATGGACTGGCATTCCTTAAAAGCACTAACTGTAGATTCCGGTAAAAAGGACGATGTCAAACCTAAACGACTGTCCAGAATATTGGACAATGCTAAGGAGGTGTTCCAACAGGGACTGGGAACACTGAAAGGAATTACGGCAAACATCAAGGTTGAAGAACATGCAAACCTGAAATTTTTCAAAGCCAGACCGGTACCTTATGCAATACGACCTGCTGTGGAAGCTGAGCAGAAAGGGCTAGAACGTTCAGGAGTACTGTCAAAGGTGGACTGGAGCGAATGGGCCACGCCCATTGTTCCCGTCATGAAGCGTTCATTGAGCAACAAGCCGGGGGAACCGGGGAAGGTTCGCATCTGTGGCGATTTCAAGATCACTGTTAATCCGGTTCTTCACATGGTGCAATATCCGCTTCCGCAGATTGAGGATATCTTCGCTTCGTTGTCTGGCGGGAAACACTTCACCAAGATAGACCTGGTGCAGGCGTACTTACAGATGGAAGTTGATGAAGCGTCACGCCAGTATCTCACGATCAACACGCATAAGGGCTTATATCGGTATAATAGACTGGTTTTTGGAGTGGCATCGGCTCCAGCGATTTGGCAAAGGGCCATGGAGCAGGTATTACAGGGAATTCCTGGCACACAATGCTATCTGGATGACATTCTTATTATAGGAGATGATGATGAGGAACACCTTGCTAATTTGGAACAGGTGCTCACCAGATTGAAAGAGTATGGACTTCGAGTTAATCGCCAGAAATGTGAGTTCTTTCAGAAGCGAATCTCGTACTGTGGTCACGTCATTGACCAGGAGGGGCTTCACAAGTCACCTGACAAGGTCGAAGCTGTTGTGAAGGCTCCCGCTCCGGAAAATGTATCCCAGTTGAGGTCGTTCCTAGGGTTGATTAACTATTACCATAAGTTTCTGCCAAATTTATCCACGGTGCTACACCCGCTGAATGCTCTTTTACAAAAGGGAGTGCCATGGAAGTGGAGCGAGGACTGTAAGCGGGCTTTTCACAAAAGCAAGGCATTGATCACCTCTAAGGAAGTGTTGGCTCACTTTAACCCAACACTGCCTATTTGTTTAGCTTGTGATGCTTCTCCATATGGTATTGGGGCAGTGCTATCACATAAGTTGCCAAATGGCTTGGAAAGACCAGTCGCGTTCGCATCCAGATCATTGACCTCCGCTGAGCGCAACTATGCTCAGATAGATAGGGAGGCTCTCAGCCTCGTGTGGGAAGTAAAAAAATGTAATCATTACCTGCAAGGCCAAAAGTTTACGCTGCTGACAGACCACCAGCCGTTGGTTTCCATTTTTAACCCTAAGAAGGGTGTTCGGTGATGACAGCGCAGAGGCTCCAGAGATGGTCCCTTTTCCTAGGGGCACATCAATATGAGATCGAATTCAAAGGTACAAAGCAACATGGTAATGCTGATGGGCTGTCGCACCTGCCACTACCTACAGCGGAAGAGGCACCGACAGTTGACCCTGTTGAGTTATTTCACTTGACCATCATCGAATGTTTGCCAGTCACCAATGCGAGTATTGAGAGAGAGACCAGGAACGACCCGACACTGTCTCGGGTCTACGAATTGACAGTGAAGGGATGGCCAGCACATGGCGAACCACTGTTACCGGCATTCTCAGCCAGACGAGAACAGCTGTCCGTTTGTCAAGGAACATTGATGTATGGAACAAGGGTGATTATTCCTCCTAAATTAAGGGAGAGAGTTCTAAAGGAACTGCATGAAGGTCATCTGGGGGGAGTCAAGATGAAAAGCCTTGCTAGGGCTTATGTGTGGTGGCCAGGTATCGACAAACAAATAGAGGATCTGACTAAAAGCTGCTCAGGGTGCCAAAAAGTTCAAAATGCACCTCCAATTGCACCGCAGCATCCATGGGAATGGCCTTCAACCCCATGGCAGCGTGTACATATCGACTTTGCAGGTCCATTCATGGATTCCATGTTTTTGATAGCGGTAGACGCACATTCTAAATGGCCAGAAGTGATTAAGATGGCGGCCACTACCTCGGAAAAGGCGATCGCAGTTCTAAGAACCATATTTGCAAGAAATGGATTGCCAGAACAGATATGTTCAGACAACGGACCGCAGTACATGTCAGAAGAATTCCAGAAATTCATGAAGAAGAATGGGGTGAAACACTATACATCTGCCCCATATCATCCGGCTACAAATGGGTTGGCCGAGAGATTTGTACAAACGTTCAAAAAGGCGATAAAGGCCATGAGCGAAGACCATATTCCACTACAACACAAGGTGGACAATTTCCTAATGGCATATCGAAACGCCACACATGCAGTGACAAATCAAAGTCCTGCCATGATGTTTTATAACAGGAGGTTGCGGTCCAGGTTGGATTTGTTAAAACCAAATGTGCGTAGGGAAGTCGAAAACAAACAGTTCCAGCATGTAAATAACAAGACCACTCGGAGTTTCAAAATAGGACAACCAGTGTTAGCCCGGGACTATAAGAATGAGAAATGGCAATCTGGAACAATTCGTGCCAGACAAGGACCCCTGATGTACACGTAGAGATTGGTGAAAACGTAATACGACGTCATGCTGACCAACTTGCAGAATCGAGAACAAGGGTCGAACCCATGGCTACGGCAGAGACACCAGTGGAAGAAATTATTGAACCTGTAGCATCTACCTCAAACGCGAACGTATATGAGGGTGTTCAATCCATAAGAGATCAATTAGAGGAGTCACCCCAGCAACCAGAATCAGAGACCCCTGAAAGGCGTTATCCAACTCGGATCAGGAGGCCTCCTCAGAGACTGAATCTTTGAACAGTTGCATGAAAGTTGTATATATGTTATCCATGTTATGTTTAAATTGGGGTGTACACTGTTAAGCTATAAAGGGAGGAATTGTGGTGTATGTAACCTGTACCACCTTAAGAGAACTACCTTAAGAAGATGGACTACTTTCTCTTGCTACTGTATATTGTAGTACCGGTGGTGACCACACCGGTATATAAGCTCTGTGTAGTAATTTGTAAAGCAGTTCAGCCCTGACCTTCAAGTAGTAAAGATCTGTTTAAATTTTTCCTGTTGTCTGTGTCCAGTTATTTAAAATAAGTATATCTGGAACACACAGACTCAACAGAGAGGATGGCAGTTTATGAAAGTTATGACATTGTCAGGATATGGGTTATAACCAACAGTACCCATGTGACCACTCCACCTATGCAACATCATATGGTATTGCACAACAGAGGATATTCTCTATGAACGTACAAATGGTCTGTGTCCACTGTCAAATAAATTTGCATGTCAATGCACGGTTTCCAGAGAGATGCCCATGATATCTATGGGTTTTATCATTTATTTCAGGGTGGCAACAATTTGAACAGTTGGCTCCTCAGAAATATAAGGTATCTACTTGAAGCAGGGTTCCTGACAATGCTGCATGCTCCTTGTATCCTTGACAAAGAACATACACGAGGCACATTCAAGACTTTTGTGATCACCAATATCCTTCTTTTATTTTGCCCAATCACCTGTAGCGCAGAAGCCATCAGCCACTCTAACTTGGTAGTCATTCTCTGTCTTTAGATCATTATCTTGCCCTCTTGATGAAGATGGTAACTGATTGGTGGTCCTCGGCTTTCCAGCAATGGTGAACAATGGAAAGCAAAGGACGTGCCAAACTATTCGCATCTGCACAATGAATTGCTGTGCTGTTCTGACTCACATGCCAATTCACACATTATAGCTGGATAAGTTGGAAAGCATTCAGGAACAGGAACCATGGTTGAGTTTTCTCCCCTGCCCTAGCTCAGTGGTGCTGTGGCCAATTGCAGTACCCCTATTGTTGTCCTGCCTAAGATCAGCTGGTGCTGCACATACTCAGGGACATAATTCTGTAATTTTATATTTAAGCATTAAAAGTGAGTAACATCATAGCCAGGGAAAATACAGGAGAAAATGTCTTACACCCACAAAGCAGCCAAAAGGAGTACCTTGAACTTGTGCCCTGCACCATTCTCAGTCTTTCTCTTCATCCACATGTCACTGACCAACTTCAAAGGAGGGCAATATTCAGAGTAAAACCCCTAGCAATTAGAAATATGAATGCATGTGTTTTATGGGATCATGTTGAGTCTTTTTAGAAAACTAATTGATGCCGAAAAGCCTCAGCGGATATTTGCCATTAGAAACTATTAGAAACAAATGAACTAGAATTAATTAATAAAGCTGGCAATCCTACAAATGACATACACTTCAAGAGCATCTACACTAATAAATCTACAATTGGATAAGTTCTATACTCGTGCATTAATTCTACACTCATGCATTTTCCTCCTTTCCCTCCAATTTTCTCCCTTTGCCCACTCCTCTTCTGAAGCGCTAATGCTTGCTGGGCTATAGCTCCGCAGGCACCGACAGCCATAAAGTTCCTCACTCAAATGATCAAGTTTGAATCCAAGCAGTGAATGTCAGTTGGATATTTTCCCCTTGAAGTCATCATCGTTCAAGTGTGGTCCTGACCTCTCGTGATAGCCAGAAACAGGCATTTTCCACTCACTGGGTAGTGATTAAGAACTGAGCCATGGGGTTTTGAGACAAATTGTATTGTAGGAAATCAGGATGGGTAATATTTGAAGGGAATTTAGGTCTATTACAAGCTATTGTGAGGAATGGCTCAAAGACACGATAGTAAATCATTTAAATCTCCTCAACGGACCTATTGAATTAAAAGAAAGGAATACTTATATTTAATAAGCCTGTTGTACAATCATTGAAACAATTTGTTACATTGTTATAGTATCACATCGTTAAATGGAACTACTTTGGTATGGAACTACTTTGGTATGGTGTAGTTATATTGCTATGTGGCACACTGTGCACGGGCAGTGCACAGTGCAGCGTCGGACATCTCATATCACTCCGCACCATGCGGCAGCACGGAAACAAGGCAAGAATACAGCTAGTAAAAGCAGTAACTAAAATGAGCTAAAAGTGTCTGTATTATTTATAGTATAAGAACACAAGGAGACACAACATGGTGGCAGCAGTATAAGTGAATACAAAATTGTGCTATACGAACTACGAATAAGACGAAAAGTGATTTTATGAGCTGATTGTGAGTGCCGATGTCTGCGGTGATTTGAGAGTGAATCGTACGGGAAACTAAAATGACGACTGTGCAAATGCAACCCCTCGTGAACTGGGAAGCCAACGATATAGTAGAAGCATTCCGCAAGTTCAAACAGAAATGTGAGCTTACATTCAAAAGCTTCCTGAAGGGTGCTACCAACGAGGAAAAGGTTAGTTACATTCTGTTGTGGACAGGAGAAAAAGGTCTAGATTTGTATAATAGCTGGAGTTTGACTGAAGAGGAAAAGGAAAACCCTGCGACAATTTTTGATAAATTCAGCAACCATCTAGAGCCTAAATCCAATCACCGTATACACAGATACAAATTCCAGAGTCTAAGACAGGAACCCGGTGAAACAGCTGACAATTTCCTGACAAGGCTGAGAAATGAAGCCAGCAAGTGTAAATTTAAGGAAATGGAAGAAAGGCTTGTGGACCAGCTAATATGGGGGTCAGCACATGTAGAGGTACAAAAAGCCCTGATAGGAAAAGAAAAGCTTGGAATAACAGAGGCTGTAGATACTGCGAGAGCTCATGAAGCCATGAAGCAGGAAATGAAAACGCTGATTTCTCAAATGGCTGACATGCGGACGGCTTCTGAGACGGACAACAGAGTGGATGCAGTGAGAGAAAAGTACAACACACAAAGACATGCACATGACAATGGGGGAAACATGTGCAGAAATTGTGGAAGACCAAATGATTACACAGACAAGAGGAAATGTCCAGCATATGGAACAAGCTGCAATGCATGTGGCAAACTAAACCACTGGGAAAAGAGGTATAGAACGAAGAAAGAAGGAACATACATCAAAAACAAAGGCGGACAGCAGAACCAGAGAAAGAAACACAATATCCATGCCATGGATGAGCAGGATGATGATGATGATCACGACAATGCACTAAACATCGAAACCATAAAGATACAGCTTCACGAGATGTCCAGAGCGGAAAATACTCCGAGGAGAGAGCTATTGAAAGAAGACGCCGAATACCAGTGGTCTGAATCACACGAAAGGAATTTCAAACAACTTAAAGAACTGTTGTACAAAGAAACAAGTCTGTCATATTATGACAGAAGAAAACCAGTCACTCTGCAAGTAGACGCTTCTACCAGAGGACTAGGGGCAGCTCTGGTGCAGGAAGGAAAGCCGATAGCTTTCGCATCAAAGGCCTTGACATCAGCCGAGACTAGATACGCCAACATAGAAAGAGAACTATTAGCAGTAGTGTACAGATGCGAGAAATTCCATACATACCTATATGGCAGGCGATTTACAATAGAGAGTGACCATCGTCCACTAGAACAGATCTATAAGAAGAATCTGTGCAAAGCGCCTGCAAGACTGCAAAGACTGCTTCTAAGGTTCCAAAGCTATGACTTCACGCTTAAATATAAGCCAGGAAAGGAAATGGTGCTCGCAGATGCGTTGTCTCGATTGTCACCATATGAGAAACACGAGGTGGAAGGCCTAACAGTAAAAATCCACCACCTAGTGAATGTTACCCCTACAAAGCTCAGTCAAATCAGAGATGAGACTAGCAAAGATGAGGAGTTGCAACTACTCACACAACAAGTAATACAGGGGTGGCCGGAGAGAATCCAGCAGGTACAGGTGACAATTCGTCAATACTGGACGATTAAAGACGATATTGCAGTAGAAGACGGTATTCTCCTTGCTGGATCGAGGATCATCGTGCCAAAGACGATGCAGACACAACTTCTCCATCTCATACATGAAGGCCACATGGGAATGGAGAAATGCAAGCTGAGAGCCAGATCAGCTGTATACTGGATAGGCATGTACAAAAATATCGAACAGATGGTCTCTGCATGTGGTATATGCCAGAAATACAGAAATGCACAACAGAAAGAGGAGATGATACCTAGTGAAATACCGTCAAGACCATGGCACACTGTTGGGGCAGATCTCTTCATGTGCAATCAAGAATGATATCTCATAGTGGCAGATTACTATTCCAAGTTTCCTTTTGTGAGAAGGATGAAAGACTTGAGAGCCACAACTACCACCAGGATTGCAAAGAGCTTGTTTGCTGAACAAGGAATCCCGGAAAAGGTAATCTGTGACAATGGAACCCAGTTCACATCGAGTGAATTCAGAGCTCTGGCAGAAAAGTATGGGTTCAAAATAGTAACCTCATCCCCACGTTTCCCAAGGGGACACGGGTTCATCGAAAGACAGATCCAGACTGTCAAGAGAACTCTCATCAAAAGTAGTGAGATGGGGGAACACCAAGACCTTGCCCCCCTATCACTCAGATCAACACCACTGAAAGCAGACATGAAATCACCTGCAGAATTGCTGAATGGGAGGAAGTTTAAGACTACACTACCAGCAAAAATACATCCTCCCTAGGACCAGGAGGACTTCAGACAAAAGCTGGCAGAAGCACAAATCGTAGGAAGCAAACATTACGATAAACATGCAAAGACGCTACCAGAATTGCTGAATGGACAATCAGTGCATGTGCAAGACCTGGTGTTGAAAACCTGGAATCCAGCCAAGGTCATTGGAAAAGCTGATATTCCAAGATCCTACTTCGTAGAGACTGAACCTGGTAACCAATACAGATGGAACAGACTCCACATCAGACCTTCACCTGAACTGGATAAGCAGCAGACAACATCAGCAACATTGACAACACCAGCTACCACAAGCAGTACAACACCAGAAACAAGCGCTAAAAATCAAACAACCATGAGCATGCACACTCCAACTCCAAAGGCGACAGCAACAACAATGAGAGCGGAACACACCAAAACACCGCAGAGAGGAATGGTCACCACCAAATCCACAAGATGGAGGGACACATCCAACCACCTGAGCGATATCGCGAATAAAAAAAAAACTCACGATTCTTTGTAGTTGATAATAATAGTTTAGATATAAGGGCCTAGAAATTCACTTTGGGCCCGCCAGCTGGCGTGCGCCCAAAAATTAGCGCTGAGCACGGAGCCAGTTGCGCCCATCAGATATTCAGTTTTTGCACCCCAAGTCGGAACCGGGCGCTATTCCAGGGTGTGCCCACCCCCGCTTGGGGCGCTGAAACTGAATTTCAGCGCTCTAGACGCCGCTGCGCCACCCGCTGCGGAGCGGCAGGCTGCGGTACTGCAGGCCTCCTCCTTCTCTTAAGGGGGAGGTGCCTGCAACGGGGAGATCGCCGCTGGATAGTGCCGGCAAATGAGCCCGGCACCACGGAGAAGTGCTGGGTTCGCGGAAAGCAGCCGGCAATGCCGCGGGGGGGGGGTGGAGGAGGCCGGGGAAGGAGGTGCGGGCAGGCGGCCGCCGAAAAAGCGGCCGGCCGCACCTCCACCTTAAAGCGCCCCACTAAGGCTGCAGGACGGCCCCGTTTTCTGATTGCTGTTTGCGGCCGCTGCGGAAGAGGCGGCCGCAACTAAATATGGCGGTCGGGCCGGTAGCGGGGCGGTAGCGGGGCACTGCGCACACCGATGACATCATCGGTGGCGGCGCAGCGCTACTGGCTAACGCCGCCATTACCGCAGCGCTGAATATCGGCGAAAGCTCAGCAAGTGGCGCAAAAGCCCTCTTTGGGCGAAAACTGGGCGCAAAGCCTACTGAATCTCTAGCCCAATATTTGTTATTATAAATTGTTAAATTTCATGTTTTAGTTTTTTGAGAAAGAGGGATGTTACATTGTTATAGTATCACATCGTTAAATGGAACTACTTTGGTATGGAACTACTTTGGTATGGTGTAGTTATATTGCTATGTGGCACACTGTGCACGGGCAGTGCACAGTGCAGCGTCGGACATCTCGTATCACTCCGCACCATGCGGCAGCACAGAAACAAGGCAAGAATACAGCTAGTAAAAGCAGCAACTAAAATGAGCTAAAAGTGTCTATTATTTATTTTATAAGAACACAGGAGACACAACACAATTCATTACTTTTAGACTGTTAGGTATGGAAATGCAGCAGCAACAACCCAAAAACTGCAATAGTTTGAATGAATAGCTAACCTTGTTTTTGAGGGTAATAAAAACAAAAAATGCTGGAAATATTCAGCAGGTCAGACAGCATCTGTGGAAAGAGAAACAGAGTTAATGTTTCAGGTCGATGACCTTTCGTCAGAACTGGAAAAGGTTAAAGATGTAACAGGCTTTAAGCAGGTACAGAGGCAGGGAAAGGGGGGAGGGGAGGAAAGAACAAAAGGGAAGGTCTGTGATAGGGTGGAAGGCAGGAGAGATTAAATGACAAAAGGGATAATGGTGCAATATTCCAATCTCCCAGTTTCTCCGTCTCCGTCGTATCTGTTCCAACGATGCCACCTTCCATACCAGTGCTTCCGATGTGTCTCTTTTTCCTCAACCAAGGATTCCCCTCCACCGTGGTTGATGGGGCCCTCGACCATGTCCATTCCATTCCCCGCACTTCCGCTCTCACCACTTCTTATTTCAGATTTCCAGCATCCGCAGTATTTTGCTGTTGTTTTTGAGGGTATTGGTTCAGAGAGGTGTTTTATCAAAGATATCAGAAGTCTCTGCTCGTTCAGTAATGCCATGGGATCTTTAATGTCCATTTGAACAGATATATGGGATCTCATGCTTTTGTGTTATTTTTGGGAGGGATTTATTCTTTTTGGCACTAGATATTTTTGACTTGTGTTTCAGACTACTCTCGTAGGTGAGCTCTAGCTCCAAATGTCCCAAAGAGACTTTCAATTTGCCCAAAAGTTAGGTAAATTCGTAATGTGCCCAGGGAACAACGTTTATTACAGCTATTGGTATCATGTGACCTCCTTGTCTTCAGAAGGTGGTTAAATAATTTTTCAGCAGACTTTAACTTCGGCTTTACTGTCCAAGCAAATTTATTAACCAGTAAGAGAACAAGAAAATAGCAGTGGTAACACACATACATTTTTAAAGTAGTTATTAAGCGTATACCTCCTTAAGTAGCAGAAAATAAGTGAGTAGTTCACAACTGCTGTGCTCAATTATGATACAAGTAATTTTCTAATGTACTGATACTTTTCCTTTTATCGCTATCTAACCTGGCTTTCTCTCTTTGAAGGCTACAGACAGATTTACAGATTTGAAAATCACAATCTGATAAGTACTTTCAAAAAAGTGACTAGGTAAAGTGATTTAAAAAATACCTGCTAAATTCTCAAAGAGCTGCCAGTTAAAAATATATTTGAACAAATTACACAGAATGTGTGTATTTGAATAGTTCAGCTCCTCCCTTGGGAGCCTGCCCAACAATAACCAGTGATGTGGAAACAACTATCAAAATGAGTTGAGAATAGTTGGTTTTGAACTTATGTACAGTGACATAATTAAATAAGCTAAATCATAGGTAAAAATGTTTATTTTTTGTCAATTAGTTCAATGCCTCATCTGGAGGACAGCACCTCTAACAATGCAGCATCCCTCAGTACTGAACTTCAGTATCAGCCTAATCTACATGGCTCATGTCTTGGTGTACTGTTGGAACCAATGTTTCCTCTGGGAAAGGTCCCGTGCAGGCCACTCATCGGCTTCTCTTCTGTAAATACTGCAGATGCGCAGAAATTTAAAGGGACCGCGCATTAAAAGAAACAGGCTGCGCAGAACAAAGTGCCGCTTACAGGGGCCATTGGTTAGAACCCACAAGCTTCTGGCCCAGAGACAAGAGTGCTACTAATATTACCCTTAAATTACATAAATAGGCAGCACAGTGAACCTTATTTGCAGAAGTCATTTGAGTGAACTCATTTCCTGTCCACATTGGTGAAAATCTAGAGGTTGTCCCAGTTGCACAACACATCAAGTAAAACCCCCTATTTATTTTAGAGGGTGGCCTCTGGAGGAAGCCATCCCATATTTCAGACCAGCTACTGGTAGAAAGGATGATACTAGATAAATGGGGTATTAGATAACATAAGTCACAAGAGTGTATCTTTGCTGAATGTGTTAGGGGATCCATGTGCATAAATTTCCTTAGCTCAGTTTAAAAACTCTTCATTTGCTATTTGATGGAATCTGATTGATGTGAACATGAGTTGCTCCAACTACAGAGTCCTGAAGTATCCAATTGTTGTAGGAAACTTTTTTTTATCCGGCACCGACGGGACAAACGTGGTGCCGGTTCATCAAAAATTCCGGCTAACCGAGAGCTATATTTAAAAGATACGGAGAGCTGAGAGCTCCGTATAAAGCAACAAACCCTGTTGCTTAGCAACAGGTGCAGAACAATGGTCACAAGTTCCAAGCGTCTCTATAGCTTAGCAACAGCTGCAGCCACACCCTTGCACAGCAACAGATCAAGGAAGGCAAGTACAACATGAAGTAAAACTTACCTGAACCTACTCCTGAATTTTGCCGGTTAACCGAGATTTCCGGTTATTTAGGTGCCGGTAAATCAAAAGTTTCCTGTAGTTGGTGCATTTGTTATGCCTGCTACCCAATTTGTGGTGTTGTGGGTTCTTGAATTCAGACTCAGATACATGGACTAATGATCAATTGAGTTTTGATCAGGTCCAGTGTTCAATTCCACAGCTACAGAATTTTCTCCCTGAAGATGAGACCGGGAAATTAATGGTGGGAAATATGGAGATGGCAAAAACACTGAATGAATATTTTATATCAGTCTTTACAGTAGAAGACACTAAGAATATCCCAACACTGGACAAACAGGGGGCTAAAGGGGGGGAGGAGCTAAACACGATCAAAATCACTAAGGAAGTGGTACTCGGTAAAATAATGGGACTCAAGGTGGATAAATCACCTGGACCTGATGGCTTACATCCTAGGGTCTTGAGGGAAGTGGCGGTAGGGATTGTGGATGCATTGGTAATAATTTTCCAAAACTCCCTTGACTCGGCAAAGGTCCCGGCAGACTGGAAAACTGCTAATGTAACACCCTTATTTAAAAAGGGCAGTAGACAGAAGGCTGGAAACTATAGACCGGTTAGCCTAACATATGTTGTAGGTAAAATTTTGGAGTCCATTATTAAGGAGACAGTAACAGGACATTTGGATAATCATAATTTAATAGGACAAAGTCAGCATGGTTTTATGAAGGGGGAGTCATGTTTGACAAATTTGCTGGAGTTCTTTGAGGAAGTAACGTATAGGGTGGATAAAGGGGAACCAGTGGACGTAGTGTATTTAGACTTCCAAAAGGCATTTGACAAGGTGCCACGCAAAAGATTATTGCTTAAGATAAAAAATCACGGGATTGGGGGTAATATTCTGGCATGGATAGAGGATTGGCTATCTAACAGAAGGCAGAGAGTTGGGATAAATGGTTCATTCTCAGACTGGCAATCAGTAACTAGTGGTGTTCCGCAGGGGTCAGTGCTGGGTCCCCAACTCTTTACAATCTATATTAACGATTTGGAGGAGGGGACCGAGTGTAACATATCAAAGTTTGCAGATGATACTAAGATGGGAGGGAAAGTAGTGAGTGAGGAGGACATAAAAAACCTGCAAGGGGACATAGACAGGCTAAGTAAGTGGGCAGAGATTTGGCAGATGGAATACAATACTGGAAAGTGTGAGGTTATGCACTTTGGCAGGAAAAATCGTAGAGCAAGTTATTATCTTAATGGCAAGAAATTGGAAAGTACTGAAGTACAAAGGGATCTGGGGGTCCTGGTGCACGAAACTCAAAAGGTTAGTATGCAGGTGCAGCAAGTGATTAAGAAGGCCAATGGAATGTTGGCTTTCATTGCTAGGGGGATAGAATATAAAAATAGGGAGGTATTGCTTCAGTTGTACAAGGTATTGGTGAGACCGCACCTGGAATACTGGGTACAGTTTTGGTGTCCATACTTAAGAAAGGACATACTTGCTCTCGAGTCAGTACAAAGAAGGTTCACTCGGTTAACCCCGGGGATGAGGGGATGGACATATGAGGAGAGGTTGAGTAGATTGGGACTCTACTCATTGGAGTTCAGAAGAATGAGAGGCGGTCTTATTGAAACATATAAGATTGTGAAGGGGTTGGATCGGGTGGATGCGGGGAGGATGTTACCGATGATGGGTGAAACTAGAACTAGGGGGCATAGTCTTAGAATGAGGGGCTGCTCTTTCAAAACTGAGATGAGGAGGAACTACTTCACTCAGAGGGTGGTAGGTCCATGGAATATGCTGCCCCAAAAAGCTGTAGAAGCTACATCATTACATAAATTTAAAACAGAAATAGACAGTTTCCTAGAAGTAAAGGGAATTAAGGGTTATGGGGAGCGGGCAGGAATTTGGACATGAGTCTAGGTTCGGATCGGTCATGGCCCTGTGGGTAGCGGAGCAGGCCCAGGGGCCGTGTAGCCTGATTCTGCTCCTATTTCGTGTGTCTGATTCTGTTAGATTCAGGAGATGGTTCTGTGATAGTGGATTGGCGGTTAGGATCAGATCAGCCATGATCTTATTGAATGGCAGAGCAGGCTCAAGGGGCCGATTGGCCTACTCCTGCTCCTATTTCTTATGTTCTTATGTAAGAATCAGGATTGAAAGAACAAGCAGAAGCAAGTGTGGTAGAGGTGTGAGAGGTACAGTTGGTTGCTACAGTAAACCTCTCCTTTAAAACAAGATTGCCACAGGAATCGGCACCAAGTGTGGGATGTATCTCTTAAAGAACAAATTCTCTGTAAACGACAACGATATCTCACCCACCTTTCCTCCTCCTGCTGGTTCTGCCACTTCTGCTGGCTATCCCCCAATTAGTGACAATTCATCTGAATTGGTTCCACTCTCCAACCTATAGATCATCTGAGTTAAAAGCTCCTGGGTTCAAGCTCTGCTCTAGGACTTAAATACATAATGTAGCTGACACCCAGTACTGGGGCAGTGCTGCGTTGTGGGAGGTACCGTCCTTTGGCCCCAGCTATCTCTTCAGAAGGACATGTTGATTGAATGGTGTTATTCGAAGAGCAGGAAGTTTTCCAGGCATCTTGGCCAACATTTATCCCTCAACAAACACCGTGGAAAGAGATTAACTGATCATTTATCTTATTTGCTGTTTGTAAGTGCACCAATTGGCTGCTGTATTTGCTGGCATAACAATAGTGACTACACTAATTCATTGGCTGAAAACCATTTTGGGACACCTTAAGGATTTGAAAGGTGCTATATAAAAAGTTTCAGGGGAGAGAGGTGCTGTCAAAGTAACCTTGGTCAATTGATGAAGTGCAACCTATAGATCATACCTACTGTAGCCACTGCGCATGAATGGCGAGGGAGGAGTGGATATCCAGTCCAGTGGCAAAAGTACTGATCAAGTGAACTGCTCTATCCCGGGTGATGTCAAACTCAAGTGCTTTTGCACTGTATCCATCCAGGCAAGTAGTGAGTATGTCATCACACCACTCGCTTGAGCGTTGACGTTGGCGGAGAGACATTGAAAGATGACAAGATGAGCCACTTTTCGCAGAATACCCAGCCTCTGCCCTGCTTTTGTAGCCACATTGCTGATATGGCTGGTCCATTGTGACCCCCAACGCCCCGCGCCCCCCCCCCACCCCCGAATGCTGATGGCGAGGGACTTGGCAATGGTGGTACTGTTGAAGTTTGGAGGAAGTGATGAACCTTTTGTTGTTGGAGATGGTCATTGCTATGCACAATGTGGCACAAATGTTATCTGTCACTTGTCAGCCCAAGCCTGTATATTGCCCAGGTCCTTCCGTAGGCTTGGCATGGGCTGCTCCATTTCTGTCATTCAATTCCCTTTTAAATTATGTTATAGCCTATAGGCCTAGAAATTCAGTATAGCCACGTTTGGGGCGCTACAGCCGGGCGTTCGCTAAATTTTGTGCCCGGCACAACTTAGCGCCACCTTCGCCGATATTCAGTTGCTTCGCCCCAAGAGGTTGGAGCTGCGCTAAAGCAGACGATGCATGAGTATCATAAGGCGCTAAGCTGGCGAGCCAGAGCGCTACCACCGAGGGCGGGCGCAGCGCAGGTGCGGCGAGTTGCAGATTGAAGGCAGACAGTCAGGCGCCAGTCAGCTTTTAAAGGGGGAGGGTGGAATTGTTTGGCTGCCACGCCCTGCACACTGCAGCCCTGAGGGAAGGCCTGACCAGTGCTATTTCAACTGCTCCACACCCAGGAGAATGGAGAAGCCAAGGGAGAGAGCACAGCGCTTCGGTGAGGGTGACCTGAGGGTGCTGGTTGGCACAGTGGAGCGTAGGCGCCATGTTCTGTTCCCTGAAGGTGGCAGGAGGCCGCTGCCCTCTGATTATCGGAAAGCCTGGAGGGAGGTGGCAAACAGGGTCACCTCCAACAGCGTGCTTGCCAGGACTCCTCTCCAGTGCCGGAAAAAATTCAACGACCTCACTCGGGTTGTCAGGGTGAGTACCCTTTCCAGTATCCTCCTCATCCCTGCATGTGCACCTCAGTTGATGGCCAAAGGGACCTGAAAGCCCTAATGCCCAGCCCTCATCCAGCAGCTATGGGAATGTCATGAAAAACACTTGCACATTCAGGAGTTTATATACTGTCAGTGCTATTCCACCATGGGAGGCTGTGCAGGCAAGATGAGGGCTTCACACTGTCAGGGCTATTCCACCATGGGAGGCTGTGCAGGCAAGATGAGGGCTTCACACTGTACTTAGAGGCCGTCCTCTCTCTTGCAGGGCAAGCTGTAATGTATATACCTGTAAGTGGGGAACTATCTTTTACAGCTCATGTATACTGCAGTAGCAGCAGTGACTACACCTGTATATAACCCTGAGTAGTAATCTGTACAGATCAGTTGCAGTCTGAGCCACATTGAGTAAACACATATTGTGCCGTTCTCTGCAGTCTGTGTCTTCTTATACACGGACACAACATTGGCGACGAGGCAGGTTCGAACCTACCTGCAACTCTGCATCACCTCCCGGGGATTCGTACCTGGAGATCAGTGGATTGGAGGTCAAGGCCAGAGACTCGGGCGTCGACCACGGGCAACCGCCCAGTCATCCAGCAGAGACTCGAGAATTGCGGGGGAGGCTGTCGAGAGCCAGGCTTGGCTTTCCAGTCGAGGTGGTCCAGCGAAACGGGCTGGCAACAGGTAGTGCGCAGACCCTTCCCGGACAGCGGCGGGCTAGAGCCCGACCGAGCAGCACAGCAAAGGGCCGAGCAGCATCGACGGGGGAGAGAGAGAGAGGGCAGAGCGCACAGGGCGCAGCCGGTGTTCAGGGGCCAAGCAGCGGTGGAGACAGGGAGAGAGAGACGCGCAGAAACCCGCGAGGCGCCGCCATTGCCACGAGGACCGCCGAGAGCGGCATTGGCAGCAGCGCAGGAGAAGCGCGCGAAACCTACAGGGCGCCGCCATTGCCACGAGAACCGCCGGGAGCGGCGTCAGCAGCAGCGGGGGAGGAAGGAAAGAGCGGGAGACGCCATTTTAAGCCATTGGGAGACGCCATTTTAAACCACACCCAAAATGCCAAAGAGTGGCAGTATCACCGTATTTGACAATGAAGTCGAAGATTGAACTACATATGTCGAACGAATAGAGGTGTACTGCAAGGCAAATGAGGTGTCAGATGACAAGAAAGCGTCGGTATTGATAAATTTAATGGGTGCAAAGACGTATGGTTTATTACAAAATCTAGTAACCCCAACGAAGCCAATGGAAAAGAGTTTTGAAGACATAGTAACGATACTAAAGGAACATTTAAACCCCACACTGCTGCTGATAGCAGAAAGATTCAAGTTTCACAAACGGAACCAGCATAAGGATGAAAGCAATGCTGATTTATTAACAGAACTGCGCAAACTATCGAAACACTGCCAGTTTGGAGCGGGACTGGCAGATACCTTAAGGGATAAGTTTGTGTGTGGGCTTCAAAGTGAAAGAACCCAGAAATGGCTTTTATCTGAAAAGGACCTTACGCTGGAAAAGGCTTTCAGCATTGCGGTATCATATGAAGCAGCAGCACGGGGCGCTGCAGAGATACAACAGAGACCGCAAGAATATGGCACAAACGAAACGTCATATGGAACAGAGAAGTGCTATCTCTGCGGCAGAACAACACATGACCAGAATGATTGCTGGTTCAAAGACAAAGTGTGCAGACAGTGTGGGAAAGTAGGACACATAGCACGAGTCTGCAGGTCGGGAAAGAAAACCAGCAATAAGAAACCGACCAAAGGAAAGTACAAGAAGGTACATAAGATAACGGAGAATAGTTCAGACGAACAAAAGAGTGATAACGACTCCGAAAGCAGGGAACTGAGTTGTCTGAAACTACATAATGTGATCACAATGGAGGATCACCGAACCATTTGGGTCACTCTCAATTTAGCAGGAGTCCAGGTAAAGATGGAATTGGACACAGGATCAGCCCTAACAGTCATAAACCGATGGGACTATGAGCGGCTATTCTCACACATATCTTTGAGAGACACAAAAATTATTTTGAAGACGTACACGGGGCAAAAAGTCTACCCCAAAGGAAAAATAAGGGTGACCGTTATATATAACGGTAAGGAAACACCAAAACTAGACCTGTATGTATTGCAAGATGGAGGACCACCATTACTGGGACGTGAATGGATCCGGAAAATACAACTGGATTGGCATTCCATACAGGGACTGACTGTGGCTGACAAAAAGGATGATGATGTCACACCTGGGCGACTGTCAAAGATCCTAACTGACGCGAAAGAAGTGTTCCAGCAAGGACTCGGAACACTAAAAGGTACGACAGCGACGATTAAAATTGAAGAAAACGCAAGCCCAAAATTTTTTACGGCCAGACCGGTACCTTATGCGATCCACCCAGCCGCCGAAGCAGAGCTGGAGAGTCTGGAACATTCAGGTCTACTGTCCAAGGTAGACTGGAGTGAGTGGGCTACACCCATCGTCCCTGTGATGAAAAAGTCGTTGAGCAGCACGCCTGGGGTACCAAGGAAGGTTCGCATCTGTGGGGACTTTAAGGTAACAGTGAACCCGATCCTTCACACCGTACAATATCCACTTCCGCGGATTGAAGATATTTTCGCCTCGCTATCTGGAGGGAAACGCTTCACTAAGATTGATCTGGCCCAGGCGTATCTGCAAATGGAGGTAGAAGAAGCATCAAAAAAATACCTCACAATCAACACCCATAAAGGTCTCTACCAATACAACCGGCTGGTATTCGGGGCAGCATCAGCTCTGGCTATTTGGCAGAGGGCAATGGAACAAGTCCTGCAAGGGATCCCAGGGACAGTGTTATTTGGACGACATCCTGGTCACGGGCGAAAATGACAATGATCACCTTGCCAACCTGGAGCAGGTGCTCACTAGATTGCAAGAATATGGGCTCCGAGCTAACCGCCCCAAATGCGAGTTTTTTAGAAAACAGATCTCGTATTGTGGCCACGTTATCGATAAAGAGGGGTTACATAAGTCCCCAGAGAAGATTGAGGCAGTAGTCAAGGCTCCAGCACCGGAAAATGTGTCACAACTGAGATCGTTCCTCGGGCTGGTAAACTACTACTATAAGTTCTTGCCAAATTTGTCTACAATACTACACCCACTGAACACCCTACTGCAAACTGGGGTGCCATGGAAGTGGAGTGACGAATGTAGACGAGCTTTCCAGAAGAGCAAAACACTAATCACATCGAAAGAGGTATTGGCGCATTACAACCCAGCATTACCAATTCGGTTGGCATGTGATGCGTCACCCTACGGCATTGGAGCGGTGCTGTCGCACAAATTCTCGGACGGCTCAGAGAGGCCAATAGCCTTTGTGTCACGATCACTAACCTCAGCCGAGCGTAACTACGCCCAGATTGACAGGGAGGCCCTCAGCCTAGTGTGGGGAGTGAAAAAGTTCAATCACTATCTGCACAGGCTGAAATTCACCTTGCTGACTGATCACCAGCCTCTTGTCCCCATTTTTAATCCGAAGAAGGGCGTTCCGGTGATGACTGCGCAACGACTACAAAGATGGTCACTTTTTCTAGGGGCGCACCACTATGACATTGAATATAAGGGCACGAAACAGCATGGAAATGCTGATGGGCTATCACGCCTGCCACTGCCTACTGCGGAGGAAGCACCAGCAGTGGATCCTGTCGACATATTCCATTCGACTATAGTTGAATACCTACCGGTAACTAACGCTTGTATCGAAAAGGAAACTCGAAATGACCCGACACTGTCTCGGGTATATGATTTGACGGTGAAGGGATGGCCAGCACATGGCGACTCACTGTTGCCAGCATTCTCGACAAGGAGAGAACAGCTGTCAGTGTGCCTGGGGACCTTTGATGTGTGGATCCCGAGTGTTAATTCCACCCAAGTTAAGGGATAGAGTGCTCAATGAGCTTCATGAGGGTCATCTGGGAGGGGTAAAAATGAAAAGCCTAGCCAGGGCTTATGTGTGGTGGCCGAGAATCGATAAACAAATCGAGGACCTGACCAAGAGCTGCTCAGGATGCCAGAAAGTCCAAAATGCACCACCACAGGCCCCTCTACACCCATGGGAGTGGCCCTCATCTGCATGGCAACGGGTGCATATTTATTTTGCTGGTCCATTCATGGACTCAATGTTTTTAATAGCTGTGGATGCGCACTCGAAATGGCCTGAGGTCATCAAAATGCCCTCCACCACCACGGAGAAAACTATTGCAGTCCTACGGACCATTTTTGCCAGGAATGGCTTGCCAGAACAGATTTGCTCTGACAACGGACCACAGTTTGTGTCCGAAGAGTTCCGGAGGTTCTTGAAAAAGAATGGGGTAAGGCATTACACATCCGCCCCATATCATCCAGCCACAAATGGATTGGCTGAGAGGTTCGTACAAACCTTTAAGAAGGCAATAAATGCTATGTACAATGACAACATTCCGCTGCAGCACAAGGTGGGCAATTTCCTGTTCGCCTACCGGAATGCGACACATGCAGTCACCAACCAGGCCCCAGCCATGATGTTCTTTAACCGAAGTTTAAGATCTCGCCTGGATTTGCTCAGACCAAACGTACAAAGAGATGTTGAGAATAAGCAATTCCAGCACATCCATGAGAAGCCAACAAGGAGCTTCAATGTAGGGCAACCAGTCTTGGCCCGCGACTACCGAACAGAAAAATGGCAGCCAGGAACGATATGCACACGGCAGGGCCCACTAATGTACACAGTGGACATTGGGGAGAGCATCGTGAGACGCCATGCTGACCAGATCCTAGAGCCACAGGAACAAGTCAACCCCATGCCTCGCCCATACGTACCTGGTGATGAACCCGACGTACAGGTTGCATCTAACCCAGAAACAGTAGCATCGGAAGCTGATGAACCAACCGGCGACAGGGGGCCAGAATCGCCTCCGCACCAAGAGCAAGACACTCGGGGAAGGCGCTATCCAGAAAGGATCAGGAAGCCTCCCCAAAGACTGAATATATAAATAGACTATTTTCAGCTAATGTTGCATGTTAAAAGTGTTAATTGTAATTAGTTTGATTTTTAACTGTTAAATGAGTGTTATGGTACTGTTAATCTAAAAGGGGAGGAATTGTAATGTTAATACCTTTAAGTGGGGAACTATCTTTTACAGCTCATGTATACTGCAGTACCGGCAGTGACCACACCTGTACATAACCCTGATTAGTAATCTGTACAGATCAGTTGCAGTCTGAGCTACGTTGAGTAAACACCTATTGTACCGTTCTCCGCAGTCTGTGTCTTCTTATACACGGACGTAACACAAGCTGGCTCATAATCGGAGATAGCAGCGACAGACCGGGGGAGGCCATCCTGACCTGAAACAGCTCAGCGACCTAGAGGAGCGAGCGGAGCAGATCATGGCAGGCCGGCTGATTGGCCCCGTCGCCACTGGAGATGCCGACCCTGTTCTGGGCACCAATGGCAAGGTCATCACCTTTTTGACCTCTCTCTTTCCACTTGCGCCTCACACCAGCATCCTTTGCCACTATCGAACCAATGCAGTGCATAGCAGCACTCATGCCTCCCTCGCTGCCGCCCTGTCCTCACTCTAAAGCAACTCTTGTGCCTCTCTGCTTTCAGATGGTGACTCGCCAGGTGAGGAGGCGGCCCCTCAAGCTGGCACTGTCTCGGAGTCAGAGATAGAGGAGAAGGAAGAGGAAGCCGGCCCATCAGGACACCCTCAGCCGAGGCAGCCCATGGCCATGATGGGGACATGTCTTCCCTGGAGGGGAGCAGGGGGGAAGGGTCGGAGGAGAGTGAAGCTCCGGGGCCCAGTGGGCTGCAGCAACGCGGGAGGGATGGGGAAGCTCGGCGGCCTTCTCCCCGGAGGGAGAGTGTGGCCTCCAGTCCTGCTACGGTGAGCGCAGAGGAGGTGCGGCTTCTTGTGGAAATGGGCGCCCAGGCTGAGCGCAGGCACACTAAGCTCATGGCTGCAGTGGCAAGGATGCCTGATCCCATAGAGTCACTGGCAAGGATTGTGCAGGAATTCGGGGCAGCACAGGCCAGGAGTCTGCAGGACTTCGTGGCAGCACAGGCGGCTTCCAGCCAAGTGGTCAGTCGTGCCGTGCATTCACTGGCTGGTGTCATCCAGACACAGACCAGGGCCACACGGGCACTAACTGCTGCCACCCTCACTGGATCGGCCAGGCATCGCCGGGGCACTCGCCGCGCCGCAGCAGCCCAGCAGTCTGTGCTTCAGCAGATTGCTGCGCATGCTGCAGTGCTGGCCCGTGCGAGTGCCAGTGAATCAGCCGACCAGGGAGTGCCTGTGCTCTGTCAGGTTGGCAGCATTCCTGCAGCCAACACTGTCACTCCTCAACTGCAGCTGCCACCACCCGTCGGACAGACTGCTGCCGCCCAAGCAGAGTTGGAGCAGTCAGCAGCCGGCCCCGCCAGGCCCAGAGCTGGTCAAGGTCAATCCCCAAAGTAATCTGCCGTCTCACCAACTGACCCTCAGCAGCCTTCCCCCAGCCTTGCTGCAGCCACTGGGGTCCAATTGAGGAGGAGCTGCAGGGCGGGTAGGGGCCAGTCACGGAAGCGAGACGGATCACCCTCGCAGGGGAAAAAGTAGAAGGTGTGGCCAAATGTGTTGTTTTTTATATAAAGGCCGAGACTGGTGTATTTGTTTTTTATATAAAGGCCGAGACTGGTGTATTTGTTTTTTATATAAAGGCCGAGACTGGTGTGTTGTTTTTTATATAAAGGCCGAGACTGGTGTGTTTTTTTGGGGGGGGTTTCTCTGAATTAGTTTGTCATGCGGGAAGGGCACAGAGTTATCAGAGTAAAACATTTTCTTTAATCGCACTGTCCATGTTTGCTTTTGGAAGAATTTGTTGCCTTGATCGGCTGAGGGCTTGCGGAGCGGCTACATTCATCTTCTTTCATTGGCACAAGCCATTCCCTGAGAGGGGGCCTAGAACCGATTTGCAATAAGCCGCTGATGGACGGCCCTTGCACTTTGTGCCTCCCTCCCATCCTGGTGCTCCTCCTCCTCCTCCTCCTCCTCCGGTGGTCCTCCAATGTCTGCTGGCAGTGGCTGAGTCCTGCGGATAGCCAGGTTGTGCAGCATGCAGCACACGACAACGAAATGGGAGACTCGCTCAGGCGAGTACTGTAGGGCACCCCCGGAACGATCCAGACAGCGGAACCGTTGCTTGAGCACACCGATTGTGTGCTCAATGATGTTCCTGGTTGCTTGATGGCTGTCATTGTATCGCTCTTCAGCAGGGGTGCTGGGCACACGGAGCGGGGTCATCAGCCAGGTGCACAAAGGTAGCCTTTGTCCCTGAGAAGCCATCCTCGTGGGGGAGGCTGGGCCTCAAACATGTCTGCCACAGAAGTCTGGCACAGGATGAAGGCATCGTGGCTGCTGCCTGGAAAGTGGGCATTGACAGCTAGTATGAGCTGCCTGTGGTCACACACCAACTGCACGTTGAGCGAATGGTAGCCCTTCCAGTTGCGGTAATCCTCGGCATTCTCTAGAGGTGCCCGCAAAACCACATGCGTGCAGTCAATGGCGCCCTGCACCATGAGGAAGGCCGCTAATGCTGCAAATCCCATTGCACGCTCTTGCTGCTTGTCCACGGTCATGGGGAAGGAGATGAACTGACGTCTCCTTCTGAAGAGGGCATTGGTCACCTGGCGGATGCAGCAATGTACCGCGAACTGGGAGATGTTGGAAATGTCCCCAGTAGCGGATTGGAAGGAGCCAGTGGCATAGAAGTTGAGAGCCACCGTCACCTTAACTGCCACTGACAGAGACGTCCTGCTCCTCAGCTGTGGCTGCAGATCTCTCTGAAGCAGATGGCAGATCTCTGTGACCACCTCCCTTCTGAATCGCAGCCTCTGAACACACTGCTCCTCAGACATGTTCAGATATGAGAACTGCTGGCGGTATACCCTGGGTGGGTAAGGCCTCCTGTGCCGACGCCTGTTGGCCCTTCTCCGTCTGGCTATGACTGGCACTCTCTCATGGCGTCTCTGAGCCATTTGAATGCAATGAGGTAAGCCAACGTTTGCACCCATTGCAGCCCCCATTATATGTTTCGTGTAAAGTCTGCGCCTCAATAATACACGGACTTCGGGAGAACAATTAAACAGGTATTTTACTGAACAGAGGGTACTCTTTTATTTGGACCCAAAAAAAACCCACAACAAATTGGACTGTAAATTAACAAAAGTTCAACTAAAACTTAACAAATCAAATTAAAATTTGGTTTTCCGGGTTGATGATGCACTCCAGTCCCCGCGGCGCCCACTGGTTGCGGAAATACTCAAGCGTGCCGGCGGACACCGCGTGCTCCATCTCCAGGGCCACCCGGACGCGAACATGGCCGCGGAAGAGAGGCAGGCAATCCGGCCGAACGACCCCCTCGACCGCCCGCTGCCTGGAACAATTGATGGTTCTTTTAGCTAGGCCCAGGAGCAGGCCCACAAGGAGGTCCTCCAACCTGCCCGCTCCCCTCCGCACCAGGTGACCATAGATCAAGAGCGTGGGACTGAAGTGCAACCAAAAATCGAGGAGCAGCCCCTTCAAGTAGTGAAAGAGGGGCTGCAACCTCTCACACTCGACATAAACGTGAAACACGGACTCCTCCAGACCGCAAAAAATGCAGGTGGCCTGGGAGTCCGTGAACCTACTTAAAACCATATTGCACGGGACCGCTCTGTGCAACACCCTCCAGGCCAAGTCCCCGATGGAACAAGGGAGGACTCCCGCGTAGAGAGCCCTCCACTGGGGACCTCCGCCTCCGCCGGTCAGCAAGACGCCACGCCAACGCGTGTCCGGACGGCAGACGAAGATGGCAAAGTGGAGAGTGTGCAGGAGCAGCCCGTACAGGAAACCCCTCCGCGCGGAATGAAAAGGCACGGAGGGTATTTCCTCGAGACGGATCAAGTTCTGAGGCACCGGTTCCCGAGGGGAGTTTAGGGGCCGGGCGCCGATGAGGAATTCCGTCCGAACGGGGGTAAGCTCGGACGGGATCGCCCCACGTGCTTGAGCCGCCTCGATACACCTAGTGGAGTCGGGGCCCAGTGCCGCTTTCACCGATTCGATGGCTTCGACCGCGAGCCGGACGTTAGCCCAGGACAGGCGCCACGCCAGCACCTCTGGCGCCATCCAGCCTGCTCCTGCGCCATCGAGCAGGTCCCCGACTCTGGTCACCTTGCCAGGCACAGCCCTGCCCTCCGCCAGCCGCCCGAACCCGCGGTCGTGGAGGTGCGGATTCCTGAGCAGCGGCTCCCGAAGGAGAGCTGCCGCTCCTGACGGGGGAGAGCTCCGCCTGGAAGCGACATAGTTCCAAACCCATAGCAGTTCCTGGTAGAAGACAGGCAGCTCCCGCAGGCCGGCATGCCTGCAGCCCACTTTCACAAACAGGAGTTGCATGTCGTAATTGAGGCCGTGCAGCTGGCGGAAGAAATACGTCGCCAGCGCACACCATCTCGGAGGATTCTCGACGTACAGGTATCTCTGCAGCGTCTGAAGACAGAAAGTCGCAGCCTGGATGCGAAGGCACACCAGCGCCTGACCGCCCTCCCTAAGCGGGAGACTCAGAACCGCGGCAGAGACCCAGTGCTTCCTTTTGTCCCAGAAGAAGTCGATGAGCTTCTTCTGCATCTTGGCGACAAACGCAGCGGCAGGGATCAAAGTAACGAACCGGTACCACAACATGGCGGCCACCAGCTGGTTTATGACCAGCGCTCGACCCCTGTAGGACAACACTCGGAGCAGTCCTGTCCAGTGTCCTAGGCGAGCGGTGACTTTGGCCTCCAGCTCTTGCCAGTTCGCCGGCCAGGCGTCCTCGGCAGGGCTGAGGTAGACTCCCAAATAGAGGAGGTGCGTGGTGCTCCAGGCGAAAGGCCTGAACTCCTCCGGCAGGGAATCCACCCGCCACTGACCCACCAGGAGTCCGGAACATTTCTCCCAGTTGATCTTGGCGGAGGATGCGTCCGAGTAAATCTGCTGGCATTCCCGCATCCTCCGCAAGTCAGCGGGATCCGTGACCATGAGGAACACATCATCAGCGTAAGCCGAGATGACCACCTCCACGCCCGGCCCTTGCAGAGCCAGTCCCGTCAACCTCTTCCGCAAGAGGCGCAGGAAAGGCTCCACGCAAATGGCATATAACTGACCGGACATGGGGCATCCCTGACGCACCCCACTCCCGAAGTGAAGGGGCGCCGTCAAGGACCCGTTAACTTTAATCAGACACTCCGTGGCGGCATACAGAAGTCGGGTCCGGGCGACAAAATGTGGCCCGAACCCGAATGCGTGCACAGTCCCAAAGAGATACTCGTGTTCCACCCTGTCGAACGCCTTCTCCTGATCCAGGGAAAGGAAGGCGACCGACAGACCAGCCCTCTGGGAGTGGAGGACCAGGTCCCGGACCAGATGGATGTTATCGTGGATGGTCCGGCCCGGGACCGTGTAGGGCTGGTCGGGGTGGATCATGTGGGCCTGCACGGTGCCAAGGCGAGCAGACATGGCCCTGGCAAAGATTTTATAGTCCGTGCTGAGGAGGGAGACCGGGCGTCAGTTCTTAAGGAGGTGGAGATCGCCCTTCTTAGGCAGCAGGACAATGACTGCCCTGCGCCAAGAGAGGGGCATCTCTCCGGTCGCCAAACTTTCCCCCAGGACCCGTGCGTAGTCGCCACCCAAGATGTCCCAGAAAGCCCTGTGGTACTCCACGGTCAGCCCGTCCAGCCCCGGGGGCTTTCCCCTGGAGAGCTGGCGGAGGGCGCCGGTCAGCTCCACCAGGCTTAGCGGAGCGTCCAATTTTTCGGTGCCCTCCGCTTCGGCAGGTCCTCCCACAAAACTCTGCTCGCATCCTCGCTGGACGGATCTGGAGAGAACAGTGCCCCGTAATAGGCGTGGGTCTCTGCGCTGATTCCCTCCGGATCCGAGACCAGAGATCCGTCGTCGGCCAGCAGCCCCAAGAGCTGCTTACGGACCCCCCATCTTTTTTCCAGCGAGTAGAAGAAGGGGGAGCCGCGGTCCAGGTCCTGCAGGAGCTGGATCCGCGACCTCACGTACGCGCCTCGGGACCCGATGAGCTGCAGGTCCTTCAGAGCGCCCTTCTTCTCTTCGTACACCTTCCGCAGGGCCGGGTCCTCGACGACCTGCCCGAGACGGGACTCCAGGTCGAGCACCACCTTCTCCAACCGCCCGACCCGGGCCTCCAGCCTCTTGGTCGACCCCTTCGCGTACTCCTGACAGAAGAGATGGATGTGAGCCTTGCCCACGTCCCACCATAGCCTCAAGGAGGGGAAGCCCCCCCGCTTCCTTCTCCAGTCGGCCCAGAACCGACTAAATGAATCCCGGAACCACGCGTCCTCCAGCAGCAGGTTGTTAAAATGCCAGTACGCGGTCCGCCCCGCGCGCGCAGCGGAGCGAGCTCCGCCCACACCAGGTGGTGGTCCGTGCATGGCACCAGCTGCATGGAAGCCGCCGGAACGCATGAGACGTACGCCCGGGAAATGTAGAGGCGGTCGATTCTGGACCTTCATCCCCCAGACCTCATGCTAGTGAAGGCGCTGGAGTCGGGGTGGAGATTTTGCCAGACGTCCACCAAGTCGAAGGACCCGACCAGGTCCCTCAACTTCTCCATCACCGCCGGGCTTCACGGGGGACCCGAACGGTCCCTCGCCTCAAGGGTGCAGTTAAAATCCCCCCCCCCGAGGATGACGCACTCGCCCACGTCAACGGAGCCCAAAAGAGCGGACACTTCTTCGAAGAAACGCACTTGCTGCGCACCGGTCTGAGGGGCATACACCTTCACTAGATGGAGCGGCACGCCCCCCAGGCAAACAGTGACCTGGAGCAAGCAGCCCGGCACGGGCTCCTTGGCCCCCAAGGTCTCCGGCTGAAAATGCAGGGCCAGCAAGATAGCCACCCCGCTGGAATTGTTGGAGAGGTGACTCATGCTGACCCCTCCTTGCCACTCCAGGAGCCACGTGGCTTCGTCTCCCGGAACGGTGTGGGTTTCTTGCAGGAAGCACACCGCATACTTCCCGTCCCGAAGGACCGAGAAGTTATTGAATCTGCAGGGCACCTCCCTGCTGCCATTGATGTTGAGGCTGGCTATGGTTATCTTCATGTCAGAAGCATAGTGCAACCTCTACCTAAACCTAACGGGGGGAGGAAGCGCAGCCGCTGGTCAGCCGCCACTTCCTCAGCAGCCCAGTGAGTAGCGTTCTGAGCCGACGCAGCTCGAGCGGGTTCACTGCCTCGTCCGCGCCCATGATCTTAACGGCGGCGCGGATGGACACGATGAGCAGTGCCAGCTCTGACCACATGTCAAGGGCCAGCTGGACCTTATTGCGCCGACCCAGGCACGTGGCCATAAAATCCCGGAGTTCCCTTACGGGAATGAGGGGAGGCTCGGCAAGGGGCACGAGGTCATCCAACGCCTCATCGGCGCTGGAGTCCGAATCGTCCTCCGTGCCCATCACCAAGTCCCCATCCTCCTCCAGGGGGTCGTCACCAGCGGCCGACCCGTCCGTCGCGCAGTGCGCAGCGAACGGCTCAGCCGCACCAGCCAGCCCCGCCTCCGCCCGGGTCCCACCCCCAGGATCGGTGGCAGAGGATTCCTCCCTGGGCTCCTCTAGGGCCGTTGGGCCAGAAGACGGCGGCGGTTCAGAGCTCCCCTCCGCCCCAGACGCCGGAACAACCGGAGAAACTGGGGAGAGAACAATTCCCAGCTCCTCCAGTACGTCCGGCACCAGAGACGCAGCCAGGGGGCCATCCTCCTCCCCGCCACCAACCTCCGACCCAGCGGATGGGGTGTTTTGAATTAAACCCTCTACCAGGTCGAGCAGCCCCTGGGAGATGTCCGGGTCGCATTGGGCGAGCTCATTTTCCTCGAGCTTGCCCGACCCAGACCTCAGGCCGCCCGACCCGGCGAGGGGTAACGGCACCGATAAAATGTCAATAGCCGCGGGTTGTTCCGCGACCCCCTCCATGGGCAGGGTCTCGTCCCCATCCCCGGGAGGCACGTGCCGGACAGATACATCTGCCTCAGCCTTCCGAGGGACAGGCGACACCTGCCGATCGCTGGTGCTGACGACAGCGGGGGGAGGGGGCCGCAGTACCCGCGGCGGGTGATGACTCCCCCTGCTCGGAGGGACCTTCCTCCTCCCGGTCCTCCTCCTCTTCCAGGGGGTCGCGCCTTCTTTTTAGCATGGAGGGAGCGAGGGAGACTTCCATGTCTGCAGACGCCTCCTCCTCTGCTCCCTCCGGCGGAGCCGGTTTGTCGGGTTCCTCGGGCCCGAGCCCGGCCGCAGGTATTGGCGTTACCGCTACGGCGGTTGCGGTCACAGGCTGGGCACGAGGCCCCTCCCACTCGCGTCTGCCCCGATTAACTCCGCGAGGAGCGTGGGTGTAAGGGGCGCAAGGGGCAAGGGCTGGCCCTCCACGGGGGGACCCGCCCTAAGTTGTTTAGTGTTTCGCCGCGCCTTCTTTCCTGCCGGACGCGCTCCCTCCCCCCCGCCGGAGGCCTTGGTGGCATCGGCCCCTGACGTCGACCACGTATCAGATGTTCCCAACGCGCGGGCAGATCCGGGGGGAGAAGCGGCGGCGGCGCCAGCCTCGGCCGCACGAGATGATCCGGCGGCCTTGTAGGCTGGGTAGTTTTTCCGGATGTGCCCCACTTCCTTGCAGGCGTGGCACCGCACACCGTCCGACGTCCAGAAGACGCGATAGGTGGTCCCCTCGTGGTGGACGATGAACGCCCCGTCGGTGTCCTCCTCCCGCGCCAGCTGGACGAACGGGATGGGCGTGATCCCCGACCTCACCTCCCCAAGTTGGCGCAAATGTGGGAGGAGGAGCTCACCAGGGACATAGGGCGGGACGGATGACAATTCTCTGCGCGGTGGCCTCAAGAGGATCCACCGGCAGGAAGGTCCCGCCCACGATGAGCTCCTTGGCGACGGCCAGGGACACCGCCCGCTCCGACCCCAGGAAGAACGCAGCCTTCCCGTACATTTTTGAGGCCGCTACGATGGCTGAGTGGTCGACAACCCCAGCCATGGCTTTAACGCAGGCCTCAATAGTCATAGTGGGGTGAGTGTAGCTCTTCACCCCAAGCTTTTTTGTCATCAGTCTGAATGGTGACGGGGCAGCAGAAGCAGCGGGAGCAGCTGTGGCTGTGGCTGCCACTCCCGCATGCGTCTTGGCTGGCCCCGTCACCGGCGAAGATGCAGTCGCCATTCTGGGGTGGTATTATAAAGGGCTACACTCACCCCAAGTCACAGGCCTGAAGGTGGAAATGGCCTCAGGTATTTTTTGGTCCTCTATTGAGCAGAGGGAGCTGTTTAAAATGAAGGCACACCTCTCCCCTTATTGACTGAGATTGGGAGAGGGGCCTTCTCCCCTCTGCTCAATAGGCAATTAATTAATAGAGTGAATTGAGGTGCCTTAGAGAAAGAGGCAGAGAGAGACAAAGAGAGAGAGAGAGAGGGGGTGGGAAGGAGGGAGCCCGCAAGGGCAGGGTTGCCACTCAGGATGGTGGGTGGGTGGGTGTTGGCAGGGGTGCACTCTCCTGATGCAAATTCAAAGTCTTTGATGGTGGTGGTCTTCTGGCAGGGGGAGAAGATGTCTTCACCTGGGAAAGCTGGAGATGCCCCAGGCTCAGTCCCACACCAGGTCTTAACGATGTATTATGTGAATTGGGCTTCACCTAGGCAGCTCCAGCTGTCCCGGGTCAGGCAATAGAAGGGGTGCTTATTAGTGGTGTGTGTGGCCTAGTTTTTAGCAAGAGCCACACACACACACAGACACCCCTTGATGTTCCGGCCTTGTTTCTTCTTTTCTCCCCCCACCTAAAATACAAAGTCTTTGGGAGAGTGCCCCAAATAACACCCACCTGTAGATATTCTGAAAGATGATATTCCTCCCTCCTTCCGAACAGTTGGTGTTGGTTGATGGTGGTTTCTCTCCCCTCTCTCCCTCTCCTGAAGTGGAGCCCAATTTGGGGAGGCAGTAATGGGAAAGGCCTCTCCCCTGGTTGATGTTATTGCAGGCCTCCCTTCTCCTTCTCCTCCTCTGTCCTCTCTCTCCAGGCACCTCAGTTGCTGTGATGATGGTGGAGGTGGAGATGGTGGTGGTGTTTCTTTCTCCTCCTCTGCCTGGTCAGGAGACCACCACTTTCCACTCTCCACTCTCCTGGTCTGGCTGCTCCTTCTCCTTGTGTGCTGCTGCACAGCCAGCAATGCTGAGAATGAGGTCTGACAGAGGGTACTCTTTTAGTTTGAACCAAAAAAAACCAAATTGGACTGCAAACAAAAGTTCAACTAAAACTTAACAAATCAAATTAAAATTTGGTTTTCTGGGTTGATGATGCACTCCAGTCTCCGCGGCGCCCACCGGTCGCGGAAATACTCAAGCGCACCGGCGGACACCACGTGCTCCATCTCCAGGGCCACCCGGGCGCGAACATGGCCGCGGAAGAGAGGCAGGCAATCCGGCTGGACGACCCCCTCGACCGCCCGCTGCCTGGACCAATTGATGGCTTTTTTATCCAGGCCCAGGAGCAGGCCCACAAGGATGCCCTCCAACCTGCCCGCTCCCCTCCGCACCGGGTGACCGTAGATCAAGAGCGTGGGACTGAAGTGCAACCAAAAACCGAGGAGCAGCCCCTTCAAGTAGTGAAAGAGGGGCTGCAACCTCTCACACTCCATATAAACGTGAAACACGGACTCCTCCAGGCCGCAAAAAATGCAGGCGGCCTGGGAGTCCGTGAACCTACTTAAAATCTTATTGCACGGGACCGCTCCGTGCAACAACCTCCAGGCCAAGTCCCCGATGGAACAAGGGAGGACTCCCGCGTAGAGAGCCCTCCATTGGGGACCTCCGCCGCCGCCGGTCGGCAAGACGCCATGCCAAAGCGTGTCCGGATGGTAGACGAAGATGGCAAAGTGGAGAGTGTGCAGGAGCAGCCCGTACAGGAAACCCCTCCGCGTGGAATGAAAAGGCACGGAGGGTATTTCCTCGAGACAGCTCAAGTTGTGAAGCGCCGGTTCCCGAGGGGAGTTTCGGGGCCGGGCGCCGTTGAGGAATTCCGTCCAAACGGGGGTAAGCTCAGACGGGATCGCCCCACATGCTTGAGCCGCCTCGATACACCTAGTGGAGTCGGGGCCCAGTGCCACTTTTACCGATTCGATGGCTTCGACCGCAAGCCAGATGTTGGCCCAGGACAGGCGCCGCGCCAGCTCCTCTGGCGCCACCCAGCCCGCTCCTCCGCCATCGAGCAGGTCCCATGACTCTGGTCACCTTGCCAGGCACAGCCCTGCCCTCCGCCAGCCGCCCGAACCCGCGGTCATGGAGGTGCGGATTCCTGATCAGCGGCTCCCGAAGGAGAGCCGCCGCGCCTGACGGGGGAGAGCTCCGCCTGGAAGCGACGTAGTTCCAAACCCATAGTAGCTCCTGGTAGAAGACAGGCAGCTCCTGCAGGCCGGCACGCCTGCCGCCCACTTTCACAAACAGGAGCTGCGTGTCATAATTGAGGCCGTGCAGCTGGCGGAAGAAATATGTCCCCAGCGCACACCATCTCGGAGGATTCTCGACATGCAGGTATCTCTGCAGCGTCTGAAGACGGAAAGTCGCAGCCTGGGTGCGAAGGCACACCAGCGCCTGACCGCCCTCCCTAAGCGGGAGACACAGGACCGCGGCAGAGACAGAGTGCTTCCTTTTGTCCGAGGATAAGTCGATGAGCTTCTTCTGCATCTTGGCGACAAACGCAGGGGGAGGGATCAAAGTGACCAACTGGTACCACAACATGGCGGCCACCAGCTGGTTTATGACCAGCGCTCGACCCCTGTAGGACAACACTCGGAGCAGTCCTGTCCAGCGTCCTAGGCGAGCGGTGACTTTGGCCTCCAGCTTTTGCCAGTTCGCCGGCCAGGCGTCCTCGGCAGGGCTAAGGTAGACTCCCAAATAGAGGAGGTGCGTGGTGCTCCAGGCGAAAGGCCTGACCTCCTCCGACAGGGAGTCCACCCGCCACTGACCCACCAGGAGTCTGGAACATTTCTCCGGGCTGACCTTCGGCAAGTCATCCCACAAAACTCTGCACGCATCCTCGCTGGACGGATCTGGAGAGAACAGAGCCCCGTAGTAGGCGTGGGTCTCCTCGCTGATTCCCTCCGGATCCGAGACCAGAGATCCGTCGTCGGCCAACAGCCCCAAGAGCTGCTTACGGACCCCCGGTCTTTTTTCCAGCGAGTAGAAGAAGGGGGAGCCACGGTCCAGGTCCCACAGGAGCTGGATCCGTGACCTCACGTACGCTCCTCGGGACCCGACAAGCTGCAGGTCCTTCAGCGCGCCCTTCTTCTCTTCGTACACCTTCCGCAGGGCTGTGTCCTCGACGACCTGACCGAGACGGAACTCCAGGTCGAGCACCTCCTTCTCCAACCGCCCGACCCGGGCCTCCCGCCTCTTGGTCGACCCCTTCGCGTACTCCTGACAGAAGAGACGGATGTGAGCCTTGCCCAGGTCCCACCATAGCCTCAAGGAGGGGAAGCCCCCCCGCTTCCTTATCCAGTTGGCACAGAACCGACGAAACGGATCCCGGAACCGCGCGTCCTCCAGCAGCAGGTTGTTAAAATGCCAGTGCGCGGACCCCCCCCCCGCGCAGCGGAGCGAGCTCCGCCCACACCAGGTGGTGGTCCGTGCACGGCACCGGCCGCATGGAAGCCGCCGGAACACAGGAGACGTACGCCCGGGAAATGTAGAGGCGGTCGATTCTGGACCTTCCTCCCCTAGACCTCACGCTAGTGAAGGCGCTGGAGTCGGGGTGGAGATTTCGCCAGACGTCCACCAAGTCGAAGGACCCGACCAGGTCCCTCTACTTCTCCATCGCCGTCGGGCTTCGCGGGGGACCCGAACGGTCCCTCGCCTCGAGGGTGCAGTTAAAATCCCCCCCGAGGATGACGCACTCGCCCACGTCGACGGAGCCCAAAAGAGCGGACACTTCTTCGAAGAAGCGCACTTGTTGCGCACCGGTCTGAGGGGCGTACACGTTCACTAGATGGAGCGGCACGCCCTCCAGGCGAACAGTGACCTGGAGCAAGCAGCCCGGCACGTGCTCCTTGACCCCCAAGGTCTCCGGCTGAAAATGCGGGTCCAGCAAGGTAGCCACCCCACTGGAATTGTTGGAGAGGTGACTCATGCTGGCCCCTCCTTGCCACTCCAGGAGCCACGTGGCTTCATCTCCTGGAACGGTGTGGGTTTCTTGCAGGAAGCACACCGCATACTTCCCGTCCCGAAGGATGAGAAGTTATTGAATCTGCGGCGCGCCTCCCTGCTGCCATTGATGTTGAGGCTGGCTATGGTTATCTTCATGTCAGAAGCATAGTGCAACCTCGACCTACACGTAACGGGGGAGGAAGCGCAGCCGCTGGTCAGCCGCCACTTCCTCAGCAGCCCAGTGAGGAACGTTCTGAGCCGACGCAGCTCGAGCGGGTTCACACCCTCATCCGCACCCATGATCTTAACTGTGGCGTGGACGGACACGATGAGCAGCGCCAGCTCCGACCACCTGTCGAGGGCCAGCCGGACCTTATTGCGCCGACCCAGGCACGTGGCCATAAAATCCCGGAGTTCCCTTATGGGAATGAGGGGAGACTCGGCAAGGGGCACGAGGTCATCCATCGCCTCGTCGGCGCTGGAGTCCGAATCGTCCTCCGTGCCCATCACCGAGTCCCCATCCTCCTCCAGGGGGTCGTCACCAGCGGCTGACCCGTCCGTCGCGCAGTGTGCAGCGAATGGCTCGGCCACACCAGCCAGCCACGCCTCTGCCCGGATCCCACCCACAGGATCGTCAGCAGAGGATTCCTCCCAGGGATCCTCTAGGGGCGCTGGGCCAGAAGACGGCGGCGGTTCAGAGCTCCCCTCCGCCCCAGATGCCGGAACGACCGGAGAAACCAGGGAGAGATCAATTCCCAGCTCCTCCAGTACGTCGAGCACCAGAGACGCAGCCAGGGGGCCATCCTCCTCCCCACCACCAACCTCCGACCCAGCAAATGGGGTGTTTTGAATTAAACCCTCTACCAGGTCGACCAGCCCTTGGGAGATGTCCGGGTCGCATTGGGCGAGCTCATTTTCCTCGAGCTCGCCCGACCCCGACCCCAGGCCGCCCGACCCGGCAAGGGGTAACGGCACCGATAAAATGTCAATAGCCACGGGTTGTTCCGCAACCCCGCCCACGGGCAGGGTCTCGTCCCCATCCCCGGGAGGCACGTGCCGGACAGACACATCTGCCTCAGCCTCCCGAGGGACAGGCGACCCCTGCCCGTGAAATTTCACTCGAAAATTTAACACAGTAGGGGTCTTCTTCCTAGGAGACTCAAAATTAAACACCGACACAGCGGGGAGTCTACGTCCTAGGAGACCAAATATTTGCCCAAAACAGCTCAAAAAATTAACTCAAGAGTTTCAAACCTTAGCTGGTTGGTCTCCACTGGGTCCATGTATGGCTCAGTCTTACTGTCACGGGTGTGGGGAGCCACGGGGCCGTGTAGATACGGGGCCGTGCTCTCCGGGCAAGGTAGGTTCTGGACCCAAGTGCAGAAACCAGGCTAGAGGCAGGTATACAATCTTCAAGGTACTTTACTAGATTCACACATAACTAGATTCATACAAGGAACACAACAATATACATAGAGCTCAAGACAAGTTACAAAACGGCTAGTCAAGAATAGGAACTCAGGACAGCTTCCATGAGGCAACCTACTTGTCCATACTGAGCTGGGATAAGCTGTTTGTTCTGCGGTCTGGAGGAGTCCGTTTTCCATGTTTATGTTCAATGTGTGAGGTTGCAGCCCCTCTTCCATTATTTGAAGGGGCTGCTCCTCGATTTTTGGTTGCACTTCAGTCCCACGCTCTTGATCTACGGTCACCCGGTGCGGAGGGGAGCGGGCAGGCTGGAGGACCTCCTCGTGGGTCTGCTCCTGGGCCTGGCGAAAAAAGCCATCAATTGGTCCAGGCAGCGGGCGGTCGAGGGGGTCATCCAGCCAGATTGCTTCCCTCTCTTCCGTGGCCATGTTCACGCCCGGGTGGCCCTGGAGATGGAGCACGCAGTGTCCGCCGGCACGCTCGAGCACTTCCGTGACCGGTGGGCGCCGCGGGGACTGGAGTGCATAATTGGATTAAACGACCAAATTTTAATTTGATTTGTTAAGCTTTATTTAAAGATTTATTAGAGTTTTAGTTACAGTTTATTTGTTCAATTTATTTTGGCCCTACAAAAGAGGAACAAACAAGTGAAGGTGCCATCTAGAGGTAACAGAAGGAACTGACTGGCACCCTCACAACCTCATTGCAGACCTTGCTCTCTGAGGAGCAGGTTGTGCTGCTGCTGAGCTGCTGAGCGGAGAGTGTGTGGTCGCCTTGGCCTGGGAGTGGAGGGGAAGGAGAGACCCCAGGCCACCACTACCAGCAACCATCCATTTACAACCATCTTCATCTACCGAGGTGCCTGGGGAGAGAGGAGGAGAGGACAGAGGAGGCCAGCATTACACCTGGAGAGGCCTTTCCATCACTGCCTCCCAATTTGGCCTCCAGTCCAGGAGAGGGAGAGAGGGGAGAGGAACACCACTCAGCTCCAACTTGGAAGGAGGGGAGGAGCTGCATCCTTCAACATCTGCAGGTGGGTGTCTTTTGTGCATTCCCCTAAAGACTTTGTATTCTAGGCGGGGGGAGGAAAGAAGACGGGCCGGAAAGCCTGGCCTGGGTCGGCTGGAGCTGCCCAGGTGAAGCTTTTTCCCTTACATTGAGAAGACCTGGTGTGGGGCTGAGCCTGGGCTTTCTCCAGCCTACCCAGGCGAAGACATCTTCTCCCCCTGCCCGAAGGCCATCTGCATAAGACTTTGTTTTTCCATCGGGGAGTGCACCCTGCCGACACCCACCCACCAAATACCACCTTGAGTGGGGACCCTGCCTTTGCGGCCCCCCTCCTTCCCACCCCCCCCTCTCTCTTTGTCCTCTCTTTGCCTCTCTGAAAAGGCACCTCCTTTTAAATCTATTAATTGCCACTTGAGCAGAGGGAAGGAAGGCCCCTCTCCCAATTAATTCCATCAAGGGGAGAGGCGGGCCAGTTACTTTAAACTCCCTCTGCTCAAGGGAAGACTTTTACCTTACCAAGGCCATTAACACCGTAGGGCCTGTGACTTGGGGTGTGTGTGGCTCTTTAAAGAACCATCCCTTTATGGCTTGCACATCTTCGGCGGTGACGGGGCCGGCAATGACCTATGCGGCAGCGACGGCCAAAGCCACGGCTGCTCCCGCTTCTGCTGCTGCCCCGTCGCCGTTCCGACTTATAACAAAGAAGCTTGGGGTGAAGAGCTACACCCACCCCAACATGACCATCGAGGCGTGCGTGAAGGCCATGGCTGGGGTTGTCGGCCCTCCAGCCATACTCGTCGCCTCGAAAATGTACGGGAAGGCTGTGTTCTTCCTGGAGTCGGAGCGGGCGGTGGCCCTGGCCATCACCAAGGGGCTCACCGTGGGCGGGTCCTTCCTGCCGGTGGACCCTCTAGAGGCCACCATGCAGAGGGTCGTATTATCGAACGTCCCGCCCTACATCTCGAGTGAGCTCCTCCTCCCCCACTTGCTCCAACTTGGGGAGGTGGGGTCGTGGATCACGCCGATCCCGCTCGGATTCCGGGAAGCCAGCCTTCGCCATGTCTTCTCCTTCCGGCGCCAGGCCTTCGTTCAGCTGGCGCGGGAGGGGGAGACCGACGGGGTTTTTTTGGTCCTCCACGAGGGGACCCTTCACCGCATCTTCTGGATGACGGACGGCGTGCGGTGCCACGCCTGCAAGGAGGTGGGGCATATACGAAAAAATTGCCCCGCCTCCAAGGCCGCCAGGTCGTCTGGCGTGGCCGAGGCTGGCGCCACCGCCGCTCCTCCCCCCCGGGTCTGGCCGCGCCCCCCACCAAACAAATACTACCGAGGTGCGGTCGTCGTCGGAGGTCGATGCCATCCAGGCCTCCGGCGGGGGGGAGGAAGTGCGTCCGGTCGGGAAGAGGGCGCGGAAAAATAAACACCGTGGGGTGGGTCCCCCCGTGGAGGGCATGCCCCTGGACTTGGCGCCCCTGTCACTAGAAAGCATCGCCGAGTTGATCAGGGGGGCGTGAGCGGGGGGGACCCCGTGCCCGAGCCTGTGGCCACGACCGCCGAGGCGGGAGCATCAAAACCTGCGGCCGGGCTCGGGCCCGGGGGACCCGACAAACCTGCTCCACCAGAGGGAGCGGGGGAGGCCCCTGCGGAAATGGAGTTCTCCCACTATCCCTCCGCTCTAAAAAGAAGGCGCGACCCCCAGGACGAGGAGGAGGACCAGGAGGAGGAAGGTCCCTCCGGACAGGGGGAGTCGTCACCTGCCGCGGGTGCTGCGCCCCTCCCCACCGCTGTCACCATCGTGGGCGATCGGCAGGGGTCGCCTGTCCCTAGGGAGGCTGAGGCAGAGGTGTCTGTCCAGCTCGTGCCTCCCGGGGATGGGGACGAGACCCTGCCCGTGGGGGGGGTCACGGAACAACCCACGGACGTAATCGATCCCCTTTCGGTGGCGTTACCCCTCGACGAGTCGGGCGGCCTGGAGTCTGGGCCGGGCGAGCTCGCGGAAGATGAGCTCACCCAAAGCAGCCCGGACATTTCCCAGGTGCTGCTCGACCTCGTCGAGGATTTCGCAAGAAATACCCCTTCTGCTGGGTCGGAGGCTGGTGGCGCGGTAGTGGAAGGCCCTCTGTCTGTGATCCGGCGCCGGGCGACTTGGAGGAGCTCGGGTTTACATATTCTCCGGTCTCTCCGGTCTCTCCGGTCGTTCCGGCACCTGGGGCGGAGGGGGGCTCCGAACCGCCGCTGTCTTCTGGCCCGGCGCCCCTACAGGAGCCCAGGGAGGAATCCTCCGCCACCGATCCTGGGGGTGGGATCCGGGTGGAGGCGGGGCCGGCCGTCGCGGCCGAGCCGTTCACTGCGCATTGCGTGACGGATGGGTGGGCCGCCGGTGGCGACCCCCCGGAGGAGGACGGGGACTCGGTGGAGAGGGCGGAGGACGACTGGGAATCCATCGCCGATCAGGCGATGGATGACCTCGCGCCCCTCGCCGGGACCCACCTCATTTCCATCGGGGAACTCCGGGACTTTGTGGCCACGTGCCAGGGTCGTCACAGGACCCGGCTGGCCCTCGAAAGATGGTCGGGACTGGCGCTGCTCATCGGGTCGGCCCGCGCCGCCGTCAGAACCACGGGCGCGGACGCGGCCGTAAGCCCGCTCGGGCGGCGTCAGCTCCGGTCGTTCCTCACTGGGCTGCTAAGGGAGTGGCGGTTGACTAGCGGCCGCCCTCTCCCTTCCCCCGTTAGTCTTAAGTAGAGGGTGAATTATGCTTCTGAAATGAAGATAACCATAGCCAGCCTCAACATCAACGGCAGCAGGGAAGCTAGCCGCAGATTTAATAACTTTTCGGTCCTTCAGGACGGGAAGTATGCGGTGTGCTTCCTGCAAGAAACCCACACCGTTCCGGGAGACGAGGCCACGTGGCTCCTGGAGTGGCAAGGAGGGGTCAGCATGAGTCACCTCTCCAGTGCTTCCAGTGGGGTGGCTATCTTGCTGGCCCCGCATTTTCAGCCGGAGATCTTGGGGGTCAAGGAGCTCGTGCCAGGCCGCTTGCTCCAGGTCACTGTTCGCCTGGGGGGCGTGCCGCTCCATCTAGTGAACGTGTACGCCCCTGGGGCCGGTGCGCAGCAAGCGCACTTCTTTGAAGAAGTGTCCACTCTTCTGGGCTCCATCGATGCGGGCAAGTGCGTCATCCTCGGGGGGGATTTTAATTGTACCCTCGAGGTGAGGGACCGCACGGGCACCCTGCCATGCCCGGCGGTGATGGAGAAGTTGAGGGACCTGGTCAGGTCCCTCGACTTGGTGGACGTCTGGCGAAATCTCCATCCCGACTCCAGCGCCTTCACTTGCGTGAGGTCTGGGAGAGGAGCATCCAGAATCGACCGCCTCTACATTTCCCGGGCATACGTCTCCTGCGTTCCGGCGGCTTCCATGCGGCCGGTGCCGTGCATGGATCACCACCTGGTGTGGGCGGAGCTCGTTCCGCTGCGCGCACGGGGGGGGTCCGCGTATTGGCACTTTAACAACCTGCTGCTGGAGGACGCACGGTACCGGGATTCGTTTAGTCGGTTCTGGGCCGGCTGGAGAAGGAAGCGGGGGGGCTTCCCCTCCTTGAGGCTATGGTGGGATGTGGGCAAGGCTCACATTTGTCTCTTCTGTGAGGAGTACGCGAAGGGGTCGACCAAGAGGCGGGAGGCCCGGGTCGGGCAGTTGGAGAAGGAGGTGCTCGACCTGGAGTCCCGTCTCGGTCAAGTCTTCGAGGACCCGGCCCTGCGGATGGTGTACGAAGAGAAGAAGGGCGCGCTGAAGGACCTGCAGCTTGTCGGGTCCTGAGGCGCGTACGTGAGGTCGCGGATCCAGTTCCTGCGGGACTGGACCGCGGCTCCCCCTTCTTCTACTCGCTGGAAAAAAGACGGGGTGTCCGTAAGCAGCTCTTGGAGCTGCTGGCCAACGATGGATCTCTGGTCTCGGATCCGGAGGGAATCCACGCGGAGACCTGCGCCTATTACGGGGCTCTGTTCTCTCCGGATCCGTCCAGCGAGGATGCGCGCGGAGTTTTGTGGGAGGACCTGCCGAAGGTCGGCCTGGAGGATGCCGAAAAATTGGACGCTCCTCTGAGTCTGGAGGAGCTGACCGGCGCCCTCCGCCAGCTCTCTAGGGGAAAGTCCCCGGGGCTGGACGGGCTGACCGTGGAGTTCCACAGGGCGTTCTGGGACGTCTTGGGGGGCGACTACGCGCGGGTCCTGGGGGAAAGTTCGGCGACCGGGGAGATGCCCCTCTCTTGGCGCAGGGCGGTTATTGTCCTGCTGCCTAAGAGGGGTGATCTCCGCCTCCTTAAAAACTGGCGCCCGGTCTCCCTCCTCAGCACGGACTATAAAATTTTTGCCAGGGCTATGTCTGCTCGCCTAGGCGCCGTGCTGGCCCACATGATCCACCCCGACCAGTCCTACACGGTCCCGGGCCGGACCATCCATGATAACATCCATCTGGTCCGGGACCTGGTCCACCATTCCCAGAGGGCTGGTCTGTCGGTCGCCTTCCTTTCCCTGGATCAGGAGAAGGCGTTCGACAGGGTGGATCACGAGTATCTCTTCGAGACTCTGCGCGCATTCGGGTTCGGGACACATTTCGTCGCCCGGATCCGACTTCTGTACGCTGCCGCGGAGTGTCTGATTAAAGTTAACGGGTCCTTGACGGCGCCCCTTCGCTTCGGGAGGGGGGTGCGTCAGGGATGCCCCATGTCTGGCTAGTTATATGCCGTTTGCGTAGAGCCTTTCCTGCGCCACTTGCGGAAGAGGTTGACGGGACTGGCTCTGCAAGGGCCGGGCGTGGAGGTGGTCCTCTCGGCTTACGCCGATGACGTGCTCCTCACGGTCACGGATCCCGCTGACTTGCGGAGGATGCGGGAATGCCTGCAGGTTTACTCGGACGCATCCTCCGCCAAGATCAACTGGGAGAAATGTTCTGGACTCCTGGTGGGTCAGTGGCGGGTGGACTCCCTGCCGGAGGAGTTCAGGCCCTTCGCCTGGAGCACCGCACACCTCCTCTACTTGGGAGTCTACCTCAGCCCTGCCGAGGACGCCTGGCCGGCGAACTGGCAAGAGTTGGAGGCCAAAATCACCACTCGCTTAGGACGCTGGACAGGATTGCTCCGAGTGTTGTCCTACAGGGGTCGAGCGATGGTCATAAACCAACTGGTGGCCGCCATGTTGTGGTACCGGTTCGTCACTTTGATCCCTCCCCCTGCGTTTGTCGCCAAGATACAGAAGAAGCTCGTCGACTTCTTCTGGGACAAAAGGGAGCACTGGGTCTCTGCCGCGGTTCTGAGTCTCCCGCTTAGGGAGGGCGGTCAGGCGTTGGTGTGCCTCCGCACCCAGGCTGTGACTTTCCATCTTCAGACGCTGCAGAGATACCTATACGTCGAGAATCCTCCGAGATGGTGTGCGCTGGCGACGTATTTTTTCCGCCAGCTGCACGGCCTCAATTCCGACATGCAGCTCCTGTTTTTGCAAGTGGGCAGCAGGCGTGCCTGCCTGCGGGAGCTGCCTGTCTTCTACCAGGAACTGCTGTGGGTTTGGAACTATGTCGCCTCCAGGCGGAGCTCTCCTCCATCAGGAATGGCGGCTGTCCTCCGGGAGCCGCTGTTCAGGAATCCGCACCTCCACGTCCGCGAGTTCGGGTGGCTGGCGGAATGCAGGACTGTGCCTGGCAGGGTGACTAGAGTCGGGGACCTACTCGATGGCGGAGGAGCGGGCTGGATGGCGCCGGAGGAGTTGGCGGGGCGCATGTCTTGGGACAACGTCCGGCTCGCGGTCGATGCCATTGAGGCGGTGAAAGCGACGCTGCACCCCGGCGCGACGAGGTGTATCGAGGCGGCTCAAGCGCGTGGGGCAATCCCGTCCGAGCTTTCCCCCGTTCGGACGGAATTCCTTATCGGCGCCCTGCCCCGAAACCCCCCTCGGGGATCGGCGCCTCACAACTTGAGCCGTCTCGAGGAGATGCCCTCCGTGCCTTTTCATTCCGCATGGAGGGGTTTCCTGTACGGGCTGCTCCTGCACACCTTCCACTTTGTCATCTTCGCCTGCCGTCCGGACACGCCGTGGCGTGCCGTTTTGCCTGCCGGCGGAGGCGGAGGTCCCCAATGGAGGGCTCTCTATGCGGGAGTCCTCCCTTGTTCTATTGGGGACTTGGCCTGGAGGGTGTTGCACGGAGCAGTCCCGTGCAATATATTGTTAAATAGATTCACGGACACCCAGACTGCCTGTTTGTTTTGCGGTCTGGAGGAGTCCGTTTTCCATGTTTATGTTCAATGTGTGAGGTTGCGGCCCCTCTTCCATTATTTGAAGGGGCTGCTCCTTGATTTTTGGTTGCACTTCAGTCCCACGCTCTTGATCTACGGTCACCCGGTGCGGAGGGGAGCGGGCAGGCTGGAGGACCTCCTCGTGGGTCTGCTCCTGGGCCTGGCGAAAAAAGCCATCAATTGGTCCAGGCAGCGGGCGGTCGAGGGGGTCATCCAGCCAGATTGCCTCCCTCTCTTCCGTGGCCATGTTCGCGCCCGGGTGGCCCTGGAGATGGAGCACGCGGTGTCCGCCGGCGCGCTCGAGCACTTCCATGACTGGTGGGCGCCGCGGGGACTGGAGTGCATAATTGGATTAAACGACCAAATTTTAATTTGCTTTGTTAAGCTTTATTTAAAGATTTATTAGAGTTTTAGTTACAGTTTATTTGTTCAATTTATTTTGGCCCTACAAAAGAGGAACAAACAAGTGAAGGTGCCATCTAGATGTAACAGAAGGAACTGACTGGCACCCTCACAACCTCATTGCAGACCTTGCTCTCTGAGGAGCAGGTTGTGCTGCTGTTGAGCTGCTGAGTGGAGAGTGTGTGGGCGCCTTGGCCTGGGAGTGGAGGGGAAGGAGAGACCCCAGGCCACCACTACCAGCAACCTACCATCTACAACCATCTTCATCTACCGAGGTGCCTGGGGAGAGAGGAGGAGAGGACAGAGGAGGCCAGCATTACAACTGGAGAAGCCTGCCATCACTGCCTCCCCAAATTGGCCTCCAGTCCAGGGGAGGGAGAGAGGGGAGAGGAACACAACTCAGCTCCAACTTGGAAGGAGGGGAGGAGCTGCATCCTTCAACATCTGCAGGTGGGTGTCTTTTGTGCATTCCCCTAAAGACTTTGTATTCTAGGCGGGGGGAGGAAAGAAGACGGGCCGGAAAGCCTGGCCTGGGTCGGCTGGAGCTGCCCAGGTGAAGCTTTTTCCCTTACATTGAGAAGACCTGGTGTGGGGCTGAGCCTGGGCTTTCTCCAGCCTGCCCAGGCGAAGACATCCTCTCCCCCTGCCCGAAGACCATCTGCATAAGACTTTGTTTTTCCATCGGGGAGTGCACCCTGCCGACACCCACCCACCAAATACCACCTGGAGTGGGGACCCTGCCTTTGCGGCCCCCCTCCTTCCCACTGCCCCCCTCTCGCTCTCTCTTTGTCCTCTCTTTGCCTCTCTGAAAAGGCAACTCATTTTAAATCTATTAATTGCCACTTGAGCAGAGTGAAGGAAGGCCCCTCTCCCAATTAATTCCATCAAGGGGAGAGGCGGGCCAGTTACTTTAAACTCCCTCTGCTCAAGGGAAGACATTTTACCTTACCAAGGCCATTAACACCGTAGGGCCTGTGACTTGGGGTGTGTGTAGCTCTTTAAAGAACCTCCCCATTATGGCTTGCACATCTTCGGCGGTGACGGGGCCGGCAATGACCTATGCGGCAGCGACGGCCAAAGCCACGGCTGCTCCCGCTTCTGCTGCTGCCCCGTCGCCGTTCCGACTTATAACAAAGAAGCTTGGGGTGAAGAGCTACACCCACCCCAACATGACGATCGAGGCGTACGTGAAGGCCATGGCTGGGGTTGTCGGCCCTCCAGCCATACTCGCCGCCTCCAAAATGTACGGGAAGGCTGTGTTCTTCCTGGAGTCGGAGCGGGCGGTGGCCCTGGCCATCACCAACGGGCTCACCGTGGGCGGGACCTTCCTGCCGGTGGACCCTCTGGAGGCCACCGTGCAGAGGGTCGTATTATCGAACATCCCGCCCTACATCTCGAGTGAGCTCCTCCTCCCCGACTTGCTCCAACTTGGGGAGGTGAGGTTGGGGATCACGCCGATCCCGCTCGGATTCCGGGAAGCCAGCCTTCGCCATGTCTTCTCCTTCCAGCGCCAGGCCTTCGTTCAGCTGGCGCGGGAGGGGGAGACAGACGGGGTTTTTTCGGTCCTCCACGAGGGGACCCTTCACCGCGTCTTCTGGACGACGGACAGCGTGCGGTACCACACCTGCAAGGAGGTGGGGCATATACGAAAAAACTGCCCCGCCTCCAAGGCCGCCAGGTCGTCTGGCGTGGCCGAGGCTGGCGCTGCCGCTGCTCCTCCCCCCGGGTCTGGCCGCGCACCCCACCAAACATATACTACCGAGGTGCGGTCGTCGTCGGAGGTCGATGCCATCCAGGCCTCCGGCGAGGGGGAGGAAGTGCGTCCGGTCGGGAAGAGGGCGCGGAAAAATAAACACCGTGGGGTGGGTCCCCCCGTGGAGGGCGTGCACCTGATCCTGGAGCCCCTGACACCCAAGCGCGTTACCGCGTTAATCAGGGAGGGCGAGAGTGGGAGGGACCTCGTGCCCGAGCCTGTGGCCGCGACCGCTGAGGCAGGAGCGCCAGGACCTGCGGCCGGGCTCGGGCCCGAGGGACCCGACGAACCTGCTCCACCGGAGGGAGCACGGGAGACCCCTGCAGAAATGGAGGTCTCCCCCTATCCCTCCACTTTCAAAAGAAGGCGCGGCCCCCAGGAGGAGGAGGAGGACCAGGAGGAGGAAGGTCCCTCCGGTCAGGGGGAGTCGTCGCCCGCCGCGGGTACTGCGCCCCACCCCACCGCTGTCACCATCATGAGCGATCGGCAGGGGTCGCCTGTCCCTGGGGAGGCTGAGGCAGAGGTGTCTGCCCAGCTCGTGCCTCCCGGGGATGGGGACGAGACCCTGCCCGTGGGGGGGGTCGCGGAACAACCCGCGGCCGAGTTCGATCCCCTTTGTGTGCCGTTGCCCCTCGATGGGTCGGGCAGCCGGGAGCCTGGGTCGGGCGAGCTCGCGGAAAATGATCTCGCCCAAAGCGGACCGGACCTTCCCCAGGTGCTGCTCGACCTCGTCGAGGTTTTATCCAAAAATATCCCATCTGCTGGGTCGGAGGCCGGTGGCACGGAAGAGGAAGGCCCTCTGTCTGTGTCTCCGGCGCCGGGCAACTTGGAGGAGTACGTTTTCACATACTCTACGATCTCTCCGGTCGTTCCGGCGCCTGGGGTGGAGGGGGGCCCCGAACCTCCGCCGTCTTCTGGCCCGGCGCCCCTAAAGGAGCCCAGGGAGGAATCCTCTGCCACCGATCCTGGGGGTGGGATCCGGGCGGAGGCAGGGCCGGCCGTTGCGGCCGAGCCGTTCACTGCGCTCTGCGTGATGGATGACTCGGCCGCCGGTGGCGTCCCCCCGGAGGAGGACGGGGACTCGGTGGTGGGGGCGGAGGACGACTGGGATTCCATCGCCGATGAGGCGATGGATGACCTACCGCCCATCGCCGGGACCCCCCTCATTCCCATCGGGGAACTCCGGGACTTTGTGGCCACATGCCAGGGTCGTCACAGGACTCGGGTGGCCCTCGACAGATGGTCGGACCTGGCGCTGCTCGTCGGGTCGGCCCGCGCTGCCGTCAGAACCACGGGCTCGGACGCGGCCGTAAGCCCGCTCGGGCGGCGTCAGCTCCGGTCGTTCCTCACTGGGCTGCTAAGGGAGTGGCGGTTGACTAGCGGCCGCCCTCTCCCTTCCCCCGTTAGTCTTAAGTAGAGGGTGAATTATGCTTCTGAAATGAAGATAACCATAGCCAGCCTCAACATCAACGGCAGCAGGGAAGCTAACCACAGATTTAATAACTTTTCGGTCCTTCGGGAAGGGAAGTATGCGGTGTGCTTCCTGCAAGAAACCCACACCGTTCCGGGAGACAAGGTCACGTGGCTCCTGGAGTGGCAAGGAGGGGTCAGCATGAGTCACCTCTCCAGTGCTTCCAGTGGGGTGGCTATCTTGCTGGCCCCGCATTTTCAGCCGGAGATCTTGGGGGTCAAGGAGCTCGTGCCGGGCCGCTTGCTCCAGGTCACTGTTCGCCTGGGGGGCGTGCCGCTCCATCTAGTGAACGTGTATGCCCCTGGGGCCGCTGCGCAGCAAGCGCGCTTCTTTGAAGAAGTGTCCACTCTTCTGGGCTCCATCGACGCGGGCAAGTGCGTCATCCTCGGGGGGGATTTTAATTGTACCCTCGAGGCGAGGGACCGCACGGGCACCCTGCCATGCCCGGCGGCGATGGAGAAGTTGAGGGACCTGGTCGGGTCCCTCGACTTGGTGGACGTCTGGCAAAATCTCCATCCCGACTCCAGCGCCTTCACTTGCGTGAGGTCTGGGAGAGGAGCGTCCAGAATCGACCGCCTCTACATTTCCCGGGCATACGTCTCCTGCGTTCCGGCGGCTTCCATGCGGCCGGTGCCGTGCACGGACCACCACCTGGTGTGGGCGGAGCTCGTTCCGCTGCGCGCACGGGGGGGGTCCGCGTATTGGCACTTTAACAACCTGCTGCTGGAGGACGCACGGTTCCGAGATTCGTTTAGTCGGTTCTGGGCCGGCTGGAGAAGGAAGTGGGGGGGGCCTCCCCTCCTTGAGGCTATGGTGGGATGTGGGCAAGGCTCACATCCGTCTCTTCTGTCAGGAGTACGCGAAGGGGTCGACCAAGAGGCGGGAGGCCCGGGTCGGGCAGTTGGAGAAGGAGGTGCTCGACCTGGAGTCCCGTCTCGGTCAAGTCTTCGAGGACCCGGCCCTGCGGATGGTGTACGAAGAGAAGAAGGGCGCGCTGAAGGACCTGCAGCTTGTCGGGTCCCGAGGCGCGTACGTGAGGTCGCGGATCCAGTTCCTGCGGGACCTGGACCGCGGCTCCCCTTTCTTGTACTCGCTGGAAAAAAGACGGGGTGTCCGTAAGCAGCTCTTGGAGCTGCTGGCCGACGACGGATCTCTGGTCTCGGATCCGGAGGGAATCCGCGCGGAGACCCGCGCCTATTACGGGGCTCTGTTCTCTCCGGATCCGTCCAGCGAGGATGCGCGCGGAGCATTGTGGGAGGACCTGCCGAAGGTCAGCCTGGAGGACGCCGAAAAATTGGACGCTCCTCTGAGTCTGGAGGAGCTGACCGGCGCCCTCCGCCAGCTCTCTAGGGGAAAGTCCCCGGGGCTGGACGGGCTGACCGTGGAGTTCCACAGGGCGTTCTGGGACGTCTTGGGGGGCGACTACGCGCGGGTCCTGGGGGAAAGTTCGGCGACCGGGGAGATGCCCCTCTCTTGGCGCAGGGCGGTTATTGTCCTGCTGCCTAAGAGGGGTGATCTCCGCCTTCTTAAAAACTGGCGCCCGGTCTCCCTCCTCAGCACGGACTATAAAATTTTTGCCAGGGCTATGTCTGCTCGCCTAGGCGCCGTGCTGGCCCACATGATCCACCCCGACCAGTCCTAAACGGTCCCGGGCCGGACCATCCATGATAACATCCATCTGGTCCGGGACCTGGTCCACCATTCCCAGGAGGCTGGCCTGTCGGTCGCCTTCCTTTCCCTGGATCAGGAGAAGGCGTTCGACAGGGTGGATCACGAGTATCTCTTCGGGACTCTGCGCGCATTCGGGTTCGGGACGCATTTTGTCGCCCGTATCCGACTTCTGTACGCTGCCGCGGAGTGTCTGATTAAAGTTAATGGGTCCTTGACGGCGCCCCTTCGCTTCGGTGGGGGGGTGCGTCAGGGATGCCCCATGTCCGGCCAGTTATATGCCGTTTGCGTCGAGCCTTTCCTGCGCCTCTTGCGGAAGAGGTTGACGGGACTGGCTCTGCAAGGGCCGGGCGTGGAGGTGGTCCTCTCGGCTTATGCCGATGACGTGCTCCTCACGGTCACGGATCCCGCTGACTTGCGGAGGATGCGGGAATGCCTGCAGATTTACTCGGACGCATCCTCCGCCAAGATCAACTGGGAGAAATGTTCTGGATTCCTGGTGGGTCAGTGGCGGGTGGACTCCCTGCCGGAGGAGTTCAGGCCCTTCGCCTGGAGCACCACGCACCTCCTCTACTTGGGAGTCTACCTCAGCCCTGCCGAGGACGCCTGGCCGGCGAACTGGCAAGCGTTGGAGGCCAAAGTCACCACTCGCTTAGGACGCTGGACAGGATTGCTCCAAGTGTTGTCCTACAGGGGTCGAGCGATGGTCATAAACCAACTGGTGGCCGCCATGTTGTGGTACCGGTTCGTCACTTTGATCCCTCCCCCTGCATTTGTCACCAAGATACAGAAGAAGCTCGTCGACTTCTTCTGGGACAAAAGGAAGCACTGGGTCTCTGCCGCGGTTCTGAGTCTCCCGCTTAGGGAGGGCGGTCAGGCGTTGGTGTGCCTCCGCACCCAGGCTGCGACTTTCCGTCTTCAGACGCTGCAGAGATACCTGTACGTCGAGAATCCTCCGAGATGGTGTGCGCTGGCGACGTATTTTTTCCGCCAGCTGCACGGCCTCAATTACGACATGCAGCTCTTGTTTTTGGAAGTGGGCGGCAGGCGTGCCAGCCTGTGGGAGCTGCCTGTCTTCTACCAGGAACTGCTATGGGTTTGGAACTACGTCGCCTCCAGGCGGAGCTCTCCCCCGTCAGGAATGGCGGCTGTCCTCCGGGAGCCGCTGTTCAGGAATCCGCACCTCCACGTCCGCGAGTTCGGGTGGCTGGCGGAACGCAGGGCTGTGCCTGGTAGGGTGACTAGAGTCGGGGACCTACTCGATGGCGGAGGAGCGGGCTGGATGGCGCCGGAGGAGTTGGCACGGCGCATGTCTTGGGACAACATCCGGCTCGCGGTCGATGCCATCGAGGCGGTGAAAGCGACGCTGCACCCTGGCGCCACGAGGTGTATTGAGGCGGCTCAAGCGCGTGGGGCAATCCCGTCCGAGCTTTCCCCCGTTCGGACGGAATTCCTTATCGCCGCCCTGCCCCGAAACCCCCCTCGGGTACCGGCGCCTCACAACTTGAGCCGTCTCGAGGAGATGCCCTCCGTGCCTTTTCATTTCGCACGGAGGGGTTTCCTGTACGGGCTGCTCCTGCACACCTTCCACTTTGTCATCTTCGCCTGCCGTCCGGACACACCGTGGCATGCCGTTTTGCCTTCCGGTGGAGGCGGAGGTCCCCAATGGAGGGCTCTCTATGCAGGAGTCCTCCCTTGTTCTATTGGGGACTTGGCCTGGAGGGTGTTGCACGGAGCAGTCCCGTGCAATATATTGTTAAATAGATTCACGGACACCCAGACCGCCTGTTTGTTCTGCGGTCTGGAGGAGTCCGTTTTCCATGTTTATGTTCAATGTGTGAGGTTGCAGCCCCTCTTCCATTATTTGAAGGGGCTGCTCCTCGATTTTTGGTTGCACTTCAGTCCCACGCTCTTGATCTACGGTCACCCGGTGCAGAGGGGAGCGGGCAGGTTGGAGGACCTCCTCGTGGGTCTGCTCCTGGGCCTGGCGAAAAAAGCCATCAATTGGTCCAGGCAGCGGGCGGTTGAGGGGGTCATCCAGCCAGATTGCCTCCCTCTCTTCCGTGGCCATGTTCACGCCCGGGTGGCCCTGGAGATGGAGCACGCGGTGTCCGCCGGCGCGCTCGAGCACTTCCGTGACCGGTGGGCGCCTCGGGGACTGGAGTGCATAATTGGATTAAACGACCAAATTTTAATTTGATTTGTTAAGGTTTATTTAAAGATTTTTTTACTGGTGTAGTTACAGTTTACTTGTTTTATTTATTTGGCCCACCAAAAGAGAACAAACAAGTGAAGGTGCCATCTAGAGGTAACAGAAGGAACTGATTGGCACCCTCACACCTCTGCTCCCTCCGGCGGAGCAGGTTTGTCGGGTTCCTCGGGCCCGAGCCCGTCCGCAGGTATTGGCGTTAACGCTGCGGCGGTTGCGGCCACAGGCTCGGGCACGAGGCCCCTCCCACTCACGTCTGCCCCGATTAACTCCGCGAGGAACGCAGGTGTAAGGGGTGCAAGGGGCAAGGGCTGGCCATCCACGGGGGGCCCGCCCTAAGGTGTTTATTTTTTCGCCGCGCCTTCTTTCCGGCCGGACGCGCTCCCTCCCCCCCGCCGGAGGCCTTGGTGGCATCGGCCCCCGATGTCGACCGCACATCAGACGTTCCTGACGCGTGGGCAGTTCCGGGGGGAGGAGCGGCGGTGGCGCCAGCCTCGGCCGTACGAGATGATCCGGCGGCCTTGGAGGCGGGGCAGTTTTTCCGGATGTGCCCCACCTCCTTGCAGGCGTGGCACCGAACACCATCCGATGTCCAGAAGACGCGATAGGCGGTCCCCTTGTGGTGGACGATGAACGCCCCGTCAGTGTCCTTCTCCCGCGCCAGCTAGACGAACAGCTGGCGCCGGAAGGAGAAGACGTGGAGAAGGCTGGCTTCCCGGAAGCCGAGCGGGATGGGCGTGATCCCCGACCTCACCTCCCCAAGTTGGCACATATGTGGGAGGAGGAGCTCACCAGGGACATAGGGCGGGACGTTTGAGATGACAATTCTCTGCGCGGTGGCCTCGAGAGGATCCACCGGCAGGAAGGTCCCTCCCACGGTGAGCCCCTTGGCGACGGCCAGGGACACCGCCCGCTCCGACCCCAGGAAGAACACAGCCTTCCCATACATTTTTCAGGCCGCGACGATGGCTGAGGGGCCGACAACCCCAGCCATGGCTTTAACGCAGGCCTCAATGGTCATAGTGGGGTGAGTGTAGCTCTTCACCCCAAGCTTTTTTGTTATCAATCTGAATGGTGACGGGGCAGCAGAAGCAGCGGGAGCAGCTGTGGCTGTGGCTGCCACTCCCGCATAAGTCCTGGCTGGCCCCGCCACCGGCGAAGATGCAGTCGCCATTCTGGGGTGTTTTCTAAAAAGGACTACACTCACCCCAAGTCACAGGCCTGAAGGTGTTAATTGTGGCCTCAGGTATTTTTTCGTCCTCTATTGAGCAGAGGGAGCTGTTTAAATTGAAGGCACACCTCTCCCCTTATTGATTGAAATTGGGAGAGGGGCCTTCTCCCCTCTGCTCAATAGGTAATTAAAATATAGATAGATGAGGTGCCTTTTGAGAGAAAGGCAGAGAGAGAGACAACGAGAGAGAGAGAGGGGGGGTTGGGAAGGAGGGAGGCTGCAAGGGCAGGGTTGCCACTCAGGATGGTGGGTGGGTGGGTGTTGGCAGGGGTGCACTCTCTGATGGAAAAATTAAAGTCTTTGAGGGTGGCCTTCTGGCAGGGGGAGAAGATGTCTTCACCTGGGAAAGCTAGAGATGCCCCAGGCTCAGTCCCACACCAGGTCTTAATGATGTATTAATTGGGCTGTTCACCTAGGCAGCTCCAGCTATCCCAGGCCAGGCAATAGGAAGGGGTGCTTATTAGTGGTGTGTGTGGCCTAGTGTTTTACAAGAGCCACACACACACACACACACACCCCTTGATGATCCGGCCCTTTTTTCTTCTTTTCTCCCCCCACCTAAAATACAAAGTCTTTGGGAGAGTGCACCAAATAACACCCACTTGTAGATGTTCTGAAAAGATGATGTTGTTCTTCCCTCCTTCCAAACAGTTGGTGGTTGTTGGTTGTTTCTCTCCCCTCTCTCCCTCTCCTGAAGCGGAGGTCAATTTGGGGAGGCAGTAATGGAAAGGCCTCTCCCCTGGTTGGTGTTGTTGCTGGCCTCCCTTCTCCTTCTCCTCCTCTGTCCTCTCTCTCCAGGCACCTCAGTTGCTGTGATGATGGTGGAGGAGGTGGTGGTCTTACGTTCTCCTCCTCTTCCTGGTCAGGAGACCACCACTTTCCACTCTCCACTCTCCTGGTCTGGCTGCTCCTTCTCCTTGTGTGCTGCTGCACAGCCAGCAATGCTGAGAATGAGGTCTAACAGAGGGTACTCTTTTTTGTTTGGACCCAAAAAAACCAAATTGGACTGTAAATAAACAAAAGTTCAACTAAAACTTAACAAATCAAATTAAAATTTGGTTTTCCGGGTTGATAATGCACTCCAATCTGCACCGGGTGACAGTAGATCAAGAGCGTGGGACTGAAGTGCAACCAAAAATCGAGGAGCAGCCCCTTCAAGTAGTGAAAGAGGGGCTGCAACCTCTCACACTCCATAAAAACGTGAAACACGGACTCCTCCAGGCCGCAAAAAACCCAGGCGGCCCGGGAGTCCGTGAACCTACTTAAAACCTTATTGCATGGGACCGCTCCGTGCAACACACTCCAGGCCAAGTCCCCAATGGAATAAGGGAGGACTCCCGCGTAGAGAGCCCTCCATTGGGGACCTATGCCACCTCCAGTTGGCAAGACGCCACGCCAAGGCGTGTCCGGATGGTAGCCGAAGATGGCAAAGTGGAGAGTGTGCAGGAGCAGCCCGTACAGGAAAACCCTCCGCGCGGAATGAAAAGGCACGGAGGGTATTTCCTCGAGACGGCTCAAGTTCTGAGGCGCCGGTTCCCGAGGGGAGTTTCGGGGCCGGGCGCCGATGAGGAATTCCGTCCGAACGGGGGTAAGTTCGGACGGGATCGCCCCACGTGCTTGAGCTGCCTCGATACACCTAGTGGAGTCGGGGCCCAGTGCCACTTTCACCGATTCGATGGCTTCGACCACGAGCTGGACGTTGGCCCAGGACAGGCGCTGCGCCAGCTCCTCCAGCGCCATCCAGCCCGCTCCTCCGCCATTGAGCAGGTCCCCGACTCTGGTCACCTTGCCAGGCACAGCCCTGCCCTCCCCCAGCCGCCAGAACTCGCGGTCTTGGAAGTGCGGATTCCTGAGCAGCGGCTCCCGAAGGAGAGCCGCCGCTCCTGACGGGGGAGAGCTCCGCCTGGAAGTGACGTATTTCCAAACCCATAGTAGTTCCTGGTAGAAGACAGGCAGCTCCAGCAGGCCGGCATGCCTGCCGCCCACTTTCGCAAACAGGAGCTGCGTGTCGTAATTGAGGCCGTGCAGCTGGCGGAAGAAAAACGTCATCAGCGCACACCATCTCGGAGGATTCTCGACGTACAGGCATCTCTGCAGCGTCTGAAGACGGAAAGTCGCAGCCTGGGTTCGAAGGCACACCAGCGCCTGACCGCCCTCCCTAAGCGGGAGACACAGAACCGCAGCAGAGACCCAGTGCTTCCTTTTGTCCCAGAAGAAGTCGATGAGCTCCTTCTGCATCTTGGCGAAAAACGCAGGGGGAGGGATCAAAGTGACCAACTGGTACCACAACATGGCGGCAACCAGCTGGTTTATAACCAGCGCTCGACCCCTGTAGGACAACACTCGGAGCAGTCCTGTCCAGCGTCCTAGGCGAGCGGTGACTTTGGCCTCCAGCTCTTGCCAGTTCGCCGGCCAGGCATCCTCGGCAGGGCTAAGGTAGACTCCCAAATAGAGGAGGTGTGTGGTGCTCCAGGCGAAAGGCCTGAACTCCTCCAGCAGGGAGTCCACCCGCCACTGACCCACCAGGAGTCCGGAACATTTCTTCCAGTTGATCTTGGCGGAGGATGCGTCCGAGTAAATCTACTGGCATTCCCGCATCCTCCGCAAGTCAGCGGGATCCGTGACCGTGAGGAGCACGTCATCGGCGTAAGCCAAGAGAACCACCTCTACGCCCGGCCCTTGCAGAGCCAGTCCCGTCAACCTCTTCCGCAAGATGCGCAGGAATGGCTCCACGCAAACGGCGTATAACTGACCGGACATGGGGCATCCCTGACGCACCCCCCTCCCGAAGCGAAGGGGCACCATCAAGGACCCGTTAACTTTAATCAGACACTCCGCGGCGGCGTACAGAAGTCGGATCCGGGCGATGAAATGCGTCCCGAACCCGAATGCGCGCAGAGTCCCGAAGAGATACTCGTGATCCACCCTGTCGAACGCCTTCTCCTGATCCAGGGAAAGGAAGGCGACCGACAGACCAGCCCTCTGGGAGTGGTGGACCAGGTCCCGGACCAGATGGATGTTATCGTGGATGGTCCGGCCCGGGACCGTGTAGGACTGGTCGCGGTGGATCATGTGGGCCAGCACGGTGCCAAGGCGAGCAGACATGGCCCTGGCAAAGATTTTATAGTCCGTGCTGAGGAGGGAGACCGGGCGCCAGTTCTTAAGGAGGCGGAGATCGCCAAGAGAGGGGCATCTCCCCGGTTGCCAAACTTTCCCCCAGGACCCGCGTGTAGTCGCCCCCCAAGACGTCCCAGAACGACCTGTGGAACTCCACGGTCAGCCCGTCCAGCCCCGGGGACTTTCCCCTAGAGAGCTGGCGGAGGGCGCCGGTCAGCTCCGCCAGGCTTAGCGGAGCGTCCAATTTTTCAGCGCCCTCCAGGCTGACCTTCGGCAAGTCCTCCCACAAAACTCTGCGCGCATCCTCGCTGGACGGATCCGGAGAGAACAGAGCCCCATAGTAGTCGCGCGTCTCCGCGCTGATTCCCTCAGGATCCGAGACCCGAGATCCGTCGTCGGTCAGCAGCCCCAAGAGCTGCTTACGGACCCCTCGTCTTTTTTCCAGCGAGTAGAAGAAGGGGGAGCCGTGGTCCAGGTCCCGCAGGAGCTGGATCCGCGACCTCACGTACGCGCCTCGGGACCCGACGAGCTGCAGGTCCTTTAGCGCGCCCTTGTTCTCTTCGTACACCTTCCGCAGGGCCGGGTCCTTGACGACCTGACCGAGACGGGACTCCAGGTCGAGCACCTCCTTCTCCAACCACCCGACCCGGGCCTCCCACCTCTTGGTCGACCCCTTCACGTACTCCTGACAGAAGAGACGGATGTGAGCCTTGCCCACATCCCACCATAGTCTCAAGGAGGGGATGCACCCCCGCTTCCTTCTCCAGTCGGCCCAGAACCGATGAAACGAATCCCAGAACCGCACGTCCTCCAGCAGCAGGTTGTTAAAATGCCAGTACATGGACACCCCGCGTGCGCGCAGCGGAGCGAGCTCTGCCCACACCAGGTGGTGGTCCGTGCACGGCACCGGCCGCATGGAAGCCGCCGGAACGCAGGAGACGTACGCCCGGGAAATGTAGAGGCGGTCAATTCTGGACCTTCCTCCCCTAGACCTCACGTTAGTGAAGGCGCTGGAGTCGGGGTGGAGATTTCGTCAGACGTCCACCAAGTCGAAGGACCCGACGAGGTCCCTCAACTTCTCCATCGCCGGGCTTCGCGGGGGACCCGAACAGTCCCTCACCTCGAGGGTGCAGTTAAAATCCCCCCCCGAGGATGACTCACTCGCCCACGTCGACGGAGCCCAAAAGAGCGGACACTTCTTCGAAGAAGCACACTTGCTGCACACTGGTCTGAGGGGTGTACACGTTCACTAGATGGAGCAGCATGCCCCCCAGGCGAACAGTTACCTGGAGCAAGCGGCCCGGCACGTGCTCCTTGACCCCCAAGGTCTCCGGCTGAAAATGCGGGGCCAGCAAGATAGCCACCCCGCTGGAATTGTTGGAGAGGTGACTCATGCTGACCCCTCCTTGCCACTCCAGGAGCCACGTGGCTTCGTCTCCCGGAACGGTGTGGGTTTCTTGCAGGAAGCACACCGCATACTTCCCGTCCCGAAGGACCGAGATGTTTTTGAATCTGCGGCGCGCCTCCCTGCTGCCGTTGATGTTGAGGCTGGCTATGGTTATCTTCATGTCAGAAGCATAGTGCAACCTCGACCTACACCTAACGGGGGGAGGAAGCGCAGCCGCTGGTCTGCCGCCACTTCCTCAGCAGCCCAGTGAGGAACGTTCTCAGCCGACGCAGCTCGAGCGGGTTCACACCCTCGTCCGCGCCCATGATCTTAACTGCGGCGCGGACGGACACGATGAGCAGCGCCAGCTCCGACCACCTGTCGAGGGCCAGCCGGACGTTATTGCGCCGTCCCAGGCACGTGGCCATAAAATCCCAGAGTTCCCTTACGGGAATGAGGGGAGACTCGGCAAGGGGCACGAGGTCATCCATCGCCTCGTCGGCGCTGGAGTCCGAATCGTCCTCCGTGCCCATCACCGAGTCCCCATCCTCCTCCAGGGGGTCGTCACCAGCGGCAGACCCGTCCGTCGCGCAGTGCGCAGCAAACGGCTCAGCCGCACCAGCCAGCCCCGCCTCTGCCCGGATCCCACCCCCAGGATCGGTGGCAGAGGATTCCTCCCTGGGCTCCTCTAGGGACGCTGGGCCAGAAGACAGCGGCGGTTCAGAGCTCCCCTCCGCCCCAGACGCCGGAACGACCGGAGAAACCGGGGAGAGAACAATTCCCAGCTCCTCCAGTACGTCCGGCACCACAGACGCAGCCAGGGGGCCATCCTCCTCCCCGCCACCAACCTCTGACCCAGCGGATGGGGTGTTTTGAATTAAACCCTCTACCAGGTCGAGCAGCCTCTGGGAGATGTCCGGGTCGCATTGGGCGAGCTCATTTTCCTCGAGCTCGCCCGATCCTGACCCCAGGCCGGCCGAACCCGGCGAGGGGTAACGGCACCAATATAATGTCAATAGCCGCGGGTTGTCCCGCGCCCACCCCCACGATCAGGGTCTCATCCCCATCCCCGGGAGGCACGTGCCGGACGGGCACATCTGCCTCAGCCTCCCGATGGACAGGCGACCCCCGCCAATCGCCGGTGGTGATGACAGCGGGGGGGGGGGCGCATTACCCGCGGCGGGCGATGACTCCCCCTGCTTGGAGGGACCTTCCTCCTCCCGGTCGTCCTCCTCTTCCAGGGGGTCGCGCCTTCTTTTTAGCATGGAGGGAGCGAGGGAGACCTCCATGTCTGCAGAGGCCTCCTGCTCAGCTCCCTCCGGCGGAGCCGGTTTGTCGGGTTCCTCGGGCCCGAGCCCGGCCGCAGGTATTGGTGTTTCCGCTACGGCGGTTGCGGCCACAGGCTCGGGCACGAGGCCCCTCCCACTCACGTCTGCTCCGATTACCTCCGCGAGGAGCGCGGGTGTAAGGGGCTTAAGGGGCAAGGGCTGGCCCTCCACGGGGTGACACACCCTAAGGTGTTTTGATTTTTTCTGCGCCTTCTTTCCGGCTGGACGCGCTCCCTCCCCCCTGCCGGAGGCCTTGGTGGCATCGGCCTCCGACGTCGACCGCGCATCAGCGGTTCCCGACACGCGGGCAGATCCGGGGGGAGAAGCGTCGGCGGCGCCAGCCTCGGCTGCACTAGATGATCTGGCGGCCTTGGAGGCAGGGCAGTTTTTTCGAATGTGCCCCACCTTCTTGCAGGCGTGGCACCGCACACCGTCCGACGTCCAGAAGACGCGATAGGCGGTCCCCTCATGGAGGACGACGAACGCCCCGTCGGTGTCCTCCTCCCGCGCCAGCTAGATAAACAGCTGGCGCCGGAAGGAGAAAACGTGGCGAAGGCTGGCTTCCCGGAAGCCGAGTGGGATGGGTGTGATCCCCGACCTCACCTCCTCAAGTTGCCGTAAATGGGGAAGGAGGAGCTCACCAGGAACATAGGGCGGGACGTTAGAAATGACGATCCTCTGCGCGGTGGCCTCGAGAGGATCCACCGGCAGGAAGGTCCCGCCGACGGTGAGCCCCTTGGCGACGGCCAGGGACACCGCCTGCTCCGACCCCAGGAAGAACACAGCCATCCCATACATTTTTGAGGCCGCGACGATGGTTGAGGGGCCGACAACCCCAGCCATGGCTTTAACGCAGGCCTCAATGGTCATAGTGGGGTGAGTGTAGCTCTTCACCCCAAGCTTTTTTGTTATCAATCTGAATGGTGACGGGGCAGCAGAAGCAGCGGGAGTAGCTGTGGCTATGGCTGCCACTCCCGCATAAGTCCTGGCTGGCCCCGCCACCGGCAAAGATGCAGTCGCCATTCTGGGGTGTTTTCTAAAAAGGGCTAAACTCACCCCAAGTCACAGGCCTGAAGGTGTTAATTGTGGTCTCAGGTATTTTTTGGTCCTCTATTGAGCATAGGGAGCTGTTTAAATTGAAGGCACACCTCTCCCCTTATTGATTAGAATTGGGAGAGGGGCCTTCTCCCCTCTGCTCAATAGGTAATCAAAATATAGATAGATGAGGTGCCTTTTGAGAGAAAGGCAGAGAGAGAGAGACAACGAGAGAGAGAGAGGGGGTGTTGGGAAGGAGGGAGGCCGCAAGGGCAGGGTTGCCACTCAGGATGGTGGGTGGGTGGGTGTTGGCAGGGGTGCACTCTCTGATGGAAAAATTAAAGTCTTTGAGGGTGGTCTTCTGGCAGCGGGAGAAGATGTCTTCACCTGGGAAAGCTGAAAATGCCCCAGGCTCAGTCCCACACCAGGTCTTAACGATGTATTAATTGGGCTGTTCACCTCGGCAGCTCCAGCTATCCCAGGCCAGGCAATAGGAAGGGGTGCATATTAGTGGTGTGTGTGGCCTAGTGTTTTACAAGAGCCACACACACACACACACACACCCCTTGATGATCCGGCCCTTTTTTCTTCTTTTCTCCCCCCACCAAAAATACAAAGTCTTTGGGAGATTGCACCAAATAACACCTACCTGCAGATGTTCTGAAAAGATGATGTTGTTCTTCCCTCCTTCCAAACAGTTGGTGGTTGTTGGTTGTTTCCCTCCCCTCTCTCCCTCTCCTGAATTGGAGGCCAATTTGGGGAGGCAGTAATGGAAAAGGCCTCTCCCCTGGTTGGTGTTGTTGCTGGCCTCCCTTATCCTTCTCCTCCTCTGTCCTCTCTCTCCAGGCACCTCAGTTGCTGTGATGATGGTGGAGGTGGAGGTGGTGGTGGTCTTTTGTTTTCCTCCTCTCCCTGGTCAGGAGACCACCACTTTCCACTCTCCACTCTCCTGGTCTGGCTGCTCCTTCTCCTTGTGTGCTGCTGCACAGCCAGCAATGCTGAGAATGAGGTCTAACAGAGGGTACTCTTTTTATTTGGACCCAAAAAAAACCCAATTGGACAGAAAATAAACAAAAGTTCAACTAAAACTTAACAAATCAAATTAAAATTTGGTTTTCCGGGTTGATAATGCACTCCAGTCCCCGCGGCGCCCACCGGTCGCGGAAATACTCAAGCGCACCGGCGGACACCGCGTGCTCCATCTCCAGGGCCACCCGGGCGCGAACATGGCCGCGGAAGAGAGGCAGGCAATCCAGCTGGACTACCCCCTCGACCGCCCGCTGCCTGGACCAATTGATAGCTTTTTACACCAGGCCCAGGAGCAGGCCCACAAGGAGGTCCTCCAACCTGTCCGCTCCCCTCCGCACCGGGTGACCGTACATCAAGAGCGTGGGACTGAAGTGCAACCAAAAATCGAGGAGCAGCCCCTTCAAGTAGTGAAAGAGGGGTTGCAATCTCTCACACTCCATATAAACGTGAAACACGGACTCCTCCGGGCCGCAAAAAACGCAGGCGGCCTGGGAGTCCGTGAACCTACTTAAAACCTTATTGCACGGGACCACCCCGTGCAACACCCTCCAGGCCAAGTCCCTGATGGAACAAGGGAGGACTCCCACGTAGAGAGCCCTCCATTGGGCAACTCCACCTCCGCCGGTCGGCAAGACGCCACGCCAAGGCGTGTCCGGACGGTAGACGAAGATGGCAAAGTGGAGAGTGTGTGGGAGCAGCCCGTACAGGAAACCCCTCCGTGCAGAATGAAAAGGCACGGAGGGTATTTCCTCGAGATGGCTCAAGTTGTGAGGCGCCGGTTCCCGAGGGGAGTTTCGGGGCCGGGCGCCAATGAGGAATTCCGTCCGAACGGGGGTAAGCTCGGACAGGATCGCCCCACATGCTTGAGCCGCCTCGATACACCTAGTGGAGTCGGGGCCCAGTGCCGCTTTCACCGATTCGATGGCTTCGACCGCGAGCCGGACGTTGGACCAGGACAGGCGCCGCGCCAGCTCCTCCGGCGCCATCCAGCCCGCTCCTCTGCCATCGAGCAGGTCCCCAACTCTGGTGTCCTTGCCAGGCAGAGCCCTGCCCTCCGCCAGCCGCCCGAACCCGCGGTCGTGCAGGTGCGGATTCCTGAGCAGCGGCTCCCGAAGGAGAGCCGCCGCTCCTGACGGGGGAGAGCTCCGCCTGGAAGCGACGTAGTTCCAAACACATAGTAGATCCTGGTAGAAGACAGGCAGCTCCCGCAGGCCGGCATGCCTGCCGCTCACTTTCACAAACAGGAGCTGCGTGTCGTAATTGAGTCCGTGCTGCTGGCGGAAGAAATACGTCGCCAGCGCACACCATCTCGGAGGATTCTCGACGTACAGGTATCTCTGCAGCGTCTGAAGATGGAAAGTCGCAGCCTGGGTGCGAATGCACACCAGCGCCTGACTGCCCTCTCTAAACGGGAGACACAGAACCGCAGCAGAGACCCAGTGCTTCCTTTTGTCCCAGAAGAAGTCGATGAGCTTCTTCTGCATCTTGGCGACAAATGCAGGGGGAGGGATCAAAGTGACCAACCGGTACCACAACATGGCGGCCACCAGCTGGTTTATGACCAGCGCTCGACCCCTGTAGGACAACACTCGGAGCAGTCCTGTCCAGCATCCTAGGCGAGCGGTGACTTTGGCCGCCACCTCTTGCCTGTTCGCCGCCAAGGCGTCCTCGGCAGGGCTAATGTAGACTCCCAAATAGAGGAGGTGCATGGTGCTCCAGGCAAAAGGCCTGAACTCCTCCGGCAGGGAGTCCACCCGCCACTGACCCACCAGGAGTCCGGAACATTTCTCCCAGTTGATCATGGCGGAGGATGCGTCCGAGTAAATCTGCTGGCATTCCCGCATCCTCCACAAGTCAACGGGATCCGTGACCGTGAGGAGCACGTCATCGGCGCAAGCCGAGAGGACCACCTCCACGCCCGGCCCTTGCAGAGCCAGTCCCGTCAACCTCTTCCGCAAGTGGCGCAGGAATGGCTCCACGCAAACAGCGTATAACTGACCGGACATGAGGCATCCCTGACGCACCCCCCTCCCGAAGCGAAGGGGCGCCGTCAAGGACCCATTAACTTTAATCAGACACTCCGCGGTGGCGTACAGAAGTCGGATCCGGGCAACGATATGCGTTCCGTACCCGAATGCGCGCAGAGTCCCGAAGAGATACTCGTGATCCACCCTGTCGAACGCCTTCTCCTGATCCAGGGTAAGGAAGGCGACCGACAGACCAGCCCTCTGGGAGTGGTGGACCAGGTCCCGGACCAGATGGATGTTATCGTGGATGGTCCGGCCCGGGACCGTGTAGGACTGGTCGGGGTGGATCATGTGGGCCAGCACGGTGCCAAGGCGAGCAGACATGGCCCTGGCAAAGATTTTATAGTCCGTTCTGAGGAGGGAGACTGGGCGCCAGTTCTTAAGGAGGCGGAGATCGCCCTTCTTAGGCAGCAGGACAATGACCGCCCTGCGCCAAGAGAGGGGCATCTCCCCGGTCGCCAAACTTTCCCCCAGGACCCGCGCGTAGTCACCCCCCAAGACATCCCAGAACGCCCTGTGGAACTCCACGGTCAGCCCATCCAGCCCCGGGGACTTTCCCCTAGAGAGCTGGCGGAGGGCGCCGGTCAGCTCCGCCAGGCTTAGCGGAGCATCTAATTTTTCGGCGCCCTCCGGGCTGACCTTCAGCAGGTCCTCCCACAAAACTCTGCACGCATCCTCGCTGGTTGGATCCGGAGAGAACAGAGCCCCGTAATAGGCGCAGGTCTCTGCGCTGATTCACTCCGGATCCGAGACCAGAGATCCGTCCTCGGCCAGCAGCCCTAAGAGCTGCTTACGGACCCCCCATCTATTTTCCAGCGAGTAGAAGAAGGGGGAGCCACGGTCCAGGTCCCGCAGGAGCTGGATCCGGGACCTCACGTACGCGCCTCGGGACCCAACGAGCTGCAGGTCCTTCAGCGCGCCCTTCTTCTCTTCGTACACCTTCCGCAGGGCCGGGTCCTCGACGACCTGACCGAGACGGGACTCCAGGTCGAGCACCTCCTTCTCCAACCGCCCGACCCGGGCCTCCCGCCTCTTGGTCGACCCCTTCGCGTACTCCTGACAGAAGAGACGGATGTGAGCCTTGCCCACATCACACCATAGCCTCAAGGAGGGGAAGCCCCCCCGCTTCCTACTCCAGTCAGCCCAGAACCGACGAAATGAATCCCGGAACCGCGCGTCCTCCAGCAGCAGTTTGATAAAATGCCAGTACGCAGACGCCCCCCCCCCGCGCGCGCAGCGGAGCGAGCTCCTCCCACACCAGATGGTGGTCCGTGCACGGCACCAGCCGCATGGAAGCCGCCGGAACACAGGAGACGTACGCCCGGGAAATGTAGAGGCGGTCGATTCTGGACCATCCTCCCCCAGACCTCACGCTAGTGAAGGCGCTGGAGTCGGGGTGGAGATTTCGCCAGACGTCCACCAAGTCGAATGACCCGACCAGGTCCCTCAACTTCTCCATCGCCGCCGGGCTTCGCCGTGGACCCAAACGGTCCCTCGCCTCGAGGGTGCAGTTAAAATCCTCCCCGAGGATGACGCACTCGCCCACGTCGACGGAGCCCAAAAGAGCGGACACGTCTTCGAAGAAGCGCACTTGCTGTGCACAGGTCTGAGGGGCGTACACGTTCACTAGATGGAGCGGCACGCCCCCCAGGCGAACAGTGACCTGGAGCAAGCGGCCCGGCACGTGCTCCTTGATCCCAAGATCTCCGGCTGAAAATGCGGGGCCAGCAAGATAGCCACCCCACTGGAATTGTTGGAGAGGTGACTCATGCTGACCCCTCCTTGCCACTCCAGGAGCCATGTGGCTTCATCTCCCGGAAAGGTGTGGGTTTCTTGCAGGAAACACACCGCATACTTCCCGTCCCAAAGGACCGACAAGTTATTGAATCTGCGGCGCGCCTCCCTGCTGCCGTTGATGTTGAGGCTGGCTATGGTTATCTTCATGTCAGAAGCATAGTGCAACCTCTACCTACACCTAACGGGGGGAGGAAGCGCAGCCGCTGGTCAGCCGCCACTTCCTCAGCAGCCCAGTGAGGAACGTTCTGAGCCGACGCAGCTCGAGCGGGTTCACACCCTCGTCCGCGCCCATGATCTTAACTGCGGCGTGGATGGACATGATGAGCAGCGCCAGCTCCGACCACCTGTCGAGGGCCAGCCGGACCTTATTGCGCCGACCCAGGCACGTGGCCATAAAATCCCGGAGTTCCCTTACGGGAATGAGGGGTGACTCGGCAAGGGGCACGAGGTCATCCATCGCCTCGTCGGCACTGGAGTCCGAATCGTCCTCCGTGCCCATCACCGAGTCCCCATCCTCCTCCAGGGGGTCGTCACCAGCGGCCGACCCGTCCGTCATGCAGTGCGCAGCGAACGGCTCGGCCGCACCAGTCAGCCCCGCCTCCGCCCGGATCCCACCCCCAGGGTCGGCGGCAGAGGATTACTCCCTGGGCTCCTCTAGGGGCGCTGGGCCAGAAGACGGCGGCGGTTCAGAGCTCCCCTCCACCCCAGACGCCGGAACGACCGGAGAAACCGGGTAGAGAACAATTCCCAGCTCCTCCAGTACGTCCGGCACCAGAGACGCAGGCAGGGGGCCATCCTCCTCCCTGCCACCAACCTCCGACCCAGCGGATGGGTTGTTTTGAATTAAACCCTCTACCAGGTCGAGCAGCCCCTGGGAGATGTCCGGGTCGCATTGGGCAAGCTCATTTTCCTCGAGCTCGCCCGACCCAGACCCCAGGCCGCCCGACCCGGTGAGGGGTAACGGCACCGATAAAATGTCAATAGCCGCGGGTTGTCATGTGCCCACCCCCACGGGCAGGGTCTCGACCCATCCCCGGGAGGCACGTGCTGGACGGACACATCTGGCCCAGCCTCCCGAGGGACAGGCGACCCCTGCCGATTGCTGGTGATGACGACAGCGGGGGCGGGGGGCGCAGTACCCGCGGCGGGCGACGACTTCCCCTGCTCGGAGGGACCTTCCTCCTCCCGGTCCTCCTCCTCTTCCAGGGGGTCGCGCCTTCTTTTTAGCATGGAGGGAGCGAGGGAGACCTCCATGTCTGCAGAGGCCTCCTCCTCTGCTCACTCCAGCGGAGCAGGTTTGTCGGGTTCCTCGGGCCCAAGCCCGGCCGCAGATATTGGCGTTACCGCTGCGACGGTTGCGGCCACAGGCTCGGGCACGAGGCCCCTCCCACTCGCGTCTGCCCCGATTAACTCCGCGAGGAGCGCGGGTGTAAGGGGCGCAAGGGGCAAGGGCTGGCCATCCACGGGGGGACCCGCCCTAAGGTGTTTATTTTTTTCGCCGCGCCTTCTTTCCGGCTGGACGCGCTCCCTCCCCCCCGCCGGAGGCCTTGGTGGCATCGGCCCCCGACGTCGACCGCACATCAGACGTTCCCGACGCGCGGGCAGATCCAGGGGGAGGAGCAGCGGCGACGCCAGCCTCGACCGCACGAGATGATCCGGCGGCCTTGGAGGCGGGGCAGTTTTTCCGGATGTGCCCCACCTCCTTGCAGGCGTGGCACCGCACACCGTCCGACGTCCAGAAGACGCGATAGGTGGTCCCCTCGTGGTGGACGATGAACGCCCCGTCGGTGTCCTCCTCCCGCGCCAGCTGGACGAACAGCTGGCGCCGGAAGGAGAAGACGTGGTGAAGGCTGGCTTCCCGTACATTTTTGAGGCCGCGACGATGGCTGAGGGGCCGACAACCCCAGCCATGGCTTTAACGCAAGCCTCAATGGTCATAGTGGGGTGAGTGTAGCTCTTCACCCCAAGCTTTTTTGTTATCAATCTGAATGGTGACGGGGCAGCAGAAGCAGCGGGAGCAGCTGTGGCTGTGGCTGCCACTCCCGCATAAGTCCTGGCTGGCCCCGCCACCGGCGAAGATGCAGTCGCCATTCTGGGGTGTTTTCTAAAAAGGACTACACTCACCCCAAGTCACAGGCCTGAAGGTGTTAATTGTGGCCTCAGGTATTTCCGGTTCGGGGCGCACAAAGGGCGTTGCACCATAAAATGACGTCAGGATCGGCGCGCGCAGCTGAGCGCGCACAAAGGGAATCTTAACTGAATTTCGCGAGAGGCGCAGATCGCGCCGCGCCCAGGCGCTAGCCGCTTCGCGCCCCACTTCTCACCCTCTAAAGGCGCTAGCGGCTGGCGCTAACAACTGAATTTCTAAGCCATATGCCTTAATAGCCACTGTGGTAAAGCAATCCACCATCATGACCGTAATTACCATCAGTATGAAAAAGACTTTACCTAACATTCTCCTTTTTTTTTTAGTAATAATCCTCAGTTTATGCCCTACTGTTACTAATTCGCCAACCGCTGGAACAATCTTTTACTGTTTATCCTCACTAAACCTTCCAGAATTTTGAAAATCAGATCACCTAAACCTTTCCTGTTCCAGTGAAAAAGTCCTTATTTTTCATGGCTTTCTTCATAAACATAAGCTCTCAATACTGGTATCATTCTAGTGAATCTTCATGTATCTTTTCCATTGCTGTACTATCCTTCCTAAAATAGGGCGTCCAGAACTATATGCAACATTGCAACTGTGACCAAACCAATGTCTTGTACAAATTCAACAAAATTTCCTTACTTACATATTCACTGTTTCTGTATATAAATCCCAGTGATTGCAAAAGACAAAGCTAAAGCATTTGCAACCATCTTCAGCAAGAAGTGCCGAGTGGATGATCCATATCAGCCTCCTCCTGAGGTCCCCACCATCACAGAAGCCAGTCTTCAGCCAATTCGATTCACTCCACACGATATCAAGAAACGGCTGAGCGCATTGGATACAGCAAAGGCTGTGGGCCCCGACAACATCCCAGCTGTCGTGCTGAAGATTTACGCTCCAGAACTGGTCGCGCATCTAGCCAAGCTGTTCCAGTACAGCTACAACACTGGCATCTACCCGACAATGTGGAAAACTGCCCAGGTATATCCTAGCCACAAAAAGGAGGACAAATCCATTTCGGCCAATTACTGCCCCATCATTCTGCTCTCAATTATCAGCAAAGTGATGGAAGGTGTCATCGACAGTGCTATCAAGCGGCACTTACTCACCAATAACCTGTTCACTGATGCCCAGTTTGGATTCCACCAGGATCACTTGGCTCCAGACCTCCTTACAGCCTTGGTCCAAACATGGACAGAAGAGCTGAATTCCAGAGGTGAGGTGAGAGTGACTGCCCTTGACATCAATGCAGCATTTAACCGAGTGTGGCATGAAGCAGCCCTAGTAAAACTGAAGTCAATGGGAATCGGGGGAAAATTCTCCACTGGCTGGAGTCATAGCTAGCACAAAGGAAGATGGTTGTGGCGGTTGGAGGTCAATCATCACAGCCCCAGGACATCACTGCAGGAATTCCTCAGGTCAGTGTCCTAGTCCCAACCATCTTCAGCTGCTTCATCAATGATCTTCCCTCCATCATAAGGTCAGGAGTGGGGATGTTCGCTGATGACTGTACAGTGTTCAGTGCCATTCGCAACTCCTCAGATCATGAAGCAGTCCATGCCCACATGCAGCAAGACCTGGACGACATTCAGGCTTGGGCTGATAAGTGGCAGGTAACATTCACGCCACACAAGTGCCAGGCAATAACTATCTCCAACAAGCGAACGTCTAACCACTGCCACTTGACATTCAACGGCATTGTAGCGGTACCACTGAGTGTCCCTTACTTACCGTACATAATTCCCTTTAACGTAATGATGTATATATGCGGTTTGCCGGTGCGGGGTGTTCCCCCTTCGGGAGTGCGGGCAAACGTGATGACGCGGGCGAACGCGATGATGCGGGTTAACGCGATGACATCATGTCGCACATCATGTGACCGTCCCAAGCGCAGGCAAACGCGATGACATCACGCCGCACATCACGTGGCCGCCCCAAGCGTGGGAAAACGTGATGACATCATGACGCAATCCCTGGGACTGACTACTCAGTCCTCGTGGCGTCTCCATCTGGTGAAGACTTATTTTATGGCTCTCCTGCAGCGAGCTCAGCAACCTGTTTGAATTCCTCTGTTCCTGCATTAAAAACCTTTTTGATTGTTCTCCTGGAGTCGACCTCGATTATTTGATAGGCATTCGTCCAACACCTACAATTGGTGAACCCGAATACCTACAATTGGTGACCAACGACGTGAGGACGGGAGCTCATCAATACCTACATTGGTGACCCCGTTTTTCATGAACGTTTTTCACAAAAGCAGCACAGCCGGACCCCGATTTTTCGTGAACGTTTTTCACGAAAGAAGCACGCATGGAAGCTTAAGCCGTTTCGCTCAGCTACTGCAACACTGGGAGCAACAATCGCACTTGTGCTTTATAAAGGTAGAAGCCCCGTTCGCCCTGTGCAACATCGATATGGCGCAGACCACGTACCTGGATACTGTCTCCATTTTCGACAGCTCTACCGAATTTCGGAGCGTCAGCCTCTTCGACAGCCCCACAGCGGAACAGCAAGTATAACACCCTCACAGCGCGGGTGCAGCACGTTTTCAGGCTCACAGGATCAGAGCGCGCCCCGGCGGAGAGGCCACGAGGACTCGGTCCTCGCAAACCAACCCTCGCAACCCACGAGGACTCACCCCTCGCAACCCACGAGGACTCGCCCCTCGCAATCCACGAGGATTCGCTCCTCGCAACCCACGAGGACTCACCCCTCGCAATCCACGAGGACCCATCCCTCGCAAACCACGAAGATTCGTCCCTCGCAAACCACGGGGACCCATCCCTCGCCGACGCCACACCAGCCTGTCAGCCTGCTAGTCTGCCTTTTCTACCATGCTTTTCGGCGCGAAAGAGAAGCGTTGCCGCCCTCCCGGCAGTTTTTCCCCTAAACCAACAACAACTAGAAGCGTTGCCGCCCTCCCGGCAGTTTTTCCCCTAAATCAACAACAACTAGAAGTGTTGCCGCCCTCTCTACAGTTTTCCCCTCAGCGAAAGCAAACATCTACTGACACTGCGACCATCGAGGACGGGTCCAATGGGCATCCTGCGGCCGCGATCGGCCACGCGAAAATTGCTGTCATCACTGATCACTGATCAACGGAGCATCGGGTCACTCTCGTCTGCGTTCCCGACTGCCGAAGAGTTCACTGATCAATGCAGCAACGGTTCACTCTCTTCTGTGTTACCGTAGTAGCACTACGGCATGCACCGTTCCGTGCATTCCCGACTGCCGAAGAGTTCGCTCGCCTGTCGGCGAGTTCACCAATCCACCAAGACCCACGTTTCTTTCCTCCTGGATCGCCCGTTCGGCGTTCCTGCAGATTTCGTCAGACTGGAGACCTTTTCCCAACAATGACAGAGCCATGGTCTGCGTCTGCCCAACCTGCCAGGCACTATGACGCGGCCAGCTGTTTTGCCCCAGCGCCCGTTTCGAACCACGGGCTACAGAGGTCACACGCTTCCACGGTCCTTCACAGGGCTGAATACATTTTATTCACCCTTACACACATCGGGATCCGCTCAAGACGCCATCTGCCGGACCACATATTTGGACCTTGCCCGCCAAGTCGGGACAGCACGACCGCCGAGACCACCGACCACCCATCGTCGTTACGCCAACCCAAGTACGACCGCCCGCCAGACCGCCAGCCACCCAGCAGTCTCCATTTCGAGACTACAGGAGTCATTTGGACAGGCTCGTCAGACCATCTCATCATTTGACACCATCCGTTAAAGCGAATTCTGGGGGGGCGCATGTAGCGGTACCACCGAGTGTCCCTTACTTACCGTACATAATTCCCTTTAACGTAACGATGTATATATGCGGTTTGCCGGTGCGGGGCATGCCCCCTTTGGGAGCGTGGGCGAACGCGATGACGCGGGTTAATGCGATGACGTCATGTCGCACATCACGTGACCATCCCAAGCGCGGGCAAACGCGATGAGGTCACGCCGCACATCACGTGACCGCCCCAAGTGCGGGAAAACGCGATGACGTCATGACGCTATCCCCGGGACTGACTACTCAGTCCTCGTGGCGTCTCCGTCTGGTGAAGACCTATTTTATAGCTCTCCTGTAGCGAGCTCAGCAACTTGTTTGAATTCCTCTATTCCTGCATTAAAAACCTTTTTGATTGTTCTCCTGGAGTCGACCTCGATTATTTGATAGGCATTCATCCAACACCTACAATTGGTGAACCCGAATGCCTACAGCATTACCATTGCCAAATCCCCCACCATCAATATCCTGGGGGTCACCATTGACCAGAAACTTAACTGGACCAGCCACATAAATACTGTGGCACCAAGAACAGGTCAGAGGCTGGGTATTCTGCAGCAAGTGTCTTACCTTCTGATTCCCCAAAGCCTTTCCACCATCTACAAGGCACAAGTCAGGAGTGTGATTGAATACTCTCCACTTGCCTGGATGAGTGCAGCTCCAACAACACTCAAGAAGCTCAACACCATCCAGAACAAAGCAGCCCACTTGATTGGCACCCCATCCACCACTTTAAACATTCACTCCCTCCACCATCGGCGTACCGTGGCTGCAGGGTGTACCATCTACAAGATGCACTGCAGCAACTCACCAAGGTTTCTTCGACAGCACCTCCCAAACCCCCGACCTCTATCACCTAGAAGGACAAGGGCAGCATGCATATGGGAACACCACCACCTCCAAGTTCCCCTCCAAGTCACATACCACCCTGACTTAGAAGTATATTGCCGATACTTCATCGTCGCTAGGTCAAAATCCTTGAACTCCCTCCCTAACAGCACTGTGGGAGTACCCTCACCACACGGACTGCAGCGGTTCAAGAAGGCGGCGCATCACCACCTTCTCAAGGGCAATTAGGGATGGGCAATAAATGCTGGCCTTGCCAGCGACACCCACATACCATGACCGAATAAAAAATATATATAATTTACCTTTGCTCGTCTTTTCTTACTGTACTCTAGCCTTTAAAGATTTATATATCTGCATCCCAAGGTCTCCCTGTTACTCTAATTTATTACAAGTCAAAGGCCTAGGGGGAAAAATTGGGTTGGCTTGCGCCTCTCGTTAGCACCCCCAAGGTCGCTAATGGGGCGCAAATTCCCTAGCGCCCGGGCGCGGTGCGGCTATCGCCTCCCGTGAAATTCAGTGGGAGGTTAGCGGCGGTGGTAGCCGGTAGTGCCCCGCGGCGCTGCGCCTCCGACGATGATGTCATCATCGAGCGACGTGATCCCTTGGTGTCCCACTGCGGCCCCGTACCGCCCCGCGGCAGAAATTCGGCTGGGCTCTGAGAAGCTGCCGTGGACAATGTCAGCAACAGCCTCAAGGATCACGAACCGGGCCGACCTCCGCTCGCGAGGCGGTAATTAAAGGGGAAGCCCAGCTGCGCCCCGCACCGCCATTGTATTGTTTTGGCCGACCTCCAGGTCAGCCCCTCGTGGCAGCCCTTGGCATGGGCCGTGGCCGACATCACGCAGCCGGCACCGCGTCTCATGACACCACGCCTCCCTAGTGGGCTAGTGGAGGCTGTCAAATGGCTGGCAGAGTGCGTAGCATCCTTCCCCTTTAACGGAAGGGGAGGGGCAATGAAATGCATCAGCGCTATGTGGAACAACACATAGTGCTCCAATGCTACCACGCTTTGCGACCCAGACACCGCCCCGAGAGGAAGTGGAGCACCCAAGATAGCGTAGCGTTCCAATTCCTTGCCGGGGCGGTAAGCCCAATTTAGCGGCTGGGGCGGTAATCCCGCATTGGGCGCTAAATGGCTGGCGCTAATTCGGTTACCGCCCCCAAACGGGGCGTAACCGAACTTCTCCCCCTAGAAATTGGATATAGCCACAAAACGGGCAGTGCTATGTTAAGCTGCACCACCTCAAAATGGACTAGGTAACACACAAAATTACGAGCCTCCTCTCACCACTATTTATCTTTCCCTATCAGCGTAACCTTCTATTCCTTTCTCCCTCATGTGTTTATTTAGCTTCCTCTTAAATGCATCTATGCTATTCATGTGGCGTGATGTCTCAGAGGGTGCCTATGGAACTGTCGGTGCCTTCAGGAGAGAAAGGGAGGAAAATGAATCACAACAACCTACATTTATATAGCGCATTTAACATAGAAAAACATTCCATATTCATCACTGGTGTGGTAAAGAACAGATGCTGTGCCAAAAAGGAAAGATTAGGAAGAGTAACCAAAGGCTTGGTCAAAGAGATGGGTCTTAAAGGAGGACAGGGAGGTGAAGGGGTGGAAGGACTTAACCAGGGAATTCCAGAGCATGAAGGCTGAGCAGCTGAAGGCATGGCTGCTAATAGTGGGGCGACAGAGGGGGGGAGGAGGAATGTAAAGAGGCTGGTGTCCGAGGGATGAAGATTCCAGGAGGGGAGTTTTTTTGAACCTGGAGGAAGTTACAGAGATAGGGAGGGGCAAGGCCATGGAAGGACAAACACGAGAAGAAGTTTTAAATTTGAGGTGTTGGGAGACGCTGAGCTAATGTGGGTGATGGGTGAATGGGACTTGGTGCGGGATAGGATATGGGCAGCAGAGTTTTGAATGGGCTGAAGTGAGGGGCAAAAGCCCCATAAAGAGAGTTGGAAAATCATTATGGTCGACCCAAGAAAAACAAACGCTTCTGAAAAAAAAAATGCTTTATCGACAGAGGACAGTCAGGTCAAATGGATTGTGTTATCTATGAGTTCCAAGGGCCTGAAATGAAATGTATTTTTCCAACTGACATTGGAACTGAAATGCTCCCAAGATTAGCTGAATTCCCAAATCTCAGAAAAATATGCAGCATTCTGAATTTGCTCCTAAACCATTTCCCAAATTGATTTGAAAAGTTTGCAGGTTCTTGAAGAGAAAATGATTTCTGACAAGGCTAATAAATTGTACACAGAGCTTCAGCACATAAATTTAGCAGGAGAACTCAGTGGAACTATTGACGTGGGTTCTCAAAGGGAGAATTAAGCATAGTGGGAGGTAGAAGAGGTATTTGAAGATTCAAATAATGTTGAAACACAGCACAGTTTGAAGTAACTGATCAAGATATGTAATTAGAGTGCAGTTTGTTTTCCACAAAGGCTCAAAGGTACAGTTGACCTTGGTTACTACCGCTGGTTAGACCTCAGATGTCGCTTTGTTACAGAGGTAATGCTATATCTCTCTGGGTGTAGTACTTCAGCTGCAGTCTGCCTCTCAGGTTTCTTTTGCATCCATGTGTACACCCATGCTTGGCTTTAACCTCAGGTCCCCTCACTGAATGTTAATGCCAATTAACAGCATTTCAAAATATCAATGCTGGCTTATTACATGTCCTTGAACTATTGAAGTCCTCAACGTTCTTTAAGTATGCAAGCCAGCACTATTAAAATCCAGCCTGCTGTTTGAATTCTGCCTCCCTTTTTGAATGCAGGTTTTGGAACTGAGAAAGTTATCCAATCCACCAAACTCCATCCCTCTAGTGCTCAAACTCAATCACAGCATCCAACAACAACAACAACAACGTTTATTTATATAGTGCCTTTAACGTAGTAAAACATCCCAAGGCACTTCACAGCAGTATTATAAGACAAAATATTTGACACCGAGCCACATAAGGAGAAATTAGGGCAGGTGACCAAAAGCTTGGTCAAAGAGGTAGGTTTTAAGGATCGTCTTCACCTGCCATCTATTCCATCAACATTGGTGCTGTTTATACTGTCTCAACTTGGTCCTCAGATTCAGACCACGATGAGCCCCAACACCAGCAGCACCAACAAAAATACCACCAGCCTTCTCCTCAACCATCTGCTGCTGCACAGGACAGAGAGCAGGACTGCACCGCGCCGGAGGCGATACCCCCCAACACAGGGTATACAGGCAGAGGATGAGCTTCCTCAAAATGACTGAGCAGCAGTGCCAAAGGAGGCTCAAGCGATTGCGCCAGATCATTGGAGACTTTTGCAGCTTGCCGGAACAAGACTTGCAGCCCAGAGGAGCTGCTGGACACGCCTTATCAATGGCTATCAAAGTCACCAGCGCCGTCAACTTCTTCACCTCAGGCTCCTTTTCAGGGATCTGCAGCAGACATTTGCGGCATCTGACAGTCGGCCGCCCACAGATGCATCACACAGGTCACCGATGGCCTGTTTGACAAGCCAGCCAATTATATCAACTTTGCCACTGATGAAGCCAGTGTTACTGAGTGGGCTCTCGGCTTTGCCACTCTGGCTGGCTTCCCACAGGTGCAGGGTGTCATCGACTACACACACATGGCCATCAAGGCACCCCATCATAGATACATAGATACATAGAAGATAGGAGCAGGAGTAGGCCATTCGGCCCTTCGTGCCTGCTCCGCCATTCGATGAGATCATGGCTGATCCTTTAATTCAGTATCCCGTCCCCGCCTTCTCTCCGTAACCCTTAACCCCTTTTGCCCGTAGAAATATATCTAATTCCCTCTTAAATATATTTAATGAGCTGGCGTACACTGCCCTCTGTGGCAATGAGTTCCACAGGTTCACCACTCTCTGAGTGAAGAAATTCCCCCTCATCTCTGTCCTAAATGGTTTAGCCCTTATCCTTAAATTATGTCCTCTAGTTCTGTTCTCACCCGCCAAGGGAAACATTCCTTCTGCATCCAGTCTGTCTAGACCTGTCAGAATTTTATACACTTCTATGAGGTCCCCTCTCAATCTTCTAAACTCCAGTGTGTACATCCCTAAACTACATAGTCTCTCCTCATAGGTCATTCCCGCCATTCCTGGTATCAGCCTGGTGAATCGCCGCTGCACCCCCTCCATGGCAAGAACATCCTTCCTCAGATGAGGCGACCAAAACTGTACACAGTACTCGAGGTGTGGTCTCACCAGTGCCCTGTACAGCTGCAGCAAGGTATCCCTGTTCCTGTATTCTAACCCTTTTGCTATGAAGGCCAGCATACCGTTTGCCTTCTTGACCGCCTGTTGCACCTGCATGCTCGCCTTCAGTGACTGGTGTACAAGAACACCCAGGTCTCTCTGTACTTCCCCCTCTCCCAATCTATTGCCATTTAAATAATAATTTGCCCTCCCGTTCCTGCACCCAAGGTGGATAACTTCGCACTTGTCCACATTATAGTGCATCTGCCATTTATCCGCCCAATCGCCCAGTCTGTCCAAATCGCTCTGGAGCTTCCTGGTCTCTTCCTCTGAGCCCACCCCACCTCCTAGTTTAGTGTCGTCTGCAAATTTGGAAATGCTGCATCCGACTCCCTGATCCAGGTCATTAATGTAAATTGTGAACAGCTGGGGGCCCAGGACAGATCCCTGTGGTACCCCACTTGTTACTGCCTGCCATTCAGAAAATGAGCCGTTTATTCCAACTCTCTGTTTTCTATCTGACAGCCAGTTCCCTATCCACGCCAAAACTTTCCCCTTTATCCCATGAGCCTCAATTTTCCATGCTAATCTTTTATGTGGGACCTTATCGAAGGCCTTTTGGAAGTCCAGGTACACCACATCTACTGGCTCTCCCCCATCTATTCTACCTATCATCACCCAGGAGTCTTTGTCAACCGCAAGGGCTTCCACTCCCTCAATATGCAGCTGGTCTGCAACCATAGGAAGATCATCATGCATGTGTGCGCCAAATTCCCTGGCAGCTGCCATGACTCTTTCATCCTTCTTCAGTCTACCCTCCTCAGCTCTTCACTCCTTGAAACAGACTTTCTGGCTGGCTGCTTGGAGACAAAGGCTATCCACTGAAGACATGGTTCATGACACCCTTGAGGAGGCTAAGTACTGAGGCCCAGGAGAGATGCAATGAAAGCCACATTTCCACCAGATGTGTCATAGAGCAGACAACAGGCATGCTCAAAATGCACTTCAGATGCCTTGACAGATCTGGAGGAGCCCTTCAGTCTGCACCAGCCAAGGCCTCCAGAATCGTCGTGGTCGGCTGCGCCCTGCACAACATAGCGCAGCAGCGAGGATTAGTGCTGCATAAGGAGCAAGGCTCTGAGCACACAGCCTCTTCAGAAGAGGATGAGGAGGAGCATCAGCTGGAAGACAAGGAGGAGGAGGAGCTGGAGGAACCTGCGGTACAAATCCCACCAGTACCCGAGCACATTGCTGCCTGGGAGGCCAGGGATGGCCTCATCATGGTCAGATTTGCTTAACTTTATGCTGTACACCCATATAGCTGCCACATGCTGCACCAGGTTGGCACCACCCCACAGCAACACCATAAAGCACCCCTACAATGACCAAGCCATTCCTTTCACACTGACCACCATTGCGGGGAGTACCGTCATGTCTCACCATTCACTCCAGCTCACTAAGCCGCTTCCAAAGGTGCACACAGATTTGTCCAAGACAATATGCCTAAGTGGTGAAAATAAAGATTTTTATGGTTGACATTGCTTTAACGGAAACTTGACATTAACATTGAATAAAACACCCAAGTGGCTACCCTTCTAATCTCCTTGTGTGTCATCTTTCTCTTACGCAATCTTCCCCCGACAACCCCACCCCAATCTCTTCCTGATCCCCCCATGAACACCGACCCTCCCCATCACCGAGACCCCCATGTCCCACTCACCCCCGGTCTCTCCTTGATCCCCCTCGATCTCAACCCAACCCCCTGAACTCCGACTCTCCATCCGACCCCTCATATCTGTCCCCCGATCTCCGACCCCCCTTAAATTTCTCCCTTACACCACCATCTCTGATCTCTCCCTGACCCCCCGATCTCCTGCTCTCCCCTTGCCCCCCATCTATGTCCCACATCTCCGACTTCCCTCCGATCTCTTCCTGACACCCCCATCTCCGACTCTCCCCCAACACTCCACCTCTGTCCCTGATCTCCGACCCCCCGATCTGCCACTCACCCACGATCACCCCGATCCACCCAACCACGCTCTACTCACCCCCACAATCTCTACCCTCAACAAGCACTAAGCAAACCTGCTCCTGGGCTACGGCCTTTCGTGGAGCATTCCCCGCCCGACAGGCAGCCAAGCCTGTCAATAAGGCTGGCTTCTGGGCAGGGAACCTGTTCAAAAAAAACCACGCACGCCATGGAGTTAAAACTCCATGGCGGTCAACTCCCCCGCCACCATCTCATCCCCAACCCCCCACCCCGCTCCGAAACCTGAAGCCAGTAAATATCAGGACAACTATTTCTACTGCAGCAAAGAAAGCTATAAAGAGATTTAATGGAGTTTTTTTTTTAAATAATGAAGAGTTTTGATGGGCAAATAGGCAAAGATCATTTACTCTGGTTAGGTCAGTGACGAGGAGGTCATCAGTTTAAAGTTATCGTTATGAGAATTGGGAGAAAGATTAGGAGAAATGTTTTTTACACAGATGATTTTTGGAGCATGGAATGCTTTATCACAGGGAATGGTTGAGGCAGGGACCATTGCATCTTTTAAGGGAAAATTTGAACAAATATTTGAAGCAGAGGAAGATACAAGGCTCTGGGGTGAGAGCAGGGCGATGGGATTAGTTCTGGATTGCTCTAGAAAAAAGCCTTGACAGACACGATGGCCGGAATTTTCCCGCTGCCGTGTGTGCAAGAATGGAGGTGGGTCGGGAGTAAAAGTGGAAATAAATCAGAGCACTTCGGGAACCCACCATCATCCCGCCTCCTCACGCCTTTAACTCGGGTGCATTTTCCAGTACGGCACAGACCCGAATGGCTGAGGCGGGCAACCTAATTTAAATCATTGAGCCAGAAATTAGGATCGGGTGCTTGCTGCGCGTGCAAGCCCCCGATCTGCACTCACCCTGCGCGCTGACATCTGAAGCCCGGGCCTGCTTGCATTTCCTGTCACTGGCCCGGTTCAGATGTCGGCGCGATGTGCTTACCTGATCCAGCAGCGTAGTTAGTGCGATGTGCCGGCTGGGATCAGGTGAGCACTCTGCAGCCAATCAGGGGAGGGGAAACTCATTCATGAGTTTGATAGTAAAGACTGTCAAACTCATGAAAAGTACGGGCGCCCAAAAGACTAGTTTAACTTTAATTAAAATTTTAAAAAACATCCCAATAATTAAATAAACTATAAACAACTTTTAAAAACTATTTAAAACAATTAATAAAACTTCTAAAAAAATTTTTTTTTTACAAATTCGGGTCTAAAAATAAACTTACCTTACTGTAAAGTCCTTAAAAACAATGAAGCTGTGGAAAAAATGTAATAATTTTAAATAATAGACCACTTACCTTCAAGAATCCACTCCTTATGCCTCCTTTTTTCATTTCCAAAAAGTTCAGGCCCTTGCACACGCGCAAACCTGTCAAAACGAAGGAAGTTCAACGCGTGCGCGCAGAGTCCTGCGCGCACGCGTTGGACCTCTTAACCCCTTAGTTCGATGGAGAGGAAATGCCGGTTTCCAGCGCATGCGCTGTGCATGCTGGAATCCGGCAATTCCTCCGGCCACACGCGTGAGTACACCGTCCGTACTCACGCGTTGGGAACGGAATTACTGGCCCAATATTACCTTGTTGTTAGACTCGGAACCGTGTTTTTAACAAGATCTTTTGAATTTCACTTCATGGTCACGGGAATCATGCAGTTCGGGAACCACATCTGTTAACCTGAGGTAGAAGTTCAGTGGCCATTGAGCAAGGTCATTACTGCTGAGCATGGTAAGCACAATAAATACTGCCACCTGACATCTACTTACTTTCCTAAGGGAAATGCTGTTGCTGAGTGCATTTTAAGCACAGATTTAGGTGTCTACAGTTTGCAAGTTTTTTCTGCAAATTTGGAAACCACTCTCACCTCATTGTAACATCCATCAGCTGGAAGAGGAAGAGGAGGAGGAGGAGGAGGAAGCTGAGATCCAGATCCCACCAGCTCTCGAGCACATTGCTGCCCGGGAGGCCAGAGCTGGCCTCATCCTGGCCAGATTTACTTAACTTCCTGCAATACACCCATGTGGCTGCCACATGCTGTACCAGGTACCGCCCCCCCCCACCCACCTCCAACAACCCTATAAAGCATCCCTACAATGACCAAGCCATTCCTTTCACACTGGCCCCCCCATTGCTGGAGGTAACGTTATGTCTCACCATTCACTCCAACTCACTAAGCCACTTCCAAAGTAGCAGACAAAATTGGGCATGACCAGAAAGTGGTGAAAATAAATAGTTTTATATGTGACATAAGAGTAATGGAACCTTAAAAGAAACATTTCTTTAAACACCCATGTGGTCAGCCTTGTGCATCTACTAATGTGTCAACTTTAGCTTACCTGTGCTTCTACGAGGTGCAACCCCTGTCGTTTCAGCAGAGGTAGAGGCAGTCTGCTCACTTCCCTGCTGCGACTGCTTAGACACTCTTGGCGTCGTCCTCTGGGTTTTGGAGCCTGTGATGGCCCCGCCAAAGTCTGCTCCTGTGCAGGGGCAGACTCGGCCATCGCTGTCCGAGGAGGCATCTGGGGCTTTGACAGAGGGGATGGCAATGGAGGAGCCCACACTTCCATGTCCCCTCTCACCATCATCCTTCTCATGGGCCACCCACACTTTTGTGCTAGCAAGGAGGTCTATGAGCCTCTGCTATCTATTCTCCATAGATACCCATCTATTGACCATACATAGCCATCTATTCACCATAGAGGCCATGTGCTCCTCTGAGTAGTGCATTAGCTGCTCCATGCAGGTGGCCATCCTATCCATGGAAGAGCCTACAGTAGCCATCACCTGCGACATGGTGCTGCTCATGTTAGAGATGGACTCCCCCATTCTCTGAACATTTGCAGACATCATGCTCGCAAAACCTGTCAAAACCTCCTGCACTTCTTCCTGCACCTCCAGGATTGCCCTCTTTCTGGATGGCCCCCGGGGCTCAACGTCTGCATGCTGGGAGCGTCCTGCACCCTCCAGCAAGGAGTCTCCACTGCTGTCCCTGTCTCCACCATCTGCTCTTGCTCATTTGTGACTTGTGAGACACCAGGTGACAACACTACTCTATCTCGCGTGGGACCCATCGAGGTGTGCGTATCTGCGCTGGTGCTGGGTGTGATTATGTCATCAGACAGCATTTAATAGGGCTGGGTAACATGTAGGGCAGACTTAATAGGCCCCATTAGCGCAAAGTCGATTTCTGCAACGAAATGGAAGCAAGAACGGGGTTGCGACCCGCCACTCCGACCGCGCACACCCGACCCGCCCAGGTACGGAAAATTCCAGCCATTAACTCTGTTTCTCTCTCCACAGATGCTCCCTGACCTGCTGAGTATTTCCAGCATTTTTATTTCAGATTTCCAGCATCCACATATTTTGCTTTTGTATCATATTTAAATTCTGCGCATCTCAGTCAGCTTCCCCCAAACCACGGTTGTCAGTGGTTGACTTTCTGAGCGAGCTTGCAGTTTTAATGCCCCTCGGGCCATGCTACTGGCCTGGTCCTCCCAATGCTCGCATTTTGTCTCTGCATCTCAGGCCTGTCTGTGCAATACCTGCCCAACGATTCCAGGCAAGCGCAGACGAGGTGGTGCGCAGTGCATTGTGGGGCATTAAGCAGCTGCTGGAACTTCCTGCACAAATGTTGGCAAGTATGTACAGCGTGCTAAATCTGAGAGCGCTCCTGTGTATTAGGCTGGCGCCTCTACAATACTTGAATGAACACCAAAGATGCCCGAAAGTGAACTGGGGATGCGAATGACAGGTGGAATGAGGACAGTTTCTATTAAATTGGAAGAATAAAGTGGTGGGACAAGGGGACAGGAAGCGAAATGGAACGAGAATGGTGAAGGAAAGAGGAGGAAGCTTTCCGAATGAGGGGACGCTGCAGCCAGGAATCTGGACAGTATGAGGACTGCTCTGCTTACTGTGCTGTGCAGGAAGAGCTGCAGTTGATGATTAAATGCCACAAGTTGTTACACTGCCCTTTCCCCACCTGATTGATGCCCACACAGTTGCTGCTGTCTCTGGTATCGCTGGCAGGTGGCTGAAAGAGCTACCAATCTGTTGCATGAGATTTGAAGTGTTTTTCTTTCCATTTGTTTGTCACTCAGTAGTTAACTTTGCAAAATCAGTACAGCTTAGACATGAATATAACGTATAAATATGGAGTGTAAAATTGGCTACCATGTATCCCTACATCAGTGACTACTCTTCAAAATTAATGAATTGGCTGTAAAGCGCTTTGGGGCGGCCTGGGGTTATGAAAGGCGCTATGTAAATGCAAGTCTTCTTTTACTGTTAGTTTCAAAATCCTAGTATGTCTGGCTGGATTCTCCATGATCCCGAAATCTGTCAGGATAGCTGCAAAGAATGAAGGAAAATTCAGGTCATGAGGCTTACCTCACTACCCAAATGGTATTATCCACCCCCGCTGCCCCCGGAGGGACCGCTGCTGGCCTCTCCTTCCCTGTGTACTGCATGCAATTAGTGGCGGGGGTGGGACCCAGCTTCTCGGATGATTTTCCTCTGTCCTCACTATTTCCTGGGATTGCCATGTGGAAGATAGTGGTGGGCCCCAGGAAGCACTGGTAATTACCCCTGGATCAGGAATGGGGGCTGAGGGTTCAGTGGGACTCTCCTGTCCCTATAAATGGTGCAGCTGCGTCCGTGCTGCAAAACTGTGGGAATTTTCCTCTTTACACTGGCGGGCTCCTTCTTAGCATTGGGAATCCCGCCAGGAGCTCACGGTGCCTAGCAAATGGCCCCGGGGCAGATTCTGAGGGGTGGATGGAAGTCCCATACTACCAGACCTCTGCCCCGCAGAGGAGAATCCAGCCCATAGTGTCCAATCTTCGAAGGAGCAGTACACCTTTAAACAGCTTTGATGGTTGGGAGTACTAATATTGTGAGTCACTCACCAACAGTCTACAATTGTTAACTGTGCATTTTGGGCAGAAGTGGTACGAATGGGATTCTGCCAGGGTTGGTATTTTGAAACCGGAGAGCTATGTAGGACCACGAAGTACCAGAAGTTCACTATCAGCACATAGCGCTTTACAAGGATTCCAGTGTGTAAGATTTGCAAAATTTCTACATTTCCCCGAAGGTTATTATTAATAAAAAAAGGACCCTGCGTGGACATTTTAAATCAAAAGATGGCGTCCGTGCCTCGTGGCAGAAAGCCTGTGAGATTTTAAAGCTTGGTCTCTGCTGTGCAGGCAGCTTGTGGAGAAATCGAAACCAAAGCTGCAGTTTCTGTGAAGAGAGACGTTGTATTTTGAAACCAGACAGGACTTTGAATTATGTATTACAGGAAACTTTTGATTAACCGGCCCCTAAATAACCGGAATGCTCTATCCACCGGCAAAATTCAGGAGTCGGTTCAGGTAACTTTTTTTACTTTTAGTTACTTTTTAATTGATTTGTTGCTGTGCAAGGGTGTAGCTGAAGCTGTTGCTAAGCTACAGAGACGTTTGCAACTTGTGCCGATTGTTTTGAAGCTGTGTTTGTTGCTTTATACATAGCTCTGAGCTCTGTATCTTTTACTATAGCATTCGGTTATCCAGAATTGTTGATGAACCGGCAACACATCGGCCCCGTCCGTGCCGGATACCAGAAAGTTTCCTGTAGATCGAATTTGAGACAAATCTAAACCCAGTTAGGCCTATAGTTAAGGCCATCAAGCAGTTTACATAAATAATCGGCAACAGATTAAGGAAGCCATCGAGGCTGGACAGGCCCATCAAGGAACATTCATAACAAAACAAGTCAATTATCGGGCCGGTAGATGCGATTACCGGCCATCTGAAAACAGTTAGTATAGATTGCTACCATTATTTAAAATAGCCCGCCAAGATTAAGACAAAGAACTAACCTGATTTGGCGCGCAGATAAGGGTTTTCGAAAAGAGTATAATTGAAGGCCCCAGGTAGCAATCGCTCTCTCTCTCTCTCTGCTCGCTCTGCTCTTCTGCTCCTCGCCCTCGTGGCTGTCGCTCTTTCCCCGTCCCACGCTTACCCCCTGGCCTTTGCCCATGCCTTTCCCCACTCCATCTGGAAATCGCCCAGGCACTGCATCGGGCGGACACGGACAATTCAGGCCAGGCGAGGCGGGACGCAACGAGGCGAGGAGGCAAGGCGACCTGAGGAAGACCAACTGAGGAAGACCAACTGAGGAGACCAACTGAGGAGACCAACTGAGGATAGGCTTCGAATCATTGGGCCTTCAGTCTCAGCCAACCTGCGACTATCTTCATATAAACTCAAACTGTCGGCCGAGGGAGAGGAACCATCATCCCTGCAAGGTAAAGTACCCAAACAGAGACTTTAACTTTGGGGTACGCGAACCTGGACAACGCCCTTGCAGCACCCGGAGACCACGTGATGACGGCAGGCTCTAGAGAGCAACAAGAGCGAACCCCGAACCCCACCGCTGTTTTGAGTCCAGCAGACCCTTTTGATTGGTGAGCACTAAATCAGGCACTACACACCTCTCTTAAGGTACCAACGCCGAGGAGCGAGGCACTACCTCACAGTGCTGGCGAAGCTCATATGATGTCAGTCAGCAATGGAACACAGACACACTGGCGTTGTCCAGTTCTTAAAGTGGAGGGTCAATCTAGCTCTCCATCCACACCCTGCTCATTGCAGCCTTGAATCTCGACATCAAATCTGCTGGAAAGAACAATGGAGAAGCCCTAGGGAAAGAACTCAGAATGCAGCCCCCATAGTCTCTTCTAAATCGATGCAAGGAAGGTCAAATCAAAATGAACCTGCAAAGTGCTGCTCAGTACCCAAAACTCCTTCACACACTGTTGAATCTCTCCAGAAGTTTTTCTCTCTCTCAGAATGCGTGGTGCAAAAATGTCGACGACAAAAAAAGGCAGGAAGCGGTCGCCTTTAAATAGCGCTCCCCCAGTCCCTTCCTGACTGCAAAACGTTCCCCTCAACCTGTCGTTGCTAGCGGCAGGCGGTAAGGCAGGGGGCGCCACTCAGTATCCGGTCCGGGGCGTTGGCGTTGCACGCTCGACTGACGTCACGATCTGCAGGCGCAGGAGATCGTTGCGGAGGTGTTTAGCACCGCCGCAAAATATCTGGTCAATTTCGCGAGCGGTGCAAACATCATCGTGCCCGGGCGCTAGTTGCTTTGTGCCCCATTAGCGTGCTAACGGGAGGCGCAAAGCAACTGAATTTTCCCCCCTAATATTGTAGACATTGCTGTGAGCAACTCAGGAGAAAAAGTATTTGGCATTAAAAAAAAATGTTTTTTTTTCATATTCTTTCATTTATTAGTTCTAAAAATATTGGAGATAGGGAAAAATTGCTGTTTGAGTGGATGGGGTGGTTGGAGGTGATTTTTTGAATTTGGTAGGTTGGCATGTGTGCTAACTTCCTTCCTAAAGCTTGAGCTTCTCTAATCTTTCCTTAGAACTCAACCCATAGGTTGAGTGTCAGCTGTGGTTCAATGGTAGCACTCTTGCCTCTAGGTGCTAGAAGGCTGTGGGTTCTAGATCCCACTCTAGTGTCTCAATTACTGAATCTAGGCTGACGTGCCACTGGAGTACAGTCAGTAGTATTGTCTTTTGAATGGGATATTAAACTGAGGTTTGTAAAGGCAGAGATAGTGAAGTAGAGTTGAAGGGGTTTACGGGGAGAGTTTCAAGGAATGGGGCTGAAGGCTGTGTTACCAAGGGTGGGCAAAGGAAGAAGAATGTACTGAACTTGATTGAAACTGCCCAAACTCACTATGCTGTTCTATCCCAGTTCTGATGAAGGGTCAGTGACCTGAAACGTTAACGCTGTTTCTCTCTCCACAGATGCTGCCTGACCTGCTGAGTATTTCCAGCATTTTCTGTTTTTATTTCAGATTTCCAGCATCCGTAGTATTTTGCTTTTGTATATGCTGTAGCTAGCTTTGTGATTAGTCATCCTAAATATGCAAATAGCTAAGGCATACTTGCTCTCGAGTCTGTACAAAGAAGGTTCACTCGGTTAATCCCGGGGATGAGGGGGTGGACATATGAGGAGATGTTGAGTAGACTGGGACTCTACTCATTGGAGTTCAGAAGAATGAGAGGCGATCTTATTGAAACATATAAGATTGTGAAGGGGCTTGATCGGGTGGATGCGGTGAGGATGTTCCCAATGATGGGTGAAACTAGAACTAGGGGGCATAATCTTAGAATAAGGGGCTGCTCTTTCAAAACTGAGATGAGGAGAAACTTCTTCACTCAGAGGGTAGTAGGTCTGTGGAATTTGCTGCCCCAGAAAGCTGTGGAAGCTACATCATTAAATAAATTTAAAACAGAAATAGACAGTTTCTTAGAAGTAAAGGGAATTAGGGGTTACGGGGAGCGGGCAGGAAATTGGACATGAGTCTAGGTTCGGAACGGTCATGGCCCTGTGGGTAGCGGAGCGGGCCCAGGGGCCGTGTAGCCTGGTATTGCTCCTACTTCTTGTGTTCTAATTATGTGTTAGATTTCAGGAGATGGTTCTATTCCTGTTCCTGGCTGGGGTGGAGAGCACCTTTTACAGAAGGTAAGTACTGTAGAAAATATAGGGACAGAGTGATCTCCTGGACGAGTTTCGATCGCCTAGATGGGTCGGAGAGGAATTTCCCAGATTTTTTCTCCCAAATTGGCCATTGGGTTTTTTATCTGGTTTTCCGCCTCTCCCAGGCGATCGCATGGGTTTGGGTGGGATGTAGAGTGATAGTAGATTTGAGGTTAGGATCAGATCAGCCATGATCTTATTGAATGCTGGAGTAGGCTCGAGGGGCCGATTGGCCTACTCCTGCTCCTATTTCTTATGTTCTTATGTTCTTATAATCTTTGCTTGTCTTGCAACATTAATCCAACCTTACTTTGTCTTGTTTACATCCACACACAGTACATTCTTTTCTTCACTTTGATTGAATTCTTCTGAGTTTCATTTTTAGTTCTGCTTTGCCTTCCTTTCAAAAGCTTAATGTTATAGCCTAGAGTTTACTAGCAAATGAGTGCAGCAACAAAAGGATTGGTCTATATAATAGGATTCTTTCCAACTGTGCTGTTAAGTTCCTATATTCTGAGTTAATGGCTGGTGATTACACTATGGAACAAAGCATGCAAAGAGAATACTTTTCACAAGATTGTCTAATATAAAGTAAAATAGTGTTGAGATACCGCGGCAAACGTGGGAGTCGAGACCAGAGCTATTGAAAACACAACTGCTTTATTCCAACCACATGACAAACAGGAACTAGAAAAGCCCGCGCATCCACTTAAATACTTCCCAGACAGGAAGTGCTCCCGGCAGCCTGTCCCTGCGGGAAACAAGTTGCTGGAGGAAAGGGCCCCCGGCTGGGGGCTTCTGCTTAGACTGTCTGTGCCGCCGTGAGCGGATTATGTCCAGTGGTGGCGTGTCGCCACAATAGAATCTTTTTTTAAACTACAAGGAGAAATTAAGGAATTTGGGCCTTGCCTGATTTGGAAAAGAAGTGACTTCAAGGTTAAGAATTTTAAGGGTATTGACAAAATTGATCAAAACAAATTCTTCCCTGTGGCAAAGGGATACAGATATTAAAATCAGTAAAGCAGGAGTAAGAATGGAAGGCAGGTAAGACTTTTCCATACAAAGGGTAACATGTTGCTGTTGTATCATTCTAGCACTGTTCTAATGCCATTGGCTCCCAACCCAGATGCCTCGTGCAACATCAAACTAAATTTGTCAGATTTGCTAAGCCTGTCATACCTTTCACTGGGTCATTCTGGCCACTGAGCTTAGCGAATCCTGCAAGCACGCTTTATCGGCAACTGTGTGAGGCATGTGGGTCAAGAGTGGGCACGCCACTAAATACAATATCATACCAAATATAAACTGGTGGGATAATTCAGCTGGGAAGGCAATTGCAGAGGTCAGTATAAATGTGTTAAGGCGACAATTAGATGGGTTATTGGCCAGAAAAGAAATTGAGAGATATGGTGAAAATCCATCAAAAAGGGCCAGTATTGTTGGACCTGAAAAATTCTTAGTTATGAATCCAGCCAATGTAAGTTAGCAAACCAGGATACTATTTGCTGTGAGTCAAAGCTGCAGCTGTACTGACCTGAGGAGTCGAGTTCAATTAAAATCACTTTGATCACTATCGACTTGTTCCACTTCAGAAACCCTATCCTGTACATACCAAAGCAAGCGCGTGTCAACACAGAGAGAACTTAATTATAATCAAATTAATGTCCAGGTGTCAATTTACAAGCAACGCCATAAGCTTTAGCACAAAGTGAACATTTAAACTGGCTTCTCTTCAAGAAGATTTGATGTGAGTAAAAGCACTATGCATCTGTAATAAATGGCCACTAATTTAGACTCAATCAAAATTAAAAGGCTATAGCACCATTAACACAATTAAGCAAGAGTGAATTAGCATCAAAATGATCCAAATTGATTTTGGCTTCCTTCTGTGACTCCCCCCTGTTTTAGCACCAAGGATCTCAATCTGGGAGAATAATATATTAAGTGGAGCAACATGTCCATGAATATATTAGCACATACTGCATTCCTCACTGTTACTGTCAAAGTGTATTATGGGATAGGAAGAAGAATTTCATTTTGGCTTTTTTTCAACATCCCGTTTTCCCTCCTGACGTGCTGACTCTCGCTGGGGGACGGTTCCACATGTGCTAGCTGGTGTCTAGCACCTCACCCAAGTCACCATTCTTTATGCGTGATTCCAGACAGTGTTTTGAAACTGCATCTTGAGTGGTATTATTTGGTCTCAGACTTGCTACTGTTTCTGTGCTTAAAGGTTTTAGATTTCATTTAAATTAAGTTCAGTTGCACTAGTTACCTGGTAAAGTTTATTTAGATCAACACTTAATTCGGGTGAAATCCAAATTCATACAAACATCAACAATGGGCGGAGTGATGTCTTGTAAGGTCTTCTGCGTCCTTCTGCAAGTGCAATCCTGTTTGGGGTGCCTGAAAACTGTTTTGGTTGACCGATCAGCCACGCATGCACAGTGCAAGGCATGAGGAAACCGGAAGTTGGACCTGCCGGAGCATATTGGTGAGCCTGGAGCCCCTTGCTGCCTGTTGTCTAGTGATAAAAATTCTTTAATTCAGAATGAAGGGACCAAGGTTAAGGTTACAATTTTAAGACAGAAATGCTCATTAAAATAGGAAATGGAAAACAAGAAGTGCAAATATTCAATGACCTCTGCATCTCAGGTGGTGCTACTATAGCAGGAAGCTAGTAAGGATCTGCCATTCAATAAACCAATGTGAAGCGGGCCTGATGACATCATTTGATGACGCATCATCAGCCGGTTTCCTTAAAGGGACCACGACCACATTGAGTTTGACAGTTGTTCTGTCAGTGTTTGACAGCATTGAGGTGCTGCAAATACTGACAAGCACTACACAAAGGTGGACGGTTACACCCAGGCTCTCCAATGACTCCCTCCATATGCTTATGGAGGGAATCACAGCATGCAGGGAGGTTCCCTTCCCTTCCCATAGGCGGAAGAGAACTCCCCAGGACACCAACAGAGCCTAGTTGCACATTGCACAGGAGGGTAAAAGCAGGGATGCCTTCAGGGATCCCTGGCTGCAGTGGCACCAACCTTTCAATGATCTCAGTGGATCACAAAATGTTACTGCAAAGCCACACTCAAACTCACCCTGCTATGCCACTCAACGCATCCCCATCACTCTGCCTTCCCTACCCTACTCCTGCACATCCTAACTCACACCAACTTACCTTGCACCTTCACCCATCCCTCTCTATCTACATTATCACTTCCCCATCTCACTAGCTACCCCTCACACTCACCCTCGTCCTACTGCAAGCATACCAACTAACAACACACAAGGGTAGGCACTTGAGAGGTTAGGCAATGTCCATGTGAAGTTTCTGGTAATGTGTTGTCATACAGTGAAATCTATATTTTCAACACTTCCCCTTACTGGACAGATCTGTACGCACCTTGAGAAGTGTCTTACTGAGCTCCAGTGACTGTTGAGACATAACTCCCACCCACCCTCCCACTCCACTTCACCTCCAGCTATAGTGATGAGTGTGAATGGAATGGCTTGGGCATTAAAGGGATGCATTATGGTGCTGGTGTGGGATGATGTCAACCTGGCACATCATGTGGCAGCCAGGGTTAACAGCGTCAAGTGAAGTAAATCTAGCCATGGTGATGCCATCGCTAGCCTCCCAGGCAGCAATGTTTTCAGGGGCTGATGCCCTGTGTCCAGTGCAGCATCAGGTGATGGCGGAGAAGGTTGGTGTTGTTGTTGGTGCTGCTGGTGTGCCTGGTGATGTTGGTGTTGGAGCTAAGCGTGGAAGGAATCAGAGGAGCAAGGTGAAATCGTTTCTAGGGCACCGATGTTGCTGGAATAGATCTGTCAATGGTCAGAGAGGTTGTTCCAATGAGGTGGCACTGATTATACAGTTGGCTCTAAAAACTTGCAAGCTAAAGAAATCTCTATATGCATTAAAAGTGCAGTAACCAACATTTTCTGAGCTCTGAAACTGACCATCTGCAACATAGCATCCTTCATACCACTTCTGCAGCTGTCAGCTTATCAGATACAGAGCAGACTCAACACACACCAGGTTGAGCTGGCGTGTTCCCCGAGCAGCGGGTAACCCGTGGGGTAGCACGTAAAATTGAAAGGAAGCCTCAAAATACCACTGAATTGGCTCTTAACAAGCCATTTAACAAGCTCAATTGTATCCCCTGCCGCTTGGCATCAGATCATTTCTCCGCTGACAGACCCGGCACCTGGGAGACTCGCTTGGAGGCGGGTTGACAGCGGGTTTCCTACCCACTGTCAATCTTTGCTATTTTGACAGCAGACCGCCCTCCAAACCCGACCTCTGAGTGCTGGCAAAATCCAGCCCAACGTTTCAGGTCAATGATCTTTCATCAGAACTGGAAAAAGACGGGATTTCTGTTTGTTTTCTAACTTTTTCCAGTTCTGATGAAAGGTCATCAACCTGAAATGTTAACTCTGTTCCAGAGGTGCTCCCTGACCTGCTGAGTATTTCCAACATTTTCTGTTTTTATTTCAGATTTCCAGCATCCGTAATATTTTGCTTTTGTATTGGCATAGTAAGTGCTTGGTAATTGCACATAATTTCTAGCCAAATGTTCAAGTGCAATTTTTTTGATGTGTTAATTTACTGAAGATGGTTAAAACTGTCAGCAGATCCCGGGAAGTGATTTTGTCCCTGGACTGACCAGTTTTGTATGCCTTCACCTCAAGCACTGTGACTCTAAAACAAGTGTTAATATTACAGTAATAAGTGTACTCAAACGTTGGGAGTAGCTTTATTTTAACTGTGTCATATTCACCATCAACTACAAAAAAACACAACACAATTTTAATAGAAAATAAAACATTTTAAGCACTTTAATTCTGCTCTGCCAACTTCCTCTCTCTTTCTCATACCAAGAAAGCACGTCCCACTGACCCCTGATGGACAGGGTGCCTCCAAGTGGATGTCAAGAGAGAATATATTTGGGCAAAGTTGTGATGCTTTCCATAATTTAATGGCCTTCTGTCACTCATTGGCTAGGTTCACTAGGATGCGCATTTATCTGCCGAGAAGGTTGGGTGGAATCTTGAAGGTGAATTTAAAATGTTGTGCAAAATCGCTCAGCTACCAAGGACATTGGTACCAACTAAAAGTTGTGTTATAAATCGTAAAATGCCACAACAAGGATTACTTAATACCAATAATCTTGTCACAGATCATTTTACTATTGCCCTTCTGTACTATTTTTAGGTGAGGTAAAGAATGTCTCACTTTTTAAAGGTATTTTTCTCTTCTTTGTACTTTGGCTTTGAGCTTGGAGGTGGGGGACCTGCTCCCAAGACTCCACCAGTGGTGGTCACTTTTTTCTTTGTTCCAGTTTTATACACTGTTCTCCCCAACTCTCCTGAAGATGTTGTCTATCCAGGGGGTTTCTCTCAATGATGCGGGCTGCCCAAGGTATTATTCATTATGGGTGAGTCTAGAAAGTAAGGGTGAGAAATTGGTGTCCTTACCGCCACCTGGTAGCGCCATCGATGCGAGAAATGTGGCGGCCGCCGGTCTTGCGCCAGCTGGAGGTAGTCCTGGCAGCGGCAGCCATATTGGTCGACCCCTTTGCGAACCGGCAGCGCCCTGAAAAAAAATGGCGGTGTGGTGATGTCAGTCAGCGTGCAATGCCGATGTAACGTCACCTATGCGAACTTTGACCCTAGCGCTCAAGTCAGCGCTGGGTCCTAAGCACGCCGGGTTAACCTGCCGTGCAAGTGGGCTGACAGATGCTGAAAGGGGTGATATCTGCAGCTCTTAAAGGGACACACACATCAATCAGGTAAGTTTGAATGGAAGGGTTTGGACTGCTTTTTTTTAAATTTTATTGAAGTGGTGGCTTACTACAATATATGTGAAAAGTTTTTTTTAAGTGTTTTGGTCATGCTGCTGGATGCTCACAAGGGGTTGGATGGTAACTGAATGCCTTTGAGAAAACAGAAAATGCTGTGAATACTCAGCAGGTCACACAACATTCGTGGAGTTCACATCTCAGGTCAACATGCTGTCTGACCAATTGAGTATTTGCAGCATTTTATGCTGTCATTTCACATTTACAGCATGCAGAGGGAAGAGGAAGACGCAGAAGAGGAAGACGCAGAAGAGGAGGAAGCCGAAGAGGAGGAATCAGACGGAAGGATGCATCCCAGATACCCCCTTTGTGGCTGGGATATCCGGGATGGGCAGGCTGCATTTCTTGGGTGTGTGAAATGAGGAAGGCACAAGGGTGGATTTGTGCTGACGGGAGGGTGGGAAACCTAGAGGTAAATGCCAGAATGAGGATAATGTACGAGGATACCGGCATCTTGTATCCTTTCAGCCCCGCCGCCAGCCAAGGGCTCAACCATGTCCCTGCCGAGAATGGCCTGCACCGTCTCCTCCAAGGGGGTGAGGTGAGGCTAGGAATGGGAGATGTGCCTCGTCATTGGTGCAGATTGTTGGCAGGTGAGTGAGTGGGGGTTGTGCATTGAGCAGTGTGTGAGGCTAATGATGCAGTTGGTAGGAGGCGGCTTTTGAAGATGCATTCACTGACCTTGACCAGTGGTCTGAGGTCATGAAGCTTCTTTGGGCACTGGAGCCAGGTGGTGGGGCGACACTGCTGGCAGTGATGGCCTTGGTAATGTACTCCCACATTGTTCTTTCTGGAGGGCCTCCTGGCCCCTGTGTGTAGAGGGCCAGTCTTGCAGTGTTGACCCTCTGCACAAAGCTGGAGTGCAGCGTGCGAGACCCTGGGTGCCCCTTCCCTGGCTTGCTGAGCCATTTGTGTTAGTGCTGAGGCAGTTTTCCCATTTGTTCGGTTTAGGAAGGTAATTCAGCTTTAAGAGCTGAATAATCAAATTTGGAACTTTTTAAAAATATTGATTATTTGTTAAAAGACAGAAAGGGCTGAAAAATGTATTGAATCAGTGCATTGTATTTTTTCTTGCTTCAATGTGCATGGCCCTTTAAATTTCAGAGCTCCTCACTGCCCACAATGCATTGCAAGCTTCACAGCCTCGCACACAGGCGCTCGGGAAAGCAGCAACACCGCACCAGGACTACAAATTGGTCCCGGCTCCCTCGTGCAATGCCACTAGGACGGCATTGCGCCTATGGTTAGCGCTGGGCCACCTACCACCATGACCACCACACCAATTTACCTCGTTTAGCACGGCAGCCATTTCGGGCGGCCGTTAACGGCAGTTGGCAGTGACACCGACTGCTTTCTGGGCGAGAACGAATTTTCTTCCCCTTTAGTGTCTGCAAACTGTTCGAGCATGAAGGGCATTATCGCTGAGCCTCAGCCTGTCCTCACCAGATGTCTACACACATGCATTTTCCAGCAACTGTCACTGCATAATAATCAGGAGTGAGAATTCTGACTAATTTTTCCTCCCCCTAACCCATGTTAGGGCAAATCTAATGTGCCAGCTGAAGTCAGGTAACTCAGCACAGACCGTGGATCAGCTCTGTAATCTTTCTTATCTGTGCAGCTCAAGACCAAAGCATGGATTGGAATTACTGACTGAACCATCAGGGTAGCCGCCAATGTTGTTCTAAAAGTGGCCACCAGGGGTGCCATTTCTTAGATTGGTAATCGGTGTGGCTGATCTCAGGCATAAGCTTAGCTCTCAGCACTCTGTGTTGTACATACTGTACTGCGTGATCTTATGAGGGGGAGTTGCATTTTGTGGTGGTGAATGACGCCATATTCGCCAGAATGATACCGGGGCTAAAAGGGTTAAATTATGAGGACAGGTTACATAGGATTACATAGGATATATGGCACAGAAACAGGCCATTCGGCCCAACCAGTCCATGCCAGCATTTATGTTTCACTCGTCTTTTCTCATCTAACTCTATCAGCATAACCCTCTATTCCCTTCTCCCTCATATGCTTATCTAGCCTCCCCTTAATGCATCTATACTATTTGCCTCAACTACTCCCTGTCCGCGACACCCTGGTCCACTCCTCTATCACCCCTAACAGCCCTTCCCCTTCGCCCGGCACCTTCCCGTGCAAGCACAGGAGATGCAACACCTGCCCTTTTACCTCCTCCCTTCCAACTGTCCAGGGCCCCAAACACTCCTTTTAGGTGAAACAGCGATTTACTTGTACTTCTTGCAATTTAGTATACTGTATTCGCTGCTCACGATGCGGTCTCCTCTACATTGGGGAGACCAAACGCAGATTGGGTGACCACTTTGCGGAACACCTCCGTTCAATCCGTAAGGGTGACCCTGAGCTTCCGGTCGCCTGTCACTTTAATTCTCTGCTCCACTCCCACTCGGTCCTCTCCGTCCTCTGCCTCTTACACTGTTCCAATGAAGTTCAATGTAAGCTCAAGGAACAGCACCTCATCTTTCGATTAGGCACTTTACAGCCTTCTAGACTCAATATCGAGTTCAACAATTTCAAACCATAACCTCTGCCCCTATCATTTTTTTCTCTCTCTCACATGGCAGCTGTCGATCATTCTGCCATTGCCATTCACACTTCATTTAGAGTCATCTTTTGTTTCTTAACTTGTCCCATTAGCATCTCCTTTTGCCTTGCACTATCATCCCTTTTGTCTCTTAATCTCTCCTGCCTTCCATCCTATCACAGACCTTCCCTTTTGTTCTTTCCTCCCCCCGCACCCCCCTCTCCCTGCCCCTACACTTGCTTAAGAATCTGTTACATCTCCAACTTTTTCCAGTTCTGACGAAGGGTCATCGACTTGAAACGTTAACTTTATTTCTCTCTCTACAGATGCTGCCTGACCTGCTGAGTATTTACAGCATTTTCTGTTTTTATTTCAGATTTCCAGCATCATAGAAACATAGAAAACATAGAAGATAGGAGCAGGAGTAGGTCATTCGGCCCCTCGAGCCTGCTCCGCCATTCAATGAGATCATGGCTGATCATCCAAATTCAGTACCCTGTTCCTGCCTTCTCTGCATATCCCTTGATACCTTTAGCCTTAAGAAATATATCCAACTCCTTCTTGAATATATTTAATGAATTGGCCTCTACTGCCTTCTTAGGTAGAGAATTCCACAGGTTCACCACTCTCTGGGTGAAGAAATTCCTCCTCATCTCTGTCCTAAATGGCTTACCCCTTATCCTTAGACTGTGACCCCTGGTTCTAGACTCCCCAACCATCGGGAACACCCTTCCAGCATTCGCTCTCTCCCACACGCGCTCTCTCCCACACTCGCTCGCTCCCACACTTGCTCTCTCTCTCTCTCACATGCGCTCTCTCACTCTCGCTCTCTCACACTCGCTCTCTCACACACTCTCGCCGCCCTCTCTCACACTCGCTCTCACACTTGCTCGCTCTCACACTCACACTCTATCTATCACTCGCTATTGCTCGATCTCACTCATACTCGCTCGCTCTCTCACACTCGCTCTCTCTCACTCTCATTCTCTCTCACATTCTCATTCTCTCTCATTCTGTCTCATATTCTCTCCCACACTCTCGCATCCGCAGTATTTTGCTTTTGTACTCCCTGTGGTAGTGAGTTTCACGTTCTTAGCACTCTCTGGGTAAAGAAGTTTCTTCTGAATTCCCTATTTGATTTCTTGGTGACTATCTTATATTGATGGCCTCTAGTTTTGCTCTTCCCTACAAGTGGAAACATTCTCTCTGTATCCACTTTCATAATTTTCATAATTTTCATAAAGACCTCTATTAGGTTAGGTTGCAGACAAGGCTTGTATTCCCTTGAATATAGGAGATTAAGGGGTGATCTACTCGAGATGTTTAAGATGATTAAAGGATACAATAGGGTAGACAGAGAGAAACCAATTCCTCTGATGAGGGGAATAACCTTAAAATTAGAGTTAGGCCGTTCAGGGTTGATATCAGAAAGCACTCCTTCGCACAATGGGTAGTGGAAATCTGGAACTCTCCCCCTCAAAAAAATTTTAAGGCTAGGTTAATTTCAAAACTGAGATTGATAGACTTAGGCAAAGGATTAAGCATTACGGAACCAAGGCTGGTAGATGGAATTAAGCTACAGATCAGTCATGATCTACTTGAACAAGCTCGAGAGGCTGAATGGCCTACTCCTGTTAGAAACATAGGGGGAAAAATTGAGTCGCACCCCCTTTGGGGTGGTAACTTCGCCGGGGCACTACTTTTAGTAGCCCCCACTGCCAAAATTGAGTGGTAGTGCCCCAAGAGAGAAGCAGGGCGCTACTGGATGTGCCCCGCCTCCCTCTTGGGGCGCTGTGAGGGAATATCGCAGCGCTATGTGCCGCGGTACTGTAGGCCTTCCTCCCCTTCTTAAAGGGGAGGGGCCTTGCACAACGCGGCCCGGGGCCCAGCTGGGCCACCGGGGATCGGAGTGCCGGCAAAAGAGCCCAGCACTCAAGAGAAGTGCCGGGCTCATGGAGCGCAGCCAGCACTCTGCGGGAGGCGGGTCAGGAGGCTGGGGACGGCAGCGGAGGCAGGTGCTGGCAGGCGACCAACAACAAAAATGGCTGCCCAGTACCTCGCCTTTAAATAACGCCGCCCCGGCTGCAGGTAGGCCCTCCTGACCCCGTCGAACATAGCGTCCAGCGGTAAGTCAGGGGGGCGCTACCGAAGATCGCAGCTGGCGTGCGAGCGGGGTGCTACGCAAGGCGATGGTGTCATCACTGGCGGTGCAATGCTGAGGGGCACTAACGGTTACCACTGCCGCTAACCTCCCACTGAATTTCGCGGGAGGCGTTAGCTGCGCCGCGCCCAGGCGCTAGTTGCTTTGCCTTTTAGGGCGCTAACGGGAGGCGTAAAGCAACTGAATTTTCCCCCCATAGAAACATAGAAAAATAGGAGCAGGAGTCGGCCATTCAGCCCTTCGAGCCTGCTCTGCCATTCAATATGGTCATGGCTGATCCTCTATCTCGATACCATATTCCCGCTCTCTCCCCATACCCCTTGATGCCCTTTGTGTCTAGAAATCTATCTATCTCCATCTTAAATATATTCTTAAATATAAAGCTGTTCCTATGCCGTTACTGAAAAGTGGAGCAGTTTTGATCACTTTTTTCACTCAATGTCAACCTCAAGCATTCGCCGTTCTAGAACAGTGCAGTCAACTGCAGGATAAATCACCATCTCCTCCGTTCCAGTAGTGGCCTCACTGCCAACCTCAGCAGCGCACACGACCTATAACACAAAAGTAGCATTTTTCGAATTCCCCCACTAGCCATCCTGCGGTCTTTGCATGAGATTGCCAATTTAGTACCAAATTGCAGGCAGTTTTGTGTGGTGGACCTTACCCCTGAGGGATTGGGTTGACAGGTAACAAATTTTAAGAATCACTGTTGCTGCTTTGCAGGGCTGTTTCGGAGTAGTCATGATTAAGCTGAATAAATCCATTTTCACTGCTTCATAAGTGTCTCATTTCATTCACAGAAATAACTGCTAAACTACATAAAATACTGAGGAAAAGCTGATGAAGCAAACGATCAGAAAAAGCCACGCAGAGAAACTCCAAACAGGTAGACTGTTTATTGTATAAAATTAGTAGCAAGAAGAGCCCTTCCAATTAGAAGGCAGCAATAAATTCTTGATTCCTGGGCTGTTGTCTGCCAGGCGTCACAGCCTACGTTCTGTATGGGTCGGAAATATTCTTTTTCTGCAAGGCTGGTGAAAAGTAGGTCAGTGGCCAGTGGAGAGAAGAAAATAATTGGAGGCCGGCAGCCAAGAAGTAGCTAGATCTGGAAGATTTAAGCAAAGAGTGAAAAAGCCTGAGGTGAAAGCAAAGCTGTCAAGAACGGGAATTGGTGGTACTGATTAGTCACCTTGGATTGAGAAGGTTTGGGTAGATGCTCAAGCTTTACCCATAGGAGGGGAGGCTTCTTTCTTCTTTTTCTCTATTTTATCAATGCTAACCTGGTTATTGCTCCACTGAACTTTACTCCTCAGCTGTAAGCACGCCATCCAATATCCTCTTCCGCCACCACCCACCCCGCGTCCTCACTGTGTTGATATCAGACTCATTGCACCGTCCCCTACTCTAACAGGTTCTTTCCTAGAATGTCAAAACTGCAACTCCTTCCAAAAGCCAAGCTTGATATCACCTAACAACAATTTTTGCCTTGTCCAATTCTGAACGGGGATAGATAGGTGTCGTACTGGTGTCGGGATCATTGCTTTATTTCTGAGGTTTGCTTTACTGAGTATTAATAAGCCTTAATAACCTCAGTAGTTAAAGCCTCTGCATTATGAGGTGCAGAAGTAATTAGAAAGAAATGAAATTCAACAACAACTTGCATTTATAAAGCACCTTTAACATAGCAAAACGTCCCAAGGTGCTTCACAGTAGCATTACAAAACAAAATTTGACACCAAGCCACATAAGGAGATATTAGGGCTATCAGGTTTTAAGGAGCATCTTAAAGGAGGAAAGAGGTTGAGAGGCAGAGAGGTTTAGGGAGGGAATTCCAGAGCTTAGGGTCTAGGCAGCTGAAGGTACCAAAACCCTATTCCTATCCATATCTGTTTCAAAAGGAATGAATAATTTATATCCTCCTGTGATATCTTCAGTTTAGTGACTGTTCCCTCTCAAAAACACCCACCAGTTCATACTTCTACTCACACCTGAAGTTGTTCTGATGGAGTCTGCGTGCATCTTGGGCCATCTCTATTCAATATTGTGAAGGTCAATATTTTGACTCAGCTTGGACAACTAAGCGAGGGGATTTTAGAATTGGCAGGGCACTATGCAGAGGAATTGAAACAGTGCCAAGCAGCATGAAGGTGAACATTTATTTCTCTTTTCATTCCTCCAGTTTTCTCCCCTCTTGCCCTGAAGTTGACGACCCGTACTGGGGTACTGTTCCACAGGTTCTAGGTGCTGCCCAAGTGGTCATTGCTTATGCCAGAGCCAGGACAGCAAGTGTTGGTAATCTTTTCAATCATAACTGACCCATTCCACATTGGGCACCTAAATCACTGGATAGCAAGTTCAGGGTAAATATCTATTTCTTTCTGTACAGGATGCTGAGGCCAAATCCAGTACTCTAACTGCTTCCTTGCCAGAGATCAATTAACTCAGCACTGACCTAACCTGGGACCTTGTAGCCCTATGGGTCAGTACCACACTGGGTAATGCACATATCAATCTAAAAAGTACTGATTAGGAGAGACAGAGCTTTCAAGAAGAATTACTGTAGCACTCTCAAGCTGTTTATGCAACACTACCAGACTTTTGACACTGATGGGTTTGTTCAGGAATCAGCAACGTATGTCATGGTATTAACAAAAGAAACAAGCTGGAGGCAAGGAGTGGAGTGTTCAAAAACACATCAATATGGTCTGCTGTTACACCAAACAATCAACGTGAAGAAATGTGCAAAAGGTTTATGTGGCATCAGTACATTTTGGTGTATAAGAAACAGAAGCTGTTTTACATTCATCAATTTTTTTTTAAATGGTCCTGCCAGCTGGAGTTTGATTCCACAGGCAATCACAGCACTCTGATATCTCGCCCAAGTAGCCATTCTTTATGCATGAGTCCAGACAGTGCAGGCTAACTAACCATTGGAGCCATCATTGTCAGATGCAATCCTGCCCTTACTTGGCATCCACACACGTGCACATTCCAATAGAGGTCACTTGATAATGATCGGGAAAGGGAATCAAGCTGATTTACACCTCCCTAGCTTAGAGGTACTGAGGCCAACTGTGGTGTTTTTCCTGTCACCCTACTAAATTCAGCTAACTCAAAGCAGCCCGGAGATGGAACCTGGGATCTTCTGATCCACATGGCTTTGTTCCACTCTGGGTGCTGTATGCTCTACACTGAGGCATCTGAGGCTTATCGTTCAAGCTGTAATGTGCAGAGAGGGTGATACTTGTGTTGCTGCTTGGGGCAGGAGTGTGTTTTTCTGTAGAACTGATAAATTGGCTTCGGAGTCTTGCATGCCACAGCCGCTTTTTCCCCAGTGGTGCTGTTTAATAGTGGAATGTCCCGATTAAAATGGGAAAATTGAGACTTATGAATAGGGAAGAACTAGAATTTTCATCAGTCTTCAGGAGTGTTACGTGAAGACATAACACAAATATATTTACCATACTTCATGTAACTACTTTGTGAGAGGATTCACAGAGAGTCCGTCAAAATATCCCAATCTTTAAATATCTTGGCACATATTAAAAATGGGAGAAAAATTAGGCAGCATACCAAAAATTGGAGTTTTTGAAACATATTCAGGGACGATTTCCTCCTTTGGTTAGCTGTAGGAAAATCACTTTTAAAAAGAACACATTAATGATTTTGCTTCAAATAGAAAACAGAAAATTGTCCTTCATTAGTGTTTACATTAACATAGTGACCTTAAAATAAGTGGCCAATGGGCCAAGCATAATGGCCAATCAGGAGCAGATAATTTAGAAGAGAGGGACTTCTGGGAGATATAGTGTGAAAGAACAGCAACAACATGCATTTTCACAATGCTCCTCACCTGCAGCATGGTGTCTCCAAGTGCTTTCCATGAAGGAAGAACAGAAACAATAGACAATAAAAAGGCACAATTGGAGAGAGGTGCTGTGGGAACTGAAGGCACAGTCAAGAAGAAGAACTTTGAGGAGGTTTTCAGAAACAGGAAAGAAAGACTTGCATTTATATAGTGCCTTACGTCCCTGATGTGCCAAATAACTGCCTGAATCCATGAGGTTAAAGCTTAAAACTAAAGGCTTTTATTAAGTAAGAACATGGCATCAAGTTAACACAGGGCAACCATCATTCATCGCCGACCCAGCCCTTGGTAGAACATTCCAGAAGAGGGGCGGGGCTAGGGAGGAGCATTAGTGGTTACACCGGTAGAACATTCCAGACATTAACAAGTACAACAACAACAGACAATACAAATGCCAGAACACAGAGTTATTTCATCACAGTCCCAAAGCGCTTTACAGCCAATGTAGTACTTTAGAAGTGCAGTCGCTGTTGTAATGTAGGAAGGGAGGTGGAGGGAAGTGTGGAGAGTTCCAGAAGGCAGGAATTCTAGTGGCTAACCCAATGGTCACCAATGGTGGAGCAGAGACAGCAGGGGCACAAAGACTAGCCCAGTGTTAATAGAGAGGGGAGGTTCATGTGGGACTGAGAGGTGGGAAGTCATCACAAAAGAGGGGTGGGGCAAACCCGTGATGGGATTTCAAAATGAGGATGATAATTTGGAGTGAATTCTAAGGGGCAGAAGGAGCCAGGAGAACTGGGTGAGGACAGGGTGATGGAAGTGCACCATTTTATGTGTGTGTGAAAGCGAGCTACAGCATTTTGAATGAGTTGAAACATAAGGCAGGTTGAGATTGGAAGGCCTGGAAAGAACGTTCACAATAGATTTTGTTTTAAAGAAATGCTGGGAGTATAAGTGATAATGAGGAAAATCAAAAGATATATAGAGTTGAATTTTCCTTAAATTTACCCTCCCATCCCATTTTGAGTAAAATCAGATGGAAATGGCTACCAACTCAAGATCGCTGCTATAAAATGGCACCCAAATTGTCAGCTGAAAACCCACCCTTCCCCAGTTCCCCAGTTCCCTGCCCATGGGTATGTACCAACTTTCCCTTTGTGGGGAGAGCAGACAATGTTAATGGAAGTAAGTGGCTTGGAGACTTGTTTTGTCCCCATATGAGCACATGCATCCCATGATGATGAAAGATTTAGGTGCCTTGTCTTTTTAAAAGAGCAGTTGTAGAAGGACTAGCAGAGCTCCTGGTAGCAGGCTGACTTGAGTGGTTTTGAGTTCAACTGGTGTATTTGTCTAGCTTACCCTTTGCATAAGTGAGATTCCCTGACACCCAGGTGATGACCGAGAAAGAGAGGAAAGGAGATGAGCGAAACCTTTAACAGTGGTACAGGATGTGGATTAGCAACAGTGCCTGGACTTACCTTGGCCACCCTTGAGTGGTCATTATAGCTCTTGCACTGTCTGCGCTGACAGCCTCTGCCACTTCCTTCCACATAGCCTGAACCTCCTCTCCTGCTCTCAGACTCCAGTAGACAATCCCTCTTGCCTGACTAAACCTAGTAGCATCTCTATGGATGTATCTGTGAATCTGAAAGCTCCACCCCCTGCCCCCACTGGATGAACCCCGCCTGCGACCCCCCCCCCCCACCCCCCATCCCATAAGGCTGCTGCTCTTTCAGCCATGCTAGCAGTGGCTGCAGTGTGTACCATCTACAAGATGCACTGCAGCAACTCGCCAAGGCTTCTTCGGCAGCACCTCCCAAACCCGCGACCTCTTCCACCTAGAAGAACAAGGGAAGCAGACGCATGGGAACACCACCACCTCCAAGTTCCCCTTCAAGTCACACACCATCCTGACTTGGAAGTATATCGCCGTTCCTTCATCGCCACTGGGTCAAAATCCTGAAACTCCATCCATAACATCACTGCGGGAGTACCTTCACCACATGGACTGCAGCGGTTGAAGAAGGCGGCTCACCACCACCTTCTCAAGAGCAATTAGGGATGGGCAATAAATGCTGGCCTTGCCAGCGATACCCACATCCCATAAACAAATTAAAAAATGTTGTGCTTCATGCTGCTGAAAAAAATGTTGTCTCCCGTCTCCCATTTAACTGGCTCCAGACTTTCAAAGGCTTCAACAGCACAGTATTTCCCCTGCTCCCAGTTATGGTAACCCAGTCAGGAGCAGTATTACCACTCCTGATTCACCTTGCAAGTCTGATGAGGGCCCTGAGAGGGGACTTCAATGTGTTAATGGTGGAGTTACGTGAGTGGGCGGAAATCCAGCTCTGCCGCTAACCTGGCAATGGGAAGAAATTTGAGCCCAAAGTGTCTTAAATGGAGTGAGATAAATCACAAGTGACAGTTTTATGAGAAACGTTCCCATAATTCTGCTCTTGCAGGCATGTGTAGACACATGGCTGGCACAAAGACTTAGTACAAAGTTCCAGAATATTATATATTTAAGTAGGACTTGGTTTGCAAAGAGTTTCCTTGCATGGTCTCCTGTTTCACTTCTCTCAGAAGACTGTCGCTTATTTGCTGTCTCTCTCTTTGATTGCTTGAACAACTCAGTCCCTTGTGATTTCTGTTCCTCAATCTAGTGATGTTTTTCTCTTCTCAGACACACACTTGGGTAATTTCATTCTATTTTTCCAATCATTTGCTCCCATCATCTCAGTGTGCTGACTTGTGCTGGGTGCAATTCCACAGGCAGCGTCTGCCTCTGGTGCCGCGCCTAAGGAGCCATTCTACACGTGTGCACGGCTGAACAGTAAACGTCAGAGGGCTTTTTGACAGGTGGACAGCGTCACAGCCAAGCCCATTCATGACCTCGACTAATATCTGTACGCTCACACTTTTTAGCAGCGGTTATCAGATCAAGACCAGGAGCAGAAGACCACAACAATAACAACAACTTCCATTTATATAGCGCTTTAATGTAGTATTACAGGAGCATTATGAAACAAAATTTGATGCCGAGCCACATAAGGAGATATCAGGACAGATGACCAAAAGCTTGGTTGAAGAGGTAGGTTTTAAGGAGCATCTTAAAGGGAGAGAGGGATGTAGAGATGCAGAGAGGTTTAAGGAGGTAATTCCAGAGCTTAGGGCCTTGGCAGCTGACAGCAATGCAGCCAATGGTGGAGTGATTAAAATTGGAGCTGCGCAATAGGCCAGAATTGGAGGAGCGCAGAGATCTCAAAGTTTGTAGGGCTGGAGGAAGTTACAGAGATAGGAAGGGGCGAAGCCATGGACGGATTTGAAAACAAGAATAAGAATTTTAAACTCGAGGCATTGCCGGACTGGGAGCCAATGTAGGTCAGCGTGCACAGGGGCGATGGGTGAACAGGATTTGGTGCGAGTTAGGATACGGGCAGCAGAGTTTTGAATGAGCCCAGGTTTCTGTAGGGTGGAAGATGAGAGGCTGGCCAGGAGCACATTGGAATAGTCAAGTTTAAAGGCATGGATGAGGGCTTCAACAGCTGATGAGCTGAGGCAGTGGTGGAATCGGGCAATGTTACGGAGGTGGAAGTAGATGGTCTTGGTGATGGAAGCTCATCTCAGGGTCAAATACGACACCAAGGTGGCAAACAGTTTGGTTCAGCTTCAGATAGTTGCCAGGCAGAGGGATGGAGTCGGTGGCTAGGGAAAAAAGTTTGCGGCGGGGACCGAAGACAATAGCTTCTGTGTTCCCAATATTTAGTTGGAGGAAATTTCTTCTTATCCAGTACTGGTTGTTGGACAAGCAGTGTGACAAATCTAAGGCAGTGGAGGGGTCAAGAGAGGTGGTGGTGAGGTAGAAACATAGAAACATAGAAGATAGGAGCAGGAGTAGGCCATTCAAACCCTCGAGCCTGTTCCGCCATTTAATGAGATCATGGCTGATCATCCAAATTCAGTACCTTGTCCCTGCCTTCTCCCCATATCCAGTGATCCCTTTAGCCTTAAGAAATATATCTAACTCCTTCTTGAATATATTTAATGAATTGGCCTCAACTGCCTTCTGTGGTAGAGAATTCCACAAGTTCACCACTCTCTGGGTGAAGATATTCTTCCTCATCTCAGTCCTAAATGGCTTACCCCTTATCCTGGTTCTGGACTCCCCCGACCATCGGGAACATCCTTCCTGCACCTAGTCTGTCTAGTCCTGTTAGAATTTTATAAGTTTCAATGAGATCCCCTCTCATTCTTCCAAACTCTAGCGAATATAAGCCTAATCAACCCAATCTCTCTTCATACGTCATTCCTGCAAGCCCAAGTATCAGTCTGGTGAATCTTCGCTGCACTCCCTCCATGGCAAGAACATCCCTCCACAGATAAGGTGACCAAAACTGCACACAATACTCAAGGTGTGGTCTCACCAAGACCCTGTACAACTGCAGCAAGACATCCTTGCTCCTGTACTCAAATTCTCTCGTTATCAAGGCCAACATACCATTTGCTTTCTTAACCGCCTGCTGCACCTGCATGCTTACCTTCAGCGACTGGTGCACAAGGACACCCAGGTCTCGTTGCACTTCCCCTTTTCCCAATCTATTGCCGTTCAGATAATAATCTGTCTTCCTGTTTTTGCCACCAAAGTGGATAACCTCACATTTATCCACATTATACTGCATCTGCCATGCATCTGCCCAATCACCCAACCTGTCCAAATCATACAGGAGTTTCTCTGCATCTTCCTCACAGCACACATGCCCACCAAACTTTGTGTCATCTGCAAACTTGGAGATATTACATGTAGTTCCCTCATCTAGATCATTTATTTATATTGTGAATAGCTGGGGTCCTAACACCAATCCCTGCGGTACCCCACTAGTCACTACCTGCCACTCAGAAAAAGACCCGTTTATTCCAATTCCTTGCTTCCTGTCTGCCAACCAGTTCTCTATCCAAGTCAGTACCTTACCCCCAATCCCATGTGCTTTAATTTTGCACGCTAATCTCTTATGCGGGACCTTATCGAAAGCCTTTTGAAAGTCAAAATACACCACATCCACCAGTTCTCCCTTATCTATTCTACCAGTTACATCCTCAAAAAATTCCAGTAGATTAATCAAGCATGATTTACCTTTTGTAAATTTATGTTGACTTTGTCCGATCCTGTCACTGTTTTCCAACTGCTCTGCTATTACATCTTTATAATGGACTCTAGTATTTTCCCCACTACCGATATCAGGCTTACTGGTCTGTAATTCCCCGATTTCTCTCTATCACCTTTTTTAAATAGTGGGGTTACATTAGCTACCCTCCAATCCATGGGAACTGTTTCAGAGTCTATAGAATTTTGGAAGATGGCCAGCAATGCATCTACTATTTCTAGGGCCACTTCCTTAAGTACCCTAGGATGTAGATTATCAGGCCCTGGGGATTTATCGGGCTTCAATCCCGTCAATTTCCCTAACACCATTTCCCTACAAATACCAATTTAATTCAGTTCCTCCCTCATTAGACCCTATGTTCCCCAACATCTCTGGGAGGTTATTTGTGTCCTCCTTTGTGAAGACAGAACCAAAGTATGTATTTAATTGGTCGACCATTTCTTTGTTCCCCATTATAAATTCCACTGGTTCTGGCTTCACCAATCTTTTTCTCTATACATATCTATAGAAGCTTTTACAGTCAGTTTTTATGTTCCCTGCAAGCTTACTCTATATTCTATTTTCCCCCTCTTAATTAATCCCTTTGTCCCCCTTTGCTGAATCCTAAACTGTTCCCAATCCTCAGGTTTGCTGCTTTTTCTGCCCAATTTATCTGTCCTTTCCTTGGATCTTATGCTATCCCTAATTTCCCTTGTTAGCCACGGTTGAGTCACCTTTTTTGTTTTATTTTTATGCCAAACAGGGATGAACAAATTCTGTAGTTCATCCATGCGATCTTTAAATGTTTGCCACTGTCTATCCACCGTCAACCCTTTAAGTAACGTTCCCCAATCCATCCTAGCCAACTCGCGCCTCATACCATCGTAGTTTCCTTTATTAAATTGAGGACCCTAGTCTCTGAGTCAACTACTTCACTCTCCATCTTAAGGTAGAATTTTATCATATTATGATATATGTAGAGCTGGGTGTCGTTAGTTACATGTGGAACCTGACGTTGTGTTATTGGATGATGTCACCGAGGGGCAGCATGTAGATGAGAAATAGGAGGGGGCCAGAGACGGTGCAGAAGAGGGAAGAGAAGCCAATGCAGGTCAATCCCTGGCTACAACTGGACAGATAGGAATGGAACCAGGCGAGGGTAGTCCCACCCAGCTGGACGATGGAGGAGAGGCTTTGGAGGAGGATGGAGTGGGCAACTGTGTCAAAGGCTGCAGACAAGTCGAGAAGGATGACAAGGGATAGTTTACCATAGTCACTGTCACATAGGACGTAATTGGTGACTTTGATAAGGGCAGTTTCAGTACTGTGGCAGGCGCAGAAACCTAATTGGAGGGATTCAATCATGGAGTTGCGGGAAAGGTGGACACGGATTTGGAAGGTAACCAAGGGACTTTAAGGCTGCGCATAACACACGACCTGCCATCCTGCCCACATCAGCTAACTCAGCACAGACCAGGGATCAGGCACATCATTTCTGATTACTAATTAGTATCATTTCATATGTTATAATTTCCCATCTGTTTAAGCAATGAGTCAATTCACACAATTTCATATCTTTTGAGCATTTCACTAAGTACAATTTCTTGTAAGTTTCACACACAGTATAATAATAATTCTTGTTAACTTTGCACAGTATCATTTCTTGTTAGTTTTGTTGTGTGAGATGTTCCAATAGTTTCACACAATTCAATGTCATACAGAGCAGCTTCTCCTCCATTTCAGGTTTCATTAGGGTTGTGTGGTTCTCCCTCTCTGCATGTCTCTTTCTATCTGTTTCTCTCACCCCAACTTTCTGTCTCTTTCATGCTCTCTTTTTCTCCCTCTCCAACAATCTTTTTTCTTGTTGTCACATTCCTTGCTCTTCTTGCTTTGTCTACATCTCACCTCATCTCTCTTCCCGATGTATCTCTTATTTTCTCACTGTGCCCCTTACCTCTTCATTTCTCTCTCACCTATCTCTCTCCTCATCTCTCTTTCCCCATTTCTATCTCTCTCACTCTCTCTCATCTCTCTCACCATCTCTCTTTCCCCATTTCTATCTCTCTCACTCTCCTCATCTCTCTCGCCAACTCTCTTTCCCCATTTCTATCTCGCTCACTCTCTCTCCTCATCTCTCTCGCCATCGCTTTTTCCCCATTTCTATCTCACTCACTCTCTCTCCTCATCCCTCACTCTCCCCATTTCTATCTGTCTCTCACTCTCTCTCCTCATTCCCTCACTCTCTCCATCTTTGGATCATTGTTCCACAGGTGCCAGCTATCTCATGAACCTTGCCCAACAGCCATTCGTTCATGCCTAGACAATGAGTGTCAGCAGCCTATGCAGTTGTGGCAAGCATCACTGATGTGCCTCAATTATTCCAAGACTCGAAGTTAGCAGAACAAAAGTAAGGCTTTTATTAACTCAGAACATAACACGTAAAATAGAGAGATGTCTACCTTCAGGAGGCTGATGCCTGACTGAAGTTAGATTACAAAGGAGCCAGGTATGGGCAGAGCCCTGCACACAACCAGTTCCAGCACATTCCAATACATAATACATGAGGACTGGGGGAAGGGAAAAGACACAGAAAGCAGGCAGTTACAAGACACAGAAAACAGGCAGTGATGAATGGAATATATTTCATCACATTCACCCCTTCTATAGATTTAGTCTGTTCGGGGGTTTGATAGTCCTCTGCGACCGACGTGGCTGTTGTGGTGCCGCGGGTGTCGGCTGGGTGTCCCCGGTAGCCTCCTGGGTCTCTGCCGGGGGTGCCGCCGGGGTTGTTGAAGGGGTAGTTGGTGGGGGTGCCGTTGGTCGATGTTCTTCCGGGGGTGATGAAAGAATAGTGGGTGGGTAAGGGTTGCTGTGATCGTCGTCGCTGCTATTGCCGTGGTTGTTGTCGATGCCGGCTGGGGCGACGTCTTTTATGGACACGGTGTCCTCCCTTCCGTCGGCGTGCCGGACATATGCGTATTGGGGGTTGGCGTGGAGTAGGTGTACTGGCTCCATGAGAGGGTCCGTCTTGTGGCCCCTCACATGCCTTCGCACGAGTACCGGACCTGGGGTGGAGAGCCATGACGGCATGGATACGCCTGAGGTGGATTTCCGAGGAAAGACAAACATTCGTTCATGAGGCGTTGCATTAGTGGCCGTACACAATAGCGACCGTATCGAATGGAGCACATCCGAGAGGACTTCCTGCCAGCGGGAGATAGGGAGGCCCTTGGTCCTTAGAGCTGGAGTGACTGCTTTCCACACTGTCCCGTTCTGTCGCTCCACCTGGCCGTTACCCCGGGGGTTGTAGCTGGTGGTACGGCTCGTGGCGATCCCCTTGGACAGCATGTACTGGCGTAGCTCTTCACTCATGAAGGACGCCCCCCTATCCGTGTGGATATAGCTCGGCATACCGAACAGGCAGAACAGGCTGTTGAGGCATTTAATGACCGTGGCGCTGGTCATGTCTGGGCAGGGGAAGGCGAATGGGAAACGGGAGTATTCGTCCACAATGTTCAGGAAGTAAACATTGCGGTCGACGGACGGGAGGGGGCCCTTGAAATCTAAGCTGAGCCGCTCGAAGGGCCGTGTAGCTTTGATTAAGTGGGCTCTATCTGGGCGGTAGAACCGAGGCTTGCACTCAGCGCAAGTGCGGCAGTTCCTGGTCAGAGACCGAACTTCCTCAATCGAGTAGGGTAAGTTACGGGACTTTATGAAGTGGAACAGCCGCGTGACCCCTGGGTGGCAGAGGTCGTTGTGGAGGGTCTGTAGCTGATCCTCGGTGGCGCTGGCACACATCCCTTGTGAGAGGGCGTCAGGGGATTCGTTAAGGGCCCCTGGCCGGTAAATGATGTCGTACTCGAAAGTGGAGAGCTCGATCCGCCACCTAAGAATCTTATCATTTTTAATCCTCCCCCTCTGTTTATTGTTGAACATAAACGCTACCGATCGCTGGTCGGTAAGTAGGGTGAAGCGTTTGCCGGCTAGGTAGTGGCGCCAGTGGCGCACTGCCTCCACGATGGCTTGGGCCTCCTTTTCCACGGAGGAGTGTCTGATCTCGGGGCCTTGGAGGGTCCTCGAGAAGAAAGCTACGGGCCGCCCCGCCTGGTTGAGGGTGGCCGCCAAGGCGAAGTCGGACGCATCACTTTCCACTTGAAATGGAGTGTTCTCGTCCACTGCCTGTAGCGTGGCCCGCTCAATATCCTGCTTAATGCTTTTGAAGGCGGCGTGGGCCTCAGCAGAGAGCGGAAAAGAGGATGCTTTCAAGAGGGGGCGGGCTTTGTCGGAGTAGTTGGGGACCCATTGGGAATAGTAAGAAAATAACCCCAGGCACCTTTTCAGGGCTTTGGGAGTGTTGGGCAGGGGCAGCTCCCGTAGGGGGCGCAATCGGTCGGGGTCTGGTCCGATTTCCCCATTCTCCACCACGCTGCCCAGTATGCAGAGGCGCGTGGTGTTGAAAACGCACTTGTCCTCGTTATAGGTGAGGTTGAGTTTTTGTGCGGTTTTCAGGAACCTCTCGAGGTTCGAGTCGTGATCCTGCTGGTTGTGACCGCAGATGGTGACGTTGTCGAGGTAGGGGAAGGTTGCCTGCAAGTGGTGGTCATCGACCATGCGATCCATCTCCCTCTGAAAGACCGAGACCCCGTTCGTCACCCCAAAGGGGACTCTGAGGAATTGGTAGAGGCGTCCGTTCGCCTCGAAGGCGGTGTACGGGCGGTCCTCTGGTCTGATAGGGAGCTGGTGGTACGCTGACTTGAGGTCGATGGTGGAGAACACCCGGTATTGGGCGATTTGGTTCACCATTTCTGATATGCGGGGTAGCGGGTAGGCGTCTAGTAGGGTGTACCTGTTGATCGTTTGACTATAGTCGATCACCATCCGTTTCTTCTCGCTACCCCTTACCACTACCACTTGGGCGCGCCACGGGCTGTTGCTGTGTTCAATAATGCGCTCTTTCAGGAGCCTGTCTACCTCGGTCGCGATAAACCGCCTGTCCTCCCAGCTGTACCTCCTGCTTTTGGTCGCTATTGGCTGGCAGTTAGGGGTAAGGTTCGCGAATAGCGAAGGCGGCTTTACCTTCAGGGTAGCCAGACCGCACACTGTGAGGGGCGGCTGGGACCCACCGTACTTGAGCGTGATGCTTTGGTGGTTGCACTGGAAATCCAAACCCAAGATCACGCTCGCACATAGATTCTTCATGATTAATACTTTAAAATTATCATACACAGTTCCGTTAACGCACAATTGTACCGTGCAGTAACCCAGAATGGTCGATGTCTGGGTTTTATCGGCCATAGAGATGGTACCCTGAGCAGGGACCACCTTTAGGGAGAGTTGTTGTGCCAGTTCAGGGTGGATAAAACTCTCCGTGCTTCCACTGTCAATTAAGTATTTAACCCGGCACCCGTTTACCTCGATGTCCACCATTGATTTGGATAGCGGATGCGGCCTGGTCTGGTCCACTGTGACCGATGCCACTGTTGGGCCCTGATCGAGACAAGATGGCGTCCACGCTGTCTGCTCATAAGATGGCGGACCCCACGAGGTCGGGCAAGATGGCGTCCAAGATGGCCGCTCCCACGGCGCACACGCGGCGGTGGCGGGTTTTCCGGCGGTTGGTTTTCCGGCGGGGTTCCCTCTGCACACCTTCCCGAAGTGCCCCTTCTTACCGCACTTAAAGCAGGTGGTGCCTTTCGCCGGGCACAGGTTTCTGGTGTGCTTTGGCTGCCCGCAGAAGTAGCAGTTGGGTCCTTGACGTGTCGCGGCTGTCGTAGGGCTTCTGGGGGGAGAGCTGGGCCCCGCCGGTGTCGGGCTGCCGGGCGGGGAAGATGCCTTCCAAGATGGCGGCGCCCTCAGCGCACACGTGGCGGCGTGGGCGGCGCGGGCTGAAGAGTAGGCGTCCGAGTTTCTCTGGGCCATCTCCAGGGACCGCGCGGTGTCCGCAGCCTGTTTCAGGTCCAACCCCGTTTTTTCCAGCAGTCTTTGCCGGATGTGAGTGGAGCTGAGGCCTGTGATAAAGGCATCGCGAACAAGCTCGTCGGTGTACACTGCGGCTTTTACATCTCGGCACTTACAGTCCTTGCCAAGCTTTTTCAGGATGCTTAGGAACTCCTCCACCGATTCCCCAGGTCGCTGTGCGCGAGTAGCGAGTAGATGCCTAGCATACACCTCATTCATAGGCTGCTGGTAATGCGCCTTTAAGGTGTTGCAGGCGGCCAGGTACGTATCGGCGTCTTGGATGAGGGGGTAAACCCGGTGGCTTACCCAATTCCGTAGCATTCCGAGTCTCATCTTCGCAGTGTCCGTAGCGTCTTTGACGGCTGCGGAATTGTCCAGGAAGAATTCCATACAGTCAAACCAGTGTCCGAAGCGTGCTGATGCATCCGGAGCATGTTGATCCAAATCCAAACGTTCGGGTTTCAGGAGTTGATCCATAGTGTTGAAAATTGAGTTAATAAAATTGATGTGCCTCAATTATTCCGAGACTCGAAGTTAGCAGAACAAAAGTAAGGCTTTTATTAACTTAGAACATAACACGTAAAATAGAGAGATGTCTACCTTCAGGAGGCTGATGCCCGACTGAAGTTAGATTACAAAGGAGCCAGGTATGGGCGGAGCCCTGCACACAACCAGTTCCAGCACATTCCAATACATAATACATGAGGACTGGGGGAAGGGAAAAGACACAGAAAGCAGGCAGTTACAAGACACAGAAAACAGGCAGTGATGAATGGAATATATTTCATCACAATCACAACCCAGACTGATGCTGTCCTCACCTGACAATCACACACATGCATTTTCAAACAGGGGTCACTGGATAATGATCAAGAGAGGGAATCCTGACTAACTCTTTACTTCCCTCACCCAGGATGACTGAAGCCATTGGTATCAGCCTTAATACATTGCCAGCTGAGATCGGGTAACTCGGCACAGCCCAGGGATTTGACCTGGCTGGGACCCTCCTGCTATTTATCTATGGAGCCACTGGGGGTCTTGTATTGTGGAATACAATCATAACAGAGACAAAAATGCATTGGTTCAACCTGAGCTGTCAGCGGGTTTAACTGCAGCCAGTCACTTGTCTTGAGCAATCAATAAACTTGCCTTTGCCCTATGTAGCCTTAATCCTGCTCTTGTCATTGTCATCAAAGGGAAGGAAGAAGTAAATATCAACTTTACCTGAGTTCCTCCGTGTTACCACTGTAGCCCTTCCAGCTCCAAAATAGACATCGAGAGCCCAAAGAAAGAGAAAACAGGGTAATTAAAAGACTTTAAACTAAAAACAAATAGAAAGCAAAGTTCAGAAAAAGTTACATTGGAGTTAAAAATATAAAGCGACAGATAGATGATAGCAAAGAAGAGAAAATTAAGGGAACAGGATAAGCTGTACGAAATACTGCATTTTAGTTAAACTTGTTTTCATTGTATACTTTAGTTATGTACAGTTAATATTCCAGTAATAAAACAATTTCTGATATAGACAGAGAAAAATAGGAGCAGGGGTAGGCCATTCGGCCCTTCGAGTCTGCTCCACCATTCAATATGATCATGGCTGATCCTCTATCTGAATACCATATTCCTGCTCTCTCCCCATACCCCTTGTATATGATGTTTGAGTAGATTTGTTACTGTAAAATTAGTGTGGGGGAGAAATTGGGTGAGTAGCACCACCTGTTAGCGCTTAAAGAGGCAGTCAGTGGCTGTAGCGCCACTGGCTGCGTCTGCGGCGATATTCAGTAGGGGCGCTAATGGTGGCATTAGGCATTTGCGCTGCGCCGCCACCGATGACGTCATCGGTGTGCGCAGCGCCCCATTCGTGCCCCGTGCGCGATATTTGGTAGCGAACGCCACAGTTGCGCCGCCCGCTACCCGCGCCCGGTTCACGGGGCCTTACTGTGCCGGCAGCAGCGCAAGTTAAGGTGGAGGTGCGGGGCGGCCGCTTTTTCGGCGGCAGCCTGCCAGCACCTCCGTCCCCGGCCTCCTAACCCCCCCCCCGCGGCATTGCCGGCTGTTTCCCGAGAGCCCGGCACTTCTCCTTGGTGCCGGGCTCATTTGCCGGCACTCGCGATCGGGGATCGCACTGTTGCAGGCACCTCCCCCTTAACAGTGGGAGGAAGGCCTGCAGTACCGCAGCGTGCCGTGCCGCAGCATGTGGCGCTGCGGCACGTTGCGCTGCGATAATCAGTTTCAGCACCCTAAGAGGGACGCGGAGCGCCTCGAGCCTCGCCCCGTGTCCCTCGAGGGGCACTGAAACTGAATTTCTGGCGATCGGTATCACTCCGATCGCTGCGCTAAATCCTGCGCTCCGCCGACTTTTGCGCCACTTTGGCGCCCCAACCCAATTTCTAGGCCTGTATGTTTTAGTACCACAGTGAAAAATAAACAAGACTAGTTGGCCCAGAAAGACTGGTGTATCCCTGAACCTGTTGGTAATCGAAGAGCTAATTAAAAAAAAACTGGTGTACACAAAATATGGAATATCAATTTACATGTCACTGCTGCAGTTGACTTACACAACTCAGTCACGACTTAGTTGCCCAAGAGTTAAGGATAACTCACCACTGAAATATTACACAGCTTGGATCCCTTATGTCTGTTCTGAGCTTCTAAAAACACAATGCTGACTTAACTCAGCAAAATAACTCAACAGCATGACTGCACTGGTGGATTAGACCCAGAGGGGACTTAATCTAATTTATAGTTTAGCCTCAGGCAACACATCCACATTCTTGCAGGATGCTTTTTGACACTTACAGTTTAACTGTGCTCTACAGAAATTACTAGCACAAGTTTTTAACTGTAAGTAAACTAAATACACCATAGTTAATCTCCTCCCCCCACCCCCGCAGTTTTGTTCCCTTTCCTCTCCTGAACGTACTGACTCTTGCTCTGATTCGACTCCATGGCAACCCTCCAATATGTTTCCCAAATACCCATTCTTCATGTGTGGTCCTGTATAATGAGGGGGGGGGGACAAAGGCCTAGAAATTGGCCTACTTAGCACTGCCCGTTAGTGCCGCCGGGGGGGGGGCAATAACGGGGCACTAATCACTTACTGACCGGCCGCAGCGAGACGATCGACTCCCGCGATATTTGACGGGAGGTTTGCGGCGGTGGTATGGTGTTCCACCCTGGAGATCGTGACATCATCGCAGTGCGCAGTGCCCCGGTAGCGTCCCGGACCTGAACCTCGGTTCCGCCTCCTGTAGCATCGCCGGGTGAAAACAGCAGCAGCTGCAGGAGGCGCTCATCGAGAGGCCGGGCGCTTCTGGGGCGATACTTAAAGGCGAGGTGGCCGAGGTATGTAAAAAAAATTCTGAAATGATCTTTCAATTCTTTTTTTCATTTGTCTTCGCCAGCGATCGATCAGCCCGGCACTCTGCTGCAGTGCATCAGGCTGATCGGGGTGGATCGTGGCTGCCGTCGGGGACCAGGTAAGTTTACCCTTGCAGAGCCTGCAGTGATGGCCCTTCCCTTTAAGGGAGGGAAGGAGGCTTCCAACGCGGCAGCGCTGCACGGCCCATTGTGCAGACCTACCACCCCGCCTGCTGCCTGTTGCGCTCCAGGAAGGAAGAGGAGTGTTTGATTAAGCGCCCCACTTCCTCCCTGGAGCGCAAACCCCAAAGTTTTTTTAAAGTTGAAAAACATTAGTGTCTGGCGCTAAATTGTTTCAACTTTTAAAAGTTAGCGCCCTAAACGGGGCGATACCGAATTTTTCCTCCAAACTACCTAACTGTGAAAAGCATCACAGTCAGGTGTGATCCTCTCTTGACCCATTAGTTTTGTATCTAGAGCTATAAACCTGGATTTTACGATTGGCAGTGAAAACCAGTGGGTTAAAATAACACTAGCATTAAAATCGCTCCATTCAGAAACTTTGGGGTAATACTTGGCGTAAGTGGTATTTTAGTTGATGTTCCCCAGTATATAATGTCTGGATTTATTTCCATTTTGAATTTGGGTTCATTACCTTAAAGAGGCAGGAAAGTGTAGGAAACAAGCACTTTCGTATATATAAATAAAAAGAAAGACTTGCATTTATATAGCGTCTTTCATGACCTCAGGACGTCCCAAAGCGCTTTACAGCCAATGAAATACTTTTGAAGTGTAGTCACTGTTGAAATGTAGGAAACATGGCAGCCAATTTGTGCACAGCAAGCTCCCACAAACAGCAATAAGATAATTGACCAGATAATTTGTTTTGGTGATGTTGATTGAGGGATAAATATTGACCATCTCCTATTGACAAGTTCAATAGGAACACTTTTAGGGGGAAAAATTGAGTCACCAGGGATTGGGAGTGCCGGCAAAAAAGCTCGGCACTCTGGAGAAGTGCCAGGCTCATGGAGCGCAGCCTGCACTCCGCGGGGATGAGAGGTTACACTTGTCAGGAGGCCGGGAACGGCAGCGGAGGCAGGTGCTGGTAAGCGGCCAGCAACAAAAATGGCAGCCCAGCAACTCGCCTTTAAATAGCGTCACCCCGGCCGCAAGTAGACCCCCCGACCCTGTCGGACATAGCGTCCGGCGGTAAGTCAGGGGGCATTACCGAAGATCGTGACCGGGGCGCAAGCAGGGCGCTGTGCACGGCGATGATGTCATCACCGGTGGCGCAGCGCCGCGGGGCGCTAACAGTTAGCGCCGCCACTAACCTCCCACTGAATTTCGCGGGAGGGGTTGACGGCGCCGCGCCCAGGCGTTAGTTGCTTTGCGCTCCTCTTAGGGCGCTCAAAGCAACCGAATTTTTCCCCCTTAAATAATTAGATACAAAAACAAGGAGGTAATGCTGATCTTGTTCAAGTCCTTTGTTAAGCAGTAGTTGGAGTTTTGGGCATCCCCTTATAGGAAAGATATAAAAGCACTGGAAAAGGTGCAGCATGTGTTGTTCCCTGGGGCCAGAGGTTACACTTACAAAGACACACTTGAGGGCTTTTTCCACGAGAGCTGCTGAGATTAAGAGGGGATCTGCTAAAGATTTTCAAGATTATGGAGAGCTATGAAAGGGTAAATAGCGAAGAAAAGTCATCGACCTGAAACATTTATATCTGTTTCTCTCTCCACAGATGCTGCCTGGCCTGCTGAGTGTTTCCAGCATTTTCTGCTTTTGTTTCAGATTTCCAGCATCCGCAGTATTTTGCTTTTGATAAATTGTTTTCATTGGTTGATGAAATAATAACTATAGGGCACAAATTTATGATAACCACAGAAGGAATTAAAGGGATAGAAAACAATTCTTTATATACAGGGTGGTAAGGATGTGGAGTTAAGAACATAAGGACATAAGAAATAGGAGCAGGAATAGGCCATTCGGCCCTTCGAGCCTGCTCTGCCATTCAATGAGATCATGGCTGATCTTCTGCCTCAATTCCATTCACCAGCCTTATTGCCATATCCCTTGTGCCCTTACTAGTCAGAAATCTATCGACTTCGGTTGTGAATATACTCAATTACTGAGCCTCCACAGACCTCTGGGGTAGAGAATTCCAAAGATTCACCACCCTCCGTGTGAAGAAATTTTTTCTCATCTCAGTCCTGAATGTCCTACCCTTTATCCTGAGGCTGTGGCCCCTGGCTCTAGACTCCTGAGCCAAGGGAAACATTCTCCCAGCATCCACCCTATCAAGCCCTGTAATAATTTTGTATGCTTCAATGAGATCCCCTCTCACTCTTCTGAATTCAAGAGAATACAAGCCTAGTTTACTCAATCTCTTCTCATACGACAGTCCCGCCATCCCAGGAATCAATCTCGTGAACCTTTGTTGCACTCCCTCTATGGCAAGTATATCCTTCCTTAGGTAAGGAGACCAAAATTGTACATAGTACTCCAGGTGTGGTCTCACCAAGGCCCTATATAATTGGAGGAAGACTTCTTTACTCCTGTACTCAAATCCTCTTGCAATGAAGGCCAGCATACCATTTGCTTTCCTAATGGTTTGCTGCATCTGCACATTCACTTTCAGTGACTCATTTACAAGGACACCCAGGTCCCTTTGAGCATCTGCATTCCCCAATCTTTCACCATTTAGGAAATACCCTGCCTGACGTAATAAAGACTCACTACGCACTTGGTTGTACATAAAGCAAGGCTTTAATCGACTTGTAACAAAACATGGAGGTCTAGTTAGTAGTCACTAGCTTCCTGTTTCCAGATTGTCTCTGGCCAAGGTGGGCTCACGCCTGAGTATTTATACTCCTCGGACGGCGCCGTCAGCTGGCTGTTTAGTAGTACTTCCTGAGTTACTTCTTGTAGAAGTTGCAATTTATGACATTCTTCCTCCCTAAAAGGTTTGGAAGTCCAGTCTTCCTTTAACGGACTAGGTGGACCAAAAATAGCCGTAGTCGTTTAGCTTTCTGCTTGTGACCGGAAGGCACGTCTCCCCGGACCGTGTCCTGGTCCCTGGGTTGCTTGGCCCGTACTGGTAAGTCGGTAGAGTCCACGTCGTCTTGATTGTCCTGTGGAGGCCTGGGAATATCATGACTCTGAGTGCGGGTCCCCAGAGGCGCAGAGCTGGCCTCGTCCTGGGTCGTAGCCAGAGATTGTCCGGCGTCCTGATTTCAGGTGGCCATCCTATGGGGAGCATTTGGTTCCCTGAGTTGATCCGGTAGCACTGCCGGCAGATCCCTCGATGTCTCAGGTAGGGTGTCATTTAAAAAAAAATATTTATTCATTGATGGGATGTGGGCGTCGCTGGCTAGGCCTGCATTTAGTGCCCATCCCTAATTGCCCTTGAGAAGATGGTGGTGAGCTGCCTTCTTGAACCGCTGCAGTCCATATGGTGTAGGTACACCCACAATGCTGTTAGGAAGAGAGTTCCAGGATTTTGGCCCAGCGACAGTGAAGGAACAGCGATACAGGTCCAAGTCAGGATGGTGTGTGGCTTGGAGGGGAACTTGTAGGTGGTGATGTTCCCATGCGTCTGCTGCCCTTGTCCTTCTAAGTGGTAGAGGTCGCGGGTTTGGAAGGTGCTGTTGAAGGAGCTTTGGCGAGTTGCTGCAGTGCATCTTGTAGATGGTACACACTGCAGCCACAGTGCGCCGGTGGTGGAGGGAGTGAATGTTGAAGGTGGTGGATGGAGTGCCAATCAAGCAGGCTGCTTTATCCTGAATGGTGTCGAGCTTCTTGAGTGTTGTTGGAGCTGCACTCATCCAGGCAAGTGGAGAGTATTCCATCACACTCCTGACTTGTGCCTTGTAGATGGTGGAAAGGCTTTGAGGAGTCAGGAGGTGAGACACTCGCCGCAGAATTCCCAGCCTCTGGCCTGCTCTTGTAGCCACAGTATTTATATGGCTGGTCCAGTTCAGTTTCTGATCAATGGTAACCCCCAGGATGTTGATAGTGGGGGATTCAGCGATGGTAATGCCATTGAATGTCAAGGGGAGATGGTTAGGGTCTCGCTTGTTGGAGATGGTCATTGCCTGACACTTGTGTGGTGCGAATGTTACTTGCCACTTGTCAGCCCAAGCCTGAATGTTGTCCAGGTCATCTTCATAGGGGTGCAGAGTGTTGACATCATTGTCGTGGGATCCTTCATCATTTGGGCCCATGAGACTGGTTGGGCAGGGAGCCAGATCTCTGAGCGAGACGGTGGACTCCCGGCCATCGGGGTACCGCACGTGCACATACGTGGGGTTTACCTCCATTAACTCCACCTCGTCAACGAGAGGGTCGTTCTTGGCAGACCGGACGAACCGCCGGAGTAGCACAGGGTCTGGAGCCACCAACCATGACGGTAGAGATGTCCCATGTGTAGAGCGACGCCGGAACTTGAAGAATCGCTCATGAGGTGTGACATTAGTGGATGTGGAGAGAAGAGTCCTGATAGAGTGTAACATGTCGGGGAGCACAGTTTCCCACTGCTGGTCCGGTAGGTTGCATGACCTCAGTGCCAGACAGACAGCGTTCCAGATGATGGCATTGTATCGTTCAACCTGTCCATTGCCGATTGGGTGATATGGTGTCGTCTTACTCGAGGCGATTCCCCGTTGGGAGAGGTAACTTTTAAGTTCACTCGACATAAAGAAGGGACCCCGATCTGTGTGGATAAAATTGGCTGTCCCGCAAAGGGAAAAGACCTGATCGAGGCATTTAATTACCGTAGAGGTAAGCATATTAGGACAGGGGAAGGCGAAGGGAAAGTGTGAATACTTGTCTACCATCGTAAGTAGGTAGGTGTTCTGCGTCGACAAAGGCAATGGCCCTTTAAAGTCTATGCTGAGCCTCTGCACAGACTGCATTGCATGTATGAGTAAGTCATCTGATGGGCGGAAGAATTGTGGTTTCAATTCTGCACAAATCCTACAGGAGGAGCATGTTATCTTTATGTCCTCCATTGAGAATGGTAGATTTTTGGAGCACACAAAGTGCAACATACGGGTAACGGCAGGATGGCATAAGTCCATATGCAGATCCGCCAGAGTCGACGTTGACATTGAAGAGCAAAATGCCCGTGTGAAGGTGTCTGGGGCCACATTCTGTTTGCCGGGTCGGTAACGGATAGTATATCCAAAGGCAGCCAGCTCCATCCTCCAGAGTTGAATTTTATTATTATTCATTTTCGTGCGCTTCCGGTTATCCAACATGAAGGCCACGGAGCGCTGGTCAGTTATGAGCGTGAAATGACGCCGAGCAAGAAAATGACTCCATTGGCGTACAGCCTCGATGATGGCTGTAGCCTCCTTCTCGACGGGGGGGTAATGGAGCTCGCTACCCTGTAAGGTTCTGGATAGGAATGCCACGGGTCGACCACGTTGATTCAAGGTAGCCAAGATCGCCAACTCCGATGCATCGCATTCGACCACAAAAGGAAGGTTTTCGTCAATGGAGCGAAGCGTGGCTTTCTCCAGCTGTCGTTTGAGGAGGTTGAAGGCAGAAATAGCCGTTGCTTCCAATGGAAAAGACTTCGTATGAAGCAGGGGCTGTATTTTATCGGAGAAGTGAGGTATCCACTTTGCGTAATAAGCAAACATGCCAAGTGCCCGATGAAAAGAGCCGAGATTTGTAGGGGGAGGGAGCTCCTGAAGTGGACGGAGTCGCTCTGGATCCGGTTTAATAACACCGTTGCCCACCCAGTAGCCGAGAATGTTCACTGATGGCACCAATTTCACCGATTTGGATTAGTTTAACGTTAAGTGGCGACGACAGAGAACGTCAAAAAATCTCTGAAGATTGGCGTCATGCTCCTTTTGATCATGGCCGGCAATAGTGATATTGTCTAAATACAGAAAGGTATCCACCCATTGCCCGTTGGAAGACAGCCACCCCATTGGTGACCCCAAATGGAAGGCGACAAAATTGATAAAGCTGACCATTGGCCTCAAAGGCCGTATACTTTTTGTCAGAGTCTTTCAGTGGTACCTGATGGTACGCGCTCTTTAAATCGAAGGTTGAAAATACCTTGTATTTGGCAAGGTTGTTGACCATGTCATCTATGCGTGGTAGCGGGTAGGCATCCAGATCGGTATATTGATTAATAGTCTGCGAATAATCAATACACAGACGTTTCTTATGTTGTTTTAAAAGGTTTTTCACAATGACAACTTGAGCCCGCCAGGGAGATGAACACGGCTCGATAATACCGTCAGCTAAAAGGCGAGAGATTTCTACCTCGATAAATGCTCGGCCGTCTTGGCTAAAGCACCGCGATTTGGTAGCTATGGGTTTACAGCGGGGGGAGAGATTGGCAAACAGGGAGGGCTGACCGAGTAAGGCCGCCGAGAGTGCACAAAACGGCACCTTAGAAATGGTAAGCTCCGGCTTCGACCCTCCAAACTCAAAAGTGAGTCTTTTGTGCTGCTTCTGGAAGTCCTGTCCCAGAAGCACATCGCTACATAAGTTTTCGAGTACTCCGAGCCGGGTGGAGGGATATGTGCGACCATTGAGGATGAGGTTGACAAGACAGAAGCCAGAAGAATTGGTGGTCAGAGTCGTCAGAGCCATTGCAATCTCCCTGTCCGAGGGATAAATGCACAGTTTTAACCTGCTGACAGCCCGCTTACTAATGAAGCTGTCAGAGCTGCAGGAGTCAATTAGCGCGCTTAGAGTATGCCCATTTACTGAACCCTTCGTGGCTGCATGGGACAAACTCTGGGGAAAAACAGCTGTGATGGGAGGAGGGGTAATTTTTCCTTCGGCAGCTGTAACCTTAGCAGTGGTTCTTGGGGGAGGAGCAGCTCCATAGATAGCAGCTGTGAAGCTAACAGGAGCTCTCGACCGGTATACTTCAGAGGAGCGGCCTTTCTTGTTAGCAGAGGCCCGTGACTGGCATACCTTGGAAAAGTGTCCTTTCTTGCTGCAATGATTGCAGGTCGCATTATGAGCCGGGCAAAATTTTCTGTAATGGAACGTACCTCCACAAAAGAAACACTTTCTTCCTAATTGCCAGGATGCTGCTAGGGTGGGGTCGTCATCAGCAAAGGCCTCTAGGGTAGGGTCGTCATCCGTTAGAGTAGAGTAATCATCAGCAGGGGCATCCACCCGAGACCTATCAAAAGACTTATTAAAGGTGATAGTCGTCGCCCGTGCACGTGCTGGGAGATAAGTGTCTGCATTCTTCTTGGCCAAGTCCAGGGAACACGCCTGGTCATAAGCAGCCCATAAATTGAGGGTTTTATTTTCCAGCAGGCGCTGACGTATAAAAGGGGACGCAATCCCATTGATAAAGGAATCGCGGATTAGTTCCTCTTGATACTGTTCAGCTGTAACCATTTTAAGGTTACAATCTTTGCTGAGCCTGCAAAGTTTCTGGAGGAATTCATCGAGTGATTCCCCAGGCTGCTGCCGAGTTGTGGCCAGTAGGTGTCGAGCAAAGATTTCATTCGGGGACTTGACATATGGCTGCTGTAAAATTTGGGTAGCATCGTCATAGTCTATACAGTCCTCAATATAATCATACACATGAGGGGATACGTAGTTAATAAGCATTTGTAACTTATTAGGGGCACCCGCCCCACATTCTTCAAGAAAGTTGCTAAAGGTACGAAACCAATGCTTCCATACCTTCGCTGCCGCAGGTGCATTCGGGTCTAGGTCGAGACGAGCGGGCCTAAGGAGTTTTTCCATGATGGATCAGTTTCTTGCCCAAGTCTCTTTCTGTGGTTCGAGTTGCAGCTGGTTGTTCCGAATCACCCAAGGCGTGGAGACAATACCAAGTCGATTAAATTGACGTAATAAAGACTCACTACGCACTTGGTTGTACATAAAGCAAGGCTTTAATCGACTTGTAACAAAACATGGAGGTCTAGTTAGTAATCACTAGCTTCCTGTTTCCAGATTGTCTCTGGCCAAGGTGGGCCCACGCCCGAGTATTTATACTCCTTGGACAGCGCCCTCAGCTGGCCATTTAGTAGTACTTCCTGAGTTTCTTCTTGTAGAAGTTGCGATTTATGACACTGCCTTTCTGTTTTTTCTACCAAAGTGGATAACTTCACATTTATCCACATTATAATCCCTTTGCCATGTTCTCACCCATTCACTGAGCCTGTCGAGATCCCCTTGAAGCCTTTTCACATCCTCTTCGCAACTGACACTGCCACTTAACTTTGTGTCATCAGCAAATTTGGAAATGTTACATTTAGTCCCCTCATCCAAATCATTGATATAGATTGTGAATAGCTGGGGCCCAAGCACCGATCCTTGCGGTACCCCACTAGTCACAGCCTGCCATCCTGAAAAAGACCCGTTTATCCCTACTCTTTGTTTTCTGTTTGTTAACCAATTCTCAATCCATGCTAGTATATTACCACCAATTCCATGTGCCCTAATTTTGTTCACCAACCTCTTGTGTGAGACCTTATCAAAGGCCTTTTAAAAATCCAAATACACCACATCTACCAGTTCCCCTTTGTCTACTCCACTAGTTACATCCTCAAAGAACTCCAATACGTTTGTCAAACAGGACTTCCCTTTCATAAATCCATGTTGACTCTGCCCAATCTTACTATTAGTTTCTAAGTGCCCAGTTATTGCATCCTTTACAATAGATTCCAGCATTTTCCCAACTACTGATGTGAGGCTAACAGGTCTGTAGTTCCCCGTTTTCTCTCTCCCTCCTTTCTTAAATAGTGGGGTTACATTTGCTATCCTCCAATCTGCAGGAACCGTTCCAGAATCTATAGAATTTTGGAAGATGACAACCAATGTGTCCACTATCCCAATGGCCACCTTTTCCAAAACCCTAGGATGTAGGTCATCTGGTCCTTGAGATTTATTGACTTTTAGTCCCATTAATTATGCTAGTACTGTTTTTTACTAATAATAATTTCTTTAAGTTCCTCATTCTCGCCACATCCTTGGTTTCCTTGTATTTCTGGGAGGTTTTTTGTGTTGTCCTCCGTGAAGACAGGAACAAAGTATTTATTTAATTTCTCTGCTATTTCCTCATTCCCCATTATAAATTCTCCCATCTCTGACTGTAAAGGACCTACATTTACCTTCGCCAGTCTTTTCCTTTTCGCATACCTATAGAAGCTTTTACAATCCGTTTTTATATTTTTCGCTAGTTTGTGCTCATATTCCATTTTCCTTTTCTTTTTCAATTTCTTGGTTCCCCCTTTGCTGATTTCTAAAAAGATCCCAATCCTCAGGCTGCCCGCTTTTCCTGGCAACTTTATAAGCTTCCTCCTTTGACTTAATATTAGCTTTAATTTCTTTTGTTAGCCATGGTTGGATCACTTTTCCTTTTGGGTTTTTATGCCCTAGAGGAATGTATGTTTGTTGCAAATTATGCATTATTTCCTGAATGTTAGCCACTGTATGTCCACCTTCATACCTTTTAGTGTAGTCTCCCAATCTACCATGGCCAACTTGTCCCTCATACCCTTGTAGTTTCCTCTCTTTAGATTGAAGACCTTCATTTCAGATTGGACTACATCACTCTCAAACTTAATATAAAATTCAATCATATTATGGTCACTTGTCCCTTAAGGCCCCTTTACCACAAGATTATTGCTTAGCCCTTTCTCATTTACACAGTACCAGATCCAGAATAGCCTGTTCCCTGGTTGGTTCCTCCACATACTGATCCAGGAAACCATCTCGCATGTATTCCAAGAATTCATCCGCCACACCATTAGTTGTAATTTGACTTGCCCAGTCAATATGTAGAATAAAGTCCCCCTGATTACCGTATTGCCCTTGTTACATGCACTTCTAATCTCTTGATTGATACTGTGCCCTACATTACCATTACTGTTAGGTGGCCAAAACACAACTCCCATCAATGTTTTCCGCCTTTTGCTCTTTCTTAGCTCCACCCAAACTGATTCCAAGCCAAGATCTTTTATCTCTACCGTACTGATCTCATCCCTTATTAACAGCATTATGCCACCTCCTTTTCCTTTTTGTCTGTCCTTCCTAAATGTTGAGTACCCTGGAACATTCAGTTCCCAGCTTTGGTTACCCTGCAACCATGTCTCTGTAATGGCAATTACATCATACCCATTTACTTCTATTAGTGCCATTAATTCATCCACCTTGTTGCGAATGCTACGTGCATTTAGATAAAGTGCCTTCAACTTTGCCTGTTTAATATTTTTCTGCACTTTGACCCTCTTTACTGTTGGCCTTTGTTTCTGCTCCCTACTAGTTTTGCTGACTACTTTTCTAACTTGCACTTCCAGCTTTGTTTCTCTCTGTTCTGGGCCCACACTTAGGTTCCCAGTCCCCTGACAAACTAGTTTAAATCCTTCCCAACAGCACTAGCAAACCCCCCTGCGAGGATATTGGTCTCGGTTCTGCCGAGGTGTAACCCGTCCAGCTTATACAGGTCCCACCTTCCCCAGAATCGGTCCCAATGCCTCAGGAACTCAGGAGTGTGTACGGGATGGTTTCCTGGACCAATATGTCGAGGAACCAACCAGAGATCAGGCCATCTTAGACTGGGTATTATGTAACGAGAAAGGATTAATTAGCAATCTTGTTGTACGAGGCCCCTTGGGTCTGAGTGATCATAATATCGAATTCTTCATTAAGATGGAGAATGAAGTAGTTGTCTCAGAGACTAGGGTCCTCAATTTAAATAAAGGAAACTACGATGGTCTGAGGAGTGAGTTGGGTAGGATTGATTGGGGAATGGCATGTGGTAAACCACTGTTACCGTTCACAACCGTTCACTATTGTTACACTGTTGTTATCACTGTTTACACTGTTGTTATCACTACACAAGGTTACCTCTTGCCACGCACGCTGTTATACCTAGGCATACCTCAGCTGACTCCGCCCATGGCTCCGCCTGCTTGCCCAGGTATAAAGGTGACCGCTTGGCTAGTATTCTTCCTTGTTGGAACCGATCACCCACGAGGGTGGGCTCTGTTATTTAGCCAATAAAAACCTATAGTTACTACCTTAACTCGTCGCTTTTCATGGACTGAATTGATAGGTATATCAATTTTATTGGCTAAATTTTGAAATGTATGGACCGGAGCAGCCAAATGACCAGCCAAACGGTCAGCTACAACAGCCCCAGCCAAACGGCCAGCTACAACAGCCCCAGCAGCCGACTTGGCTGCGAGCCCTCCGACCGCCGTACCTGGATCTAAACCCACAGGCAGCGAATTCAGCCCTCGACTTCGAACACTGGCTGAGCTGTTTCGTATCCTACCTGGGAGCCTCCGGCGTGCCTCCGGAATCCAAACTAAGAGTTCTGACCGCCCAGGTGAGCCCTAAAGTATTTGCACTCATCCGGGACCTTGCTACATACGAGGACACCCTCAACCTGCTAAAAGAGCAGTACCGGAGCCCAGTAAATTCAATGTATGCCAGACATCTCCTAAGATCCCGCTCGCAACAGCCAGGAGAGTCTGTAGATGAATTTTTACGGGCGCTACAAACACTCGACAGGGACTGTGACTTTAAAGCTGTAACGGCTGCAGAACATACTGAAGGAAATATCCGCGATGCCTTCGTGAAAGGCCTTCGGTCCGACTACTCACGGCAAAGACTGCTCGAATCAAAGGACCTCCGACTTGAAAACAGCTGCAGCCCTTGCTCGCTCCCTGGAAGTGGCCCATCGAGACCTCGAGGCGTACTCCAGGTACAGTGCTGCACGACCCTGGGACTCGGGCCCGACTCTGGCCACAATACCCCTCGCACCGCCGCCCCTGGGACCTACTACGGCGTCGGTGTCCCGGAATCGATCGGGACCGCCACCCCCGGGACCTGTTGCGGCAGCGGACCTCCGCGATCGGGCCGCCAGCTGCTTCTCCTGTGGCCAGGCGAGACATCAAAGGGCGCGCTGCCCTGCAAGGAACGCGACCTGCTCCGGCTGCAAAAAGAAAGGTAATAGTTTGGGAGAAGGGGAAGTGCAAAGAGACCTGGGTGTTCTTGTGCACCAGTCGCTGAAGGTAAGCATGCAGGTGCAGCAGGCGGTTATGAAGGCAAATGGTATGTTGGCCTTCGTAGCAAGAGGGTTCAAGTACAGGAACAAGGATGTCTTGCTACAGTTGTACAGGGCCTTGGTGAGACCACACCTTGAGTATTGTGTGCAGTTTTGTTCGCCTTACCTGAGGAAGGACGTCCTTGCCATGGAAGGAGTGCAGCGAAGATTCACCAGGCTGATACCTGGGATGGCAGGAATGATGTAAGAGGAGAGATTGTGTCGATTGGGATTATACTCACTGGAGTTTCAAATCAAATCAACTTTTATTTTCATTGTTAGTGCACAAGTGCAGTACAACGAAATGTAGGCTTGCGGCTCCCGAGAGTGTACATTTAGATTAAGACATTTAAACATTCAACATACATTTGGCTTGTAATACATTAACATAAACATAACCATAATAAAGTGCATTGGCAGATGTGCAGGCTTTAGAGTTTATTTGTGGAGTTCAATAGGATGACAGCCCTGGGAAAGAAGCTGTTCCTAAATCTGGTCGTACGGGTGTGAATGCATCTGTAGCGTCTCCCAGATGGCAGGAGGACGAACAGACTGTGGCTGGGTTGGGTAGGGTCTTTGATGATGGACCGTGACCTCCGTAAACAGCGTTTCTGGTATATGTGCTCTATGGTCGGTAGCCGGGTGCCGGTAATGCGTTGGGCAGTTTTGACTACCCGCTGCAGGGCTTTCCAGTCATAGTAGCTACAGCTGCCATACCATACTGTGATACAGTTTGTCAGGATGCTCTCTATTGTGCAGCGGTAAAAGTTAGAGAGGATCAGGGGTGACAGGTTACATCCCTTCAGCCTCCTTAGGAAATATAGGCGCTGTTGGGCCTTCTTCACCAGAGAGGAGGTATTGAGGGACCAGGAGAGGTCTTCCGTAATGTGGACTCCGAGGAACTTAAAGCTTAAAGAAGATTGAGAGGGGATCTCATCGAAACCTATAAAATTCTGTCAGGCCTGGACAGACTAGATGCAGGAAGGATGTTTCTGATGGCCGGGGAGTCCAGAACCAGGGGTCATAGTCTAAGGATAAGGGGTAAGCCATTTAGGACTGAAATGAGGAGGAATTTCTTCACCCAGAGAGTGGTGAACCTGTGGAATTCTCTGCCACAGAGGGCGGTGGAGGCCAGTTCATTAAATATATTCAAAAACAGTTGGATATATTTCTTAAGGCTAAAGGGATCAAGGGATGTGGGGAGAAGGCAGGGACAGGGTACTGAATTTGGATGATCAGCCATGATCTCATTGAATGGCGGAGCAGGCTCGAAGGGCCGAATGGCCTACTCCTGCTCCTATCTTCTATGTCTATGTCTATGTAAATCCCTCCCTCCTGCACCATCTCTCCAGCCATGCATTCATCTGGTCTATTTTCCTATTTCTGCTCTCGCTAGCACGTGGCACTGGGAGTAATCCTGAGATTACTACTTTTAAGGTCCTGCTTTTTAATTTATTTCCTAGCTCCCTATATTCTGCTTGCAGGACTTCATCCCTCTTTCTACCTATGTCGTTGGTACTAATATGGACCATGACCTCTGGCTGTTCCCCCTCCCCTTCCGAATGCCCTGCAGCCGCTCAGTGACATCCTTGACCCTGACACCAGGGAGGCAACATACCATCCTGGAGTCACGTCTGCAGCCACAGAAACGTCTATCTGCTCCCCTTACGATGGAATCCCCTATCACTATTGCTCTCCCAATCTTTTTCATCCCCTCCTGTGCAGCTGAGCCATTTGTAGTGCCATGGACTTGGCTCTTGCTGCATTCCCCTGAGAAACCATCTCCCCCAGCAGTATCCAAAACAGAAAATCTGTTGGAGAGGGAGATGGGCCCAGCGGACTCCTGCACTACCTTCCTATTTCTTTTATTCTGTCTGGCAGTCTCCCAATCCCTTTCTGTCTGTGCACTCTTTACCTGTAGTGTGACCACCTTGTTAAATATGCTATCCATGAAGATCTCAGCCTCGCGGATGCTCCACAGTGACTCCAGCCGCAGCTCCAGCTCCGAAACGTGGATTTCGAGTAGCTGCAGCTGGTGACACTTTCTGCACATGTGTTTGCCCTGGACATTGAAAGTGTTCCTGACTTCCCACATAGCACAGGAGGAACACTCCATGCTGCCGAGCGGCCCTACCATTTTCTACCCTTAATTTACTCCCTTTACTTCCTCTAAATTAAAGAATATTAAATACACTATGGGCCTTATTTCACTTTACACACTACTTACTCTAAACTAGAGACCTTACTTTTACTTTAACGACTGGACTATAGAAATACTCACCAGGTCCTACTTACCAATCAGCTCCTTCCCTAGTTGTGACGTCACTTTAGCGGTTTTGCAGTTGTTGTTGTTGTTTGACTGCTCCTGCTCTCGGACTCTTTCCCACTACTCACCAATCAGCTGCTTCCCTTGTGCTGACATCACTTTTAATCTCTGACGTCACTTTCGAATGTTGCCTGTTGAGGTCCGCTCTCGCTGCTGCTCCCAATAGCTCGGTCTGGGCCTCGAGCCTCGGGCTTTATTTCCTCGCTCCTCCTTCGCCTGTTCCCTCACAGGTCGGTCTGCTCTCGCTGCTGCTCCCAATAGCTTGGTCTGGGCCTCGAGCCTCGGGCTTTATTTCCTCGCTCTTCCTTCGCCTGTTCCCTCACAGATTGGTCCACTCTTGCTGCTGCTCCCAATAGCTCGGTCTGGGCCTCGAGCCTCGGGCTTTATTTCCTCGCTCCTCCTTCACCTGTTCCCTCACAGGTCGGTCTGCTCTCGTTGCTGTTCCCATTTTATTGCCACTAGCCGTTGTTGAAGCAGAATCCATAAAAGGCAAATATCGAAGGATGTGGGAGGAAACAAATGAGTGGGACTGGACCAGTGGTAGAGAAAAACACAGCGAAAAACACAGAGCTGATGTGCTGAATTGCCTGTTCCTGTGCTGTAATATTCCATGATACTACATGCATCAGCGTATTCCAGAAACTGACAGTGCAACTCACAGGGCCACCTCACTACAAATGGAGCCTGAAGTTCTGGTCTGGACCAAGGTGGAATCCCGGCAGATCTCTGGATGGGCGGCAGGACCTGGTTCTACTGGGATTCTGCCCCATTTTTTTCCAGGCTGCCATTTTCCAGTAAGAGATTTTCCTCCCACGCCTCCCTGCGTCAAGGTTACATGTTGGGGGGAGTCCATCCTTTATATCCTTAAACATGTCAGCCGTGGCACAGTTGGTAGCACTCTCACCTCTGAGTCAGAAGGTCGTGGGTTCAAGTCCCACTCCAGAGACTTGAGCACAAAATTCCAGTCTGACACGCCAGTGCAGTACTGAGGGAGTGCTGCACTGTCGAAGGCGCCGTCTTTCGTATGAGACATTAAACCGAGGCCCCGTCTGCTCTCTCAAATGGACGTAAAAGATCCCATGGCACTATTTCAAAGAAGAGCAGGGGAGTTATCCCCAGTGTCCTGGCCAATATTTATCCCTCAATCAACATCACTAAAAAAACAGATTATCTGGTCATTATCACAGAGCTGTTTGTGGGAGCTTGCTGTGCGCAAATTGGCTGCTGTGTTGACTACATTTCAAAAAGTACTTCATTGGTTGAAAGGTGTTACATAAATGCAAGTCTTTCTTTTTTAAAGGTCTTCAGTGGGTCTCTTGCCAGATAAGGACTGGCCTGAGTCCCTTTGAAAGGTGCCATACCTTACCTAGACTCAGGTAATCAATCCCCTCTGGGACTGCCTTGAGACTAAGTGGCGCTTTTTGGAGTCAAAGGCTTGACCTGCCATTTTTACCTTCTGCCCGGAAGGACCTGGGGGCACCACAGGTGGACTGTGTGTGCCACTCCGCCTTGCAAGAGCAGACTGGGGAAGATGCCAACGATATGTTACCCTGCACCTGCAATTTGGGATTGTAAGTCTGACCAATTACATGGATGGATGAGGGTTCTGCTCCACCATTCTCCTGCTGACTCTGGTCTTCATTTTATTTTACAGTTTCATTTCAAAATGGTAACTAATTTTCCAACAGTGCAGGAAAAGGAACTGAAAGTAGAAGTGGTTCAGATAACAAGTCTTTATAAAGGTCAAAATATATGAAATTCTTAAAATGTCAAGAAGTAAGTTTCAGTTCACTCCAAAGTCTTTAATTTTTATTGAACTGTAAAACTAAGCCGTAGGCTTCAGTCGAAGAATCGGCCAAAGAATAACAGACGAAGGAAACAATACAATCTGTTTTAGTGATGTTGATTGAGGGATAAATATGGGCCAGGACACCAGGGATAACTCCGCTGCGCTTCTTCGAAATAGTGCCATGGGACCTTTTACGTCCACCTGAGAGAACAGACGGGGCCTTGATTTAACGCCTCATCTGAAAGACGTCACCTTCTGACTCAAAGGTGAGAGTGCTACCGACTGAGTCACTGCTGACACTACAGCAGCAGAGCAAGTGTCAGTTAAATAAAATAACTTTAGTGAGGCAGAAAAACAGTACAAGAAAACCTTATCTGATTGGCCACCCTTCCTCACTTCCAACCTCCATCACTCTCCATTGCAACCTTTCTTATTGCTCTCTCTGTTATCAGCGCTATTATGGTCATTGACTTTCCTCTCACGTTCTTTCTAAGTTCCAAACACCTAGAGCTACACACTCTTCCTGAAAGCTGCATCCTCACTGGTTTGAAATTAAGACTCTTCACATTGTCTCTGACTCTTAACTCATTCTTTCCCAGAATGCGGCATTCCATTCTTTCCTCAGTCTTCCCTTTCTCCTACACTATCCAGACTTTTAAAGTCCGAGGTTAGTCACACTCAACCACTACTTTTTGATTTACTTCAAGTTCTCTTCGACTCTTTTCAGCCTTAGTCCTGCCCTGTAGTGGCCAATGGCGCTTCACTTGAGTTTCTCTGCTAACACAATGCATTTTTTTTTCTGCATAACTGCATTTACTAAAAAGAAAGAGGGCCTGAAATTCAACACTTTAACGCTGGCTGTTAAGGCCAGTTTTGTGGAAAAAATGGCGACCACCTTGCTTCCGTCCACTTCCGGCATGGCCCGCGCCAGACGCCATATTGGTGAGGGCAAAAACAGAGGCGTTGTTTATCTTCATCTGAAGCAGGCATTAGACCAGCAACATATTCAAATAAGGAGCCTAACGCCTGCTTCTGCTCCCGCTTACAAATTTGGCTTGCGTCTGAGGCAGCCAGTGCCAGCACTGACTGCATCCGGGAAAACAAACGCTAAACAGCACCAAATTAAAAAAAGGTAAATACTTACCATTATCATCTACGACCTCACTCCTGACTCCAACCTCCAGGCCCTTTCTGATCTACCCCTGATCCTGGTCCAGACCTCCAGGCCTCCCCCGCCTCAAGAGTTCTTGCTGGGCATTCAGCCATTCAGCACATTCAGCGTTGGGCTGAATGTCACAATAATGCTAATCGTTGCCTGCGATCATTTTACGAGCGCAAGCTCCCACAAACAGCAATGTGATAATGACCAGATAATCTGTTTTTGTTATGTTGATTGAGGGATAAGTATTTGGCCAGGACACCGGGGATAACTCCCCTGCTCTTCTTCAAAATAGTGCCATGTGGTCTTTTACATCCACAAGCAGATGGGGCCTTGGTTTAACGTTTCATCTGAAAGACGGAACTTTCTGACTCAGAGGCAAGGGTGCTACCAACTGGGCCACGGCAGACACTACGGCCGCGAATTTAATGGAGGAGGCGGGATGGGGCGGGTCAGCTGGTTTCCTGGTTCCGGTCCCGCCCCCAGCTGCATCCACTCTGTAGACGTGATTTTCCCTTGAATGGCCTTGTTAAGCCTGCCCTGCGAGCTTCCCAGCCAATTAACAGGAAGCGGGTCTGATGACATCATGTGATGAAGCACCATCAGCCGGTTTCCTTAAAGTGACCACATGGAGTGTGACAGTTGATCTGTCAGTGTTTGACAGCATTGAGATGCTACAAACTCTGACAAGCACTGCACAAAGGTGAACGCTTGCACCCAGGCTCTCCAATGACTCCCTCCACACAGGGAGGTTCTCTTCCCTTCCAAGGGCGGACAAGACCTCCCAGGACACCAACTTACCTTGAACCTCCACCCAGCCCTCTCTATCTACTTTATCACTTCCCTATCTCACTAGCCACCCCTTACACTCACCCTCATCATACTGCAAGCATACCAACTAACACACAAGGGTAGGCACTTGAGAGGTTTAGCCAATGTCTATGTGAAGTTTCTGGTAATGTGTTGCCATACAGTGAAATCTATATTTTCAACATTGGCCCTTATTGGACAGATCTGTGAGCACCTTGGGAGGTGTCTTACTGAGTTCCAGTGATTGTTGAGACATAACTCTCCCCACCCCCCGCTATAGTGATGAGTGTGCATGGAATGGCTTGGATATTAAAGGGATGCATCACGGTGCTGGTGTGGGATGGTGTCAACCTGGTGCATCATGTGGCAGCCAGGGTTAACAGCGTCAAGTGAAGTAAATCTGGCCATGGTGATACCATCGCTGACCTCCAGGGCAGCAATGTTGTCAGGTGCTGATGCTCTGTGTCCTGTGCAGCATCAGGTGATGGCGGAGAAGTTTGGTGATGTTGGTGTGGGGTCTGATCGTGGAAGGATTCGGAGGACCAAGATCTGATTGATTCCTTGGCTCCGATATTGTTGCAATAGATGGCAGCTGCAGGTGAGATGACAGAAGTGATCTTTCAATGCTGAGAGCGGTTCTTCCAATGAGCTGGCACTGGACATACAGTTGGATCTAAAAACCTGTAAGCTAAAGAAATCTCTATATGTATTAAAAATGCAGTAACTAACATTTTCTGCGCTCTGAAACTCACCATCTGCAACATGGCATCCTTAACACCACTTCTGCAGCGGTCGGCTTTTCACAAACATCAGAGCAGATTCAAAACACACCAGGTTGAGCTGGCATGTTCCCCGAACAGCAGGTAACCCATGGGGGAGAACGTAAAATTAGAAGTAAGCCTCAAAATAGTCTTAAATTGGCTCTTAATAAGCTATTTAACTAGCTGAATTGTCTCCCCCGCAGCTTGGTGTCGGGTCAGTTCTGCGCTGACAGACCCGACACCTGGGAGACTCGCGTGAAGGCGGGTTAACAGCGGGTTTCCTACCCACTGTCAATCTTTGCTATTTTGACAGCGGACCCGCCTCCAAACCTGCCCCCTCGGCATTATTAAATTTGCAGCCTACAGTTCTGCCTAGTTTTATACCTATTTAGCTGCAGAGAAAGGGGAACAGAGAGACAGACACGTGAGCTCAGTGAAGGGGATAGTGAGAAGAAGGGCAACTGTTGCTGCAGTTATAACTCAAGCGATGCTGGTGGATGCCAATTAAAATCTGACGGGGCTATCCACAAGCAGGGGTAGTCACACCTCATTTTGTTGAAACAAAATTCTGAAGCCTCTTCATGCAACTCAAACATGTAACCTGTCAGTCTCAACAAGGACCCTAAATATGAAAAAAAAATACTTGGATTTTTATAGTACCTTATCAAGTCTCAAACCCTTCACACAATGAATTACTTTTGGGAGTGCAGTGAATTTTATGTAGCCAAGTCAGCTGCTATTCAGTGCCAATTAAATCCCACAGATAGCAATGAGATGAATGGCCTTTTTGGTTGCGGCAGGAACGTTGTCTGGGACACTAGGAAAGCTCCCTGTTCTTCTTTAACTGATGCTATGGGAACTTTACTGTCTACCCGAACCAACAAAACATCAAGGGGGAAAAATTCATTATCGCCCCGTTTGGGGCGCGATTATCGGCCATGCGCAAAGTTTAGCGCCTGACGCTAATTATCGCCTCCGACGGCAAACTTGGCTTTTATCACCCCTGGAGGTGATTGGAGCACTGAATCAGGCGCAACACACCTCTCTTAAGGTGCAAAGGCCGAGGAGCGAGGCACTAACTCAGAGCGTGGGCGCAGCGCAGGTGCTGTCAGTTAGCGATTGAACACAGACATACTGGCGCCAGACGGTTCTTAAAGGGGACGGACGATCTTGCTCTCCAGCCACACCCTGCTCATTGGAGCCTTGAATCTCGGCCTGGAGACCTGTGTCTAAATCTTGCAACAAGGACTATGGAGAGGGCCAGGGAGCGAGCACAGCGCTTCAGCGAGCAGGCCTTGGAGGCTCTAGTTGGTGCGGCGGAGCGCAGAAGATCAATACTGTACCCAGAGAGTGGCAGGAGGCCTTTGCAGCGTGATTACAGAAGAGTGTGGAGGGAGGTGGCACAAAGCGTCTCCTCCAGGAGCATGGTGCCCAGGACCCATAAACAATGTAGAAAAAAGTTCAACGACCTCACTCGGGTCGTCAGGGTGAGTGGCTGTTTTTCAATACCTCTCCATCCCTCCATCTCAACCTCACTCTATGACCAGAGGGTCTTAAAACCCCAATGCCCAACACTCATCCAACACCTACGGCCCTCTCATGAAACACACATGCACATTCCACACTTTGCATACAGTAAGGGCTATTCACCTATGGGAGGCACATCAGGCAAGGCCACGGCTGCATACAGTAAGAGCTATTCACCTATGGGAGGCACATCAGGCAAGACCATGGCTGTATATTTACTCAGACGCCATCCTTTTTCTTGCAGGCCAAGCTATCTCATAATAGGAGACAGCAGCAACGGACGGGTGGAGGACGGCCTCAGCTGCAACCCCTCAGCGATCTTAAGGAGTGCATCCACAGGATTGTGGCAAGCCGGGTGATCGGTCCCGTTGCCACTGGAGAGGCCGACCCCGTTCTGGACAGCAATGGTAAGGTCATCACCTTTTGTCCTCTCTCCTTCCACTTGTCCCTCAGAACACCAGCCTTTGACACTTTCAATCCAACTTACTAAATCGCTGCACTCATTCCTCCCATACTGCCACCCTGTCCTCACGCTAAAGCCACTCTTGTACCTCCCTGCTTTCAGATGGTGATTCACCAGCTGAGGAGACAGGCCCTCAAGCTGCCACTGGGAGTGAAGCTGAAGGCAAGGAGGAAGATGAAGCCTGGGCATCAGCGCCACCCTCTACCGAGGCAGCCCATGCCCACACTGGGAATACGCCTTCCCTGGAGGGGAGCAGGGGGGAAGGGTCTGATGAGGGTGAAGCTCCAGGACCCAGCGGGCTGCAGCAATGCGATGGGGATAGGGAAGCTCGGGGGCCTTCTCCCCGGAGGGAGAGTATTCCAGCGAGTCCTACTGCACTGGATGCAGAGGAGGAGCGGGTCCTCGCTGAAATGAACACCCAGGCGGTGGACATGCACAATGAGCTCATGGGTGCAGTGGGAAGGGTGCCTGAATGCATTGAATCACTGGCAAGGAGTGTGGAGCACTTTGCTGTAGCACAGGCGGATGCCACACAAATGTTTAGTGCTGCAATTCAGTCACTGGCTGCCATAACCCCATCTCTGACTGCTCTCATGCAGACTCAGATTGAGGCCATGCGAGCACTGACTGCTGTCATCCTCGCTGGTTCGGACACATTTCCCCAGGGCTCTCACCGCGCCGCAGCAGGCCAGCAATCTGTGCTCCAGCAGATTGCTCCGGATGCTGAAGTGCTGCCCCGTGGGAGTGCCAGTGTGTCGGTCGAGCAGGGAGTTGCTGTCCTCTCTCAAGATGACAGCATTCCTGCTGCCACCACTGTCACTTCTCCACTGCACTTGCCATTGCCTGTAGGGCAGACTGCTGCCGCCCATGCAGAGTTGGTGCAGTCTGCAGCCGGGCCCTCCAGGCCCAGAGCTGGTCGAGGCCGTCCTTCAAGGGCATCTGCAGTCTCAGGTTCTGACAATCAGCAGCCTTCCACCAGCCTTGCTGCAGCCACTGGGGTCTCATTACGGAGGAGCAGTAGGGTGGGAAGGGAGAGAGTGCGCAAGGGAAGGAGATCACCCTCACGGGCAAAAAGTAGGAGGTGTGACAAAATGTTGTTCATTTTTTAATTAAAGGCCAAGGTTCATGGTCAAACTTTTGTTTAGTGTTTTGGACATTATCTCCAGGTTGTGAGAACCAGTTATGTTAATGACTTTTTTTGTGTTTCTTTCTATTAGTTTGTCATGAGGAAATGAAACACACAGAGGTTGTAAAATAAATAAGTTTTTGTATTCAAAATGTAAATATTTGGTCTTTGCAATCATTGCTGCCTTGGCCAGCTTAGGGGTTGTGGGTTTGTTTCATTCATGTTGTTCTCAATGGCAGAAGTCATTTCCTCAGCAGGGGCCTAGAAGCGGCTTGCTATCAGCCGTTGATGGACGGCCCTTCCAGTTACTACATTGTGGGCCTCCCTCCCGCCTTGGTGCTGCTGATGATCATCCTCCTCCTCTTCCTCCTCTTCTTCCTCCTCCTCCTCTGGTGGTGCTCCAGGGCCTGGTGACATTGGCTAGGTCCTGAGCATTGCCAGGTTACACAGCATGCAGCACACAACAACAAAGTGGGAGACTCGCTCAGGCGAGTACTGCAGGGCTCCTCCAGAATGGTCCAGACAGCGGAACCATTGCTTGAGCACGCCGATTATGCGCTCAACGATGTTCCTGGTAGCTTGATGGCTCTCGTTGTACCGCAGCTCAGCAGGGGTGTTGGGCATACGGAGCGGTGTCATCAGCCAGGTGCACAGTGGATATCCCTTGTCCTCAAGAAGCCAACCACCTGGGTGATGCGGTGCCTGGAAAAGTTCTGCCACAGTAGTCTGGCGCAGGATGTATGCATCGTGGTTGCTGCCAGGATAGCAGGCATTGACAGTGAGTATCAGCTGTCTGTGGTCACAGACCAACTGCACGTTTAAGGAATGGAACCCCTTTCGGTTGCGGAAATCCTCTGCATTCTCAAGCGGAGCATGCAAAGCCACATGCGTGCAGTCAATGGCGCCCTGCACCGTGGGGAAGTCCGCTATCCTCGCGAAGCCCATTGTGCATTCTTGCTGCTTGTCCGGGGTCATGGGGAAAGAGATGTACTCTCGTCTCCTTTTATAGAGGGCATTTGTGACCTGATGGATGCAGCAATGGACCGCGAACTGGGAGATATTGGCGATGTCCCCAGAAGCTGATTGAAATGAGCCGGTGGCATAAAAGTTGAGAGCCACTGTTATCTTCACTGCCACTGACAGAGACGTCCTGCTCCTCAGTTGAGGCTGCAGATCTGGTTGCAGCAGGTGGCAGAGCTCAGTGACCACCTCCTTGCTGAAGCACAGCCTTCACAAACTCTGCTCCTCAGACATATTAATGTATGAGAATTGTTGGCAAAATACCCTGGAAGGATTAGGTCTCCTGTACAGAGGCCTGTTAAAGTACCTGCAAAGTTATGGTCAGAAGCCAAAACAACTTCACACAGTGTTGACTCAATGCAGAAGTCTCTCTTTCTTTCTCATCTCAAAATCTCTCTCTCTCTCTCAGAACAAGTGGTGCAAAAATGGCTACCACACAAAAAGCCAGGAAGAGGCCCCCTTTAAATAGCGCCCCCCACCCCCCAGCTCCACAGCGACTGGGAAGCGTTCCAGTCTACATGTCGTTGGTTGCGCCAAGTGGAAAGGAGGGGGGCACCACTCAATTTCCGTTCTGGGGCGCCACAAGGGCGTTGCACGCTCGAATGACGTCAAGATCTGCGTGCGCAGGAGATCAGGCGGTATTGTTTAGCGCCGCTGCAAAATGTCCGGTCAATTTCGCGAGAGGCGCAGATATTGCCGCGCCCGGGCGCTAGTCACTTTGTGCCCCATTAGCGCCCTCTTAAGGCGCTACCGGGAGGCGCAAACCAACTTGTGGTGAAATAAGTCTTATAAGTATATACCTTATTCGACCTGTGTATAGTTTCCTATTGTAATCTATTGTAACTCTGCTGTTTTCCTGGTTGGCCAGGAATGCTGATGTACTGTATACCACTCTGCTGTGCCATTGATTGTCCTGATCTGTTACTTCGCCCCTGGCTCCGCCTCCTAGTTCACTTCTGAGAAGCTGGTCAGAAGGCTAACATGTGTGTTCTGTTCTGTCCAGTTCTAAGCTATTAAAAGCCAACTGTTTGAGTTATAACTACCAGTCTCTGTAGCTATTTAAGGTATATCACAACTGAATTTTTTCCCCCAATTATTTAATGTCTTATCTGAAGGACAGCACCTCCAACAGTAATCCTCCAGTACTGCACTGGAGTGTTGGCCGAGGTTATAAGCTCAAATCTTGTGTCAGGCTTCACTCCACAACCTTAAAGCGAACGTGCTACCAACTGAGCCTAACTGAAACAGAAGTTAAACTTAAATCACGGTACCTGTACTTAATATTCATTGTCTGGAAACAGAAAGAGAGTTTACCTTGTAGGGATAAAGATCTATCCAATGGATCTGTAGAAAGGAACCTCAGAAAAGAAATGTCCTTTCAGTACCAGTAGATATGGCCAAAGATGGCTCAGCTGTCACATTAATCCTTGCAGTGGCTGTCTCCATACCAGGTGGAATGGAACACCTGTAAATGTTTCCGTCTGGAAGCCTTCCGTGGAGCCAAAACATCCTAGTGGCATTTGGTATAGCTTCACTGCTGTCTGGTATCGACATTACTGCTTCATAGAACAGACATTCATTCTTGCGCCACTCAAACCAGAATACATAATCATTTCAATTGACATCTGAGTGGTCCAGTGTCACCAAGCCATCTGTAAATTTATTGGCCCAGTAATTCCGGGCCCAACGCGTGAGTAAGGACGGGGTACTCACGCGTGTGCCCGGAGGAATTGCCGGTTTTCAGCATGCACAGCGCATGCACTGAAAACCTGCATTTCCTGTCCTCTGACCCAAGGGGTTAAGAGGCTGAATGTGTGCGCGGTATCGGGCAGTGCGTGCGACTTGTATTTCCTCTATTTTTAGAGAGTTGCGCGTGTGTAAAGGCCTCCGGTATTTATGCATTGAAAAACCACACGTAAGTACTTAGTTTTTCAGGTAAGTGGTCTATTAATACAATTGAGAATTTTTTTTTCCACAGGTTTGTTATTTTTAAAGAATTTACAGTAAGGTAAGTTTAGTTTTAGCCCCGATTTTTTATATAAACTTTTTTTTCAAATTTTAAAATTATTGTTTAAAATAGTTTTTCAGAGTTCTTTATGGATCATTTAAGTAGTGCAATGTTTTTTTCAATTTTCTTTCAGGTTTAAGTAGTGTTTTGGGGCCAGGAGTTTTCATGAGTTTGACAGCTCTTACTGTCAAACTCATGAATGAACTTTTGCAACCTCCCATTGGTTGCCCTGTGCTCACGTGATCCCAGCCGGCTCATCGCACTAAGTACGCCGCTGGGTCATGCACGCACAGCGCGGCAGGACCTCAAGCGGGCCAGTGAGAGGAAATGCAATGCGGGCCAGAATTAAAATGTCAGCGCACTGGGTAAATGAACATCGGGGGCTTGCACGCGCAGCAAGCTCCCGATCCTAATTTCAGGGCCACTGTCTTTCAATTCAAATAAACAGTTTAAAAACTGTTAAAAACAACATGAAAAGAAATCCCAAGGCACCTCCCAACAGAAATAGGGAAATTAATGGCAAGACGAGGAGGGAGAGATTAGGAAGCATGACAGAAAGCTTGATCGAAAAGATGGGGTGTGAGTAGGTTTCTAATGGTGGAGAGAGATGTGGAGAGGCTGAGGAGATTAGCAACTGAGGTCCAAGGAGTAGGCTGAGGTGGCTGAAGACACCACCATCAGCAATGAGCTGAAGGGATAGGAGGATGCCCAGAAGACCAGAAGTAGAAGATTAATGTTGCGGGAGGGGATAGAAGGGGTTTGCAGGACATGGTGTGGGGTGAAGCCATGGAGGGGTTTGAAGACATGGATGAGGATTTTAAGTTTATTATGTTGGGCGACAGGAGCCAAGATAGAGGTAATTGGCAAGTGGGACTAAGTGTGGGATAGGAAATGGGCTGCTATGTTTTATACAAGTTGGAGTTTATGGAGGGTAGAGAAAGGAGGGGTCGGCAAAAAGGACATTGGAGAAATGGACAACGATTTTCATGTTCAGTGCCCATTGGGCGGAGGAATCGCGCAGCTTGTCTGATGACACTTGCGGGAAGCCCAAACCATTTTCATGGTCAGCCTGCATCTGCATAATTCCAGTGAACTGCCAGCATTCAATGGGCACCCAATACTAATGGGCAACTCGACCATCATTGGTGGGTGTGAAAGCCAGCTGCTCCTCTATGGAACCTAGCCAGAAGTATTTCCTCAAGTGAGCAACTGGCAGCAGTGCAAAGATTTTTGAAAGGCCGACTGCCTGAGGTCCACCAAACTTGTTTTTAGAACAGGCCTTGAAATGGATGGCCAGCACGCCCCATGACACAGGTTGGAACCTTATTACAATATTTAAATCAGATGCAGGGCTGGTGCCAGAGGGAAGGTTTCACCTTCTTGGGCATTGAATTGATTTCTGGAACAAGGGAATGCAAATCCGAAAAGGCGACCTTCACCTGATCTGAAACTACCAGTGTCCTGGAGAATAGGGTTAATCAAACAGTGAGGGAGGATTTAAACTAATATAGTAGAGCGTCTGGAGTAGAGAAAGTCTAGGTTTGAGACTGGAGTGGGAGAGCAGGAGTAAGAAAGCTATTGGGCAAGAAACAGAAGGTTTAGCTGAAATAGAGAGAAAATATTATCAGAGTGCAAATGGAAAGGAAGAGGCTTTGAGGCAGTGAGAGTTAACAACAATGTTGTAGAAGGGTAATAGATGTCAAAAAATAGATGAGAAACCTGGAAAGAAATGGATCAATATTCTAAAAGATTGGAATCAGGATTGAGTACTATGTATGCTCAAGAACAAAGCATTCGAAGCAAAATTGCAGAGTTGGAGTATTAAAAGCTATTGAGGGATACGATATAGTAATTACAACAGAGATGTGGCTTAGGTTTGAACGGAATTGGGAACTTAATATTCCTGGTTATAACATTTGCAGGAGGGTATAAGGAGGTGGGGTGGGTGGCAGTGTTAGTAAAGGATTCTATCATCACACAAGAATCTAAGGATGTCCTGGAGGGTTGTGTCAAGACAGAATCTATGGCTGCGATTTTATCAATGGAGGCGGGTTGGGTGCGGGTCAGGTGGTTTCCGGCTTCCAGTCCCACCCCCAGCTGCATCCGGCCCACAGACGTGATTTTGCCTTGATTGACCTTGTTAAGCCCCCCCTGTGGGCTTGCTGACCAATTAAGAGGAAGCAGGTAAGATTACGTCATTTGATGATGCATCATCTGCTGGTTTCCTTAAAGGGACCACGCACAATTTTATTTTGACAGTTGATTTCGCAGTGTTTGACAGCATTGTGGTGCTGAAAACACTGATAATCACTGCACCCAGGCTCTCCAATGACTCCCTCCATATGTTGGAATAGATGGCAGCTGCAGGTGAGGTGGCTGAAGCGATCTGTCACTGGTGAGAGAAGTTCTCCCAGTAAGGTGGCACTGGACATGGATTTAAAAACTTGTAACCTAAAGAAAAGTGTAAGTGTATAAAAAATGCAGTTCCCAACATTTTCTTTCCTCTGAGGCTCACCATGGGCAACATTGGATCCTTCACACCACTTCTGCAGCTGTCATCAATCCAGAAACATTACAGCAGACTTACAGCATGCCACACTTACCTGGTGTGGTGTCCAGATGTCAGGAAACCCGAGCCAGAAATGGTAAAATTCAAAAATAGGCTGTCAACTACTGGCAACTACCTGTTAATAGACAGGTAATTGCCTTTAATCCTCTTCCTGCCGCTAGGTGTCGGGTCCATTCACAAATCGGGGACCCGACACTTGGGAAAGTTGTTTGGAGGCGGGTTGATGGCGGGATCACAACCCGCCGTCAATCAAAGCGATTTTAACCTTTGACCCGCCTCCAAACCCGCCCTCTGAGCGCCGGCAAAATCGCGGCCTATATGACTGAAGTCAAGAAATAAGAAAAAAAAATGTACAATTCTTGGTGTGCATTACAGGCCTTCAAACAATGGAGAAGAGATACAGGTCGAGAACTGCAGACAGTTTAGAGATAGGTAAGAGTAATAAGGCAATATTAATGGGTGATTTTAACTATCCTAAGATAGGTGGTCAAAGTGGGGAATATTTTTTATAATGCATCCAGGACTGCCTCCTAGATCAATATGTTTCTAGTTCAAAAATCAAAGGAGCATGACTTGTTTTAGTTCTGGGACATGAAGTGCGGCAAATACTGATAAGAAATAGTAACCACAGCATAGTCAAATTCATTGTAAGAATAAAAAATGATTATGAAGATTCGAAGATAAGGATGCTGGACTGGAAAAAAGTGAAGTTCAGTGAGCTAAGAAGGGATCTGGCCCAAATTAACTGGATGTAAAAGTTAGCAAACAGATCAATGGATCTTCAAATATGACATGGTTGGCATACAAAATAAATATATTCCTAAAAGCTGAAAAAAAAGCAATAGCTTGCATTTATATAGTGCCTTAATGGAGTAAACCATCCCAAGGTGCTTCGCAGGAGCATTAACAAACAAAATTTGACACCGAGCCACGTGAGATATTAGGACAGATGACCAAAAGCTTGATCAATGAGGTAAGTTTTAAGGAATGTCTTAAAAGAGGAGAGAGAGGTAGTGATTCGGAGAGGTTTGAGGTGGGAATTCCAGAGCTTAGGGCCTAGGCAGTTGAAGGCAAGGCCGCCAATGGTGGAGCGATTAAAATTGGGGCTACACAATAGGTCAGAATTGGTGGAGCGCAGTGATTTCGGAGGGTTGTAGACAATGTTTCCATTAATTTATTTTTGGGTGCACAGCACCTTTAACAGGCTGCCCGTCCTATTCAAATTTCTGCGCATGCGTGGTTTTTCCATTCAACCGCCGGTGAGCCGGCTGTGTGGGGCCTCCAGACCGCTGGCGGCTGTGCAGCTTAAAGGGAACATTGGTTGTGGGGCCGGAGGAGGTTACAGAGATATGGCGGAGCGTGGCCATGGAGGGATTTGAAAACAAGGGTAAGAATTTTACATTCGAGGTGTTGCCAATGTAGGTCAGTGAGCACAGGGCTGATTGGTGAACGGAACTTGGTGCGAATTAGGGTACGGGCAGCCGAGTTTTGGATGAGCTCAAGTTTATGTAGGGTGGAAGAGGGGAGGCCGGTCAGGAGAGCATTAGAATAGTCAAGTCTAGAGGTAACTAAGGCATGGATGAGGTTCTGCAGCAGATGAGCTGAGGCGGGGGCGGAGTCAGGTGATGTTACGGAGGTGGAAGTAGGCAGTGTTGGTGATGGCGCGGATATGTGGTCGGATTCTCATCTCGGGGTCAAATACAACACCAAGGTTGCAAACGGTCTGGTTCAGCCTCAGACAGTTACCAGGGAGAGGGATGGAGTCGGTGGCTAGGGAACGCAGTTTGTGACGGGGACCGAAGACAATGGCTGCGGTCTTCCCAATATTTAGTTGGAGGAAATTTCTGCTTATCCAATACTGGATGTCGGACAAGCAGTGTGACAAATCAGAGCCAGCACCTCGATTGTAGGGGTTGAGAGAAGTGATGGTGAGATAGTGCTGCGTCATCACCGTACATCTGGAACCTGACGTTGTATTTTCAGATGATGTTGCCAATCGGCGACATCATCCAAAAATGTGGAGCATCAAAGTGTAGAATCATGAACAAATAGATTAAAACTAAACTGAAACTTAAAAGGGAGCCATATAATAAAGGCAGAGCCAAAAATACTAAGATAATCATCAGCAATATAGAGAGTGTCTTGGGAGGTGAAAAGGGAGATTAGAAGGGCTAAAGGGGAATATGGAAAATAAGCTAGCAGATAATAAAGAACAAAATAGTTTTAATAAGCAACTAAAAAATGAAAGAATTGTTAAATAAATGATAGGGCTGTCTAGCGATGAAGAAGGGAGTCTAATTGTGGAGGATGCAGGTATGATGGTGATATTAATTACTTTGCATCAGTTTTTATAAACGATGGTGGAAGGAAACTGTAGGCGTAATAGAGAAGGAAATGGAACATGTGTTCGAGATAACAGTCGAAAAGGAATTGATTCTGAAAATAATAGCAGAATTCAAGGTGGATGAGTCATCGGACCCTGATGACAAACACTCCAGGCTGTTGAAAGAAATCGCAGAGGAGATAGCAGAGGCTCTAGCCAAAACTTATCAAAGCTCCTTAAATATGCACATTGTCTTAAAATTGGCCTTAATTATGCAAATCTTTATGATGGGGATGTCGAGTTTACAATCTGTCAGGTTCAACCTGAGACAATGGCCGTGGAGGGGAGTGGAATTAGTGACAAAGGTATGGAGTTTCTGGTGGGGACCACTTCCTTCATGGGAAGACTGAAGGCATCTTTTAAGAGAAAAGAGGAAATACAAGGCTACAAGAGAGAGCAGGCCAGCAAAGAGTTGACATAGACACAAAAGCGCCAGTTTTAACCTAACTCGTCCAGTGGGAATGGGGTAGGTTTGGGTCGGATGGCCATTTTAATCCCTACCCAATTTTACACTTCATTGACTTCATAAAATGTGCAAAATGGGCATCCGGCCCGAACCTGTCCTGTTCCTGCTGGGCGGGTTAGGTTAACATTGCCCCCAAAGGGCTGAAAGACCTCTTTCACCATACCTGATAGGCATATACCTAAACCAGCCTTCTGGTAACCCAAAGAAAGTAGGTGCCTTGCCAAACCATCGGACTGTTTTGACATATATAAACAACCATAATCTCAACACAAATAAAATCCCAAAAAGAACCCAAGGTAAAAATGATGGCATCACTTTATTGCGATTTCCTACATTACAACAGTGACTACACTTCAAAAGTGTTTAATTGGCTGCAAAGCGCTTTGGGACGTCCTGAGGTCATGAACAACGTTATATAAATGCAAGTCTTTCTTTTCTTTCTTTACTGCTCTATGTGCCAGATGAGCTCCGAGAAGGATTAAAGTATGAAGCTCATTATGATAAATTCCTTTCCTAATTACTTTCAGCATTATTTTATCTTGCTTAATCAATGCCGTCAGCAGCAGGAGCATTCCTACTTGTAATTATCGTGCTTTCTGAATGTTTACATTTTATTTAAAAACTGATCAGTTGGCTGACTGGACGTGAGTTTGGTTTCAATTCTTTCATTTGGACTATTATCCTGGGGATAGCCAATCACAGGCAGGTACACAAAACAAATTAGAGTCGTCTGCATTGGGTCATTTTTGAAATGTTTGTGTTGATGGCAGCCATATTGATCCAGTGTCCTAATATACTTGTTGCATTATGTTAACGATAGGATTTTCAGAATTTTACATTTATATAAAATTTTGACTCTCCTACTCTCATTCTTTTCAGGAATCTCAAAAATATGGAAATCCTTACCTCACTCACTTTTCCCTCCTCTAGGCTTAAAATCCCACGCTTAGGCCCCGATATTTACAGGGGAGCGGGGAGGGAGGAGCTCCGGACGGGAAACCCAGAAGTAAGGGTTTCTCGCTCGTCCTGATGATATTAATAGCACGACGCGTTTTTAAATTTTTTCACCAGGATTCCTGCCCTACAGCCAGCCTGCCTGTCAGGCGGGAATGCCTACAGCACAAGGCCGCAGCCATGGAGAAGAGAGGAGGGAGGGAAGGAGGGGGAGATCGTGGTCAGGGCAAGAGATCGTGGCCGGGGGGGAGATTGCGGGGAGCAGCAAGAAATCTTGGTTGGGGGGCGAGATCGTGGTCAGAGGGGCGATTTCGTGGTGGGGGGAGTTCGTGGTCAGAGGGGAGAGTTCGTGGTCGGGGGGAGTTCGTGGTCGGGGGGGAGAGTTCATGGTCGGGGGAGAGTTCGTGGTCGGGGGAGAGTTCGTGGTCGGGGGAGTTCATGGTCGGGGGGAGTTCGTGGTCAGAGGGAGAGTTCATGGTCGGGGGAGAGTTCGTGGTCAGGGGGGAGAGTTCATGGTCGGGGGAGAGTTCGTGGTCGGGGGAGAGTTCGTGGTCAGGGGGGAGAGTTCATGGTCGGGGGAGAGTTCGTGGTCGGGGGAGAGTTCGTGGTCGGGGGGAGAGTTCGTGGTCAGGGGGGAGAGTTCGTGGTCAGGGGGGAGAGTTCATGGTCGGGGGAAAGTTCGTGGTCGGGGGAGAGTTCGTGGTCGGGGGAGTTCGTGGTCGGGGGGAGTTCGTGGTCAGAGGGAGAGTTCGTGGTCAGGGGCAGAGTTTGTGGTCGGGCAGAGTTTGTGGTCGGGGAGAGTTTGTGGTCGGGGGAAGAGTTCGTGGTCGGGGGGCGAGTTCGTGGTCAGAGGGGGAGTTCATGGTCGGGGAGAGTTCGTGGTCGGGGAGAGAGTACGTGGTCGGGGGCAGAGTTTGTGGTCGGGGAGAGTTCGTGGTCAGAGGGGAGAGTTCGTGGTCGGGGGGAGTTCGTGGTCGGGGGGAGTTCGTGGTCAGAGGGGGAGTTCATGGTTGGGGAGAGTTCGTGGTCGGGGGGAGAGTTCGTGGTCGGTGGGAGAGTTCGAGGTCGGGGGGAGAGTTCGTGGTCGAGGAGAGAGTTCGTGGTCGGGGGCAGAGTTTGTGGTCGGGGAGAGTTCATGGTCAGGGAGAGAGTTCGTGGTCGGGGGCAGAGTTTGTGGTCGGGGAGAGTTCGTGGTCAGGGGGGAGTTTTCATGGTCGGGGGGAGCTCGTGGTCGGGGGGAGCTCGTGGTCAGAGGGGGAGTTCATGGTCGGGGAGAGTTCATGGTCGGGGGGAGAGTTCGTGGTCGGGGGGAGAGTTCGAGGTCGGGGGGAGAGTTCTTGGTCAGGGGGAGAGTTCATGGTCAGGGGGAGAATTCGTGGTCGGGGGAGAGTTCGTGGTCGGGGAGAGTTCGTGGTCAGAGGGGAGAGTTCGTGGTCGGGGGGAGAGTTCATGGTCGGGGGGAGAGTTCGTGGTCAGAGGGGAGAGTTCGTGGTTGGGGGGAGTTCGTGGTCGGAGGGAGATTGTGGTCGGGGGGAGTTCATGGTCAGAGGGGAAAGTTCATGGTCGGGGGGAGTTCGTGGTCGGAGGGAGAGTTCGTGGTCGGGGAGAGTTCGTGGTCGGGGGGAGAGTTTGTGGTCGGGGGGAGTTCGTGGTCGGGGAGAGTTCGTGTTCAGGGGGAGAGTTCGTGGTCAGGGGTGAGAGTTCGTGGTCGGGGGGAGAGTTCGTGGTCGGGGAGAGTTCGTGGTCGGGGGGAGATTGTGGTCGGGGGGAGAGTTCGTGGTCGGGGGGAGAGTTTGTGGCCGGGGGGAGATTCTGGTCAGGGGGAGATTGTGGTCGGGGGAGAGTTCATGGTCGGGGGGAGAGTTCGTGGTCGGGGGGAGAGTTCGTGGTCGGGGGGAGAGTTTGTGGTTGGGGGGAGATTGTGGTCGGGGGGAGAGTTCGTGGTTGGGGGGAGTTCGTGGTCAGGGGAGAGTTCGTGGTCGGGGGGAGTTCATGGTCAGGGGAAGAGTTCGTGGTCGGGGGGAGAGTTTGTGGTTGGGGGGAGATTGTGGTCGGGGGGAGAGTTCGTGGTTGGGGGGAGTTCGTGGTCAGAGGGGAGAGTTCGTGGTCGGGGGGAGTTCATGGTCGGGGGGAGATTGTGGTCGGGGGGAGAGTTCGTGGCCGGGGGGAGAGTTCGTGGTCGGGGGGAGAGTTCGTGGTCGGGGGAGTTCATGGTCCAGGTTGAGTTCCTGGTCGGGGGGAGTTCGTGGTCGGGGGGAGAGTTCATGGTCAGGGGGAGTTCGTGGTCAGGGGAAGAGTTCGTGGTCGGGGGGAGAGCTTGTGGTCGGGGGGAGTTCGTGGTCGGGGGTGAGTTCGTGGTCAGGGGGAGTTCGTGGTCGGGGAGAGTTAGTGGTCGGGGGGAGAGTTCATGGTCAGGGGGAGAGTTTGTGGTCGAGGGGAGTTTGTGGTCGGGGGGAGTTCGTGGTCGGGGGAGAGTTCGTGGTCGGGGGGAGAGTTCGTGGTCGGGGGGAGATTTTGTGGTCGGGGGGAGAGTTCGTGGTCGGGGAGAGTTCATGGTCAGGGGGAGTTTGTGGTCGGGGGAGAGTTTGTGGCCGGGGAGAGTTCGTGGTCAGAGGGGAAAGCTCGAGGTCAGAGGGGAGAGTTCACGGTCGGGGGGGAATTCGTGGTCAGAGGGGAGAGCTCGAGGTCAGAGGGGAGAATCCGCGGTCGGGGGAGAGTTTGCGGTCGGGGTAAGATCGTGGTGGGGGGAGTTCATGGTCAGAGGGGAGAGTTTGTGGTCGGGGGAGTTTGTGGTCGGGGGGAGATCGTGGTGGGGGGAGTTCGTGGTGGGGAAGATTGTGGTGGGGGGGAGTTCATGGTCAGATCGGAGAGCTCGCGGTCGGGGGGAGTTCGTGGTCGGGGGGAGATCGTGGTGGGGGGGAGTTCGTGGTCAGATCGGAGAGTTCGTGGTCAGGGGGAGTTCGTGGTCGGGGGGAGATCGTGGTGGGGGGAGTTCATGGTCAGAGGGGAGAGTTCGTGGTCAGGGGGAGTTCGTGGTCGGGGGGAGATCGTGGTGGGGGGAGTTCATGGTCAGATGGGAGAGCTCGTGGTCGGAGGGAAAAGTTCGCAGTCGTTAAAACTGGAAGAGGTCGGGCTTGAGATATTTTTAATTTTTACTTCTCACCCGTACCCATCCCACCCACTCTTCGGGGTTAAAGTTCCTCCCTTTGCACCTCCTAACCACAACTTATTTTACCTTTTCTTCTCTCATAATTTGTGAACCTTGGGGAAGTCTTGCACAAGGGTTAATGCTTCACTGAGGTTTCCAAATTTTAGGAAAAATAATCACTAAGTAACAGAATAGTCAATAAAGAGAAGAATAATTAACAACAACTTGCATTTATATAGCTCCTTTAACATAGTAAAATGTCCCAAGGTGCTTCACAGGAGTGTTATAAAACAAAGTTGGACAGCGAGCCACATATGGAGATGTCAGGACAGACGACCAAAAGCTTGGTCAAAGAGGTACGTTTTAAGGAGCATCTTAAAGGAGGAGAGAGAGGTTGAGAGGCGGAGAGGTTATAGAGAGGGAATTCCAGAGCCTAGGGCCAAGTCAGCTGAAGGCACAGCCACCAAGGGTGGAGTGATTAAAATCGGGGATGCGGAAGAGGCCAGAATTGGAGGAGCGCAGCGATCTCAAAGGCTTGTAGGATCGGAGGAGGCTACAGAGATAAGGAGGGGTAAGACCATGGAGGAATTTATAAACAAGGATTTGAATTTTAAAATTGAGGTGTTGCTTAACCGGGAGCCAATGTAGGTCAGTGAGCAGAGGGGTGATGGGTGAACGGGACTTGGTGCGAGTTAGGACACGGGCAGCCGAGTCTTGGATAAGCTCAAGTTTATGCAGGGTGGAAGATGGGGGGCCGGCCTGGAGTGCATTGGAATAGTCAAGTCTAGAGGTAACAAAGGCATGGATGAGGGTTTTGGCAGCAGATGAGCTAAGGCAAGGAGCGAAGTCGGGCGATGTTACGGAGGTGGAAGCAGACGGTCTCAATGATGGCGCGAATATGTGGTCGGATTCTCATCTCGGGGTCAAATACGACACCAAGGTTGCGAATGGTCTGGTTCAGCCTAAGACAGTTGCCAGGGAGAGGGATATCATGGGTGACTTTAATCTACATATAAATTGGGCTAACCAAATTAGTAATAATACTGTGGAGGAGGAATTCCTGGAGTGTATACGAGATGGTTTCCTGGACAAATATGTCGAGGAACCAACTAGAGATCAAGCCATCTTAGACTGGGTATTATGTAATGAGAAAGGATTAATTAGCAATCTTGTTGTGCGAGGCCCCTTGCGTCGGAGCAATCATAATATAATAGCATTCTTCATTAAGATGGAGAGTGAAGTAGTTGACTCAGAGACTAGGGTCCTGAATTTAACTAAAGGAAACTACGATGGTATGAGGCGCGAGTTGGGTAGGATTGATTGGGGAATGTTACTCAAAGGGTTGACGGTTATTGGCAATGGCAAACATTCAAAGATCGCATGGATGAACTATAGAATTTGTTCATCCCAGTTTGGCATAAAAATAAAACAAAAAAGGTGACTCAACCGTGGCTAACAGGAGAAATTAGGGATAGCATAAGCTCCAAGGAGAAGACATATAAATTGGCCAGAAAAAGCAGTAAACCTCAGGACTGGGAGCAGTTTAGGATTCAGCAAAGGAGGACAAAGGGATTAATAAAGAGGAGGACAATAGAGTATGAGAGTAAGCTTGCAGGGAACATAAAAACTGACTGTAAAAGCTTTTATACATATGTGAAGAGAAAAAGGTTGGTGAAGTCAAGCGTAGGTCCCTTGCAGTCAGAATCAGGGGCATTTATAATGGGGAACAAAGAAATGGCAAACCAATTAAATACATACTTTGGTACTGTCTTCACAAAGGAGGACACAAATAACCTCCCAGAGATGTCGGGGAACATAGGGTCTAATGAGAGGGAGGAACTGAATGAAATCGGTATTTGTAGGGAAATGGTGTTAGGGAAATTGACGGGATTGAAGGCCGATAAATCCCCAGGGCCTGATAATCTACATCCTAGGGTACTTAAGGAAGTGGCCCTAGAAACAGTAGATGCATTGCTGGTCATCTTCCAAAATTCGATAGACTCTGGAACAGTTCCCATGGATTGGAGGGCAGCTAATGTTACCCCACTGTTCAAAAAAGGTGGTAGAGAGAAAATGGGGAATTATAGACCGGTAAGCCTGACATCGGTAGTGGGGAAAATGCTAGAGTCCATTATAAAGATGTAATAGCAGAGCAGTTGGAAAACAGTGACAGGATCGGACAAAGTCAACATGGATTTACAAAAGGCAAATCGTGCTTGACTAATCTACTGGAATTTTTTGAGGATGTAACTGGTAGAATAGATAAGGGAGAACCAGTGGATGTGGTGTATTTGGATTTCGGAAGGCTTTCGATAAGGTCCCACATAAGAGATTAGTGTGTAAAGTTAAGGTACATGGGATTGGGGGCAAGGTACTGACTTGGATAAAGAACTGGTTGGCAGACAGGAAGCAAAGAGTTGGAATAAACGGGTCTTTTTCCGAGTGGCAGGCAATGACTAGTGGGGTACTGCAGCGATCGGTCCTAGGACCCCAGCTATTCACAATATATATAAATGATCTAGACGAGGGAGCTAGATGTAATATCTCCAAATTTGCAGATGACACAAAGCTGGGTGGGCGTGTGTACTGTGAGGAGAAACTCCAGTATGATTTGGACAGGTTGGGTATTGGGCAGAAGCATGGCAGATGCAGTATAATGTGGATAAATGCGAGGTTATCCACTTTGGTGGCAAAAACAGGAAGGCAGATTATTATCTGAATGGCAATAGATTGGGAGAAGGGGAAGTGCAACGACACCTGGGTGTCCTTGTGCACCAGTCGCTGAAGGTAAACATGTAGGTGCAGCAGGCGGTTAAGAAGGCAAATGGTATGTTGGCCTTCATAGCGAGAGGGTTCGAGTACAAGAACAAGGATGTCTTGCTGCAGTTGTACAGGGCCTTGGTGTGACCACACCTTGAGTATTGTGTGCAGTTTTGGTTGCCTTACCCGAGGAAGGATGTTCTTGCCATGGACGGAGTGCAGCGAAGATTCACCAGACTGATACCTGGAATGGCAGGAATGACGTATGAGGAGAGATTGGGTCGATTGAGCTTATACTCGCTGGAGTTTAGAAGAATGAGGGGGGATCTCATTGAAACTTATAAAATTCTAACAGGACTGGACAGACTGGATGCAGGAAAGATGTTCCCGATGGCCGGGGAGTCCAGAACCAGGGGTCACAGTCTAAGGATAAGGAGTAAGCCATTTAGGACAGAGATGAGGAGGAATTTCTTCACCCAGAGAGTGGTGAACCTGTGGAATTCTCTAGCACAGAAGGCAGTGGAGGCCAATTCATTAAATATATTCAAGAAAGAGTTGCATATATTTCTTAAGGCTAAGGGATGAAGGGATATGGGGAGAAGGCAGGGACAGGGTACTGAAATTGGATGATCAGCCATGATCTCATTGAATGGCAGAGCAGGCTCGAGGGGCCAAATGGCCTACTCCTGCTCCTATCTTCTATGTTTCTATGTTTCTATGGAGTCGGTGGTTAGGGAGCAGAGGGGACCAAAGACAATGGGCTGGATTTTGTCAATGGAGACGTGATGGAGGCAGGACTCCCAATTTTTGTTTTCTAGTCCCACCTCCATCGATTTGTGGCCAACCCACGCAATTTTCCCTTGATTGACCTTGTTGAGCCCACCCAGCAGGCTCAGCAGGCCAATTAAGGGATACCCGGTTACAGGTGACATTAGGGATTGACATTTCACCTGTCAAGAGCTTTTGACAGATGAAATATCAGCGTTTGACAGCTCTGTGAAGCTGTCAAACACTGACAATCTGACTTCTAACATGTGTCCTTCTCCACAGACTCAGTTAGAAATCTCTCCAGAACAGAAAGCTGAATGCTACAACTTTTGACAGCTCACGGCCATTCTGCTTTCTGTGCCGGTGAGATGAGGGACTCCCGAGACCCGAAGGAAGGAAGCCTGCATTAGTAAGTAAAGGTAAGTAAAACTTATTTAAACACTTTACACACACCAAACACACTTACCTCTGCACTCATGCACCCATCACTCACCTGAATACCGGACATCTCGAACCCTCCAAGCGCTTCAGCCCGACAGTCCGCCTCGCTAACTTGGAGTGGTTTGGAGCCGTCGGGAAGCCCACACTTCAGGGCTAAAAATAGGGATTAGGCCAAAAACTGCCGGTTAACTACCTGTTAACAGGCAGTTAATTGGCACTAATCCACTTCCCGCCTCGGGGAAGATGACTCCCAGCACAGGTCGGGTCCCCGCCTCCTGGGAAACGGGCATGGAGGCGGATTGAGGGCGGGAAGGGTTCGTGACCCCGATTCTGCAATTTTAACAGCCCACACACCTCCATTCCCACCTGCACAGCCCTGGGAAATTCAAGCCCAATGGCTTCGATCTTCCCAATATTTAGTTGGGGGAAATTTCTGCTCATCCAGTGCTGGATGTTGGATAAGCAGTGTGACATAGAAACATAGAAACATGGAAGATAGGAGCAGGAGTAGGCCATTCGGCCTTTCGAGTCTGCTCCGCCATTCAATGAGATCATGGCTGATCATCCAAATTCAGTACCCTGTCCCTGCCTTCTCCCCATATCCCTTGATCCCTTTAGCCTTAAGAAATATATCCAACTCTTTCTTGAATATATTTAATGAACTGGCCTCCACTGCCCTCTGTGGCAGAGAATTCCACAGGTTCACTACTCTCTGGGTGAAGAAATTCCTCCTCATTTCAGTCCTAAATGGCTTACCCCTTATCCTTAGACTATGACCCCTGGTTCTGGACTCCCCGGCCATCAGAAACATCCTTCCTGCATCTAGTCTGTCCAGGCCTGACAGAATTTTATAGGTTTCGATGAGATCCCCTCTCAATCTTCTAAACTCCAGTGAGTAAAAGCCCAATCGACACAATCTCTCCTCATACGTTGTGATAAAAATGCTAACTTCCGAGAAGTTATGTCATCACTTCCTGTGAACTATGAACTATGAACTATGAACTGTGTACATACCTCACTTCCTGTAAATGTCACTTCCTGTTGGACTGGTATAAATACTGGTCTGTTCAGTATTGTAAGAGGCTTCTACCAGAGGCATGGTAAAGACCTCTCTTGTATATAGTGTGTTTATAAGTTACTTAAAGCTTACTTTAAAGTTACTTGATGGTAAGTCTCCTTTTTCTTACATCAATTTAAGTAACTTAGTATTTACACTGACAAATACTAGACCTTCAGACAAACTCGGAAGTTAAGGATCCAGGGAACCACCCATCATGGAGAAAATCCTTAGACCTATTCGTCTGGACTTGGACCCGAATACACCAGCAGCTGGCAGGGTATGGAAGCATTGGTATCGTACTTTTGAGAATTTTCTGGATGAATGTAAAGCGGATGCTCCTGCTAAATTGAAGATACTTGTCAACTATGTGACCCCAAAAGTGTTCGAATATGTTGATGACTGGGATAATTACGAAGAGGTGATTCGGGCACTTAAGAAACTGTATGCGAAGACCCCAAATGAGGTCTATGCTAGACATCTACTGGCCACAGCCCGACAAGGGCCAGGGGAATCAATTGACGAATTCCTGCAAGAACTTCGCAGGCTCAGCGTAGATTGTAACTTTCAGGCAGCCTCAGCTGAGCTGTACCGCCAAGAAATGATTCGTGATGCTTTCATCTGCGGGATTGCCTCTCCATTTATACGCCAGCGTCTACTAGAAAGTAAAACACTTGAGCTACAAAAAGCTTTTGAACTAGCTTGTTCACTGGATTTGGCAAAGAGAAATGCAGACCTCTATCAGCTGCCCAGATCTCGATCTGCTGCTGTAGCTGCAACCAGACAATTCAAGCGGTCTCAGGTGAACCCTATCATGGGGGAATCTAATTCTGATAATTCTGATGAAGAAGAGGAGGACGACCCCACTTTAGCAGCCTCTTGGCAATCTAGGAAGGAATGCTTCTTTTGTGGAGATGCTTTTCACCCTAGGAAAACCTGCCCTGCTCGCAATGCAATCTGCAGTTATTGCGGAAAAAAAGGACACTTTGCTAAAGTTTGCCTATCAAGGGCCTCTACGAGGGCCAATCCAGCTAAGGCCTACCGAACTGCCCCAATTAGGGCCTATCAAGATGCTCCAGCTAGGACCTATCAAGCTTCCTCTCGAGCTCTCTCCCGAAGAAGCACACCGAGAGTTTTAGCCACTCTCTGTGCAACGACACCAATTACAGCTGCTTGCCCACAGAACCTGTCTCAGGCAGCCACAAAAATTTCAATTAAAGGGCATACCTTAGATGCCTTAATTGACTCAGGAAGTACTGATAGTTTCATTAAGGAACAGATTGTTGCGAAATTGAAACTACATGTCTTCCCATCGGACCAGGCAATTGCGATGGCCCAGTCATCACTTAATACCAGAATCTCCGGCTTTTGTGTTGTTGATATGACACTTCATGGTCGTATGTATCCCTCCACCCGACTTTCAGTGCTCAAAGACTTATGTAGTGATCTCCTCTTAGGGCTGGACTTCCAAAAACAGCATAAGAAACTCACCATTGAGTTTGGTGGATCCAAACCCGGACTTACTATTTCTAATATACCATCTAAATTACCATTTTGTGCACTATCAGCAGCTTCACTTGATGAACCCTCATTATTTGCCAGTATTCCGCCTCAATGCCAACCGATAATAACGAAATCGCGGCGCTTTAATCAGGGAGACCAATCTTTTATTGCGGCTGAAATCTCTCGACTTCTAGCAGAGGGTATCATTGAACCATGTTCGTCGCCCTGGCGGGCTCAAGTCGTCATTGTCAAGAACCCTCTAAAACCTCACAAACAACGACTATGCATCGATTATTCGCAAACCATCAATCAATATACCGACTTGGACGCCTACCCATTGCCACGCATTGATGATATGGTTAATAAACTGGCCGAATACAAAGTGTTCTCAACTTACGATTTAAAAAGTGCCTATCATCAGTTACCCTTGAAGGTCTCAGATAAGCAGTACACAGCCTTTGAGGCTAATGGACGGCTGTACCAATTTCGTCGCCTCCCATTCGGGGTTACTAATGGAGTGGCTGTCTTTCAACGGGCAATGGATGGCCTGGTTAAGCAGGAAAACCTAAGGGACACTTTTCCCTATCTTGATAACATTACCATTGCAGGTCACGATCAACAGGAACATGACTCCAACCTCCAAAAATTTCGGGATGCCCTCCATCGCCGTAATTTGACCCTGAATGAATCCAAATCTGTTGAGTCGCAACCGACCATCAACATCCTTGGCTACTGCGTAGGCAATGGTATCATTAAGCCAGACCCAGAAAGACTTCGCCCGCTCCAAGAGCTCCCGTCACCTAAGAATCCGGCTTCTTTACGTCGGGCTCTCGGTCTGTTTGCATACTACGCTAAATGGATTCCTCATTTTTCAGACAAAATCCAACCCTTGCTGCATGCTAGATCATTTCCACTGGGAACAGCGGCTGTTGCAGCCTTTAACCTTCTCAAAAAACAGTTGGAGAAAGCGGCTCTTCACTCCATCGATGAGAATCTCCCTTTCGTGGTTGAATGTGATGCCTCGGAGGTGGCGATCTCGGCTACTCTGAATCAGGAAGGTCGTCCTGTAGCATTTATGTCCAGGACCTTACAAGGTGCCGAGCTACATTATCCTCCGGTTGAGAAAGAAGCCACAGCCATCATAGAGGCAGTACGGAAGTGGAACCATTTTCTAGCTCGCCAGCACTTTACATTGATCACGGACCAACGATCAGTCGCCTTCATGCTCGATAATCGAAAACGAACCAAAATTAAGAATAATAAAATACAACTTTGGAGGATGGAACTGGCCTCTTTTGGTTATACCATTCTCTATCGGCCTGGCAAGGAGAATGTGGCCCCGGACACCCTCACACGGGCATTCTGCTCCACTATGTCATCCTCCACTCTCATGGATGTCCACAATGGTTTGTGTCATCCTGGCGTTACGCGCATGCTACATTTCGTACGATCACGGAATCTCCCTTTTTCCACTGGAGATGTAAAAAAAATATGCTCAGAATGCCGGCTTTGTGCGGAATTAAAACCTCAGTTCTTCCGCCCCTCAGATGGTATACTCATACATGCAACCCAACCGATGCAACGACTTAGCATCGATTTTAAGGGCCCAGTGCCCTCTTCAACTCGGAACACATATTTGCTCACCATGATCGATGAATATTCACGTTTTCCGTTTGCCTTCCCCTGCTCCAATATGCTGGCGTCCACAGTAATCTGCTGCCTTGAGCAGGTATTTTCTCTCTGTGGCATGCCGGCTTATATTCACTCAGATCGGGGTCCATCCTTTATGTCAAGGGAACTCAAGGACTACCTCTCAGAACGGGGAATTGCTACAAGCAAAACAACACCATACCATCCCATCGGAAATGGGCAGGTAGAGAGGTATAACGGTATCATCTGGAATTCCGTACGTCTCGCTTTAAGATCTCGGGGCCTACCAGACCAGCAATGGGAAACAGTGCTTCCGGATGCATTGCACTCTATACGGTCCCTGCTTTCTACAGCCACAAATACTACACCTCATGAGCGGTTCTTTGGATTCCAGCGTCGCTCATCTCATGGGACATCACTCCCGTCATGGCTAACTACTCCTGGACCTGTTTTACTCCGAAGATACGTTCGGACGTCTAAAAATGACCCTCTTGTAGACGAGGTCGAACTAACCGATGCCAACCCCACCTATGCAAACATACGATATTCCGACGGCCGAGAATCTACCGTATCATTACGGGATCTGGCTCCCTGCCCACCAGGACCTAGTGGGACATCGGGTGATGGCATTTCACCAGGAAACTCTTGGGACCTATCGGGTACCCCTCTCCAGGATCCTGATCGGACACCAACTAGCTTGGTGCCGGTAGAACCCCGTGCTCAAGGTTGCGACCCTCCCAGTACCGCGCATGAAAGTACTGATCCGCCACAGACCAGCTCTGCACCTCCCTCTGAACAGAGGCAGTCCGACTTTGAACCTATTGGGGCTCGTACTCGAAGCCATGATCTCCCCGACCCTTCAGAGGGCAATCCAGGCCACACAGACTCTGACCAATGGCCAACCGCATGTAAGCGGACCAGCGACCCTCTACGACGGGAATCCAAACGGGTGCGACTCTTCCTTGTTTGGCGGCTGCGGACCAAAAGGTAGACCACAGCCTCCTAATCCTGCAGGAGGGAAGAATGTGATAAAAATGCTAACTTCCGAGAAGTTATGTCATCACTTCCTGTGAACTATGAACTATGAACTATGAACTGTGTACATACCTCACTTCCTGTAAATGTCACTTCCTGTTGGACTGGTATAAATACTGGTCTGTTCAGTATTGTAAGAGGCTTCTACCAGAGGCATGGTAAAGACCTCTCTTGTATATAGTGTGTTTATAAGTTACTTAAAGCTTACTTTAAAGTTACTTGATGGTAAGTCTCCTTTTTCTTACATCATACGTCATTCCTGCCATCCCAGGTATCAGCCTGGTGAATCTTCGCTGCACTCCTTCCATGGCAAGAACGTCCTTCCTCAGGTAAGGCGACCAAAACTGCACACAATACTCAAGGTGCGGTCTCACCAAGGCCCTGTACAACTGTAGCAAGACATTCTTGTTCCTGTACTCGAACCCTCTTGTTATGAAGGCCAACATACCATTTGCCTTCTTAACCGCCTGCTGCACCTGCAAGCTTACCTTCAGCGACCGGTGCACAAGAACACCCAGGTCTCTTTGCACTTCCCCTTCTCCCAATCTATTGCCATTCAAATAATAATCTGCCTTCCTGTTTTTGCCACCAAAGTGGATGACCTCACATTTATCCACATTATAGTGCATTTGCCATGTTTCTGCCCAATCACCCAACCTGTCCAAATAGTACTGGAATTTCACGACATCCTCCTCACAGCATACCCTCCCACCCAGCTTTGTGTCATCTGCAAATTTGGAGATATTACATCCAATTCCCTCGTCCAGATCATTAATATATATTGTGAACAGCTGGGGTCCTAGGACCGATTCTTGCGGTACCCCACTAGTCACTGCCTGCCACTCGGAAAACGACCCGTTTATTCCAACCCTTTGCTTTCTGTCCACCAACCAGTTCTCTATCCAAGTCAATACCTTGCCCCCAATCCCATGTGCCTTAATTTTGCACGCTAATCTCTTATGTGGGACCTTATCGAAAGCCTTCTGAAAGTCCAAATACACCACATCCACTGGTTCTCCCTTATCTATTTTACCAGTTACATCCTCAAAAAGTTCCAGTAGATTAGTCAAGCATGATTTACCTTTTGTAAATCCATGTTGACTTTGTCCGATCCTGTCACTGCTTTCCAAGTGCTCTGCTATTACATCTTTTATAATGGACTCTAGCATTTTCCCCACTACCGATGTCAGGCTTACCGGTCCATAATTCCCCGCTTTTTCTCTACCACCTTTTTTGAATAGTGGGGTAACATTAGCTACCCTCCAATCCATGGGTACTGTTCCAGAGTCTATCGAGTTCTGAAAGATGACCAGCAATGCATCTACTATTTCTAGGGCCACTTCCTTAAGTACCCTGGGATGTAGATTATTGGGCCCTGGGGATTTATCGGCCTTCAGTCCCATCAATTTTCCTAACACCATTTCCCTACAAATACTGATTTCTTTCAGTTCCACCCGTTCATCAGACCCTATATTCCCCGGCATCTCTAGGAATCAGAGACAAATCAGAGACATATAACAAATATATTAAACTCATCTTTCAAAGAGGTAATCCAGAAATTCCAAAGCACTCCCAATCCAGTTATTGTATTTTAATTTGTTTCATTATTTTTCAGTTTGCTGCAGTAATTGAATGGGAACTAAATGCTGGCAACCCCTTGTTATTCCATATAGTCAGCATTGCTTCGAGGTCAGGAAACAATTTACTGCGCAAAGCAAATCATTGACATTGAATGTGTGATGTAAGTGATTTTGGATGATCATAATTTGAGCTGAACTCAAACAGAAGTGCTCCAAAATATACCACCATGTCATAAATTGTCTTCTTCCACACATATCTATCAATGCTTCTTAATATTGTTGTCTGAAACTGTCTAAATGGTCTGGGTATAAAACCTATTAATATATTTTGAGATGTTTCATTTTCTGTGTTGCCTGAAGCGATTATGGCATAGATGATGGATGTCGCTTGATGTGGAAGGCTAATAAGAGAGTAATGTAGATTAAGTCCTTGGGTCTTATTATAACAATAGGATAATCCACACAGTTAGATATTCTAATGAAGTGGCTGCTAAACAAATATTAAGGAATACATGTCATGTGGAGAATCTACTCTCTAAGCCACAAACTCCAATTTACACAATTTAACAATGGCAGCAGATCAGTCTACACACCCCTCTATAGTGTCAAAGTGCCATTTCAATAAAAAAGCCTTCAAATTTGAATCTTACCGATGTGTTGACAAGGCATAGGTACTGTTATTCCTTCAAATTAGCCTTTGCAATGCAGGGTGAAAGGAAAATATCCGCATTTTATTTATTTATGTTGGTGTGGCCAACCAACCCTTAATCCCAGAATGAGGATGTGACTTTGGCATTTGATTTCTGATAGGCTGTTTTCTCTCTGAATACCAAAGGGCAAATATAGGGCCCACAATCATTGGATATTATTGAGTCCAATGTGCTTAAGAGACTAAGCCCAAGTGTCATGAAAAACTGATCAGATATCACAGGATTTCCTCATTATCATCATCTTTGTTTTTTGTTGAGTGGCAGGACCTAGGCTCTATATTCAGTGATGTGGAATCCAATAGTTGATATGGTAGGACTAGTTCATCTCCCTTGTTTCTGAATTTTGAGCGCGAACAGCCCACTGCCATGAAATTCCTCCGTGCAGCTCCATGGCCTCCTGAAAGCACTGATCAGGGAGAGATTACAGGGGTGCAGTTGGCATAGCTAAAGAGCTTTGTGGCATTCAGAACACTGCCACCAAGATTGGTAAGATGCACTGATTAGAAAAGAAAGAAAAAGCTTGCATTTATATAGCGTTTTCACCAAACTGGGACGCTCCAACACTCGCACTGCCAGTGAAGTACTTCTAAAGTGTAGTCACTGTTGTAATATAGGGAAACGCAGCAGTGAATTTGTGCACAGCAAGGTCCAACCAACAGCAATGGGATAAATGTTTAGATTATCTGTTTTAGTGATGTTGGTTGAGGGATAAATATTGGCCGGGACAAATAGTGTCACAGGATCTTTTACATTCATCTGAGAGGACAGTCGGGGCCTTGGTTTAACGTCTCATCTGAAAGACAGCACGTTTGACAGTGCAGTGCTCCTTCAATACTGTACTGTCAGACTGGACTATTTGCTTAAAGCTGTTGAGTGGGGTCTGATCTCTTGACCTTCTGACTACCACTGAGCCAAGACTGATGAGGTTCCAAATAGAGTGTATGGAGGTTCTGTGCAGAGGGTTGAAGCTAACAAGGAAGCTATTGTCGTTTGTGACCCTACCTGCTGCTTGTAGCTAAATGTACTCCCCCAATTATAAGGAGGAGCCATGCCAAGAGAGGCATCTATCAGGAGACTACGTTTGTTAAGATACACTGAAGCGCTGTCCATGCCTCCTACTTCAGCATTACCCTCTGGATATGATCGGATTGCTTCCATTGGGTGTTTTTAAGATTAAAATGACCCCCTGTGTGTGAGTGAGAGAGAGACATAGATATAGACATAGAAGATAAGAGCAGGAGTAGGCCATTCGGCCCCTCGAGCCTGCTCTGCCATTCAATGAGATCATGGCTGATCATCCAAACTCAGTACCCTGTCCCTGCCTTCTCCCCATATCCATTGATCCCTTTAGACTTAAGAAATATATCTAACTCCTTCTTGAATATATTTAATGAATTGGCCTCAACTGCCTTCTGTGGTAGAGAATTCCACAGGTTCACCACTCTCTGGGTGAAGAAATTCCTCCTCATCTCTGTCCTAAATGACTTATCTCTTATCTTTAGACTGTGACCCCTGGTACTGGACTCCCCGCCATCGGGAACATCCTTCCTGCATCTAGTCTGTCTAGTCCTGTTAGAATTTTATAAGTTTCAATGAGATCCCCTCTCATTCTTCTAAACTCCAGCGAATACAAGCCCAATCGACCCAATCTCTCCTCATACGTCATTCCTGCCATCCCAGGTATCAGTCTGGTGAATCTTCACTGCACTCCGTCCATGGCAAGAACATCCTTCCTCAGATAAGGTGACCAAAACTGCACACAATACTCAAGGTGTGGTCTCACCAAGGCCCTGTACAACTGCAGCAAGACATCCTTTTTCCTGTACTCAAACCCTTTCGCTACGAAGGCCAACATACCATTTGACTTCTTAACCGCCTGCTGCACCTGCATGCTTACCTTCAGCGACTGGTGCACAAGGACACCCAGGTCTCATTGCACTTTCCCTTCTCCCAATCTATTGCCATTCAGATAATAATCTGCCTTCCTGTTTTTGCCACCAAAGTGGATAACCTCGCATTTATCCACATTATATTGCATCTGCCATGCATCTGCCCAATCACCCAACCTGTCCAAATCATCCTGGAGTTTCTCGGCATCCTCCTCACAGCACACACGCCCACCCAGCTTTGTGTCATCTGCAAACTTGGAGATATTACATCTAGTTCCCTCGTCTAGATCATTAATATATATTGTGAATAGCTGGGGTCCTAGCACTGATCCCTGCGGTACCCCACTAGTCACTGCCTGCCACTCAGAAAAAGACCCGTTTATTCCAACTCGTTGCTTCCTGTCTGTCAACCAGTTCTCTATCCAAGTCAATACCTTGCCCCCAATCCCATGTGCCTTAACTTTACATGCTAATCTCTTATGCGGGACCCTATTGAAAGCCTTCTGAAAGTCCAAATACACCACATCCACTGGTTCTCCCTTATCTATTCTACCAGTTACATCCTCAAAAAATTCCAGTAGATTAGTCAAGCACGATTTACCTTTTGTAAATCCAAGAGAGAGAGAGAGAGATACTTCATAGAAGTTGTAGTTTTTAGCCTGTTCCTATAGAACAACAATATCCAGAGTGTACTGTGACAAATCAGATAGAAAATTTACAAATAACAACTGTGAGGTGTGAGAAGCAGAAAAATATATATATATTTTTAATTTCAACATTTTATGCAATTTAAGCCATTAAATAAAAATTCTGAGCTGGCAGTGTTTTATTGGGTGAAGTGTGCTTTTTGTGTTGGTATGGGTGAGTGATGTTTACGTGAGACTAGTGAGGAATGCTTATCAGATGATTTAATGTCAACCTTAAACTCTATTGTGGCTGGAGTCAGTCAGTTGGGCAGGGACAACGGAGAATGATCACCTATGAGACCCAAGATTGCAAACATCTCCCTGGGCAACATTACAACAAAGGTAACTTCAGCAAGGACTGCAACCGCACCGTGGGAAGTGAGAGGGGGGAAACAAAATCTAACAGGGAAGAAGGCATAACATTTATAATGTAAATACTTGGGAATAAGAGGTGTTGAAATAGAACAACTGCCAACGTTACTTATATCTTAAGCACATTTTGAAAAGTAGTAAGTAAATAGTAATTTTAATATAACTGCCAGGTCTTTGCCTTTCAGTATTAGTAAGGTATGTGACACTTTTACTTTGAGTTAGTCAAGTGTTCTATTGCTTCAGTAAGTTTATTGTATTACAGTAATGGATGAACCGCTGTTGTATGTTTTGGTACATCAAGCAACAGAAAGGGCTACAGCTGGCAATAGCTTCCCCGTCACCCCACCCCTCTGCGCAAAGCCAATGCATCTTGCACAACTTTGGATAAACATTTAAAAATGATTTAGAAATATACAACAGGCCCCAGACTGTCCAGAAGCAAAGCCACAGGAGAGCAACTAGTTTATGGTAACATGTGCATCAGACTTGATTTTATTTTTGTTGTCCTTTGCTCTAGAAATTGTGAATGATATGTTGTCATTCCTGTAATAGTGAAGGCTACTCTAAGATTTTATCAATAGTATATTACTCTTGCCCGAACCCACAATAAAATAGGCTTTTTATCTATTCCAGCATCATTCACTTTTCCATCAATGTCACTGAAACTGGGAACTAAAACAACAAGATTAATAATTACGAAAAGAAAATACAATTACTACCCACTACTCATTATTCATAGCACAAAAGAAATGTCACCTTGTTGCTTGACTTTCAAAAAATAATACTTAGGCAATCAAATTTACTGAGGCTGTTACAGGATGAACCCTTGTCCCTGTAATGTGGTGGAAATATGCTAACTGAGACCTCTGTGGGTTAAAAGATTGAACAGCATTATTCTTCATGGAGCTTTGATCCATAGCCCAAGGATATTTGACACACAAACCTCCAGCTACTTCAAAGCTCATTAACAAACATAAAACAGAAAGTCAACAAATAATACATTCTTCTTACAGACGGCTGCTTCTTATAAAATCAATTTTTCAACCACAAACAAAATCTCGGAGGAGCGTTACAAACTAGAAAAAGCTTCACAATTAGTTAATGGCTGACACTGAAGAAATGCACAGGAAACCCTCTGAGCTTCTCAGTAGCAATTGTCAAGCATAGCTGCGAAGAATTTTAAACACATGAAGCATTGCGATTTAACACTTGTGTGTCTGTCAGAGAGGAAGGCCGCAAAAATGAGGCAGTACTTTAGCATGATTCAAGACGGTAGGCCCATGAGACCAAAACGGAATTGAACAGAAAGACAGGTAGCCGTGATATAGTCTGTTAAGTCAGTAACGTGCAACGGCAGCTTTTGTGGGGTAGAAATTGTTTTGCGTCGGCCTGCCAGCGTAAACTGGCTGTGATCCCTAAGCCGGAACCGGTAGCCCCAAGGTCTGATTGGGCCTCATTTTAATAAGACCGGCGAGCTGTAGACGCCTACCCCACATCGCCAGGCAACTCACCAACGAAGCTCAGGGCAATCCGGGGTAGGTGGGAGGTGACTGAGAGGGGGATGAGTGGGGCACGCAGTGGCCCTCGGCAGTGCTATGAAGTGCCTGGTTAGGTCGGATGTAGCCCAAGTAATCCTGAGGGGTGCAGGCCCAATGTCTGTTCCACTCTGAGCCACCTGGTTTCCTGAATGTGCCCTAAAGCGAGCCTTTATTTGCATAGTCAAGGGGAATAGCGCCTGTTTTAGGCTGACGCCAGTGACGCCTCTAGTGCACCTGAACAAATATGGCATCAGGCGTGTTTCCAATGATGCTCAGACGCAGGAGGGTGGCCCCCTAAATGAAACCTCTATGTCCTTGTATTCTGCCCAAGAAATGGGGATAATGAGGTTCAATCTCATCCCCTATGACTACACTCCTGGAGCACAGACATGTTCAATGGAAAGGTAGATTGGACAATCAGCCACCCAATTTGAAGCTGTCCAATTTTTCATTAATTGGCATTAATAACATTAAATCTGGGAGGGCCACAAAGTTTGACACATTGACCTGTGTGGCCGATTGTCCAATCAGCGCTCCAGTTGAATGATGGGGCCTGTGAGCTTGTAAAATTTACTCAATAGTGCATAAGTTCTCATAATGGACAAAGGGATGTGTAATGATCAGTAACATGTCATTCTAGAATGGTACACTAGGTGGAGCTGTATGTTGAGTGAGGGGCTACCCACAAGGCAGTAGTCAAGATGGATGCCTGTACACTAGTCCACATGACTGAATAAATGACTAGCTCAAGCAGCTGTTCATAATGAAAACGTCTATTTATTTATGAACATAACATGGTACCAGGATTGGTAATATCTGCTGAATATTGTGAAATGCGACATGGAGAATTTGAAGCCACTGGAGGGTTGAAACTCATGGGGAATGTCGACTGCAATTGGCGGACTTTCAAACAACAATTCGAACTCTACATTGCTGCCATCGGGTTCGGTATGAAGCCAGACGCAAGGAAAATAGCATTACCGCTCATGGTTGCAGGCCCACATGCGATAGAGGTATTGAATACATTTGTATTTGATCAAGAGGAGGACAGAGAAAAGATGGACGATGTGCTAAAGAAGTTTGATACACATTGATCTCCCAAAAAGAACGAGACCTATGAGAGGAACGTGTTTCGTTCACAGACACAGCAGCAAAATGAGACTTTTGATAGCTTTGTGACCGATCTGAAGCTGAAAGCACAGACATGTAATTTCTCTGAACTGAAATCATCCATGATTCGTGACCAGATTGTGTTTGGTATTCATGATAAAAAAGTCAGGGAACGTTTGTTGAGAGAAACCGAACTAACATTGGAGGATGCTGTGAAAATAAGCCATGCCAGTGAGCTAGCTCGGCAGCACGCAAAGACTTTCAGTGAAATTAATAATGATGCAACTGTAATGAGTGACTGTGCTGCTGTCAGTGCTATGTCCTACAAGGGGAAGAAACATGGCCAGAACAGAAATGCAAAGCAATCGTAGGATGGAATTTTTAATTGTAAACGCTGTGGTTACCAGCACCAGTCAAGACAATGCCCAGCATTTGGGAAAATATGCACAAAATGTAATGGAAAGAATCACTTTGCCAAACAATGCTTTTCAAAAGTAATAACAAAGAAAGGGCAACAAGTCAATGTGATAGAGGACACTGATTTCAGTGAGACATTTTTTGTAGGAATGGTGTCATATGACAATATCGAAAAGGATACAGAAAATGTGCAGCCCTCAGGAATGGACAATGCTGAACATAAAGTTAATGCAGTAAAAGAGGATAAATGGATAATGTCACTGCAGGTAAATGGAGCATTAGTTACATTGAAACTAGACACTGGGGCAAAAGCAAACTTAATCAGCATGAGTGACATAAAAAATATGAAAGAAAAGCCCAAAATACAGAAAAAGTCAGTACTACTGAAGAACTATAATGGACAGAAAATAGATAGCTTAGGTGTATGCAGACTTAAAGTGACAGTCAAAGACAAAGTGCATCATCTCATGTTTTCTGTTGTGGCTGAAGGACTTGATTCACTACTAGGTGACAAAGCTTGTGAGGACTTAGAACTGGTCAAGAGAGTCTACCGTATAAACTGTGCCATAAGCAGACCAGATGACTCGGTGGATTCTGTAGTGAGTAATTTCCAGGATGTGTTCAAAGGATTTGGAATTCTACCATTCACTTACAAGATCCAGCTAGAGGAGGATGCTCAGCCAGTGGCTCATGCTCCACGGAGAGTTCCAGCACTCCTGCGTGACCGGCTCAAGAAAGAACTGGACAGAATGACCACACTAGGAGTCATCAGGAAAGTCAAAGAGCCAACAGACTGGGTTAACTCCATGGCATGTGTAAAGAAAAAGAACAATGATCTAAGAGTATGCATGGATCCAAAGGACTTAAATGCAAACATAAAACTGAACACTACCAGATTCCCAAGTGAGAAGAAATCACCAGTGAAATGTCAGGTGCCAGATACTTCACAAAGTTCGATGCCTCACAAGGATTTTGGCAACTAAAACTGGATGAAGAGAGCACCAAATACTGTACCTTCAACACACCATGTGGCAGGTATTGTTTCCTCAGAATGCCTTTCAGGATAATATCTGCATCTGAAATCTTTCATAGAATGATGGAACACATAATTGAAGGTCTGGAAGGAGTTCGGGTCTATGTTGATGACATCATCATCTGGGGCTCCACACTGAAAGAACACAATGAGAGACTGACTAAAGTGCTACAGAGCATACGCCGGAATGGACTGAAGCTCAATAAAGCCAAGTGTCAGTTTGGCGTCCAGGAAGTCACTTTCCTAGAAGATAATCTATCTGGTAAAGGAATAGAGCCAGATATGGAAAAAGTAAACACCATACTCAACATGCACCGACCCACTGACAAAAAAGGAGTGCTACGCATCATGGGGATGATAAACTTCATTGGAATGTTCATTCCTAACTTGTCAGCCAAGACAGCCTGTCTGCGAGACCTGCTACATAAAACAAATGAGTTCGCATGGACAGAAAGACATGAACAAGAGTGGATGAACCTCAAAACAGTGCTGACAACCACACCTGTACTAACCTTCTTTGACCCAACAAAGAGAATCAAAGTGTCAACGGATGCATCAAATGATGGCCTAGGCGCGGTCTTGCTACAAGCAGAGGGTGAAGATTGGAAGCCTGTTGCCTATGCCTCCAGGTCTATGACTGACTCTGAGTGTCACAGAATCCCCACAGTGCAGATAGAGGCCATTTCGGCCCATCGAGCCTGCACCGACACATATCCCAGCCTATCCCCGTAACCCCACGTATTTAATCCCCTAACACTAAGGGTCAATTTATCATAGCCAAATCAACCTAACCCGCACATCTTTGGACTGTGGGAGGAAACCGGAGCACCCAGGGGAAACCCACGCAGACACAGGGAGAATGTGCAAACTCCACACAGACAGCCGCCCGAGGCCGGATTTGAACCCGGGTCCCTTGCACTGTGAGGCAACAGTGCTAACCATTATGCCACCGTGCCTCCCTTTGTCGATACGCCCAGATTGAAAACGAATGTCTAGGCTTGGTAGTTGGACTAGAAAAGTTCCATGGCTACATATATGGACTTCCCACCTTCACAGTTGAGACAGACCACTGCCCACTGGTTGCCATCATAAAAAAGAACCTGAATGAGATGTCTCCAAGGATTCACCGACTCATGATGTAGCTGCAAAGATATGATGTGGATGAGGCCGGCAAGTGACTGCATGGCAGCAGTGAGGACCTGTGAGCCAGGTGCCAGTGCTTTGGAGAAGCCCTTGACAGTTCTTTCCATTGCTTCGGACAAGGCCGGTGCTGACCGCTCCACTGCCTCGGACAAGCCCTGCACAGACCTTTCCAGGGATTGTCCGAAGCCCTGAACAGTCCTTTCCATAGCGGCCTCGAAGCCCTGGACAGTCCTCTCCATTGTTGGCCCAAAGCCCTCGACAGACCTCTCCATTGTTGCCCCGAAACCCTGGAGAGTCCTGTCCATTGTTGCCCCGAAGCCCTGGAGAGTCCTCTCCATTGCTGGCCCGAAGCCCTCGACATACCTCTCCATTGTTGCCCCAAAGCCCTGGAGAGTCCTGTCCATTGTTGCCCCGAAGCCCTGGAGAGTCCTCTCCATTGTTGCCCCGAAGTCCAACACACTCTTTGCCAGTGTATCTATTGACTGAGGCATCCTCCTCACTGCAGCCGTCAGCTCAGTGTGCCTGAGCCGGGCCTGGGTGCTCATTTCAGCCAGGCGACGCACCTCCTCTGCACTCTGTGCAGCAGTCATCACTACCTGCCTTTCCCTCCGGGGAGACGGTGGCCGAACTTGCCTACCCCCCTTGCGTTGCTGCATGCCGCTTGGTCCGGCAACTGCCTGATCCTCAGAGCCCCCTCCCCTCCAGGGAACTACTATCCCCAGTCTGTACATGTGTATGCTCCCCTGAGATTGGAACAGATGGTCCGGCTTCCTCCTGATCCTCACCTCCGGAGGCACTGGCACTGGCAGCTTCAGGGCGTGGAGCCCCAGTTGGTGATGCATCATCTGAAAGCAGGGAGGTGGAAGAGTGGCTTTAGCAAAAGGACAGGTTGGCGGAAAGGTATGGCAGATTGCGGCACACTGAGGAAGCATGCTGGCGGGGGGACCAAGTGGAAGGAGACAGCTGCAAAAGGTGAGAGCCTTACCCTCGCTGTCGAGAATGGGGTCAGCAGCTGCAGTGGTAACAGGACCAGGCAGACGTCCTCCAAGAATCTGGTGCACTCTCTCCTCGAGATCCGTGAGAGTGACCACTTGTGGAGGTCTGCCACCGGTTTGACGCTGCTCCTTTCGCATCGTCGCCAGCTTGGACTGCAGGGGAAAGAAGGGGAAGTTCTGTAACATGATGCCTTGAGAGATCATCTCATCCCCCCCATGGTGCAAGAGCCCTTACATGATGCCTTGAGAGATCATCTCATGCCCCCCATGGTGCAAGAGCCCTTACATGATGCCTTGAGAGATCATCTCATGCCCCCCATGGTGCAAGAGCCCTTACATGATGCCTTGAGAGATCATCTCATGCCCCCCATGGTGCAAGGGCCCTTACATGTGGCCTTGAGTGAAATGTCCATGTGTGTGCCCAGAAAGGGCCATGGGTGCTTGCTGACAGATGGCCATTGGGGCATCATGGCAACAGGGTCCTCGAAGTTAGGTGCAGATGGAGGGAATCAGAAGTTTGCATAACCAACACTCACCCTAACGACCCGAGTGAGGTCGTTGAATTTCTTCCTGCACTGAACAGGGGTCCTGGTCGCCATGCTGTTGGAGTTGACCGTCTGAGAAACCTCCCTCCAAGATCGCCGGTAAGCCTTTTGATTCGGCCTCTTGCCATTGTCAGGATACAGAACATCTCGATGGCGCTCAACTGCAGACACCAACTGGTCCAGAGCCTCAGTGCTGAAGTGCTCTGCTCTCTGTCTCACCTTCTCCATCCTCACCAAATTTCTTGCGCCAGAGAAGGGCGAGCGCCGATTCTGAGGACTACAGGGCGTTGAGTGTAGCAGCTCAGGCTGACTGACCCACCCCTTTAAGAGCCGGCCGGTGCCTGGAAGTCTCGTGGTCTCCGGTAATTGAGATCACCTGCGCTGCGCCCGTCCGCGCCGATATTGGGTAGCGCCTGAACTTTTGTGCCTTAGGAGCCCCGTGCAACGTCTGAGTTAGCGCCTCAATCCCCTTTGGGGGCGATGCAACCCAATATCTCGCCAGGCAGCGATAAGTTTCGTCTGGCTATAAACTTTGCGCAGCGCCAGTTCTAACGCCTCAAGCGGGGCTATACCCAATTTCTAGGCCACAGTGTTACAAACAGTAATAGAGAACATTCATCATGGTTGGCCAAAAGGTTCCTGTCCAAAGTACTATCACATAAGGTCAGAGTTGAGTGTCGCAAGTGGACTATTACTAAAACAGAACAGAATAGTCATTCCACAGGCTCTACGTCAAGACATGCTCAAAAGGATTCATGAGGGACACCTCGGAATTGAAAAATGCAAAAGGAGAGCAAGAGCCACTGTTTATTGGCCTGGCATAAATAAGGACATTGAGAACATGATAGGCTTATGTGAGACATGTCAGAAACACCAAAACAAACAAGCAAAGGAACCAATGATAGTAGCTGACTTACCAACAGCACCATGGCAAAAGGTTGGTATGGACCTCTTTCATTTGAATGGTAAAGACTATCTAATAGTGATTGACTATTATTCTAACTATCCTGAGATGGCATTGCTCTCAAGCACATCAGCAAGCAGTGTCATAATGCATGTTAAATCCATCTTCGCCAGACATGGAATTCCCAGGATTGCCGTTAGCGACAATGGTCCGTGCTTCAACTGTAAGGAGTGGCAACAGTTTGCAGCACATTATGACTTTCAACACATCACATCCAGTCCTCTGTATGCTCAGTCGAATGGTAAGGCAGAGGAAGGTGTTCAAGTTCTCAAACAGCTGCTGAAGAAAGCAACAGAAAGCAAGTCTGATCCTTATCTCGACCTGCTGAGCTACTGAGCCTCCCCTTTAGACTGTGGTTCTTCACCTGCTGAACTCCTAATGGGTCGCAAGTTGTGTACCACGCTACCCTGCTGTGCAAAAGAAAAGCAGAGTAAGGAACTGAGACAGAGACTTCAACTGTTAAAGCTGAAACAGAAATCACACTTTGACAAGTCATCCAAAACTCTGAAACCATTGACAAGGGATGATGTTGTCAGGATTGAGGATCCAGATGCATGGAACAGGAAAGCTACAGTTCTTGAGGAAGTAGGACCAAGGTCATACACCGTTAGAACTGAGGAAGGACAGATTCTCAGGAGGAACCGCCGTTCCCTCCTGAAAACACAAGAAACTATCCAAGAGCAAATCGATGACAATGCCGCAACTGAATCTTGTCACTCACCACCAGAACAATCTAACACAAACACACATACAGGCTCTCATGAAAACACATCAGACTTACCTGTGCTGAGAAGATCCACACGTGAAGTAAAAAAGCCTGATAGACTTAATCTTTGAGTACAAAGAAAACTATAATAAAAGAATGAAAAGCTTAGAGTTCATAAAGTAAAGCTTTGAAAATGTGTTGACTGTTGTGAAGATGTTATGTCATTATGATTGATTAATATTGATTGATATTGATTTTGTTTAACCTCTAAGGAAGGGGGATGTAATGACCAGTAACATGTCATTCTAGAATTGTACACTAGGTGGAGCTGTATGTTGAGTGAGGGGCTACCCACAAGGTAGTAGTCAAGATGGATGCCTGTACACTAGTCCACATGGCTGAATAAATGACTAGCTCAAGCTAGCTGTTCATAATGAAACGTCCATTTATTTATGAACATAACAGGATGAAGCTATTGAAACACAGAAAACAGTCAAACAGTGACATTCTCTGTAGTTTGATGAGGTCTTGAATTCAAGGGCCATCTGTCATCTCCAAAAAGGGGATAATCCTATTTTCTGCCGTTTCAGGCAGTTAATTGGCTTTAATCCCTTCCTGCCTCCAAGGAGACGGGACCCTGGGCAGGACGGCCTCCCGCCTCCTGGCAAGATGGCATGGAGGCAAGTTGGGGGCGGGTTGGGCACCTGCCCCCAAATTCTGCCATTTTCTTGGCAGTCCCGCCTCCATATCCACTTCCCCAGGGCTGGCAAAATCATCCCCATACTTTTTTTTGAGGCATTGCATTAGATGTATGGAGCAGACCCCAGATAAAAGTAATTGGAAAGGGTTTGACTTAACCGCTTCGAAAAATTGCTGGATAATTGTCTGGGAATTAGAATTTCTCTGGCTACTATGTGCGGTGGAATCGCGGCCCAACGGGAAATCCGCTACTTTCAGGAGGCAGAGGTCTAGTTAAAGCAGGAATGAGCCTTTTAAAGTGAGTTCACATTCCTTTCTGGCTGATTTTGCAGTTTTATTGCTGAAAAAGTAAATTGCTCAGAAAGATTTGCAGGCAAGCCCCCATACCTCCCTGGAGGTCCTCATAGAAGAAGTGAGGGTGAAGAGGGAAGTTCTGTTTCCAGCCAGTGAGAGGAGGATCCCTAAACATGATGCACACCAGGCCTGGAGAAAGAATGCAGAGATTGACAACTCCAAGAGCATCACCCCCTAGAACCTGAATGTAGATCAGGAAGTGCTTCAATTATCTCACAACAGGAGCAAGAATGAGTACAGCTCTTTATTGCTCTATAACATATGGCAACAGTCCTTTTGCCCCCTCCTCCAGTGCTCTGAACAATTCCCTCCCCTCCATCACATCCTTCACCACCAAGCACAAGGACACACTATATCACCTCTCATTCTTATTCCAAACACATACTCACTTGCTTCTTGTTCCTTTCACTGCAGCCACTAGCATTATTCTCTTATCACTTGGTCGCCTTTGCAGAATGAGCAACTTCTTTCATGGTTCCTTTCTCACTTCACACTACAGACACTTGCTTCCGCTTGCACATCTCCCCATTCTGCTTGCATCATGCTTCCCGTGCACTCTCAGCATGTACACAAGCAGAAGCCCCACACATCCTCGTGAGTGTTGGTAGGCCATAAGCCCCCATGGGGCAGGGAGGAGGAGGGGGTGGCATCGCAGCTTGGCATGATGCTGTCCTCACTTGACAGTCACACCAATACATTTTCCAGCAGAGGCCCTCTGGATAGCAAACAAGAGCAGTAAACCGGGCTGATTTTTATTTTCTCCTTTGAGTGATGAGACCAATGGTAGCGTCCATTTACTGCCACCCAGGCAGACTTGTCACGGAGCACGGATTGAGCCTGGGCCCTTTTGGCTCAGAGCAGCTGAGTTTCACATTGGATGGTGCATTTACTCACTAAACCCTTGGGGAGCCTTGAATGAACCTTCAGTACCAAACAAGTGTCCAATTGTTCAATTTCCAGAAATACTTAATTTGATTAACATAGGCTGTATTAGAAAGAAATTTAACAAACCTCCCTTTTTAGCAACATTTTACTAGCAGGCATCCACAAATAACAATGCAATTATATGGTATGGCAAGTGATGGACAGTGTCTCATCGTAGTTCTGTAACTAACAGTATACTACCAATAAATAACTTCCTGATTGTAATGTCAGTAGAACTACAGTAATAACTTTGTAATTACATACCCTGTGGTTTCATGACTGTCAAAGAGAACAATGGCTATCCTGAAGTGTGTAACAGAGATACAGCAGGCCTCAGATGCTTTGCTTACAGTTTGACAGATTGAGTGGTTTATAAATCTCCCCAACTCTTCCAATTGTCTCCTGAAGGTGCTGACCCTTGCTGTGGTGCAGTTCCACACGTGCCTGCAGCCACTAATAAATTTTTCGAGTGGCCATTCTTCAGGGGCAAGCCTAGCCAGTCAGTTTGCTGGGTTATTCGACCGTGGTGGGGCACCCAATCCTGACATCACCAGACTTCCACACATGCATTTTCCACGAAATGTGAACAGTAAAAAGGAATGGGAAACTTGACTCTTTTCCACATCTTTTTTCATACTTTATCCCCCTCTCGAACTCAGTGCCACTTTGGCCAATTGTAGTCTCTCAGAGGACATCAGCAATTTCAACTTAAACTAAGGAGTGAACCTGGGCTCTTCCTGATCTATTTGGCTTAGTCTCACATTGGCGAGTGTACCTACTAGCTAACCCATCACCTTTAGAATGGATCATTAGAAGACAACCCCCAGTCCCCATAAAAGAAAGGACTTGCATTTATATAGCGCATCTCATGACCTCAGGACATCCCAAAGTGCTTTACAGCCAATTAAGTACTTTTGAAGTGTAGTCACTGTTGTAAGGTAGGAAACACAGCAGCCAATTTGTACACAGCAAGCTCCCACAAACAGCAATGTGATGATGACCAGATAATCTGTTTTAGTGATGTTGATTGAGGGATAAATATTGGCCAGGACACTGGGGATAACTCCCCTGCTCTTCTTCGAAATAGTGCCATGGGATCTTTTACGTCCACCTGAGCAAGCAGACAGGGCCTCAGTTTAATGTCTCATCTGAAAGACGCCACCTCCGACAGTGCATCACTCCTTCAGTGCTGCAGTGGAGTGTCAGCCTAAATTTTTGTGCTCAAGTCTCTGGTGTGGGACTTGAACCCACAACTTTCTGACTCAGAGGTGAGAGTGCCATCCACTGACCCACAGCTACCTTGGCCAGAATCCTGCAAACTGTTCATTTTAATGAGGTGTGTTTGGAAATTTTCCAGCTCCTTTGTGTGTGTGAAAGGTCAGCCGATTGCACCCAAAGTGGAAACCCTACCCTAATATTCCTGCCAACATAATATTGGGGTAGAGTTTCGCTGTGGGCGCAATCAGCGATCCAGACACAAAATTCGCTCAAAATTAGGCTAGTTTTGAGAAGTAGTTTTCTTTCCCCAGGTTTCCATTCAAAATCATTTGCATATCACTGAATGTAAATTCTGCCATGAGCCAGCGCAATTGGGCAGCATTTTAGAACATCATTTAAAAAATATTCCTTGATATATTTAAGAGTGAAAACCTGGTGCAGTTTGATTAATGCAGCTGAAAATGGGTTTATCACAAAAAGTAATCATTTTTAATCAGAGTGTCGAGTCCACCAGCTGTGAGTAACCCGATTTTAAATAACTGAAATTGACTTTAAAAAAAACTATACAGAACCATTTTCTAGTTATATTGGTATAATGTAGTCAGTTTCTTAGCAAATTAAAAAGAATTATATTCAAAAGCTTTTAAAACGTGCCTATTAGTGTCCTTGCGCCAAAAGAACCTGCTTAATTTTGAGCCTCCTCGAAGGCCCGCAAACAAACGCAATTAGCAAAAACTCGCCACGGTGATTAATTCATCATGTGCCCATGGCCAGTTTTGTGGGCGGGTTCACCTTCCAGTGCGATGTTTTCAAACTAGCGCAAAAGATTGCGGAAGCGCAATTTACGCTGACTTAACTTGCGCTTGAAATTCCTTTCTCTTTTGGTTTGGCCGGTTTTGAGCCAATTGCACGGGAAATAACAGGGCAACCTAGCGGAAACTCTACTCTATTGTTTGGCTAATGGAATTTTTGTGTGCTAGAATGGTTTTGTACATTAATTGATCTGTAAATAACATCTCAAATTAGTGCTTTGGCCTTGCTATTAATCTACTGTACAAACACTTTTTCTCACAACACCATTTGTTTGATTTATTTAGTTTTGCGAACATCAGTGACCTTTCATATACATTAAGAAGCTGGAAAATTTCCAAATTCGTCACATTAATATGGAAAGTTTGCAGGATTCTGGCTGATGTAGATGCTATAAAAAAAACAAGAGTAACATGCTCTTGTAGCAGTCCCCAGAGGATGATTTTTTAAAAACTTTTTCTTAATAAGGAACTCAGTCAAACAGCCAAAGATTATAATGCAGGACACCACCAAGGTCAAAGAGGGGAGGGCAGAGTTCCTCCAATGGTTCATTTATTTCCGATAGGTAACTGAGCAATGCAAATCCTAAAGATCCCAGGTTTGATCCTCCCCATCTCTATGCAAAATTAGCTGATCTCAATTGAGGCAGTGGTACAGTTGGCCTCAGTGCCCTTGAGTTAGGGAGATGAAAATCAAGCAGACATCATACTCTTAATGACTTTCTGAAGACCGCCGCTCACTGTCAAGCTTCACAACGGGCGTGGTACCAACTGGCTCCTGTAGAACCGTTTCCCTAGAAGGAGTTAATGGCTTCAGGAGAGGAGGGGAGGAAAGAATAGACAGAGAAGAAAAACAGCAGTAGCAGAACAAAAGGAGATAAGTGGAGGTGTAGTAGTTAGGGAGAACGCCAACCTTGCTTTCTAAAAGTCTGTAGATTGTAGAAGGAAGGAACGACTGAGGAGGTAGAGTTCGACCGTTCTGAGTTGTTTGTCCCAGGAAAGAATGAGTTATGGTAGGAAAGGGTGATGCTGAAAGGAAAAGATGTGTTTGGGCCCATTTCTCTATTTTAGCTGATATATTAATATCATAATATCACATTGGCCTGGATTTTGCTGTATTAATAAGGACGAGACTGTCAGTGCTTTCTGTTATTACTGGATAAAACTGACAACAACCTCTGGCATCTGCACATGCGCAGTTAAAAGTGGAAATCCAGAAGTTGCTGTCAGTGATACTTAGCACCTCCACAGGCTGCTCTGTTGTAGTCTTCACCAATGGAATCTGCAGAGATCACTGTAATGGCGTGAACTTTGGCTACTTACCCACTATTCTCACTCTAAAAACAAATGTAAAATTAGGGCTTGTACATTCTGGAGTAACTGAGTTTTTAATGGCATAGTAAGTGATCATTACTGATGAAGAACCTCTCTGGTCCTTAAATTTAACTTTACAAGTGTGCAGTCTCATTTCCTCAGAAGAAAATGTGGCAGTCATTCTTTTTTGTTTTTCTGCTTTTCTCTTTAATGTCTTTCCCTTAATCCCAAGTGTGTGTCCCAATCAATATTTCGCTTCCTGTACAAAGATTTAAATGTAATTTATATTTCCTGTTTTTTTACTTCCTGCTTTGCAGTCTGCGTGCCTCAGTGAGGATTCTTCATTCTGATTGGTTGAAGAGCCTCCCTGCTGCATTCGCTACTCGCAGATGCCACAGATCCCCTGTAAAGGGTGCTGAATTCAAACCGACACCGCATGACTGGAAATCTCTGCTGACAAGCCCACTAAAAGTTTGTGGGCAACTATAGACGAGGTGAATGGCGAAAGCCATTCCATCGCCACTCACAACAGAATCTGGACCGTTACATTAATGTTGCAGTTTGACTTTTGTGGCTGATGGCATTTGCTCGATAACTTTTGGGAATCAAGGAGTATTATCACAGAACTTTCCCTCAGGAAATTAAATGGGTTGGATAGAGTCCATGCTTGGGTAGTTTGTGCGAGTTTATGGAAGGAACACCACTACTGGACTGAATGGTCTTATTTTGTGTTTTGTTTTCTTAGATTGTTATGGTTCACTTTTTTGCATTATCTTTAGCTAATTGGAAATACCTAAATAACATTTTTTCCCTTTTAACACATCATGGGGTAAGAATTCCTCATTAGTATGGCTAGCAACATCATGAATATGTTTTGTATTAAATCCGTGTGTTAATGGAGACACGGAATGCAGGAGTTGGTTTAACAAGTCTTTACTGAATGGAGACAATCTGGAAACTGAAACTACAGAAGCCTGCTAGGACCTTTTATACAGGGGTGGTCACTGCCGGTACAGCAGTCTGAGACCAGTTATTCCCTTAAAGGGACATACACAACAATTCCTCCCCTTTTAGATAAATAGTACATAACATTCATTTAACAACTAAATAATAACTAATTACAATTACAATTACGGTTGTTAGATACATTAGTTGAAGTTAAGCAATTATAAGTTCAGTCTTTGAGGAGGCTTCCTGATTCTGTCAGGATAACGCCTCTTTGGGATATCAGGTTCTTCTGGCAAGGTTGAGTCGGGATCAATGTCGTTGTTTGGTTCGTCTGCTTCCAATATCACCGATTCTGCGGTAGATGCAATTGGTACTTCGGTTTCATCGCCAGGTGTATCAGATCGTGGTGTGGAGTTGAGGTTTTCCAGTGATTCTAGAATCTGGTCAGCATGGCGTCCAATGTCCACGGTATACATTAGAGGTCCTTGCCGTGTACAGATCGTTCCTGGCTGCCATTTCTCTGTGCGGCAGTCCCGGGCCAAAACTGGTTGACCTATCTTAAAACTCCTGGCCGGCCTTTCATTCATATTCTGAAACTGCCTGTTCTCCACATCTCTTCTGACATTTGGCTTAACCAAATCCAAGCGGCATCGTAGTCTTCGATTGAAGAACATCATGGCTGGAGTTTGGTTGGTAACCGCATGTGTCGCATTCCGGTAGGCAAACAAGAAGTTATCCACCTTGTGTTGTAGGGGTATATCTTCATTACACATTGCCTTGATAGCCTTCTTGGATGTTTGAACAAACCTCTCGGCCAACCCATTAGTGGCTGGATGATATGGGGCGGATGTGTAATGCTTAACACCATTGTTCTTTAAGAACCTCCGGAACTCTTCAGACACAAACTGTGGTCCATTGTCAGAGCAAATCTGTTCAGGCAGCCCATTCCTGGTGAATATGGTTCGTGAGACTGTGATAGTTTTTTCTGTGGTGGTTGAGGACATTTTTATTACCTCTGGCCACTTTGAATGTGCATCCACCGCAATTAAAAACATCGAGTCCATAAAGGGGCCAGCAAAATCAATGTGCACCCTTTGCCATGGAGATGAGGGCCACTCCCATGGATGTAGAGGGGCTTGTGGTGGGGCGTTTTGGACCTTCTGGCATCCTGTACAGCTCTTGGTCATCTCTTCGATTTCTCCATCGATTCCCGGCCACCACACAAACGCTCTGGCTAAGTTCTTCATTTTTACCCCTCCCAGATGACCCTCATGAAGCTCATTGAGTTCTCTATCCTTCAATTTGGGTGGAATTACTACTCTGGATCCACACATCAAGGTTCCTCTGCACACTGACAGCTGTTCTCTTCTCGGCGAGAATGCTGGCAGCAGTGGTTCGCCATGTGCTGGCCATCCCTGCACCGTTAAATCATAGACCCAGGAGAGTGTCAGGTCATTTCGTGTTTCCTTTTCTATGTTTGCATTCATCACAGGGAGACATTCGACAATAGTCGAGTGGAATAACTCCACTGGATCCACTGCCAGTTCTTCTTCCACCGTCAGCAACGGTAGGCGCGACAATCCATCAGCATTCCCATGCTGTTTAGTTCCTTTGTACTCTATGTCATATTGGTGTGCCCCTAGGAAAAGGGACCACCTCTGTAGCCGTTGTGCTGTCATTATCGGTACGCCCTTCTGAGGGTTGAAAATTGAGACGAGAGGTTGATGATCAGTTAGTAGAGTAAATTTCTGACCGTGCAGGTAGTGATTGAACTTCTTCACCCCCCACACCAGGCTGAGGGCCTCTCTGTCAATCTGGGCATAGTTATGCTCGGCAGAAGTTAACGAGCATGACGCAAAAGCTATCGGCCTCTCAGAACCATCAAGGAATTTATGTGACAGTACCGCCCCAATGCCGTAGGGAGACGCATCACACGCCAGTCTTATCGGTAGTGATGGGTTGTAGTGAGCCAATACTTCTCTTGAAGTGATTAGGTCCTTGCTCTTCTGAAAGGCCCGCTTACATTCATCACTCCATTTCCATGCTACTCCCATTCGTAGTAGGGCGTTCAGTGGATGCAGAATTGTGGACAAATTCGGCAAAAACTTATGGTAGCAATTCACCAATCCGAGGAATGACCTCAGTTGCGACACATTTTCAGACGCTGGAGCCTTAACTACTGCTTCAATTTTGTCAGGGGACTTATGCAATCCCTCTTCATCAATCACGTGGCCACAATATGATATCTGTTTCTTGAAAAACTCGCACTTGGGGCGATTGGCTCGTAGCCCATGTTCACGTAGTCTAGTGAGCACCTGCTCTAGGTTGGCAAGGTGTTCACTGTCATCTTCACCTGTCACTAGGATGTCGTTCAAGTAACACTGAGTCCTCGGAATCCCTTGCAGGACTTGTTCCATCGCTCTTTGCCATATCGCGGGAGCTAATGCTACTCCGAATACCAGTCGATTATACTGGTAAAGACCTTTGTGAGTGTTTATCGTGAGATACTTCCTAAAGGATTCTTCAACCTCCATCTGCAAATATGCCTGTGCTAGGTCAATTTTTGTAAAACGCTTCCCTCCAGATAGTGAGGCGAAGATATCTTCTATCCTTAGAAGAGGATATTGTACTGTGTGAAGGACTGGGTTCACTGTCACCTTGAAGTCCCCACAGATGCGAACCTTCCTTGGCTCCTCAGACTTATTGTTTAACGTTTTCTTCATGACAGGAAGGATGGGTGTCGCCCACTCGCTCCAGTCTACCTTAGATAACATGCCTGCATTCTCCAGATTCTCCAGCTCTGCCTCAACGGCTGGGCGAATTGCATATGGTACCGGTCTTGCTTTGAAAAACTTGGGAATTGCATTCTCCTCTATTTTTATCGAGGCGGTTACGCCTTTAAGAGTGCCCAGTTCTTGTTGAAATACCTCTTTGGCGTCAGCTAAGATTGTTGACAATCGTCCAGGAGTGACGTCGTCATCCTTTTTACCAGCCACCGTCAGTACCTGAATGGAGTGCCAGTCTAAACTTATCTTTCTGATCCATTCACGTCCCAATAACGGTTGTCCACCATCTTGCAGAATGTAGAGATACAATTTCCGTATTTTCTTGCCATTGTATTCGACAGGCACCCTTATTTTTCCTCTGGGGTATACTTTTTGCCCCGTATACATCCTCAAGACAATGAATGTCTCTCTCAAGGGTATGTGTGAGAATAGCCGCTCGTAGTCTCGTCGATTCATGATGGTTAGAGCTGATCCTGTATCCAATTCTATTTTGACTTGGGACCCTGCTATCGTGAGGGTGACCCAAATGGTTCGGTGATCCTCTTTTGCGATTACGTTGTGAAGTTTGAGACAGCTTAGTCTCTTGTTCCCGGATTCACTATCGCTCATCTGGTCTTCGGAACTACTGTCCGTCATCTTTTGTACTTTCCTGTACGGTTCCTTAGCAGCCTTTTTATTGTCGTTGGTCTTCTTCTCAGTCCTGCAAACTCGTGCAATGTGTCCCATCTTTCCGCATTGCCTGCATATTTTGTCCTTGGACCAGCAGTCCTTCTGGTCATGGTTTGTTCTGCCGCAGCGATAACATTTTGCAAATCCCCGTGTCATTTCGTGGGTGCCGTATTCCTGTGGCTTTTGTTGTATTTCCGCAGCTCCCCTTGCTGCTGCTTCATACGATACTGCCACGCTGAAAGCCTTATCTAGCGTCAGCTCTTTCTCTGAGAGTAACCTCTTCTGGGTTCCTTCACTCAGGAGTCCACAGACAAATTTGTCCCGTAAGGTATCTGCCAGTCCTGCTCCGAATTGGCAGTGCTTTGGTAGCTTGCGTAGTTCCGTAAGGTAATCAGCATTGCTCTCATTTTTATGCTGATTTCTCCTGTGGAATTTAAATCTTTCTGCTATCAGCAGCGGTGTAGGATTTAGGTGTTCCTGTAGGATAGCAACAATTTCGTTAAAACTCTTCGCCTTCCGTTTGGCTGGAGTAATCAGGTCCCGCAATAGGCCGTACGTTCTTGCACCCATTAAATTTAGCAATACCAATGCCTTTTTCTCCTCGGCTATTTCGTTTGCCTCGCAGTATACCTCGACTCTTTCCACATACGTGGTCCAGTCTTCTATTGCATTATCGAAGGCAGTGATATCGCCAGTCTTTGGCATCTTGAAAATCTAAGATGGCGTCTCCCGCGCTTTTCCTTCGTCCCCGATGGATCAAAATGGCACCTCCCGCGCTTTTTCTTCTTCCCCGCCGAGTTAAGATGGCGCCTCCCACGCTTTCCCGCCGCTGCCGCTGCTGTCAACGCCGCTCTCCGCGATATTTTTAACCGTTCCCATCATGGAGCGGACACTCTGGGACACTTCCCTCCCTCTTCTTAGGTCCGAACGCTGCCCGGCTGCGAAGCACCGGCCGCGCCCTGTGTGCTCCACCCTCTCTCTCTCTCTTTGCTTCCCGACTCGCTGCCCGGCCCCGTTGCAGAGCCACCCGATCGAGCTCTAGCCCGCCGCAGCCCAGGAAGGATCAGTGCACTATCTGCCACCAGCCCGATTAGCTGGGAAACCACAGACTGGAGGAACCAAGCCTGGCTCTTGACAGTCTCTCCTGCAAGTTTTCAATCCGATGATTTGGAGGGCGGTTGCCCACGGTCGACGCCCATTTCTCGAGTTTCTTTGGATTATAGTTTTTTTCTTTCTTCTGGCTTCGGCCTTCAATAACGTCGTCTGAGGTGCTGCCGAGTTGCAGGTAAGTTCGTTTCTTACTCGTCGCCAGTATTAAATCCGTGTGTTAATGGAGACACGGAATGCAGGAGTTGGTTTAACAAGTCTTTACTGAATGGAGACAATTTGGAAACTGAAACTACAGAAGCCTGCTGGGCCTTTTATACAGGGGTGGTCACTGCCGGTACTGCAGTCTGAGACCAGTTATTCCCTTAAAGGGACAAACACAACATTTTGAAGGGTTCCTCTATTCAGCACTCCCTCAATACTGCATTAAGGTGTCAACCTAGATTATATGCTCAGAATCCTGAGGGGAGGGATGGCGGTGGGTTGAACCCAAAAACTTCTGACTTAGCAGTATAGAATATAACCAACTGAGCCAAGCTGACTGTCTAACTTCCCTCAAATTAACTGGCCAATATAACAATCCTGCAATAACTGCAAATTGTAACGTTCTCCTATCTCTATGCCTCTAAATAACAAACTACAATTCTGAAAATTTTCTTTTAAAAAGAGGAAAGACTGAAGGTCACATTGAACCTCCTGTTTATTAGTAGTGCAGTAGCTGGGAAAATGCTTCTTCATTGTTGGATATCCTGCAATTCATTGTTGAAACAGAAAAAGCTGGTCTGGTTAATGTGCAGCAAGTTCCACTACGTCTTTATAAAGCAAATGTAACCCCACTGTTCAAGAAAGGAGGGAGGGAGAAAACAGGGAACTATCGGCCAGTTAGCCTGACATCAGTAGTAGGGAAAAAGTTAGAATCTATTATTAAGGAAGTGGTATCAGGGCACTTAGAAAATCACAATATGATTAGGCAGAGTCAGCATGGTTTTATGAAAGGAAAGTCATGTTTGACAAATCTATTAGAGTTTTTTGAGGATGTAACTGGCAGGCTTAGATAAAGGGGAACTAGTGGATGTAGTATATTTGGATTTTCAGAAGGCATTCTGTAGTAACCTGGGAGGTTATGAGTAACCTGATCCACCAGGTGGTGCTGTGGCAATTGCTCTCCTGAGTTAAGTCTGATCTGTACTGTTGTACTCTTTGTTTATGCTGCCTCATGGCAGAAGCTTTTATGTGCAAGGGTTGATTAAACCATGTTACAGAGTTAACCTGTGTCTGTCTCCATCTATGGCCAGCTCAAGATACCACATATGGCGACGAGAATAAAGGACGGAAGAGTTTTGGAGTATTCGGAAGAGGTGCTCGGGTTGGTTAGCAAACTAGCCGGAAAAGCACGAGGCTAGGCCGCGGGAGTCGAAACGGAGTTTGATTTTTTGGCTGAAGTGACCGGACTCCATGGATGGCAGGAACGGTAGGCTCCGTGGTACCTTTTGACAGCAAGTCGCAGTCTTGGGAGGAGTATATTGAAATACTGAGCCATTTCTTTATGGCAAACGAGGTGGACAGTGCTGAAAAGAAAAGGGCCATTTTACTGAGTTGTGTGGGAGCGCAAACCTATACACGGATGAGGAATCTGCTGAGCCCGGAGCGGCCAGGAGAAAAATCTTTTGACGAGTTGGTGAGTCTGCTAAAGAATCATTTCAATCCGAAACCTAGTGAAATAGTACAGAGATGGAAATTCAATTCGAGGATTAGGAGGCCGGAAGAAAGCGTTACCGAGTATATGGAGGAGCTTCGGAAGCTCGCACAGGACTGTAATTTTGGAAATGCGCTCACAGTCATGTTAAGGGACAGACTAGTATGCGGAGTTAACGACGACAGTATACAGCAAAGGTTGCTGTCAGAAGAAGGATTAACATTTGAGACGGCACTTAAAAAAGCACAAGCCATGGAGACGGCTAACAAGGACATTAAGGACTTAAACAGTATGAGCAAGGAGAAATGGAGTAAACCAGGGGGAGGAGCTGTTTTCAAGATGGAAGCTGGCGCGAAAAGTCCACCAGTCGGGGTTGGGGATTGCTACCGATGTGGCGGGACGAGCCATTATGCAAAGGACTGCAGGTTTGCAAAGGCAAAGTGCCACAATTGTGGAAAAATAGGGCACTTAAAGAAAGTCTGTAAAAGGGCAGTGAGTGAGAGAAGCAGTGCTAAAGGGGCAAAGCATGCAAAAGGGGGGAGGGAGAAGTACACAAAGTGGGCAAATTACATACAAGAGGAGGAAGAGTCTAGTGAGTCTAGTGAGGAGGTTTTCACTGTATACAGTATAGACACTTCAAGGCCCAACGTACCCCCTCTCACTCAATATTTGATAGTGAACGGAGGTCAAGTAAAGTTTGAGATTGACACCGGATGTAGTGTAACCATAATGTCGCAGACTGAGTACGCCAAGCTATGGGGGGAAGCAAAAGTACCAGAGCTAGGTACATGCCCCATTAGTCTCAAAACCTACACAGGACAGAAGGTGGACATTTTGGGGGCGGCCGAAGTACAAGTGGAACACAAAGGAGTCACCAAAGAGCTTACGGTGGTAGTGGTAGCAGGGTCAGGGCCAAACCTGTTAGGGCGAGGGTGGATCAGTGAGTTGAGTGTGTACTGGCAGGCAATGAATAAAATGGAGGACAGTACAGAGGCACTGCAAGAAGTGCTGATGAAGCATGAGTTAGTGTTCAAGGACGAACTGGGCACCTTAAGGGGAGCCACAGCCAAGATTCATGTAGCCAGTGATGCCACGCCTCGTTTCTTTAAACCAAGGTCAGTACCTTTTGCAATGAAAACCAAGGTTGAGGCGGAACTAGATCGCCTGCTAAGGGACAAAGTAATAGAACCAGTGACATTTTCAGACTGGGTGGCACCAATAGTCCCGGTATTGAAGCCCGACGGTAACGTAAGGGTGTGTGGTGACTATAAGTTAACAGTGAACAGAGTATCATCACTGGAACAGTACCCCATTCCGAGAATGGAGGACATGTTAACATCGCTCGCTGGGGGAGAAAGATTCAGCAAACTGGACATGAGTCATGCGTATCAGCAGATATTGCTAGATGAAGAATCAAACAAGTTTGTCACAGTGAACATGCACAAGGGGCTGTTCACGTATGCCAGGTTACCATTTGGTGTCAGTTCTAGCCCAGCAATATTCCAACGGACTATGGAGGGCATTCTGCAGGGCATTCCAAAGGTGGCCGTGTACTTAGATGATATTCTGCTAACAGGAAGTGACGATCAGGATCACTTAAAAACACTGGACAAAGTGCTACAGCGGCTGGAAGAGGCGGGGCTTCACCTGAAACGGAGTAAGTGTAGTTTCATGGAGAAGGAAGTTACATTCCTGGGACATTGGGTGGATGCCACAGGCCTCCATCCATTACCAGGGAAAGTGCGGGCAGTGCAGGATGCACCTGCACCCACCTCAGTGACTGAACTGAAAGCCTATCTAGGGCTCCTGAATTATTATAACCGGTTTCTTCCAAACTTATCGATGCTGCTGGCACCCCTGCACAAACTGCTGAGAAAGGAGGAGCCATGGCGTTGGGGGCCAAAGCAAGCGAAAGCGTTTCAGCAGTCAAAGGAGCAACTTCAGTCCAGCAGGGTGTTGGTGCATTACGACGAGAAGAAGGAGCTGATAATGTCCTGCGACGCATCACCCTATGGAGTGGGGGCAGTGTTGGCCCACCGCATGCCAGATGGAGCAGAAAGGCCCATCGGGTTTGTTTCACGCACGCTCACAGCTGCGGAAAAGAACTATTCACAGCTTGATAAAGAGGGGTTGGCCATTATATTTGGAGTAAAGAAATTCCATAAGTACATATATGGGAGGAAGTTTGTAATCAGTACTGACCACAAGCCTCTTATTAGCTTACTGAATGAGATGAAAGCGGTGCCTCAAATGGCATCACAGAGAATAATGAGATGGGCAGTAATACTAAGAGCCTATGAATATGTGATCACGTACAGAGCCGGCAAGGAAAACGGGAACGCGGATGCTCTCAGCCGCCTGCCCCTCTCAAAATCTCCTCGCAGTACTTCCCCTGAGGAGCACGTCCTGATGCTGGATCAGGAGATCAGTCCCTTGATGACTTCAGCGCAAATCCAGGGCTGGACAGCCAAGGACCCCGTTCTGTCAAGGGTCCGTGAGTATGTGTTGAAAGGCTGGCCAGATCATCGTGAAGGACCGGAGTTCGCGCCGTACAGACAGAGACAGCACGAGCTCAGTGTCCAAGATGGATGTGTGCTATGGGGAGCACGCATCATAGTCCCAGAGCGGGGACGCTCTACTTTGATGGAACAGTTGCATCAATCGCACCCAGGAATGACTAGACTGAAAGGACTGGCTAGGAGCTACCTGTGGTGGCCTAACTTGGGTGCTGAAATTGAGTCAAAGATAAAGTCATGCACTATATGTCAGGAACAGAAGAAAGCACCTGCCGGGGCACCACTCCATCCCTGGGAGTGGCCCAGCAAACCCTGGAGGAGAATTCACTTAGACTATGCGGGACCTTTTATGGGCAAAATGTTTTTGGTGCTGGTTGACGCTCACTCAAAGTGGATCGACGTTTATCCAGTGAGCTCTGCAACGACTGATGCCACACTGAATTGTCTCAGGAACAGCTTCAGCACGCATGGTATTCCAGAAATGATTGTATCCGACAATGCACAGTGTTTTGTTAGTGAAGGGAGCAAAGAATTCATGGTAAGGAATGGAATCACACATGTCACCTCGGCTCCATATCACCCAGCCTCAAATGGGTTAGCCGAGCAAGCCGTGCAGACTTTTAAGGAGCTCATGAGGAAGAGCTCAGGTGACACCCTGGAGACCAAGCTCAATAGAGCCTTGTTTAGTTATCATATAACACCCCAAGCTACCACCGGGCTTTCTCCGGCTGAGTTGATGATGGGGAGAAAGTTGCGGTGCACGTTAGACCTGATACACCCAGATCTCAAAAGCAAGGTTGAGACAAAACAAACAAACCAAAAAGCGTACCATGACAAACATACTAAAGCTCGCCATTTCGCCATAGGGGACTCTGTGTACACCCGGAACTTCGGTTATGGACCTAAATGGATACCAGGACTAATCCAGGACATTACAGGACCTGTGTCGTACTCCGTGTTACTAGGGGATGGTCGAGGGGTTTGTCAGCATGTGGATCAGCTTTTCAGCCGGCAGCAGGGGGAACTGCCTCAGATGGAACAAAGGGCAGCAGAGGAGGCTGTTCCAGGACCCAGCACGGCTCATAAGGTGCCAGTGGACACTGGTACTGGCAGGCCACAGCGGGACAGAGTAAAACCAACATCAGAGACTACTCCAATCTCAAGTGCGAATGAATCTGAGAATCCACCACAAGTGGGATTAAGACGTTCACAAAGGATTCGCAAGCAACCAGAAAGACTTATACAAACCTGTTAAATTAGTCAGGGGTTAACCATGGTTAGAGCATACTGGTTAATTAAAACGTAGTACCTAGTAAGGGTTATTGTTTAAGAATTGCATACTGCAATCTTAAGGGGGGAGGAGTGTAGTAACCTGGGAGGTTATGAGTAACCTGATCCACCAGGTGGTGCTGTGGCAATTGCTCTCCTGAGTTAAGTCTGATCTGTACTGTTGTACTTTTTGTTTATGCTGCCTCATGGCAGAAGCTTTTATGTGCAAGGGTTGATTAAACCATGTTACGGAGTTAACCTGTGTCTGTCTCCATCTATGGCCAGCTCAAGATACCACACATTCGATAAGATGTCATATAAGAGGATGTTTCACAAGATTAGGGCTCATGGGATTGGGGGTAATATATTAAAATAGATTGAGGATCGGTTAACGCACAGAAAACAAAGAGTAGGAATAAATTGATAATTTTTGGGATGGCAGGGTGTAACTAATGGAGTACTGCAAGAATCACAAGAATCAGTGCTTGGGCCTCAGCTATTTATAATCTATATCAATGACTTAGATGAGGGGACTGAGTGTAATACATCCACATTTTTTGATGATACAAAGCTAAGTGGGAAAGTAAGCTGTGAGGAGGACGCAAAGAGGCTGCAAAGGGATATAGACCGGCTAAGTGATTGGGCAAGAAGGTGGTAGTTAGAGTATAATGTGAGGAAGTGTGAACTTTTCTACTTTGGTAGGAGGAATGGAAATGCAGAATATTTTTTAAAAGGTGAAAGATTAGTAAATGTTGGTTTTCAGAGGGATTTGGGGCACCTTGTACACGAATCACAGAAAGTTAACATGCAGGTATAGCAAGCAATTAGGAAGGCAAATGGTATGTTAGGCTTTATTGCAAGGGAGTTGGAGTATAAGAGTAAGGAAGTCTTGCTGCAATTATAAAGGACTTTGGTGAGACCACCTGGAGTATTATGTACAATGTTGGTCTACTTAGCTAAGGAAGGATATACTTGCTTACAGGGGGTGCAACAAAGGTTCACTAGACTGATTCCTGGGATGAGAGGGCTGTCCTATGAGGAGAGATTGAGTAGAATGGGCCTGTATTCTCTGGAGTTCAGAAGAATGAGAGGTGATCTCATTGAACATATAAAATTATTAGAGGACTTGACAGGGTAGATGCTGAGAGGCTGTTTCCCCTGGCTAGAAAATCTAGAACTAGGGGTCATAGGGCTAGAAATTCAGTAGGCTTTGCGCCCAGTTTTCGCCCAAAGAGGGCTTTTGCGCCACTTGCTGAGATTGCGCCGATATTCAGCGCTGCGGTAATGGCGGCGTTAGCCAGTAGCGCTGCGCCGCCACCGATGACATCATCGGTGTGCGCAGTGCCCCGCTACCGGCCCGACCGCCATATTTAGTTGCGGCCGCCTCTTCCGCAGCGGCCGCAAACAGCGATCTGAAAACGGGGCCGTCCTGCAGCCTTAGTGGGGCGAGTTAAGGCGGAGGTGCGGCCGGCCGCTTTTTCGGCGGCCGCCTGCCCGCACCTCCTTCCCCGGCCTCCTCCACCACCCCCCCACGGCATTGCCGGCTGTTTTCCGGGAGCCCGGCACTTCTCCGTGGTGCCGGGCTCATTTGCCGGCACTAGCGAGCGGCGATCTCGCTGTTGCAGGCACCTCCCCCTTAAGAGAGGGAGGAAGGCCTGCAGTACCGCAGCCTGCCACTCCGCAGCGGGTGGCGCTGCGGCACCTAGCGCGCCGAAATTCAGTTTCAGCGCCCCAAGCGGGGGCGGCCACACCCTTGAATAGCGGCCGGCTTCGACTTGGGGCGCTGAAACTGAATTTCCGGCGGGCGCAAGTGGCTCCGCGCGCAGCAGTAACTTCTGGGCGCAAGCGAGCTGGCGGGCCCAAACTGAATTTCTAGGCCATAGTCTCAGGATAAGGCGTTGGCCCTTTAGGACTGAGATGAGAAGAAATGTCTTCACTCAGAGGGTTGTGAATTCTTGGTATTCTCTACCCCAGAGGGCTACGGATGCTCATTCAATGAGTTTATTCAAGACTGAGATAGATAGATATTTGGGTACTAAAGGAATCAAGGAATATGGGGATAGGACGGGAAACTGGAGTTGATATAAAAGTTCAGCCATGATCTTATTGAATGACAGAGCAGGCTCGATGGATGTATGGCCTACTCCTGCTCCAATTTCTTACGTAACTGAAATAGTCTCTTTAATGTTATATCGCATTTCTCCCAATGGCTTAGTGCGCAAATATATTGCTTGGCATGGTAATGAAGCATACATACCAGAAGGCATTCAATGCAGTCCCTCGCCTGTGCTGAGACATCTGATCTCAGCCGTTAAGGCGATATAATTGACTTCAGCACCTTTTAGGAGAAAAATCAACTGGGATTCCTGCTCTTGATTCAAATGTAATGACTGGAATCACTGGAAAGTGTGTTTGTATGGATATTGGGTGAGGACAGGATTGAGGTTGGCTGTGATGGCCAAATTGCCTGCCAGCACTCAATATCCGGGCTTGCATATGAAGAATGGCTACGTGGGGACAAGGCACCAGAGGTCAGACAAAGCTTCAGGAGGAGGCATTGTGAAAATCGTTATGAGCTGAAGAATATTGTCCATATGTTTTTTGCAAGATAAATTTAAAATGCCTACATGTACTTGTTTGATGTTAAAGGAGTGTGGTTATAATCATCCTCTTACTTGATTAGTTCTACTGCCTGTGATCCTAATCAGTTACCAAGCAACTACAGTAATTCTAACTAGTGTGCTGAGGTTCAGCTCTCCTACTCAAGCCTGCTGCTTCCACCCCTTGTTAGCGTTTTGATTTGGTGTGTTGTGAAGTTTATTGTTCTGTGAAAATGGGATTTCTTTCCATTAACTTCCTCTTGTTTTATGTTATATTCGTCTTTGAACAATTTCTGCCCTAACACTGTTGAAGGCCAACTGATTAACCTGGATTAAAGACCTCTGTCGACTTGAAGGCAGAAAATTGCAAGGATTCACTACATAAGAAATTATATTGGGTTGCTTATTTCTTAATTCTCACCTTTTCAATGATCTGTTAGCATATTTATAACCTCAAAAATGGTTGCAATCTTCTTGCTTTCAAACATCAGAATTAAAACCATAAATGTATGTAGGTTTAGAATGTAGAAGGTGATTACAAGGTCACTAGGTTAAGTTTCAGTAAATTGCATTTCAAATCGTTAAAATATTAATAGAGAGAAAATGTAATTATCAAAATGAATTAAATTATACAATAGGGTAAATGTAGTTAGTAACCATAGGGAAGATTTTATTAATCTGTCCTTCGAACACAGAGTTTTGCACATTGGGAGTGTATATTGGGAATTGGGGTGTGGAGGTCACTGGGCCCCACAGGGTTTGCTTTGTGGAGCCCAGTGACCTCCTTGCCCAAATTCTCAATATCTGCTCCTCGTACACAAAGCTCTGCACCGGGAGCATGAATTGATAAGATCTACCCAATGGTTACTTGTTACATTTACCCTGTTAAATACTTCATTTTCATTTTGATAATTACATTGTGCTTTTCTCTGTATTAATGTTTCAATAACTTGAGACGCACCAAGCTATGATGGAACATTGATCAATGCTAACAGTTGCATACACAGGGAACTCTTGATTTCAAATGTTCCACCTTGGGCAGTTACGGAATGGAGGCTAGACTTTTAGGGGGAAAAATTCGGTGGCTTTGCGCCACCCTAAGAGGGTGCTAATGGGGTGCAAAGCAACTAGCACCTGGGTGCGGCGATGTTTGAGGCGCTCGCGAAATTGACCAGACATTTTGCGGTGCCGCTAAACACTACCGCCACGATCTCCTGCGCCCGCAAATCATGACGTCAGTCGAACGTGCAATGCCCCGGTAGCGCCTCGAAACGGATATTGTGAGGCACCCCATAGCTTTCCGCCTGCCGCTAACAACAACAGGTAGAGGGGAGCATTTTGCAATCAGGAAGGGACTGGGGGAGCGCTTTTTAAAGGCGGCTGCTTCCTGCCTTTTTTTGTCAGCGACATTTTTGCACCACGCATTCTGAGAGAGAGAGAGACTTCTGGAGAAATTCAACGCTGTGTGAAGGAGTTTTGGGTACTGAGCAGCACTTTGCAGGTTCATTTTGATTTGACCTTCCTTGCATCGATTTAGAAGAGACTATGGGGACTGCACTCTGAGCTCTTTCCCTGGGCCTCTCCATTGTTCTTTCCAGCAGAATTGATGTACAGGTCTCTCCAGGCCGAGATTCAAGGCTGCAATGAGCAGGGTGTGGATGGAGAACAAGATCGACCCTCCCCTTTAAGAACTGGCCGGCGCCAGTGTGTCTGTGTTCCATTGCTGACTGACATTACATGAACGTCGCCAGAGCTCTGAGGTAGCGCCTCGCTCCTTGGCCTTTGCGCCTTAAGAGAGGTGTGTAGCGCCTGATTTAGTGCTCCAATCACCTCCAGGGGCGATAGAAGCCAAGTTTGCAGTCGGAGGCGATAATCAGTGGCAGGCGCCAAGCTTTGTGCACGGCCGATAATTGCGCCCCAAACGGGGTGATACCAAATTTCTTCCCCCTATTGAAACTATTGATCCTATAGTTCTGAAGCACTGTGTGTAATTTTGGCCACCCATCCTGGAAAGGACATTAAAATTATAGAGAGGAGTACACAATACATTCACCAGTGTGATATCAGGGATGATAAACTATAATTATGAGAAGACCCTTGAAATACTTAGGGGAAGAAATTCATTATAGCCCTGTTTGGGGCGCTAACTTTTAAAAATTGAAAAAATTAGCACCAGGCACTAATGGTTCTCAACTTTAAAAAAAATCGGTTTTGTGCCCCAGGAAGGAAGTGGGGCGCTAAATCAAGCGCTCCTCTTCCTTCCTGGAGCGCAACAGGCAGCAGGCGGGGCGGTAGGTGTGCAGCTCAGTACACTGGGCCGTGCAGCGTTGCCGTATTGGAAGGCTCCTTCCCTCCCTTAAAGGGAAGGGCCATCACTGCAGGCTCTGCAAGAGGAAAACTTACCTGGTCCCCGACGACAGCCGCGATCTGGCCCGATCAGCCTGATACACTGCAGCAGAGTGCCGGGCTGACCAAGCACTGGGGAAAAAAGCCATAAAAACAGAGAACGAGCATTTGAGTATTTTTGTTCCTGCCTCGGCCACCTCGCCTTTAAGTATCGCCCCTAAAGTGCCCGGCCTCCCAATGAACACTTCCTGCAGCTGCCGGTGTTATTGCCCGGCAATGCTGCAGGGGTGGAACCAAAGTTTGGGTCCAGGGCGATGCGCACAGCAATGATGTCACGATCTCCGGCAGATGGAGATTGGGGCGCAACGCCATACCGCCGCCACAAACCTCCCGCCGAATTTAGTGGGAGGCAATATTCTCGCCGCACCTGGGCGCTAAGTGGTTAGCATCCTGTTATCGCCCCCCAGAGGCGCCAACGGGAGGTGTTAACCAGACGGATTTCGAGTCCTTGGACTATTTACATTGGAAACAAAAAAGAAGAGTTTTAATAGAAATTTTTAGAATTATGAAGGGTTATAGATAGGACAAATAGGAAAATACTATTTCCTCTAGTCTATCCACGTAACACAAGTTCCTCATCCCTGGAATCATTCTCGTAAATCTTTTCTGCACCCTCTCTAAGGCCTTCACATCCTTCCTAAATTGCAATGCCCAGAACTGGACATAATACTCCACTTGAGGCCGAACCAGTGTTTTATAAAGGTTCATTATAGCTTCCTTGCTTTTGTACTCTATGCCTCTATTTATGAAGCCCAGGATCCCGTATGCTTTTTTAACCGCTTTCTCAACCTGTCCTGCCACCTTCAACGATTTGTGCACATATACACCCAGGTCTCTCTGTTCATGCACCCTCTTTAGAATTGTACCCTTTAGTTTATATTGCCTCTCCTCATTTGCAGGGGGTGGTGTGGGGTGGCGCATGCGCCCAGTCAGTTATGCCCCTGACTGTTTGTGAGCGGTTCGAATCGCCCCCACGCCCCTGGGTTCTAGACACCGGACTTAGGTACAGGCAGTGATACAGAAAACTCGAGTAGACAGGTGGTTTGGATGCAAGCAAAACCAAGATTTTATTGAACAGAGAAATTAATACAGTCTTTAAAGGAAGTTATCGTTATAACATTACAGGCAAATACCAATAACTGCACTTATGCAGGGAATGGGGAACACACGGCATATCGAGGGAAAACAACTATCTTAACAATCCCCTTATCCTTATCCCACCCCTATACTTAACTAGATTAAGCTATGAGGGGTCAGAATTCATGCTCACCAATCCAAAGATAAAAGCCAACTGTTAATGAATGCGAGTTTTGAAGTCTGGGTTTTTGGTCCTTCTAGGTACCTCGTCGCCACGTGGTCCCCAGAGGTGCGGTGTTGGGTCGGTAGCTGTGACACCCCCTCTCCCCTCCGCTACTGTCATCGTCTCGTCTCGATGGGCTCTCCTCTTCTTCTCCCTCAGGCGGTTGTCGGCGGTAACATTACGTCGATGAGACAATTAGCAGTTTTTACTGCTTAGATTTTACTACCCATCCTTCGAACGCTAGCATATTCGTTATGCCGTGGGCACCTGCGTTTATTTGCAGTGTTCAAGGTGTTTGCCTTCACCATCCTTAAGGACTTTCTTCCCCAAGCATCAGCTTATAACTAGGCGCTTGGTTTAAATTATCGTTGCGTTTTTCGCTGCCTTGCTCTGCCCTTATCGAGTTATTATCATCTTCTTCGTCTCCACTCGTCTCGTCTCGTCGGACTACTATACAAGTCCTGGGCAACCTGCTCAACTCCATCTCGCCCCCTTTTCTGCGGCCTGGGCATCCTAGATGGCTGTGGACTTGGGCCTCGCTCCCCTTCCTAGCAGTTGGTATGGTGTCTTTGGCTACTGAAAATCTGCTCCGGGGAGAGAACCCGTCACGAGGCCAGGGCACGAGTACGAGCGGCAGCCCAAGAGGCTGGAGCCACGAGAGCAGGGTCAAGGGCAAGAGCAAGAGCGCAAGAGAGAGATTGCTACCCGGGGCCTTCAGTTATACCTTTTTCAAAAACCCTTATCTTCACGCCAAATCAGGTTAGTTCTTTGTCTTAAACTTGGCGGGCTAGTTTAAACAATGGTAGCAATCTATACTGACAGTTTTTAGATGGCCGGTAATCGCAGTTACTGGTCCAATAATTGACTTGTATTGTCCTGAGATTTCCTTGATGGGCTTGTCCAACCTCGATGGCTGTGTTAATCTGTTTCTGATAATGTATGCAGACTGTTTGATGGCTTTAACTACAGTCCTCACTGAATTTAGATTTGTCTCCAATTCGGTCTAATACATAATTCAAGGTCCTGTCTCGTTCCAAAATACAAAGTCTCTCTTCACAGAAAGCCTGCAGCTTTAGTTTTGATTTCTCCCAAGCTGTCTGTGCTGCAGAATCCATTTTGGAAACCCACAGGCTTTCTGCCACGAGGCATGGACGCCATCTTGGGTACCCTTTTTAATTTAAAAATGTCCACACAGGGTCCCTTTTATTAATAATAACCTTCGGGGAGATGCAGAAATTTTGTGAATCTTACACTCCCCCCTGTGATACTAAAACTTGCTTGAAGTATCATACTTTAAAGTGAGCAAAAACATTTCTGACCCTCCATAGTCAACCTTCCCCTGTAATTATCTATCTAATACACCCACGACACATGCACTTCCCATTCCGCGAAAATGTAGTGTACATCAGCATACAGAGAGTAAAATTACAGACTTTACACACACATCCAAGCATGGAGGGGGTCTAACACCCCTGCACCACTTGGTACACATATCTTTATTAAACCGCGTCGCAACACAAACAACAGAAGAAAACCTTTAATTAAAAAAACAACACAAAGAAACAACACTTCTTTTATCGAAATACAGGGAAAAAGACTTAAACCGGTGTATCTTCCTCCACCTTTACATAATGTACTTTCCAAAAGCTCTGGTTTCGGAATTCTGACCACCGACTTTTTCCCTTACACTGAATGCAAACTAAACACAGCACTATCCCTAACTGGCAAACCACGAGAATGTGGGAAGCCAGTCTGATCCACGAAGGGCCCTCTATATTATTGAAAAGGTTCCACCAGGGTGGAGTCACAATATCCAATATCTTGGTCCCTATCTCTACTGTTTTCTGCTCGAGAGTGTAAAAATGTTTCTGTGAAACTATAACGGCTTTTAGAATTTTGGTCAAATGTTCAGGGAGAGGGGAAATTTCGTAGCCAAAGTGCGCTACGTACTTTTGCAAGTTCGTAAAATTCTCCTTCACAGTGAGGTGAACAGTGGAGCGTTCAGGAATGGGGACAATTCGTTCCTGGGCCACTTGAACTTCTGCCTCGGGTTTAAAACAGAAACTGCTGTCACTGACCGGACACCAGCTATGCTGTCCATGCTGGTAGTGGGACGCGCCGGTAGTGACACAATATGTCCCACCTGTAGTGTCCGAGTATAAATAATACACGGACTGCAGGAGAACAATAATAACAGGCATTTACTGAACAGAGGGTAACTTAAGACTGAAGTACAGAAGCCTGCTATGGCTTTATATACAGGGGTGGTCACTGCCGGTACTGCAGTATAGAATCAGTTCTTCTCTTAAAGTTACATACACAACAATTCCTCCCCTTTTAGATAAACAGTACATAACACTCATTTAACAACTAAATAATAACTAATTACAATTACAATTTTCTCTGTACTATATACATCAACTGAAATAATCATTTATAAGTTCAGTCTTTGAGGAGGCTTCCTGATCCTGACTGGATAGCGCCTTTCTCGAGTATCCTGTTCTTGCGGCGGAGTTGATTCTGGCTCATTGTCATTGGTTGGTTCATCAGCTTCCAATACCACTGCTTCTGAGGTAGACGCAATCTGTACTTCGGGTTGATTACCAGGTGCACCTGCTCGTGGTATGGGTTTGGCTTGTTCCTGTGACTCTAGAATCTGGTCAGCATGGCATCTCACGATGCTCTCTCCAACGTCCACTGTGCACATTAGTGGTCCCTGCTGTGTGCATATCGTTCCTGGCTGCCATTTTTCTGTTCGTTAGTCGCGGGCCAAGACCAGTTGCCCTATCTTGAAGCTCCTGGTTGGCTTCTTATTTATGTGCTGGAATTGCTTATCCTCAACATCTCGTTTTATGTTTGGTTTGAGCAAATCCAGGCGACATCTTAGCCTTCGGTTGAAGAACATTATGGCTGGAGCTTGGTTGGTGACTGTATGTGTCGCATTCCGGTAAGCAAACAAGAAATTATCCATCTTGTGTTGTAGTGGTATAAGAACATAAGAACATAAGAAATAGGAGCAGGAGTAGGCCAATCGGCCCCTCGAGCCTGCTCCGCCAGTCAATAAGATCATGGCTGATCTGATCCTAACCGCCAATCCACTATGACAGGACTATCTCCTGAATCTAACAGAATTAGACACACAAAACAGGAGCAGGATCAGGCTACACGGCCCCTGGGCCCGCTCCGCTACCCACAGAGCCATGACCGATCCGAACCTAGACTCATGTCCAAATTCCTGCCCGCTCCCCGTAACCCTTAATTCCCTTTTCTTCTAGGAAACTGTCTATTTCTGTTTTAAATTTATGTAATGATGTAGCTTCGACAGCTTTTTGGGACAGCATATTCCATGGACCTACCACCCTCTGAGTGAAGTAGTTCCTCCTCATCTCAGTTTTGAAAGAGCAGCCCCTTATTCTAAGACTATGCCCCCTAGTTCTAGTTTCACCCATCATCTGGAACATCCTCCCTGCATCCACCCAATCCAACCCCTTCATAATCTTATATGTTTCAATAAGATCGCCTCTCATTCTTCTGAACTCCAATGAGTAGAGTCCCAATCGACTCAACTTCTCCTCATATGTCCATCCCCTCATCCCCAGGATCAACCGAGTGAACCTTCTTTGTACTGACTCGAGAGCAAGTATGTCCTTTCTTAAGTATGGACACCAAAACTGTATGCAGTATTCCAGGTGCGGTCTCACCAATACCTTGTACAACTGAAGCAATACCTCCCTATTTTTATATTCTATCCCCCTAGCAATGAAAGCCAACATTCCATTGGCCTTCTTAATCACTTGCTGCACCTGCATACTAACCTTTTGAGTTTCGTGCACCACGACCCCCAGATCCCTTTGTACTTCAGTACTTTCCAGTTTCTTGCCATTAAGATAATAACTTGCTCTACGATTTTTCCTGCCAAAGTGCATAACCTCACACTTTCCAGTATTGTATTCCATCTGCCAAATCTCTGCCCACTTACTTAGCCTGTCTATGTCCCCTTGCAGGTTTTTTATGTCCTCCTCACTCACTACTTTCCCTCCCATCTTAGTATCATCTGCAAACTTTGATGTCGTCATTATGCATTGCCTTTATTGCCTTTTTAAAGGTCTGAACAAACCTCTCAGCCAATCCATTTGTGGCTGGATGATATAAGAAATAGGAGCAGGAGTAGGCCAATCGGCCTCTCGAGCCTGCTCCACCATTCAATAAGATCATGGCTGATCTGATCCTAACCTCAAATCTTCTATCACTGTGCATCCACCCGAACTCATGTGATCTCCCGGGAGAGGCGAAAAACCAGATAAAGACCCAATGGCCAATTTGGGAGAAAAAAATCTGGGAAATTCCTCTCCGACCCATCTAGGCGATCGAAATTCTTCCAGGAGATCACTCTGTCCCTATATTTTCTACATTACTTACCTTCTGTAAAGGCGATCTCCACCCCAGCCAGGAACAGGAATAAAACCATCTCCTGAAATCTAACACAGAATTAGAACACAGTAGGAGCAGAACCAGGCTACACGGCCCCTGGGCTCACTCCACTACCCACAGGGCCATGACCATTCCGAACCTAGACTCATGTCCAATTTCCTGCCCGCTCCCCGTAACCCTTAATTCCCTTTACTTCTTGGAAACTATCTATTTCTGTTTTAAATTTATTTAATGATGTAGCTTCCACAGCTTTCTGGGGCAGCAAATTCCACAAACCTACCACCCTCTGAGTGAAGAAGTTTCTCCTCATCTCAGTTTTGAAAGAGCAGCCCCTTATTTTAAGATTATGCCCCCTAGTTCTAGTTTCACCCATCATTGGGAACATCCTCACCGCATCCACCCGATCAAGCCCCTTCACAATCTTATATGTTTTAATAAGATCGCCTCTCATTCTTCTGAACTCCAATGAGTAGAGTCCCAATCTACTCAACCTCTCCTCATATGACCACCCCCTCATCCCCGGGATTAACCGAGTGAACCTTCTTTGTACTGACTCGAGAGCAAGTATGTCTTTTCTTAAGTATGGACACCAGGGCCTAGAAATTAGGTTTGCCTCCGCCAGGGCTTTTGCGCCCGAAATTTTGCGCCCGCGATAATTGCCGCTGCGCCCGCCAAAAATTCAGCTGCCCCGCGCCCAGACGGCTGCGGGCGCTAATGGAGGGTTTCAGCGCCTCGCTATGGGCGCTGAATGCAGGTTTGCGGCGCTAATCCCCCGCTGCGGCACCCGATGCGGTGCGGCAGGCTGGGGTACTGCAGGCCTCCTCCTTCTGTTAAGGAGGAGCTGCCTGCAGCCGACCGCTGACTGGTCGAATCGCCCGACAAATGAGCCCGGCACCTCGGAGAAGTGCCGGGCTCGTGGGCCACACACATCAGTGCCGCGGGGGGGTGGTGGAGGAGTCCGGGGTGGGAGGTGCGGGCAGGCGGCCGCCGGGAAAGCGGCCGGCCGCCGCTCCACCTTAATGCGCCGGCGCTACGTGCTGCAACATCCCGTTGAACAATCGTTGGTTGCGGCTGCCACGGGCGAGGCGGCCGCAACTGAATTTGGGCGTCCGGCCGCGTTGCCACGGCAACTGGGACGCTGCGCACACCGATGACGTCATCGGTGCCGGCGCAGCGCTACCGGCTAACGCCGATGGTAGGGCCCAACGCAATTTCGATCGCGGCTATAATTCCGGCGCAAGGCCCTCTAACGCCTCTAATTGGGCGCTAACCCCACCGAATTTCTAGGCCCAAAACTGTATGCAGTATTCCAGGTGCGGTCTCACCAATACCTTGTACAACTGCAGCAATACCTCCCTGTTTTTATATTCCATCCCCCTAGCAATAAAAGCCAACATTCCATTGGCCTTCTTGATCACTTGCTGCACCTGCATACTAACTTTTTGAGTTTCGTGCACCAGGACCCCCAGATCCCTTTGTACTAAAGTACTTTCAGTTTCTTGCCATTAAGATAAAAACTTGCTCTGCGATTTATCCTGCCAAAGTGCATAACCTCACACTTTCCAGTATTGTATTCCATCTGCCAAATCTCTGCCCACTTACTTAGCCTGTCTATGTCCCTTTGCAGGTTTTTTATGTCCTCCTCACTCACTACTTTCCCTCCCATCTTTGTATCATCTGCAAACTTTGATATATTACACTTGGTCCCCTCCTCCAAATCGTTAATATAGATTGTAAAGAGTTGGGGACCCAGCACTGACCCCTGCGGAACACTACTAGTTACTGGTTGTCAATCTGAGAACGAACCATTTATCCCAACTCTCTGCTTTCTGTTAGAGAGCCAATCCTCCACCCACGCCAGAATATTACCCCCAATCCCGTGATTTTTTATCTTGAGCAATAATCTTTTGTGTGGCACCTTGTCAAATGCCTTTTGGAAGTCTAAATACACTACGTCCACTGGTTCCCCTTTATCCACCCTGTATGTTACTTCCTCAAAAACTCCAGCAAATTTGTCAAACATGACTTCCCCTTCATGAAACCATGCTGAGTTTGTCCTATTAAATTATGTTTATCCAAATGTCCCGTTACTGTCTCCTTAATAATGGACTCTAACATTTTACCAACCACAGAGTTAGGCTAACAGGTCTATAGTTTCCAGCCTTCTGCCTACTACCCTTTTTAAATAAGGGTGTTACATTAGCAGTTTTCCAATCTGCCGGGACCTTTGCTGAGTCCAGTGAGTTTTGGAAAATTATTACCAATGCATCCACAATCCCTACCGCTACTTCCTTCAAGACCCTAGGATGCAAGCCATCAGGTCCAGGGGATTTATCCGCCTTGAGTCCCATTATTTTACCAAGTACCACTTCCTTAGTGATTTTAATCGTATTTAGTTCCTCCCCCCCTAGAGCCCCCTGTTTGTCCAGTGTTGGGATATTCTTAGTGTCCTCTACTGTAAAGACTGATACAAAATAATTGTTCAGTGTTTTTGCCATCTCCATGTTTCCCACCATTAATTTCCCGGTCGCATCCTCTAAGGGACCAACATTTACTTTAGCCACCTTTTTTCTTTTTATGTAACTATAGAAACTTTTACTGTCTGTTTTTATATTTTTTGCTAATTTACTTTCATAATCTATCTTCCCTTTCTTAATCAATCTTTTAGTTATTTTTTGCTGCCTTTTAAAGACTTCCCAATCTTCCATCCTCCCACTAGATTTGGCTACCTTATATGCCCTTGTTCTTAGTCGGATACTATCCTTAATTACTTTACTTAGCCACGGATGGCTATCTTTTCTTTTACACCCTTTTTCCCTCAGTGGAATATATATTTTTTGGAAGTTGTAAAATAACTCCTTAAATGTACACCACTGATCATGTACCGTCTTACCCTTTAATCTATTTTCCCAGTCCACTCTAATCAATTCCGCTCTCATACCTTCATAGTCTCCTTTATTCAAGCTCAGCACGCTTGTTTTAGATCCAACCTTCTCACCCTCTAATTGAATATGGAACTCAACCATGTTATGGTCACTCATTCCAAGGGGATCCTTTACTAGGACATTTTTAATTAATCCTGTCTCATTACACAGGACCAAATCTAAGGTTGCTTGCCTCCTGGTCGGTTCAGTTACATACTGCTCAAGAAACCCATCCCTAATACACTCAATGAACTCATCCTCAAGGCTGCTCTGCCCAATTTGATTTGTCCAGTTAATATGATAATTAAAATCCCCCATAATTATAGCTGTTCCCTTATTACAAGCCTCAACTATTTCCTGATTAATACTCCGTCCAACAGAGTTGCAACTGTTCGGAGGCCTATAGACTACACCCACTAGTGTTTTTTTGCCCTTACTATTCCTTATCTCCACCCAAACTGTTTCACTATCCTGCTCCTTTGACCCAATATCATTTCTCTGTATTATAGTGATTCCTTCCTTTATTAACATAGCCACCCCACCTCCTCTCCCTTCCTGCCTGTCCTTCCTGATTGTTAAATAACCTGGTATGTTTAATTCCCAGTCGTGGTCACCCTGCAGCCATGTTTCTGTAATGGCCACAAGATCATACCCATATGTCGTTATTTGTGCCATTAGCTCATTAATTTTGTTACGAATGCTACGTGCATTCAGATAAAGAACTTTCAAATATGTTTTGTAACACTTAGTTCCTGTTTTCTCCCTTTTTAGTACTTTACTTTTTGCTCCATACCTTCTGTCCCTTCCTGACACATTCTGTTTTTTAATTCCCCCACTGCTACCTAAGTCTATGACCTTCTCTGTTGTCATTTCTATTATTTGCTCTCTAGAAACCTCCCCCCCCACTAATTAGTTTAAAGCCCTCTCTACAGCCCTAGTTATATGATTCGCCAGAACTCTAGTCCCAGCACTGGCCAAGTGGAGTCCGTCCCAACGGAACAGCTCCCTCCTGTCCCAGTATTGGTGCCAGTGTCCCAAGAAGCAAAACCCATTTCTCCCACACCAGTCTTTGAGCCACGCATTTAACTCTTTAATTTTATTTATCCTAGCCATATTCGCTCGTGGCTCAGGTAATAACCCAGAGATTATTACCCTTGAGGTTCTGTTTTTTAATTTGACCCCTAGCTGCTCATACTCCTTTAACAGAACCGTCTTCCTTTTCCTATCTACGTCGTTTGTACCAACATGGACCACGACAACTGGATCCTCCCCTCCTACTCCAAGTTTCTTTCCAGCCCAGAAGAGGTGTCCTTAACCCTCGCACCGGGCAGGCAACACAGACTTCGGGACTCCCACTCTTGACTGCAGAGAACCTATCTATCCCCCTAATGATACTATCCCCTACCACTACAACATTTCTTTTTACTCCCTCCACTTGAATGGCCCCCTGTACCACGGTGCTGTGGCCAGGTTGCTCATCCTCCCTGCAGTCCCTGCTCCCGCCCTAACAGGGAGTAAGAACCTCGATCCTGCTGGACAAGAACAAGGGCTGCGTCTCCTTCAACACTACATCCTGGATCCCTGTACCTTCCTCACTCGTAGTCACACCGTCCTGTCCCTGACCACGGACTACATCTGCAGTAATTAACTTCATAGGTGTGACCATCTCCTGAAACATAGAGTCCAGGAACTTCTCCCCCTCCCTGATGTGTCGCAGTGTCTGAAGCTCGGTCTCAAGCTCCATAACATGGAACTCGAGTTCCTCTAGCAGCAAACACTTGTCGCAGATGTAATCACCGTGAGCCTCAATGGGGACCACTGGCTCCCACATCTCGCAACAGTAACACATCACCTGCTCCATTCTATATAATTAATTAAATTTCTTATTATTAGTTATGAAGACCCTGCACGGATATAGATGATAATGTCACACCACTATTCAAAGGACTTACCAACTTAAAGGTATAAAAGAGAAGAGAAGGAAGAAAACCAACCAACCAGCTGATCACCAACCTCCTCCTTGAATACTGTCTGTGGGGCCTGTTTGGTTGACTCGTCTCGCTGCTCCGCCTCCGCAGTGTTGTCCAAGCCTCGGGCAGATGTGTAATGTTTCACCCCATTATTCCTCAGAAACCTCCGGAAATCCTCGGACACAAACTGTGGCCCATTGTCGGAGCAAATCTGTTCTGGCAAGCCATTCCTGGCGAAGATGGTCTGTAGGACTGCAATAGTTTTCTCCGTGGTGGTGGAGGACATTTTGATGACCTCTGGCCATTTCGAATGGGCGTCCACAGCGATTAGGAACATTGAGTCCATAAATGGACCAGCAAAATCAATGTGTACCCGTTGCCATGGAGATGAGGGCCACTCCCATGGATGTAGCGGGGCCTGTGGTGGAGCGTTTTGGACCTTCTGGCATCCTGTGCATCTCTTGGTCATATCCTCAATTTCATTATCGATTCCCGGCCACCACACAAACGCCCTGGCTAGGCTTCTCATTTTTACCCCTCCCAGATGACCCTCATGAAGCTCATTGAGCACTCAGTCTCTCAACTTGGGTGGAATTACCACTCGGGATCCACACATCAAGGTCCCCCGGCACACTGACAGCTGTTCTCTCCTTGGCGAGAATGCTGGCAACAGTGAGTCGCCATGTGCTGGCCATCCCTTCACCGTCAAATCATAGACCCGAGAGAGTGTCGGGTCATTTCGGGTTTCCTTCTCTATACTTGAGTTTGTAACAGGCAGACATTCGACTATGGTCGCATGGAATATCTCAACAGGGTCCACTGCCGGTGCTTCCTCTACCATAGGCAACGGTAGGCGCGACAGCCCATCAGCGTTTCCATGCTGTTTCGTACCCTTGTACTCTATGTCATACTGATGTGCCCCTAGAAGAAGTGACCATCTTTGCAGCCGTTGCGCCGTCATCACCGGAATGCCCTTCTTTGGGTTAAAAATGGAGACCAGGGGCTGATGATCATTCAGTAGGGTGAATTTCTTCCCGTGCAGATAGTGATTGAACTTCTTCACCCCCCACACCAGGCTGAGGGCCTCCCTGTCAATCTGGGAGTAGTTACGCTCGGCTGAGGTTATCGAGCGCGACGCAAAGCCTATTGGCCTCTCTGAACCGTCAAGGAATTTGTGTGACAGCACCACTCCAATGCCGTAGGGAGACGCATCACATGCTAACCGAATCGGTAGTGTTGGATTGTAGTGGGCCAATACTTCTTTTGAAGTGATTAGGCATTTACATTTCTGAAAGGCACGCTTACACTCATTACTCCATTTCCATGTTACTCCAGTTTGCAGTAGGGCGTTCAGTGGGTGCAGAATTGTAGATAAATTCAGCAAGAACTTATGGCAGTAGTTCACCAACCCGAGGAACGACCTCAGTTGCGACACATTTTCTGGTGCTGGAGCCTTGACTACAGCCTCAATCTTGTCCGGCGACTTATGCAACCCTTCCTCATCAAGCATGTGGCCACAATACGAGATTTGTCTCCTGAAGAACTCACATTTGGGGCAATTGGCTCGTAGCCCATATTCCTGTAATCTCGTGAGCACCTGCTCCAGGTTGGCAAGGTGTTCACTGTCATTTTCGCCCGTAACCAGGATGTCGTCCAAATAACACTGGGTCCCCGGGATCCCTTGCAGGACTTGTTCCATCGCCCTCTGCCAAATAGCCGGGGCTGATGCTACCCCGAATACCAGTCGATTGTACTGGTAAAGGCCTTTGTGAGTGTTTATCGTGAGGTATTTCCTAGATGCTTCTTCCACCTCCATTTGTAGATACGCTTGGGCCAGATCAATCTTTGTAAAGCGTTTCCCTCCAGATAGTGAGGCGAAAATATCTTCTATCCGTGGAAGTGGATATTGTACTGTGTGCAGGACTGGGTTCACAGTTACCTTGAAGTCCCCACAGATGCGAACCTTCTTCGGTTCCCCAGGCGTGCTGCTCAATGATTTCTTCATTACAGGAATGATGGGTGTGGCCCACTCGCTCCAGTCCACCTTGGACACCACACCCGAATGCTCCAGACTCTTCAGCTCTGCTTCAACGGCTGGGCGGATCGCGTAAGGTACCGGTCTGGCCTTAAAAAATTTTTGGGTTTGCGTTATCTTCGATTTTTATCGTTGCCGTTACTCCTTTTAGAGTCCCAAGTCCTTGTTGGAACACCTCTTTCGCGTCAGTTAGAATTTTTGACAGTCGTCCAGGTGTGACGTCATCATCCTTTTTATCAGTCACAGTTAGCGCCTGAATGGAATGCCAATCCAATTGTATTTTTCGGATCCATTCATGTCCCAATAATGGTGGTCCTCCATCTGGTAGTATATATAGATACAGTTTCTGTGTTTCCTTGCCGTTGTATTCAACTGGCACCCTTATTTTTCCTCTGGGGTAGACATTTTGCCCCGTGTATGTCTTCAATACAATGGACGTGTCCTTCAAGGGTATGTGTGAGAATAGCCGCTCATAGTCTCGTCGATTCATGACAGTTAGGGCTGATCCTGTGTCCAATTCCATCTTTACTGGGGACCCTGCTATCATGAGGGTGACCCAAATGGTTCAGTGATCCTCCTTTGCGATCACGTTGTGTAACTTTAGACAACTTAGTCTCCTGCTCCCGGAGTCCTTATCACTCTCCTGATCTTCCGAACTACTGTCTGTCAATTTCTTTACTTTCTTGTACTTTTCCTTAGCAGTTCTTGTAGTGTTGGTTTTCTTTCCCGACCTGCAGACTCTTGCTATGTGTCCCATTTTCCCACATTGCCTGCATACTTTGTCCTTAAACCAGCAGTCCTTCTGATCATGGGTTGTTCTGCCGCAGCGATAGCACTTTTCTGCTCCATACACCATTTCGTTCGCGCTGTATTCTTGTGGTTTCTGTTGTATTTCCGCAGCTCCCCGTGCTGCTGCTTCGTAGGATACTGCCACGCTGAAAGCCTGTTCTAGCGTCAGGTCCTTTTCCGAAAGTAGTCATTTCTGGGTTCCTTCACTCTGGAGCCCGCAGACAAACTTATCCCGTAAGGTGTCTGCCAGTCCTGCTCCGAACTGGCAGTGCTTCGATAACTTGCGTAGTTCCGTAAGATAGTCAGCATTGCTCTCATCTTTGTGCTGGTTTCTTTTATGGAACTTGAATCTTTCTGCTATCAGCAGCGGTGTAGGGTTTAGGTGTTCCTGTAAGATATTAACAATCTCTTCAAAACTTTTCTCCATTGGTTTAGCTGAGGTAATTAAATTCCGCAATAGGCCGTACGTTCTCGCGCCCATCAAATTTAATAATACCGACGCCTTCTTTCCATCGGCCACCTCATTTGCCTCGCAGTACACTTCAATTCTTTCCACATACCTGGTCCAGTCTTCTACCTCATTGTCGAAAGCAGTGATACTGCCACTTTTCGGCATCTTGGGTGGTTTTAAATGGCGCCTCCCGCGCTTTTTCTTCTTCACCAATGGATTAAAATGGCACCTCCTGCGCTTTTCCTTCTTCCCCAATGGAATAAAATGACGCCTCCCATGCTTTTCCTTCTTCCCCTTGCTGCCACGCTGCTCCTAGCGTTCTGCAGGGTAATGGCGGCGACCCGCGGCTTTGGCGCGTCTCACTTTTCCTTCCCCTTGTTTTATTTTCGCTACGCTGCCCGGTTCTTGAGCACCGACCGCGCCCTGTGTGCTCCACCCTCTCTCTCTCTCTTTTCCTCCCGACGACGCTGCACGGCCCCTTTGCAGAGCCGCTCGATCGAGCTCGAGCCCGCCGCAGTCTGGAAGGGTCCGTGCACTACCTGCTACCAGCACAATTTGCTGGAACACCTTGACTGGGGAGCCAAGCCCAGCTCTCCACAGCCTCTCCTGCAACTCTCCGAACTCCGATGGATCCTTGGGCGGTTGCCCGCGGTCGACGCCTGTTGTTCTGACTTCGACCTCCAAGAAGCTTCTTCTCAGGGAAAGATCCCCGTGAGGTGATGCAGTACTGCAGGTGAGTTCGAACCTGTTCGTCGCCAATATAGTGTCCGAGTATAAATAATACACGGACTGCAGGAGAACAATAGCCTGCTATGGCTTTATATACAGGGGTGGTCACTGCCGGTACTGCAGTATAGAATCAGTTCTTCTCTTAAAGGTACATACACAACACCACCCCCTATATATGCTACCTGCGGGGGGACATGGCCTTGTGCCATTGCCTCCATGGTACAATTTATAGGCTTTGCGTCAGCAGCTCTGAACCCACACTGCGGTCTTGAAAAGGCATTCAAGTGCTGGGGACACAGGATTATATGTGCTCCCCGGCTTGGCACCCTGAGAGGTCAGTACCTGTCATAGCGTGCTCCCACTTAATGACGTAAGGCGGGACCGCTATGAAATGAATGTGTGCGCCCCCTTGAATGACTCCAATGTTCTCAACCCTGTATACCGGTGCGGGTCGGGCTGTCCTACCCATGACCGGCATCCTAACTACTACTCCCATGATTGTGTGGTTGGACCGCCCACAATCCACGGGGACTGGATAGGCTTCGGAGGCTAGCCGGAGTTGGCAAGGGCTCAATGCATTCTCAAAAGGGTGGAGGGCTGCGAGGTGCTTGTTGCTAATGCAGGAGGGGACCAAACCTTGTTTTATATCCTCCAGGTTACTGCGGCCCTCGCCCAGTAACCATGCCCCGTATAACACGCACACCTCATTCTGTGCAGCCTGGTCAGAAGCATTTCTGTCCTCCCTTATGCAAGCATTTACCGTCTTTGCATGCTTTTGCAACTGGGCTATGAGCTCCTTTAAATGGATCGTCATGGCCTGGTCCTCATGCAACTCCGAGCCCACTACCTTGTTCTCATCCAGTAATATCCTTTTTAATTACGTTTTTAAACTGTTTATCTGGGTCTGCAGCTCTATGTCATCCAGGCTGTTGATTAAACGCAGTAAAAACATCATTCCATACACCCCTTCTTTGCCTCCCTGGGTTACCCAAAAATTCTCAGTGTGTGGTGTAGAGTTCGGTCTTGTCCACATGGGCAAAATCGAACTCGTAAAACTTCTTGAACATGTCCTTTAATAGGGCCTGGTATAACTGCTCTGTTTCTTTAGGGCACCACTCCGGTAAATGTACCTCCGTGAGATTTAAAATCACGGAGGCCACCGTGTAGTGTACCCCCTGGTACAGCATCTGATCGGTGGGGACTAATACCAACCCATTGCCTGGTCCCTTGGTGGTGGTGGGGCAATCTTCTCTGGATAACCTCGCCGCCTGCGCCGTGGGCAGGGGCTTATGGGGGCAGGTAACCAGCTCAGTGGCATTGACCGGGATCAGGGAGAATGGGACTGCGCACGCCTTCAGACTGGTATACCACCTTATCCCCTCCCCGGTGTCTTGCCACTGCCAGTGGAAAACAATGGATATGCCTGCGGGGCAGACCGTCTCTGACCCCCACATACAGATGAAAATCCCTTGGTCCGGTTCCCACCACTTGTCCCAACATACACTTAGTCCTCCATGAGTCCCGGTAATTGTCCGATGGGTGTTATTACCCAAGCGTTCCCATTCGACTTCAGGGTTCCTCATGTCCTTGCTCAACTTTCTGAGCCACCACCATCTATCCAGTGGAAGGTGTCCTTTACACGTCAAACATATTCACTTTCCAACGGTGACGCTGACCCTCGTGGTAACGACTCATACCCGGGGGCACAGGAGGGAGGCTTCCCCATACGTGAATCCGGTTTGGCTGGAGTAGAGACGAATTGGACCCCAACCATCCTGGCCACCTTCCCTTGTGGAAGTAGGCGGCGGTCTCCTCCGCATCCCGTTCGCCGATCCCGTCGATCGCCAGGGGCGCCGTGTCTCCCGAACACCCGTAGATGTGGGAGTTCTGGACGTCGCCCCTCCTCTCCTTACTCATCCCGATCAGGGCGAATAGGATCACGATCCATTCCATCCCGAAAATCTTTCTGCAAAAAGATGTAACAACATGCAGCCAGGTCCCAAAGAGATTCTCTGGCTTGGTGAGGCATGGTCGGGCCCCGCGACCTCGACCCAAATATACACTCTCGGCAGATTTCTTATTCAAACTACCCATCACCTTATTTAACCTAAGCTAAACACCCAGACTTAAGCTAAATAATTACACCTTACTTAAAACTTGAACTTAAAACTATACTATATGCAACCGCCGCCCGTCTCCGGGCGGCCAGGCTAATCCCTGGTCGGACTGCGGCTCGCCGCTACCCCCGGCGTGACCGCACCGTCCTTCACTGTTGGTCCCTCGCAGCCCGAGGCTGCCGGCTGAGGACCTGTGTCCTTGGACCTCTCCCTGGCTCGAGGGGTGGCCCTTGGGAACTGGAGGGCTGGTGACCATGGCTTTCTCGGCTGGGGTGTCTGCGGGGACTGTCTGGGGGCTTTGGCGGGTGGGGCTGTCTTGGCCGCTGGGCCTTTTACCCGAGTCGCTGCTCCCCCAGGCTTGACCCCTCCCGAACCTGGGTTGGGGGCAGGTAACTTTTCGCAGCCTGCTGCTGCGAGCTGAGAGTCTCCGCCCTTGAGTCCCATGGCTGGGTCCGGGGCGGGGTTTTCGATCTCAGGTCCCTCACTCTCTACACCTGGGTTAGGGGCGGGATTTTCGCCCTCAAGTCCCTCCCTCTCGTCTGGATCCCAGAAGAGTGGGGGCATGTCCCAATCGATGGGCTGGATGGCCCCTCCCTTCAAGCAAGCCACAGCGCCTGCTTGTGTGGTCTGTGAGCTCACCCGTGCTGCAGGCTGAGGATCTTTATCCTCAGACTTTACTCCAACTGGCTGTTTTCCCCTTTCAGGCTGAAACAGCTTGCACTGGTTGATGTGACCAGCGGCCTGTTTTAAAACCTGTGCTGAAGGCTCGCCCGCTGCCCCGGATGGACCTTCTAGGGGCGGTCTTTTCTGCTTTCTCACCGGGGCGGTCTTACCTCCGGCCCTTTCTCCGGCGCGCACGGTCAGACCGAGGAATTTCACCTCCTGCTGGCCGATCTGCGCCTTCTTGGGATTCACTTTGAAACCCTTCTGTCCTAACAGCTCCAGTAGTTCGGCCAATAGTGGGCCATGCTCCTCTTTCGAATCAGTGAACAGGAGCAGGTCATCCACATATTGTACCAACTGTCCGGGCTGACTAAAGTCCTTCAAACTGTCTGCCATGCACTGATGGAAGATGCTGGGGCTGTTATGGAAGCCCTGAGGCAAGCAGTTCCACGTGTACTGTTGCCCTTTAAACGTAAAGGCAAACTTGTACTGATCCTCCCTCCTTACAGGGATGGACCAAAACCCATTGGAAATATCCAGCACCGTGAAAGTGGTCGCGGATGCTGGAATACTCCCTATCAGGTCAGCAACTGCTGCCACTGTGGGTGCACAGGCTGGGATGTTACTATTGAGCAATTAGGGATGGGCACTAAATGCAGGCCTAGCCAGCGATGCCCACATCCCATCAATGAATTTTTTAAAAATGTTTTAAGTCCACCGTGGCCCTCCAGGAATTGTCCGGTTTTCTAACCGGCCACAACGGAGAGTTTACATGGGTGGCTATCGGCCTCAGAACTCCCTGCTGTACTAACGAGGACATGGCTGCTTCCATGTTCAGCTCTGCTTCCCTGGGGAAGTTATACTGTTTCTGTGGTCAGGCCATGGGGTCCCCGTCTACTCTGACCTCAAACCCTGTGACCCTCCCGCAGTCGTGTTTGTGCGTGGCAAATGTGGCCAGGTGGGCCTGCACAAATGCCTGGAACTCTGGTGGGGTGTTGCTGACCATGAGTCCGAGGTTATAATCCTCTTTGGGCTTCATGGTGCAGAGGGTCCCCTTCCCTTCCTTACCCGGGATAACTATGATCTCACCGCTATTTACTTTTCCTGCCCCCCAGAGGCAGTGATTCTTCAAATCCACCAGGATCCCGTGACCTATGATAAAGTCAACCCCCAGGACCCCTCTTCCCCCCTCCACTTCCCAATTCATCAGGACACACGTCCACTTGGAGCAGAGCAGTCCTATCCGAATGGCGAGTGGGATGGAGACCGAGCCAGCCTGTTCCTTACCCGTGAACCCCGATAGACTGAATGGGACCCCGCTGGAGAGAGGTGAGGTGGCGGGGCTAGCTGAGTAGATCACGGTGCACGATGCCCCCACGTCTAACAGATAGGTCCCCGCTACCTTTTCCACCTCCATCTCCAACATGGGTCTCCTCCACTCATCATATCGGAGCGAACACAGATACACAGGCTGCGCTGGCTCTAGTCACGGCTGTGGGTTGGATGGGGCTGACGGGGTGAGAGCACCGGTGGCATCTGCTACTCTCCCCTGGCCAGTCAGTAAGGACCTCATGGCGTCCAAAAGCGACTCGACCTCTGCGGAAGGGGTCCCTACCCCTGCCTTTTGGGCTGGGGCTGTGGGATGTTTTCCCTTGTTATCCTTCCAAGGGTTCTTACACTCCTTCCACCAGTGACCATCCTTCCCACACCCGTAACAATTAGTCTTTGTGCTGGGGGGGTTACTCCCTTCCTGATGCCACTCTTTCCTACCGGGTCCGGGTTTTACCTCATGCACCTTACCCTTGGGTGGGTGTGCATCGGCTCCCCTACCGTTTTTATAGGCCAGAGTGAGCTGCCTAATTACCGTGATCTCTGTGGTCTGGGGATCTTTGGGGTCGAACCAGGCTTCTGCTTTGGCCCGGGTCTGTGGCAAGCTGTTCGCCACTAGACAACGGAGCCAATGCGTCAGAGAATCCCCGTTGAGGAATCTCCAGTCCGGCGTCCCTGGGCAGACTTTCCGGTACACCGGCCACAACCGGTCCGCAAAAGACTGCGGGGTCTCCCCTGATAGCTGTACCGTCTTCTCCACGCGGGAGAAAGGACTTCCCTCATCCATCCCCATGGCCTCCAGAACCGCGTCTCTAAGCTCCTCGTACCTGCTCTGTCCCCTCTTACACTCTTCAGAGAGGGATTGGAGGAGATTACTCTCCAGGGAGAATAGCAGCATCTTGGCCTTTTCAGCGACATCGCAGTCATTGATGCTGGCGGCCTGCTCTATTTCCCTGAAGTGGATCGAGGGGTCTCCCTTGGCGGAAAGCTTCGGGACATGGTTGACCATAACCCTAAGCTGCTGGGCGTTAAAGGGTAATACGAACTGGTTTTGGAGGGGTCCCTCATCTTCGCCATTGGCAGGTGGGCCGAACCTCTGATGCCGTGCTGGGTACATCGGTTCCGGTTCCAACTTTTCGGGCGGAGGTTGCTCTACCTTCGCCTCCACCTCTGGCTCCACTCTGGGTTCCACCCCCCCTTAATCCCAAACCTCGCTGAAACTTGGCGCTATGGGTGGTGGTCGTGAGGTCTCCTCTCTTTCAACCGGGTCGTCCCTAGACACTACCGGTGACATTGGAACTGTTCTCCCCTCGTTCCCCATAAAATCTGCCTGACCTGCCTTTGGGCTTATGAGGCATACCATGGCTTTTGCCTTCCGGAGGGCCCGGCTCAGATTTTCTATCCTCTCTTCACAGGGGCCGTGGTCTGCCTCCTCAAACCCCCGTTCATTCGCTAGCTTGTAGGCGGCTTTTACCTCCTGCACTTTCTCTTCCTGCTCCCTAACCTGCCTTGCCATGTGGGCGTTTTTCTCCCGTAACCGTGCCTCATTTCCCTTGGCCTCGGTGACTTGGCACTGTAGGTATTCCAACTGGGCCTTGTGTTCCCTCACTAGATGCACTCTTTCTTGGTTCAAAGCCTGCAAAGCTACTAACAACTTTTCCCCTGCGAGAGCCTTATCCTGGATTTCCAGGGCTGACTCCCTTAACTCGACTGCCTGTGCGGCAACGAGCCCGTCCAAAAGCTGGATCTGCTTTTTAAAGCACATCAGCCAAACTGCCTCCTCTAAGGACTTCTTGTGTTCCTTTCCCTCTGTCCACTTGACTGCTGCATCTACCAGACGCCCAGCCTTTAATAGAGTGGTGACCAACTTTTTAGTGATATTCACCTTGCTAAACACATAATCAGAAAACCATTCCTCCATAACGGTCCGCTCATCCGAGCCATTGTCTACCATATCGCAACCCTGATGCTGGTGTCCTGCCGCGCTCGCCAGTTCTGTAGGGGGTGGTGAGGAGTGGCGCGTGCGCCCAGTCAGTTATGCTCCTGACTGTTTGTGAGCAGTTCAAATCGCTCCCACGCCCCTGGGATCTAGGCACCGGACTTAGGTACAGGCAGCGATACAGAAAACTCGAGTAGACAGGTGGTTTGGATGCAAGCAAAAGCAAGATTTTATTGAACAGAGAAATTAATACAGTCTTTAAAGGAAGCTATTATAACATTACGGGCAAATACCAATAACTGCACTTATGCAGGGAATGGGGAACACATGGCACATCGAGGGAAAACAACTATCTTAACAATCCCCTTATCCTTATCCCACCCCTATACCTAACTAGATTAAGCTATGAGGGGTCAGAATTCATGCTCACCAATCCAAAGATAAAAGCCAACTGTTAATGAATGCGAGTTTTGAAGTCTGGGTTTTTGGCCCTTCTAGGTACCTCGTTGCCACGCGATCCCCAGAGGTGCGGTGTTGGGTTGGTTGCTGCGACACCCCCTCTCCCCTCCGCTACCGTCGTCGTCTCGTCTCGATGGGTTCTCCTCTTCTTCTCTCTCGGGCGGTCGTCGGCGGTAACGTTACGTCGATGAGACAATTAGCAGTTTTTACTGCTTAGATTTTACTACCCATCCTTCGAACGTTAGCATATTCGTTATGGCGTGGGCACCTGCGTTTATTTGCAGTGTTCGAGGTGTTTGCCTTCACCGTCCTTAAGGACTTTCTTCCCCAAGCGTCAGCTTATAACTAGGCGCTTGGTTTAAATTATCGTTGCATTTTTCGCTGCCCTGCTCTGCCCTTATCGAGTTATTATCGTCTTCTTCGTCTCCACTCGTCTCGTCTCGTCGGGCTACTATACAAGTCCTGGGCAACCTGCTCAACTCCGTCTCGCCCCCTTTTCTGCGGCCTGGGTGTCCTAGATGGCTGTGGACTTGGGCCTCGCTCCCCTTCCTAGCAGTTGGTATGGTGTCTTTGGCTACTGAAAATCTGCTCCGGGGAGAGAACCTGCCACGAGGCCAGGGCACGAGTACGAGCAGCAGCCCAAGAGGCCGGAGCCACGAGAGCAGGGTCAAGGGCAAGAGCAAGAGCGCAAGAGAGAGATTGCTACCCGGGGCCTTCAGTTATACCTTTTTCGAAAACCCTTATCTTCGCGCCAAATCAGGTTAGTTCTTTGTCTTAAACTTGGTGGCCTAGTTTAAATAACAGTAGCAATCTATACTGACGGTTTTTATACATTCTTCCTACCAAAATGTATCACTTTGCACTTTTCTGCGTAAAATTTCATCTGCCACATGTCTGCCCATTCCATCAGCCTGTCTATGTCTTCTTGAAGTCTATCACTATTCTCCTCACAGTTCACTATACAGGAATCCCACCCCAACCGCGGTTTTGACATACGCAGATTTCAAGTATACACGGTTTCCTCTCTGCGACAACTTTTGCCAACCACAGCAGTGAATTTTGCGTATACGCGGGTTTAATTTTAGGATTAAGGTAAATAACATGATTTTATTGCTTTTATATTCTTTTTTATTGTGTTATTTGAACATTTATACTGTATTTGCCAACCGCGGTTTTACTAACCACGGGGGTTTTCAGGGACGTATCTGTTGAGTCTGTGTTTTCAAATGTAGTTATGTTGAATAACAGGACCCAGACTACAGAAATCATTAAACAGGTCTTTAGTGATTGAGGGTCAGGGCTGAACTGGGATACACTTTGCTCCGCAGGGTTTATATACCGGTGTGGTCACCACCGGTACTACAATGTACAGGAGCCATCAAAAAGTAGTCCATCACCTTAAGGTATCCTCTTAAGGTGGTACAGGTTACATACACTACAATTCCTCCCCTTTTAGCTTAACAGTGTACACCCCAAATTAAACATTACATGGATAACATATATACAATTTTCACACAAAACTGTTCAAAGATTCAGTCTCTGAGGAAGCCTCCTGATCCGGGCCGGATAATGCCTTTCAGGGGTCTCTGGATCTCGTTGCTGGGATGACTCATCCATTTGATCTCCTATGGATTGAACATCATCATGTGCGTTCGAGTCTGAGGTAGATGCTACAGGCTCAATAAATTCTTCAACTGGTGTCTCTGCCGTAGACATGGGGTCGACCCTTGTTCTCGATTCCACAAGTTGGTCAGCATGACGTCGTATTACGTTCTCTCCAACGCCTACCATGTACATCAAGGGTCCTTGTCGGGCACGAATTGTTCCGGATTGCCATTTATCATCCCTATAGTCCCTGGCCAACACTGGTTGTCCTATTTCAAAACTACGAGTGGCCTTGTTATTTACATGCTGGAATTGCTTGTTTTCGACTTCCCTTCGCACATTGGGTTTTAACAAATCCAACCAGGACCGCAACCTCCTGTTATAGAACATTATGGCAGGGCTTTGATTTGTCACTGCATGCGTGGCGTTTCGATATGCCATCAGGAAATTGTCCACCTTGTGTTGTAGTGGAATATGGTCTTCGCTCATGGCCTTTATCACCTTTTTGAACGTTTGTACAAATCTCTCGGCCAACCCATTTGTAGCCGGATGATATGGGGCAGATGTATAGTGTTTCACCCCATTCTTTTTCATGAATTTCTGGAATTCTTCTGACACGAACTGTGGTCCGTTGTCTGAACATATTTGTTCCGGCAACCCATTCCTTGCAAATATGGTTCTTAGAACTGCGAGCGTCTTCTCAGAGGTAGTGGTCGACATCTTAATCACTTCTGGCTATTTAGAATGTGCATCTACTGCTATCAAAAACATGGAATCCATGAATGGACCTGCAAAGTCGATATGCACACGTTGCCATGGGGTTGAAGGCCATTCCCACGGATGCAGCGGTGCAATTGGAGGTGCATTTTGAACATTCTGGCACCCTGAGCAGCTTTTAGTCAGATCCTCTATTTGTTTGTCGCTACCTGGCCACCACACATAAGCCCTAGCAAGGCTTTTCATCTTGACTCCCCCCAGATGACCTTCATGCAATTCTTTCAGAACTCTCTCCCTTAATTTAGGAGGAATAATCACCCTTGTTCCATACATCAATGTTCCTTGACATACGGACAGCTGTTCTCGTCTGGCTGAGAATGCTGGTAACAGTGGTTCGCCATGTGCTGGCCATCCCTTCACTGTCAAGTCGTAGACCCGAGACAGTTTCGGGTCTCTCTCTCAGTACCCGCATTGGTGACTGGTAAGCATTCGATGATGGTCGAGTGAAATATCTCGACAGGGTCAACTGCCGGTGCCTCTTCCGCTGTAGGTAGTGGCAGGCGCGACAGCCCATCAGCATTACCATGTTGCTTTGTACCTTTGAATTCAATATCATATTGATGTGCCCCTAGGAAAAGGGACCATCTCTGAAGCCTCTGCGCCGTCATTACCGGAACACCCTTCTTAGGGTTGAAGATGGAAACCAACGGCTGGTGATCTGTCAGCAGCGTAAATTTTTGGCCTTGCAGGTAATGGTTAAATTTCTTAACTCCCTACACGAGGCTGAGAGCCTCCCTATCTATCTGAGCATAGTTGCACTCAGCGGAGGTCAATGATCTGGATGCGAACGCGACTGGCCTTTCCGAGCCATTTGGAAACTTATGTGAGAGCACTGCCCGATACCATATGGAGAAGCATCACAAGCTAAGCGAATAGGCAGCGTTGGGTTAAAGTTAGCCAACACTTCCTTAGAGGTGATCAGTGCCTTGCTCTTTTGAAAAGCCCGCTTTCAATCATCGCTCCACTTCCATGGTATTCCCATTTGCAAAAGAGTGTTTGCGGTGTAACACCGTGGATAAATTTGGAAGAAACTTGTGGTAATAGTTAACCAACCCAAGGAACGACCTCAACTGGGATACATTTTCCGGTGCAGGAGCTTTCACAACAGCTTCGATCTTGTCAGGTGACTTATGGAGCCCCTCCTGGTCAATGACGTGGCCGCAGTACGAGATTCGCTTTTGAAAGAACTCACATTTCTGGCGATTAACTCTGAGCCCATATTCTTTCAATCTGATGAGCACCTGCTCCAAATTCGCGAGGTGATCCTTATCGTCATCTCCTGTAATCAGGATGTCGTCCAGGTAGCATTGTGTGCCTGGGATTCCCTGCAATACCTGCTCCATGGCCCTTTGCCAAATCGCTGGAGTCGATGCCACTCCAAAAACCAGTCTATTATACCGATATAAGCCCTTATGTGTGTTGATCATGAGATACTGGCGTGACGCTTCATCAACTTCCATCTGTAGGTACGCCTGCGCCAGGTCTATCTTGGTGAAGTGTTTCCCGCCAGACAGCGAAGCGAAGATATCTTCAATCCGCGGAAGCGGATATTGCACCGTGTGAAGAACTGGATTAACAGTGATCTTGAAATCGCCACAGATGCGAACCTTCCCAGGTTCCCCCGGCTTGTTACTCAACGAACGCTTCATGACAGGAACAATGGGTGTGGCCCACTCGCTCCAGTCCACCTTGGACAGTACCCCTGAACGTTCTAGCCCTTCCAGCTCTGCTTCCACAGCAGGTCGTATCGCATAAGGTACCGGTCTGGCTTTGAAAAATTTTGGGTTTGCATGTTCTTCAACTTTGATGTTTGCCGTAATTCCTTTCAGTGTTCCCAGTCCCTGTTGGAACACCTCCTTAGCATCGTCTAATAGTTTGGACAGTCGTTTAGGTTTGACGTCGTCCTCCTTACAGGCATTTACAGTCAGTGCTTGTATGGAATGCCAGTCCACATTTATTCTCCGGATCCATTCCCATCCCAGTAGTGGCGGACCTCCATCAGGTAACACATACAAGTCCATTTCCTGACTTTCTTTACCATTGTAGACCACATTTACTTTTATCTTTCCTTTGGGGTATACTATTTGCCCCGTGTATGTTTTCAATACAATCTCCGTATCCCTCAGGGGAATGTGCGAGAATAACCTTTTGTAATCTTGCTTATTCATGACCGTTAATGCCGATCCAGTGTCCAATTCCATCTTCACGTGGACTCCTGCTATCCGAAGCATAACCCAGATAGTCTGGTGGTCTGCTGTGTTACCCACATTATGTATTTTTAGACAACCCAGTTCCTTACTGCTGGAGTCTGAATCCATCTTCTGTTCATCCGAACTGTTCTCTGTCACCTTGTGTACTTTTTTGTACTTCTCCTGCGGCGACTTTTTGCTGCTGGTCTTCTTTCCTGACCGGCATACTCTCGCTATGTGATCAAGTTTGCCACATTGCCTGCATTCTTTATCTTTGAACCAGTACTGGTTCTGGTCATGCATTGTCCTTCCGCAATGATAGAATTTTACTGCGCCCAATGCCATTTCATTGGTGCTGAATTCCAATGGCCTTTGCTGTATCTCTGCAGCACCTCGTGCTGCTGCCTCGTGCGATGCTGCAATGCTGAAAGCTTTGTCCAGCGTAAGGTCCTTTTCCTCTAGCAGTCGCTTCTGGGTTCCTTCCCTTAGGAGTCCACACACAAACTTATCTCTCAGTGCATCTGCTAGTCCTGTACCGAACTGACAGTACTTTGATAACTTGCGCAGTTCAGTTCGGTTAGGAATTCAGCGTTGCTTTCTTCTTTAAGTTGAATTCTTTTGTAGAATTTAAATCGTTCCGCTATCAGCAGCGGCGTGGGGTTTAAATGCTCTTGCAGGATAGTAACAATATCCGCGAAACTCTTCCTTACCAGTTTATCTGGTGTTACAAGGTTCCTTAATAACCCGTACGTCTTCATACCCATCGAGTTTAATAGGGTTAGTGCTTTCTTATCCTTCGGTACCTCATTCATTGTACAGTAAACTTCGATGCGTTCCACATAAGTGGCCCAATCTTCCACATTGTTATCAAAAGCAGTGATGTTACCCATTTTTGGCATCCTTGTTGAGTTTCCTTTCCTTCGGATATGATTATTATTTTATTTTATTTTATTATTATTTTTATTTTTTTTTAAATGGCGGCTTTTCCCGTGCTTGTCTTCTTCCCCGCCAACTCAAAATGGCGATTCCCGCGCTGTTGCCGTTCACGCCTCCCAGCGGTCCTTTATTTTCCCCTACGCTGCTGCTCTTGCTCCCCGCCGCTCCCGCGGTCCTTGTGGTCATAAACGCTTTTCTGGCTGCTGCGCGTCTCTGCCCCGATTGCAGTCCGGCCCCGGACACCGGCTGCGGTCGTGTTCTCCGCCCTTTTCGTCATTTCCCTCCCCTTCTCTTACTGACAACTCGGCCGACTTCCCCCCCGTGCCGCTCGATCGGGCTTACCCGCCGCTGTCGTTGAAGGGATGTTCACTGATGTTTGACTTCGTGGCCAGAAACCAACCCGGGTTCCCGATGGCCTCCCGTGCGATGCAGTTCCCAGCAGCATGTTGAGGGTGGATGTCCTTGTTCGACGCCCGTTTCAGAGGACGAAGCTTCCTTTGATGCAACTGCCGCTAGGTAAGATCAGACTCGTCGCCACTGTTGAGTCTGTGTTTTCAAATGTAGTTATGCTGAATAACAGGACACAGACTACAGAAATAATTAAACAGGTCTTTAGTGATTGAGGGTCAGGGCTGAACTGGGATACACTTTGCTCCGCAGGGTTTATATACCGGTGTGGTCACCACCGGTACTACAATGTACAGGATCTATCAAAAAGTAGTCCATCACCTTAAGGTATCCTCTTAAGGTGGTACAGGTTACATACACTACAGTATCCCCTGCGGTTGGGGAGGGATTACTGTCCTTCCAAGGTTTGTGTCATCTGCAAATTTTGAAATTGTGCCCTGTACACCGAACTCTAAGTCATTAATATATATCAAGAAAAGCAGTGGTTCCTAGTACCGACCCCTGGGGAACACCACTGTGTACCTTCCTCCAGTCTGAAAAACAACCGTTCACCACTACTCCCTGTTTCCTGTCACTTAGCCAATTTTGTATCCATGCTGCCACTGTTCCTTTTATTCCATGGGCTTCAACTTTTCTGGCAAGCTCATTATGTGGCACTTTATCAAATGCTTTTTGGAAGTCCATGTACACCACATCAACTGCATTGCCCTTATCAGCCCTCTCTGTTACCTCATCAAAAAACTCAATCAAGTAAGTTAAACACGATTTGCCTTTAACAAATCTGTGCTGGCTTTCCTTAATTAATCTTGTCCAAGTGACTGTTAATTTTGTCCCGGATTATCGTTTCTAAAAGCTTCCCCACTACCGAGATTAAACTGACTGACCTGTAGCTGCTGGATTTATCCTTACACCCTTTTTTGAACAAGGGTGTAACATTTGCAATTCTCCAGTCCTCTGGCACCAACCCCTTGTCCAAGGAGGATTGGAAGATTATGGCCAGTACCTCTGCAATTTACACCTTTACTTCCCTCAGCATCCTAGGATGCATCCAATCTGGTCCTGGTGACTTATCTACTTTAAGTACAGCCAGCCTTTCTAGTACCTCCTCCTTATCAATTTTTATCTCATCCAGTATCTCAACTACCTCCTCTTTTACTATGACTTTGGCAGCATCTTCTTTCTTGGTAAAGACAGATGCAAAGTACTCATTTAGTACCTCAGCCATGCCCTCTGCCTCCATGTGTAGGTCTCCGTTTTGGTCCCTAATCGGCCCCACCCCTCCTCTTACTACCCGTTCATTATTTATATGCCTATAGAAGACTTTTGGATTCCCTTTTATTTTAGCTGCCAATCTATTCTCATAGGAACAGCAGTAGGCCATTCAGCCCCTCGAGCCTGTTCCCCCATTCAATTAGATCATGGCTGAGCTGTATCTTAACTCCATCTACCAGTCTTGGTTACGTAACCCTTCATACCCTTGCCTAACAATAATCTGTGAATCTCAGTTTTGAAATTTTCAATTCACCCAGCTTCAACAGCTTTTTGAGGGAGAGAGTTCCAGATTTCCATTACCCTTTGTGTGAAGAAGTGCTTTCTGACATCATCCCTGAACAGTCCAGCTCTAATTTTAAGGTTATTCCCCCTTGTTCTGGGCTCACCCACCAGAGGAAATAGTTTATCTCTATCTACCCTATCAGCTCCTTTGATCTTAAACACCTCAATTAGATCACCCCTTTATCTTCTATATTCAAGGGAATACAAGGCTAGTCTATGTAAGTTGTCCTCATAATTTAACCCCTTTAACCCCAGTATCATTCTGGTGATTCTGCACTGCATCTCCATATCCTTCCTGAGGTGCGGTGCCCAGAACTGAACACAGTTCTCCAGCTGGGGTCTAACCAGAGCTCTGTACAGCTGTAACATAGCTTCCACCCCTTTGTATTCAAGCCCTCTCAAGATAAAGGCTAACATTCCATTAGCCTTTTAAATTATTGTTTGTACCTGTTCACTGGCTTTTAGTGATTCTGTACGTGGACCCCGAAATCTCTCGGCTCCTCCACAGCTCCTAGTTTCTCACCATTTAGAAAATACACTGATCTATCTGTTTTAGATCCAAAGTGGATGACCTCACATTTCCCCACATTGAACTCCATCTGCCACAGATTTGCTCACTCACTTAATCTATCAATGTCTCTTTGTAACTTTCTGCTCCCATCTCTGCTATTTACTGCGCCTTCTAACTTAGTGTTTAAAATTTAAAATTGTCACTGATTCAGTGAGGAGAAAGATTGGGAGAGATTTGTTTACACAGAGAATGGTTAGAGAATGCTTTGCCATAGGCAATAGCTAAGGCTGAGATCATTGCATCTTTCAAGAGAAGATTAGATACGCATTAGAAGCAGAGCAAAATACAGGGCTGTGCAGAGATTCATAGAATGGTTACAGCACGGATGAAGGCCATTCGGCCCATCGAGCCCGTGCCGACTCTCAGCTAGTCCCACTCCCCTGCCCTTTCCCCGTAATCCTGCAATATTTTTCCTTCAGATACTTATCAAACTCCCTTTTGAAAGATAAGGTTGAGTCTGCCTCCACCACCCTTTCAGGCAGTGCATTCCAGATCTTAACCACTCGCTGCATAAAAAAGTTTTTTCTTACGCCACCTTTGGTTCTTTTGCCAATCATCTTAAATTTGTGTCATAAGAACATAAGAATATAAGAAATAGGAGCAGGAGTAGGCCATTCGGATCTTTGAGCCTGCTCCACCGTTCAATGAGATCACGGCTGATCTTCTGCCTCAACTCCATTCACCAGCCCTATCGCCATATCCCTTGATGCCCTTACTAGTCAGAAATCTATTGACTTCCGTTTTGAATATACCCAATGATTGAGCCTCCACAGCCCTCTGGGGTAGAGAATTCCAAAGATTCACCACCCTTTGTGTGAAGAAATTTCTTCTCATCTCAGCCCTGAATGGCCTACCCTTTATCCTGAGGCTGTGGCCCCTGGCTCTAGACTCTCCAGCCAAGGGAAATATTCTCCCAGCATCCACCCTATCCAGCCCTGGAATAATTTTGTATGCTTCAATGAGATCCCCTCTCATTCTTCTGAATTCAAGAGAATAAAGGCCTAGCTTACTCAATCTCTTCTCGTACGACAGTCCCGCCATCCCAGGAATCAATCACATGAACCTTCGTTATGCTCCCTCTATGGCAAGTATATCCTTCCTTAGGTAAGGAGACCAAAATTGTACACATTACTCCAGGTGTGGTCTCACCAAGGCCCTATATAATTGGAGTAAGACTTCTTTACTCCTGCACTCAAATCCTCTTGTAATGAAGGCCAGCATACCATTTGCCTTGCGAATGGCTTACTGCACCTGCACATTTACTTTCAGTGACTCATGTACAAGGACACCCAGGTCCCTTTGTGCATCCGCATTCCCCGATCTTTCACCATTTAGGAAATACTCTGCCTTTCTGTTTTTTCTACCAAAGTGGATAACTTCACATTTATCCACATTATATTCCATCTGCCATGTTCTCGCCCACTCACTGAGCCTGTCAAGATCCCCTTGAAGCCTCTTCACATCCTCTTTGCAACTGACACTGCCACCTAGCTTTGTGTCATCAGCAAATTTGGAAATGTTACATTTAGCCCCCTCATCCAAATCATTGATATAGATTGTGAATAGCTGGGGCCCAAGCACCGATCCTAGTGGTAACCCGCTAGTCACAGCCTGCCATCCTGAAAAAGACTTGTTTATCCCTACTCTTTGTTTTCTGTCTGTTAACCAATTCTCAATCCATACTAGTATATTACCCCCAATTCCATGTGCCCTAATTTTGTTCACCAACCTCTTGTGTCAGACCTCAATGAAGGCCTTCTGAAAATCCAAATACACCACATCTACTGGTTCCCCTTTGTCTACTCCACTAGTTACATCCTCAAAGAACTCCAATAGGTTTGTCAAACAGAATTTCCCTTTCATAAATCCATGTTGACTCTGCCCAATCTTACTATTAGTTTCTAAGGCCTAGAAATTGAGTTTGGGGCGGCCAGCTCGCTCGCGCCCAGAAATTACCGCTGCGCGCGGAGCCACTTGCGCCCGCCAGAAATTCAGTTTCAGCGCCCCAAGTCGAAGCCGGCCGCAAATCAAGGGTTTCGGCGCCCCCGCTAAGGGCGCTGAAACTGAATATCGGCGCGCTAAGTGCCGCAGCGCCACCCGCTGCGGAGCAGCAGGCTGCGGTACTGCAGGCCTTCCTCCCTCTCTTAAGGGGAGGTGCCTGCAACAGCGAGATCGCCGCTCGCTAGTGCCGGCAAATGAGCCCGGCACCACGGAGAAGTGCCGGGCTCCCGGAAAACAGCCGGCAATGCCGCGGGGGGGGTGGTGGAGGAGGCCGGGGAAGGAGGTGTGGGCAGGCGGCAGCCGAAAAAGCGGCCGGCCGCACCTCCGCCTTAACTCGACCAACTACCGCATCAGTTCGGCCCCGTTTTCTGGTCGCTGTTTGCGGCCGCCGCGGAAAAGGCGGCCGCAACTCAATATGGCGGTCGGGCCGGTAGCGGGGCGGTAGCGGGGCACTGCGCACACCGATGACGTCATCGGTGGCGGCGCAGCGCTACTGGCTAACGCCGCCATTACCGCAGCGCTGAATATCGGGGAAAGCTCAGCAAGTGGCGCAAAAGCCCTCTTTGGGCGAAAACTGGGCGCAAAGCCTACTGAATTTCTAGCCCTAAGTGCCCAGTTATTACATCCTTTATAATAGATTCCAGCATTTTCCCAACTACTAATGTGAGGCTAACAGGTGTGTAGTTCCCTGTTTTCTCTCTCCCTCCTTTCTTAAATAGCGGGGTTACGAAAGATTATGAAAGTAAATTAGCAAAAAATATAAAAACAGATAGTAAGAGTTTTTATAGTTATATAAAAAGCAAAAGGGTGGCTAAAGTAAATGTTGGTCCCTTAGAGGATGAGACCGGGAAATTAATGGTGGGAAATATGGAGATGGCAAAAACACTGAATGAATATTTTGTATCAGTCTTTACAGTAGAGGACACTAAGGCCTAGAAATTCATTAAGGCGCTGCCAGCTTTGCGGCCAGTTACCGCCAAAAGAGGGCTTCTGCACCAAAAATGAGTTTGCGCTGATATTCAGCGCAGCGGTATTGGCGGCGGTAGCCGTTAGCACTGCGCCGGCACCGATGACATCATCGGTGTGCGCAGCGCCCCGGTTCCGCCCCGAAACCGGCCCAATCCCCATATTTAGTAGCGGCCGCCTCCTCCGAAGCGGCCGCAAACAGCGACCAGAAAACGGGGCCGTGCTGTAGCCTTAGTGGGGCGCTTTAAAGGGGAAGGTGCGGCCGGCCGCTTTTTTGGCGGCCGCCTGCCTGCACCTCCTTCCCCGGCCTCCTCCACCCCCCCCCGGCGGCATTGCCAGCTGCTTTCCGCGAACCCGGCGCTTCTCTGTGGTGCCGGGCTCATTTGCCAGCACTCTCCAGCGGCGATCTCCCCGTTGCAGGCAGCTCCCCCTTAAGAGAAGGAGGAGGCCTGCAGTACGGCAGCCTGCCGCTCCGCAGCGGCTGGCGCAGCGGCGCCAAGAGCGCTGAAATTCAGTGTCAGCGCCCCAAGCGGAGGCGGGCACACCCTGGTATAGCGCCCGGTTCCGAATTGGGGCGCAAACACTGAATATCTGACGATCGCTAATGGCTCCCTGCCCAGCGCTAACTTTTGGGCGCGAGCGAGCTGGCCGCCCCAAAGTGAATTTCTAGGCCTAAGAATATCCCAACACTGGACAAACAGGGGGCTATGGGGGGGGGGAGGAGCTAAACACGATCAAAATCACTAAGGAAGTGGTACTCGGTAAAATAATGGGACGCAAGGCGGATAAATCACCTGGACCTGATGGCTTACATCCTAGGGTCTTGAGGGAAGTGGCGGTAGGGATTGTGGATGCATTGGTAATAATTTTCCAAAACTCCCTGGACTCAGCAAAGGTCCCGGCAGACTGGAAAACTGCTAATGCAACACCCTTATTTAAAAAGGGCAGTAGACAGAAGGCTGGAAACTATAGACCGGTTAGCCTAACATCTGTGGTAGGTAAAATTTTGGAGTCCATTATTAAGGAGACAGTAACAGGACATTTGGATAAACATAATTTAATAGGACAAAGTCAGCATGGTTTTATGAAGGGGAAGTCATGTTTGACAAATTTGCTGGAGTTCTTTGAGGAAGTAACATATAGGGTGGATAAAGGGGAACCAGTGGACGTAGTGTATTTAGACTTCCAAAAGGCATTTGACAAGGTGCCACACAAAAGATTATTGCTTAAGATAAAAAATCACAGGATTGGGGGTAATATTCTGGCATGGATAGAGTATTGGCTATCTAACAGAAGGCAGAGAGTTGGGATAAATGGTTCATTCTCAGACTGGCAATCAGTAACTAGTGGTGTTCCGCAGGGGTCAGTGCTGGGTCCCCAACTCTTTACAATCTATATTAACAATTTGGAGGAGGGGACCGAGTGTAACATATCAAAGTTTGCAGATGATACTAAGATGGGAGGGAAAGTAGTGAGTGAGGAGGACATAAAAAACCTGCAAGGGGACATAGACAGGCTAAGTAAGTGGGCAGAGATTTGGCAGATGGAATACAATACTGGAAAGTGTGAGGTTATGCACTTTGGCAGGAAAAATCGTAGAGCAAGTTATTATCTTAATGGCAAGAAACTGAAAGTACTGAAGTACAAAGGGATCTGGGGGTCGTGGTGCATGAAACTCAAAAGGTTAGTATGCAGGTGCAGCAAGTGATTAAGAAGGCCAATGGAATGTTGGCTTTCATTGCTAGGGGGATAGAATATAAAAATAGGGAGGTATTGCTTCAGTTGTACAAGGTATTGGTGAGACCGCACCTGGAATACTGCATACAGTTTTGGTGTCCATACTTAAGAAAAGACATACATGCTCTCGAGTCAGTACAAAGAAGGTTCACTCGGTTAATCCCGGGGACGAGGGGATGGACATATGAGGAGAGGTTGAGTAGATTGGGACTCTACTCATTGGAGTTCAGAAGAATGAGAGGCGATCTTATTGAAACATATAAGATTGTGAAGGGGTTGGATCGGGTGGATGCGGGGAGGATGTTCCCGATGATGCGTGAAACTAGAACTAGGGGGCATAGTCTTAGAATAAGGGGCTGCTCTTTCAAAACTGAGATGAGGAGGAACTACTTCACTCAGCGGGTGGTAGGTCCATGGAATATGCTGCCCCCAAAAAGCTGTAGAAGCTACATCATTACATAAATTTAAAACAGAAATAGACAGTTTCCTAGAAGTAAAGGGAATTAAGGGTTACGGGGAGCGGGCAGGAATTTGGACATGAGTCTAGGTTCGGAAGGGACATGGCCCTGTGGGTAGCGGAGCGGGCCCAGGGGCCGTGTAGCCTGATCCTGCTCCTATTTCGTGTGTCTAATTCTGTTAGATTCAGGAGATGGTTCTGTGATAGTAGATTGGCGGTTAGGATCAGATCAGCCATGATATTATTGAATGGCGGAGCAGGCTCGAGGGGCCGATTGGCCTACTCCTGCTCCTATTTCTTATGTTCTTACATTTGCTATCCTCCAATCTGCAGGAACCGTTCCAGAATCTATAGAATTTTGGAAGATGACAACCAATATGTCCACTATCCCAATGGCCACCTCTTTCAAAACCCTAGGATGTGGGTCATCTGGTCCTTGGAATTTATTAACTTTTAGTCCCATTAGTTTTGCTAGTACTGTTTTTCTACTAATAATACTTTCTTTAAGTTCCTCATTCTCGCCACACCCTTGGTTTTCTCATATTTCTGGGAGGTTTTTTGTGTCTTCCTCCGTGAAGAAAGAAACAAAGTATTTATTTAATTTCTCTGCCATTTCCTCATTCCCCGTTATAAATTCTCCTGTCTCTGACTGTAAAGGATCTACATTTACCTTCATCAGTCTTTTCCTTTTCACATACCTATAGAAACTTTTACAATCCGTTTTTATATTTTTCGCTAGTTTGTGCTCATGCTCCATTTTCCCTTTCTTTATTAATTTCTTGGTCCCCCTTTGCTTGTTTCTAAAAAGATCCCAATCCTCAGGCTGACTGCTTTTTCTGGCAACTTTATAAGCTTCCTACTTTGACTTAATATTAGCTTTAATTTCTTTTGTTAGCTGTGGTTGGATCACTTTTCCTTTTGGGTTTTTTGCCCCAGAGGAATATATGTTTGTTGCAAATTATGCATTATTTCCTTGAATGTTAGCCATTGTATGTCCACCTTCATACCTTTTAGTGCAGTCTCCCAATCTACCATGGCCAACTTGTCCCTCATACCCTTGTAGTTTCCTCTGTTTAGATTGAAGACCTTAGTTTCAGATTGGACTACATCACTCTCAAACTTAATGTAAAATTCAATCATATTATGGTCACTTGTCCCTAAAGGTCCCTTTACAACAAGAATATTGATTAACCCCTTCTCATACACAATACCAGATCCAGGAAACCATCTAGCATGCATTTCAAGAATTCGTCCTCTACACCATTAGTGTCCTTTGGTTCTCGACCATTCTGCCAATGGGAAAAGTTTCTCTCTCTCTACTCTGTCCAGACCCTTCATGATTTTGAAAACCTCTATCAAATCTCCTCTCAATCTTCTCTGCTCCAAGGAGAACAACCCCAGCTTCTCCAGTCTATCAACGTAACTGAAGTCCCTCGTTCCTGAAATCATTCTCATAAATCTTTTCTGCACCTTCTCTAAGGCCTTCACATCCTTCCTAAAGTGTAGTGCCCAGAATTGGACACTGTACTCCAGTTGGGGCCGAACCAGTGTTTTACACAGGTTCATCATAATTTCCAAGTCTAAGTCATTAATATATATCAAGAAAAACACTGGTTCCTAGTACTGACCCCTGGGGAACACCACTGGATACCTTTCTCCAGTCAGAAAAACAACCGTTCACCACTACTCTCTGTTTCCTGTCACTTAGCCAATTTCATATCCATGCTGCCACTGTCCCTTTTAATCCATGGGCTTCAACTTTGCTGGCAAGCCTATTATGTGTCACTTTGTTCAATGCCTTTTGGAAATTCATGTACACTACGTCAACCGCAGTATCCTCATCAACCCTCTCTGTTATCTCATCAAAAAACGCGATCTAGTTGGTTAAACACGATTTGCCTTTAACGAATCCATGCTGACTTTCCTTAATTAATCCACACCTTACCAAGTGACTGTTAATTTTGTCCCTGATTACTGTTTCTAAAAGCTTCCCCACTACCGAGGGTAAACTGACTGGCCTGTAGTTGCTGGGTTTATCCTTACACCCTTTTTCAAACAATGGTGTAACATTTGCAATTCTCCAGTCCTCTGGCACCAACCCTATATCTATGGAGGATTGGAATATTATAGCCAGTTCGTCCGCAATTTCCGCCCTCAATTTCCTCAACATCCTAGGATGCATCCCATCTGCTCATAACATAGAAACATAGAAGAGAGGAGCAGGAGTAGGCCATTTGGCCCCTCGAGCCTGCTCCATCATTCAATGCGATCATGGCTGATCATCCCAATTCAGTACCCTGTCCCTGCTTTTTCCCATTACCCCTTGATCCCTTTAGCCTTAAGAAATATATCCGACTCCTTCTTGAATACATTTAATGAATTGGCCTCTACTGCCTTCTGTGGTAGAGAATTCTACAGGTTCACCACACTCTGGGTGAAGAAATTCCTCCTCATTTCTGTCCTAAATGGCTTACCCCTTATCCTTAGACTGTGATCCCTGGTTCTGGACTCCCCGACCATCGGGAACATCCTTCCTGCATCTAGTCTGTCCAGTCCTGTCGGAATTTTATAAGTTTCAATGAGATCCCCTCTCATTCTTCTAAACTCCAGCAAGTATAAGCCCAATCGACCAATCTCTCCTCATACATCATTCCTGCCATTCCAGGTATCAGCCTGGTGAATCTTCGCTGAACTCCTTCCATGGCAAGAACATCCTTCCTCACATAAGGCGAACAAAACTGCACACAATACTCAAGATGTGGTCTCAACAAGGCCCTGCACAACTGCAGCAAGATATCCTTGTGCCTGTACTCAAACCCTCTCTCTACGAAGGCCAACATACCATTTGCCTTCTTAACCGCCTGCTGCACCTGCATGCTTACCTTCAGCGACTGGTGCACAAGGACACCCAGGTCTCGTTGCACTTCTCCTTCTCCCAATCTATTGCCATTCAGATAATGATCTGCCTTCCTGTTTTTGACACCAAAGTGGATAACCTCGCATTTATCCATGTTATATTGCATCTGCCATGCTTCTGCCCAATCACCCAACATGTCCAAATCATACTGGAGTTTCTCGGCATCCTCCTCACAGCACACACGCCCACCCAGCTTTGTGTCATCTGCAAACTTGGAGATATTCCATCTAGTTCCCTTGTCTAGATCATTAATATGTATTGTGAATAGCTACGGTCCAAGGACCGATCCCTGTGGTACCCCAGTAGTCACTGCCTGCCACTCGGAAAAAGACCCGTTTATTCCAACACTTTGCTTTCTGTCTGCCAACCAGTTCTCTATCCAAGTCAATACCTTGCCCCCAATCCCATGTGCCTTAACTTTACACGCTAGTCTCTTTTGCGGGACCTTATCGAAAGCCTTCTGAAAGTCCAAATACACCACATCCACTGGTTCTCCCTTAACTATTTTACCAGTTACATCCTCAAAAAATTCCAGTAGATTAGTCAAGCACGATTTACCTTTTCTAAATCCATGTTGACTTTGTCCGATCCTGTCACTGTTTTCCAAGTGCTCTGCTATTACATCTTTTATAATGGACTCTAGCATTTTCCCCATTACCGATGTTAGGCTTACCGGTCTGTAATTCCCCGTTTTCACTCTACCACCTTTTTTGAATAGTGGGGTGACATTAGCTAGCCTCCAATCCATGGGTACTGTTCCAGATTCCATCAAATGTTGGAAGATGATCAGCAATGCATCTACTATTTCTAGGTCCACTTCCGTAAGTACCCTCGGATGTAGATTATCAGGCCCTGGGGATTTATCGGCCTTCAATCCCGTCAATTTCCCTAACACCATTTCCCTACAAATACTGATTTCTTTCATTTCCTCCCTTTCATCAGACCCTATGTTCCCCGACATCTCTGGGAAGTTATTTGTGTCCTCATTTGTGAAGATATATATTTAATTGGTCTGCCATTTCTTTGTTCCCCATTATAAATTCTCTTGATTCTGCCTGCAAGGGACCTACGCTTGACTTCACCAATCTTTTTCTCTTCACATATCTATAAAAGCTTTTACAGTCCGTTTTTATGTTCCCTGAAAGCTTACTCTCATATTCTATTTTCCCTTTCTTAATTAATCCCTTTGTCCTCCTTTGTTGAATCTTAAACTGCTCCCAATCCTCAGGATTATTGCTTTTTCTGGCCAATTTATATGTCCTCTCCTTGGATCTTATGCTGTCCCTAATTTCCCTTGTTAGCCACGGTTGAGTCACCTTTTTTGTTTTATTTTTATGCCAAACTGGGATGAACAAATTCTGTAGTTCATCCATGCGGTCTTTGAATGTTTGCCATTGCCTATCCACCATCAACCCTTTGAATGACATTCCCCAATCAATCCTACCCAACTTGCGCCTCATACCATCGTAGTTTCCTTTATTTAAATTCAGGACCCTAGTCTCTGAGTCAACTACTTCACTCTCCATCTTAATGAAGAATTCTATCATATTATGATCGCTCCGACCCAAGGGGCTTCATACAACAAGATTGCTAATTAATCCTTTCTCATTACATAATACCCAGTCTAAATGGCCTGATCTCTGGTTGGTTCCTCGACATATTGGTCCAGGAAACCAACCCGTAAACACTCCAGGAATTCCTCCTCCACAGTATTGTTACTAATTTGGTTAGCCCAATCTATATGTAGATTAAAGTCACCCATAATGACTGCTGTGCCCTTATTGCACGCTTCTCTAATTTCCCTTTTAATGCCATCCCCAACCTCCGCATTACTGTTTGGAGGTCTATATACCACTGCCACTTGGTATATCTCAGTTCTACCCATACAAATTCCACATCATCAGAGCTAATATCCTTCCTTACAATTGTGTTAATTCCTTCTTTAACCAGCAATGCTACCCCACCTCCCTTTCCTTTTTGCCTATCTTTCCTGAATATTGAATACCCCTGGAAGTTGAGAACCCAGCCTTGGCCACCCTGGAGCCATGTTTCCGTAATCCCAATCAAATCATATTCGTTTAGCTCTATTTGCGCAGCGAATTCATCCACCTTATTACGAATGCTCCTCGCATTAAGACACAAAGCCTTCAGGCTTGTTTTTTTCACGCTCTTAGACCTATTGGAATTATTATTTACTGTGGCCATGTTTGATTTAAACCGTTGGTTTCTCTGACTGCCACTTTTGTTTTTCTCCTTCCTATCTTTTGCTTTTATCCTTGTTTCCCTTTCCTCTGTCTCCCCGCTCAGGTTCCCAACCCCCTGCCATTTTAGTTTAAACCCTCCCCAACAGCACTAGCAAACACTCCCCCTAGGACATCAGTCCTGGCCCTGCCCAGGTGCAAACCATCCGATTTGTACTGGTCCCACCTCCCCCAGAACCGGTTCCAATGTCCCAGGAATTTGAATCCCTCCCCCTTGCACCATTCCTCTAGCCATGTATTCATCTGAAATATCCTTCTATTTCTACTCTGACTAGCACATGGCACTGGTAGCAATCCTGAGATTACTACCTTTGAGGTCCTATTTTTTAAATTTACCTCCTAACTCCCTATATTCAGCTTTTTGGACCTCATCCTGTTTTTTACCTATATCGTTGGTACCTATATGCACCACGCCAACTGGCTGTGCACCCTCCCCTTCCAAAATGTTCTGCAGCCGCTCTGAGACATCCTTGATCCTTGCACCAGGGAGGCAACACACCATCCTGGAGTCTCGCTTGCGGCCGCAGAAATGCCTATCTATTTCCCCTTACAATAGAATCCCCTATTACTATAGCTCTACCCCTCTTTTCCCTCCCGTCCTGTGCAGCAGAGCCACCCCTGGTGCCAGGAAGTTGGCTGCTGCTGCCTTCCTCTGATAAGCCATCCCCCTCAACAGTATTCAAAGTGGTATATCTGTTTGAGAGGGGCATGTCCACAGGGGACTCCTGCACTACCTGCCTGCGCCTACTACTCTGTCTGTTGGTCACCCCTTCCCTTTCTGCCTGTCCAACCTTTACCTGCGGTGTGACCAACTGCTTAAACGTGATATCCACGACGTCCTCAGCATCGCGAATGGTCCAGTATGTATCCAATCACAGCTCCAGCGCCGCAATGCGGTCTGCCAGTAGCTGCAGCTGGACACACTTCCTGCACACATGATTGTCAGGGACACAGGAAGTGTCCCTGAGTTCCCACATAGCGCAGGAGGAGCATACCACGGGGCCGGGCTCTCCTGCCATGACTTACCCTTTAATTAATTGAAATTAAATTAAATCAAATCAATCCCACCAATTACACTACAGTTAAATGATATATTTAAGGGCCCTGGTTTACCAACAGTCCCCGCTACACCACAGAGACCTTAAAAACGATCAACCACAGAGTTAAAGTTTAAAAAGAGAGACATACTCACCAACCAATCACTTACCTGCTTTCTCGTGACGTCACACTTCGATTAATTTTTACTTCTCTCCCTCCCTCTGAGCTTGGAGATTTGAGATTGGTAAGCCTACCTGATCCTCGCCGCCGCTTTTATCCGCCGCTCGGCCGCCTCGTCTCCCACAGGTCCGCCGCTCTGAGGCCTACCTGGTCCTCGCCGCCACTTTTATCCGCCGTTCGGCCGCCTCGTTTCCCGCAGATCCGCCGCTCTGAGGCCTACCTGGTTCTCGCCGCCGCTTTTATCTGCTTTTATCCGCCGCTCGGCCGCCTCCTCTCCCGCAGGTCTGCCGCTCTGAGGCCTACCTGATCCTCGCCGCCGCTTTTATCCGCTTTTATCTGCCGCTCGACTGCCTCCTCTCCCGCAGGTCTGCTGCTCTGAGGCCTACCTGGTCCTCACCGCCACTTTTAACCGCTTTTAACCGCCACTCGGCCGCCTCCTCTCCCGCAGGTCCGCCACTCTGAGGCCTACCTGGTCCTCGCCGCCGCTTTTATCTGCCGCTCGGCCGCCTCGTCTCCCGTAGGTCCACCGCTCTGGTGATTTATCTACTTTAAGTACAGCCAGCCTTTCTAATACCTCTTCTTTATCAATTTTTATCCTATCATGTGTCTCCACTACCTCCTCCTTCACTATGTCTATGGCAGCATCCTCTTTCTTGGTGAAGACAGTTGCAAAGTACTCATTTAGCACCTCAGCCATACCTCTGCCTCCATGTGTAGGTCTCTTTTGGTCCCTAATCGGCCCCACCCCTCCTGTTACTACCCTTTTACTATTTATATGCCTATAGAAGACTTTTGGATTACCTTTTATGTTAGCTACCATTCTATTCTCAAACCCTCTCTTTGCCCCTCTTATTTTCTTATGGAATAGGCTTTGGCTTGTTCTCTGTAAGAGCCGACACAGAAACGATGGGCTGAATGGCTTCCTTCTGTGGTGTAAACTGCTATGGTTCTATGCTTCCAAATAGCTTTTCTTTCTCTTATTGGACAAAAAAATGGAGGAGAGGGAACAGTGTTTAATTCCAGCTCTGTTAATTCTTACAGCTGAGATTGTCCTGAATAGATGCCCAGATATGCATCAGCTGTACCAGGGACTATAGATGAAGAGGAGGGAGGCTGCAGGTGGACCCTACACTGTTTAAAGAAAGAAGAGAAAGACTTGCATTTATATAGCGCCTTTCACGACCACCGGACTTCTCAAAGCGCTTTACAGCCAATGAAGTACTATTTGAAGTGGAGTCACTGTTGTAATGTGGGAAACACAGCAGCCAATTTGTGCATAGCAAGATCCTACAAACAGCAATGTGACAATGACCAGATAATCTGTTTTTGTTATGTTGGCTGAGGGATAAATATTGGCAAGGACACTGGTGATAACTCCCCTGCTCTTCTTCGAAATAGTGCCATGGGATCTTTTATGTTAATCTGAGAGAGCAGACGTGGCCTCAGTTTAACGTCTCATCCGAAAGACGGCACCTCTGACAGTGCAGCACTCCCTCAGCACTGCACTGAAGTGTCAGCTTAGCTTTATGTGCACAAAGTCCCTGGCGTGGGATTGTGAACCCACAACCTTCTGACTCAGAGGCAAGTGTGCTATCAACTGAGCCACAGCTGACACCACCATGAGCAGAACCTTTCTTGAACACTGGACTTTCACTCTGAAGGAACTTGTGTGAATCTTAAATGATATTCAGGTCCTGAACTTCTGGGGTGTCCAGTCAACTGGTACAAGTCTTAGCCTCAGATTGGAGACTCCATCATAAATCCCAGAGATGATGGCATTTGTGTAGCTGGACAGGTGCGTCGGCAGCGCCCGACTTGAACAGCTGGCAGAATTTCAAAGTGTTACCATGCCACTCTGATGGTGAAGAGGAGACTCTAGGGTTGATTAACTTTCCCTAGTAAATGTTTGGTGCCATATTTGCAGGCCTCAGCCACGGTTAAATCTGCTAATGTCTACAGAGGGCATTAAAGGCAGAATTCCCAAAGTAGCGCAAGAATTCCCCCTTAACATGTGTGGGGGGGGTGCAGGTATGAAGATCCGCCCATGCCCCCTCCTGAAAAATGGCAAGATGGAACCAGGCTCCACCCAATTTTATGACAGCCGATCCAGAGATCTTCTGGGCTTCCACCTTGGCCCCCAAACTAAGACTCAACAGCCCTTTAGGGGTAGGTTTTTTCCAATCTGGGCTAGGCTAGTAGGCACAACACCCAATAGCAGCTCCATTTCTGCATGCATATGGCAGATTGACAGGGTGATGTATCCTACCCCACAGCGTTCGACTCAGATCGTGCCATTTATTATGGCCTTGGAGAAATTCATAAAAAATGGAAGCAATTGTGTGGCTGACTCATGAAGAAGGCGAGTTTTGCAAAGCACTGGAGTCCTGCTGGCCCCCTTGGAACAGGGAGGGTGGAGGAGAGCCCGGTGGTAAGGGAGGCCCAAGGTTAGAGTTGGCATCTTCAAGGGAGAGCCCGGGGGCAAGGGAGGCCCAAGGTTAGAGTTGGCATCTTCAAGGGAGAGCCCGGGGGCAAGGGAGGCCCAAGGTTAGAGTTGGCATCTTCAAGGGAGAGCCCGGGGGCAAGGGAGGCCCAAGATTAGAGTTGGCATCTTCAAGGGAGAGCCCGGGGGCAAGGGAGGCCCAAGGTTAGAGTTGGCACCTTCAAAGACAGGAGTAATTGGCGGGGATGGAATTGAAAGAAGTGAAGTCGTTTATTCGATGAACAGAGAAGAAGTGATGTTGGTCAACTTGCCCTGCTTAAAGAGAATGTTAACTATTTTGATAGGTTGACAATTCTGGATAATTTATTTTTTGACAGAATCCTAAAAAATGAGACCCAAAAGAAAGAAAACAAAGCAATTTAGGATTGAATGGACACCGGTTTACACTTACAGCGTTGACAAGTTCAGGCAGCTAATGATGCCTCTTGTCAAGTTTTTTGACTAGAACAACTTGACAGGGTCCCGGATGAATTTGAATACATTAAAGTAATACTGTCAAAACCTTAATAAGGATGACAGGGTCTTTTTATTTTAGTAATGCTGTATTCTATTTGAAGAAATGCATCAGGTCTCCTGCAGTGAGATGGGATTATGGATTCGCAAACACAATGTATATTTATTAAAACATTTTATTCCCTCCTGAGTTCATTGACTCCTTGCTGCATGATGGTACCACAGGCACACTCTGGTACCTTGTCTAAGTGGCCATTCTTCATGCCTGAGGCTAGGCAGTGGGTTTCCACTGGCTGTACGACCACTGGGACATAACAGCTGAGCCCAGTCCTCTCTGCATCCAACATCCACCACTGAGCACTTAAAAAATGACTCAGTAGCAACCAGGAGCAAGAATGCTGGACAATTTTCCCCTTCCTGACTGAGTTGCTCTGAGGCCAATTATAGCATCCTTCTACTTCCTGGCTAATATAAACTAACTCACAAAAAATCAGGGATTGAACCTGGGACCTTCCTGGTTTGTGCAGCTCAGCTACTTGCTCATTAAACCACCAGAGGAGCCACAGGACATTTTTTTAAAAGAAAAACTCCACTTCTGGCTTAGTACATAAATCTACTATCTGTCATGGTACTGAGGCAGATAGACCAGAAAGGTACCAAATTTGATTTCCAGGCCATGCGGAATTAGCCTTGGCTAGAAAGGCGGAAAATCAGACAAAGTTCCTGCTCCGCATTGCTGTCCAGTGACTCCTACTGGAGAGTGCACATGAGTGGATGCCAAACAAGGAGTGGCTCAGGCTTTCTCCAGTTGAATCTACAGTTGCTGACAAACTGATGTGCCAAATAACTGCCTGAATCCATGAGGTTAAAGTTTAAAACTAAAGGCTTTTATCAAGTAAGAATGTGGCATCAAGTTAACACAGGGCAACCATCATTCATCACCGACCCAGCCCTTGGTAGAACATTCCAGAAGAGGGGCGGGGCTAGGGAGGAGCATTAGTGGTTACACCAGTAGAACATTCCAGACATTAACAAGTACAACAACAACAGCAACAACAATACAAATGCCAGAACACAGAGTTATTTCATCACATTCATCCCCTGCTATAGCTTCAGTCTGTCAGGAGGTCTGATAATCCTCTGGGAACGACGTAACTCTTGCTGAGGCTCCTCCCGGAGTACTAACTCCGGTTCATTCGAATTCCCAGAATCATCAGTATTTTCCACACTGAGGGTTTGTGTCTCTGAAGGTCCAATACCACGATTGAAAACTCTACTCTCAGAGTCGAACTCTGAGCTCCAGCAGGTGCAAGATCTTTAATAGAGACCGTATCCTCTCGCCCGTCCAGATATTGAATATACGCATACTGGGGATTAGCATGGAGGAGTTGTACTTCCTCCACCAGTGGATCAGTCTTGTGGCCTCTCACATGTCTGTGCAACAACACAGGGCCCGTGGTCGTCAACCATGTGGGTAACATTACTCCATTAGTAGCTTTTCTTAGAAAACTAAACATCCTTTCATGAGGGGTGGCATTCGTCGCTGTACACAAAAGAGACCTTATGGAATGCAGCACATCTGGCAGGGCATCCTGCCAGCGAGAGGTCGGCAGGCCTTGCAACTTCAGAGACAGTACGATAGCCTTCCACACTGTCGCATTTTCTTTCTCGACCTGCCCATTATCACGAGGGTTATAGCTGGTAGTTCTACTCGTTGCAATCCCTTTCGATAGCAAAAACTGTCGCAATTCTTCGCTCATAAAGGAAGAACCCCTATCACTATGTATATAGTTAGGCATGCCAAACAAGGAAAACAGTTGGCAGAGGCATTTAATTACAACAGCACTAGTCACATCTGGACAGGAGATAACAAAAGGGAACCGAGAGTACTCATCTATAATTTTAAAAAAATAGACATTACGGTCGCTCGATGGAAGGGGACCTTTAAAATCGAGACTCAAACGTTCAAATGGTCGAGTTGCTTTAATAAGATGAGCTGGCTCGGATGGCTTATAGAAGTGGGGTTTGCATTCAGCACAAACACGACAGGTTCTGGTCATTGTCCGGACCTCCTCAATAAAGTAGGGTAGATTGTGGGACTTAATGAAATGGTTCATTCTGGTAACCCCAGGGTGGCAGAGTGCGTCGTGGAGACTTTGAAGCTTATCTATACCTAGACTAGCACATACTCCTCGTGACAAAGCATTCGATGGCTCATTAAATACTCCAGGCCTGTACTGAATATCATAGTCATATGTTGACAGTTCTATTCGCCATCTTAAAATCTTATCATTTTTGATCTTGCCTCTCTGCTTAGTGTTGAACATAAAGGCCACGGATCGCTGGTCAGTAATGAGCGTAAAACGTTGGCCAGCGAGATAATGTCTCCAATACCTGACCGCTTCAATAATCGCCTGTGCCTCCTTTTCCACTGAAGAATGTCGAACTTCTGGTCCTTGCAATCACAGAATCACAGAATCACAGAAACCCCACAGTGCAGGTAGAGGCCATTTCGGCCCATCGAGCCTGCACCGACACATATCCCACCCAATCCCCGTAACCCCTACACCAACACATATCCCACCCTATCCCTGTAACCCCACGTATTTAACCCCCTAACACTAAGGGTCAATTTATCATAGCCAATCAACCTAACCCACACATCTTTGGACTGTACGATGTACGAGAGAAGAAAGCTACTGGTCTACCAGCTTGGTTAAGAGTTGCTGCCAACGCAAAATCAGATGCATCACTTTCCACTTGAAAAGGGATCTTCTCATCCACGGCACATACCACTGCCTTCTCAATGTCCCGTTTGATATTAAGGAAAGCCTCCAGAGCTTCCGCCGATAGCGGAAAAGACGTCGACTTAATAAGAGGTCAGACTTTATCTGAGTAGCTAGCCACCCACTGGGCATAGTACGAGAAGAATCCCAGACACCTTCTTAAAGCTTTTACAGTGTGAGGTAAAGGTAATTCCTTAAGTGGGCGTAATCTTTCAGGATCTGGCCCGATTACCCCATTCTCCACAACGCAACCAAGAATACACAAATGTGTAGTATTGAAGGTACACTTGTTTTCGTTGTAGGTCAGGTTTAACATCTTTGCAGTCTCTAGGAACTTCGCGAGATTTTGATCATGCTCCCGTTGGTCGCGCCCACAGATAGTAACATTGTCCAGGTACGGGAATGTTGCTTCCAACGCGTATTCATCCACCATATGATCCATCTCCCGTTGGAAGACGGATGCCCCATTCATCGCTCCAAAGGGCACCCTAAGGAATTGGTGCAGGCACCCATTAGCTTCGAAGGCCGTATAAGGTCGGTCTTCTATTTTAATGGGGAGTTGATGGTAGGCAGACTTTAAATCAATGGTGGAGAACACGCGGTACTGAGCTATCTGGTTCACCATCTCAGAAATATGAGGCAAAGGATAGGCGTCTAATTGGGTATACAAGTTTATAGTCTGGCTACAATCGACCACAAGTCTTTTCTTTTCATTAGTTTTAACCACCACCACCTGGGCACGCCACGGGCTATTACTGTGTTCGATGATTCCCTCCCGTTGAAGCCTTTCCACTTCTTCTTTTATAATTTTTTTATCTTCTGAACTATACCGTCGACTCTTAGTCGCTATAGGTCTACAATTAGGAGCAAGGTTCACGAACAAAGAAGGCGGACTTATTTTTAAAGTAGAAAGGCCGCAGACTGTGAGTGGAGGCTGGGATCCACCATACTTAAGGGTGACACTCTCATGCTGACACTGGAAGTCCAAGCCTAAAATTAAGTTCACACACAACTGAGGTAATATGAGGAGTTTAAAATCCTTATACTCCGTATCCTTAATGGTCAATGTGACTTTACAATATCCAGTTACCTCCAAAGTAAGGGACTTGGACGCCATCATGATTTCACTTCGAGTAGGATACACCTTCAATGAACAGGAGTTAACAAGGTTGGGGTGCATAAAACTTTCAGTACTGCCACAGTCTATCAAACACCCAGTAGGACGACCATTAATCTTGATGTCCATCATAGATTTCGACAAGGAACACAGTATGGTCTGGTCAACCGTAACCGGGGCTAGAGTAAAATGATAGGCGGCAGCAGAAAAGACATCGGGTACAGGATTACCCTTACACACTTTACTAAAATGTCCCCATTTCTTACATTTAAAACAGGTAGCCTCTCTGGCTGGGCATCGTTGCCTGGGGTGTTTAGATTGGCCACAAAAATAACACTTAGACCCATGGGGTACAGCCGCAACAATAGGATTGAGTGGAGGCTCCATTGGTGTTATGGATGCCTCCATACTCGGAGCACACGAGGCTGAGAAAGACGCGTGGGCTGATGCATACACTTCTAAATTCTTCTGGGCTACATCTAACGATCGAGCAGTAGCGACGACCATTTTTAAAACTAACAAGTCATTCTCGAGAAGTCTCTGTCTAATATAATTAGATCGGAGGCCAGATATGAAAGAATCGCGGATGGCCTCTTCCTGATACAATATGGCAGAGACAGCCTTGTAGTTGCAATCCTTAGCCAAAGCCTTAAGGTCCTGCAGGAAATCGTCCAGAGATTCCTCGGGTAATTGCCTGTGAGTAGACAAAAGATACCTGGTGTATACTTCGTTAACCGACTTAAGGTACTGGGCCTTAAGGGCTGCGAGGGCCTCTTCATATGTAGTAATATCTTCAATTATCGAGTAAGTTTGATGACTTACCAAGTTGGTTAGAAGACCCAACTTGTTAACTGTCGAATCGACCGATGCGATGAAGTGTTGAAAACATCGAAGCCAATGCGTAAATTTCTTCGACGCGTCTGCCGAATGGGGATCGATATCCAGACACTCTGGTTTCAAAAATCGATCCATCTTCCAAAAGTTGTTACTTAATAAAATTGATGTGCCAAATAACTGCCTGAATCCATGAGGTTAAAGCTTAAAACTAAAGGCTTTTATTAAGTAAGAACATGGCATCAAGTTAACACAGGGCAACCATCATTCATCACCGACCCAGCCCTTGGTAGAACATTCCAGAAGAGGGGCGGGGCTAGGGAGGAGCATTAGTGGTTACACCGGTAGAACATTCCAGACATTAACAAGTACAACAACAACAGCAACAACAATACAAATGCCAGAACACAGAGTTATTTCATCACACAAACACAGTCTAGGCTCTCACATCCTATCTATACCCCCAACCCACAGTGGGATGGAACTCCGTGTTAGTATGAGAAGTTGTATTTGCCAGCCCACCTCAAACCAAACAAAATCTACCCCGAAAGGGCTGTTGAGTTTGAGTATCATTTGAGATTGGATTCAAACCTGCGGAACCCTGGCCAGGCTCAACGCCTTTAGGAGAAAAAGAAAGATTTGCATTTATATAGTGCCTTTCATGACCACCGGACGTCTCAAAGCGCTTTACAGCCAATGAAGAACTTTTGAAGTGGAGTCACTGTTGTAATGTGGGAAACGCAGCAGCCAATTTGCACACAGCAAGCTCCCACAAACAGCAATGTGATAATGACCAGATAATCTGTTTTTGTTATATTGATTGAGGGATAAATATTGGCCAGGACACCGGGGATAATTCCCCTGCTCTTCTTTGAAATAGTGCCATGGGATCTTTTACGTCCACCTGAGACAGCAGGCGGGGCCTCGGTTTAACGTCTCATCCAAAAGACAGCACCTCCAATAGTGCAGCACTCCCTCGGCGTGTTAGCCTAGCTTTATGAACCCACAACCCTTCTGACTCAGAAGCAAGTGTGCTACCAACTGAGCCACAGCTGACACCACTGAGGAAAGGAGAAAATTGGGGAAACCAACATTGCTGGCTGTAGAAAGGGTTACTGCCTGCTTAACTGCATAGTACAGACCACACAAGATTTAAAAAAGGAAGAAAACCACCAACTAAGCAGAGAATAGGAGCAGCTGACCTTCTCCATATGTCTCCTGTACACTAACAGCTGCTGTATGTGAACAGATGTTTTCAGCACTATGACAAGTTCCCCCATTGTCTGCACTGTGTGGGAAAGTTGCTGCCTGGACCAACACAGCTGCTGCTAAGGCCCAGAAGTCAACACTTGACTCCTGAATGTAAGTTCTTTTTTGATGTTGGATGAATGTATGGCCACAATTTACAGCTGGCCACAAGGCAACTGATTTGAGAAAGACAGTGACAGTTCAAACTGTTCAAAAACAAAAGGAAAAATGATCTCAGATTCCTGTAGATTAATGTTTAGATCCGCCCCCCCCCCCCAAGTTTCCACCACCACAAAGGCACTGACCTTGCTGGAACACTCCAAACTGGCAACTGCCCTATGTCACTATTGTCCATGTAGGAGCTTAAACAGTAAATGTTAGCATACTGTTACATTGTAAGGGACGTGACAGGCAAGCCAATCTGCCCTCACCTAATAGCTTCCTCTCTACCCATGTGCACACACACACACACACACACACACACATTTACTTCCCAACAATAGACATTAGAAGTAATACACAGCCGTAAAGCTACCTGATTTGTTTATTTTCATTTTTTTTGGATGATGTCTCTATTTAAGCACCTTGCAACATTTTTCTATATTAAAGATACTATGTAAAGGTGCTATATAAAAATTGTTGTTATTTTGGACACCAGCAACTTTAGTTACTGAGGAACTAAAAGGTGAATGAGAAAACATTTCAGGAGGTATTTTGAGCAATTTGTGAGAACCCAGTGGTCAGGTGGTGCAATCACAGTGATGGTTTACATAAGCAGGAAGCCATTGTAAATGTGGACATAGGAATTTATAATGGAAAAAGTTGACATACAAAGTGTGGCAAAAATATGACAACAGGAAGTTAAGTTGAGCAAACAGGAAGTAAGTGCAGACATAAGCTATTTAATAAGATATAGATATATATATATATATTTGTATATGCAAACACAACACTATAATCACTAGATCAACAGACAAGGCTGCGATTTCACCTACCGAGGCTCCGTCCCGCTCTGTGAGAAGAATTTTCCGTGATTGGGCTTGTTAAGCCCACCCTGCGAGGTTCCCAGCCAATTAAAAGGAAGCGGGTCTGATGACACCATTTGATGACGCATCATCAGCTGATTTCCTTAAAGGGACCATGTCCACATTCTTTTTGACAGTTCTGCTGTCAGTGTTCAGCAGCATTGAGGTGCTGCAAACACTGACAAGCACTGCGCAGAGGTGCACGGCTGCACCCAGGCTCTCCCATGACTCCCTCCATATGCTTATGGAGGGGGTCATAGCACGCAGAGAGGTTCTCTTCCCTTTTAATGGGTGGAAGAGGCCTCCCCAGGAGACCAACGCAGCCTGGTTGCACATTGCATAGGAGGGTAGAAGCAGGGATGTCGTCGGGAGGACCTGGCTGCAGTGGCGCAAACCTTTCAATTATCCCAGTAGATCACGAAACATTAGTATAAAGCCACACTCAACCTCATCCTGCTGTGCCTCTCATCACATCCCCATCACTCTGGCTTCCCTACCCTACTCCTGCACATCCTTACTCACACCAATGTACCTTGCACCTCCACCCACCCCTCTCTATCTATATTATCACATCCCCATCTCACTAGCCAACCCTCACACTCACCCTCATCCTTGTCCAATCATACCAACTAACAACACACAAGGGTAGGCACTTGGGTGTTTTCGCCAATGTTCATGTAAAGTTTCTGTTAATGTCTTGTCAAACATTGAAATCTTTATATTCCTCACTTTGCCTTCTTGGACAGATTTGTGTGCACCTTTGGAAGTGGCTTAGTGAGTTGTAGTGAATGGTGAGACATAACAGTACCCCCCGCAATGGTGATGATTGTGAAAGGAATGGTGCTGGTGTGGGGTGATGCCAACCTGGCGCATCATGTGGCAGCCAGGGTGTACAGCATCAAGAGAAGTAAATCTGCCCATGGTGAGGCCATCCCTGGCCTCCCGGGCTGCAATGTGATCGAGTACTGATGCCCTGTGACCTGTGCAGCATCAGGTGATTGCGGAGCAGGTTGGTGTTGTTATTGGTGCTGCTGGTGTGCCTGGTGATGCTGGTGTGCCTGGTGATGCTGATGTTGGGGCTGATCATGGTGGGATACTGAGGACCAAGGTGAGATTCTTTCAAAGGTACTGATGCTGCCAGAATAGATGGCAGCTGAAGTTGAGATGACAGTAGCGATCTGTCAGTGGTGAGAGAGCTTGCTCCAAGGAGGTGATACTGGATAGAGAGTTTACTCCAAACACTTCCAAACTTCATAAAGCTGAAAGGTATATTCCAAATCCTAAAGGCTCCAGCTTCTCAAATTGGAAAGTGAACAGCTGTGAAATGGTAGCTTTTATACCACTTTTGCAGCTGTCAACTATTCGGAGCAATTAAGAGTCATTGAGAACCCGACCGACTTACCTGAGTTGATCCCTGAGTGCCAGAAACCACATGCAAAAGCTGGTAAAATGGTAAGTACATGGTAAAATGGTGTTTAAGCAGCTTTTAACAAGCTCTTAAGTATCTGAATTGGCTCACCCACCGCTTGGTGTCGGATCTGTAAAGCGCAGACAGACCCGACACTTGGTAAACTGGCATGGAGGCGGGTTGACAGCGGGATCCCGACCCGCTGTGAATTTTTTCAATTTTGACAGCGGACCCGCTTCCGAACCCGCCATCTGAGCGCCGGCAAAATTCCGGCTCAAGTGTCAGTCACAATCAAAACACTTCTGTTTATATAAATGTGAATTAGTATCAACTGCACCAAGTCTAACTTAGATTCTATCCCTCAATACCTTTTCCATAAAATTGAATCAGGAAATGGATTTGTCTTGCAGAGTCTAAAGCCTTTGTTCCAACATATTGCTCACTCATGACACACTGCCATGTTATCGCAGTACAGTTCCAATTAAATTCTGCATTCTATAGAATTTAACAGTAATTTAATACCTTTTGAGATAATTTGAAAAAGGCCTCTATTTTAAAAAAAAGACTGAAATGTGTATCGTACATAAATAAAAATGTATAATTTTACTACAAGACAGCAATTTATTTGAAAGTGTGAAAATATACAGCCAATAACCGATCCAGCAGTGATTGCTAGCCAGTAATCTCACCAAGGGGTTTAGAAGATATTGCTCTCGTGCTTTATAATTGTCATCTGAACCATGGGACAAGGTTACTGCTTGGGAATCGCTCCCAGGCATTCATTATTTTTATACGACACACTAGGACTTAGTGGGAACAGTTTTTTTTAACTTTCTATTTACCGTGGTGAATGTGGCAAAAGATGCTCACTGTAATTATGTGATATCCTCCTCGAAGACTGCAATATAACCTGTCCAAGTTTACTGAGGGATAATCTGCAGTTGAGTATCAGAATGTAAGCTACTTAATTTAACCTGCTCTCCCCGTTCTCGCTGCAGGCACTGACTGCTCCTGGGCTATGGCTCCACAGAGGGCGGTTACTCTCCAAGTGGCCATTCATCATTCGTGAACCGAGCCAGTGAGCACTGGAAGGCTATTCAATTCTGCAAGGCACTCTAGCCAAGTCTAATTTTCTCCACACCTAACATCCAACCGAGATCATCAGATAACACTTGGAAGCTGAAACCTTGGCTGATTTTTGTTCCTCTCCCTAGCCTACAGCCAATTGACAAGCTGTGATGTTACTACTGCCGTGGCAGCTAACTCAGCACAGACTAGGTACACAACCTTCTGGTCTGTAGGGCTTAGAACTATCACGAGTGTCTTTACTCACTGGGCCATCAGGGGACCCGTGATCATTTGACCTTTTGGAAACTCTTTAACCTTTGAAAACTCTTTCGTATTCAGTTATTTTGCGAATTGTAATCTCAGTTTGAGAGAGCTGGCTTTTAGTTTTCCCAGCAGCTTGCATTAATCTTGTGATACTGTATAGCCATTTCAGTGCCATTCCACCCACAGCATTAAGATTTAAAAGCTGACAACTTAACTTTTAGATTCAACAGATTTAAAAAAAAGAATTGTATGTAATTTTTTTGCCTAATCTTCATGTACTTCTTTTGCAAATTATTATTAAAGTAACTTGTGACATGGCACCGCGTGGCACAGATAGGGCAAACAATTTGTTATCTCTCAGATCAGCTCAATAACTGGTCTCTGAGACGTTTCCCGAAGAATTGAGGTGTTTTGGGCAGCAAATCGCACTATTGCCAGGCTATGGGGAAAGAGCAGGGGAGTGGGACTAAGTGGATAGTTCTTTCAAAGAGCCGGCACAGGCACGATGGGCTGAATGGCCTCTTTCTGTACTGCACAATTCAGTGGCCGGAATTTTCTAGGGTCCGTGCGGGCGCGATCGGAGGCGGGTCGGGTTGGAAATTTGAAAAATCTTGCAGCGGGTCGCGCCAGCGACCTGAAAGGCAGAAGTGCGCGAGTTAATTCAAATCATTATTAGGTACTTGTCAGACCCTTAAGAGTCTTTTTAACCAGACCTTTTAAATTTCACTGGATGACCACGGGAATCACACAGCTCTTGAACTACATCTGTCAACCTGAGGCGGGAGTTGAGTGGCCATTGATCCAGCTGATTAGTGCACAGCATGAAAAGTACAATAAAAGCTCCCACCTCACGGCTGATCACTTTCCACAGGCAGAAGCTGTTGCTGACTGCATTCCCAGCACAGATTTAGCTTTCTACAGGCTGCATGTGTTTCCAGCAAAATCGCCATCCAGTCTCACCTCATCGTTAGAACTTATCACACCATTGACAGATTGCTTCTCACATATCTACTAGACCTCCCATCTATTCCATCAGCATGGGTGCCATTTATACTGTCTCACCTTGGTCCTCAGAATTGGACCACGATGAGCCCCAACACCAGCAGCACCACCAACCTTCTCCACAACCATTGATGCTGCACAGGACAGAGGACATCAGCGCAGGGCTGCACCGCACTGGAGGCAATACCCCCAACACAGGGCATACAGGTAGATGATGAGCTTCCTCAGCATGACGGAGCAGTAGTGCCAAAGGAGGCTCAGGCTATCGTGCCAGGTCGTCGCAGATATTTGCAAATTGCTGGAGCAAGACCTGCAGCCCAGAGGAGCCGGTGGACACATCTTACCAGTGGCTGTCAAAGTCACCAGCGGCCTCAACCTCTTCGCCTCAGGCTCTTTCCAGGGATCTGCAGCAAACATTTGCGGCATCTCACAGTCGGCCACCTACAGATGCATCACACAGGTCACCGATGGCCTGTTTGACAAGCCAGCCAATTATATAAACTTTGCCACTGATGAAGCCAGTGTTACTGAGTGGGCTTTGCTGCTCTGGTTGGTTTCCCACGGGTGCAAGGCGTCATTGACTGCACACACGTGGCCATCAGGGCACCCCATCATCACCCAGGAGTGTTTGTCAACTGCAAGGGCTTCCACTCCCTCAATATGCAGCTTGTCTGCAACCATAGGAACGTCATCATGCATGTGTGCACCAGATTCCCTGACAGCTGCCATGACTCCTTCATCCTGCACCAGTCCACCCTCCCTCAGCTCTTTGCTCCTCCAAACTGACTTTCCGACTGGCTGCTTGGAGACAAGGGCTATCCACTAATGACATGGCTCATGAGGAGGCCAAGTACTGAGGCCGAGGAGCGATATAATGAAAACCACATTTCCACCAGATGTGTCATAGAGCAGACAATAGGCTGAAAATGCGCTTCAGATGCCTTGACAGATCTGGAGGAGCCCTTCAGTCTGCACCAGCCAGGGTCTCCAGAATCATCGTGGCCTGCTGCGCCCTGCACAACATAGCACAGCAGCGAGGATTAGTGCTGCATGAGGAGCAAGGCTCTGAGCGCATAGCCTCTGCAGAGGAGGAGGAGCAGGAGTAGAAGGTGGAGCATCAGCTGGAAGACAAGGCGGAGGAGCAGGAGGTAGCTGCAATCCAGATCCCACCAGCATCTGAACACATTACTGCCCGGGAGGCCAGGGATGGGCTCATCATGGCCAGATATACTTAATTTTATGCAGTTTACCCATATGGCTGCCAGATGCTACACCAGGTTGGCACCACCCCACAGCAACACCATAAAGCATCCCTACAATGACCAAGTCATTTCTTTCACACTGGCCACCATTGCTAGAGGTACAGCTTTGTCTCACCATTCACTCCAACTCACTAAGCCACTTACAAAGGTGCACACCAATTTGTCCATGATGGCAAAGTGGTGAAAATAAAGATTTTTATGTGTGACATCACAGTAACGGAAACTTTAAAGAATCATTTAACAAAACACCCAAGTGACTACCCTTGTGAATCTACTTGTGTGTCATCTTTCTTTTCCGCGTGCTTCTATGAGCTGCAACCCCTGTGGCTTCAGCAGAGGTAGAGGCAGCCTGCTCACTTCCCTGCTGCGACTGCTTAGATGCTTTTGGCGGTCGTCCTCTGGGTTTTGGAGCCTCTGATGGCCCTGCCAAAGTCTGCACCTCCTGCGACTGTGCAGGGGCAGATCGGCGATCACGATCCGAGGAGGCATCTGGGGCTCTGACTGAGGGGGTGGCAATGGGGGAGAAGTGTGAGCGCTTTGAGAGGAGCCCCCACTTGCATGTCCCCTGTCCCCATCATCCCTCTCATGGCCCACTCGCCCTTTCCTGCTAGCAAGGAGCTGGAGAACACCTTGCTGCACAGCAGTGGGGCCAAGAGGACTCATGTCTACATTGACAGCCCTCCTAGCGAGGTCTATGAGCCTCTGCCATATATTCTCCATAGAGACCATGTGCTCCTGTGAATGGCGCATTAGCTGCTCCATGGAGGTGGCCATCCTATCCATGGAAGAGCCTACAGTCGCCATCACCTGTAACATGGTGGTGCTCATGTTGGAGATGGACTCCTCCATTCTCTGCACATTTGCAGACATCGTGTAAGGGGTGGCATGTGTGCTCAGCTTTGCCTCTGACTCCCTGAGCAGTTTGAATCGCTCCCACTCCCTTGGTTCTGGACTTTGGACTTATTTGGGGGTTGTAATGAAATTGCAACAGACAACTGAGTTGGTGAAAAGAACTTGGATTTTTATTTAAGACAGGAAAAATATACACAACACAATAATCTTATCGCTCTAAAAGGGGGAACACTTCGGAATATGCGAGGGAGAATGACAATAGACAAAATACTTCACCCCTCCCAATCCCACTACACTAACTAGGTTGGATACCAGAGGACCAGGGAAATGCTCACCAAACGACTTTCTTGACAGTTGTAGAGGTTCGCGATTTCGGGGTTCTCTTAGGTGTGGCGGTTGGGGCCTGTTGTACCCGGACGTGGTGGAAGACTTCACCTGCGTTGGTTTATCAGTCTTCGCGTGTCCGCTGATGCGGTCGGGTGCGTATTGGATCGATCGGGTAAGTACCCAATTTCCTTTGGTTAGGTATAGGGTTTAGAGTCTTTTTCATCAAATCTTACCCAGGGGTAAGTCAGGATAGCTTGTAGAGTGGAAACAAACTTGCGAATCTTCGGTTTCTTCCAGGTTGGTTTCTTGTTGGTCGCAGTGGCCCAATATTACCTAGTTGTTGGTAATATTGTTAGTTGTTTGTTTCTTGGGGCCCTTGGTTGCCACGATTCCTTTCCATTCTCCTTCTGTTGTCCTTCCGTCGATCTCTGATTCTCCGACTGTGTGTGATGATGAGGATGAATGAAAACTGTCTTTCAACTGAAAAAGCAGGCCCCAATTATACCGTTTGAGGCCTTGCTTATCTGCCCGCCAAATCTTCTCTGGCCCATTGTCAATTTTGGCGGGTTCGTTAACTTTAATAGTTTTAAGTTCTTTAACTGGTTTCCGAGCTGGTCCCATCTATTTTTAATTGACTTAAGTTGGTGTAAACTAGTTTCGGGATGGTCTGTCGAAACCTAAATTAGCATTTAATGGCTGTTTAATCTTTGGTCCGATTAGTGAGTTTTGTCTTCTCCTGCTGGGGTCAGGGTCCCTTTTGTTGATCAATGGCATATACTGTATTATTCATATTCTTGATGGCTTTGTAATTTTGGCGGGAACTGTCCTTCCGTAGGCCTATTGTCATTTATGTGAAATGACTGCGACAGTCCAGAACATTCCCAGACAGTTTGGCCTATGCCAATACCCAAACTGTTTGTTTTGCAGGGGCCCATCCCAACTCCTTTGTCGCAGCCTTCCACAGGCCTGGACATGTCCTTTTAAAATAACCGAAATCCTGGGGTTTTAACTTTAAGCCCCTTTTTGGCCCAATATTCTTTAAAACAGTAATCTTCTTGATTTGAGGGAACCTGCAGAATTTTGTGAACCTTACACGCTCGCAAAACCTGCCAAAGCCTCCTGCACATCTTGCTGCACCTCCAGGATCGCCCTCTTTCTGGATGGCCCCTGAGGTTCAGTGTCTGGATGCAGCTGAGTTGAGCTGGGAGTGTCCTGCGCCCTCCAGCGAGGAGTCTCCACTGCTGTCCCTGTCTCCACCATCTGCACTTGCTCACTTGTGACTTGTGAGACACCAGGTGACAACACTACTCTATCTCGCGTGGGACCCACTGAGGTGTGCATATCTGCGCTGGTGCTGGGTGCACTTATGGCTGGAGGGTCTTCTGAGGAGTCGTCTTCCTCTTCCTCCTAGACAATGGGTGGGGGGCAGGGGGCACTTGATGGACCTGTGGGAGAGTAAAGAGATGAGTTAGATATGTCATGTGAAGAATGGGTACAGATACCATTATGCACATGATGACCATTCAGTGGCTGCTGACATCAGTCCCCATATGATGTAAGCCATTTAGCTGTATGATATATAATTCTGTTGCTGAGATGTCCCCCTCTCTCCATCTCCCACCTCCAGCTGTTCAGCAACTCCAGAAACTTCCAAGGCAGCCTCCTCTTCTGATGTTAGAGTTGCCAATGATGGCGTTCCACCTCCAGTTCTCTCCCTCTTATTGTGGGCTCTCTTTTCCTACAAGGAGCGAAAGAAGAGAAGGTGGAATGAGAGTGAGGGAATGAGTGTAATGAATGGATGAGTTACGTCTTTAGAGGGAGACTATGATGGAGTGAGGTGCCAAAGCCAAGTGACTTCCTTGTGTGTTGTTAGTTGGTATAATTGCACTAGGATGAGGGTGAGTGTGAGGGGTGGCTAGTCAGATGGGGATGTGATAATGTAGATAGAGAGAGAGGGATGGGTGGACATGCAAGATATGTTGGTGTGAGTGTGTTAGATGTGCAGGAGCAGGGTTGGGAAGGCAGAGTGATGGGGATGTGATCAGAGGTGCAGCAGGATGAAGTTGAGTGTGGCTTTGTACTCGCCTTTCCTGGTCTAATGAGATCATTGAAACATTTCCAGCACTGTACCCAGGTCCTCCTAACCACATCCCTGCTGTTTCCCTCCTCTGCTATTTGGAGCCAAGCTGTTTTGGTCTCCTAGGGAGGTAGGTCTCTTCCGCCCATTAGAAGGGAAGAGGACCACCCTGCATGGCTCTGACTCCCTCCACAAGCATATGGATGGTGTCATCGGAGAACCTGGGTGCAGCCCTCTCTCTCAGTGTAGTCATATTTGGCACTCTTTCTAGCAGTCCAATGGTGCAGTGTGCTGCCTGCACACTCTTAGATGAACCTTCCAATGCAATGTGGCCATGGCTCCTTTAAATATCCCGGCTGAAAACGCGTCATCGCTGACGTCATCAGACCCGCACCATTTAATTGGGTGCTATGTTGACGGAGAAGGAGAAGGATTTCTAAAGAGAGCAAAGGAGAGTGTCGCAGCATAGGACATAGAAGGGATCAACCCATCAGTACTGCCCCCCTTCCCCCATACAAACCTATAGGCATCTTTTATGAGAGCACAAGTGGAGATGTGCCTTCACAGGTTTAGATTTTCCGAGGAAGCTAGATTCTGCACTCGGGTCTGCAGCCCAGATCAAGTGCCTGAACAGCTCTGTCAGTGGCAATCAATTAAGAACCACTCTCAACCATTATGTCACTGGCTTCTTCCAGCCAGAAGCAGAGAGCCCGAGTAGCATCACCCAGGGTAGTATTTCCAGATCATGGATGCCCTCTATAGGAAGGCTGAGGAATGACTCCAATTTGGAATGACACCAAGGCAGCAGCAAGAAAGGGCCATTCAGTTCTACAATGTTGCAGGTTTCCCCAAAGCAAATCGCAGGCCCCTTTTGTGCACCAATTTAGAATGTCTTTAATAGAATAGGATTCCACTCAATGAATGCTCAAACCATTTGTGACTAACAGCAATGAATTCACCATGTGAATGCCGGATTTGCTGGGAGTTTTCCAGCTTCCCAGCTCTATTCAGGGAAAACAGTTAGGTGTCCAGGTAGATTCTGGATGATAAGATATACTACTTACTTCCATGGCTCATGGCTCCTCTTCAAGTGCCATCCTCAGGAGCTGAACATCAGTCCAGTGAGGCACTTTCAGGCCCCGCAGTGGTAACTGAGAAGGCTCCAGTGCCTTGATAGATTAGGAAAGGCACTGAAGTTTGCTCGGAGCAAATCGCTTGCATCGTGATTGCGTGCCCTATAGAATTTTACAAGTCAAAACGGACTGGAACTGGAATCTCTAGAGCAGGAAGTCATGGCCTGCTGTGGAGATAGAGGCACCTGGAACCCAACAACAGGAAGATCTTAATTTGGAGGAGTCCACCATGCTGACTGCCAAGGAACCACACAGGCAGATTATTAGTCACACATTCTCATAGGATTAATATCGTCCCCTGACTGGACATCCATCGCAACATCTTCCCAACATCCGTGGCTGTTCCAATCCTTTCATGTAAAAACATCTGTCTTTGGTTCTCATAAACCAACCATGCCAATTCACTCCATCCAGACCTCATGGAACTGGATGAACTCATTCATTAAATGTGATAGCAATACATCGAGAAACAGACTTTTCCTGCATTGAGAGACCAAGTTGAAGGGTCTAGGCTCCTAGTGCAAATTATCACCAAGATTTTAAAAAGTATGAGAGAAGATGAAATAAATCAACATGCAGTGGCTAGATGTTACCAAGCTGAAGTTTTAAAAGCCAGTAGATTGTGCAAGAAGAGAAGACTGAGTAAGATACACACCTCTATAGGTGTCAGGTTCTGGGAAAGAATGAGATAGCATTCTTTCCAGCACAGGCGTGACGGGCCAAATGGCCTCCTTCTGTGCTGTATGATTCTATGAATAAGAGACGGTGTGATGAGTCCTGATTTGAACATTGAGAATGCAGTGATGAGCATAGGTGCGTAGTACAGAGTATTTAGTATCAGCATCTGTAAAGGCACAGATGCAGAAAATGTATGATAATTGGATTTAAAAGGACAAATGATTTCCTGAAGATTGGGGCATTTTTTTAAAATGCATACTAGCATGACATTTAGTTGCAGGTTTGAACTGTAGGTCAAAGGAAAACTGGCATGCCTCTTTAACAAGTTTCTAATAAACTAATTTTCTTCAATCTCTACAATACTACTAAATGAAATTTTTTCATTAAAATTAATTTACTGAAAAAGTGTGACTATTAATTAGAATTAGTGAAGTAGAAAGGAGAGGAATTTTGTAACGTTGCAGACAATGAGTACATTTAATGAGAATATTAATGGAGCTACACCCTATAGGTGTCGATGCAGCTAAGCTGTTTCTACCTACCCCGGGAAAGCAATTAGTTGCTGTCAAGATCACTTTTGACAAAAGTACGCCTAAAGTTAACGTTGAATTTTTAAATTAAGGGTGCGTGTAGTAGTTGGTAACCTGATCCCAAGAGCAAGCTTTCTGTCCTCACAAATACAATCTTTGCAAACTCTTCCATGGGTTTGTGGATACATGCACCATCTGTTGGTGTACAGATCATGTAGACCAGAAGGTACCAGGTTCTCATCCTTGGTCTGTGCTCATTTGTATGATCGCAGCAAGGGCAGCAATAGGCCTCTCTATAGGGCTGCTGTTCATGATCACTATCCTGCTGGAAAGTGCTCATGTGTGGAGTTCGAGTGAGAACAGAATCCCCATCGTAGCCTGCTAGCACTTGCTATTCGTGCTGACACATGAAGAACAGCCGCCTGTTTGAGGTAATGCCGGGCTGCCCGCCACAATGGACCTGTCCCCCAGTAATAGGCAGCACCTTCAGGAGAGAAGGTTAGAAAGCTAAAGGGGTGGTGGGGTGGGGGGAGTGGTGAGGGAAGGAGTGAATCATTTACAAAAAACAATTGCTTTCCAAACATCCACAGTGCTATTTCAGGAGGAATAGTTCAATGTCAATGTACCACTTCCGTTGAGTACTGAATGCTAGGAAGTATACTCCTATCTTCCTGGTGACATCACCTCCTAACAGCTGCACCCTCTAGTGTGGTTTATTTTGGACGCAAATGATCTTACATTGGAACACTCAGTGATTTTTTTTATTAAGGTCTGTGGAGTTGCAAATCCAACTCTACAATGTGACCCAACATGGATCAGCAAACTGACTTCTGTAATCTGCTGAGATGAATATTTGGTATACAGGTTGGAGGGGAGGTGGTGGGTGGGGGGTATGGGACGAGAGAGGAGATTAGCCCCAGCAAACCTATCCTTTTTCATAAATCTCACCTGCCACCTTTTCACCATTTCCTTCTACACTTTCCGCAAGCACGCTTGCTGGTTTACTTTGCTGTGTATTTCTGATTTTCTGTTAATTGGGCAGTTGTTAATTTTTCTCTATGCCTCCAAACTTGTACCTGGGAGTAATATTTCTAATGCACAGACCTTGAGTTAATGCTCTTTTTGCTTGGTATTTCCATTGAAGGCAATGGAAATAAAAATCGGGAGAGACATAAAACGGGCTGGCGATTCACTATCGCACAAAGTCAAAATCCATCCCATTGATTCCACACCATTATTGCAGATTCTTTCTGATTGGCTAATCAGTTGGGCTTTCATTATAATGCAACTAAACTACAAGAGAATGTGCTAAGTAAACCTGCAAGAGGGGATAAATAAGGGCTAACTTATCAACTGGTAGATTTAACACACACCCAGTACACTAAACCCACTAGTTGGGGCCAATTTTAACTTGGCAAATCGGCATTAATGGGGCGGTGATGATCTCAAAGAAGGATCAGTAGACTTACCGCCCCATTAACATCAATGCTCCGGCTGCCAACATTCTCAAAGGAGTCTTCCCTTGGGTAGCCGGAATGCCTGCCTGCTTCAGGCGGTAGGCCTCGTTGCTATGCAAATCAGGGGTCCCATGATAAAGAATGGACCAAAATTGCAATTTTCAAGGGTCCTGGTGTTGTGGCCTAACCAGCGGTCATGAAAGGGACTGTAGCTGCCTACTCCAAAAAGTCCCAGAAATTAATTGTGTAAGATTTTGTGGAGCTAGGTGGAGCTGACTTGACGGGTGGGCGCTCAGCCTGTCAGCCACCCTGAAGTGAAAAGCAACCCCCATTGTCACTTGATCCTATTTATACCTCTGCTTCAATGCCAGTGATTGTTCAGACATAACTTCCCCCCCCCACCACCCCCCCCCCACTATAGTGATGTGTGTGCATGGAATGGCTTGGACATTAAAGGGATGCTTTATGGTGCTGGTGTGGGATGGTGTCAACCTGGTGCATCATGTGGTAGCCAGGGTTAACAGCGTCAAGTAAAGTAAATCTGGCCATGGTGATGCCATCGTTGGCCTCCCAGGCAGCAATGTTGTCAGGGGCTGATGCCCTGTGTTTGTGCAGCATCAGGTGATGGCGGAGAAGGTTGGTGATTTTGGTGTGGGGGCTGATCATTGAAGGATTCGGAGGACCAAGGTCTGATTGTTTCATTGGCTCAGATGGTGCTGCAATAGATGGCAGCTGCAGGTGAGATGACAGAAGTGATCTGTCAATGCTGAGAGAGGTTCTCCCAATGAGGTGGCACTGGACATACTGTTGGATCTAAAAACTTGTGAGCTAAAGAAATCTTTATATGTATTAAAAATGCAGTAACTAACATTTTCTGCGCTCTGAAACTCACCATCTGCAACATGGCATCCTTGACACCATTTCTGCAGCTGTCAGCTTTTCACAAACATCAGAGCAGACTCAAAACAAGCCAGGTTGAGCTGGCGTGTTCCCCGAACAGCGGGTAACCTGTGGGGGAGAATGTAAAATTAGAAGTAAGCCTCAAAATAGTCTTAAATTGGCTCTGAACAAGCCATTTAAGTACCTGAATTGTATCCCCCACCGTTTGATGTCGGGTCAGTTCTCCGCTGGCAGACCCGATACCTGGGAGACTGGCGTGAAGGCGGGTTGACAGCAGGTTTCCTACCCGCTGTCAATCTTGACAGCGGACCCGCCTCCAAACCCGCCCCCTGAGTGCTATTAAATTGGCGGCCTTAGTGTCATCAGCAACTTGGATGTACAGCGCTCTATTCCTTCATCTAAGTCATTTATAAATATAGTGAAAAGCTGAGGCTCCAGTACAGATCCCTGGGGGACACCACTAGTCACATTCTGCCAATTTGAGCACACACCCATTATCCCTACTCTCTGTCTCCTACCTCCAAACCAATTCCCTACCCACACACAGCACACAAAGGAAGTATCCTCAAAAAATGCTTGATCTCTGCCCAAAAAGGAAAGAAAGGAAAAGGACTTGCATTTATATAGCGCCTTACACGACCTCAGGGTATCCCAAAGTGCTTCACAGCCAATGAATTATTATTTGAGCTGCAGTCACTGTTGTAACGTAGGAAACGTGGCAGCCAATTTGAGCACAGCAAGATCCCACAAACAGCAACAAAATAAATGAACGGATCATCTGTTTTTAGGCGTTGGTTGAGGGTTAATTGTTGGCCAGGACACCGGGAAAATTCCCCTGCGTTTCTTCGAATAGTAGCCTGGGATCTTTTACATCTACATGAGAGGGCTGACGGGACCTCGGTTTAATGTCTCATCTGAAAGATGACCCATCTGGCAGTGTAGCACTCCCTCAGTAGTGCAATGAAGTGCCAGCCTGGATTGTGTGCTCAGAGGCGAGAGTGCTACCACTGATAAATATATATAAATAAAAACATATACCCTGCATAGCTCCACTTTACACTGCAAGGTCGAGGCTGCCTGGTGAGTTATGCAACATCCACAGAGTGAGATATGAAGTGCTTCTACCCAGCATCAAGCCGTATTTTCTGTTTGTTCTCCTCTCTCCAACAAATTTACCGTTCCTTTTCTGAAAACATTACTCATGCTAGGGTAGAGTTGCACAACCACAGCGAGCCCTCTTAAAACTTGATCAAGTGACCATTCTTCCTGTCTGAGCCTACACGGTGTCAGAAGGCTATTTGACCAGTGTGGGCATCACAGCTGAACCTGATCCAGTCCTCAAGCAATGTCCGCATCCACACATTTTCTCAATAGATCCCACTGCATAGTGATCAGGAGCAACAACCCTGACTTGTTCAGCAGATGGAGGAAGGAGGGGAGAGAATGCAGCAATTCAATAAATGCAATAATTTGCTACTTATAGGGCTAGTACAAACTGATGATCAAATACTCCTTAGAACACTGATGCCAATTGTAGCACCTCTATCATGGTCCAGATCAGAGAACTTGGCATCGACCAGGCCTGAACCTGAGACTTTCCTGGCTTATATGGCTCAGTACTATAATTAGGTAGCACATCTAGCAATTGTAGCAGGCGGAGTTTTTATCCACAATATTCATGGTACACCTTTAGCATCTTTACTTTTGCCAAGGTTTGTGGCAGATTAGCTGTCAGACCTACAGCAAGATGAATATTATCACCTCGATTTTGAATCATGGGATTAGGAATGTAAGACAGAGTTTGTTATTTGAAGGTACTGGAATCCGTTTTCTTAGCCTTTGTGGGCTGTGTCTGAGACCGTCATCAATCAGATGGACATGTTTTGCAGCATGAAACATCCTCCAGACATACTGAGTATTTTACTGAGATTTGTGCCCTACAATGGATGCTTCTCTGAGCAACCACAGAATTTCCAATATTTACCTCAGTGCTCTTTTACATGAAAACTTTTGCAGGGATCACATCCACAGTACTGGTCCATCCATCAATACCCAAGAAGTGACACCAGTCAGAGATGAACCCCTGAACTGAATTCAACCAAATTTGAATTCAACAAAAAGCATGGGCTGTGCAGAGCTTATAAATTTTCATTTTTAAAAGTGTGATTGTGACTTTTTTATTATACAGAAATCAATAGCATCTTGTTTATAAGAATTATTAAAAGGGTCATTATGTTTTCTGCTACAGTGTTCCTATGGAGGGAGGAGTATATGGTGTACCTCACTGTCAGTGTTCTTAAGCATCACCTTCATGCTTTAGGAAGAACATAAGAGATAACTTTAGGAACTGAAAAAGCCTATTAGGCCCAAAAAGCCAGTCCCTTTATAGTTGACCTTCTTCTCATGTCCTTCAAATCCTTCCCTTTCTCCAGGAGATTTATTCATATCCCATAGATATTGCAGAAGTACTTCCAGTGATCACGTGGTGATGTTCTGAATTCATCCTGTTTACACTGGAAGGTGGATTCAGAGCATCACTGGAATAATTGCACGTGTGTAATTGTTTAAAAGTTGCATATATGACTTTTTGCTCCTGGCTGTGAATCTTACCCAATGTCAGAAGGTGGGGGTTGGGAGGTGGGTGGGGGGGTGAGTAGAGGGCAGGGTTCTGCAAAGACCAGCAAACTGAAAAACACATTGTTAGTTCGCATGGACAGGCTGAGAATAAATCTTCCATTTGTCACTGGAACAGCTAACCACCAATGTTCCGTGTAAGCTGCGCTTTGTTCTGCGCGGCCTGTTTCTTTTAATGCGCGGTCCCTTTAAATTTCTGCGCAGGCGCGTATTTACAATGGAAAAGCCGGTGAGCGGCCAGTGCGGGATCTTTCCCATTACTGTGCAGCCACATGGCCGCACAAGTTAGAGAGAACATTTATCATCATCTCGACACTGGCCATTGGAGTGCATCTGCAAGCTCTTTCTTGTATATTAGTAGAACAAGCAATCTTATGTACCTCGACTTTAGTGTGCGCAGCTGAGCTTTCCGACCTTCAGTCCTCCTAACATACATCCCAAAAGCAAAATTACTCCTCTGTAAGATTTTCCAGCTTGTAAGTCAAGGTGTAAAGTTTAACGATCAAAGTGCTGGTGCTGCTGTCACATAGCACAATGATATGCTCACCCACCCAAAAGCCACCCTTCCCTTCCACCCCATCAAAAATCATCACGGGCCCACAAGCTGTCGGTGCTGATTGCCATGGTGCCTGCCCAGGGCATGGTCTGCCTCTCTGCTCCCTCCTTCAACTCATTGTGGGCTACCTCCCATCAATCTCTGACCTGTTGTGCGTCTGCAACTGTCCTTCCTGTATGATCTGTGGTCCATCACCTGCCTCTGCTGCCCAATCAACCTCTCCATACTTCCCGTCCCCCACCTCGAATGCACTGCTTGCTCTGATTGGACAGCACAGCTCCCTACCTGTGGTGGTGCTTTTGCTCAGTTTTCAGCAAATTGGCTGACCTGCTTTGCGCATCATCTCCCCACCTCCCCCATGGATCTCGCCGGCAAGCCCTTATATTTAATTTTCCCCACTGAAGTCCTAATCTTTATTTGATTAATTTTATTGATTCAAGCCTGGGTTTTTATTTAATTGATTTTGATGATATGTAAGAGGCCACTCAATTCATTAACCCCACATTTTTATTTAATTAACTTTGTCATCCATAGCCCCAGTTTATTGAATTAATTTTCCCCACCTTTGGCAAGTTTCTTTTAATTAGTTCATTCCTTTCCCCATTTTGTAAAAGGCTGCCTTAAATTCATGAGTCCCAAGCCTTTATTTAATTAGTTTTTGTCAGTTCCAGTTTTATTTTCAACTATTCCGTCCTCTCCCCTGACCTCTCCACTGCCCTCTTCCCTTTCTCTCTTCTTCCCTATTCTCTCCCTCATCACCCCACCCCCACCATTCTCACTCCACTTTCCCTCCCCATCATTTCTCCCCTTGCTCCTTAATATATTGTGTCCCTGGTTGCAACAGTGCTGCTACTCCCCTTAGCCTCCAATCCCCTCTGACATCCTTGGCAAGCTTCAATTCTCTCCCCTTTTCCATCCCCCAATCCTCCCCACAGACTTTTAACTTTCTTTCTCTGGCCTCTCACTACACTCTACCTTCCTCCTCCCTAACCCTCTAACCCTACTCGACCAACCCTCTCCCACTTCATCCCTCTTTGCCTTCCTCCTTCCACCCCACCACATGCTATTTTCCCCCTCCTATCCCAGCCTGTTCTACCTTTCCATTCTTGCATAATTTTGCCTGCCCCTCCCACATCTTTGTAGTCCTGCTTCTTCAGCCATGGTTCAATTATTGTTTACCCTCTAACCCTCCTTGAGTTGAAGACTGCAATTAGTCTAGACTCCCTGGGCTGTATTCTCCTCTGAATCCCCCCCCACTCCCCCGCCTCCCCGCCCCCCCCCCCCCCCCACACACACACACACACAATTTTGGGGTGGATTTGGGGCATAGAACAGAGTAAAATGGGTTCTTAAAGGCTTATCCCTCATAACTGCTGGTAAAAAACAGCACCTGGATTATCCTCCAGAAATCGCTAGCCCACTTTAAGTCCTGCTGGAAGCACCTTTCTCCCACATGTAAAGGTGTCATGTGGGCATGTCTAATTCTGTCAACACATTTCCCCCAGCTTCTGCCCTAAATAAAATTACCACCACTATACAATTGGCGGTTGGAGTACAGGAGAAGACTTTACCTGCATATTGATTAGTACTTTGGAGGCTCAGTCAGGACTTAGCTGTTAGTTTCACTCAGCTTTGCACAAAGTATTGCTTTGCACTGGGAATATGGATTTCTCAAGGGAAAGCCCTTCTATTATGCTATGAAGAGGAAGACGATGAGGATATGGAAGAGGCTAGATTGAAGGCTCTTGGTATGAGGCAACACATAAGGTGTCCCTGTCTTACACCCACATATAGGCTGAAATTTTGCTGGCGCTCAGAGGGCAGGTTTGGAGGCGGGTCCGCTGTCAAAATCTAAAACATTGACAGCGGGTCGGGATCCTGCTCTGAACCCGCCTCCGTGTCAGTTTCCCAAGTGTGGGGTCTGCCTGCGCTTTGCAGACCCGGCACTGAGCGGCAGGCCAGCTAATTGAGATAGTTAAAAAGGTCTTTAAAGGTAGTTGAACAGCATGTTACCACCTTCTAGCCATTTTTCCAACTTTTCCATGAGGTTCCCATCGCTTGGGGATCACGGCAGGTAAGTGTGTCAGGTTCTCTAAGACTCTCTATTGCTGTGAATAGTTGACAGCTTCAAAAGTGGCATAAAAGCTACCATTTCACAGTTGTTCACTTTCCAATGTCAGAAGCTTGAGCCTTCAGGATTTGGAAAACACTTTTGAACTGTATGCAGCTTGGAAGTGTTTGGAGCAACCTCACTCACCATTGACAGATCGCTTCTGTCATCTCAACTTCAGCTGCCATCTATTCCAGCAACATCGATGCCCTTGAAAAAATCTCACCTTGGTCCTCAGAATCCCACCACAATCAGCCTCAACACCAACATCACTAGGCACACCAACATCACCAACAACAATACTAACCTTCTCCGCAATCAACTGATGCTGCACAGGACACAGGGCATCAGCACCCAACCACATTGCCGCCCGGGAGGCCAGCGATGGCCTCAGCATGGCCAGATTTACTTCACTTGACGCTGTACACCCTTACTGCCACATGATGCACCAGGTTGGCACCACACCACACCAGCACCATAAAGTTCAATTGTAAACTACAATGTCCAAGCCATTCCTTTCACACTCATCACCATTGGGTGGGGGTGAGGGGGAGTCATGTCTCACCATTCACTGGAACTCACTATGACACTTCCAAAGGTGCACACAAATCTGTTCAAGAAGGCAAAGTGTTGAAAATAAAGATTTCAATGCTTGACAACACATTAACAGACACTTTACACGAACGTTGGCTAAAGCACACAAGTGCCTACCCTTGTGTGCTGTTAGTTTGAATGATTGGACAAGGATGAGGGTGAGTGTGAGTGGTGGCTAGTGAGATGGGGAAGTGATAACGTAGATAGTGAGGGATGGCTGGAGGTGCAAGGTAAGTTGGTGTGAGTAAGGATGTGCAGGAGTAGGATAGGGAAGGCAGAGTGATGGGAAGTGATGAGTGGCACAGCAGGATGAGGTTGAGTGTGGCTTTGCAGTAACATTTCGTGATCTACTGAGATCATTGAAAGGTTTGCGTCACTGCAGCCAGATCATCCTGACAACATCCCTGCTTGTGTCCTCCAGTGCAATGTGCAACCAGGCTGTGTTGGTGTCCTGGGGAGGTCTCTTCTGCCTATTCGAAATGAAGATAATTTATCTGTGTGTTGTGACTCGCCCCATAAGCATATGGAGGGAGTCATGGGAGAACCTGGGTGCAGCCATGCACCTCTGTGCAGTGCTTGCCCATGTTTGCAGCACCTGAAAGCTGTAGAACACTGACAGCACAACTGTCAAAATGAATGTGGACATGGTCCCTTTAAGGAAACCGGCTGATGACGCGTCATCAGATGATGTCATCAGACCCGCTTCCTTTTAATTGGCCGGGAACCTCGCAGGGCGAGCTTAACAAGCCCAATCAGGGCAAAATCACTTGGAGGAGCTGGGATGAAGACGGGAGCGGAGTTTGAAGCTGCCACCTACTCCAGCCGCACTGGACTCGCCACGGCTGGCGAAATCGCGGCCTTACAGTCAACAGGGTCTACAGACTAAGAAGGCCTTACTCAGACACTGCTTTGAATTTCAAGTAAGCATCAGATGGCCTTTAGTCAGGCAGCTGGTCACAACTACATTCAGACGGTCACTGATGCTCTATTCAGGAGGACTTTACAAGCAATCTCCTTCCCAGGAAATCACACAGAGAAAGAGAGAAACCAGTTCTACCAACTGGCAGGGTTCCCACAGGTGCAAGTAGCAATTAACAGAACATATGTGTTACTTAAAGCCCCATGTGATAACCCCCTCAACCTTATGTTCTTATGAATTCATTCCTCACAGTCCCTCGCTGTTAAAGATTTATGCCAAGTTCCTTCATACTGTTTGGATAATAAGGGGTAAAAATTGGGTAGCGCCACGCGGTGCTAACAGTTAGCGGCACCGCGCCCAGGCGCTAGTTAATTTGCGCTCCGTTAGTGCCCGCAACCAAATTTGGCCCCCTAAGAGTCTAATAGGGTAGAGGAGCAAAGGGATCTAGGGGTACAGGTACACAAATCGCTAAAAGTAGCGACACAGACTAATAAGGCCATAAAAAAAGCAAACCAAACACTGGGGTTCATTTCTAAAGGAATAGAATTGGAAAGCAGACAAGTTATGTTAAACTTGGTTCGAACCTTGGTTAGACCACACTTGGAATATTGTGAACAGTTCTGGCCTCTGTATTATCAAAAGGATGTAGAGGCACTGGAGAAGGTGCAAAAAAGATTCACAAGGATGTTACCAGAACTGAGAGGTTATACCTATCAGGAAAGATCGAACAGGCTAGGGCTCTTTTCTCTAGAAAAGAGAAGGCTGAGGGGTGACCTGATAGAGGCCTTTAAGATTATGAAACGGTTTGATAGGGTAGATGTAGAGAAGATGATTCCACTTATGGGGGAGGCCAGAACTGGGGGCCATGAATATAAGAGAGTCACCAATAAATCCAATCGGAAATTCAGGAGAAACTTCTTTACCCAGAGAGTGGTTAGATTGTGGAACTCGCTACCACAGGGAGTAGTTGAGGCGAATAGCATAGATGCATTTAAGAGGAAGCTGATAAGCACATGAGGGAGATAAATATTGGTCAGGACACCGGGGAGAACTCCCCTGCTCTTCTTCGAAATAGTGCCATAGGATCTTTAACATCCTGAGAGGGCAGACGGGACCTCGGTTTAACATCTCATCTGAAAGATGGCACCTAGATGAAGAAGGGTGTGAAGAGGCTCATGTGGAACATAAATGCTGGCATAAACCAGTTGGGCTGAAAGGTTTGTTTCTCTGCTGTAGACTCTATGTAATTCTATGTAAAAGACAGAAATGTATATGTTTCCTGTAATTATCCAATCCCCCAAAAAGTGTAAGCATACACAGAAGTGAACTCAAAACTTTATGTGCACAAGCCATGTTTACTTTACAGGACACCATTCACCTAGAAGTGCTAGAAGTTCCAATCATCCAATCTACAGCTGCTTCTTAACACTGTGCCTATCCATTGTGCCAACTAAGTTACTTGCTCAGGCTCCTAATCTACTATTCCTAAGAGGTGATTACAATCCAATCGGAAATTCAGGAGAAACGTCTTTACCCAGAGAGTGGTTAGAATGTGGAACTCGCTACCACAGGGAGTAGTTGAGGCGAATTACAGACCGGTGAGCCTGACATCGGTAGTGGGGAAAATGCTAGAGTCCATTATAAAAGATGTACTAGCAGAGCACTTGGAAAACAGTGACAGGATCGGACAAAGTCAACATGGATTTAGAAAAGGTAAATCGTGCTTGACTAATCTACTGGAATTTTTTGAGGATGTAACTGGTAAAATAGATAAGGGAGAACCAATGGATGTGGTGTATTTGGACTTTCAAAAGGCTTTCGATAAGGTCCCGCATAAGAGGCTAGCGTGTAAAGTTAAGGCACATGGGTGTTATGTTCATTAATAAATAGACATTCTTATTATGAACACAGCTAGCTTCTAGCTAGTCATTTATTCAGTACACGTTCTCTAGGTACAGTATCTGTAGAGATGCAGCATGTGTGCTCCTGTGTGCAGGCTGCCATCTTGACTGCTGCCTTGTGGGTAGCCTAGTGCCTCATGGGTAATGTAGTCTTAATATAATGTATAGCTGGGTAGTGTAGTCTTATACATACAGCTATATACAGCTCTACTGCTCCACCTAGTGTCCACCACAGAATGACATGTTATTGATCACTACATCCTCCTTTCTTTGAGGTTTAACAAAATCAATATCAATCAACTTTCAAGAAAACAATAAAGATAATATCAGTAACACTTTTGTTAGTGCTCTATAAACATAAACATTTTCAAAACAGTCAACACATTTTCAAAGTTTTACATTGTACTCAAAGATTAAGTCTATCAGGCTCTTTTACTTCACGTGTGGATCTTCTCAACACGGGTAAGTCTGATGTGTCTTCATGAGATTGTTCTGGCGGTGAATGACAAGATGCAGTTGCGGCATTGTCATCAATCTGCTCTTGTATAGATCGAGGTCTCCTTGCGATCTTTGCTTGGAGAGGGTTTCAGTTTTTCCTTCACTCTTCATGCCATAACTCTCAATGTAGTCAATGCACTCTCGAAAAACTGCTAGCAGCTGGATCCCATCATACAGCATAGTCCTCTCAGCAGCCTCGGCTAATGGAACACCAAAGATTGGCCTGAGGGAAGAAGGAGTATCCACCGGAACTGCTTCCTGCTCTGGTGCAGGCTTCTTCTTTTTCTTTTTCTCTTTCCACTGCTTAACAACATCTGCTGCGGTTATATCTTTGGACTTTTTCTCCTTGTGCTTTTCCTCTTTGTGCTTTTCTTCCTTTGGCTTCTCTTTGACCTTAAAGTCTTTTTCTTTCTTCTTGGAGAAACTAGGCTTTTTGAAGACATGGATACCCTTTGGCCTTTTCATCCTTGATGGGCTCTCTGCTTCATCACCTGAGTCATCTGGTCTGCTTATGGCACAGTTTATACGGTAGACTCTCTTGACCAGTTCTAAGTCTTCACAAGCTTTGTCACCTAGTAGCGAATCAAGTCTTTCAGCCACAACAGAAAACATGAGGTGATGCACTTTGTCTTTGACTGTCGCTTTAAGTCTGCATACACCTAAGCTATCTATTTTCTGTCCATTATAGCTCTTCAGTAGTACTGACTTTTTCTGTATTTTGGGCTTTTCTTTCATATTTTTTATGTCACTCATACTGATTAAGTTTGCTTTTGCCCCAGTGTCCAGTTTCAATGTAACTAATGCTCCATTTATCTGCAGTGGGATCATCCATTTGTCCACTTTTACTGCATTGACTTTATGTTCAGCATTGTCCATTTCTGAGGGCTGCACATTTTCTGTATCTTTTTTGATATCGTCACGACACCATTCCTACAAAAAAATGTCTCACTTAAAATCAGTGTCCTCAATCACATTAACTTGTTGCCCTTTCATTGTTTTTACTTTCGAAAAGCATTGTTTGGCAAAGTGATTCTTTCCATTACACTTCGTGCACATTTTTCCAAACGCTGGGCATTGTCTTAACTGGTGTTTGTAACCACAGCGTTTACAATTAAAAATTTCATCCTCCGATTGCTTTTCATTTCTGTTCTGCCCACGTTTCTTCCCCTTATAGGACACAGCACCGACAGCAGCACTTACTACAATCGCATCATTATTGATTTCACTGAAAGTCTTCGCATGCTTTTGAGCTAGCTCGTTGGCTTTGCATATTGTCACATTTTCCAATGTTAGTTCGGTTTCTCTCAACAGACGTTCCCTGTCTTTTTTATCATGAATACCAAACACAATCTGGTCACGAATCATGGATGCTTTGAGCTCAGAGAAATTACATGTCTGTGCTTTCAGTTTCAGATCAGTTATAAAGCTATCAAAAGTCTCATTTTGTTGCCGTGTCCGAGCATGGAAGATGTATCTTTCATACGTCTCATTCTTTTTGGGAGAGCAATGTGCATCAAATTTTTTTAGCACATCTTCTAATTTTTCTCTGTTCTCTGCTGGATTAAATATAAATGTATTAAATACCTCTATCGCCTGTGGGCCTGCAACCGTAAGCAGCAACGCTATCTTCCTTGCGTCTGGCTTCGTACCGAATCCGATGGCTGCAATGTAGAGTTTGAATTGCTGTTTAAAAGTCTGCCAGTTGCAGTCGATTTTTTCTGTGAGATTCAAATGCTCTGGTGGCTTCAAATTCTCCATGTCGCTTTTCACAATTTTCAGCAGATCTTCACCACCCTGGTACCATGTTATGTTCATTAATAAATAGACATTCTTATTATGAACACAGCTAGCTTTTGCTAGCTACTTTTATTGAGCACATGTGGACTTGTACAGCCTCTTGTAGAGGCTTCCATCTTGACTGCTGCCTTGTGGGTAGCCTAGTGCCTCATGGGTAATGTAGTCTTAATATAATGTATAGCTGGATAGTGTAGTCTTATACATACAGCTATATACAGCTCTACTGCTCCACCTAGTGTCCACCACGAATGACATGTTATTGATCACTACAATGGGATTGGGGGCAAGGTATTGGCTTGGATAGAGATCTGGTTGGCAGACAGACAGCAAAGAGTTGGAATAAATGGGCCTTTTTCCGAGTGGCAGGCAGTGACTAGTGGGGTACCGCAGGGATCGGTCCTTGGACCCCAGCTATTCACAATATATATTAATGATCTAGACGAGGGAACTAGATGGAATATCTTCTCCAAGTTTGCAGACAACACAAAGCTGGGTGGGCGTGTGTGCTGTGAGGAGGATGCCGAGAAACTCCAGTATGATTTGGACAGGTTGGGTGATTGGGCAGAAGCATGGCAGATGCAATATAACGTGGATAAATGCGAGGTTATCCACTTTGGTGTCAAAAACAGGAAGGCAGATTATTACAGGAAACTTTCTGGTATCCGGCACTGACGGGACCAAGTTGGTGCCGTCCCATCAAAATTGCCGTATAAACCAGCGCTAATGTTAAAACATACGGAGCTTTTCAGCTCCGTGTGAATCAACAAACCCTGTTGCTTAGCAACAGCTTCAAAACAGTTGCCCGCAGCTTAAAAGAGTCTCTGTAGCTAAGCAACAGCTTCAGCTAGACCTTACAGAACCAGACTGGGGAAAAAAAAGCAACGAGAAGTAAAAAAACATATAGGAAACGGCTCCTGAATTTTGCCGGTAGATAGAGCTTTCCGGACTTTTAACCTCCGGTTAAACGAAAGTTTCCTGTATCTGAATGGCAATAGATTGGGAGTAGGGGAAGTGCAACGAGACCTGGGTGTCCTTGTGCACCAGTCGCTGAAGGTAAGCATGCAGGTGCAGCAGGCGGTTAAGAAGGCAAATGGTATGTTGGCCTTCGTAGCGAGAGGGTTTGAGTACAGGAACAAGGATGTCTTGCTGCAGTTGTACAGGGCCTTGGTGAGACCACATAATGAGTATTGTGTGCAGTTTTGGTCGCCTTATCTGAGGAAGGATGTTCTTGCCATGGAAGGAGTTCAGCGAAGATTCACCAGGCTGATACCTGGGATGGCAGGAATGACGTATGAGGAGAGATTGGTCGATTAGGTTTATACTCGCTGGAGTTTAGAAGAATGAGAGGGGATCTCATTGAAACTTATAAAATTCTGACAGGACTGGACAGACTAGATACAGGAAGTATGTTCCTGATGGTCGGGGAGTCCAGAACCAGGGGTCACAGTCTAAAGATAAGGGGTAAGCCATTTAGGACAGAAATGAGGAGGAATTTCTTCACCCAGAGAGTGGTGAACCTGTAGAATTCTCTGCCACAGAAGGCAGTAGAGGCCAATTCATTAAATATATTCAAGAAGGAGTTGGATATATTTCTTAAGGCTAAAGAGATCAAGGGATATGGAGAGAAGGCAGGAACGGGGTACTGAATTTGGATGATCAGCCATGATCTCATTGAATGGCGGAGCAGGCTCGAGGGGCCGAATGGCCTACTCCTGTTCTTATCTTCTATGTTTCTATGTTTCTATTCCTGAATGAGACATGGTTGGGCTGTGGGCTGGGATATTTCCCCTCAAGCCTTAGAGACCTGAAGTTACTTTCATCTCAAGGAAGCAGCTTCCACCAGCCTTTCAGTTGCAATAGCAAGAGGTGCCAGGCCTGTCTTGTTTTGCACACTTTGTACAAAAATAATAAATTGCAGGACAACGGAGCATTACAGTTTAAACTCTTTTAATGAAGCATCAGGTCTGTGAACTCAAACATACATACAGCACCGTGTGGACAAGATGGAGTCCGAACCCCTGGGTCTTCTAAACAATAGCAGTCCTTACAGATGCCTGCAGGCCAATGACAACTCAGCATGTAATCACATGTGAATATAATAGGTATTCCTTACAGATGCCTGCGGGCCAATGATAAATCAATATGCAAATGTTACATCCCCTTTCTTTTAAAAGAAAAATGTTATGCATTACTTTTGAACCTTTCTTCTACATAATGTTCTCAGTAGCATTAACATGTAAGTAAACTCAACATTTAACTAGCACTGAAAACATCTCAACGTTTCAATAACGATGTACAGTTTTTTTAGGGTAGTGATCCGCCTACACCCTTTGGCAGTTCACAAGTCAAGGATAACTCTAGGCTTGACCTCTCGTCCCAACCTTGTGTGGTATGGAACTGAGCAAGCTCCTGAATCAGTCAACAAATCAGGTTCAGGTTTAGGTTCAGGTACGTATGATGTGTTTTGTGTATTGCTCTGTTCACCACACTCTGTTGCGCTCATCCTCTCGCCGGAATGATGGTGTTGTTCCTTGGTGCTGAGGAGGTGCCTGCGATTGCGGCGGTACACCTGTCCTTCTGGGGTGCGGACGTGATACGATCGCTCAGTCTCAGCTGGCTGGATGACGACTGCTGGCTTCCAGTAGTAATGCTCCTGGATTCTGACGGATTCTCCATTGTGCAACGGCGGCAGTAGTCTAGCTGACCTGTCAGAGTATCTCTTTTGGTGTTGCTGTCTCTGTACATGTTTTGCATGCACTTGCTTGCAGCTGATGACCTACCAGGGCCTGTCTGGGATACGGTGAGGTATCATGGGCTCTTTGACATTTGATGAGCGGCGTTCTAGACAAATGGAACATTTTCCGACAATGTCCTCAATGTGTTTGCACATTCCGGGCCAAAACATAATGTCACGTGCTCTTTGTTTGCATTTTTCCATGCCCATATGTCCAGCATGAATTTTTGTCAACATCTCTTCTCTGAGACTGGTAGGAATGATGATTTTCTCCCCTTTGAAGATGATTCCGTTGATTTGTGACAATTCGTCTCTGTGGTTCCAGAATTCAGATATGCTCTGAGGGCATTTCCTCCTTTCCTCAGGCCATCCTTCATGTATGACTTTGCTCAGCAGTGTGAGTTGTGCATCTTTCTCTGTTCCTGCTCGGATCTCCTTCAGTTTTGAGTCACTCACAGGTAAGCTGTTGTACACCATGTGTACCTGCACATCCATGCCTTCACTGAGGCTGCTGTCCTGGTAGCTAAGAGACTTTCTGGAGAGCGTGTCTGCGACAGGAATGTCTTTGCATGGACGGTGAATGATTGTGAATTCATACTTCTGTAGCTGAAGGATCATTCTCTGTAGCCTTGGTGGGGCTGCGGCTAGTGGTTTCCTCATGATTGACTCGAGGGGCTTGTGGTCGGATTCCACAATGACTTGTCGGCCATAGACTTACCGGTGGAAACGCTTACAACCAAACAGGATTGCATATAGCTCTTTCTCGATTTGAGCATAGTTGATTTCACTGTCTGTGAGAGATCTGGAAGCGTAGCCGATGGGCTTTCCTTCTTGCAGTAATACTGCGCCTAGTCCGTACTTTGATGCGTCCATTTGTAGTCTGACTCTTTGTTGGGGTCGAAGTAGGCAAGAACTGGTCCTGGTTCTCTGGTGATTAGGTCTTTCATTTTCTGAAATGCTGTGTCATGTTGTTTGTCCCACAGGAACTCATTGGATTGTTTGAGCAACTGGCGCATGGGTGTGTTGATTTTGGAGAGGCTCAGGGCAAACTTGGCTAAGTAGTTAACCATGCCTAGAACTGTCTCTAGCTCTGCGCGGTTCTTCGGCGGCTCCATCTTCTTGATGGCGGAGATTTTCTCTGGATCCGGCTTAATGCCATCAGTTGAGAGGCGATGCCCGAAATAACTCATCTCGGTGGATCCGATTATGCTTTTCTCGGGTTGAGCCAGATACCTTTCTCCCGTGGTCTTTGTAGCATCGCACAGAGGTTCCTGTCATGTTCCTCTCTATTCCTGCCATAGATGAGGATGTCGTCTATGATTGCGACTACTCCGTCGAGGCCTTCATAGGTTTCGTCAATCTTCCGCTTGAATTCATCCTGAGCTGAGATAAGACCAAATGGTAAATGCAGAAATGGGTAGCGTCCAAATGGTGTGTTGAACGTTGTTAGCTTAGATGACTCTTCTGTGAGCTTGATATTCCAGTATGCTGATCGTGCGTCCATTATACTGAAGTAACGTGCTCCTACTAGCTTGGGTGCGATGTCATCTAGCATTGGTAGAGGGTAGTGGGGGCGTTTGATAGCCTTGTTCAAATCTCTGGGGTCGAGACAGACTCTGAGCTTGCCTGTACGTGTTTTCTCAACCATTACTAACGCGTTGACCCACTCTGTCGGTCCTGTTTCCCGGACGATGATTTCTGTATTCTCCATGCTCTGCAGCTCCTCCTTCAGGTGACTATGTAGAGCAAGGAGTATCCTTCTCGGTGGGCAAACCACAGGGGTTGCTGCTGGGTCAAGGTGAATAGTGCATACACCTGGGAATAGTCCGATCCCTTTGAAAACGTCAGCAAACTCTTCCATGACTGTCTGCTTCTTAATTGATGCTGTCAATGATAGCACTAACTTGATGAGGTCCATGTCTAAACATGCCTTTAGACCTTGCACTGGAGGTGCTTGAGTGTCAGTAATGTAAAAGTCCAGCATCATGTCACTTTCTTTGTACTTGCATTTCATCATGCATGTGCCTTTTAAAATGAGCTGCTCACCCCCATAGCCGGTCAGTCTGCGTGAGGTGGGCTGTAGCTCGCACTCATCCTTCAAGCTGTGATACTCACTCAGAGGAATTACATTAACCTGAGATCCAGTGTCTAGTTTAAACTTAAGCTCTTTGCCCTGTTTTCCTATCTCAATATCGGCATAGGCTTGCTCAGTCTCTGAAATCTGTTTTTTCTGTGACACAGAATCAATAAACATTTCCTCTGCATTTGGCTCTCTATCTGGCATTTGGCTGTCACTCACTGTGTGTACTGCTTTTCCGAACACAGTCTTGCAAACTTTAGCAAAGTGGTTCCGTTTACCACATTTAGTACATTGCCTTCCTTTGGCAGGGCAGTACTCCTTTTCTCCATGCCAGTTGTTTCCACAATATCCACAGTTTTTGAAGCGTTTTATGTCTGTGTCGCCCATTTTTAGAACTCTCGCTGTTCTTTCTGTTCTGGAACACGCTCTCTGGGCAGTGTTCTTTGGTGTGTGTCTATTAACTGTGTGCACTGTCTGTTCACACGAGCTGCTCGTGGCGCCGGTTATGGTTTTCAACAGTGCTTGGGCTATCTCGTGCGATCTGGCTATGTCCATAGCTTTGCCCAGCGTTAGCCCGGACCCAACATTCAAAAGTTTTTCTCTCACTTTAGCTGAATGTATTCCAAACACGGTGCGGTCTCTGACCATCTCATCTTTAGCGGCATATACACAGTCTTTTACCAGCAGTTTTAACTCAGTCACGAACTGTACAAACGACTCACTAGCTCCTTGTACTTTCTCCTGAAACTTGTACCTAGCGAATATCGTATTTGTCTTGGGCATCACATATGCTTCAAAACGGTCAAAATAACTTTTCAGTACCTTTGCTTCATCCGCGGTGAGAGACCATGTGTTAAAAATGTCTCTCCCTTTTTCTTCAAAACACAGGAGTAGGTAGCTGCATCTTTCTTCCTCCCCTTTGCTTTTCAGTGGACCCGAAAACATCAACTCCACGTGTTGCTTGGACTTGCTCCATTCTCTAGGTAAGTTCAAAGATTCCCAATTCATTCGAGGTAAGGGAGCTCCAACGATGTCCATTTCAAATCCCTGTTCTGACACCATGTCTTGTTTTGCACACTTTGTACAAAAATAATAAATTGCAGGACAGCGGAGCATTACAGTTTAAACTCTTTTAATGAAGCATCAGGCCTGTGAACTCAAACATACATACAGCACCGTGTGGACAAGATGGAGTCCGGACCCCTGGGTCTTCTAAACAATAGCAGTCCTTACAGATGCCTGCAGGCCAATGACAACTCAGCATGTGATCACATGTGAATATAATAGGTATTCCTTACAGATGCCTGCGGGCCAATGATAAATCAATATGCAAATGTTACAAGGCCCGTGTCTGAAATTCCCTCATGCATCGGCATTCGATCGTGCCATAAGGAAGCAGGCTCACCGCCACCCTCTAGAAACAGCGACGTCTATCCCTACTCCTTGCAGCCTACTGGCTCAGAGGTGCTACAGGTACATGTCATTAATGATCAAATAGTCCCAACCAGGTCTTGGAAGCCCTGTTCAAGTGTGGTGTTCAAGCTGACTCTCAAGGTATCTATTGACGCAATGGTAACTGCCACTCGTGAATCCACCAAAGTCCTTAGAATCTGTTACTGATGTGTTCATAACCACCAATCTCCCGGGCTATCACTTGCTGTAAAGTATGGTCGTTCATATAGATATGGAAGCATTTCAGCAGAGATGGGCAGGGGGAGAGTGACTTTTGTAACCCCAGACTATTTTAGCCTGCTTCTGAAAAATATAGCAGCACACTTAGTTTGTGCTATCCTTGTATTGCAATCATATCACATTAACCCCTGCACAGTAGGCGAAGGCAGTTTTTGCTAAGGGTGAAAGCAATTAAACATAATTGTGCTCTGAGGAGGATTTGAGTCAGCGCATTAGAGTCACAAATCTCTAGTCTCACAAAGCAAAGGAACTGTTTGTGGCATGTATTTTGAAGATTATGCTACAGCACATTTTATAAATTGCAAAATTCTTTCAGTTCAAAGGTTTTTTTTAACTTTGCTTTGATGATTTATTTATGCTTGTCAAGGTGAGGGATGACAGTGCTGGGGAATGGAAGGAGCAGTTTCCATTTCAGGCATCCTGTGGTTCCAGATCAGGTGTAGCACACTAAGATGCAGAGTAAAGATGCTCTCTTTACTCAGGCCTGACAATATGCTTCAGCCACAATCTCAGAAGAGTGCCCCTTACTGCACCAGTGTGTCACTTTTCCACCTCTGTGAGATTGCCAGTTTGATGCCCAATTACAGTTTGTGTTGTAGACCCATCTGGGTTAAGACGGTCCAAATCATCTCATTTAGATTTCCATTAAAACCAAAAAGCAGAGGAGACTTTGATCTCATTAGTCTGGAGTGGATTGAACCCAAGTCCCAAAGTGAAAGATCAGTATCTCACCTATTGCACCCACAATAGCTGATCATTTTAATGTTTTGGTATAAAATTTGATTCAGTAAATGTTTGTCATGAGTGGCGAAGAATGATGACAAAGATTTGCCTCTGAGAAAGGAGCAGGATCTGATGTTCACTCGTCAGGGTTCACATTTGCAGGCTACACCCACCATTAGGCCACAAATATCGCATTCTTTCTCCTTGCCTTCCCTCACTCCTCCAGAACAAAGCCATGGACAAAAGTAATCTCACCTGCAAGTGCTGACTCGATGGTGGCATACGGTTCCACATTTACCAGCCACCTTCCACTATCTCATTGATTTTACCAGTTTTCATGTGTGAGCCTAGATCGGGAGTATTGGCAGGCTATTTGACAATGAGGGAAAGACAGTTGAGTCTGATCCTGTCCTCATCTGATGTTCACTCATGCATACTTTTCATTAGGTGTCACCTGTTAGCAATCAGAAGTAGGAATTCTGGCTATTTTTTGTTCTCCTCCATAGTCCTGAGGTGTTGAGGTCAATTGCAGCTCCTTAACCGCCACTCCAGCTGAGACCGTGGGTCGAGGTCCTCTGGTTTGTAATAAGGATGCAGAATGAACTGGCTATCATCCCTCTCTGCACAATGGTAGTATCCCTACAATGTCAGCCGTGGCTCAGTGGGTAGCGCTCTTGCCTCTGAGTCAGAAGGTTGTGCGGTTCAAGTCCCACTCCAGAGACTTGAGCACAAATATCTAGGCTGACATTCCAGAGCAGGGAATGCTGCACTGCCGGTGGTGCTGTCTGTCGGATGAGACATCTCAGATGGATGTTAAAGATCCCATGGCACGATTTCGAAGAAGAGCAGGGGAGTTATCCCCGGTGTCCTGATCAAAATTTATCCCTCAACCAACATCACTAAAACAGATTATCTGGTCATTATCACATTGCTGTTTGTGGGAGCTTGCTGTGCACAACTTGGCTGCCGCGTTTCTTACATTAGAACAGTGACTACATTTCAAAAGTACTTCATTGGCTGTAAAGCACTTTGGGGCGTCCTGAGGTCGTGAAAGGCGCTATATTAGTGCAAGTTCTTTCTTTACTGCATTACGGCCTGGTTGGGATCAGTTAAATCAGGAAAGACCAGGGATTGAAGCTAGGACCTTATGATGTATATGGCTCAGTGGCCATCAGGGGAGCTCCTAATTCTTTGGTTAAAGAGATCCAGGGGGTTAAATTGGATAACCCCCAAAACCGGGTGTGGGGATCGCGATTAATCCCTGCCCGTACATTGTGCTGCCAGCAGCACGTTAAATTGGTGCTGCCTGCTGATTTCCAGGATTGCTGCATGCAGCCAGCACTACCTGCATTGCTCATTGGCTGCACACACCAGCAGGGGGCCCGATATCGCGAGTGGCAAGCCTTACTTAAAGGCAGCCTACGCCTCTTAAAAGGGAGGTGCGTTGTGGCTGCTGGCAGTGGTGTCAGGAAGTGAATTGATTTTGAAGAATTTTGTCAAGATGGCTCAATCAGTGAGCGGGCGTGCACCAAGGTTTTCTGATGATGCACTGGAGGTCTTGCTGCAGGAGGTGGGGAGAAGGAGGGACATCCTGTATCCTCGGGGTGGGGGGGGGGTCAGGAGACCCTTGAGTTATATGCTTAGGAGGCACTGAGAGGAAGTAACGGAAGCGATCAATGCCAGGAGTATTACTCCAAGAACATGGATGCAGTGCAGGAAGAAGGTTAATGATCTGACACCAGTTGTCAAGGTGAGTGAGTTCAATCTTCAAATGCCATATCCTACCAAATGCACTACTAGACTTATCCACTGCTCAATTCACTACACCCCCATCACCCACCTACCGACACTCTCTATCATTCAATACACAACCGTTCAATTCATATGCTTTATCTCACCCTCACACACTTAACACTGTTGCAAGCCTCACACCCATAACTCACAGCTTACACACACTGGCAGCTATTCAGCCTTGATGGTCACCTGCAATGCTGTCCTTTCCCTGCTTTGAGGCTTCAGTTGTGGCTGCAGCAGTTAACAGATTTCAGTCATCACCTCTTTTGTGAAGCGAAGACACCTCATGCATTGGTCCTTGCTGAAGTTGAGGTAAGAGAATTGCTCCCTAAAGACTCTCAGCGATATGGCCTCCTGCTGAGTGCCCTTCTCCCCTTCTCCTGTAGGAATTAAACAAGCGGGGCTGGGGTTATTGTCTCTGGCCAGTAAGAAGCCTCTGAGCTGCTCCAGGGACCCCCGTGCAGTTTCGAAGCGCTCCCCTATTCCTGGTTCTGACCGCCGGACTTATTCGGTAGCGATGTAGACAGAAAAACACCGAGACACGTGGTTCGGGTGCAAAACAGACCAGTATTTATTGAAACAAAAGAAAGAAACAACTTAAAAATAATCGATACAACACACCTATGCCTGATACAGCACTTTTGCTTAACACAGTTCACTTATCGTTTACTGCAGCACTCTTTTGCTTCGTGGCTTTACTTAAATACAGCACCTTTAACTAGTGCAACACACCTTTAATACAGTACACTTTGCTCACTACAGCACCTCTGCTTAGTGGCTTTTACTTAAATACAGCACCTTTAATGTAGCTGCTTAGTGTCCACTGAAGCACCTTTCTGCTTAGCGCAACACTTTTATTTAAATACAGCACTTTTAATACAGAACTCAGTGTTCACTACAGCACTTCTCTGCTAGTGCAACACTGTTACTTAAATACAGCACTTTACTTCTTACAAATCACTTAATGTTCACTACAACACTTCCCTGCTTAGTGCAACACTTTTATTTAAATAGCACTTTCAACACAGAACTCAGTGTTCACTACAGCACTTCTCTGCTAGTGCAACACTGTTACTTAGATACAGCACTTTACTTCTTACAAATCACTTAATGTTCACTACAGCACTTCCCTGCTTAGTGCAACACTTTTATTTAAATACAGCACTTTTAATACAGAACTCAGTGTTCACTACAGCACTTCTCTGCTAGTGCAACACTGTTACTTAAATAGGGGAGGAGAGAATGGACACAACGAGGGAAAATCAACTAAAATTACAGTTCTAATAAAATTCCCCTTAATTCCCTCCCCTATACCTATTCTAAGTTGCCTTTTAATGGGCCAGAAAAAGTATGCTCACCAATGAAAATGCCTGCTCCGTGCCCCCTGCGGTCTATGATCTTCACTGCCCCGAAGTAGAAAATACCCCAGTATTTAAAAGTAAACTGCTGGTATTCCACACCTTTAGGCAGGCTTCTGAGCTGTTCTTCTGTAGGCAGAGCACGGAGGCAAGGCGGCAGAGAGAGAGAGAGATATGGCTTCTTGAGAAGCTATCTTATACCCCATTTGGGGCCGAAACCTTCCCGCCCAGATCCAGGTGCATCTGGGCTGAACAAAAGGGATCCAAACTGTCCCCATTGTCTGTGATGGGTTTGGATTAATTACCCATTTATCGTGATGGGTTTGTGAATGTATTCCCATTCATCGTACTGAGTTGGAATGGAGCTGTCTTGGTTTGAAAAAAAGCATGTCTTTCTATAATTGCTGAGTAAACAGCTTTGAAAGTTAGTGTAAACAAAAGTCATTCTCCCCGTGTTTGCATGGGTTTCCTCCGGGTGCTCCGGTTTCCTCCCACAGTCCAAAGATGTGCGGGTTAGGTTGATTGGCCATGATAAAAAATTGACCCTTAGTGTTAGGGGGGATTAAATACGTGGGGTTACGGGGATAGGGCTTGGGTGGGATGGCTGTCGGTGTAGGGACCGGGTGCTAGGGTTGGATGATCAGCCATGATCTCGTTGAATGGCGGAGCAGGCTCAAAGGGCCGAATGGCCTACTCCTGCTCCTATCTTCTATGTTTCTATGTTTCTATTGTCCTGTGGTCAAATTGAAACCGCAGTCTCAAGTGGTTAATCCTTTGTGTAAACATAGTAGCAGTTTCTGTCGATTGTCTCTGCAGGGAGGGGAACTCCCTGAACTGCCTTTGATTGGCAGTTTAGTCAGCCATCTTTGATCTTCCCTTTTCATATGTCCACAGTCTGTGTCCTGACACGAGGTCGGGCAGCCATCTTTGATTACCCCTTTTTCACAGACACACACAAGCTGCCTTTTCAATGTCTTTTGTCTTCGGCCACGAGGTCTGATGGCCATTTTGGTCCCTGGATTATTAAAGGTATATTACCCAGGTATTCTTTTAATCAAAAATCAATCTTCGGAACTGTAGGAAATTTCAAAATTATTGCGAAATCCTTACAGTCCTCCGCCCTCTTCTAGCAGCTTGCCCTGCTCTGTGTGGCCTCTCTTCATTCTCCCAGTCATGTTCAATTCCCAGAGGAAGCCCGACCAGGCCATCCATGTCTGGAAGCAACTTCTTTCAACACAATATTTTAAATGACACAAAAAAGACCAGCCAGACCACTTCCTGTAGAGTACTTAAAAACTTTAGCCAAGTGTAGAAAACCTCCAAAAATATGTACAATTGCAGAACAAATAATCCAGCAACAATGAAAGGTCATTGACCCAAATCATTAACTCTGTTTCTTTCTCCACAGATGCTGCCTGACCTACTGAGTATTTCCAGCATTTTCTGTTTTTAATCCAGCAACTAACCTGTAAGTACTTTATGATCCCTTTAAATACCACTGGTGGGGGGTCCTTCATGCTGTTTAAAGTCGTGATTAGCTGTGCCAGGTTAAGACAGGGCATTGGCTGGAATGTGGAGTTCCAAAATGGCAGCGATAGCTTCAGATCAGTGTTGCACACTGATTTGCATCATGATCTGCCTGCTCTGCATCCTGCCGGCAGACATTAGGGGCAGGATTTTCATTGGGCCGTGGAGGCGGGATTGGAGGCGTGTGGGGGGTTAAAATCCCGAAATCGGGGGGCGGGCTCAACAAGGTCAATCAAGTCAAAATCGCACGGGTTGGCTAAAACTCGATGGAGGTGGGACTACAACCCCGAAAGTTGTAGTCTCGCCTCCTACCCGACTCCACAATGAAAATCCAGCCCTAGGTGTGCGGGCTCAAACCGCTTTACCAAGATGGCATCCTACGCACTTCCATTCGGAAGTGTGTGCGTGCATCTTGGACCCCAGTTTGAAACCTTAGGTGGCCGCGTGGCACCTAAAAAATGAGTTCTAAGCGGCTCACTTTAACCCCCGTAATGTTCAAAGGGCAAAAAAATGTAAAATTCCTTCAGGTCCTACTGGTAGAAAATGAATTCTGCACAAGTGAAGGTTCTGCTAACATTGGCTATTTCCTAATCTTAATTAATCTGCAGAACTTCCCCGATGCATTTTAACAAGGAGAATTTCAGGCACCAGTGACATTTGCAGTTGTTAAAAAAAAGGAAAGACATTACTTTTATTAGACAGTGAACTCAGTGGGGACTTAAATTTGACAGTATTCAGTAATGAGCAGCCTATGCCACAACTAGGAAAGTTCTAACCACTGGGTCAGTCAAACTTGAGTCATTGTGAAAGATTTTGAAATGCGGTCAATAATTTGGTTTTGGGATGAAGGATAAATCCTTGTTCTTTCCATTTATCCAAGGCTGAGGCATTTCAGCTTGTGGACAGCTACATCATCCCTTCGTCCCCCTCAACACTCGTTTTCCCCAGAGGGAGCTGTGGGTTTAATAATTGGATATTCCCACTGTAAATCTAATCTTAGAAGTACACCTCAAGTTTCTTGTTTCAATTCTAACCTTTTTGAAGGGGATGTTAGGAGATGACTGAGTAAGCCTGGTATCTGGGTCTTGCATCATGTCATTGAGTGGGAGGTGGAGGAGTCCTCTCGATTTCACTCTGCCTCCCTGAAATCTTGTGAGGATCTGTTAACCCTTTCAAAAATGAAAGGTGTTCTTAAGCTATCAGTATACTTGTAAATTAAACCTAGGGGAGATTGGGACAGGCATTATTTTGAGGGGGAAAAATTTGGTTGCTTTGTGCCTCCCGTTAGCGCCCTCTTAACGGGGCACAAAGCAACTAGCGGCCGGGCACGACGCCGCCAATGCCTCCCGCAAAATTCAGCGGGAGGTTAACAGCGGCATTAACCATTAACACACCACGGTGCTGCGCTGCCAGCAATGACGTCATCGCCGTGCGCAGCGCCCCGCTCGTGCCTCGGCCGCGATCTTCATAGCGCCCCCTGACTTACCGCTGGACATGGTCAGGGGGGCCTACCTGCGGCCGGGGCGGCGCTATTTAAAAGCGAGGTGCCGGGTGGCCATTTTTGTCGCCTGCCAGCACCTGCCTCCGCTGCCGTCCCCGTCCTCCTGACTCGCCCACACGTGGAATGCCGGCTGTGCTCCATGAGCCCGGCACTTCACTTGAGTGCCGGGCTCTTTTGACGGCACTCCGATCCCCGGCTGCGCAAGGCCCCTCCCCTTTAAGAAGGGGAGGAACGCATACAATACCGCGGTGCGACGTCCCGCCCCGGCGAAGTTAGCGCCTCAAGGGGGGCGTGACACAATTTCTCCCCCTGAGTCCATAGTACGGCCTCAACTAGCTCTATGCTTCGCAAAAATACATCCTCAAACTGTGCCCATTGTGAGTAATTGCCAAAAAAAAGCAAGGTGAAATATCCCTTTCAATAAAAAAAAATTGGGAGAGTAAAAACGTTTGTATTTCTCTCTAATGAATGACCTGCAAACAAAATTGCAGTCTAGGAACTCCTCACATGTGAAAGCTGCCCTTCCTGAGATTTCATTAGCAGCTCAGAGAAGAACAGGCAAAGTCAGGATGTTTTTTTAAAATTAAGAGATAAGTTTCACCCCCAAAAAATAAAATCCCACACCATCCTCTTCTTGTCGGCACTAGAGAAATGCTTGGAGTGATGTTTGTGATTGCCAGCAGTGACATACGTGCAGCTTATTTAAATGTATGAAGTAGTACTTTTAAGCCTTCTAACCCTGTGGATGTTTACTGTCAATCTTCAATTTCTGCACTTTCCATTGGATTAAAAACAACCTTTAAAGCTAATTTTCAGTTAATGAAAATCCAATATTTTGAAAGTAGCTCTCACCTCCACCAATTGACAGTGGAAGCTAAGAGAAAAAAGAAGTAATTCATTTTAAAATGGTTTTATTTCTTTTAGAGTTAAGCTGAGTAAAATTAAAGTTCAAATGATAGGACGACAACTTGCATATATATAGTGCCTTTATCATAGAAAAACACTTAACAGAGGAGTAATTGGGAAATAAAGAGACACCAAGCCAAAGAAGTGGTGGTGGAGCAGGGAAAATAGGATGGGAGTCACAGCACCTTAAAATGGCACCAGAAGTGTTTTTTCTCCCCCATAGCAGGGATCTCAGAGACCAAAAGCTTGGTCAAGGAAGTGGACTTTAAGGAGGGTCTTAAAACAAGAGAGGGAGGTGGATAGGGTTGCCAAACCTCCAGGATTGCCTCAAATCTTTACCTCAAATGACTCAGAAAGAAGCATGAAGAAAGGAAGAGGGGACCAGCAGCAGACTCTCTCCTTCCTTCAGTCCCTTCGGCTGATTTGCTAACCGTGGCTACAATCAATGCCAACATCCCCTCTTTTGTGCTTACCTGGGGATGACAGTATAGCAATGAGAAGGAAGAGGAATTGGCCAGGCTCCCTCGCCCAGTAAGGTGGGTGGCTGAGATCCCTGCTATGGAGGGAAAAAAAACTTCCGGTGGCGTTTTAAGGTGCTGGGATTCCCATCCCATTTTCCCTGCTCCACCATTGCTGTAGTGCTGAGAATAGTGGCAGAAAATCCAAATCTTAAAGTTTACATTCTTCATTACTTTTTTCAAAATGTGTTTTAGTAGTTTATTATTCCAGTAATATGGTATGTTAGTATATTTATTACTGTAATGTTAGTGTTTGTTTCCCATCACAGTAGGCACAGGGAGACCGGAGATTCCATGAAGCTAAGGGTTAATCTTCTAGGTTTTAAGGAGATTGATGCTGAAATGCTTCCTTGAAAGGGTTAAGTCTTTGCAAAAGGTAAGTATCAGACACATAACCAAGTTGTTGATAGCCCAGATATGGTTACCATGGTGATATTATCATCATAATATTTCATATCAATCTGCTCTTTATCAATGAATTCCAAATCACTAAACAATTTCCCATTCATTTCTGTACAATCCATCTGACTCTACGTCAAACTCAAGCTGGCTGAGTACTGCCAATGTGTTCTGGAGTGTTACAGCCAGAAGGTTCTAGGTTCAATACTCAGTCGGCATTAGGTAAGCACATCTCAGCAGGGACGGCTACAATTGGCCTCAGTGCCCTGAACTAAGCAGAGGGGGTAAATATCAGCCAGGGTTCATGTTCCTGATTGATATCCAGTGACCCCTGCTGGAAAGTATGTGTGTGTGCGTGCGTGTGCTTGTGTGTGCATGTATGTGTGCGTGCACGTGTGTGTGTGTGCGTGTGGGTGTGTGTATGCGTGTGTGTGTGTGTGCATGTATGCATGTGTGTGCGTGCGTGTGTGCATGTGTGTGCGTGTGAATGTATGCGTGTGTGTGCATGTGTGTGCACTTCAAATGAGGACAGAATGGAGTTGGCTACAATGACCCCACAGTTGCATATCTTACTGAAACTCAGGGGTGAATTTCACCTGCTCACCCATTGCAGTTTCGGTGGTAGAGCCTTGGAAACCCCTCACTGTCTAAAGTATGGGCACTCGGGGGAGGCACAGTATGCCAGCCAGGATAACCCCCTTCAGCAAATGAGGAGGAGAATTGGTGAAGTGGGGGGTGGGGGCAATCTAAAGCTCACTGAATACTGTCAATTTGTTTTGGGTTAAAGTTCATCAAATAAACTGAATTTAACCCCCCAAACCTTCGTCTCCTGACTCAGGCGTCAGGTATTGTCTTTATGAATACATTCGCCTCTCAATAGCCTTAACACAGAACTAGTCAGATTTGCAATATTTTTTTACAATAAATCCATCACAATCTTTGACCTTTTTGACATCTATCTTTTCTCATTTTCTTTGAGCTTCTATTAAATTCTTTATAGAACAGAGGTTTCTTGCACATTATGCAATGGACTACAATCTCCTGAAGGCACGGGCCTCTGCTGGATATGGATCCATGGACATTATATTGGCCGAACCCTCACCCCTTCTTCAAGTGTGAATCTAAACAGTGAGGGGTCGATTTTCGTTCAGGTGCGGGGAATTGGCGGTTTCCCCGAATTCAGTGATTCTAACACAATTGTAAATGGGTCTGTGAGATTGATGCAAATTTAACACAATTAGCCAATTGATTTCCAGCTTGTGGGAAGCCTTGGCAATTGAGTATTTCCAGTCAGAAAGTTGCAGAATATGACGTCATCATTGCTGCTGCTTTTAAGGTTCACAGCAAGCCTTGCTTCCTCTGCAGGCTTCCAACCTTCAACATTAATGTTAGATCCGTGTGTTAATGGAGACACGGAATGCAGGAGTTGATTTAACAAGTGTTTACTGAACAAAGTCTGGAGGTGAACTAACAACACAAGACGCTACACAGGCTTATATACCCAAGTGGTCACTACTGGTACTACAGTATACAGGGGCTTCAAAAACATAGTTCCTCTTAAAGGTACATACACTACAATTCCTCCCCTTTTAGATAAATAGTACATAACATTTTAAGTAATCATTAAATAACATTTTTACAAGAACAATAATATACACATTTGCTGAAGTTAATCAATTACAAATTCAGTCTCTCTGGAAGCTTCCTGACTCGGTGGTGTAGTAGGTTCTTTTGGCAAGGTCGATTAGACTTCAATGCCAATGTCAGGTTCATCTGGTTCCAGTATCACCGGATCGGAGGTAGATACTATGGGTATCTCTGCTTCATCACTAGGTGTATAGAGTTGTGGTGTAGGTTGTCCTTTTTCGGATGACTCTATGATCTGGTCAGCATGGCCTTATTATGCTTTCTCCAATGTCCACGGTATACATCAGCGGTCCTAGTCGTGTGCAAATAGTTCCAGGCTGCCATTTCTCGGTACGGTAGTCCCGGGCCAAAACTGGTTGACCTATCTGGAAGGTTCTAGTTGGCCTTTCATTCATGCTTTGAAATTGCCGGTTCTCTACGTCCCTTCTGACGTTTGGCTTGACCAAATCCAGCCAGCATCTTAGTCTTCTATTGAAAAACATCATGGCGGGGGTTTGGTTTGTAACCACATGTGTTGCATTCCTGTACGCAAACAAGAAGTTATCTACCTTATGTTGTAGATTTATGGCCTAGAAATTCAGTATAGCCACTTTTGGGGCGGTAAAGTCGGGCGGTCGCTAAAGTTAGCGCCCGCCGGAAAGTGCAGGTCACTTGCGCGAAATTCAGTAGATTTGGCCAAGAGTTTGGGCGAACGCTGAAACTGGCGTTGCACTCCTATCTTTAGGCGCTAAGCCGGCGGTGCGGACTGATAACGCCGAGGCCGGGCGCAGCGCAGGTGCGGTCATGTTTTGATTGACAGCAGACACCCTGACGCCGGCCAGCTCTTAAAGGGGGAAGGGTCGACTTGGTCTGCAGCCGCGCCCTGGATAGTGGAGCCCTGCAGCTAGGCCTGAACACTGCTGGTGGAGAGAAATAGCGCCTGAAGCCATGGAGAAGGCCCGTGAATGAGCGCAGCGCTTCTCCCAGCATGCTTTGAGGGTGCTGGTTAGGGGGTTGGAAAGGTACAAAGAGATCTTGTGCCCGGACAGTGGCAAGAAGGCTCCCAGGAGGCAGTACAGGAGAGCCTGGAGGAAAATCGCCCACAGGGTGTCAGTCAACAGCGATGTCCCCAGGACTGGTGACCAATGCCGCAAGAAGTACAACGACCTCACTCGGATGGTCAAGGTGAGTACCCTTTCCAGTGTCCTCCTCATCCTTGCATGTGCACCTCACATTATGGGCAAAGGGACCTCAAAGGCCTAATGGCCAGCCCTCCTCCCGCAGCTATGGCACTGGCATGATCATCAATAGCACTTTCTGCACTTTACACACTGGCCAAGCTATTCGACCATGGGAGGCAGTGCACACAACAACAGGGCACCACACTGGCCAAGCTATTCCACCATGGGAGGCAGTGCACAGAACAACAGGGCACCACACTGGCCAAGCTATTCCACCATGGGAGGCAGTGCACACAACAACAGGGCACCACACTGGCCAAGCTATTCCACCATGGGAGGCAGTGCACACAACAACAGGCCACCACAATGTACTTAGAGGCCGTCCTTTCTCTTGCAGGCCAAGATGGCCCGGAATTTGAAGAGCCAGAATGTCACCGGGGGAGGCCGTGCCCAGTTCCAGGAGCTCAGTGAGCTGGAGGAGAGCGTGGCTCGACTCATGCGTGGCCGGGTGGTTGGCCCTGTTGCCATTGGAGATGCCGACCCTGTGCTGCGACCCAATGGTAAGGACATGACCGTTTGGACCTCTCTCGTTCCCCTAGCGCATCAGATCTACATCCTTTGCCACTGTCCGACCAATGCGCTGAATGCCACCACTCATGCCTCCCTCGCTGATGCCCTGTCCTCACTCTAAAGCTACTCTTGTGCCTTCCTGCTTTCAGCTGGTGAGGAGGAGGTCCTTGAAGCTGAGAGTGCCAGTCCCTCGGAAGAGGAGGACGACAAGGACCAACAGGAAGGCGGCACATCGGGGGAAGCCTCATCCGCGCCAGGGGATGGCAATGGAGGGGAGACGTCTTGCCTGGAGGAGAGCCAGGGGGAAGTGCTGCAGGGGGGTGTAGCTCCTGGGCCCAGTGGCGTCCAGGCACGTGGGAAGGGTCGGGCAGAACGGCGGCCTTCTCCCCAGAGGGGGCAAGTGTTGCAGTGGAGGCCAGTTGCTGGGCCCAGTGGCGTCCAGGCACGTGGGAAGGGTCGGGCAGAATGGCGGCCTTCTCCCCAGAGGGGGCAAGTGTTGCAGGGGAGGCCAGTTGCTGGGCCCAGTGGCGTCCAGGCACGTGGGAAGGGTCGGGCAGAACGGCGGCCTTCTCCCCAGAGGGAGAGTCCGGCCTCCAGTCCGGAGACGGTCCTCGCCCAGGAGGTGCGCCTCCTAGATGAAATGTCCGCGGATTCTGAGCGCCGCCACAAGGAGTTCATGGGGGTTGTGGGACAGTTGCCTCAGGCCATTGAGTCCCTGGCTCATAGTGTGGCCGCTTTCGGGGACTCACAGGCCAGGGGTGTCGACCAACTCGCGGCAGCACAGGACAGGGGTGTCCATCAACTCGCGGCAGCGCAGGACGCGAGTCGCGAGTTGCGAGTTCATGAGTGGTGCCATGCAGACACTCACTGATCTGATGCGGGCACAGACCACGGCAGTTCGGGCACTCACTTCTGCCACACTCGCTGTGTCGCGGAAGCATCGCCAGGGCACCCGCCGCCCTGCTGCAGCACAGCGGTCTGGCCTCCACCAGAGTGCTGCGCTTGCTGCACTGCCAGCCCGGCCGAGTGCCAGTGTCTCTGGCAACCAGCGAGCGCCTGGCATCAGCCAGCTTGCCCCCATTGCTGCAGCCACCACTGCAACTCCCCCAGCCAAGGTGCGATGAGCTGCTGCAGACACTGATGCTGCCCAGCCACAGCTGCAGCAGTCAGCAGCCGGCCCCTCCAGGGCCGGACCTCGTCTAGGCCGACCCCCAAGGGCATCTGCCGTCACGCATTCTGCCCCTCAGGAGCCTTCCCCCAGCCTTGCAACACCCACAGGGCCCAGGTTGAGGTGGAGCAACAGGTCGGGCAGGGGCCGCACAAGGCTGCACAAGGACTCGCCCTCTCGGCACACCCAGTAGAGTGTGTTGGCAACGGTTTTTTTTATATGGGGGTGTTTGTGTTGTGGGGGGGGCTTCTTTTGGTAAGGCCGAGGATGAAGGCCAATTGGATGGGCAAGTTTTGTTATTCCTCCCCAGGTTGTGGGAGTGAGATATTTTTGTGACTGTTTTTTGGGGGTCTTGTCTGTTTTTCTGTTTCATGTGGGAAGGGCCCTGAGTTTGTTAAATAAAGCTTTTTATTTATTCAGCTTGTCCAGGTGTCATGTTTCCAGTGGTTGTTGCGTTAAGCGGCTGAGGGCTAGCGGAGCGGCTGCATTCAGGTGCGTTCATTGCCACAATCCATTCCCTGACAGGGGGCCTAGAAGTGTCGTTCAATAAGCCGCCGGCGGACGGCCCTTGGACCTTGTGGCTCCCTCCTGGGCTGGTACTCCTCCTCCTCCTCCTCCTCCTCCTCATGGTCCTCCTGCGCGTCCTCCTGAGGTGGTGGTGCGACGTCAGGTGGCAGTGCCTGAGTCCTGCGGATAGCCAGGTTGTGCAGCATGCAGCAAACGACGACGAACTGGGAGACTCTATCCGGCGAATACTGTAGTGATCCGCCGGAGCGATCCAGGCAGCGGAACTGTTGCTTGAGGACGCCAATCGTTTGCTCTATGATGTTCCTTGTGGCTTGATGGCTTTCGTTGTATGCCTCCTCCGCAGGGGTCCTGGGCGCGCGGAGCGGGGTCATGAGCCATGTACACAAAGGGTAGCCCTTGTCCCCAATAAGCCATCCCCTTGGTGGAGGCTGTGCCTCGAACATGTCAGCCACAGTAGTCTGGCGCAGGATAAATGCATCGTGGCTGCTTCCTGGAAAGCGGGCATTGACAGCTAGGATGCGCTGCCTGTGGTCACACTCCAGCTGTACATTGAAGGAATGGTAGCCCTTCCGGTTGTGGTAATCCTCGGCATTGTCGATAGGTGCCCGCATAGCCACATGCGTGCAGTCAATGGCACCCTGCACCATGGGGAAGTCCGCGATCCTGCCAAATCCGACTGCACGCTGCTCCTGCCTCTCTAGGGTCATGGGGAAGGAGATGAATTGGTGTCTCCTCGCGAAAAGGGCATCGGTGACCTGCCGGATGCAGCGATGCGCGGCGAACTGGGAGATGTTCGCTATGTCCCCAGCAGCGGCTTGGAAGGAGCCGCTTGCATAAAAGTTCAGAGCCACCGTGACCTTCACTTCCACCGAGAGAGACGTCCTGCACATCAGCTGTGGACGCAGATCTCTGTGAAGCAGCTGGCAGATCTCTGCAACCACCTCCCTTCTGAAGCGCAGCCTCTTAACACAATGCGCGGCAGTCATGGTGAGATAGGACACCTGCTGCCGGTATTCCCTGAGTGGGTAAGGCCTACGTTGCCGACGCCTGATGGCCCCTCTGCGTCTAGGCATGGCTGGCCCTCTCACACAGCGTCTGCGAGCCCTTCGCACATAATGCTGGAACTGAGGGTTGGAACCCCATACAGCCCCCATAATAAACTTGCAAACAGTGAAATCACAATGATTCAAATTTCCAAGCTCTGGCCAGAAGCCAAAAATACCTCTCCTATGTTGTCCCAAATCAGTAAGCTCTGTTCCTTGGTCTCTGTCCAGAAATCCAAAGCACTAAAGTCATTGCAGCAAAATGGCTGGGCTTTATGGGTCAGTGTAAGTGCCCTTTAATTAGCGCTCCCCGAGGCCTGCAGGGCCTCTGTTGCGCTCCACTTCACAGTTCTCAACAGCGCCACGCCCACATTGGGCGGGCGCCACTGAATTTCCGGTTTGGGGCGCACAAACAGCGTTGCACGACGAAATGACGTCATAAGCTGCGCGCGCAGCTGTGCGGGCGCAAACACTTTGCGCCGGCGCTAAATGTCAACTGAAGTTGGGCGTAGGCGCAGATCGTTCTACGCCCGGGCGCTAAGTGCCTAGCGCTGGAAATCTACCCCTCTTATGGCGTTAGCGGCTGGCGAACGCAACTGAATTTCTAGGCCTATGTCTTCATTACCCATGGCCTTTATGGCCTTCTTGAAGGTCTGGACAAACCTTTCAGCCAATCCATTGGTGGCGGGATGGTATGGGGTGGATGTGTAGTGCTTAACCCCATTGTTTTTTAAGAACTTCCTGAATTCTTCGGATACAAATTGCGGTCCATTATCAGAACAGATCTGTTCAGGCAGCCCATTCCTGGCGAATATGGTCCTTAATACTGTGATGGTTTTTTCCGTGGTGGTGGAGGACATCTTTATTACCTCCGGCCACTTGGAGTGTGCATCCACCGCGATTAAGAACATTGAGTCCATAAATGGACCAGCAAAGTCGATATGTACCCTTTGCCATGGAGATGAGGGCCACTCCCATGGATGTAGAGGGGCTTGTGGTGGGGCGTTTTGGACCTTCTGGCATCCTAGACAGCTCTTGGTCATTTCATCGATGTCTCCATCGATACCTGGCCACCACACAAACGCTCTGGCTAAGTTCTTCATTTTCACTCCACCCAGATGCCCCTCGTGAAGCTCCTTTAGCACTCTATCCTTGAGTTTGGGTGGAATCACCACTCTGGATCCGCACATCAAGGTTCCTCGGCACACTGACAGCTGTTCTCTTCTTTGCGAGTGGTTCGCCATGTGCTGGCCATCCCTTCACCGTTAAATCGTAGACTCGTGAGAGAGTCGGGTCATTTCGCGTTTCCTTTTCAATGGTAGAATTTGTCACCGGTAGACATTCCACTATGGTCGAGTGGAATATCTCCACTGGGTCCACTGTAGGCGCCTCTTCCACCATTGGCAACGGTAGGCGTGATAACCCGTCAGCATTCCCATGCTGTTTTGTTCCTTTGTACTCTATGTCATATTGGTGTGCCCCTAGGAAAAGGGACCACCTCTGTAGCCTTTGCGCTGTCATAATGGGAACGCCCTTTTTAGGGTTGAATATGGAGACGAGGGGTTGATGGTCAGTCAACAAGATAAATTTTTGTCCATGTAGGTAATGGTTGAATTTCTTCACCCCCCACACCAGGCTGAGTGCCTCCCTGTCGATCTGGGCATAGTTACGCTCAGCTGAGTTCAATGAGCGTGACGCAAAAGCTATCGGCCGCTCTGAGCCGTCAGGGAATCTATGCGATAATACCGCTCCCACGCCGTAAGGGGATGCATAGCACGCCAGTCTGATTGGCAGTGATGGGTTGCAATGAGCCAACACTTCCCTGGACGTGATCAAGCCTTTGCATTTATGGAAGGCACGTTTACAGTCTTCGCTCCATTTCCAAACTACTCCCGTTTGTAGCAGTGCGTTAAGCGGGTGCAGAACCGTCGACAAGTTTGGTAAAAATTTATGATAGTAATTTACTAATCCCAGGAACGACCTTAATTGTGAGACATTTTCAGGCGCTGGGGCCTTTACGACCGCTTCAATTTTTTCAGGTGACTTATGCAACCCTTCTTCGTTAATGACATGGCCACAATATGATATTTGTTTCTGGAAAAATTCGCACTTGGGGCGATTTGCTCATAGGCCCCGTTCTCTCAGCCTCGTGAGCACCTGCTCCAAGTTGGCAAGGTGCTCGTTGTCGTTTTCTCCTGTTACAAGGATGTCGTCTGGGTAGCATTGAGTCCCCGGAATCCCTTGCAGGACTTGCTCCATAGCTCTTTGCCAGATAGCCGGAGCTGATGCCACTCCGAAAACCAGTCGATTGTACTGGTACAGGCCTTTGTGTGTGTTTATCGTGAGATACTTTTTAGAGGCCTCCTCAACCTCCATCTGTAGATATGCCTGTGCTAAGTCAATTTTGGTGAAACGTTTCCCTCCGGATAGTGAGGCGAAAATATCTTCTATCCTCGGAAGAGGATACTGTACCGTGTGAAGAACCGGGTTTACAGTAACCTTGAAGTCCCCACAGATGCGAACTTTTCTCTGTTCTTCCGATTTATCATTATTTAACGTTTTCTTCATGACCGGGACGATGGGTGTTGCCCACTCGCTCCAATCTACCTTGGATAACACGCCTGCTTTTTCCAAATTCTCCAGCTCTGCCTCGACGGCTGGACGAATTGCGTATGGCACTGGCCTTGCCTTAAAAAACTTGGGAATTGCCGCATCTTCCACTTTTATTGAGGCGGTGGCGCCTTTCAGGGTTCCTAGTTCCTGTTGAAACACTTCTTTGGCGTTAGCCAAGATTTCTTTTAATCGTCCAGGTATGACGTCATCATCGTTTTTTTTCTTACTGGTTACCGTCAGTGTCTGAATGGAGTGCCAGTCTCAACGTATCTTTCTGATCCATTCATGTCCCAACAACGGTGGACCACCATCTTGCAGAACGTATAAATACAACTTCCATATTTCCTTGCCGTTGTATACAACAGGCACCCTTATTTTCCCTCTGGGGTATACTTTCTGCCCCGTATATGTCTTCAAGACAATGGATGTGTCTTTTAAAGTTATATGCGGAAATAGCCGCTCGTAATCCCGTCGACTCATGACGGTCAGAGCTGATCCTGTATCTAGCTCCATTTTGACTGGGGACCCCGCTATCGTGAGGGTAACCCAAATGGTCTGGTAATTTTCTTTGGCAATTACATTATGTAATTTGAGACAGCTTAGTCTCTTGTTTCCGGAGTCACTATCGCTCTTCTGGTCTTCGGAGCTACTGTCCGTCATCATTTGTACCTTTCTGTACTTTTCCTTATTGACCTTTTTATTGTCAGCGGATTTCTTTCCAGATCTGCATACACGTGCAATGTGTCCCATCTTTCCGCATTGCCTGCATGCTTTGTCCTTGAACCAGCAGTCCTTCTGGTCATGGGTGGATCTGCCGCAGCGATAATATCTCTCGAAACCCCGTGTCATTTCTTGGGTGCCGAAGTCCTGTGGCTTTTGCTGTATCTCTGCAGCTCCTCTTGCTGCTGCTTTGTATGATACAGCCACACTGAAAGCCTTGTCCAGTGTCAAATCTTTCTCAGAAAGTAGTCTTTTCTGTGTTCCTTCGCTTAGGAAACCGCAGACGAATTTGTCTCGTAGAGAATCCGCCAGTCCTGCCTCGAATTGGTAGTGCTTTGACAGCTTTCGTAATTCGGTGAGGTAATTAGCGTTACTTTCATTCTTGTGCTGATTCCTCCTGAAGAATTTAAATCGTTCCGCTATCAGCAGCGGTGTTGGGTTTAAGTGCTCCTGTAGGGTATCAACAATCTCATTAAAATTCTTGTCCATCGGTTTGGCTGGAGTGATCAAGTTTCGTAACAGCCCGGATGTCCTTGCGCCCATCAGATTTAGAAGTACCGATGCCTTTTTATCATCCGCTACTTCATTCGCCTTGCAATATACCTCCACTCTTTCCACATATGTGGTCCAATCTTCTATATCACTATCGAAAGCAGTAATATTGCCAGTCTTCGGCATCTTGAAAATCTAAAATGGCGCTTCCCGCGCTTTTCTTTCTTCCCCGCCAAGTTAAGATGGCGCCTCCCGCGCTTTACCGCCGCTGCCGCTGCTGCCAACGCTGTTCTCCGCGGTTCCCGTTGCGACCTGCAGCTTTTCGCGGTATTTCTATTTTTTTTTTATATATCGCTTCAATATTCTCTCCGTAATTGAAGAACCGTTCCCGTCGTGGAGCGGACCCTCTGGGACTTTCCCCTCCCTCTGCTCGGTCCGAACGCCAACCGCGCCTTGAGTGCTCCACTCTCTCTCTCTCTTTGCTTCTGCTTCCCGACTCGCTGCCCGGCCCCGTTGCAGAGCCACCCGATCGAGCTCTAGCCTGCCGCAGCCCAGGAAGGATCAGTGCACTACCTGCCACCAGCCCGTTTAGCTGGGGAAACCACAGACTGGAGACCAAGCCTGGCCCTCGTTTTCTAGTTGTTTTTTTTTTCTTGCTTCTGGCTTCGACCTTCGTCTGAGGAATCGATCCCCTTGAGGTGCTGCCGAATTGCATGTAAGTTCGTTTCTAACTCGTCGCCACTGTTAGATCCGTGTGTTAATGGAGACACGGAATGCAGGAGTTGATTTAACAAGTGTTTACTGAACAAAGTCTGGAGGTGAACTAACAACACAAGACGCTACACAGGCTTATATACCCGAGTGGTCACTACTGGTACTACAGTATACAGGGGCTTCAAAAACATAGTTCCTCTTAAAGGTACATACACTGCAATTAAGATGGCACAGGAGCCTGCAGGAACAACGGCCAGCGGGAGGGCCAGATCTGCACCCAAATTTGATGAGGCTTCACTACAGGCATTATTGGATGGGGTTAGGGCCCACAGGGAGGTCCTCTTCCCTTCTTCAGGGAGGAAGAGGCCTCCCAGCCAGACCAAGGCTGTGTGGCTAGAGGTGGCAGATCAAGTCAACTCCTTGGGGCTAACACAAAGAACGTGGTTGCAGTGCAGGAAAAGATTCCATAACCTTCTTCGCACTGGAAAAGTAAGTACTGTATGATGTTTCCAGCACCCTCAATCTGATCCCCATTGTCTTTCCTCACCAGCACTCAGCTTTAGCAATCTCTTCCTGCATATCCCACTAGACACTCACATCCATGCACCCTTACCCATTCCCTCACTCTCTATGCTCATATTCACAGAACTATGCCACCATGCAGCCCTCACACTCCCTCTCACTCTGATGCTTTGAACACAACTGACAACACACAGGGAGGGCCCTTGGTCTTGCAACTTCACTCCATCTTTGTCTCCTTCTAAGTATCTATGCTATGCAATCTCTACACTCACTCCTTCATTCTCACTCAACCTCCACTTGTCTCCCTCATTGCAGGAAAAGAGAGCTCACAACAGGAGAGAGCGAGCCAGGAGAGGAGGCGGGCCGCCCTCATTAACCCAGCTCACCCCCTGGGAGGAAGACATCCTGGAGATTGCCGGGGCTGACCGAGATGTGGACGTTGGGGAAGGACAGGCAGGAGCATCCCCGCAAGCTGGTGACAGAATAGTTTTCCATCTCTCTCATTGGCATTGCATGAGTCGCTGATAATGATTCTGAAGCTACATCATATGGACTTATGATCATCTGCAGAATGCAATGTGCATGTAACCTTGGCATCACATCTCTAACTTTTTCCTTGACTCCCCCACAGGACCATCGAGAGCCCCCGTCCCCACTCTGCAGGAGGAAGAGCCTGAGCAGCCAAACTCCTCAGAGGAATCTGCAACCTCTGAGGGCGCAGTGTCATCAGCAATAAGCGCACCCAGCACCAGCGCAGACACTCACACCACAGTGGGACCTTCAGGACATAGAGTAGAGTTGTCACCTGGTGTATCACAGCTCACAAGTGAGCATCAGCAGATTGTGGAGACAGGAACAGCAGTGGAGAGTCCTCGCCGGAGGGCGCAGGACTCTGCCAGCTCGGCTCAGCTGCATGTCGACCCTCTGCCTCTGGGTCCATCCGTAAGATCAGAGGTGATGGAACTCCAGGCACAGATGCAGGAGCCTCTGGCAGGTTTTGTCTCTAGGGTTGCTGCGAGTGTGGAGCGAATGGAGGAGTCCATAGCGAACATGAGCAGAGCCTTTGTGGAGTCATTGGCGCATCACCACGGAAAGGATGGCAACCTCTGTGGAAAGGATGGCTACAGTATAGGAGAGGATGACTACGGCCATGGAGGAGCTAAGTTGCCAGAGTGTTGAAAACATGGTGAGTGTTCAGAATAGACTGACATCTCTGGAGGAGCGATGGTCAGCTATTGAACAGAGAAACCAGACCTTCATGGCAGGCCCTCTGAGTAGGACTGCCATTGTAGAAATGGGTCCCCATGGCCCCCCTGATGTGCAGCAAGCTGCTCTCAAGCCACTTGCAGGCACTGAGGGGGACCCGGCCCATGAGAGGGAGGTTGGTGGCAGACCTCAAGGAAGTCGGGGCTCCTCTCCAAGCACTCACACTTCCATACCACTGCAGAGCCCTCAGTCAGAGCCCTGCCGGAGTCCACACCCAATGGAGATAGAGGCCTCAACCCCTGCACAGCCGCAGGAGCAGCAGACTGCTGGTGAGCCCTCACAGGCTCGCCATCCCAGAGGACGCCCGCCAAAGGTGTCGAGACAGGAGCAGCAGGAAAGTAAGCAACGGGCCTCCACACCTGCTGAAGCCACAGGGGAACCACTACTTGGAGCACGCGTAAGAGGAAAATAAAGCACGGTGGCATAGTGGTTAGCACTGTTGCCTCACAGCGCCAGGGACCCGGGTTCAAATCCGGCCTCGGGTGACTGTCTGTGTGGAGTTTGCACATTCTCCCCGAGTTTGCGTGGGTTTCCTCCGGGTGCTCCGGTTTCCTCCCACAGTCCAAAGATGTGCGGGTTATGTTGCTTGGCCATGATAAAAATTGGCCCTTAGTGTTAGGGGGGATTAAATACGTGGGGTTACGGGGATAGGGCTTGGGTGGGATGGCTGTCGGTGTAGGGACCAGGTGCTAGGGTTTGGATGATCAGCCATGATCTCATTGAATGGCGGAGCAGGCTTGAATGGCCTACTCCTGCTCCTAGTTTCTATGTTTCTATGTAATAGTCACAAGGGTAGTCACTTGGGTGAAATGTTGTGTTTATTTTTAAAATGCCATCAGTTGGTTATTGTAAATAAAATTTCTGATGGCAACTTCTGCAGTTGTGGCGTGTGTCATTTCGCGAATGGGGCTGGAGGTCCTCTAATGCCAAGAGGGGAAGGAAAAAAAGGCCTCCCATGCTTCTGGTAGGTGCCTCAGTTGAGGAAACGCTGAGTGAGGGTGGCGAGAGGGGTCTCGCAGGAGGTCACACTGGAGAAGTGTGTAAGGCTCCAAACTTCCACAGCTGTGGTTATGCCGTCTAAATGTTCCCCCAGGCCTGAGACAACAAAGTCCTGCCACCTGCAAATGATGACTGATCAAATATCCTCTTTAATGTTGGACCTGCAGCTGATAGTCAGCAAGCCAATAGTGTTCATGCCAGGTTTCACAGGCGTGATCCCCACCAGGCGCGTTTTGCGTGGGAAAAGGGTTAAACAGGCAAGGGCCTGTTAAAATGGGATTATAAAGGCCAGTCGGTGCTGCTTAAGGGCCCTAAAGACCAGTCCCACCTGTTGCAGGCGGGACTGATTCGGGTCAATCAGACACACCTAGGTTAAAATGGCGTGGAGGCGGGAACCAGACAGGGTGGGGGGATTGCGACCCCTAGGTTTTGCGATTTTAACCCCCCGCACGCCTAAAGCCCGCCTCATGGCCCAATGAAAATTGAGGCCTGAGTGTTGGCAGGATCTTTGACAATGGGGGCATCGCTCTCCTCACCTGATATCCCTCCACACACATTTTCCAGCAGGAGTCACTGTATATTGTCGGGAAGCAGGAATCTTGGCTGATTTTCTTTTCCCCGCTGCCCTAGCCCCGAAGCACGGCTGCCAATTGTTGTGTGCCAATCACCACCCTGGCTGAAAACAGCTAACTCAGCACAGACCAGGGATTGAAGCTGGGACCTTCCTGGTCTGTACGTGTATTCCACATTAGGGAGTGCATTTACCCACTGAGCCATTGGGAAACCCTGTCTATATTACTTTAACCTTGGATTATGAGGAAACCGTGAAATCATCTGACATTCTGCAAACAACAGTGCCCATTCACTAGCCTCTTTGTACTACAGTGCTGCTGTCAATGGCAGCCATTGTCTTTGATACAGGTAAGGCAGAGCTGCTGCTTCTGAAGAAGAGGAGAACCTCCTCAAGATCTGGGGCCAGAAATTGGTGAACGGGGCTTGCCGCGCGTGCAAGCCCCGTATATGCACTTACCCCGCGCTACTGCCGATCAGCTCCAGGGACGCCTGGACTTGGTGTTTGAAAAAGAAGAATCCCGGGCAGCGTATGACGTCACGCCACCCAGGAGTGCAGCCAGCGCGAAGCCAGGAGCGTGCAGTGCAAGTGAGACACGCCCCTTGAGGTCTCAGTTTCACTGGACACGCCCCCAATGTTTCGGTCAAGCTGCTAAGCATTTTTACATGCAAAGCAGCAGTTTAAATAGGTTTTTGGAAGTTTTTTGAAGATTTTGGTAACTTTTATAAACTTTTTTAAATGTTTACATTATTTTGAGTAATCTGAAGTAGTTTTAAAGAGAATTAAAGCAATTTAAAGACTTTTAAAAGCCCTAAAAGAATTTTTTAAATTCCATTTATTTATTTAGCAATGTCGTCGTCATACGTGTCTTCACACTGTTCCCTTTGGGGAACTGTATGAAGTGGTGGAAGGATTTATGGCCATGATTAACGCTCATTCCGTGACCGTAACCATCTTTGAACCAGCCATTAGGGCGGTTAGTCCTATGGCGGGAGGGTTTTACGGGCTCCCACAAGCTATACAAGGAGGGGGGGCCACCCACACCCACGGACGCAAATATCCCACTGGATGTCAACCCAGAATTTAGAGCCGGAGCTCCGACTCCACTTGCCGGGACTGTCTGGAGCGGGGTTCGAAACCCTACCCTGATCTGGCCCAGCGGCGGGGATCCTACCGCTATGACAAAGGCCCAATCCGATTAGCAACGTGAAATGGCAGCATAGGGCTCCAGTCACGGGGAGGGAAAAGGCGCAGGAAATGTATGGGTGTCACCTTTTGTGCGGAGTGGGCCTTTTGCGTAGCAGTAAGCATCCCCGCCGCTGGGCCAGAAGGAGTAGGGTTTTGAACCCCACTCCAGACAGTCCCGGCAAGTGGAGTCGGAGCTCCAACTTTAAATTCTGGGTGGACATCCAGCGGGATACTTGCGTCCGTGGGTGTTGGTGGACCCCCCCCCTCAGATGGGTTGTGGGAGCCCGTAAAACCCTCCCGCCATAGGACTAACCACCCTAATGGCTGGTTCAAAGATGGTTACGGTCACGGAATGAGCGTTAATCACGGCCATAAATCCTTCCACCACTTCATACAGTTCCCCAAAGGGAACAGTGTGAGGATACGTACGATGATGACCTCTTGCGCAATGCACCTCCTTGGACCCTCAGTCGCAGATGCGAGGGGGCAAGTCGTGCAATTGTTAAATTTTTCATTTTATTGACATGTAAAATGTTGGCCCAGTAATTCCCTTCCAAATGCGCGAGTACGGTCGGGGTACTTACGCATCTGGCCGGATGAAATGCCGGTTTTCAGCATGCACAGTGCATGTGGGGAAAACCGGCATTTCCTGTCCTCTGAACGAAGGGGTTCAGAGGCAGAACGCATGCGACTGCACAGGCAGCGCATACGCAGTATAATTCGCCGCTTTCATTAATGCTTTCAGTGAGGTCAAGTCATTACAACTTACACATGAAAAAAGCATGGGTACAGTTGCTCCAGAGGCTGCGGAGGAAGATATTTATTATCGTGGAGCTTCTGAAAGTATGTATGTCTGTATATATTCCTTTGCGTGTTATGTATATATTCCTTTACTTATGTGTATGAATGTATTATTTAATTATGACTTTCAGAGAAAGTAACTTATTGGAAAATCATAATTAAAAACATACATTCATACACATTAGTAAAGGAATATAAAACATACATACATATACGTAAAGGAATATATGTGGACATACATACATAACTCATTCTCACATTCCATTCACACAGCCACAATTGCTCCTTCTACCTACCGTTCTGAAAACCCTTTAAAAAAAAAAAATTTTAACTTTAAAACTTACTTAAAATTTCTTAAAATAACTTCCCTCCCTTTCCCAAACAAAAATATTGCATTTCAGAAGCTCCACGATAAAATATATCTTCCTCCGCAGCCAATGAACAACTTTACACTTGCTTTTTTCAAGTGTAACTTCTAAGGACTTACCCTCACTGAATCCATCATTGAAATCCACAAAGTTCACTGCGCAAGCACTGCCTGTGCAGCCGCACGCGCTGTGAATAGACCTCGGGTCTGGAAATGCCGGCGTTCCCCGCATGCGCTGTTCCTGCTGAACGCCGGCATTTCCAACGGCCAAATGCGTGAGTACCCCGACCGTACTCACGCTTCTGGCCGCGAATTTCTGGCCCCTGGTGTTCACGGCCTCTTGCACTGGTAGCGGCACGCACAACAAATACAAACACTGCCACTGGTAGTGTCAGATGCCACTTTTCCAGTTAAGGCCCGATTCAAAGCAAACACACTTAGGTACACCAGCAAAGAACTCTTTTTCCCACAAGCATGTATGAATCATTCTATCACCAGCAAGTCACAAATTGTGACTTAAAATAACTGCACACAGTGCCAAACTGTGCGAACAGCCCCACAAAGCAAGTTACATAGCAACATCCCAGTGTAAAAACTCTTCAACGCTCTAGTCCATGAGTCCTCAGAGAATGTTTAGTGATTCCAGTGGGTCTATGAGTGTCCCAAGAAGTGTCCAAATCGGCAGGAAAAACACGTAAGGAAATATAGCCCCAAATATCCTCAACTGTTATGATGTATTAGCTGCAAACTGCGCTGGGACCCAGAAATGCTAGGTTCCAGCCTTGGTGGGACTTTCCAGTGGCATTGTTTGGGGGAAGTGGAACTGCTTCCTGTCCCAAACAATGTCACTGGCACTTCCCCGGGACAGGAATGTTGCACTGAAGTTTTCAACTTGTGCAGCAAGATGTGTATCTGAGATGTGCCCCTAGTGGCACAGGCACTTGCCAGTTCTATGCAGATTAGGTGCCATCCCCTTGGCTCAATCAGCATTGAAGGACGTCAGTGGGCACAATCCCAGTGTAAGTGCCAGGCTTGTGGTCCAGGCAAATTCGGGTCCTACAAACTTGATTATCCTTTGGTTGCAGGCTGTGTAAAGGTCCTTCGTGACTTCACTGCAATGTGTCCATGCAGGCCCTCGATGAGATCAAACCTCAGTAAAGGTCAGAAAAGTTAAGGGTTGAGAAAGGTGCAGAAGACAATCTTGTGCTATCAGCATTGAATAGGACAAGTGGACGAATACTGAAATCCAGGTACCATAACTATAAGTTCTGTCATTCACTGTAAAGTTTTAATGCAGTTATAATTGCTATCCTTTCAGAGTTTCACCAGTCTAAATGAGTTCAAAAAATAATTATAGAGAATAGCTCACATAAATGTTCCTCAATGCCTCATGATGTAATCTGATCTACATCAAATTAGCTCCTCTATGAGCTCTTTTTTTGAAGGTGTTCAGTCAAATATCACAAAGTCTTTGCGGGAGCTAATATCAAGCCCAACTGGATCATTTGCCACAGAAACTTAGGGTTCTCCCTATCACAACGTCTAACTGCACTTGTACTGGGATAATGTTATATGGTCATTGGTCACCCACTGGTACACGACTTAACTCTCCATTCTTCATGTATCAGTGTGTGTCAGTATCATTACAGCCAAAATCAGCCCTCATTCCATAAACAGTTTTTCAAGTCACAATTTGTGACTTAGGTTTTTGGCTGTGGGTTTTTGCCGACGGCGGGAGAACATGCATACAGACTAGAGAGAGAGAAGGTTCATTCCTGGTCTGTGCCGGTGGGTTGGGCACTCAACCTGGCCTTAGCCAGAAAGATGAGATTCGGCACCACTGGCAGCATTGGTTATATGTACACACTTTCCAGCTGAAGTCACTGGGAAGTTAGGAGCAGGGCCTCTGGCTGATTTTTTTTTCCATTCCCAACTCAGGCACGGAGCAGGTCAATTGTAGCACTCAGCTTGTCAGTTTTTTCTGAGGTCAGCTAACTCAGCATAGACCAGGCAACAAATCTGAGACCTGGCTGTCTGTATAGCTCATTTCCACATCAGCCAGTGCACTTCTGAATTATGCCATGTTATATTTAAATCCTACTTATGACAGATGTATTTTCTTTCTTTGTTATTTGTATCATTACATACAAGTTTTATTTTAAATAGATCGGTCAGATGGATGAGGATCATAGACAAATAGTTAGGCCTTCATTCAAAGATATATATCATCACTTTATTGGAAGCTCTGATTATAGATGGTGCATGTCAAAACAATTCAACAAGATCTTGGCTATGTGAAAAATACCAATAAGTACAGGATATCCTGTTCTCTGGTAACATGCATCATAATAAAGTCTGATATTGCTAAAGTTCAAAACATACATTCAACGTAATTCAGTTCAAACCATGCAGTTGATCACAGGGGGTAGCTATCTACCATAATACCTATAGCCAGCAACCAGAAATGATCAACAGAAATGAACTCACTAGTGTCATGGAATCTTTTACATCCACCTGAACAGGTAGTTAAGGCCTAGGTTTAAAGTCTCATTCAAATGACGGAGGGCTGGATTTTGCCAATGGGTTTCAGTCCCGCCTTCATCAACTTCTAGCTAACCCACACTATTTTCCCTTGATTGACCTTGTTAATCCCGCCCAGTGGGCTTAGCAGGCCAATTAAGGGAAAGCCGGTTACAGAGAACATCAACGTATGACGTTTCATCTGTCACAGATGAATTTTCATCGTTTGACAGATCTGTGAAGCTGTCAAACACTGACATTCTATGTAGTTGGATGAGTTCTTTAATTCAAGACTCATCAAACCTCTTACTTTTGCAGAAATTAGATAGTTGTTGCACTGGAGAAAGCAACGGCCATCTGTCATCTCTGCCGCGGAGGTGCGAGACGCTCCGCATCCCCAACTCTTGAAGCCTGCAGGAAGAAAAAAAAGGTAAGTAAACTTACTAACACTTTCCACTTACCTCACATACTCGTCTCTCCACACTTGCACCCATCACTTACCTTCACAGCGCACTTTTGCACCCCCCCGACCCCCACAGACCCACTGCTCGCCTCGGTGACCCTGGCAGGGTTCGCAGCCTTCGGGGAGCCCGCAGTTCAGGGCTCAAAATGGGGATAATCCTCTTAACTGCCTGTTAACTACCTGTTAATAGGCAGATAAGTGGCACTAATCCCCTTCCTGCCTCCAATGAGATGGGACCCGGCGCGGGTCAGCTACCCGCCTCCTGGCAAGATGGCACGGAGGTGGGTTGGGGACGGGTTGGGCACCCGCCCCCAAATTCTGCCATTTTCCCGGCAGTCCCACCTCCCCAGGGCTGGCAAAATCATGGCCGGATTCTCTGACAGTGCAGCACTCCCTTAGTACTGCAGTGAAGTGTCAACCTAGGTTACGTGCTGAAGTCTCTAGAGTGGGGCTTGAACCAAAAATCTCAGAGACGAGAGCGCTACCACTGAGGCAAGCTGGCACTTCGCTAAAAAAATTGAAGTGTGTATTGTAATAATTCGTCATTACTATTCCAGTATTAAGTCTATTTCGGACATTTAAGCAGCTTAGTTCCAGATTTAGTGCAGCATTCTGATGACTATTCTAGCTGTGTAAATATTAGTCATTCCCTTGCAACTTTGACTTTCTTAGAATGAGGTGACATTTTCCTTCAAGTATTGAGTGGGGGGGAATGGTTTTCATTTACTTTGATAGTTTAACATGCTTGTATTTACATTGTTGAGTGATCAGATGAGGCCAGTAGGTTCACTCAAGATGTCATCATGGCTGCTCCTGTTCCTCCCCCTCCCCAGGGAATAAAATGCACCTGTGCCTCTGATGCAAGATTGAGAACAGACTTTACTTATCCTATTTATTCTTCCTTCTAATTTCCTCCCCTCCTGTCTTGAAGGTGCTGAGGTATGTTTCACAATCCTCTGTCCTCTGTCCAAGTTGGCATTCTTCCTGTGTTGACTTGGGCACTGCCTGTCAGCAAGGTTGTTGACCATGGTTGGCAGTACAGCTGAGCTGATCCTTGTGGTGTATGTAACCTGTACCACCTTAAGAGACTACCTTAAGAGAAGGACTACTTTCTCTTGGCTACTGTATATTGTAGTACCGGTGGTGACCACACCGGTATATAAACTCTGTGTAGTGATTTGCTAAGCAGTTCAGCCCTGACCTTTGATTAGTAAAGACCTGTTTAAGTTATTCTTGTTGTCTGTGTCCAGTGATTTAGAATAAGCATATCTGGGACACTCAGACTCAACAGTGGCGACGAGTCCGATCTTGCCCTGCGGCAGTTTTGCATCCAAGGCAGCTTCGTCCTCAGAACGGGCGTCGAGAAGAGGCATCCGCCCTCATCATCCTGCTGAGCACCGCATCACACGGGAGGCATCGAGAACCCGGGTTGAAATTACTGACCACGAAGTCCTCCATCAGCGACAGGCAGTGATCATCCTTCTACCACGGTGGTGGGTAAGCCGATCTAGCGACACGGGCAGAAAGTCGGCCGCGTTGTCAGTGGAGAAGGGGAGGGAAACCGGAGGAAAAAGGGCGGAGAACTCGACCGCAGCCAGTGAAAAGGGCCGGGCTGCAATCGGGGCCGAGAGGCGCAGCGACAAGGGCAGCGTTAATACCACGAGAACCGCGGAGAACTCGACCGCAGCTGGTGTAAAGGGCCGGGCTGCAATCGGGGCTGAGAGGCGCAGCAACGAGGGAAGCGTTAATGCCCACGAGAACCGCAGGGGAGCAAAAGCAGCGTCGGGGAAATTAAGAACCGCTGGGAGGCAAGAACGGCAACAGCGCGGTCATCGCCATTGTAGCCAGCGGGGGAAGAAGACAAGCACGGGAAGCCGCCATTGCAGTCGGCGGGGGAAGAAGACAAGCGCGGGAAAAGCCGCCAAGCGCGGGAAGCCGCCATTTTGGAAAAATAAAATATTTAAAGAAACTCTCAAGGATGCCTAAACACGGTAACATCACTGCTTTTGATAGCGATGTTGAAGATTGGGCCACGTATGTAGAACGCATTGAAGTTTACTGTACAGCAAATGAGGTACCAGATGATAAGAAAGCACTAACCTTATTAAACTCAATGGGTGCGAAGACGTACGGGTTATTGAGGCACCTTGTAACACCAGATAAACCAGCGGATCAGACTTTCGCGAATATTGTTACTATCCTGCAAGAACATTTAAACCCCACGCCACTGCTGATAGCGGAACAATTTAAATTTTACAGAAGAATGCAGCGGAAAGAGGAAAGCAACGCTGAATTCTTAATTGAACTGCGCAAGCTATCAAAGTACTGTCAGTTTGGTACAGGACTAGCAGACGCTCTGAGAGATAAGTTCATGTGTGGATTACTAAAAGAAGGAACTCAAAAGCGACTGCTAGAGGAAAAGGACCTTACGCTTGATAAAGCTGTCACCATTGCAGCATCGCACGAGGCCGCAGCAAGAGGCACCGCGGAAATGCAGCTAAGGTCATCGGAACTCAGCACCAATCGAATGGCATTGGGTGCAGTAAAGTGTTATCGTTGCGGAAGGACAACGCACGATCAGAACCAGTGCTGGTTCAAAAAATCAGGAATGCAGAAAATGTGGCAGGCTAGGTCACATAGCTAAAGTATGCCGGTCAGGAAAGAAGACCAGCAACAAAAAGTCACCGCAGGAAAAGTGCAAAAAGGTACACAAGGTGACAGAGAACAGTTCGGATGAACAGAAGACGGATTCAGACTCCAGCAGTAAGGAACTGGGTTGTCTAAGAATACATAATGTGGGTAACACAGCAGACCACCAAACTATCTGGGTCACACTTCAGATAGCAGGAGTCCAAGTGAAGATGGAATTGGACACTGGATCGGCATTGACGGTCATGAATAAGCAAGATTACAAAAGGTTATTTCCACACATTCCCCTAAGGGATACGGAGATTGTATTGAAAACATACACGGGGCAAAGAGTATACCCCATCGGAAAGATAAAGGTAAAGGTGGTCCACAAGGGTAAAGAAAGCCGAGGAATGGACTTATATGTGTTACCTGAGGGAGGTCCACCACTACTGGGACGGGAATGGATCAGGAGAATAAATATGGACTGGCATTCCTTAAAAGCACTAACTGTAGATTCCGGTAAAAAGGACGATGTCAAACCTAAATGACTGTCCAGAATATTGGACGATGCTAAAGAGGTGTTCCAGCAGGGATTGGGAACACTGAAAGGAATTACGGCAAACATCAAGGTTGAAGAACATGCAAACCCGAAATTTTTCAAAGCTAGACCGGTACCTTATGCGATACGACCTGCTGTGGAAGCTGAGCTGGAAGGACTAGAACGTTCCGGAGTACTGTCAAAGGTGGACTGGAGTGAATGGGCCACGCCCATTGTTCCCGTCATGAAGCGTTCATCGAGTAACAAGCCGGGGGAACCGGGGAAGGTTCGCATCTGTGGCGATTTCAAGATCACTGTTAATCCGCTGCTTCACACGGTGCAATATCCGCTTCCACGGATTGAGGATATCTTCGCTTCGTTGTCTGGCGGGAAACACTTCACCAAGATAGACCTGGCGCAGGCGTACTTACAGATGGAAGTTGATGAAGCGTCACGCCAGTATCTCACGATCAACACGCATAAGGGCTTATATCGGTATAATAGACTGGTTTTTGGAGTGGCATCGGCTCCAGCGAGTTGGCAAAGGGCCATGGAGCAGGTATTACAGGGAATTCCAGGCACACAATGCTACCTGGACGACATTCTGATCACAGGAGATGATGATGAGGAACACCTTGCAAATTTGGAACAGGTGCTCACCAGATTGAAAGAATATGGACTTCGAGTTAATCACCAGAAATGTGAGTTCGTTCAGAAGCAAATCTCGTACTGTGGTCACGTCATTGACCAGGAGGGGCTTCACAAGTCACCTGACAAGATCGAAGCTGTTGTGAAGGCTCCCGCTCCGGAAAATGTATCCCAGTTGAGGTCATTCCTAGGGTTGATTAACTATTACCATAAGTTTCTGCCAAATTTATCCACGGTGCTACACCCGCTGAACGCTCTTTTGCAGAAGGGAGTGCCATGTAAGTGGAGCGAGGACTGTAAGCGGGCCTTTTACAAAAGCAAGGCATTGATCACCTCTAAGGAAGTGTTGGCTCACTTTAACCCAACGCTGCCTATTCGTTTAGCTTGTGATGCTTCTCCATATGGTATTGGGGCAGTGCTCTCACATAAGTTGCCAAATGGCTTGGAAAGACCAGTCGCATTCGCATCCAGATCATTGACCTCCGCTGAGCGCAACTATGCTCAGATAGATAGGGAGGCTCTCAGCCTCGTGTGGGGAGTAAAAAAATTTAATCATTACCTGCAAGGGCAAAAGTTTACGCTGCTGACAGACCACCAGCCGTTGGTTTCCATTTTTAACCCTAAGAAGGGTGTTTCGGTGATGACAGCGCAGAGGCTCCAGAGATGGTCCCTTTTCCTAGGGGCACATCAATATCAGATCGAATTCAAAGGTAAAAAGCAACATGGTAATGCTGATGGGCTGTTGCGCCTGCCACTACCTACAGCGGAAGAGGCACCGACAGTTGACCCTGTTGAGTTATTTCACTCGACCATCATCGAATGTTTACCAGTCACCAATGCAAGTATTGAGAGAGAAACCAGGAACGACCCGACACTGTCTCGGGTCTACGAATTGACAGTGAAGGGATGGCCAGCTCATGGTGAACCACTGTTACCGGCATTCTCAGCCAGATGAGAACAGCTGTCCGTCTGTCAAGGAACATTGATGTATGGAACAAGGGTGATTATTCCTCCTAAATTAAGGGAGAGAGTTCTAAAGGAACTGCATGAAGGTCATCTGGGGGGAGTCAAGATGAAAAGCCTTGCTAGGGCTTATGTGTGGTGGCCAGGTATCGACCAACAAATAGAGGATCTGACTAAAAGCTGCTCAGGGTGCCAAAAAGTTCAAAATGCACCTCCAATTGCACCGCTGCATCCATGGGAATGGCCTTCAACCCCATGGCAACGTGTACATATTGACTTCGCAGGTCCATTCATGGACTCCATGTTTTTAATTGCGGTAGATGCACATTCTAAATGGCCAGAAGTGATTAAGATGGTGACCACTACCTCGGAAAAGACAATCGCAGTTCTAAGAATGATATTCGCAAGAAATGGATTGCCAGAACAAATATGTTCAGACAACGGACCGCAGTTCGTGTCAGAAGAATTCCAGAAATTCATGAAGAAGAATGGGGTGAAACATTATACCTCTGCCCCATATCATCCGGCTACAAATGGGTTGGCCGAGAGATTTGTACAAACGTTCAAAAAGGCGATAAAGGCCATGAGCGAAGACCAGATTCCACTACAACACAAGGTGGACAATTTCCTAATGGCATATCGAAACGCCACTCATGCAGTGACAAATCAAAGCCCTGCCATGATGTTCTATAACAGGAGGTTGCGGTCCAGGTTGGACTTGTTAAAACCAAATGTGCGGAGGGAAGTCGAAAACAAACAGTTCCAGCATATAAATAACAAGACCACTCGGAGTTTCGAAATAGGACAACCAGTGTTAGCCCGGGACTATAAGAATGAGAAATGGCAATCTGGAACAATTCGTGCCAGACAAGGACCCCTGATGTACACGGTAGATATTGGTGAAAACGTAATACGACGTCATGCTGACCAACTTGTAGAATCGAGAACAAGGGTCGAACCCATGACTACGACAGAGACACCAGTGGAAGAAGTTAGTGAACCTGAAGCATCTACCTCAGACGCCAATGTATCTGATGATGTCCAATCCATAAGAGATCAACTAGATGAGTCACCCCAGCAACGAGAATCAGAGACCCCTGAAAGGCGTTATCCAACTCGGATCAGGAGGCCTCCTCAGAGACTGAATCTTTGAACAGTTTTGCATGAAGTTGTATATATGTTATCCATGTTATGTTTAAATTGGGATGTACACTGTTAAGCTAAAAAGGGAGGAATTGTGGTGTATGTAACCTGTACCACCTTAAGAGACTACCTTAAGAGATGGACTACTTTCTCTTGGCTACTGTATATTGTAGTACCGGTGGTGACCACACCGGTATATAAACCCTGTGTAGTAATTTGCTAAGCAGTTCAGCCCTGACCTTCGATTAGTAAAGACCTGTTTAAGTTATTCTTGTTGTCTGTGTCCAGTGATTTAGAATAAGCATATCTGGGACACTCAGACTCAACAATCCTAATCTCCCCTTGCTTCAATCAACCAACCAAATATAAATTGGGAACAGCCAAGTGTCTAGAGTCAGAATTAGTAAATGCAGTGCACGATTACTCCATGACCAATACATCAGGGAAGCCACGAGGACAGTTCTGATCTTGCCTTGGTTATGTTAACCAATCCTGACAGCATAGAGAAAATGGAAATCATGGCGTTTCTTGGTGATAGTGACTGACCACATGATTAAATTTGACATGATTCAGGATTAAACACAGCTGACAACCAATACTCAGGTACACTGTTTCAAAAAGGCCAACTGCAAGTACAGTGAGGGAAGAGCTGAAACAGATTAACTGGAGAAATGATTTATTAACACCTCTGTAGAGAAAAAATGTAATCCAGTCAAAGACGCATACAGAGGAACATACGGGTCAAATACATTACCTAAACTTAGCAAGTGGCTGCATTTAAAAAAGAAACCAAAATGGAAAAATGAGCATTATTAAATCTGGGAAGATAACAGGTAATTTCAGAAGCATGTCTAAAGGGTAATCAGCAGCTTAAAAGGACACTGGAAATTAGCATAGGTGCAGAGGTTAGACACAAAGGCAAGAATTTCTTCCGGTGCTATAACAGCTTTAGGACCATCAGAAAAGAGGTGAGAACCTTAATTAATCCTGAGGGAAATTAAATGAAAAATGAGCACAGAATAGTTGCAAAACTCGAGGATTATTTCCTCAAAGTATTGACTAGAGAAGACTTCAGCGCTAACAGAAATAATCAGTGCAGATTTATAGACTTTGACATCAACAAGGCAGAGGCTCTACATTGGGTTACAAGGGCTCATAACAGGCAAATCCTTGGGGATGGACGGGATGTATCCCAGGGTATTAAAAGAGGCGAGATGGAATTTGTGAAGTGCAGACAATCATCATGATGAAATTGCTGAATGACAGCAAGGTCCCAATGGATTGAAAAGAAAGCCAACATGCTACAACTGTCTGAATGTGAGTAACAACCGATCCGTCAGTGCAACCTCAAGACTTGAGATTCGGGGACTGTTTCCACTAGAGCAGAGAAGGCTAAAAGGAGATTTAAGAGGTTTTCAAAAGTGATAGGGAAGGACTATTTCCTCTGGCTGATGAGACAGTGACAAGGGGTCATCATATAATAGTGTCACTAAAAAATTGAGGAGCGAGATTAGGGGCAATTCCTTTACCCAGAGAGTAGTTCAGGCAGAGACCATTGCATCTGTTTAAAAGAAGAGTAGGAGATAGGCTCTCTGTGAGAGTTCTCCTGATCTCCCATTGTAACTTTTGTGGAAGATCAGTGGGAATCCCAGAGAAACGGCGCAAAGGGGTGTTTATGCCAATTCACCAAAACTTCCATCAATCTGCCACCAAAGTTACAGCAAGAGAGCGGGAGAACCCCCACGGAATTTACTGGCGTGGATGAACATTTGAAGCAGAGGAAGATATAGGGCTATGGAGAGAGGGCAGGGCAGCGTGATTAGTATGGGATTGCTGTAGTAAAGAGCTGACACAAACATGATGAACTGAATGTTTTCCTTCTGTGCTGTAAACTTCAATGGGTCTGTGATATTTTATCTATTAAAATAAGGCATTTATCTCTAATAAATCACTCGAATATCAGGAGCAAACCTGAGGAGGAGCGCCTGTATGAGAATAAGTTAGTAAACATAGCTTCAGAAGGTGATTATTTATCTCCTTGACTTCTTTGAGGAAGTGGCATGCTAGGTGGATAGTGGAAAGCTATATGATGCGGTGCATTCCGATTTCCAAAAACATTTGATGAAGTCCTTATTCAAGGTAAAATTTGGTTGAGGATAAGGAATTGGCTGAAGGAAAGAGGGTTCTTGTTAGTGGAGTGGGGGAAGTATTGAATGGGGGGGGCAGTGGAGGGTGTCGTTGTATTAGAGGCTGTGGAGATGCCGGTGTTGGACTGGGGTGGACAAATGTAAGAAATCACACAACACCAGGTTATAGTCCGACAGCTTTATTTGAAATCACAAGCTTTCGGAGCTCTGCTCCTTCGTCAGGTGAAGTGGAGAGATGCATAAAAACACAGCTTATATAGTCAGAGAATAATGTCAGATGTTTACAGGTAATCTTTCTAACTGCCATTTATCACACCTCGGCAGAGAGATAATCACAGCAATCAAAGGTGTAAATGGTGTCCAAACAGGTCAGTCAGGAAAACATTACATCAAAGAACAATGAGGTGGGGTCACAAGGGGTCAAATGTTGCAGATGCTGGGGTCTGTATGAAAAACAAAAAAACAGACAAAAAACATTGTTTTTGCTGGAAATCACAGCAGGTCCGGCCGCATCTGTGTGGAGAGAACAAGCCGCATCTTTATCTCACTGCTGTTTGTGGGAGCTTGCTGTGGGCAAATGGGCTGCCGTGTTTCCTACATTACAACAGTGACTCCACTTCATTGGTGCTTTGGGACGTCCTGAGGTCATGAAAGGCACTCTATACATGCAAGTCTTTCTTTTAACAACAACTTGCATTTAAATAGCACCTTTAATGTAGTAAAATGTCCCAAGGCGCTTCACTGGGGGTCATCAAATAAAATTTGACACTGAACGATGTAAGGAGATATTAGGACCGCTTGGTCAAAGAGGTAGGTTTTAAGGAGCGTCTTAAAGGAGGAGAGAGAGGGTGAGAGGTGGAGAGGTTTGGGGAGGGAATTCCGGAGCTTGGGGCCTAGACAGCTGAAGGCACGGCCGCCAATGTGATTAAAATCAGGCATGTGCAAGAGGCCAGAATTGGAGGACAGTAAAGATCTCAGAGGGCTGTAGGGCTGGAGGAGGTTGCAGAGATAGCAATGGGGCAAGGCCATGGAGGGATTTGAAAACAAGGATGAGAATTTTAAAATCGAGGCATTGTCGGACCGGGAGCCAATATAGGTCAGCGAGCACAGGGGTGATAAGTGTACGGGGATTGATGTGAGTTAGGATACAGGCAGCAGAGTTTTGGATGAGCTCAAGTTTACAGAGAATGCAAGGTGGGAGGCCGGTCAGGAAAAGTCGAGTCTCGAGCTGACAAAGGCATGGATAAGGGTTTCAGCAGCAGATGAGCTGAGGCAGGGGTGGAGACGTTACGGAGGTGGAAGTAGGCAGTCTTAGTGATGGAGAGGATATGGGATCGGAAGCACAGCTCAGGGTCAAATAGGATGCCAAGGTTGTGAATGGTCTGGTTCAGCCTCAGACAATGGCCTGGGAGAAATATGGAGTCGGTGGCTGGAGAACAGAGTTTGTGGCGGGGACCAAAGGCAATGGGTTCAGTCTTCCCAATATTTAGTTGGAGGAAAGTTCTGCTCATCCAATACAGGATGTTGGACAAGCAGCATGGCAAATCAGAGGCAGTGAAGGGGTTGAGAGAGGTGGTGGTGAGGTAGTACTGGGTGTTGTCAGCGTACATGCTACTAAACATTGACAAGAAAATGGATGGCACAGTGTACTATGGATAATGTAGAAATTGCTAAAGGTGAAGTAGAAAGGGATCTGAGGATAATGGCAGATTCACCACTTAACATGGCCGATTTTCCTGGCCCTAGCTCCCCAGGAGCGCCTATAAAAGAGGCACAGTAAAATGGAAATATAGATAGACACCTGTAACACCGGTTCTCTACTCTAACATCGCTGCTCACCAATATCCTGCCATAAACATTACGGGATCCTCCATGGTGGCGCCGCAGTGCAAATCAGAAGTTTTTGATGTACTTATGATGTCATAGGAAGATGCTCCCAAATTTGCAGGTGCTGCACCTGATAGGTATTGGCACTTGCCTATTGTTAACTCAACACTAGATGGCCCTTGATAGGAGGAGGCACATCGTAGCAATTACACGCCAAGGTCTTCTTTTGTATTGCTTTGTTATTCTTTGACGGAATGTCCCGAAGGGTGTAGAAATGAAGGCAGCAAGCTATTACCACAACAATTTGAATGTTTATTTGCACGTAACAACACCCATTACAGGTCATGGGCAACTGGTCCCATTAAGAGATGGCACGGTTAAAGGTGACCAGCTGAGAGGGTTTACAGACCAAGCTGACATTCCTGGACCTCTGGGAGGAGCACATGTAAGGAGCAACGTTTCCCCCTAATTTTTTTTTGGTTGCGCGGCCCCTTTAACGGGCTGCATGGCCTATTCACAGTTTCACGCATGGGCAAAATTTAACATTGGGAAAGCCGGTGCCGGGCTGTGCGGGACCAGCAGCCAGCCACAGATTAGAGGGAACATTGGTAAGGAGGCTCTGGTTTAGCAGAGTTAGTACAAGGGCTCTTTTACCTGTTGGAAGAGGTCAATCCAGAGCCTCCACAGCTCTTTCAGTTGCAGTGAAAATAACAACTGAACTGAAAGGTTTCAGGGGGCCGCAGGTGGCAATGCTTGCATCACCCAGTCGCCAGTGCACTGATGCCTCAACTAGATCACCGATGCCCCCTTTATTTGGCCAAGTGGCCACGTAGTTTATTCCATGGACGTCAGGGGGCAGCAAGCAGATGCCCTTGGTTTTTATTGTCTCACTTGTTTGCCCAGGGTGTAAATAACGATCCACCATGTGGGTCTGCGAGCTCCAGCAGATAGAAGTGCCCCTTACAAGAATCATAAGGGACACGACTCATCAGTGTGCTGATCGTCTGTAATCACCAGCATAAAGTAATTCAGCTGAACGCCAAGTTCCCTGGCAGCTCACCACATTTTTATCCTTTCTCAATCGAGAATTGCCCAACTCTTTGAAGGAGGGCGAGGGTCTAGGAGCGGGCTGCTAAGAATTCTTGATTAGCCACGGTTGCTGTGGCTCGTAGCTCCCCTGCATTCACCATCTCCTGCGGTGGAGCAGAGGTATAATGATGCTCAATGCTTCCACCAGGGTCACCATGGAAAACACCATTGGCATCGAAAAGCAGAGGTGTCTAGGATCATCTTGGCCTGTTATCTTCTCCATAACCTGGCTATTAACAGGGGCATCTGCCTGAAGGAGACAAATGTTAAGTGGGCAGAGCAGAAGCAGAATGACTCAACACATGAGGAGACAGAAAGCAGTTCATTATAGTTGCGGCATCCAGAGAAACTTTATCATGGAGACATTCTACTGGCCATTTCCGCCATTGTAACACAGGCGTTCTATCCTGTAGTGTATGTAACCTGTACCACCTTAAGAGGATACCTTAAGGTGATGGACTACTTTTTGATGGCTCCTGTACATTGTATATAAACCCTGCGGAGCAAAGTGTATCCCAGTTCAGCCCTGACCCTCAATCACTAAAGACCTGTTTAATTATTTCTGTAGTCTGTGTCCTGTTATTCAGCATAACTACATTTGAAAACACAGACTCAACAGTGGTGACGAATCTGATCTTACCTAGCGGCAGTTGCATCAAAGGAAGCTTCATCCTCTGAAACGGGTGTCGAACAAGGACATCCACCCTCAACATCCTGCTGGGCACAGCATCGCACGGGAGGCCATCGGGAACCCGGGTTGGTTTCTGGCCACGAAGTCAAACATCAGTGAACATCCCTTCGACGACAGCGGCGGGTAAGCCCGATCGAGCGGCACGGGGGGGAAGTTGGCCGAGTTGTCAGTAAGAGAAGGGGAGGGAAACGACGAAAAGGGCGGAGAACACGACCGCAGCCGGTGTCAGGGGCCGGACTGCAATCGGGGCAGAGACGCGCAGCAGCCAGAAAAGCGTTTATGACCATAAGGACCGCGGGAGCGGCGGGGAACAACAGCAGCAGCGTAGGGGAAAATAAAGGACCACTGGGAGGCGTGAACGGCAACAGCGCGGGAATCGCCATTTTGAATCGGCGGGGGAAGAAGACAAGCGCGGGAAAAGCCTCCAAGCACGGGAAGCCGCCATTTAAAAAAATAATAATAATAAAATAAAATAAAATAATAATCATATCCGAAGGAAAAGAAACTCAGCAAGGATGCCAAAAACGGGTAACATCACTGCTTTTGATAACAATGTGGAAGATTGGGCCACTTATGTGGAACGCATCGAAGTTTACTGTACAACGAATGAGGTACCGGAGGATAAGAAAGCACTAACCCTATTAAACTCGATGGGTGCGAAGACATACAGGTTATTAAGGAACCTTGTAACACCAGATAAACCGGTAGGGAAGAGTTTCGCGGATATTGTTACGATACTGCAAGAGCATTTAAACCCCACGCCGCTGCTGATAGTGGAACGATTTAAATTCTACAAAAGAATTCAACTTAAAGAAGAAAGCAACGCTGAATTCCTAACCGAACTGAACTGCGCAAGTTATCAAAGTACTGTCAGTTCGGTACAGGACTAGCAGATGCACTGAGAGATAAGTTTGTGTGTGGACTCCTAAGGGAAGGAACCCAAAAGCGACTGCTAGAGGAAAAGGACCTTACGCTGGACAAAGCTTTCAGCATTGCAGCATCGCACGAGGCAGCAGCACGAGGTGCTGCAGAGATACAGCAAAGGCCATTGGAATTCAGCACCAATGAAATGGCATTGGGCGCAGTAAAGTTCTATTGTTGCGGAAGGACAACGCATGACCAGAACCAGTGCTGGTTCAAAGATAAAGAATGCAGGCAATGTGGCAAACTTGGTCACATAGCGAGAGTATGCCGGTCAGGAAAGAAGACCAGCAGCAAAAAGTCGCCGCAGGAGAAGTACAAAAAAGTACACAAGGTGACAGAGAACAGTTCGGATGAACAGAAGATGGCTTCAGACTCCAGCAGTAAGGAACTGGGTTGTCTAAAAATACATAATGTGGGTAACACAGCAGACCACCAGACTATCTGGGTTATGCTTCGGATAGCAGGAGTCCAAGTGAAGATGGAATTGGACACTGGATCGGCATTAACGGTCATGAAAAAGCAAGATTACAAAAGGTTATTCTCGCACATTCCCCTGAGGGATACGGAGATTGTATTGAAAACATACACGGGGCAAATAGTATACCCCAAAGGAAAGATAAAAGTAAATGTGGTCTACAATGGTAAAGAAAGTCAGAAAATGGACTTGTATGTGTTACCTGATGGAGGTCCGCCACTACTGGGACGGGAATGGATCCGGAGAATAAATGTGGACTGGCATTCCATACGAGCACTGACTGTAGATGCCTGTAAGGAGGACGACGTCAAACCTAAATGACTGTCCAAAATATTAGACGATGCTAAGGAGGTGTTCCAACAGGGACTGGGGACACTGAAAGGAATTACGGCAAACATCAAAGTTGAAGAACATGCCAACCCAAAATTTTTCAAAGCCAGACCGGTACCTTATGCGATACGACCTGCTGTGGAAGCAGAGCTGGAAGGGCTAGAATGTTCAGGGGTACTGTCCAAGGTGGACTGGAGCGAGTGGGCCACACCCATTGTTCCTGTCATGAAGCGTTCGTTGAGTAACAAGCCAGGGGAACCTGGGAAGGTTCGCATCTGTGGCGATTTCAAGATCACTGTTAATCCGGTTCTTCACAGGGTGCAATATCCACTTCCGCGGATTGAAGATATCTTCGCTTCGCTGTCTGGCGGGAAACACTTCACCAAGATAGACCTGGCACAGGCGTACCTACAGATGGAAGTTGATGAAGCGCCACGCCAGTATCTCACGATCAACACACATAAGGGCTTATATCGTTATAATAGACTGGTTTTTGGAGTGGCATCGGCTCCAGCGATTTGGCAAAGGGCCATGGAGCAGGTATTGCAGGGAATCCCAGGCACACAATGCTACCTGGATGACAACCTGATTACAGGAGATGACGATAAGGATCACCTCGCGAATTTGGAGCAGGTGCTCATCAGATTGAAAGAATATGGGCTCAGAGTTAATCGCCAGAAATGTGAGTTCTTTCAAAAGCGAATCTTGTACTGCGGCCACGTCATTGACCAGGAGGGGCTCCATAAGTCACCTGACAAGATCGAAGCTGTTGTGAAAGCTCCTGCACCGGAAGATGTATCCCAGTTGAGGTCGTTCCTTGGGTTGGTTAACTATTACCACAAGTTTCTTCCAAATTTATCCACGGTGTTACACCCGCTAAACACTCTTTTGCAAATGGGAATACCATGGAAGTGGAGCGATGATTGTAAGCGGGCTTTTCAAAAGAGCAAGGCACTGATCACCTCTAAGGAAGTGTTGCCTCACTTTAACCCAACGCTGCCTATTCGCTTAGCTTGTGATGCTTCTCCATATGGTATCGGGGCAGTGCTCTCACATAAGTTTCCAAATGGCTTGGAAAGGCCAGTCGCGTTCGCATCCAGATCATTGACCTCCGCTGAGCGCAACTATGCTCAGATAGCTAGGGAGGCTCTCAGCCTCGTGTGGGGAGTTAAGAAATGTAACCATTAACTGCAAGGCCAAAAGTTTACGCTGCTGACAGATCACCAGCCGTTGGTTTCCATCCTCAACCCTAAGAAGGGTGTTCCGGTAATGATGGCGCAGAGGCTTCAGAGATGGTCCCTTTCCTAGGGGCACATCAATATGATATTGAATTCAAAGGTACAAAGCAACATGGTAATGCTGATGGGCTGTCGCGCCTGCCACTACCTACAGCGGAAGAGGCACCGGCAGTTGACCCTGTCGAGATATTTCACTCGACCATCATCGAATGCTTACCAGTCACCAAAGCGGGTATTGAGAGAGAGACCCGAAATGACCCGACACTGTCTCAGGTCTACGACTTGACAGTGAAGGGATGGCCAGCACATGGCGAACCACTGTTACCAGCATTCTCAGCCAGACGAGAATAGCTGTCCGTATGTCAAGGAACATTGATGTATGGAACAAGGGTGATTATTCCTCCTAAATTAAGGGAGAGAGTGCTGAAAGAATTGCATGAAGGTCATCTGGGGGGAGCCAAGATGAAAAGCCTTGCTAGGGCTTATGTGTGGTGGCCAGGTATCGACAAACAAATAGAGGATCTGACTAAAAGCTGCTCAGGGTGCCAGAAAGTTCAAAATGCACCTCCAATTGCACCGCTGCATCCGTGGGAATGGCCTTCAACCCCATGGCAACGTGTGCATATCGACTTTGCAGGTCCATTCATGGATTCCATGTTTTTGATAGCAGTAGACGCACATTCTAAATGGCCAGAAGTGATTAAGATGTCGACCACTACCTCTGAGAAGATGATCGCAGTTCTAAGAACCATATTTGCAAGGAATGGGTTGCCGGAACAAATATGTTCAGACAACGGACCACAGTTCGTGTCAGAAGAATTCCAGAAATTCATGAAAAAGAATGGGGTGAAACACTATACATCTGCCCCATATCATCCGGCTACAAATGGGTTGGCCGAGAGATTTGTACAAACGTTCAAAAAGGCGATAAAGGCCATGAGCGAAGACCATATTCCACTACAACACAAGGTGGACAATTTCCTGATGGCGTATCGAAACGCCACGCATGCAGTGACAAATCAAAGCCCTGCCATAATGTTCTATAACAGGAGGTTGCGGTCCCGGTTGGATTTGTTAAAACCCAATGTGCGAAGGGAAGTCGAAAACAAGCAATTCCAGCATGTAAATAACAAGGCCACTCGTAGTTTCGAAATAGGACAACCAGTGTTGGCCAGGGACTATAGGGATGATAAATGGCAATCTGGAACAATTCGTGCCCGACAAGGACCCTTGATGTACACGGTAGACGTCGGAGAGAACGTAATACGACGTCATGCTGACCAACTTGTGGAATCGAGAACAAGGGTCGACCCCATGTCTACAGCAGAGACACCAGTTGAAGAATTTATTGAGCCTGTAGCATCTACCTCAGACTCGAACGTACATGATGATGTTCAATCCATAGGAGATCAAATGGATGAGTCATCCCAGCAACGAGAACCAGAGACCCCTGAAAGGCGTTATCCGGCCCGGATCAGGAGGCTTCCTCAGAGACTGAATCTTTGAACAGTTTTGTGTGAAAATTGTATATATGTTATCCATGTAATGTTTAATTTGGGGTGTACACTGTTAAGCTAAAAGGGGAGGAATTGTAGTGTATGTAACCTGTACCACCTTAAGAGGATACCTTAAGGTGATGGTGTTGAGATACCGCGGCAAACGTGGGAGTCGAGACCAGAGCTATTGAAAACACAACTGCTTTATTCTAACCACATGGCAAACAGGAACTAGAAAAGCCCGCGCATCCACTTAAATACTTCCCAGACAGGAAGTGCTCCCGGCAGCCTGTCCCTACGGGAAACAAGTTGCTGGAGGAAAGGGCCCCCGGCTGGGGGCTTCTGCTTAGACTGTCCGTGCCACCGTGAGCAGATTATGTCCAGTGGTGGCATGTCGCCACAGAGCTCCCCCCAGAATCCGCTTAGGAGGAGTGGACGAGTCGTGACAGTGGTCTAATGGTTCTGCCGCAGCGGCTCTGAGTGGTCGCCGGTCTAGTTGGTTGGGTCGGGCGGTTCGCCGCCGGCTGTGCTGGCTTGCCGGGGGGACGGCCTCTAGTTGGAGGCTGGGCCACGGGGACCTGTTCCCCTGGTTCTGTGTGTGCTGGTTTCAGCCGGTCGATGGAGACTGTGTCGACCCTGTCACCGAGTCGCAGCTTGAAGACCTTGTCCCCGGTTTGTAGTACCTCGTACGGTCCGTCGTACGGGGGTCGCAGGGGCCCGCGGTGCGTGTCGTGTCGCATGAAGACGAAGCGCGCCTGCTGTAAATTTGGCGGGACGTGAGGTGCGAGTTCGCCGTGTCGGTTGACCGGAAGTGGGGCGAACTGCTGAGCGGAAGAGAAAGAGTTGAGCCGCTGCTGTTCGGCCGACCAAGGCTTGTTAGGCTCCGGGAGGAATTCGCCTGGGGCGCGCAGCGGTTGTCCGTAGACTAACTCCGCTGCCGAGGACTGGAGGTCTTCCTTGACCGCTGTGCATAGACCGAGTAGCACCCACGGTAGGCGGTCAGTCCAGGTACTGTCCTGCAGGCCGGCGCGGAGTGAGGCCTTGAGTGACCTGTGGAAGCGTTCACAAAGCCCGTTGGCCTGCGGGTGGTACGCCGTGGTGCGGTGGAGCGTCACCCCGAGGTTGCGTGCTGTGGCCGTCCAGAGTTCGGAGGTGAACTGGGCGCCTCTGTCGGAGGTTATGTCGGCCGGTACACCGAACCTCGCAACCCAGGTGTTAACGAACGCCCTGGCGATGTCGGCTGTGGTGGTGGAGGTCAGCGGCACTGCCTCAGGCCAGCGTGTGTAGCGGTCGACCATCGTGAGGAGATAAGTTTGGCCTTGCGATGGCGGCAGGGGACCGACGATGTCGACGTGTACGTGGTCGAAGCGGCGGCTGGGTACCTCGAAGTCTCCCAGGGGTGCTTTGGTGTGCAGCTGTACCTTAGCCCGTTGGCAGGTGAGGCAGGAGGTGGCCCAAGTCCGAACATCTCTGCTGAGGCCATGCCAGACGAAGCCCTTGGAGAGGAGTTTGACGGATGCGCGGGAACCCGGGTGAGAGAGCCCGTGGAGCGCGTCAAAAATGCGGCGGCGCCAGGTCTCAGGGACGACCGGCCTGGGTTGGCCGAGTGAGACGTCGCAAGTGACTGCCGTGGCTTCGGGCCCATGCGCGACCTTGGCTAGGCGTAGCCCTGGCAGGCTGGTAGCCACCGAGAGGAGGTCTGGGTCTGTGAGCTGGGCCGCTGCTAGTTGTGCGTAGTCGACCGCGAGGTGATTCGCACAGACGGCGGGACGGGAAAGGCAGTCGGCGACCACGTTGTCTCTACCGGAGACGTGCTGGATGTCCGTAGTAAACTCGGACACGGCCGCGAGCTGGCGTTGCTGCCTAGCGGACCAGGGTTCGGTGTGCTTGGCCATCGCGTACGTGAGTGGCTTGTGGTCCACATACGCGGTGAAGTGGCGGCCTTCCAGGAGGAACCTGAAATGGCGGACCGACAGGTGGAGCGCGAGAAGCTCGTGGTCGAAAGTGGAGTATTTGACCTCCGGGGGGCGCAGTTGGCGGCTGTAGAAGGCAAGTGGCTGCCACGCGCCATTGACCCACTGCTCGAACACGGCCCCGACCGCATGGTCGGAGGCGTCGGTGGTGAGCGCGACCCGGGCATCGGCCTTCGGGTGCGCGAGCAGAGTGGCGTCGGCGAGCGCGTTTTTGGTGGCGTCGAAGGCGGCTGCCGTGTCAGTGGTCCAGGCTACGTCCATCTTGCCGGATTTTCCTCGGAGGGAGTCGTATAGGGGCTTCATGAGAGCTGCAGCTCTGGGGATGAACCTGTTGTAGAAGTTCACCATCCCGAGGAACTCTTGGAGGCCCTTGATGGTTGTGGGGCGGGGAAATTGCTGGACGGCCTGCACCTTGTTGGGCAGGGGGACGGCCCCAGCAGGGGTGATGTGGTGACCGAGAAAATCGATCTCGGTTAGGCCGAATTGGCACTTCGCCGGGCTGAGGATGAGCCCGTGTTGGGCTAGGCGCCCGAACAGGATGCGAAGGTGTTCGAGGTGTTCCTGTTTGGAGGAGCTGGCCACGAGAATGTCGTCTAGATAGACGAATAGGAAGTTCAGTTCCCGGAGGACTGAGTCCATAAGGCGCTGGAAAGCCTGTGCTGCATTCTTGAGGCCGAAGGGCATCCTCAGGAACTCGAACAGGCCGAATGGGGTGATGACGGCCGTTTTGGGGATGTCCGTGGGGTGTACGGGGACTTGGTGGTAACCGCGCACCAGGTCGACTTTGGAAAAGACGGTTCGTCCGGCCAGTCGGGCCGAGAAGTCCTGGATGTGTGGCACCGGTTATCGATCGGGGGTGGTGGCGTCGTTGAGGCGGCGGTAGTCCCCGCAAGGGCGCCAGCCTCCGCCGGGCTTGGGGGCGATGTGGAGGGGCGAGGCCCAAGGGCTGCTGGAGCGGCGGATGATGCTGAGTTGTTCCATGGTGGCGAACTCGGCCCGCGCGATTTCCAGCTTGGCCGGGTTGAGTCTGCGGGCGTGGGCAGAAACTGGGGGGCCGGTGGTGGGGATATAGTGTTCCACGCCATGCTTTGCGGCTTTGGCCGAAAAGGTCGGGTTAGTGAGGGCGGGAAACTCAGCTAGGAGTGCCGAGTAGTCGTCCGTGGCGTTGGCGAGGCAATAGGTCGTCAGGCCAGCCGAACGGGCCGGGGTAAAGGCGCCGGGGATGGGGGCCATAGTGTTGATGTCGACGAGGCAGTGCCTCGGAATGTCGACGAGGTGGCCGTGGGCGCGTAGGAAGTCGGCGCCGATGAGTGGGCAGAGGACCTTGGCTGTGAGGAACTCCCAGCGGTAGCGGCGGCCCGCGAGGTCGAGCGTGACCATGCGGGTGCCATATGTGCGGATGGCAGAGCCATTGGCTGCAGCCAGTGTGATACCCCGTGTGCCGCGTTGGATCTCGAGGGAGGAGGCGGGGGTGATGCTGTGCTGGGCCCCTGTGTCGCACAGGAATCGGCGGTTGGTTCTGTCGTCAGTGACGTACAGTAGGGGCTCCTTCTGGCCCGCGGCCATCGCGGGGGCCGGTGCGGGGGGGGTTTTGAAGGTACACGGCGGCGTGCAGCGTTGAGCCCTAGTGCCAAAACGGGTGTGGTAGTAGCAGTGACCCGGAGTGGTAGGGCGGTCGGGCCTAACGGGCCGGGAAGACCGCATGGTCGTTGCCGTGAGGTCGGGCGCGACATCGCGAGCGGCCTGTGCAGAGAGCAGCCGGTCGGCCTTTTCGGCTATATCATTCAGGTCCGTGGAGCCAGACTCCACAATGAGCGGGCGGATGCTGGCGGGGAGCTGCCGAATGAAAAGCGTGCGAAAAAGGGCGCCGGGATTTTTGTCGTCTGAGAGGGACAGCATGTGGGAGAGCAGGTCTGATGGTGAAGCGTCACCAAGGCCGGGGAGGTCCAGGATTTGGCAGTGGCGCTGGTAAGAGGATGTTTGAAATTTTTTAAGTAGCGCAGCCTTCAGATGTTCGTACTTGCCATCCGTTGGTGGATCCTGCAGCGCTGCCCAAACCTTGGGGACTGTAGCGTAGGTGAGCGAGGCGACGAGGTAGTCGTACTTCGTGGCGTCGACTGTAATGCCTTTCAGCCGGAATCTGGACTCAGCTTGAACAAACCAGGCTTCGGCGAGGTTCTCCCAAAAGTCTGGTAATTTAACCGTGACTGCGTTTGTATCCGCCATGCTAGCTTAGGATTCGTCCTGAGCGTCGGGGTCACCAGTGTTGAGATACCGCGGCAAACGTGGGAGTCGAGACCAGAGCTATTGAAAACACAACTGCTTTATTCTAACCACATGACAAACAGGAACTAGAAAAGCCCGCGCATCCACTTAAATACTTCCCAGACAGGAAGTGCTCCCGGCAGCCTGTCCCTGTGGGAAACAAGTTGCTGGAGGAAAGGGCCCCCGGCTGGGGGCTTCTGCTTAGACTGTCCGTGCCGCCGTGAGCGGATTATGTCCAGTGGTGGCGTGTCGCCACAATGGACTACTTTTTGATGGCTCCTGTACATTGTAGTGCCGGTGGTGACCACACCGGTATATAAACCCTGCAGAGCAAAGTGTATCCCAGTTCAGCCCTGACCCTCAATCACTAAAGACCTGTTTAATTATTTCTGTAGTCTGTGTCCTGTTATTCAGCATAACTACATTTGAAAACACAGACTCAACATATCCCGCCCTCCTAACCATTGCGTACAATAAAAATACACATGAGAAGTAAAACTACTATCAATCTATAGACCCTCTTCCCAAAATTACATATACTACAGCAACCTGATCATCTGGTTGCATAAAGATACTCTGCACAAAGCATGATTTGAATGCAAAACATGAACTTTACAGAATTCCAAAGTCTTGCTATCAATCTAGCTCTTTCCACTACTGTGCATTCCCTATCTAATGGTAGCTTTCCTATGTACTCAATTACAAAATGCTCAGCATCGGCCTGGTGCTTCATCCAAGTGGTTCTCTGAAGCAGGAAGAGGGGAGGGGGATGATAGCTGTGTCTCACTGTCAGATTCTGGGACCTGAACTGGCTCTTGATCTCTGTGAGCTTGCACAACAGATGGGCCGGCTTCAGACTGTTGCACTTCTGCTGCTGCAGGTCAGCCTGGCCATGCCTGCTTTCAGGCCCCTGTGCAGTCATGAGGGGAAAACTATTAGCAATAGAACTGCAGGCATTATCGAGAGAGCACCAATGTCCGTGGTCTGTTCCAAACTTCCCTTTCTGCTGGCTTCCTTGCCGCTTTAGGTCTGAGGGTTATCAGAGCCCATAACAGGTTCAGCAGTGCACATGGCAAACACTATTCCCTCCTTTGAGCTACTTCTTCTGTGAGCCTATCCACAGAGGCTGCCACAGTGCAGCCAAGGACCTGTACCATAGCAGTTTGAGCATTCATGAGGAAACCTAAAGTTGGCAACAAGACCTCAGCTCTCTATGTATATATATATATATCTGGGCTGTTGGAATTGCAACAGTGGAGGGAATTTCAACCTAAATAAAAGGGTCTGTTGGGGGTGTGTGGGTAGTTAAAGTGTTAAAAATCGGAATCCTGACCAGAAACTGCCTTCAACTCACCCACTTCCGATTTTAACACTGTCAGAAGGTGAGTCGTCTATTTAAATATTATAATGAAGCTGGAAGCATCTGCTTTAGCCTCCATTTTGTATTTAACTTTAGCTGGTCAGGTTTTGCACACCTTGTGAAACCCGTCAGCTAAAGCATGGCGAGGACTGCGGGATCCAGGAGGTAGGTGGCTTTACACTTACCTCCTGAATCCAGTGTCCTTGCCGAACCCACCCTCCACAATCAGGGAACACCCCCCCCCCCCACCCCGCCGGCCTCCAATCCCCCCATGAGGACTTACTGCCTCCCCAGCCCCACTGCTCCACCAGCCCCGATCCCTTCAGACTCTCCCCCTCCCCCTCCCCTCCCCAGCCCCACTGCTCCACCAGCCCCGATCCCTTCAGACTCTCCCCCCCGGCCCCCTCCCCACCCCCACTGCTCCACCAGCCCCGACCCCTTCAGACTCTCCCCCCTGCCCTCCCCAGCCTCACTGCTCCACCAGCCCCGATCCCTTCAGACTCTCCCCCCTCCCCCTCCCCTCCCCAGCCCCACTGCTCCACCAGCCCCGATCCCTTCAGACTCTCCCCCCTGGCCCCCTCCCCACCCCCACTGCTCCACCAGCCCCGACCCCTTCAGACTCTCCCCCCTGCCCTCCCCACCCCCACTGCTCCACCAGCCCCGATCCCTTCAGACTCTCCCCCCCCACTCCCCACCCCCACTGCTCCACCAGCCCCGACCCTTTTAGACTCTCCCCCCTGCCCCCCACCCCATGCTGCTCCACCAGCCCCAATCCCTTCAGACTCTCCCCCCTGCCCCCCCCACCCCGTGCTGCTCCACCAGCCCCGACCCCTTCAGACTCTCCCCCCTGCCCTCCCCACCCCCACTGCTCCACCAGCCCCGATCCCTTCAGACTCTCCCCCCCTCCCCACCCCCACTGCTCCACCAGCCCCGACCCCTTCAGACTCTCCCCCCTGCCCCCCCACCCCATGCTGCTCCACCAGCCCCAATCCCTTCAGACTCTCCCCCCTGCCCCCCCACCCCGTGCTGCTCCACCAGCCCGATCCTTTCAGACTCTCCGCCCTGCACTCCCCCACCCCATGCTGCTCCACCAGCCCGATCCCTTCAGACTCTCCCCCCTGCCCCCCCACCCCATGCTGCTCCACCAGCCCGATCCCTTCAGACTCTCCCCCCTGCCCCCCCACCCCATGTTGCTCCACCAGCCCGATCCCTTCAGACTCTCCCCCCTGCCCCCCCACCCCATGCTGCTCCACCAGCCCGATCCCTTCAGACTCTCCCCCCTCCCCCCCACCCCATGCTGCTCCACCAGCCCGATCCCTTCAGACTCTCCCCCCTGCCCCCCCCACACCCCATGCTGCTCCACCAGCCCGATCCCTTTAGACTCTCCCCCCGCCCCCTCCCCTCCCCTCCCCGTGCTGCAGCAAAATTCAGGCCAGTGTGGCTGATGAAGTATTTCTAGAAGGTTCCGTGGAGTGTCCAGCCTGTGATTGCTCTGCTGTTTCTATGAAGACATAGGGCTGGATTTTCCACTTGGAGGCAGTATGGTGGCGGGTTCGCTCTTCAGCGGGTTCCGGTCCCGCTCCCGGTTGCAGCCGCCCTCCATTAAGGATTTTCCCTAGATTGGCCTCATTAAGGCCGACGTGCGTGCTAGCCGGCCCAATCGGTGGGTGCGGGTCGGCTGCTCACGCTTGATGACGCGCTAGGAGCCTGGATATTTAAGGGGGCCACGTCCCCTTTGCTTTTCACTTGCTTTCTTCTGCTTCCAAATGCTGGATGCTGCAGGCAAGGCAGCTCAACGGTCCAAGATTGCTCCCCGGTTTGATGATGACTCCCTCCATGCTCTTGTGGAGGGAGTAAGAGGACGAAAGGAGGTCCTCTTCCCTTCCAATGGATGGAGGAAGCCTCCTCAGCACACAAAGGCAGCCTGGCTGCAAATTGCTGAGGAGGTCAGTGCAAGGTTGGTGTGTACACGCACCTGGGTGCAGTGTAGGAAAAGGTTTAATGATCGGATGCGCTCAGCAAAAGTGAGTATAACATCACACTTACCGACAATCTGCTTCCCATCTCTTCTCATCCCCATCACTCTGCATTGTCAACCTACTCCTGCACATCCCAACTCACCCTAACATCACTTGCACCCTCACCCATCCCTCTCTCTCTATGTACAGAATCACTTCGCTATTCTACTACGCACCCCTCACACTCGCTCTCACTGTTATGCAATGACAACAACTAACAATGCACAGGGAGGGCCCTTGGTATTGGCACCTCACTCCATCTTTGTTACCCTCTAAACATCTATGTTATCCATTCTTTACACTCACTCCATCAGTCTCGCTGAAACTCCACTTGTGTCCCTCATTGCAGGAAAAGAGAGCCCACAATAAGAGGGAGAGAGGGAGGACAAAAGGAGGCCCACCATCCCTGGTGCATCTAACGAACTCTGAGGAGGCAGCTCTGGAGATCGTCGGAGGTGCAGAGGAGCTGGAAGTGGGGGACGGAGAGACGGGCGCAGTACAGCAAGCTGGTGACAGAATTGATTTGCAACCCTATCATTTGCTTTCATGAGTGACTGATATGGCATCTGATGCTCATAGAAATTGAGTTATGATCATCTGCACAATGGAATATGTCTGCTACTTAAATATCACATGTGTAACTCATGCCTTTACTCCCCCACAGGACCATTGAGAGCCCCCCTCCCAACTGTCTATGAGGAAGAGCCAGAGCACTCCTCAGAGGAACCTGCAGTCTCTGAGGGAGCAGCGTCACCAGAAATGAGCGCACCCAGCACTAGCGCAGAGACACACACCTCGGTGGGTAGTTTGTGAGATTGAGTAGTGTTGTCACCTGGTGTATCACAGCTCACAAGTGAGCATGAACAGATGGTGGAGACAGGGACAGCAGTGCATAAGAACATAAGAACATAAGAAGTAGGAGCAGGAGTAGGCCATACGGCCCCTCGGGCCTGCTCCGCCATTCAATAGGATCATGGCTGATCCGAACCTAGACTCACGTCCACTTCCCTGTCCGCTCCCCGTAACCCCTAATTCCCTTATCAGCTAGGAAACTGTCTATCTCCGTTATAAATTTATTTAATGTCGCAGCTTCCACAGCTCTCTGAGGTAGCAAATTCCATAGATTTACTACCCTCTGAGTGAAGAAGTTTCTCCTCATCTCAGTTTTGAAAGGGCAGCCCCTTATTCTAAGATTATGCCCCCTAGTTCTAGTCTCACCCATCAGTGGAAACATCCTCACCGCATCCACCCGATCAAGCCCCCTCACAATCTTATATGTTTCGGTAAGATCGCCTCTCATTCTTCTGAATTCCAATGAGTAGAGGCCCAACCTACTCAACCTTTCCTCATAAGTCAACCCCCTCATCTCCGGAATCAACCGAGTGAACCTTCTCTGAACTGCCTTGAGAGCAAGTATATCTTTTCTTAAATATGGAAACCAAAACTGTATGCAGTATTCCAGGTGTGGCCTCACCAGTACCCTATATAACTGAAGCAAGACTTCCCTGCTTTTATACTCCATCCCCCTTGCAATAAAAGCCAAGATTCCATTGGCCTTCCTGATCACCTGCCGTACCTGCATACTAACCTTCTGTGTTTCATGCACCAGGACCCCCAGATCCCTTTGTACTGTAGCACTTTGCAGTTTCTCTCCATTTAGATAATAACTTGCTCTTTGATTTTTTCTGCCAAAGTGTATAACCTCACACTTTCCAACATTATATTCCATCTGCCAAATTTCTGCCCACTCACTTAGCCTGTCTTGTCGGAGGCCACAGGGCTCTCCTAGCTCTGCTCAGCTGCATGTAGATGCATGTAGAACAAGTGCAGGAGGCTCTGACAGGGTTTGCAACCACGGTAACTGCAAGTGTGCAGAGAATGGAGGAGTACATGTCAAACATGAGAAATGCCATGGTGCACACAATGGCAAATGTAGGTACCGCCATGGAAAGGATGGCAACCTCCAAGGAGGACATAAATCGCCAGACTCAGGAGAACGTGGTAACACTTCTAAATAGATGGTCATCTATGGAGGATAGATGAGCATCTATTGAGGAGAGGAACCAGAGGTACATGGACGTCCCCGTTATGAGGACTGTCAGTATAAAGATGGGTCCTCATGGCCCCACTGCTCTCCAGCTACTTGCTAGGTATGAAGTGCAGGTGAACCATGAGAAGGATGGTGGTGGTCAACAACAAGGAAGTGGGGACTCCTCTCCCATGCCACTGCAGAGCCCTCAGTCAGAGCCCCAGATGCCTCACCCAACTGAGATGGCTGTCTCTGCCCCTGCACAGCCACAGGAGGAGCAGACTGTTGCAGAGCCCTCCAAGGCATCCAAACCCAAAGGACAACCACCAAAGGCGTCTAAGCAGGTGCAGCAGGGAAGTGAGCATGCTGCCTCTACATTTGCTGAATCCACAGGGGAAGCACCACGTTGAAGCACGCGTAAGGGAAAGCTAAAACACAAATAGTCACAAGGGTAGTCACTTGGGTGAGTTCATAGTACAGTAAACTCTTTTGTATCCGGCAACAATGGGACCGGGATGATTAAAAATTCCGGAAAACAGAGAGATGGGCAATTTTTAACACAAAAAAAAATAAAAACCAGTGACTAACCCGGCCACCGTGGGAAACTCGGACTTGGAAAAACGAAAAATGGATGGATTCGGCAAGATTACCGGCTATCTATCTTGCCAGTTATTAAACAATTCCGGTTCATTAGGTGCCATTTAAACAAGAGTTTACCGTATACCAATTAACGTTTATGATGTTTATTTCTAGTGTATTAAAATAATGCGATGTCACTGATTCAATGCGTTGCCGTATGCTCAGAATTGGAACTATCACAATGAGGGGTGAGGGCACCTTTCATCTGCAGTGATGGTGGGGAGAGTGATAGGAATGCACAGTTCATTGTTCAGATGCTGTATTGTGTGGCATGGAGGTCCTGCCAACCTTCATGTGCATGTACCAGCCACATGTATGTACAGCGTAAAGTTATGTGAATCTTTATAGAAATATAGAAGATAGGAGCAGGAGTAGGCCATTTGGCCCCTCGAGCCTGCTCCGCCATTTATTGAGATCATGGCTGACCATCCAAATTCAGTAACCTGTCCCTGCTTTGTCCCCATATCCCTTGATCCCTTTAGCCTTAAGAAATATATCTAACTCCTTCTTGAATATATTTAATGAATTGGCCTCAACTGCCTTCTGTGGAAGAGAAATTCACAGGTTCACCACTCTCTGGGTGAAGAAATTCCTCCTCATCTCTGTCCTAAATGGCTTACCCCTTATCCTTAGACTGTGACCCCTGGCTCTGGACTCCCCTGCCATCGGTAACATACTTCCTGCATCTAGCCTGTCTAGTCCTGTTAGAATATTATAAGTTTCAATGAGATCCCCTCTCATTCTTCTAAACTCTAGCAAATATAAGCCTAATCGACCCAATCTCTCCTCATACGTCATTCCTGCCATCCCAGGTATCAGTCTGGTGAATCTTCGCTGTACTCCCTCCATGCTAAGAACATCCTTCCTCAGATAAGGCGACCAAAACTGCACACAATACTCAAGGTGTGGTCTCACCAAGGCCCTGTACAACTGCAGCAAGACATCCTTGCTCCTGTACTCAAATCCTCTCACTATGAAGGCCAACATACCATTTGCCTTCTTAGCCACCTGCTGCACCTGCATGCTTACCTTCAGCGACTGGTGCACAAGGACACCCAGGTCTCGTTGCACTTCCCCTTTTCCCAATCCATTGTCATACAGATAATAATCTGCCTTCCTGTTTTTGCCACCAAAGTGGATAACTTCGCAGTTATCCACATTATACTGCATCTGCCATGCATCTGCCCAATCACCCAACCTGTCCAAATCATACTGGAGTTTCTCTGCATCCTCCTCACAGCACACACGCCCACCCAGCTTTGTGTCATCTGCAAACTTGGAGATATTACATCTAGTTCCCTCATCTAGATCATTAATATATATTGTGAATAGCTGGGGTCCTAGCACCGATCCCTGCGGTACCCCACTAGTCACTGCCTGCCACTCGGAAAAAGACCCATTTATTCCAACTCTTTGCTTTCTGTCTGCCAACCAGTTCTCTATCCAAGTTAGTACCTTACCCCCAATCCCATGTGCTTTAATTTTGCACGCTAATCTCTTATGCGGGACCTTATCAAAAGCCTTCTGAAAGTCCAAATACACCACATCCACTGGTTCTCTCTTATCTATTCTACCAGTTGCATCCTCAAAAAATTCCAGTAGATTAGTTCAAGCATGATTTACCTTTTGTAAATTCATGTTGACTTTGTCCGATCCTGTCACTGTTTTCCAACTGCTCTGCTATTACATCTTTATAATGGACTCTAGCATTTTCTCCACTACCGATATCAGGTTTACCGGTCTGTAATTCCCCGATTTCTCTCTATCACCTTTTTAAAATAGTGTTGTTACATTAGCTACCCTCCAATCCATGGGAACTGTTCCAGAGTCTATAGAATTTTGGAAGATGACCAGCAATGCATCTACTATTTTTAGGGCAACTTCCTTAAGTACCCTAGGATGTAGATTATCAGGCCCTGGGAATTTATCGGCCTTCAATCCCATCAATTTCCCTAACACTATTTCCCTACAAATACTGATTTCATTCAGTTCCTCCCTCTCATTAGACCCTATGTTGCCTGACATCTCTGGGAGGTTATTTGTGTCCTCCTTTGTGAAGACAGAACCAAAGTATGTATTTAATTGGTCTACCATTTATTTGTTCCCCATTATAAATTCCCCTGATTCTGACTGCAAGGGACCTATGCTCGACTTCACCAATCTTTTTCTCTTCATGTATCTATAGAAGCTTTTACAGTCAGTTTTTATGTTCCCTGCAAGCTTACTCTCATACTTTATTTTCATAGAAACATAAATAGAAGATAGGCGCAGGAGTAGGCCATTCGGCCCCTCGAGCCTGCTCCGCCATTCAATGCGATCATGGCTGATCATCCAAATTCAGTACCCTGTCCCTGCTTTCTCCCCATATCCCTTGATCCCTTTAGACTTAAGAAACATATCCAACTCCTTCTTGAATATATTTAATGAATTGGCCTCTACTGCCTTCTGTGGTAGAGAATTCCACAGGTTCACCACTCTCTGGGTGAAGAAATTCTCCTCATTTCTGTCCTAAATGGCTTACCCCTTATCCTTAGACTGTGACCCCTGGTTCTGGACTCCCCGACCATCGGGAACATCCTTCCTGCATCTAGTCTGTCCAGTCCTGTCAGAATTTTATATATTTCGATGAGGTCCCCTCTCATTCTTCTAAACTCCAGTGAGTATAAGCCCAATCGACCCAATCTCTCCTCATACGTCATTCCTGCCATCCCAGGTATCAGCCTGGTGAATCTTCGCTGTACTCCCTCCATGGCAAGAACATCCTTCCTCCGATAAGGCGACCAAAACTGCACACAATACTCAAGATGTGGTCTCACCAAGGCCCTGTACAACTGCAGCAAGACATCCTTGTTCCTGTACTCAAACCCTCTCGCTACAAAGGCCAACATACAATTTGCCTTCTTAACCGCCTGCTGCACCTGCGTGCTTACCTTCAGCGACTGGTGCACAAGGACACCCAGGTCTCGTTGCACTTCCCCTTCTCCCAATCTGTTGCCATTCAGATAATAATCTGCCTTCCTGTTTTGACACTAAAGTGGATAACCTCGCATTTATCCACGTTATATTGCATCTGCCATGCTTCTGCCCCCTCTTAATTAATCCCTTTGTCCTCCTTTGCTGAATCTTAAACTGCTCCCAATCCTCAGGTTTGCTTTTTCTGGCCAATTTATATGTCCTCTCCTTGGATCTTATGCTATCCCTAATTTCCCTTGTTAACCACGGTTGAGCCATCTTTTTTGTTTTATTTGTATACCAGACAGGATGAACAAATTCTGGCATGGATTAGTCCATCCCTTGCATCACGGCCAGCAATGTGCTCATGTGCTGGTATCACTGAGATAGCCGCTTCTGCCAGGTGTCCCTCATCTGCAGCCTGATTTGGCTCTTCCTCTTCTGAGGAGGAGGAGGCTGTGCACTAAGCCACTTGTTCCTCAGGCAGCATTCAGCCATGCTGCAGTGCGATGTTGTGCAGGGTGCAGCAGACCATGATGTTTCTGGACACCCTGGCTGGTACATACTACAGGGCTCCACCAGATCTGTCCAGTCATCTGAAGCGCATTTTGAGCAACCCTATGGTTTGCTCTCTGATGTATCTGGTGTAAATGTGGCTCTCATTGTAACGCTCCTCAGCTTCGTTTGATGGCCTCCTCATCGGTGTCATTAGCCACGTCTTATGGGGATAGCCCTTGTCTCCAAGGAGCCATCCAGAAAGTTAGATTGGTAGTTTGAAGAGCTGAGGCACAGTGGACTGCCGCAGGATGTACGAGTCATGGCAGCTGCCAGGGAACTTCGTGCACACATGCATAATGTTCTTCCTGTGGTTACGCACCAGCTGCACGTTAAGGGAGTAGAAGACCTTGCGGTTCACAAATACAGCTAGATTGTGATGGGGTGCCCTGATGGCCACATGTGTGCAGTCAATGATGCCCTGCACCCTTGGGAAGCCTGCCATATTGGCAAACCCAACTGCTCGCGTGGTTACACTTGCTTCATCCGTTGAGAAGTGGATGTAATTGGCCAACTTGCTAAACAGGGCATCGGTAACCTGCATTATGCATCTGTGTGTGGCCGACTGGGTGATGCCGCTGATGTCTGCTGCTGATCCCTGGAAGGACCCTGACGCAAAGAAGTTGAGGCGGTGGCAACTTTGACAGCCACTGGTAAGGAGTGGCCACCCGCTCCTCTGGGCTGCAGGTCTTGATTGAGCACTGTGCAGATGACTGCGGCCACCTCTTGCGAAAGTCTCAGCCTCCTTTGGCACTGCTGCTTTGTCATGTTGAGGAAGCTCACCCTCTGCCTGTAAACCCTGTGTTGGGGGTATCTCCTGTGGTGCGGTGCAGCCCTGCGCTGATGGCCTCTGTCCTGGGCAGCATCAGGTGGCTCAGGAGAAGGTTGGCGCTCTTGTGTTGGTGCCGCTGGTGTGCCTGGTTCTGCTGCTGCTGCGGCTGCTCGTCCTCCGAATCTGAGGACCATGATGAGAGAGGATAAATGGTTCCCATTCTAATGGTGAATATGTCACTTGAGGATGAAATGTTATAAGTGCTCAGTCAAAGTGGAGTGAGGTTATTCCAAGGAGGTCACAGTGGTGGTTGAAGGTCAATCATCACAGCCCCAGGACATCACTGTAGGGGTTCCTCAGGGCAGTGTCCAAGGCCCAACCATCTTCAGCTGCTTCATCAATGATCTTCCCTCCATTAGAAGGTCAGAAATGGGGATGTTCGCTGATGACTGCACAGTGTTCAGTGCCATTCACAACTCCTCAGATAATGAAGCAGTCCATTCCCGCATGCAACAAGACCTGGACGATGTTCAGACTTGGGCTGATAAGTGGCAGGTAACATTTGTGCCACACAAGTGGCAGGCAATGACTATCTTCAACAAGCAAGAGTCTAACCACCGCCGCTTGACATTCAACGGCGTTACCATCGCTGAATACCCCACTATCAACATCCTGGGGGTCACCATTGACCAGAAACTTAACTGGACCAGCCACATAAATACTGTGGCAACAAGAGCAGGTCAGAGGCTAGGTATTCTGCAGCAAGTGCCTCACCTCTTGATTCCCCAAAGCCTTTCCACCATCTACAAGGCACAAGTAAGGAGTGTGATGGAATACTCTACACTTGCCTGGATGAGTGCAGCTCCAACAACACACATGAAGCTCGACACCATCCAGGGCAAATCAGCCTGCTTGATTGGCACCCCAGCCACCACCTTAAATATTCACTCCCTCCACCACCGCCGTACCATGGCTGCAGTGTGTACCATCTACAAGATGCACTGCAGCAACTCGCCAAGACCTCTTCAGCAGCGCCTCCCAAACCCATGACCTCTTCCACCTAGAAGGACAAGGGCAGCAGGCGCATGGGAACACCACCAGCTCCAAGTTCCCAAACAAGTCACACACCCTCCTGACTTAGAAGTATATCGCCGATCCTTCAACATCGCTAGGTCAAAATCCTGGAACTCCCTCCCTAACAACATTGGTGATAGGTACTCGATTGCCTTGGCCTGAGCACATGGAGTTCGATAGTGCTGTTATCGTTGTATTGTGTCTGACATTGGATATAGGTATTCGATTACTTTTGCCTGTAAGAGTGTGTTTGGATCAGCCATTAAAAGCAACATGAACTGAGCTCTGCATACGGCCTCTGGATTATCTTTGCAAACGCAACATTTGGCGACGAGGATGGCTGAAATCTCTCTTCCACCACCTCCTCCCTTCCTTGCACTACCCGGTGAGCCCCCAATCCCATGGGTTCGCTGGTTACAGTCCTTTGAAACCTACCTCATTGCTCTTGGACTAGAAAATGTGAGTACAGCACGGAAAAAGGCACTGTTATCCCATTGCTTGGGAGCGGAGGGCCAGCGTGTTCTTGGGACATTATGCGCAGCAGACTCAATTCAAACATATGATGTGGCTGTGGCTCTGTTAAGCACACACTTCTCTGCCCCACAAAGTGCCCTCCTGCAGCGATTCAATTTTAGACAGCGTCACCAACTCCCCGGCGAGTTGGTGCATCAATACGTGGCTAATTTGAGGGGGTTAGCTAGCTCGTGCAAGTTTGGTGAACTACAAGATGAGATGGTACGTGATCAACTAATAGAGGCCACCAACAACGTGAGAGTGCGTGAAAGACTGTTACTCGAGTCCGACGATCTGTCGTTGTCACAGGCAGTCAACATTGCCTTTAAAGTGGAGTCTACAGCCGAATATGCAGCGAAACTAGCACACACACCCAGTGACAATGCCCTCGGCCCCGACAGCTCTGACACGGTAATGCTTGCACGACGGCAGCAACGCGCGCTACCGCGGCAACAGTGTGGAAACTGCGGATCTCGTTCACATGCTACCAGAGCGCAGAATTGCCCCGGGCGCGGTCAAGCCTGTCGCAATTGTGGAAAACAAAATCACTTTGCCAATGTCTGCCACTCTGCCCCTGTTGCTACAAATGAACACTCTCAGTCCTCAAGCAGTTGGCCTATAATTCACAACGTGAGCTCTGGGCCAGTAGTGGCTTTCAAGTCATGCACAATTAACCTGAATGATGTGTGCATCCCTCTGTTGTTGGATACCGGTCCCAGCGTCTCACTGCTGAATGTGGACACATTCAAACGCTTTTTCAGCTCCCTGCCACTCTCTGCGCCCTCCACTGCCCTTTGCGGGTATGGTAATTCGAAAATTGGACTAGTGGGCTCAGTCAACCTCACTGTACGCTATGGAACAAAAGTTTTGCCAGATTTTTGTTTTCATGTGGCACGCCAAGGAGCTAACCTGATGGGACTGGATCTTTTCACTGACCTGGGTTTTTCTCTCTTGGACACCGGCAGGTCTGCGATTCTGCACGTCGCCTCACCGTGGCACCAAACATGGCCAGCACTCTTCGAGGGTCTGGGCTGCCTGACTGCCTTCACTCACCAGCCCATGGTTAACTCCACCGTTACCCCTTGCTCTCCTTGACGGGGTCACAGCTGAACTAAAGCAGCTACTGGAAGCTGGCATCATCGAACCAGTTGAGGCCTCCCCATGGGTCTCCAACCTGGTGGTCGCAACGAAAAAGTCAGGTGGTCTACGCGTCTGTGTCGATCTTCGAGCAGTGAATAAGGCCGTAATCCCTGACAAATATCCACTGCCTACGTCAGAGGAACTCACAGCGCAGTTCTATGGTTCCATCCTGTTCTCAAAACTGGACCTTCGACAGGGCTATCTACAGGTTCCCCTCCACCCCAGCAGCAGGGACCTCACTGCTTTTGTGACACATGCTGGCATCTTTCGGTACACCAGGATGCCATTTGGACTTAGCTCTTCACCCAGCTGCTTCCAAAAGTTGATGTCCTCTGTGCTCGCGGGCATTCCTGGGGTGGCCATCTACCTGGATGACATCGTCGTGCATGGGCCCTTGACCTCCACTCACGACGAACGCCTTCACAGAGTTTTCACGGCTCTAGCAAAACACAAGCTCACACTGAATGGCGAAAAGTGTGTCTTTGCTGTTTCAGAGATCGAATTTGTGGGGTTTCGGTTGTCGGCCGATGGTATATCCCCACTCCAGTCAAACATGGATGCCATTCACAGCATCCCAGAACCCAGCTCTGCAGCACAGGTTGCCTCCTTCCTTGGCATGACTGGGTACTACCTGAAGTTTTTGCCCCAGTACTCAGCCACCACAGCCCCACTGCGCCAGCTCCTGCGAAAGGATGAGCCCTGGGTGTGGTCACAAGCCTGTACGGAAGCTGTTCGCCTCCTCAAATCGCAGCTCACGTCGCCTCCAGTGTTGGCTCACTTTGACGTCGCCAGCCCCACCCTTGTCACCTGCGATGCGTCCGCTGCAGCTGTGGGGGCGGTGTTATCGCAGATACAGAATGGAGTGGAAAAACTAATCGCCTTTGCCTCCCGAGCCCTTAGCCCCACTGAAAAGAAGTACTCAGTAGGCGAGCGTGAGGCGCTGGCGTGCGTCTGGGCATGTGAGCGGTGGCACCTGTACACGTATAGCCGTGCCTTCACCCTGCGAACCGATCACCAGGCTCTCACTGCCCTGCTGTCGACATCCGGCACGGGCCACAGACCACTGCGTCTACACCGCTTGTCTGACCGCCTCCGCCAATACAATTTCAGTCTCCAGTTCCCACCAGGACGTGACAATGTTGTTGCAGATCTGCTCTCCCGCACTGTCTCTGCCCCAGCCCCACTCGTCGGGTCTGAACATGTGGAACAGGATATCGTTCAGATGCTGCACATGCCTCTCCAAACCACAGTCTCTCTCCAGGAGCTCAAAGAGGCCTCTGATCAGGATCCGGCCCTCTCCCAGCTGTGCACCTTCATCAGAGATGGCTGGCCTCGCAAGGTGCCTGAGGAACTGTCTGCCTACTCCAGAGTTAAAGAGGAGCTCTCCTGCTGGAATGACTCCTGTGTTGCACGTGGGCTCTGCACTGTGGTCCCAAGTGCACTTCGTGCGCGTGTTTTATCCATGGCGCACGAGGGCCACTTGGGCATAGTGAAGCTCAAACAACAATGCCGAGACCTAGTGTGGTGGCCAGGTATCGACAGGGAAATCGAGGTCCTGGTCAAGGACTGTGCAGCCTGCCTTGTAAGTGGCAAGACTGGCCACCAAGCTCCTCCACCCATGCAACCCCTTGCCTGGCCCTCTCAGCCCTGGGAGCACCAGCAGCTGGACGTCTGCGGGGAGATCCATGGTGTCCCCCACCATCAACGGTTCCTAGTGGTGACCTATGACCTGCACTCAACATGGCCAGAGGTCACTGCCGTGGGCTCCGTCACCTCTCGAGTCATCATCGATATCCTTGAGTCCCTCTTCTCCCGCTGGGGGCATCCAAAGGCCATCACCACAGACAATGGCCCCCAAATGGTCTCTTCAGAACTCTCCTCTTACCTTGAGAGCAAGAGCATTCGTCACATATGCACAGCATACTACCACCCCGAGTCAAATGGGGGGGTGGAGCGTTTTAACCAGACACTGAAAAATGGCCTCAGAGCACACCTATCCCAGGGGTGTGCATTTGACAAGGCCCTCCTCCACACACTGCTGCACTACAGAGCCTCCCAGCATTCCACTACAGGGGTCTCACCCGCATCCCTCATGCTAGGCCGTGAGCTCATGCTGCCCTTTGGCAGGCTCCGCCCCTCGCTAGCTCAGAGCCCTGCTCCACGGGCTCAAGCCAAAGTCGTTAGACAGCAGGAGAAGATGAAACTCTGCTTCGACCAGTCGAAGAGGGCCAAGGCGCCCAACATCTCAGTCTCTGATTGGGTCAGAGTCCGCAGGCCTCACCGCAACAATAAGATGGCCTCATTCTGGTCCTCCCCTCTCCAAATCAGCCGCCAACTTGGACCAGCCATTTTCTGCCTCACTGACGGCTCTCGGTGGCATGCCAGCCACCTTCGGAAGGTGCCAGCAAACCCTGATGCGGGATTATACGGACTTAATCCCCAAGCCTTACCCCAGAGTGGCGGGATGCACATGTGGCTCAGCCAGCCAACCCTCAAGCAGATACTGTGCCTCAGCCTGCTCTTCACCAGTCCGCACCTCGGCCTGATCGTACACGTTCTCGCCCTGGCCACCTACAGGACTTTGTCACTACACCTCATGTTTGAAATTCTGTGAGGGGGGAGGAAATGTTATGTCTGACATTGGTGATAGGTACTCGATTGCCTTGGCCTGAGCACATGGAGTTTGATAGTGCAGTTATCGTTGTATTGTGTCTGACATTGGATATAGGTATTCAATTGCTTTTGCCTGTAAGAGTGTGTTTGGATCAGCCATTAAAAGCAACATGAACTGAGCTCTGCATACGGCCTCTGGATTATCTTTGCAAACGCAACACACCAGCTCCAAGTTCCCAAACAATTCACACACCCTCCTGACTTAGAAGTATATCGCTGATCCTTCAACATCGCTAGGTCAAAATCCTGGAACTCCCTCCCTAACAGCACTGTGGGTGTACCTTCACGACACGGACTGCAGCGGTTCAAAAAGGTGGCTGATTACCACCTTCTCAAGGGCAATTAGGGATGGGCAATAAATGATGGCCTTGCCAATGATGCCCACATCCCATAAACGAATAACACACACTTACAACCACAATACACCTGAAAAATGTCTTCCAAATCCTGCAATCAGGAAGTTCTGGCTTTTGAAATGGAACTAATATGGCAGGTTATCTTTAATGCTGCATTTGCAGCTGTGAACTATTCAGCTTGTTGGAATACCCAACAGAATCAGCTGCCGTGTTTCTGGAACGACGTGGAACACGCTGAAAATGTTGCAAAATTGAAAAGCCCTCTCAAAATAGCATTAAACAGATAACTGCCTCTGCCACCGCTTGGTGTTGGGTCTGATTAGGAGTCGCTGACCCGACACTTTGGAAAGTCGTGTGGAGGAGGGTTCGCAACCCGCTGCCAATCATCTTGGATTTAACTCCTGACCCACCTCCAAACCCGCCCTCTGAGCGCCGGCAAAATCACGGCCATAGAGTGGGACATACATAAAGGCAAGTTAATAGTTAGGTGAATGTGTACTGATGGTCTTCATCATCATCAAATTCATCTGCATGGGAAGGTCCTTGAAAGTTGACATGCTCAGACACATTGGGGGGAATTTTAGCCGCCAGCACGGGTGTAGTGTATGTACCTTGAAGAAGGAACTATATTCTGCAGCCCCTGTATACTGCAGTACCAGTAGTGACCACCCCTGTATATAAGCCTGTGTAGTAACTTTGTATAGTAGTTCCAGTTTTGTCTCCATTAAGTAAACACCTGTTATAACCAACTTCTGCAGTCCGTGTCTCAATTACACACGGACATTACATTGGCGACGAACAGATCCGAACTTACCTAAAGTTCTGCACCACCTCACGGGGATCCATCCCTGAAGCGAAGTTATTGGAGGTCGAAGCCAGAAGGAAGAAATCCAAAAAGAAAGGAAAAAGGAAAAAAACAGACAGAGGAAACGGGCGTCGACCATGGGCAACCGCCCTCTGATTCATCGAATTCGAAGATTTGCAGGAGATGCTGTCGAGAGCTGGGCTTGTTTCTCCAGTCTATGGTGTTCCAGCTAACCGGGCTGGTGGCAGGTAGTACACTGATCCTTCCTGGGCTGCGGCGGGCTAGAGCTCGATCGGGTGGCTTTTCAACGGGGCCGAGCAGCGTTGTTGGGAAAGAGGAGAGAGAGAGAGAGGGTGGAGCACACAGGGCGTGGCCGGTGCTACGAAGCCGGGCAGTGTACAGACCCGAGAAGAGGGAGGAAAGTGTCCCATAGGGTCTGCTCTGACGACGGGAACAGTAATTAAAATAAAGGAAAAAGAAGTTAGAAGCGCAGAAAGCCGCGAGGAGCTGCAGTTTGCCACGGGGACCGCGGAGAGCGGCGTTGGCAGCAGCGCGGGGGGAAGCGCGCGAAGACCATAGGGCATCACCATCAAGGCATAAAAACGCCAGCAACAGCGCTGGCAGCAGCGGAAAAGACAGAAAGCACGGGAGGCGCCATCTTAATCCAGCGGGGAAGAAGGCAAAGCGCGGGAGGTGCCATTTTGTTCAATCGGGGAAGAAGGCAAAGCATGGGAGGCGCCATCTTAGACCTCCAAGATGCCGAAGACTGGCAATATCATTGCCTTCGATAATGAAATAGAAGACCGGACCACATATGTGGAAAGAGTCGAAGTATATTGCAAGGCAAATGAAGTAGCCGATGAGAAAAAGGCATCGGTACTACTAAACTTAATGGGCGCAAGAACGTACGGCCTATTGCGGAACCTGATCACGCCAGTCAAACCGATGGGGAAGAGTTTTAACAAAATTGTTGATATCCTACAGGAACACCTAAATCCTACACCGCTGCTGATAGCAGAAAGATTTAAATTCCACAAGAGAAATCAGCATAAAGATGAGAGCAATGCTGATTACCTTACGGAACTACGCAAGCTATCAAAGCACTGCCAGTTCGGAGCAGGACTGGCAGATACCCTATGGGACAAATTTGTCTGTGGACTCCTGAGTGAAGGAACCCAGAAGAGGTTACTCTCAGAGAAAGAGCTGATGCTAGATAAGGCTTTCAGCGTGGCAGTATCGTACGAAGCAGCAGCAAGGGGAGTTGCGGAAATACAGCAAAAGCCACAGGAATACGGCACTCATGAAATGACACGGGGATTTGAAAAATGTTATCGCTGTGGCAGAACAACCCATGACCAGAAGGACTGCTGGTGCAAGGACAAAACATGCAGGCAATGCGGAAAGATGGGACACATTGCACGAGTTTGCAGGTCCGGGAAGAAGACTAACGACAACAAAAAGACTACTAAGGAAAAGTACAGGAAAGTACAAAAGATGACGGACAGTAGTTCCAAAGACTAGAAGAGCGATAGTGAATCCGGGAACAAGAGACTAAGCTGTCTCAAACTTCACAACGTAATCGCAAAAGAGGATCACCGAACCATTTGGGTCACCCTCACGATAGCAGGGTCCCAAGTCAAAATGGAATTGGATACAGGATCAGCCCTGTCCGTCATGAATCGACGAGACTACGAGCGGCTATTCTCACACATACCCTTGAAAGACACATCCTTTGTCTTGAAGACATATACGGGGCAGAAAGTATACCCCAGAGGGAAAATAAGGGTGCCTGTCGAATACAACGGCAAGGAAATACAGAAATTGTATCTGTACATACTGCAAGATGGTGGACCACCGTTATTGGGACGTGAATGGATCAGAAAGATAAGTTTAGACTGGCACTCCATTCATGCACTGACTGTGGCTGGTAAACAGGATGATGACGTCACACCTGGACGATTGTCAAAAATCTTAGCTAACGCTAAAGAGGTATTTCAACAAGGACTGGGAACCCTTAAAGGCGTAATCGCCTAGATAAAAATAGAAGAGAATGCAATTCCCAAGTTTTTCAAAGCAAGACCGGTACCATATGCAATTCGCCCAGCCGTCGAGGCAGAGCTGGAGAATCTGGAGAATGCAGGCGTGTTATCTAAGGTAGACTGGAGCGAGTGGGCGACACCCATCGTTCCTGTCATGAAGAAAACGTTAAACAATAAGTCTGAGGAGCCAAGGAAGGTTCGCATCTGTGGGGACTTCAAGGTGACTGTGAACCCAGTCCTTCACACAGTACAGTGTCCTCTTCCGAGGATAGAAGATATTTTCGCCTCACTATCTGGAGGGAAACGTTTTACAAAAATTGACCTAGCGCAAGCATATTTGCAGATGGAGGTTGAAGAATCCTCTAGGAAATATCTCACGATAAGCACTCACAAAGGTCTTTACCAGTATAATCGACTGGTATTCGGAGTAGCATCAGCTCCGGCTATATGGCAAAGAACGATGGAACAAGTCCTGCAAGGGATTCCGGGGACTCAGTGTTACTTGGACGACATCCTAGTGACAGGTGAAAATGACAGTGAACACCTTGCCAACCTAGAGCAGGTGCTCACTAGACTAAGAGAACATGGGCTACGAGCCAATCGCCCCAAGTGCAAGTTTTTTAAGAAACAAATATCGTATTGTGGCCACGTGATTGATGAAGAGGGGTTACATAAGTCCCCTGACAAAATTGAAGCGGTAGTTAAGGCTCCAGCGCCTGAAAATGTGTCGCAGCTGAGGTCATTCCTCGGATTGGTGAATTAATACCATAAGTTTTTGCCGAATTTGTCCACAATTCTGCACTCACTGAACGCCCTGCTACAAACTGGAGTAGCATGGAAATGGAGCGATGAATGTAAGCGGGCCTTTCAGAAGTGTAAAGGCCTGATCAATTCAAGAGAAGTATTGGCTCACTTCAACCCATCACTACCGATAAGACTGGCGTGTGATGCGTCTCCCTACGGCGTTGGAGCGGTACTGTCACATAAATCCCTTGATGGTTCAGAGAGGCCGATAGCTTTTGCGTCACGCTCGTTAACTGCAGCTGAGCGTAACTATGCCCAGATTGACAGAGAGGCCCTCAGCCAGGTGTGGGGGGTGAAGAAGTTCAATCACTACCTGCACGGACAGAAATTTACTCTACTAGCTGATCATCAACCTCTTGTCTCCATTTTCAACCCTAAGAAGGGCGTCCCGATAATGACAGCACAACGGCTACAGAGGTGGTCCCTTTTCCTAGGGGCACACCAATATGACATCGAGTACAAAGGAACTAAACAGCATGGGAATGCTGATAGATTGTCGCGCCTACCGTTGCCGACGGTGGAAGAAGCACCTGCAGTGGATCCTGTGGAGATATTCCACTCGACCACAGTCGAATGTTTACCTGTGACGAATGCGAACATAGAAAAGGAAACACGAAATGACCCGACACTCTCCAGGGTCTATGATTTAACGGTGAAGGGATGGCCAGCACATGGCGAACCACTGTTGCCAGCATTCTCGCCGAGAAGAGAACAGCTGTCACTGTGCCGAGAAACCTTGATGTGTGGATCCAGAGTAGTAATTCCACCCAAATTGAAGGATGGAGTGCTCAATGAGCTTTATGAGGGTCATCTGGGAGGGGTCAAAATGAAGAACTTAGCCAGAGCGTTTGTGTGGTGGCCGGGAATCGATAGAGAAATCGAAGAGATGGCCAAGAGCTGTACAGGATGCCAGACGGTCCAAAACGCCCCACCACAAGCCCCTCTACATCCATGGGAGTGGCCCTCATCTCCATGGCAAAGGGTACACATTGATTTTGCTGGTCCATTTATGGACTCGATGTTTTTAATTGCGGTGGATGCACATTCAAAGTGGCCAGAGGTAATAAAAATGTCCTCAACCACCACAGAAAAAACTATCACAGTCTTACGAACCATATTCACCAGAAATGGGCTGCCTGAACAGATTTGCTCCGACAATGGACCACAGTTTGTGTCTGAAGAGTTCCGGAGGTTCTTAAAGAACAATGGTGTTAAGCATTACACATCCGCCCCATATCATCCAGCCACCAATGGATTGGCTGAGAGGTTCGTTCAAACATTCAAGAAGGCTATCAAGGCAATGTGTAATGAAGACATACCCCTACAACACAAGGTGGATAACTTCTTGTTTGCCTACCGGAATGCGACACATGCGGTTACCAACCAAACTCCAGCCATGATGTTCTTCAATCGAAGACTAAGATGCCACTTGGATTTGGTTAAGCCAAACATCAGAATGTGGAGAACAGGCAGTTTCAGAATATGAATGAAAGGCCAACCAGGAGTTTCAAGATAGGTCAACCAGTTTTGGCCTGGGACTACCGCACAGAGAAATGGCAGCCTGGAACGATCTGCACACGGCAAGGACCTCTAATGTATACCGTGGACGTTGGAGAGAGCATTGTAAGACGCCATGCTGACCAGATTCTAGAGTCACTGGAAAACGTCAAATCTACACCACGATCCTATATACCTGGTGATGAAACTGAAGTACCAATTACATCTACCTCAGAATCGGTGATATTGGAAGCAGACGAACCAAACAACGACGTTGATCCCGAATCAACTTTGCCAGAAGAACCTGATACCCCAAAGAGGCGTTATCCGGACAGAATCAGGAAGCCTCCTCAAAGACTGAATTTATAATTGATTAACTTCAGCTAATGTATATAGCAACTGTAATTGTAAATATGTTATTTAATTATTAATCGAATGTTATGTACTGTTTAGCTAAAAGGGGAGGAATTGTAGTGTTTGTACCTTGAAGAAGGAACTATATTCTGCAGCCCCTGTATACTGCAGTACCAGTAGTGACCACCCCTGTATATAAGCCTGTGTAGTAACTTTGTATGGTAGTTCCAGTTTTGTCTCCATTCAGTAAACACCTGTTATAACCAACTTCTGCAGTCCGTGTCTCAATTACACACGGACATTACAACGGGCGGGTGGGGGGCGGTTAAAAGTTCAAAAATGGGAAACTAACCACAACCTGCCTCCAACTTCTGGTTTTAATGGATGCGGGTTGGGATGCAGGTGCCGAACCTGCTCTCCGGAGGTGGGTCCGTCATTTAAATATTTTAATGAGGCTGCAAGGCTCAAATTTTAAATTTCTGTTTTAAATTTAACGGTTGTGGGTTGGGCTTCCCGGAGCTCAGGAAATCCGGCAACTGAAGGGAGGCAAGAATGGTGGAATCCAGCAGGTAAGTACCTTTCCAGCACTGCTTGTGGGCCAGAAGCAGCAGGAGTGCTTCTCCCCGGCCCCTCAAGCTAACCTGTTTCCCACTTCTCTCAATCTCCATCAAGATTGGACCCCCATGATCTATCCATGGCCCCCCACCCCATCTCTTCGGCCCGCAATCTATCCATGGACCCGCACCCCCCAATATCCCCCCACCCCCTCCCAGAGCCACGATCTCTCCCTCCCTCCTCTCCAGTCCCCGGCTGCAGGCTGGTGCCACAGGCCTTCTTACCCGACAGTCAGCCTCTCAGCCTCTTCATTAAATTTGGCAGGACCTCCGGCAAACCTTTCCTCCCGAGCAGCTGCTACACCTTTACCACCAACACCCCTCTCCCCCCCGCTCCCTCCCTGCCTCCCCATAAATATCAGGCCCATTAACCAGGACTGGAAGGGAAAGAAGGAAAGTGAACAGAGAGCCCGCAGTGGGGACATGTCCACTCGCTTTACCATCTCCTGCCACCTCGCACAAGTAGCTGTGCTGGAGCTCTATTGTTCTATCCTCAAAGGGGTTGGCGACATAATAAAACTCACTACGCACTTGGTTTGAGTATAAAGCAAGGCTTTAACCAACTTGTTTCAGAACATGGAGGTCTAGTTGTACTTCACTAGTTCCTTGTCTTACACAATGTCCCTGGACCGCTGGGCCCACGCCCGAGTATTTATACTCCTTGGACGGCGCCACCAGCTGGCCATCCAGCGTTATTTCACGAATAGTTTCTTGATGAATGATGAGATTTATAACATTCTTCCTGCCTAAAATATTTGGAAGTCTGACGACTTCCTCTTAGCGGATTAGGCAGACCACGAATAGCCGCAGTCTTTTAGATTTTTGTTTATGGCTAGAAGGCATGTCTCCCCGGACCGTGTCTTGGTCCCTGGGCCGCTTGATCCCTGGGCCGGTGGATTGACAGGGCCTGTGTTGCTCTGATCAACCCGAGAGAGGCTGGGGAGATCGTGATTCCGGGTGCTGGTCCCCACAGGCGCAGAACTGGCTTCATGCTGTTAGATAGCTGGGGATTGACCGGCGTCCTGGCCTCGGGTGGCCATCCCATGGGGAGCGCTCGGCTCCCCGAATGGATCCGGTGGGGCAGCTGGCAGATCTCTCGATGTCCCAGGTAGGACGTCATCTTCAGGGGAGTGCAGAGTGTCGGCATCAACCCCGTGTGTCCCTCTATCGGTTGGGTCCGTGGAACCGGCCGGACAGGGAACCAGGTCCTGGAGCGAAACGGTGGACACCCAGCCATCAGGGTACCGCACATACGCATACATGGGGTTGACGTCCGTGAATTCTACCTCGGCGACGAGGGGATAGTTTTTAGATCATCGGACGAATCTTCGGAGCAGCACGGGGCCGGTAGCTGCCAACCATGACGGTAGAGACGTCCCATGGGTGGAGCGACGCTGAAAGCTGAAGAATCGCTCGTAAGGTGTGACATTGGTAGACGTAGAAAGGAGAGACCTGATGGAATGCAACACGTCAGGGAGCATAGTTTCCCACTGCTGGTCTGGTAGGTTGCATGACCTCAGCGCAAGATGAACAGCATTCCAAATGATAGCGTTGTATCTCTCAACCTGTCCGTTACCGATGGGATGGTACGGTGTCGTTTTACTTATGGCGATTCCCCGTTGGCAGAGATAACTTTTGAGTTCGCTTGACATGAAGGAGGGACCCCGATCAGAGTGGATAAAATTGGCCGTACCGCAAAGGGAAAAGACTTTATCAAGGCATTGGATCACTGTGGAAGTAAGCATATTGGGACAGGGGAAAGCAAAGGGAAAGTGTGATTATTCATCCACCATAGTCAGTAAGTAGGTGTTTCGCGTTGAGGAAGGCAATGGCCCTTTAAAGTCAATGCTGAGTCACTGCATAGGCTGCATAGCGTGTATGAGCGAGTCATCCAATGGACGGAAGAATTGCGGTTTGAATTCCGCACAAATTCTACAGGAGGAGCACGTTCTTTTCACATCTTCCGTAGAAAATGGGAGATTTTTAGATCGCACAAAGTGCAACATACGGGTAACGCCAGGATGGCATAAGTCAGTATGAAGATCCGCCAGAGTCGAAGTTGACATAGAAGAGCAGAATGCCCGCGTGAGGGTATCCGGGGCCATATTCTCTTTGCCGGGTCGATAATGCATGGTGTATCCAAAGGCGGCCAATTCCATCCTCCAGAGTTGTATTTTGTTATTCTTGATCTTAGTGAGTTTCCGGTTATCCAGCATAAAGGCCACGGAGCGCTGGTCAGTTATAAGTGTGAAATGGCGACGAGCAAGAAAATGACTCCATTTACGTACCGCTTCGATGATGGCCGTAGCCTCCTTCTCGACAGGAGGATAGTGGAGCTCGCTACTGTAATGTATGTACCTTTAAGGGGAGAACTACTTTTTACAGCTCCTGTATACTGTAGTACCGGCAGTGACCACACCTGTATATAAACCCTGAGTAGGGATCTGTAAAGTTAGTTCTAGAGTAACCCTCATTCAGTAAACACCTGTTGATTGTTCCCTGCAGTCTCTTGTCTAATTATTGAAGGACACAACATCAAGATACACGGATCTAACATTGGCGACGAGCAGATTCAAACCTACCTGCAACTCTGCAGCACCTCCCAGGGATTCGCTCCTGGAGAACAGTGGAAGAAGGCCGAGTCCAGAAGCACGGGCGTCGGCCACGGGAAACCCCCAGTCATCCAGCGGAGATTGAGCATCGCAGGGGAGGCTGTCGAGATCCAGGCTTGGCTTTCCAGCACGGTGGTCCAGCGAAACGGGCTGGCAACAGGTACTGCGCAGACCCTTCCTGGACAGCAGCGGCTAGAGCTGACCGACGGCACAGAAAAAGGCCGAGCAGCGTCGACGGGGGAGAGAGAGAGGGTAGAGCGCACAGGGCGCAGCCGGTGTTCAGGACCGAGCGGCGTCAACGAGAGAGAGCAGAGCGCAGCCGGTGTTCAAGGGCCGAACAGCGTCAACGGGAGAGAGAGGCGCGCAGGAAAATGCGCAGAGTGCAGCAGGTGTTCAAGGGCCGAGCAGCGTCAGCGGGGAAGAAAGGAAAGTGCGGGAGACGCCGTTTTGAGCCACAGCGGGGAAGAAGGGAGAGCACGGGAGACGCCATTTTGAGCCAGTCTAACCACACCCAGGGATGCCGAAGAGTGGCAATGTCACAGCGTTCGACAATGAAGTCGAAGATTGGACGACATATGTCGCACGCATAGAAGTGTACTGCAAGGCGAATGAAGTGCCAGATGACAGGAAAGCGCTGGTATTGTTGAATTCAATGGGTGCAAAAACGTATGGCTTACTGCGAAACCTAGTAACCCCAGAGAAGCCAGTGGAAAAGGATTTTGAAAACATAGTGTCAATCCTACAGGACCACTTAGACCCCACACCGCTGCTGATAGTGGAAAGATTTAAGTTTCACAAAAGGAACCAGCATAAAGATGAAAGTAATGCTGAGTATTTAACGGAACTGCGCAAGCTATCGAAACACTGCCAGTTTGGAACGGGACTAGCAGATACTTTAAGGGACAAGTTTGTGTGTGGGCTTCAAAGTGAAGGAACCCAGAAACGGCTTCTATCAGAAAAGGATCTTACGCTGGACAAGGCTTTCAGCATGGCAGTATCACACGAAGCAGCAGCACGGGGCGCAGCAGAGATACAACGGAGACCGCAAGAATATGGCACAAATGAAAAGTCATACGGAACAGTGAAGTGCTATCGCTGCGGCAGAACAACACACGACCATAAGGATTGCTGGTTCAAGGACAAAGTGTGCAGACAGTGTGGAAAGTAGGACACATAGCGAGAGTCTGCAGGTCGGGAAAGAAAACCAGCAGCAAGAAATCTCCACAGGAGAAGTACAAGAAGGTACATAAGGTGACGGAGAGTTGTTCAGACAAACAGAAAAGTGATACAGACTCCGGAAGCAAGGAGCTGGGTTGTCTGAAACTACATAATGTGATCAAAACGGAGGATCACCAAACTATCTGGGTCACGCTCAAGATAGCTGGAGTCCAAGTGAAAATGGAATTGGACACAGGATCAGCCCTAACAGTCATAAACCGAAGGGACTACAAGCGGCTATTCTCACATATACCCTTGAGAGATACAAAGATTGTCTTGAAGACATACACGGGGCAAAAAGTCTACCCCAAAGGAAAAATAAGGGTGAACGTTATATATAACGGCAAGGAAACACCAAAAATGGACCTATATGTATTGCCAGATGGAGGACCACCACTACTAGGACGTGAATGGATCCGGAAGATACAGCTAGATTGGCATTCCATACAAGCACTGACTATTGATGCCAAAAAGGATGACGACGTCACACCTGGACGACTGTCAAAAATGATAACTGACGCACAAGAAGTGTTCCAGCAGGGACTCGGAACACTAAAAGGCATAACAGCGACGATCAAAATAGAGGAAAATGCAAGCCCAAAGTTTTTTAAGACCAGACCGGTACCTTACGCGATCCGCCCAGCCGTCGAAGCAGAGCTGGAAGGTTTAGAACGTTCAGGAGTACTGTCCAAAGTGGACTGGAGCGAGTGGGCTACACCCATCGTTCCTGTAATGAAGAGGCCTGGGGAACCAAAGAAGGTTTGCATCTGTGGGGACTTTAAGGTGACAGTGAACCCAGTCCTTCACACTGTACAATATCCGCTTCCGCGGATTGAAGATATTTTCGCCTCGCTATCTGGAGGGAAATGCTTCACTAAGATTGATCTGGCCCAGGCGTACCTGCAAATGGAGGTAGAAGAAGCCTCGAAACAGTACCTCACGATCAACACTCATAAAGATCTCTACCAATACAACTGGCTGGTGTTCGGGGTAGCATCAGCTCCGGCTATTTGGCAAAGGGCAATGGAACAAGTCCTGCAAGGGATTCCAGGGACCCAGTGTTATTTGGATGACATCCTGGTCACGGGCGAAAATGACAGTGATCACCTCGCCAAACTGGAGCAGGTGCTCACTAGATTGAAGGAATATGGGCTCCGAGCTAATCGCCACAAATGTGAGTTTTTCCAGGAGCAGATCTCATATTGTGGCCACGTTATTGATAAAGAGGGGTTACATAAGTCCCCTGAAAAGATTGAGGTAGTCGTCAAGGCTCCGGCACCAGAAAAGGTGTCACAACTGAGGTCGTTCCTCGGGCTGGTGAACTACTACCATAAGTTCTTGCCGAATTTGTCTACAGTACTACACCCACTGAACACCCTACTGCAAACGGGGGTACCATGTAAGTGGAATGACGAATGTAAACGAGCTTTCCAGAAGAGCAAAGAATTGATCACATCAAAAGAGGTGTTGGCTCATTTCAACCCAGCACTACCAATTCGGTTGGCGTGTGATGCATCACCCTATGGCATTGGAGCGGTGCTGTCGCACAAATTCCCGGACGGCTCGGAGAGGCCAGTAGCCTTTGCGTCTCGGTCACTAACCTCAGCCGAGCATAACTACGCCCAGATTGACAGGGAGGCCCTCAGCCTAGTGTGGGGAGTGAAAAAGTTCAACCACTATCTGCACGGGCAGAAGTTCACCTTGCTGACTGACCACCAACCACTTGTCTCCATCTTTAATCCAAAGAAGGGCGTTCCGGTGATGACTGCGCAACGGCTACAAAGATGGTCCCTTTTTCTAGGGGCGCACAAATATGAAATCGAGTATAAGGGCACGAAACAGCATGGAAACGCTGATGGGCTATCACGCCTGCCACTGCCTACTGCGGAGGAAGCACCAGCAGTGGATCCTGTCAAAATATTTCATTCGACTATAATTGAATGCTTGCCAGTAACTAACGCTGGTATAGAGAAGGAGACCCGAAATGACCCGACACTGTCTCGGGTATATGATTGGACGGTGAAGGGATGGCCAGCACATGGCGACTCACTGTTGCCAGCATTCTCATCCAGAAGAGAATAGCTGTCAGTATGCCAGGGGACCTTGATGTGTGGATCCCGAGTGGTAATTCCACCCAAGTTAAGGGAGAGAGTGCTCAATGAGCTTCACGAAGGTCATCTGGGAGGGGTGAAAATGAAAAGCCTTGCTAGGGCTTATGTGTGGTGGCCGGGGATCGATCAGCAAATCGAGGACCTGACAAAGAGCTGCTCAGGATGCCAGAAGGTCCAAAATGCACCACCACATGCCCCTCTACACCCATGGGAGTGGCCCTCATCTCCATGGCAACGGGTGCATATTGATTTTGCTGGTCCATTCATGGACTCAATGTTTTTAATAGCCGTGGATGCGCACTCGAAATGGCCTGAGGTGATCAAAATGTCTTCCACCACCACGGAGAAAACTATTGCAGTCCTACGGACCATTTTTGCCAGGAACGGCTTGCCAGAGCAGATTTGCTCTGATAACGGACCACAGTTGTGTCCGAAGAGTTTCGAAGATTTATGAAAAGGAATGGGGTAAGGCATCACACATCCGCCCCGTATCATCCAGCCACAAATGGATTGGCTGAGAGGTTCGTACAAACCTTTAAAAAAGCAGTAAAGGCCATGTGCGATGACGACATTCCACTGCAGCATAAGGTGGACAATTTCCTGTTAGCCTACAGAAATGCGACACATGCAGTCACCAACCAAACCCCGGCCATGATGCTCTTTAACCGAAGGTTGAGATCTCGTCTGGATTTGCTCTGACCAAATGTACGAAGAGATGTTGAGAATAAGCAATTCCAGCACATCAATGAGAAGCCGACAAGGAGCTTCAATGTAGGGCAACCAGTCTTGGCCTGCGACTACCGAACAGAGAAATGGCAACCAGGAACGATATGCACACGGCAGGGGCCACTAATGTACACAGTGGATGTTGGGGAGAACATTGTGAGACGCCATGTTGACCAGATCCTAGAGTCACAGGAATGAGTCAACCCCATGTCTCGCCCATACGTACCTGGTGATGAACCCAACGTACAGGTAGCATCTACCCCAGAAACAGTAGCATCGGAAGCGGATGAACCAACCGACGACAGGGGGCCAGAATCGCCTCCGCACCAAGAGCAAGACACTCGGGAAAGGCGCTATCCAGAAAGGATCAGGAAGCCTCCCCAAAGACTGAATTTATAAATAGACTATTTTCAGTTAATGTTGCATGTTAAAAGTGTTAATTGTAATTAGTTTGATATTTAATTGTTAAATGAGTGTTATGGTACTGTTAATCTAAAAGGGGAGGAATCGTAATGTATGAACCTTTAAGGGGAGAACTACTTTTTACAGCTCCTGTATACTGTAATACCGGCAGTGACCACACCTGTATATAAACCCTGAGTAGGGATCTGTACAGTTAGTTCTAGAGTAACCCTCATTCAGTAAACACCTGTTGATTGTTCCATGCAGTCTCTTGTCTAATTATTGAAGGACACAACATCAAGATACATGGATCTAACAGCTACCCTGCAAAGTTCTGGACAGAAATTCAATGGGTCGACCACCTTGATTCAAGGTAGCAGAGATCGCCACAACCGATGCATCGCACTCGACCACAAAAGGAAGATTTTCATCAATGGAACGAAGCGTGCCTTTTTCCAGTTGTTGCTTGAGGAGGTTGAAAGCTGAAATAGCCGTTGCCTCTAATGGAAATGACTTTGCGTGAAGTAGGGGCTGGATCTTGTCGGAGAAGTGGGGTATCCATTTCGCATAATAGGCGAACGTGCCGAGTGCCCGACGAAGAGAGCCGAGATTCGTAGGGGGAAGGAGCTCCTGAAGCGGATGAAGTCGCTCCGGATCTGATTTGATGACACCGTTGCCCACCCAGTAGCCAAGGATGTTGACTGATGGTACTGATTTCACAGATTTGGACTCATTTAAGGTTAAGTTGTGATGACGGAGAACATCAAAAAATTTCTGGAGGTTGGCATCATGCTCCCCCTGGTCATGACCAGCAATGGTGATATTATCCAGATATGGAAAAGTGTCCGTTAAGTTCTCCTGTTTGACTAGGCTATCCATTGCCCATTGAAAGACGGCCACCCCATTGGTGACCCCAAATGGAAGGCGACAAACCTGGTAAAGCCAACCATTGGCCTCAAAGGCCACATACTTTTGGTCAGAGTCCTTTAACGGCACTTGATGATATGCGCTCTTTAAATCAAAAGTAGAAAATACCTTGTAGTTGGCAAGGTTATTCACCATGTCATCGATGCATGGTAGTGGGTAGGCATCCAGGTCGATATACTGGTTAATAGTTTGCGAGTAATCAATGCAAAGACGTTTCTTGTGTTGCTTCAGAGAATTTTTAACAATGACGACTTGAGCCCGCCAGGAAGGTGAACATGGTTCAATGATACCGTCAGCTAGAAGGCGAGAGATTTCTGTCTCGATAAAGGATCGATCATCTTGGCTGAAACGTCGTGATTTAGTGACTATGGGCTTACATCGGGGGGAAAGATTGGCAAACAAGGGGGGTTCATCGAGCGAAGCCGCCGAAAGCGCGCAAAACGGTACTTTGGAAATAGTAAGCTCCGGCTTTGACCCTCCAAACTCGAAAGTGAGTCTTTTGTGTTGTTTCTGGAAATCCTGTCCCAGGAGCACATCACTGCATAGGTTCTTGAGCACGCCGAGCTGGGTGGAGAAATAAGTGCGGCCATTGAGAATAAGGTCGACAAGACAAAAGCCGGAAGAATTGGTGGTCAGTGTCATCAGAGCCATTGCAATTTCCCTGTCCGAGGGGTAAATACGCAGTTTTAACTTACTGACAGCCCGCTCACTAATGAAGCTGTCAGAGCTGCATGAGTCGATTAGTGCACTCAAAATGTGTCCATTTACCAAAACCTTTGTGGCTGCATGCGACAGACTTTGGGGGAAAACAGCTGTGATGGGAGGAGGGGCAGTTTTATCCTTGACAGCTGTAACCTTAGTAGTGGTTCTTGGGGGAGGAGCAGTTTTATAGATTGCAGCTGTAACCTTAGTAGTGGCTCTTGGGGGAGGAGCAGTTTTATAGATAGTAGCTGCAAAACTAACAGGAGCTCTCGACCAGTATGCCTTAGAAAAGTGGCCTTTCTTACTAACAGCGCCTCTTGACTGGCATACCTTAGAAAAGTAACCTTTCTTGCTGCAATGATTGCAGGTCGCGTTATGAGCAGGACAAAATTTCCTATAATGGAACGCACCTCCACAGAAGAAACACTTCCTTCCAGATTGCCAAGATGCCGCTAGGGCGGGGTCATCACCAGTGTAGGTTTCTAGGGTAGAGTTGTCATCAGCCAGGTTGGAGTCATCATCCGTGAGGGCTTCCGCCCGAGGCCTATCGAAAGAGTCACTAAAAGTGATAGCCGCAGCCCATGCACGTGGTGAAAGATAGGTGTCTGCATTCCTCTTTGCTAAGTCCAGAGAACATGCCTGGTCATAGGCAGCCTGTAACTTGAGGGTTTTATTCTCCAACAGACGCTGACGTATGAAGGGAGACGCAATCCCATTAATAAAGGAATCACGAATTAACTCCTCCTGGTACTGCTCAGCTATAACAGCTTTAAGATTACAATCCTTGCTGAGCCTGCGAAGTTTCTGAAGGAATTTGTCAAGTGATCCCCCAGGTTGTTGTCGAGTTGTGGCCAGTAGATGCCGAGCAAAAATTTCATTTGGGGACTTGACATATAGCTGCTGTAGTATTTGGATAGCAGCGTCATACTCTACACAGTCTTCCATATAATCAAACACATGAGGGGATACATAATTAGCAAGCATTCGTAACTTGTTAGGAACATTCTCACCACACTTCTCAAGGAAGTTGCTAAAAGTACGATACCAGTGTTTCCATACCTTAGCGGCTGTAAGTGAATTCGGGTCCAGTTCGAGACGGGCGGGTCTGAGTATTTTCTCCATGATGGATCGATTACTTGTCTGAGCTCCCTTCTACAGTTCCAGTCGTAGCTGGCTGTTCCCGAATCACCCAAAGCATGGAGTCGATATCAAGTTGATTAAATTGACGTAATAAAACTCACTACACACTTGGTTTGAGCATAAAGCAAGGCTTTAATCAACTTGTTTCAGAACATGGAGGTCTAGTTGTACTTCAGTAGTTCCTTGTCTTACAAAATGTCCCTGGGCAAGCTGGGCCCACGCCCGAGTATTTATACTCCTTGGACGACACCACCAGCTGGCCATCCAGCGTTATTTCATGAGTAGTTTCTTGATGAATGATGAGATTTATAACAGTTCGCTTCCTAAACTGCAGCAGGTCCTCCTTCAGTAGCTGCAGCCTCTCTTCCGTTAAATGTCACCTTTTCTTGCAGAGCTATATACGACTTCTATGACTTATTGCAGCTCTATGACCTTCTACAATATTAGCAGCACTCTTTCTCTTTACATTCAGAAGCAGTTGCAGTTATTGAGACGGTGGTGCTAATTTACTGAACTTTGATGGATTAGATCCTTGCAGATATTTGAGTGGAGTGAGTGCGACTTGAGACTACTGAGTTAATCCTTATTGTGCAAGAAATAGTACCATCGTGACATGGTGCTTTTTAACTGGCTCATTATATTGATAGGGGACAATAGGTCGTTGCCACATGGCTAGCAAACATTTTTAAATCACTATAAAGGTTCACACTCACTTTCTCTGCTGAGGTCATCAAACTTCTTTTGGCTTTGCTCCATGTCCTTGGCACAGTGCTGCCACTGTTGCTGGTCTCAGGCACACCTCGCCATGCCCAGCGTGCCACTAGCATCATGGCCTTCATTCCATGACGGGGAAACTGGGTATACCCTGCTCCGCTCGAACTCCTGCAACAGCTACTCAATGGCCATCAAACCAAGGTGCCCTTATGTGGCCAGCCCTCGTTGCTGCCATACTGACGGATTGCAAACTGTTTTGTTTTACCATTGTCACTAAAACGTGCTCCTTTGCACTGCTACTTTACAAATTCTCTTAATGGAAAAATCAATACTTAGGAGCACTCGAGGATATTTAGCTGCAATCTGTGTTTCCCATATTATTCACAGGCTCAGGCTCTCCTAAGGCCCTAGGATACTTCAGCCCATTTAAGCAGCCTTTAAGGTCAGCCACTGCACTTCAATTTCCTGTGTCTTCCTGACTGCGCCAAATAGCAAGCCTTAGCACATAAAAAAGAAAGACTTGCATTTATATAGTGCCTTTCCCATCCCAAAGTGCTTTACAGCCAATGAAGTACTTTTGAAGTGTAGTCACTGTTGTAATGTCGGAAACACGGCCGCCAATTTGCGCACAGCAAGCTCCCACAAACAGCAATGTGATAATGACCAGATAATCTGTCTTTTTTTTAGTGATGTTGTTTGAGTGATAAGTATTGGCCAGGACACCCGGGACAACTCTCCTGCTCTTCTTTGAAATGGTGCCATGGGAGGGCAGACGGGGCCACAATTTAACACCTCATCCGAAAGACGGCACCTCCGACAGTGCAGCACTCCCTTAGTATCAGCCTAGATTTTGTGCTCAAGTCTCTGGAGTGGGACTTGAACCCACGACCTTCTGATGCCAAGATGAGAGTGTTACCCATTGAACCACGGCTGACAGGGGACGGTTTTAACCCTACTCGGTCAGCACAAACCTGGTGGGTGGCAGTTAAAATCGCCCTGGCTCTGTTTGAAAGCCGCCATGATTGCAACAGCTGCAATTTTAACCTGCTCTTCTGAGCAGGCAGCAAGGACACGCACCCGGAGTCAACAGGGTCCTTCTTTACACATGCATGTTGGGGCCTATAGTAATCTGGGATGTAATGCTTAAGTTATCCACCAGATGGAGACAAATATTAAAGGATCATATTTGCCAGTATTAAGGTAATGTCCTGGCACACCACTTATTAAGGTAGTGGCATTGCATTCTGGGTATGACTCAGAGGTTGATCCTCCATCTTGGTGATCGCACAGTAAGAATTTTGTATGCAGCTGGCAGCCTGTAAGAGCTATGTTCTCTGCTAAATAGTATAATTAAACAGTTAAGGTTTTGGTTCCAAATATCTGGCTTATCTCAGTTTCTGACCTTACCACTCGGATATCACATAATTGGCGACGAGGCTAAACAGATCTCATCTTGAAGAAGGAAAAATAAAAGAAAAGCACTGAAGCAAGGGATCGTGGCTGTGATAGGAAAGATCTCTGCTTTTGATGTTCAGACTCAGATCTGGGACGAATACTGTGAGTTGCTGGAGCATTTCTTTGTAGCAAATGATATAACTGAGGTTGGAAAAAGGAGAGCTATTTTGCTCACTTCCGTGGAAAGTCAGACGTATAGTTTACTGAGAAACTTATGCAGTCCTGAGAAGCCTGGAGACATTACATTTGCTAACTTAGTGGCCTTGCTGAAGGAACATTTCAATCCCAGACCGAGTGAGATTGTACAGCATTTCAAATTTAATTCACGGAACAGGAAACCAGGAGAGACTGTATTGGATTATGTAGCGGTGTTGAGAAAACTGGCACACGATTGCAATTATGGGAACAGTTTGAAAGACATGCTGAGAGATAGGCTTGTTTGCGGGATAATGTGATACGCTTATCAATTACTCCATAAAAGACGATGAATCAGGAAGGTGATGAAAAGGCTTTTATTAACTAGAGAACAGAGCATGCCTCTCGTGGGTGGCTGGTTCCAAGAAGGAAGTGAGTCGGCGAAACCCCCACCTTTATACCTGGTCATGTGGGCGGAGTCAGCTGAGGCATGCCTTGGTACACAGCGCCACCCAGAGGTAACAATATACAATAACAGTGGTTTACCACATTCACCCCTTGTTTAAAATTAAGTCCGGCGGGGTGAAGGGTACTACAAGTTCGTGTAGTTAAGTCTATCAGGAGGCCTTGTCTGACGTCCTGATCGTTGTGGTGGCGGCGGCGGTGTTGCAGCATCCAACGTCGGATCTGGTGTCTGGGTGGTCAACGAAGGGTCCTGGGGCTCCGGCATGTCGTCTACAGGGGTTGGATTGGGAGGGGTGGTGGGGGATAACGGTGGTAGTTCAGGGGTACCCGAGGGTGCGAGATCTCGTATGGAGACCGTGTCCTCCCGCCCGTCTGGGTATGTCACCCAGGCATACTGGGGGTTGGCGTGTAGGAGGTGCACCCTCTCGACCAGGGGGTCCGTTTTATGGGTCCTTACGTGCCTCCGCAGTAGGACGGGCCCAGGAGAAGTCAGCCATGCCGGTAGCGAGGTTCCCGATGTGGACTTCCTGGGGAAAACGAACATTTGCTCATGAGGGGTGGCATTAGTGGCAGTACAAAGCAGTGACCGGATGGAGTGGAGCGCCGCAGGGAGGACCTCCTGCCAGCGAGAGGTCGGAAGGCCCTTAGATTTTAAGGCTAAGAGGACGGCCTTCCAAACCGTCGCGTTCTCTCTTTCCACCTGGCCGTTCCCCCGGGGGTTGTAGCTGGTGGTTCTGCTCGTAGCAATACCTCTCGCTAGCAGGTACTGCCGAAGTTCGTCGCTCATGAAAGATGAGCCCCTGTCGCTATGTATATAGCTAGGGAACCCGAACAAGGCGAAGAGGTCATTCAGACATTTGATGACCGTGGTACTGGTCATGTCTGGGCAAGGGATGGCAAACGGGAAACGGGAGTACTCATCAATTATGTTGAGGAAGTACACATTGCGGTCAGAGGAGGGGAGGGGCCCTTTAAAATCGACGCTCAGGCGCTCGAAGGGGCGAGTGGCCTTGATCAGGCTTGCTCTGTCCGGCCTATAAAAGTGCGGTTTGCACTCGGCACAGATTTGGCAGTTCCTGGTCATGGTCCTGACCTCCTCGATGGAGTAGGGCAGGTTACGGGATTTGATGAAATGGAAGAACCTGGTGACCCCCGGGTGGCAGAGGTCATTGTGGAGGGTCTGCAGTCTACCAACCTGCGCGTTGGCGCATGTACCACGTGATAGGGCGTCTGGGGGCTCATTTAGTTTCCCGGGCCGGTACAAGATATCATAATTGTAGGTGGAGAGTTCGATTCTCCACCTCAAGATCTTGTCGTTCTTGATTTTGCCCCTCTGCTTATTATTAAACATAAAAGCTACTGAACGCTGGTCAGTAAGCAGGGTAAACCGTTTTCCGGCCAGGTAATGCCTCCAGTGACGCACCGCTTCCACAATAGCCTGGGCCTCCTTTTCGACAGAGGAGTGTCGGGTCTCGGGGCCCTGGAGGGTCCTTGAGAAAAAGGCCACGGGTCTGCCCGCCTGGTTAAGGGTCGCAGCTAGGGCGAAGTCGGATGCATCGCTCTCCACTTGGAAGGGGACCGACTCATCCACTGCATGCATTGTGGCCTTCGCGATATCGCTCTTGATAAGAGTGAAGGCTGCACACGCCTCTGGTGTCAGGGGGAAGGAGGTGGATTTGATGAGGGGTCTAGCTTTGTCTGCATAGTGGGGAACCCACTGGGCATAGTAGGAGAAAAACCCCAGGCATCTCTTCAGTGCTTTTTGGCAGTGGGGGAGGGGTAGCTCCATTAGGGGGCGCATTCTGTCGGGGTCGGGCCCGATGACTCCGTTCTCCACCACGCAGCCGAGAATGGCGAGGCGTTTGGTGCGAAACATACATTTCTCTTTATTGTACATTAGGTTCAGCCGTTGGGCCGTACGGAGGAATTTTTCTAGATTAACGTCATGGTCCTGCTGGTCGTGGCCACAGATGGTGACGTTATCCAGATAGGGAAAGGTGGCCTGCAGCGCGTTCTCGTCAACCATCCGGTCCATCTCCCTTTGGAAGACCGAAACCCCGTTGGTGACGCCGAAGGGAACCCTAAGGAAGTGGTAGAGGCGGCCGTTCGCCTCGAAGGCAGTATACTGGCAGTCCTCATGGCGGATGGGGAGCTGGTGGTATGCTGACTTAAGGTCAATGGTGGAGAATACTTTGTATTGCGCAATCTGGTTGACCATATCAGATATGCGAGGAAGGGGGTATGCGTCCAGCTGAGTGTACCGGTTTATGGTTTGGCTGTAGTCAATGACCAGGCGGCGTTTATCAGTGGTTTTAACGACTACAACCTGGGCTCGCCAGGGGCTAGTGCTCCCTTCGATAATGCCCTCCTTCAATAGCCGCTCCACCTCAGAGCTAATGAAAGCTCTGTCCCCGGCGCTGTACCGCCTGCTCTTGGTAGCGATGGGTTTACAGTCGTGGGTGAGGTTAGCGAACAAGGGAGGGGGGGGACTTTTAGTGTGGAAAGGCTGCAGGTGGTTTGCGGCGGGCGATTTAAAAGGTGTTGGTTGCAGACTGTGAGTGGGGGGAGGGGTCCACCGTATGCTAATGTGACACTTTTAAGGTGGCACTGAAAATCCAACCCTAGCAGCACGGCAGCGCAGAGACGGGCCAGGACTAGAAGTTTAAAATTTTTATATTCTGTGCCCCCAACCGAAAGGGTCACCACACAGTAGCCGCCGACGTCCATTGAATGGGACTTGGACGCCATAGAAATCCGATGGCGCGTCGGCAGGACCGTGAGGGAGTGGCTAGCTACCGTGTCTGGGTGAATAAAACTCTCTGTGCTCCCGCTGTCGATTAGGCAAGTGGTGGCGCGGCCGTTTACCGTGATATCCATCATGGAGCTGGATAGATGATGAGGGAGGGCTTGATCCAGCGTAACGGAGGCCAGTGTATGGCTTAGTGAGTCGGTATGGTCGTCCGACGAGACGGTGGTCGAGTCCGGAGACGAAGTGGCGGTTGAGTGCAGCGAATAAAATGGCGGCGGCCATGCGGCCGGAGGTGCACAAAATGGCGGATAAGATGGCTGCCCCCATGGTTCGCACGCGGCGCTGCTGGCGTTCGCTGGTTTCCCCCTGCAGGCATTGGCGTAATGGCCTTTCTTCCCGCAGCCCGAGCAGGTAGCGGTCTTAGCCGGGCAGTGCGCTCTAGGGTGTTTTAACTGGCCACAGAAATAGCATTTTTGGGCCTGGTTACGGGGCATCGCTGCGGTTCTTACCGGGGGCGGCTGTCCCAGTTGATTTCGGGACATCGCTGCAGCAGTTGGTGCCGGGGGCAGCGGTCCCATGTCCCACGGTCGCGATGGCCATGGCGCGGCGCCATTACGTGAGTATGCTTCGAGGTTTCGGTGGGCCGCATCTAGCGAGAGCGCAAGGGCTACGGCCATCTTCAGGTCGAGCTCCTTGCTTTCGAGCAGTCTCTGCCGGGAGTAGTCGGACTGGAGGCCCCTGACGAAGGCATCACAAGTAAGTCCCTCCGCGTGCCCCGCAGCCGTTACCTCCTTACAGTCGCAGTCTCTGCAGAGTGTCTGTAACGCCCGTAAAAATGCCTCTACCGATTCCCCCGGTTGCTGCCTGCGGGATCCCAAGAGGTGTCTGGCGTAAATCGTGTTCACTCGGCGCGTGTATTGCCCTTTTAGTAGTTCGAGGGCCGCCGTGTACGTAGTAGCATCCCGGATGAGCGTATATACTTGAGGGCTCACCTGGGCGGTCAAAACTTTTAGTTTGTTCTCCTCCGATGTCACGGCGGAGGCTCCTAGGAAGGATTCAAAGCAGCTCAGCCAGTGTTCGAAATTGGTTGATGAACCCGCTGCTTGAGGGTCGAGGTCCAGGCATGCCGGTCTGAGGGCTCGCAGCAACGCCTGCTGTTGTTGCTGTTCAGGTGTCGCCATTTTACTTCTAGTTAATAAAATTGATACGCTTATCAATTACTCCATAAAAGACGATGAATCAGGAAGGTGATGAAAAGGCTTTTATTAACTAGAGAACAGAGCATGCCTCTCGTGGGTGGCTGGTTCCAAGAAGGAAGTGAGTCGGCGAAACCCCCACCTTTATACCTGGTCATGTGGGCGGAGTCAGCTGAGGCATGCCTTGGTACACAGCGCCACCCAGAGGTAACAATATACAATAACAGTGGTTTACCACATAATGGATGCTCGAATGCAGAGGAGATTATTGTCCGAGACTGGGCTTACGTATGAAAAAGCATTGGAACTTGTTCAGGCCATAGAGACAGCTAACCGTGATGTAAAAGAAATACAAGGTTCAGACTGGGCTACTACAAAACAAGTTGCAGGTCCGGTTGTGCACAAGTTAGATATGAGTCGGAAACCACAACATGAGCATGTAAAGGCATGTTATAGATGCAATGGAGATCACCTGGCGAGGGAATGCAGGTTTCTGGAGGAAAAGTGCCACAAGTGTCGGAAAAAAGGACATATAAAACGTGCATGCCGAGCAAAAGCTACCCTGGAGGTATACAAACCTAAAGGGGGAGAAAAGCAAAACCTAGAAAGAGAAGTGAAAAAACAGGGAGCACATCACATCAGCGGAGAAGCTGAGAAAGAAGACGACATGTTCATATTGCATAGTATGGTAGAGGACATTCCAAAAGTGGATCCTATCACTTTGCAACTGATCGTAAATGACTCTAAGGTGAACTTTGAGGTGGATACCGGATGTGGTGTTACCATAATGAACAGGGAAGAGTACTCAAAATTGTGGAACCGTGCAAAAGTTTCAGGGTTAAAGTTTTGCTCTATGCAGCTTAAAACCTATACCGGTGAACGAGTGGCGACATTGGGTACAGCTACTGTAACTGTGAAACACAGGGGCACCATGGAACAGCTACCTGTAGTTGTAGTATCGGGTTCTGGACCAAACTTGTTAGGTCGGGGCTGGATAAAAGAACTTAAATTAGATTGGGGAGCAATAATTCAAATGGAGGGAGGCAAACAGTTGTCTTTGCAAGAAGTGTTGATTGAACATGAGAACGTGTTCAAGGAAGAACTTGGCACATTTAATGGCCCCCCAGCTAAGATTTATGTAGACAAGGAGGCACTGCCAAGGTTTTTTAAACAACGACCTGTGCCGTATGCCATGAAACCGAAGGTAGAGGCTGAGCTTGACCGTCTTTTGAGAGAGAACATTCTGGAACCCGTGAAATGTTCAGAATGGGCAGCTCCCATTGTACCTGTTTTAAAACCGGACAATTCGGTAAGACTCCGTGGAGATTATAAATTGACTGTAAATAGGGTGTCTAAACTAGAACAGTATCCTATTCCTAAAACAAAGGATCTCTTTGCGAACCTGGCTGGAGGGAAGAAATTCACAAAGTTGGATATGAGTCATGCATACTTGCAGATAACACTAGATGAGGAATCCAAGAAGTATGTAACCATAAATACACACAAGGGTTTGTTTACCTATAACCGCTTACCATTCGGTGTCTCATCTAGTCCAGCTATTTTCCAGAGGACTATCGAGGGTGTACTGCAAGGGATCCCACATGTTTCAATCTATCTGGATGATATTCTGGTGATGGGGAGAACCGACCAGGAGCATCTGAGCACTCTGAGAGAGGTACTACAAAGATTGGATAAGGCTGGGTTACGGCTCAAGAGGAGTAAGTGCACTTTCCTGGGGAATGAGGCCGTGTTCCTGGGACATAGAGTGGATGTCACCAGGCTCCATCCAATCAAGGAGAAGGTACAAGCACTGCAGGAGGCCCCAGCTCCTACCAATGTGACGGAGTTAAAAGCTTACCTGGGACTGCTAAACTATTATAACAGGTTTTTACCAAACTTGTCAACTGTGTTAGCACCTCTTCACAAACTACTGCGCAAGGAGACACAGTGGCAGTGGAAAGAGGAACAGAGGGTTTCATTTGAACAGTCCAAGAAACTGATGCTGTCCTCGGATGTGCTGGTTCACTACAATGGAGAGAAGGACATCATTCTCTCTTGTGATGCTTCACCTTACGGGATGGGGGCAGTTCTTTCACACAGCTTGGAAGATGGAACAGAAAGTCCGATAGGGTTTATGTCTCGAACTCTGACCCCAGCGGAAAAAAACTATTCCCAGTTAGATAAAGAGGGATTAGCAGTAATGTTTGGGTTACAGAGGTTTCACAAGTACATATATGGCAGGAAATTCACCATATGCACCGATCATAAACCTCTTCTGTCTCTTTTTAATGAAATGAAGGCAGTACCACAGATGGTGTCACCCCGGATCCAGAGGTGGGCAGTGACATTGAGGGCATATGAGTATGTCATCGGTTACAAGGCGGGCAAGTACCATGGGAACGCAGATGCCTTGAGCCGTCTTCCACTACCAGGTATACCTATCCGTGCAGCTCCAGAGGACAGAGTTTTGATGTTGGAGGACATGGACATGGCAATGGTGACCGCAGAACAAGTAAGGACCTGGACCGGTAAAGATCCACTACTGTCTAGAGTCCGAGAATATGTGATGAGGGGTTGGCCACTGTGGTGTATGTAACCTGTTCCACCTTAAGAGAACTTAAGCCTGTTCCACCTTAAGAGATGTGCTACTTTCTCTGGCTGCTGTATACGTAATACCGGTGGTGACCACCGGTATATAAGCACTGTGTAGTAAGATTGTATTTCATATAGTCCTGACCTCCAACCAGTAAAGACCTGTTGAACTTTAATCTTGTAGTCTGTGTGTTATTAAATACGACTAGAACACACAGACTTTACAGTGGCGATGAGTCAGATTCTTACCCTGCGGCAGTTATATCCACGGCGGCTTCGTCCACAGAACGGACGTCGAAGAGAGGCTTCTGTTAAGTCTGTGAATTATTTAGTTAATTAAGACACAGACTAATGAGTAACAATAAAACAGGTCTTTACTGGTTGGAGGTAGGGACTATACTGAATACAAGATTACTGCACAGTGCTTATATACCGGTGTGTTCACCCCCGGTATTACGTCTACAGCAGCCTGAGAAAGTAGTACATCTCTTAAGGTGGAACAGGCTTAAGCTCTCTTAAGGTGGAACAGGTTACATACACAACACTCCTCCCTTCTTAGTTTTATAGTCATCCCCCCCATTTAACATAACGTAATAACATATATACATATATAACTTCATGTTTAACGTAACATATCACAGATTCAGTCTCTGCGGAAAACAGTTCACAGATTCAATCTCTGTGGTGTAGTCGGTTCACGTTACTCATTCAATAGTCCTTTCATGGATTTAACAGCTTGAACTTCCGAACTGATTTGGCTCCGTTCGGAGGGACCACGTGTGTGATCTGGTAGAGGGGATAATGGTTCAGATGGGTCATCTTCTGTTTTTCCTTTTCCTTTTCTGCTTCTTGGAGACTCTCTGGGCTCCATTGTCAGCTGCCACATGCGCAGTTCCTCCTTCTCTTCCTCCTGTTTCCGTCGTAGAGCCAGCTTCTCCCGATGTTCCGTAGACTTTTGGTGCTCCTCCATGATTTCTGCACTTTGGGAGTCGAAGTTGCAAGCTGGGCAGGACAGGACATCGTAACATTCGGTGTCGTCCACCAGGTCATGGTAATATTCGGTGTCGTCCTGAGCTAGACCAGTGAGGGGGTCGTCTATTTCCTCCATACCCAGCTGGACGTTAGCCAGCTCTTGTTCCAAATCCAGACATCTTTCCTGAAGAGACTTCTTCATGTGTACCTCTACATCCAGCTTTTTCTGGGCTTTCAGCAAGTCATTTACTAGTGACCTCATTTGTGATTTTAATACTTCAACTTCCTTTGGAGATTGATTGATCGGACTATGCAATCCCTCTACCGGAGCAGCTGTTTCAGCGGTCTGTTGTTCTACATTGACGTGAGTCAGCGTACTTTTGGCATCCAATGGCTGCTCTGTTGCAGTCGTTTCAGTCTGTGTCGTCACATCAGCCATCTCAATGACTTTTGAGAGCTCCGAACTCTTTTCCTTTGAAGATCGCAGCTCGTGTTCAAGTTTTTCCCATTTCAGAGTCTTGTCCCTCAGCATATGAAGGAGTTGGCTGACCGTTAACTCTTCTGACACCAGATTATGGCACGCACCTTCAGAACCTGAATCAGCTTTGATTCGCTCGGCCTCCTCGCGCAGATGGTTGGTGTGCTCCTGCTCCATTTTCTCCATCAGTTGCTTCTGTTGACTTTCCAGATTCTCCCACTCTGTAACAAAGAACTTTTTTATTTCATTCATCTCTTGCTCAAAACGGCGAATCATTTGTTCTAATTGCTGTTGTAGTTTGAAATGGAGTTGAGTTCGAGCCCAGTGTCCCTCAAAAATGTGCATATCAGTAGACTTGACAGACTCAGAATTCTCTGTTAAACTATGTTGTTGTTGCTCAGTGGAATTCTGTGCTGAAACTTTGTCTTTTGCACATGGGTTGGTCTTACCATCATCAGTTCTAGAGTCTGGGCTGATTATCTGCACCGAGTTCTCACTCTTTATGGCTTTTAGCGAATGCCAGTCCATATTTATGTTTCTAAACCACTCCCGGCCTAGTAGTGGTGGACCTCCCTCCGGTCGCACATATAAGTCCATTATTTGACTTCCTTCGCCCTTGTTGGCCACTGCAACCTTTATTGTCCCGATGGGGTGCACTCTCTGCCCCGTGTAGGTTGTCAATATAATCTCCGTATCCTGTAGGGGAATATGTTGGAATAACCTTCTGTAATCTTTCTTATTCATGACCGACAATGCCGATCCAGTGTCCAATTCCATTTTTACTTGGACTCCTTCTATCTGAAGAGTAACCCAAATTGTCTGGAGGTCTGCACCCTTACCAACGTTGAGTACCCTTAAGCTAGCCAGTTCAATACTGCTTAAGCCAGCCAGTTCATTACTGCTAGCGTCTGAATCGGACTCCTGTTCGGCCACCTTGTGTACCTTTGCGTATTTCCCTTGCGGTGACTTCTTGTTGCTGGTCTTCTTCCCTGACCTGCATACTCTAGCTATATGTCCAAGCCTACCACATGTTCTGCATTCTTGGTTTTTAAACCAACACTGGTTCTGATCATGCGTTGTCTTTCCACAACGATAACATTTGCCAGAACTCACACCCAATTTGTGTGCACTGAGCTCCGGTGACCGTAGCTGCATTACTGCCGTGCCTCTCGCTGCGGCTTCGTGTGCTGCTGCCATAGTGACCGCCTTCTCAAGCGTCAGCTCATTCTCCTCGAGCAGTCGCTTTTGTGTATCCTGTTTAAATAAACCACACACAAATTTGTCTCGTAGTGCATCTGTCAGTCCCGTTCCAAACTGGCAATATTTCGCTAATTTACGCAATTCCTGCAAATATTCAGCATTGCTTTCATGCTGTAGCTGCCTTCTGTCGTAAAATTTAAATTGTTCCGCTAGCATCAGCGGCGTGGGGTTTAGATGATCTTTCAGGACAGTAACAATCTCATCGAACGTCTTATCCGCCGGTTCATCTGGTGATAACAGGTGTTTCAATTGCCCGTATGTCTTCGCACCCATTAAATTTAATAATGTTAGAGCTTTATCTTGGTCCCGAATTTTATTGGCCTTTCAATAATTTTTTACTCTTTCAACATATATGGCCCAATCTTCGAGGTCACTATCAAAGGTGCTAATATTCCCGTGTTTAGGCATTGTAGATTTGCAATTTCTCAGATTTTATTTTCTTTACTTGTTATCAAAGATGGCGGCTTCCTGCTCTTGCCGTCGTCCTCCGCCCACAAAATGGCGGTTTTCCCGCGCTTGGCGGTCTTCACCCGTCCCCCGACGCCGTCTCCCTTCAGCCCCGAGTGCGGCCCTTATCTTCGCCGCGATCGCCCGAGTGCAGCCCTTATCAGCGGATGCGATCGATGGCCCGGCTGCGCCTCGCACTCCAAAGCCCTTATCTCGCGATCGCGATTGATGGCCCGCGCTTTTCACCGCGGCTCTCGCGCCTTCAATTTCTGCAGCCGCTGCCCTTTCAGCCCGAGTGCGGCCCTTATCGGTGGTTGCGATCGATGGCCCGGCTGCGCCCCTCACTTCAAAGCGGCCCGGCCCTTATCTGCCGATTGCTATCGCCCTGTACCTCTGTCTTCCCCCAGCCCTGTCTTCTACTCCGGTTCACAAGCTGATGGAGGCTTGAGGGTCCTAATGCCTGTCGCTTCCAGTGGGGTGGTGTGGTTTGAAACCTCTCTTCAACCGCCGTGGAATAACTGCCGCAGGGTAAGAACCTGACTCGTCGCCAGTGTTAAGTCTGTGAATTATTTAGTTAATTAAGACACAGACTAATGAGTAACAATAAAACAGGTCTTTACTGGTTGGAGGTAGGGACTATACTGAATACAAGATTACTGCACAGTGCTTATATACCGGTGTGTTCACCCCCGGTATTACGTCTACAGCAGCCTGAGAAAGTAGTACATCTCTTAAGGTGGAACAGGTTTAAGCTCTCTTAAGGTGGAACAGGTTACATACACAACAGCTTCCACCCTCATCACCCTGCTGGAAGACACGTCGCGCGGCAGACATCGAGAAACCAGAGTGCAGAAGACATCCTGAACTCGAAGCCTCCATCAGCGGCTGTCAGCTATCTTCTTTCTACCTCGTTAGTGGGTAAGCCGGGCAGCGACGCGATCAGAAAGTCGGCTGCGTTGGCTGTACAGACGGGGAGGGAAGACGGAGGAATAAGGGCGGTGAGATCAATCGCGACCGGAGATAAGGGCCGGGCCGCATTCGGGCCGAAAGGCGCAGCACGGGGACATCGATCGCGGCTGGTGATAAGGGACGGGCCGCATTCGGGCTAAAAAGGCGCAGCGTCTGGGGGCAACTGAAGGCGCGAGAGCCGCGGTGAAGCGGAGACAGCGTCGGGGGAAGGGTGAAGACCACCAAGCGCGGGAAAACCGCCATTTTGTAGGCGGAGGACGAAGACAAGAGCGCGGAAGCCGCCATCTTGGATAAAAATAAAAAGAAATTAAATTGCAACGATGCCTAAACATGGGAACATTAATACCTTTGATAGCGACATCGAAGATTGGGCTATGTATGTAGAACGCATACAAAATTATTGTAAAGCAAATAAAATCCCAGATGAAGAGAAAGCACTAACATTATTAAACTTAATGGGTGCGAAGACATACGGGCAATTGAAACACCTTTTATCACCAGATGAACCGGCGGATAAGACGTTCGAGGAGATTGTTACTGTCCTGAAAAATCACCTAAACCCCACGCTGCTGATGCTAGCGGAACGATTTAAATTTTACAGCAGAAGGCAGCTGAAGGATGAAAGCAATGCTGAATATTTAATGGAATTGCGTAAGCTAGCAAAGCACTGTCAATTCGGAACGAGATTGACAGAGGCGCTACGAGATAAATTTGTGTGTGGTTTATTAAAAGAAGATACACAAAAGCGATTGCTCAAGGAGAATGAGCTGACGCTTGAGAAAGCGGTCACTATGGCAGCAGCACACGAAGCCGCAGCGAGAGGCACGGCAATAATGCAGCTACGGTCACCGGAACTCAGTACAAATAAATTGGGTTTGAGTACTGTAAAATGTTATCGTTGCGGAAAGACAACGCACGATCAGAACCAGTGTTGGTTTAAAAACCAAGAATGCAGAACGTGTGGCAGGCTTGGCCAAATAGCTAAAGTATGCCGGTCAGGAAAGAAGACCGGCAACAAAAAGTCACCGCAAGGAAAATACATAAAGGTACACAAGGTGACAAAGAACAGTTCGACCGAACAGAAGTCAGATTCAGACGCTAGCAGTAATGAACTGGGTAGCTTAAGAGTACACAACGTTGGTAAGGATGCAGATCTCCAGACAATTTGGGTCACCCTTCAGATAGCAGGAGTCCAAGTAAAGATGGAATTGGACACTGGATCGGCATTGACGGTCATGAATAAGAAAGATTACAAAAGGTTATTCCAACATATTCCCCTACGGGATACGGAGATTATATTGAAAACATACACGGGGCAAAGAGTGTACCCCATCGGAAAGATAGAGGTAAAAGTGGTCCACAAGGGCGAAGAAAGCCAAGTAATGGACTTATATGTGCTACCTGAAGGAGGTCCACCACTACTGGGACGGGAGTGGATTAGGAAAATGAATATGGACTGGCACTCCTTGAAGGCACTAACGGTAGATTCCGGGGAAACAGATGTCAAACCTAAACGATTGTCCAGAATATTGGATGATGCTAAAGAGGTGTTCCAGCAGGGACTGGGAACACTGAGAGGAATTACGGCAAACATCAAGATTGATGAACATGCACACCCAAATTTTTTTAAAGCCAGACCGGTACCCTATGCAATATGACCTACTGTAGAAGCGGAACTGGAAGCGCTAGAACGTTCAGGTGTACTGTCTAAGGTAGATTGGAGTGAGTGGGCTACGCCCATTGTTCCCGTTATGAAACGTCCTTCGAGCAACAAGCCAGGAGAACCAGGGAAGGTTCGCATCTGTGGAGATTTCAAAATCACCGTTAATCCGGTGCTTCACACGGTGCGGTATCCGCTTCTGCAGATTGAGGATATTTTTGCTTCGTTGTCTGGCGGGAAACACTTCACCAAGATAGACCTGGCGCAGGCGTACTTGCAGATGGAGGTTGAAGAAGAGTCACGCCAATACCTCACGATCAACACGCATCGAGGTTTGTACCGGTACAATAGGCTGGTTTTTGGAGTGGCATCGGCTCCAGCAATTTGGCAGAGGGCCATGGAGCAGGTATTACAGGGAATTCCAGGCACACAATGTTACCTGGATGATATTCTGATTATAGGTGATGGTGATGAAGAACACCTCGCAAATTTGGAACTGGTGCTCAACAGACTGAAAGAGTATGGACTTAGAGTTAATCGGCAGAAATGTGAGTTCTTCCAGAAGCGGATTTCGTACTGTGGTCATGTCATTGACCGGGAGGGGCTTCATAAGTCTCCTGACAAGATAGAGGCAGTTGTAAAGGCTCCCGCTCCGGATAACGTCTCTCAGTTGAGGTCGTTTCTAGGATTGATTAACTATTACCATAAATTTCTACCAAATCTATCCACGGTACTGCACCCGCTAAACGCTCTTTTACAGAAGGGGGTACCATGGGAATGGAGCGAAAACTGTAAGAAGGCATTTCGCAAAAGCAAAGAATTGATCACCTCAGAGGAAGTGTTGGCTCACTTCAACCCGACACTGCCTATTCGGTTGGCTTGTGATGCTTCTCCATATGGTATTGGGGCAGTACTCTCACACAAGTTGCCAAATGGCACGGAAAGGCCAGTCGCGTTTGCATCCAGATCATTGACCTCTGCTGAGCGCAACTATGCGCAGATCGATAGGGAGGCTCTCAGCCTTGTATGGGGAGTGAAGAAGTTTAATCATTACCTGCAGGGCCAAAAATTCACACTTCTGACAGACCATCAGCCGTTGGTATCCATTTTTAACCCTAAGAAGGGTGTTTCAGTGATGACAGCACAGCGTCTCCAGAGATAGTCCCTTTTCCTAGGGGCACATCAATATCAAATAGAATTCAAAGGTACGAAGCAGCATGGCAATGCTGATGGGCTGTCGCGCCTGCCACTACCTTAAGAAGAAGAAACGACGAAAGTTGACCCTGTTGAGTTATTTCATTCGACCATCATCGAGTGTTTACCAGTCAACAATGCAAGTATTGAAAGAGAAACCAGGAACGACCCGACACTGTCCAGAGTCGACGAGGTGACAGTGAAAGGATGGCCAACACGTGGTGATCCTCTGTTACCGGCATTCTCGGCAAGGCGAGACCAGCTGTCCGTCTGCCATGGTACTTTGATGTACGGGACAAGAGTGATTATTCCTCCCAAGTTAAGGGAAAGAGTTCTAAAAGAACTGCATGAAGGTCATCTGGGGGGAGTTAAGATGAAAAGTCTTGCTAGGGCTTATGTATGGTGGCCGGGTATTGACCAACAGATAGAGGAGTTGACGAAAAGCTGCGCTGGGTGCCAAAAAGTGCAAAATGCACCTCCGATCGCACCACTACACCCATGGGAATGGCCTTCAGCCCCATGGCAACGCGTACATATTGACTTTGCTGGTCCATTCATGGACTCCATCGGCTGAAAATTCAGTAGCCTTAGCGCCTCATTTGAGGCGCTAGAGGGCCTTGCGCCGGAGTTATGGCCAGTAGTGAAATTCCCTGGGGCCCTAAATCGGCGTTGCTCCGGTAGCGCTGCGCCGGCACCGATGACGTCATCGGTGTGCGCAGCGTCCCGGTTGCCGTGGTAAACCGCCCGAACTCCGAAATTGAGTTGCAGCCGCCTCGCCCATGGCAGCCGCAACCAGCGTTTTGTCAGAGGTGCCTTACTGCAGTTAGCGCCGGCGCATTAAAGGCCCCGCGGCAGCCGGCTGCTTTCCCGCCGGCCGCCTGCCCGCAGCTCCCTCCCCGGACTTCTCTCCCCCCCCCCCCCGGAACAGATGCAAGCCCGGCACTTGTCCGAGGTGCCGGGCTCATTTTTAAGCAGATTTGCGCGGGCCGCGGCCGGGTGCAGGCAGCTCCTCCTTAACGGAAGGAGGAGGCCTGCACTTCCCCAGCCTGCCGCACCGCATCGGGTGCCGCAGCGCCGGAATTGTGGCGCGAAACGGCAGTTAGCGCCCTTTTCCAGGTGCTAAGACCCTTCAGTAGCGCCGGCAGCCGTTTGGGCGCGGCGCCACTGAATTTTTGGCGCGCGCAGGGGACTTAGCGCCGGCACTAATTTCCGGCGCTAAAGCCCTGGCTAAGCCAAAACCCAATTTCTAGGCCCATGTTCCTAATTGTGGTGGACGCACATTCCAAATGGCCAGAAGTGATCAAGATGAATACCATTACTTCAGAAAAGACAATTGCGGTGTTAAGAACAATATTCGCAAGGAACGGATTGTCAGAACAGATCTGTTCGGACAACGGACACAGTTCGTGTCGGAAGAATTCCAAAAATTCTTAAAGAAGAATGGGGTGAAACATTATACCTCTGCCCCATATCATCCGGCGACAAACGGGTTGGCCGAGAGATTTGTCCAAACATTCAAAAAGGCAATAAAGGCCATGAACAATGATCAGATTCCATTACAACACAAGGTGGACAATTTCCTAATGGCATATCAAAACGCCGCTCATGCAGTGACTAACCAAAGTCCTGCCATGATGTTTTATAACAGGAGGTTGCAGTTCAGGTTGGACTTGTTAAAACCAAATGTGCGGAGGGAAGTGGAAAACAAACAGTTCCGGCATATTAATAACAAGTCCACTCGAAGTTTCGACGTAGGACAACCAGTGTTGGCAAGGGGCTATGGAAACGAAAAATGGCAGTCCGGAACAATTCGGGCCAGACACGGACCTCTGATGTACACAGTAGATATTGGTAACAATGTGATAAGGCGTCATGCGGATCAACTGGTAGAATCAAGAGCAAGGGTCGAACCCATGGTTGCGACAGAGACAACTGTGGAAGACGTTAATGAACCTGAAGCATCTACCTCGGCAGGGACTGTACCTGATGATGACGTCCAATACATAGGAAACCAACAAGAAGAGTCACCTCAGCAACAAGAATCAGAGACCACTGAAAGGCGTTATCCAGACTGAATCAGAAGGCCTCCTGAGAGACTGAACCTTTGAACTGTTTATACCTGAAGTTATATATGTATATATGTTATGATGTTATGTTAAATGGGGATATGACTATTAAGCTAAAAAGGGAGGATTGTGGTGTATGTAACCTGTTCCACCTTAAGAGAACTTAAGCCTGTTCCACCTTAAGAGATGTACTACTTTCTCTGGCTGCTGTATACGTAATACCGGTGGTGACCACCGGTATATAAGCACTGTGTAGTAAGATTGTATTTCATATAGTCCTGACCTCCAACCAGTAAAGACCTGTTGAACTTTAATCTTGTAGTCTGTGTGTTATTAAATACAACTAGAACACACAGACTTTACAGCCACAACATCCGGAAGGGACTGATTTCACACCTTACAGTGTCAGGAAGACAGAGCTGAGTGTGCAGGATGGTTGCGTGTTGTGGGGAGCATGAGTGATTATTCCACAGCCAGCACGACAGTCTATCCTAGGGCAACTACATCAGTGTCATCCTGAAGTTTCGCGTATGAAAGCCTTGGCAAGGAGTTACTTGTGGTGGCCAAAGCTAGATGAGGAGATAGAAAATCTAGTCAAGCCATGCAGCACTTGTCAAGTACACAGGAAGCCACCAGCAGCGGCTCCACTCCACCCCTGGCCCACTGACTCCCACAGCTACCTGGACTACACTTCCTCCCACCCCACCTCCTGTAAGGACTCTATTCCATTCTCCCAGTTTCTCCGTCTCCGCCGCATCTGCTCTGATGATGCCACCTTCCATACCAGTGCTCCTGACATGTCTTCCTTTTTCCTCAACCGAGGATTCCCCTCTACAGTGGTTGATGCAGCCCTTGACCACGTCCGTTCTATCTCCCGCACTTCTGCCCTCACCCCTGCCCCTCCCTCTTGGAACCATGACAGAGTTCCTCTTGTCCTCACCTTTCACCCCACCAGCCTCCACATTCAATGGATCATCCTCTGTCATTTCCGTCACCTCCAACGTGATCCCACCACCAAATGCATCTTCTCCTCACCTCCCCTTTCAGCATTCCATATGCACTGCTCCCTTGTCCACTCCTATATCACCCCCAACACCCCTTCCCCTTCGCCCGGCAGGAGATGCAACACATGCTCTTATACCTCCCCCCTTCCCACTTTCCAGTGCCCCAAGCATCACTTCCAGGTGAAACAGCGATTTACTTTTACTTCTTGCAATTTAGTATACTGTATTCGCTGCTCACGATGTGGTCTCCTCTACATTGGGGAGACCAAACGCAGATTGGGTGGCCGTTTTGCGGAACACCTCCGTTCAATCCATAAGGGGGACCCCGAGCTTCCGGTCGCCTGTCACTTTAATTCTCCGCTCCATTCCCACTCAGACCTCACCGTCCTCGGCCTCCTACACTGTACCACTGAAGCTCAGCGTAAGCTCGAGGAACAGCACCTCATCTTTCAATTAGGCACTTTACAGCCTTCCGGACTCAACATAGAGTTCAACAATTTCAGATCATAAGCTCGGCCCCTATCATATATATATATACTAGCTGGAGTGCCCGGCAGTGCCGAGGGTTTTTTGAGGGCATGTTGTTATGAAAAGTAGAAATAATTTTTATATATATATGTGAGTTTGTCTGTCTGTCTG